>NC_142764.1:182500-1432500 GCF_054948205.1 Urtica dioica subsp. dioica | reverse complement strand
CCGGCGCGACAACAGGCACGGTCACAGTCCCGGGGACTCGCCCCTTCGGTTTCAAGAGGTGGCCGGACACGGCCCCTCGCCGAGGAGAGAGCGACTCTGGTCGACGATGGAGCCGATAGCCGAAGCGCTCGCCGAACGACCCGACCAAGGGCGACCTCGCCTCGTCACGCACCAAGCGTGGACCTTAGAGAGCGCTTGACGGCGCAGAGAAACTCCCGAGGGGAGGATCTCCGCCAAAGGCTAAACTCTCGAAGGGACGCGCTCCCCGCCACAACTCTTGGCCGACCTCAGGCCAATGTCATGGACCAAGCATCCAACGAACGCCAACCGGTGACTCCCGTGGCCCCGACGGTCGCCCCTGCTAACGGGCTTGACGTGGTCACGATGATTCAGAGCCTCCAGAATCAAATCATCGAGATGAGGGAGTCAGGGAGGCAAAGGCCGTACGGAGGGATCGAGGAATCATACTCTCCCTTCGCCGCACAGGTCCTCGCGCAGCCATGCGTGGGAAACTTTAAGTTACCGTCCATTCCCCCCTATGATGGACGTACGGACCCACACTTCCACGTCCAACACTATGAGACGTGGATGACGATGCAAGGGCAGACGGACGCCACCCTCTGCCAAGCCTTCAGCCTGACCCTCACGGGGTCGGGCTTCGAGTGGCTCCAAAGTTTGAGGCCTGGAAGCATCCCGTCCTTCCGAGCCTTGCGAGAGGCTTTCCTCGCTCGCTTTGCCACGCTTGTGGCACAAAAGAAATCGAAGAACCACCTCCTCTCCATTCGGCAGGGGAGAGATGAGACATTGAGACAATACCTCGCTCGCTTCACCGAGGAGTCTCACAAAGTCGAGGGCTTCGACGACAAGGACGCCATCACGGCGATCACCGAGGGAGTTCGCACGAGCGACTTCCTCAAGTCCATTGTCGGGCAAGTCCCGCGAGACATGGCGGAGCTGATGACGAGAGCCCGCACACATATGGGAATCGAGGACTATCTCGATGGCCGCGATGGCCGAAAGTCAGGAGGACAAGGTAGTCGCCACCGCGAAGAACGGGACGAAGATTGGCCCGACCCTCAAAGCAAGAGGAGCAAGGGAGGCCGGCCCCCATAACGGTCGCCCCCTCTCCAGTCCAAGATCGTCGCACATTGATAGCTTCCGAGCGTCATCAACATACACCCCACTGAACACTCCGCAAGAGCGGATCCTAGCTCTGCACCGCGACAAGCTAGGAAGTCCGGCTCCTCTAGCGAAGGATCCCGCGAAGAGGGATCGGAACAAGTTCTGTGAGTACCACCAGGATCACGGGCATCTGACGTCCGAGTGCTATCATCTTAGGCATCAGATCGAGGCCCTGATTCAGGACGGGAAATTAAAAGAGTATGTCCTGAGAACGGTCGGGGCGGCCACGGTGCACGAAGGCCATCCATGGCAGGGAAGGAAGGGTCCGGCGACGGTGACTGTCATGGATCAGGCAGCGATTGAAGAACCGGAGAGCTCACAGCTGCATGTCGTGGGCTAAGCCCGTCCCCTTTTCTCATTATGTCATTTTATTTCCGGTTTTAAGACAATCTCGAATTTCAATAAGGCCAATGGCCCAGGGATGTAATTTTTGACTATTTCTACATGGTAATTAGATTACATTTCACCTTGTTGCATTATAATTTCTAGTCTCCTCTACGAGTACACACGAAACTCGGGGGGCCAATGGGAAACAATGCTCAACGAAACTAGAGCTCACTCGCTCACCAAAAAAAAAAAAAAAAACAAAAAAAACAAAAAAGACGTGCAAATCGATTATGCCTTCGTTGGCAAATCGAGAAAACAAGACGCGCACAATACAAAAAAGACGTGCAAATCGATTATGCCTTTGTTGGCAAATCGAGAAAACAAGGCGCGCACAAAACAACGAAGACGCGCAAATCGATTATGCCTTCGTTGGCAAATCGAGAAAACAAGACGCGCACAATACAAAAAAGACGCGCAAATCGATTATGCCTTCGTTGGCAAATCGAGAAAACAAGACGCGCACAAAACAAGGAAGACGCGCAAATCGATTATGCCTTCATTGGCGAGTCGAGAAAAGTAAGACGCGCACTACACAAAAAAGACGTGCAAATCGATTATGCCTTCGTTGGCAAGTCGAGAAAAGTAAGACGCGCACCATACAACAAAGACGTGCAAATCGATTATGCCTTCGTTGGCAAGTCGAGAAAAGTAAGACGCGCACTAAACAAAGAAGACGTGCAAATCGATTATGCCTTCGTTGGCAAGTCGAGAAAAGTAAGACGCGCACCATACAACAAAGACGTGCAAATCGATTATGCCTTCGTTGGCAAGTCGAGAAAAGTAAGACGCGCACCATACAACAAAGACGTGCAAATCGATTATGCCTTCGTTGGCAAATCGAGAAAACAAGACGCGCACAAAACAAAGAAGACGTGCAAATCGATTATGCCTTCGTTGGCAAGTCGAGAAAAGTAAGACGCGCACAATACAACAAAGACGTGCAAATCGATTATGCCCTCATTGGCAAGTCGAGAACACAAGACGCGCACAACACAATAAAGCCGTGCTAACCGATCACGCCCTCATTGGTAGATCGAGAAAATGAGCCACGCACGATCAACCCGAAACAAAAAGTCGTCCCTCGCGACGCACAAAGGCCGTCCCTCGCGACGCGCGAAGGCCATTCCTCATGGCACGGACCCGAGAGTGTTCATCCCGAATCCGTGTAAAGGCGTAGATCTTGAGTTTCCACTCGATCTACGCTCGACCGGAAACTCGGGGGGCTAATGTTGTTGGCCCGTCTAGGGCCAACGGGAACAAGGTCATCTCTTCGACCCACATGGCTGGTACGAGATCTTGGGCGGCGAAACCCTGACTCAACCAGGAGCCGGCCCAAACCAATGGCCAAGTCAAAACCCAGCCATGGGCCGAGTCAATGGCTCACCCGGCCATTGGTTGGGTCAAATGGCTCACTCGGCCATTGGACAGTTCACTCGGCCAATGGCCGAGTGAACCCCTCAGCCACCAAGGCAGTTCACTCGGCCATTGGCCGAGTGAACCTTCCAGCAGTTCACTCGGCCAATGGCCGAGTGAACCCCTCACCCACCAAGGCAGTTCACTCGGCCATTGGCCGAGTGAACCTTCCAGCAGTTCACTCGGCCAATGGCCGCGTGAACCCTTCAGCCGCCAAGGCAGTTCACTCGGCCATTGGCCGAGTGAACCTTCCACCAGTTCCCTCGGCCAATGGCCGAGTGAACCTTCCAGCCGCCAAGACAGTTCACTCGTCCATTGGCCGAGTGAACCTTCCAGCAGTTCACTCGGCCAATGGCCGAGTGAACCTCCCAGCTGCCTCAGCAGTTCACTCGGCCATTGGCCGAGTGAACCTTCCAGCAGTTCACTCGGCCAATGGCCGAGTGAACCTCAGCCGGCCCAAGACCTTCACTCGGCCAATGGCCGAGTGAACCTCCCCACCATGTTCACTCGGCCATTGGCCGACCCAGCCTCCTCCAATGCCGACCCAAGCATTCTCACTCGGCCAAGGGGTCTTCAAACCACCCCTTGGCTTCCTATAAATACAAGGGTCCTTCCCTTGACCCAGGTAATCCATTCTTGAGTCCCGAAACGCTGTCGAACTCAAACCTCGCTCGTTTCTCTCAAGCTTTGGCCTCTAAACACCCCTAAAACCTCTATACTCCACCTCAATCACACTAATGTTGAGCGTCGGAGAGGTAAACAGGGGCACCCCCCCTGTTTCCCCTTTGTAGTTCACGTGTTCTCTACTCCTTTTCAGGTACTCTGACGAACTCAAGGGACATCCACAGCTAAGGGACGACTTGGGATACCAAGTCCGACACGCTCGAGTCGAGACGAGACCACTTGGTCCGGCCTTGGGTCTAACCGTCTGCGACTCCTAAATAGTTGTCCGAAAAACAGCGACAACAGAACCCATTTGTAACTCGCTGCCTATCGGCGCACGAGCTGGGCGGCGAGCGCGATGTAACATTCGTGTGGCCGGGTTTCCCGTGGACGCTGGCTAGACCAGATACGTCCGGCGGACGCAAGCCTTTGGAACCCATTTGTAACTCGCTGCCTATCGGCGCACGAGCTCGGCGGCGAGCGTGATGCCACATTCGTGTGGCCGGGTTTCTCGTGGACGCTGGCTAGACCAGATACGTCCGGCGGATGCAAGCATTTGGAACCCATTTGTGCCTATCGGCGCACGAGCTGGGCGGCGAGCGCGATGCCACATTCGTGTGGCCAGGTTTCCCGTGGACGCTGGCTAGACCAGATACGCCCGGCGGACGCAAGCCTTTGAAACCTATTTGTAACTCGCTGCCTATCGGCGCACGAGCTGGGCGGCGAGCGTGATCTCGGGACTCAACTCGAGGACTCATATAGAGCCTGCACGCGGAGTTATGTGAAGGGTCGGGATGAGGAGTATCGGTCGACTCGTGGACTTGGACCCAACTCGAGGAATAAGCTCCTCTCGAGGAGCGAGCTCGACTCGAGGATCGAACTGGACTTGAGGAGCGAGCTCGACTCGAGGAGCGAGCTCAACTCGCGGAGCGAACATGACTCGAGGAGCGAGCTCGACTCGAGGAGTTGCGTGGAGAGTCGGAACGAGATATCAGCTGACTCGCGGATTCGGAGCTCGACTCGAGGAGCTAACTGGACTCGAGGAGCGAGCTCAACTCGAGGAGTTGCGTGAAGAGTCGGCACGAGGAGTATCAGTCGACTCGCGGACTCGGAGCTCGACGCGAGGAGCGAACCAGACTCGAGGAGCGAGCTCGACTCGAGGTGCGAACTGGACTCGAGGAGCGAGCCCGACCCCAGGAACGAACTGGATTTGAGGAGCGAGCTCGACTCGAGGAGTTGTGTGAATAGTCGGCATGAGGAGTATTAGTCGACTTGTGGACTCGGAGCTCGACTCGAGGACCGAACTGGACTCGAGGAGCGAGCTCGACTCGAGGAGCGAACTGGACTCGAGGAGTTGCGTGAAGAGTCGGCACGAGATATCAGCCGACTAGCGGATTCGGAGCTCGACTCGAGGAGCGAACTGTACTCGAGGAGCGAGCTCGACTCGAGGAGTTGCGTGAAGAGTCGACACGAGGAGTATCAGTTGACTCGCGGACTCGGAGCTCTACCCGAGGTGCGAACCGGACTCGAGGTGCGAACTAGACTCGAGGACCGAGCCCGACCCCAGGAACGAACTGGATTTGAGGAGCGAGCTCGACTCGAGGAGTTGTGTGAAAAGTCGGCACGAGGAATATTAGTCGACTCGTGGACTCGGAGCTCGACTCGCGGCGCACGAGCTAGGCTGCGAGCGTAGTGCCACATTCATGTGGCCGGGTTTCCCGTGGACGCTGGCTAGACCAGATACGTCCGGCGGACGCAAGCCTTTGGAACCCATTTGTAACTCGCTGCCTATCGGCGCACGAGCAGGGCGGCGAGCGCGATGCAAAATTCGTGTGGCCGGGTTTCCCGTGGACGCTGGCTAGACCAGATACGTCCGGCGGACGCAAGCCTTTGGAACCCATTTGTAACTCGCTGCCTATCGGCGCACGAGCTGGGCGGCGAGCGCGATGCCACATTCGTGTGGCCGGGTTTCCCGTGGACGCTGGCTAGACCAGATACGTCCGGCGGACCCAAGCCTTTGGAACCCATTTGTGCCTATCGCCGCACGAGCTGGGCGGCGAGCGCGATGCCACATTCGTGTGGCCGGGTTTCCCGTGGACGCTGGCTAGACCAGATACGTCCGGCGGACGCAAGCCTTTGAAACCCATTTGTAACTCACTGCCTATCGGCGCACGAGCTGGGCGGCGAGCGCGATGCCACATTCGTGTGGCCAGGTTTCCCGCGGACGCTAGCTAGACCAGAGACGTCCGGCGGACGCAAGCTTTTGGAACCCATTTGTAACTCGCTGCCTATCGGCGCACGAGCTGGGCGGCGAGCGCGATGTAACATTCGTGTGGCCGGGTTTCCCGTGGACGCTGGCAAGACCATATACGTCCGGCGGACGCAAGCCTTTGGAACCCATTTGTAACTCGCTGCCTATCGGCGCACGAGCTCGGCGGCGAGCGTGATGCCACATTCGTGGGGCCGGGTTTCCCGTGGACGCTGGCTAGACCAGATACGTCCGGCGGATGCAAGCATTTGGAACCCATTTGTGCCTATCGGCGCACGAGCTGGGCGGCGAGCGCGATGCCACATTCGTGTGGCCAGGTTTCCCGTGGACGCTGGCTAGACCAGATACGGCCGGCGGACGCAAGCCTTTGAAACACATTTGTAACTCGCTGCCTATCGGCGCACGAGCTGGGCGGCGAGCGTGATCTCGGGACTCAACTCGAGGACTCATGTAGAGCCTGCACGAGGAGTTATGTGAAGGGTCGGGATGAGGAGTATCGGTCGACTCGTGGACTTGGACCCAACTCGAGGAATAAGCTCCTCTCGAGGAGCGAGCTCGACTCGAGGATCGAACTGGACTTGAGGAGCAAGCTCGACTCGAGGAGCGAGCTCGACTCGAGGAGCGAGCTCGACTCGCGGAGCGAACATGACTCGAGGAGCGAGCTCGACTCGAGGAGTTGCGTGGAGAGTCGGAACGAGATATCAGCCGACTCGCGGATTCGGAGCTCGACTCGAGGAGCTAACTGGACTCGAGGAGCGAGCTCGACTCGAGGAGCAAGCTCGACTCGAGGAGTTGCGTGAAGAGTCGGCACGAGGAGTATCAGTCGACTCGCGGACTCGGAGCTCGACGCGAGGAGCGAACCGGACTCGAGGAGCGAGCTCGACTCGAGGTGCGAACTGGACTCGAGGAGCGAGCCCGACCCCAGGAACGAACTGGATTTGAGGAGCGAGCTCGACTCGAGGAGTTGTGTGAATAGTCGGCACGAGGAGTATTAGTCGACTCGTGGACTCGGAGCTCGACTCGAGGACCGAACTGGACTCGAGGAGCGAGCTCGACTCCAGGAGCGAACTGGACTCGAGGAGTTGCGTGAAGAGTCGGCACGAGATATCAGCCGACTCGCGGATTCGGAGCTCGACTCGAGGAGCAAACTGTACTCGAGGAGCGAGCTCGACTCGAGGAGTTGCGTGAAGAGTTGGCACGAGGAGTATCAGTCGACTCGCGGACTCGGAGCTCTACCCGAGGAGCGAACCGGACTCGAGGTGCGAACTAGACTCGAGGACCGAGCCCGACCCTAGGAACGAATTGGATTTGAGGAGCGAGCTCGACTCGAGGAGTTGTGCGAAGAGTCGGCACGAGGAATATTAGTCGACTCATGGACTCGGAGCTCGACTCGCGGCGCACGAGCTAGGCTGCGAGCGTAGTGCCACATTCGTGTGGCCGGGTTTCCCGTGGACGCTGGCTAGACCAGATACGTCCGGCGGACGCAAGCCTTTGGAACCCATTTGTAACTCGCTGCCTATCGGCGCACGAGCTGGGCGGCGAGCGCGATGCAACATTCGTGTGGCCGGGTTTCCCGTGGACGCTGGCTAGACCAGATACGTCCGGTGGACGCAAGCCTTTGGAACCCATTTGTAACTCGTTGCCTATCGGCGCACGAGCTGGGCGGCGAGCGCGATGCCACATTCGTGTGGCCGGGTTTCCCGTGGACGCTGGCTAGACCAGATACGTCCGGCGGACCCAAGCCTTTGGAACCCATTTGTGCCTATCGCCGCACGAGCTGGGCGGCGAGCGCGTTGCCACATTCGTGTGGCCGGGTTTCCCGTGGACGCTGGCTAGACCAGATACGTCCGGCGGACGCAAGCCTTTGAAACCCATTTGTAACTCACTGCCTATCGGCGCACGAGCTTGGCGGCGAGCGCGATGCCACATTCGTGTGGCCAGGTTTCCCGCGGATGCTAGCTAGACCAGAGACGTCCGGCGGACGCAAGCTTTTGGAACCCATTTGTAACTCGCTGCCTATCGGCGCACGAGCTGGGCGGCGAGCGCGATGTAACATTCGTGTGGCCGGGTTTCCCGTGGACGCTGGCTAGACCAGATACGTCCGGCGGACGCAAGCCTTTGGAACCCATTTGTAACTCGCTGCCTATCGGCGCACGAGCTCGGCGGCGAGCGTGATGCCACATTCGTGTGGCCGGGTTTCCCGTGGACGCTGGCTAGACCAGATACGTCCGGCGGATGCAAGCATTTGGAACCCATTTGTGCCTATCGGCGCACGAGCTGGGCGGCGAGCGCGATGCCACATTCGTGTGGCCAGGTTTCCCGTGGACGCTGGCTAGACCAGATACGCCCGGCGGACGCAAGCCTTTGAAACCCATTTGTAACTCGCTGCCTATCGGCGCACGAGCTGGGCGGCGAGCGTGATCTCGGGACTCAACTCGAGGACTCATGTAGAGCCTGCAGGAGGAGTTATGTGAAGGGTCGGGATGAGGAGTATCGGTCGACTCGTGGACTTGGACCCAACTCGCGGAATAAGCTCCTCTCGAGGAGCGAGCTCGACTCGAGGATCGAACTGGACTTGAGGAGCGAGCTCGACTCGCGGAGCGAACATGACTCGAGGAGCGAGCTCGACTCGAGGAGTTGCGTGGAGAGTCGGAACGAGATATCAGCCGACTCGCGGATTCGGAGCTCGACTCGAGGAGCTAACTGGACTCGAGGAGCGAGCTCGACTCGAGGAGTTGCGTGAAGAGTCGGCACGAGGAGTATCAGTCGACTCGCGGACTCGGAGCTCGACGCGAGGAGCGAACCGGACTCGAGGAGCGAGCTCGACTCGAGGTGCGAACTGGACTAGAGGAGCGAGCCCGACCCCAGGAACGAACTGGATTTGAGGAGCGAGCTCGACTCGAGGAGTTGTGGGAATAGTCGGCACGAGGAGTATTAGTCGACTCGTGGACTCGGAGCTCGACTCGAGGACCGAACTGGACTCGAGGAGCGAGCTCGACTCCAGGAGCGAACTGGACTCGAGGAGTTGCGTGAAGAGTCGGCACGAGATATCAGCCGACTCGCGGATTCGGAGCTCGACTCGAGGAGCGAACTGTACTCGAGGAGCGAGCTCGACTCGAGGAGTTACGTGAAGAGTCGGCACGAGGAGTATCAGTCGACTCGCGGACTCGGAGCTCTACCCGAGGAGCGAACCGGACTCGAGGTGCGAACTAGACTCGAGGACCGAGCCCGACCCCAGGAACGAACTGGATTTGAGGAGCGAGCTCGACTCGAGGAGTTGTGCGAAGAGTCGGCACGAGGAATATTAGTCGACTCGTGGACTCGCAGCTCGACTCGCGGCGCACGAGCTAGGCTGCGAGCGTAGTGCCACATTCGTGTGGCCGGGTTTCCCGTGGACGCTGGCTAGACCAGATACGTCCGGCGGACGCAAGCCTTTGGAACCCATTTGTAACTCGCTGCCTATCGGCGCACGAGCTGGGCGGCGAGCGCGATGCAACATTCGTGTGGCCGGGTTTCCCGTGGACGCTGGCTAGACCAGATAAGTTCGGCGGACGCAAGCCTTTGGAACCCATTTGTAACTCGCTGCCTATCGGCGCACGAGCTGGGCGGCGAGCGCGATGCCACATTCGTGTGGCCGGGTTTCCCGTGGACGCTGGCTAGACCAGATACGTCCGGCGGACCCAAGCCTTTGGAACCCATTTGTGCCTATCGCCGCACGAGCTGGGCGGCGAGCGTGATGCCACATTCGTGTGGCCGGGTTTCCCGTGGACGCTGGCTAGACCAGATACGTCCGGCGGACGCAAGCCTTTGAAACCCATTTGTAACTCACTGCCTATCGGCGCACGAGCTGGGCGGCGAGCGCGATGCCACATTCGTGTGGCCAGGTTTCCCGCGGACGCTAGCTAGACCAGAGACGTCCGGCGGACGCAAGCTTTTGGAACCCATTTGTAACTCGCTGCCTATCGGCGCACGAGCTGGGCGGCGAGCGCGATGTAACATTCGTGTGGCCGGGTTTCCCGTGGACGCTGGCTAGACCAGATACGTCCGGCGGATGCAAGCCTTTGGAACCCATTTGTAACTCGCTGCCTATCGGCGCACGAGCTCGGCGGCGAGCGTGATGCCACATTCGTGTGGCCGGGTTTCCCGTGGACGCTGGCTAGACCAGATACGTCCGGCGGATGCAAGCATTTGGAACCCATTTGTGCCTATCGGCGCACGAGCTGGGCGGCGAGCGCGATGCCACATTCGTGTGGCCAGGTTTCCCGTGGACGCTGGCTAGACCAGATACGCCCGGCAGACGCAAGCCTTTGAAACCCATTTGTAACTCGCTGCCTATCGGCGCACGAGCTGGGCGGCGAGCGTGATCTCGGGACTCAACTCGAGGACTCACGTAGAGCCTGCACGAGGAGTTATGTGAAGGGTCGGGATGAGGAGTATCGGTCGACTCGTGGACTTGGACCCAACTCGCGGAATAAGCTCCTCTCGAGGAGCGAGCTCGACTTGAGGATCGAACTGGACTTGAGGAGCGAGCTCGACTCGCGGAGCGAACATGACTCGAGGAGCGATCTCGACTCGAGGAGTTGCGTGGAGAGTCGGAACGAGATATCAGCCGACTCGCGGATTCGGAGCTCGACTCGAGGAGCTAACTGGACTCGAGGAGCGAGCTCGACTCGAGGAGTTGCGTGAAGAGTCGGCACGAGGAGTATCAGTCGACTCGCGGACTCGGAGCTCGACGCGAGGAGCGAACCGGACTCGAGGAGCGAGCTCGACTCGAGGTGCGAACTAGACTCGAGGAGCGAGCCCGACCCCAGGAACGAACTGGATTTGAGGAGCGAGCTCGACTCGAGGAGTTGTGTGAATAGTCGGCACGAGGAGTTTTAGTCGACTCGTGGACTCGGAGCTCGACTCGAGGACCGAACTGGACTCGAGGAGCGAGCTTGACTCGAGGAGCGAACTGGACTCGAGGAGTTGCTTGAAGAGTCGGCACGAGATATCAGCCGACTCGCGGATTCGGAGCTCGACTCGAGGAGCGAACTGTACTCGAGGAGCGAGCTCGACTCGAGGAGTTGCGTGAAGAGTCGGCACGAGGAGTATCAGTTGACTCGCGGACTCGGAGCTCTACCCGAGGAGCGAACCGGACTCGAGGTGCGAACTAGACTCGAGGACCGAGCCTGACCCCAGGAACGAACTGGATTTGAGGAGCGAGCTCGACTCGAGGAGTTGTGTGAAGAGTCGGCACGAGGAATATTAGTCGACTCGTGGACTCGGAGCTCGACTCGCGGCGCACGAGCTAGGCTGCGAGCGTAGTGCCACATTCGTGTGGCCGGGTTTCCCGTGGACGCTGGCTAGACCAGATACGTCCGGCGGACGCAAGCCTTTGGAACCCATTTGTAACTCGCTGCCTATCGGCGCACGAGCTGGGCGGCGAGCGCGATGCAACATTCGTGTGGCCGAGTTTCCCGTGAACGCTGGCTAGACCAGATACGTCCGGCGGACGCAAGCCTTTGGAACCCATTTGTAACTCGCTACCTATCGGCGCACGAGCTGGGCGGCGAGCGCGATGCCACATTCGTGTGGCCGGGTTTCCCGTGGACGCTGGCTAGACCAGATACGTCCGGCGGACCCAAGCCTTTGGAACCCATTTGTGCCTATCGCCGCAAGAGCTGGGCTGCGAGCGCGATGCCACATTCGTGTGGCCGGGTTTCCCGTGGACGCTGGCTAGACCAGATACGTCCGGCGGACGCAAGCCTTTGAAACCCATTTGTAACTCACTGCCTATTGGCGCACGAGCTGGGCGGCGAGCGCGATGCCACATTCGTGTGGCCAGGTTTCCCGCGGACGCTAGCTAGACCAGAGACATCCGGCGGATGCAAGCTTTTGGAACCCATTTGTAACTCGCTGCCTATCGGCGCACGAGCTGGGCAGCGAGCGCGATGTAACATTCGTGTGGCCGGGTTTCCCGTGGACGCTGGCTAGACCAGATACGTCCGGCGGACGCAAGCCTTTGGAACCCATTTGTAACTCGCTGCCTATCGGCGCACGAGCTCGGCGGCGAGCGTGATGCCACATTCGTGTGGCCGGGTTTCCCGTGGACGCTGGCTAGACCAGATACGTCCGGCGGATGCAAGCATTTGGACCCCATTTGTGCCTATCGGCGCACGAGCTGGGCGGCGAGCGCGATGCCACATTCGTGTGGCCAGGTTTCCCGTGGACGCTGGCTAGACCAGATACGCCCGGCGGACGCAAGCCTTTGAAACCCATTTGTAACTCGCTGCCTATCGGCGCACGAGCTGGGCGGCGAGCGCGATGCCACATTCGTGTGGCCAGGTTTCCCGCGGGCGCTAGCTAGACCAGAGACGTCCGGCGGACGCAAGCTTTTGGAACCCATTTGTAACTCGCTGCCTATCGGCGCACGAGCTGGGCGGCGAGCGCGATGTAACATTCGTGTGGCCGGGTTTCCCGTGGACGCTGGCTAGACCAGATACGTCTGGCGGACGCAAGCCTTTGGAACCCATTTGTAACTCGCTGCCTATCGGCGCACGAGCTCGGCGGCGAGCGTGATGCCACATTCGTGTGGCCGGGTTTCCCGTGGACGCTGGCTAGACCAGATACGTCCGGCCGATGCAAGCATTTGGAACCCATTTGTGCCTATCGGCGCACGAGCTGGGCGGCCAGCGCGATGCCACATTCGTGTGGCCAGGTTTCCCGCGGACGCTGGCTAGACCAGATACGCCCAGCGGGCGCAAGCCTTTGAAACCTATTTGTAACTCGCTGCCTTTCGGCTCACGAGCTGGGCTGCAAGAGTGATGCCATATTCGCGTGGCCAGGTTTCCCGTGGACGCTGGCTAGACCAGATACGCCCGGCGGACGCAAGCTTTTGAAACCCATTTGTAACTCGCTGTATGTCGGCGCACGAGCTAGGCGGCAAGCGCGATGCCACATTTGTTGGAATCGATCTAGGGTTTGAGAAAATAATTAACGCTTCGGTAAGCGGCGGAATTTTAAAAATTTTCTTTTACAAGTAAAACAGTTTTTACTAACCTAGACAAGTGCAAGTACATGTAATTAAAAACCAATATGAGCTAGAAGTTTACTAACCTTTCTTGAAGCTTGAACTTTGAAGAAGCTTGTGGAAAGTTTGCAACGCTCGTCTCCCCTCGCAGCACGTCTCTCTTTCTTTCCTCGGCACCTCGAGCAACCACGAAAGTTTCTATCACTAAATCACTCGAAAAGAAGGAATCAATGAGTGGGCACTTTTAAACACTACGACTTAAGAACGAGTCTCGAAGTCGCAGAGCGAAACACTAGGTCGAGTGAGGACCTAGGTGCCAAAACAAGAAAAATCAAAAATAAACTAGAGAGAGAGAGAAGAGGGGCGGCAACCACAAGTTCTAGAGAGAGAAGCTCTCAATCTCTAACTTATGTGGAATGAGAAAAATGAGAAGAATGAGGCTCCAATTTATAGGAGAGGTCTCACCTTCAATAAGGTAGTTTCCTCTTCTATAGAATATCACATATTCATGAGCCAAATTCCTCTTTTCCTCTATGATGCACTCGGCCAAGGTGGGCTTCATTAAGCCTTGGATTTGTTTCCTTTTTTTGTTCCTTGCCTTGCTTCTTACTTGTGTTGGGCGCCTACCTCTTATTTCCCTTAGAGGAAATTTGTTTCCTCTTTTTCTTTTGGCAAGTATCTTCATACATTTATGCACAAAATATTCTCTCTTGTCTCTTGGGTATTTGGGCGCCTATAACTTATCTAGACAACTTGTTCATGACAACATGAAAAAGGCCCATTAAGAATTTTCAATAAAATTCTTATGAAATGAAATTAATTCACGAGGCCCAATAATCAAGTTATGGCCGAGTGACATTAAGTCATCAAATGAATTTGTCAAAAAATTTATTGACATTCATTTCATCATATGTCTCAAAAGACAAAAATACCCTTTTGACAATTTTCGTTCTTGTTTTGACTTAGCTTCCAGTTTAACTATTCCTATCGATGTGATTCGTGACAGTGACCTCATGGACCCAAATGAACAAAGCTTGAGCTAAACACTTGGACTCAAAAGTTCACAAACCTTTTCCAAGTTTAGCTTAATTCCAACTGACTCCACTAAAGAGCTGACACTGAAAATCTCTCGGTTCATATGAATTTATTTTCTACTCAAGAATTCGACCTAATTATGATGAGCGGATCCACTGAATATTATCTATGTTTACCCTTCATGAATGTCATCAGCTAGTCGAGATTTACTAAAGTACCATTTTACCCTTCTAGCTGTTATTTCCTCAACTCCTTTGTCGCTTGTGAATAAGTTAGAAACAATGTATTGACGAGGAGCTAACAAGTCACATTGTTTCATCCAACAGAGTCAGGACTCAATTTGGACACTGGCCAGTTCATTTATTCACACTCCAAGGAACAAAGCATGAGGTGACATACATTGCATTTCAGCAATCTTGTACATGAATTCCATATCTATGAGAACTTCACAAAGTTACTCATGACAGACTCACAACTTAGTACTTCACCAATACGCCTTGTTCGGAATCACATAGTGAGTCCGAACTTTGACTTTCTCAAATGAGAATACTAAGGTGTGAAATGGCATGTCTCATTTCAGGATTAAGGTAAGCATGATGCAATTCATACATAGTGACTTTGAGACATAAGAGGTTAAATGGTTTGTTCTTATATTGTCTTTAGAAGTGCACTGGTCAATTCAGTACCTTCGGAAGATACCTAGAAGAACTATAGAGTCCCCAACTCTCAATGCCTCATAACCAGACATCATAGATTCTTCTAACAATCATACTGAGGTCAATAGTCCTTTGACCCTAAGATTGCGAATATATCGTTTTAAGCAAACTACGAAGAGTTTGTTCATGCAAATCTACATTTGTCTCTTCGTAAGTTGTTAAGTTTGTTTATGGACTAAAAGACTAAGGTTTTATCATAAAGCTTCAAACAAAGAAAGAATGAATGCACGTTTCAACTTTGTTAATGAATAGGCAATTACAAGCAAGAGTCTTCATGAGACTTTATTACATCAAATGTACAAAATAAAGACTACAACTCTTCTTGTGGGCACCATTGACAACAACATTCGTGTGGCCAGGTTTCCCGTGGACGGTAGCTAGACCAGATACGCCCGGCGGACGCAAGCCTTTGAAACCCATTTGTAACTCGCTGCCTATCGGCGCACGAGCTGGGCGGCGAGCGCGATGCCACATTCGTGTGGCCAGGTTTCCCGTGCACGCTGGCTAGACCAGATACGCCCGGCGAACGCAAGCCTTTGAAACCCATTTGTAACTCGCTGCCTATCGGTGCACGAGCTGGGCGGCGAGCGTGATCTCGGGACTCAACTCGAGGACTCATGTAGAGCCTGCACGAGGAGTTATGTGAAGGGTCGAGATGAGGAGTATCGGTCGACTCGTGGACTTGGACCCAACTTGAGGAATAAGCTCCTCTCGAGGGGCGAGCTCGACTCGAGGATCGAACTGGACTTGAGGAGCGAGCTCGACTCGAGGAGCGACCTCGACTCGCGGAGCGAACACGACTCGAGGAGCGAGCTCGACTCGAGGAGTTGCGTCGAGAGTCGGCACGAGATATCAGCCGACTCGCGGATTCGGAGCTCGACTCGAGGAGCGAACTGGACTCGAGGAGCGAGCTCGACTCGAGGAGTTGCGTGAAGAGTCAGCATGAGGAGTATTAGTCGACTCGCGGACTCGGAGCTCGACGCGAGGAGCGAACCGGACTCGAGGTGCAAACTGGACTCGAGGAGCGAGCCCGACCCCATGAACGAACTGGATTTGAGGAGCGAGCTCGACTCGAGGAGTTGTGTGAAGAGTCGGCACGAGGAGTATTAGTCGACTCGTGGACTCGGAGCTCGACTCGCGGCGCACGAGCTAGGCTGCGAGCGTAGTGCCTTATTCGTGTGGCTGGGTATCCCGTGGACGCTGGCTAGACTAGATACGTCCGGCGGACGCAAGCCTTTGGAACCCATTTGTAACTCGCTGCCTATCGGCGCACAAGCTGGACGGCGAGCGCGATGCAACATTCGTGTGGCCGGGTTTCCCGTGGACGCTGACTAGACCAGATTCGTACGGCGGACGCAAGCCTTTGGAACCAATTTGTGCCTATCGGCGCACGAGCTGGGCGGCGAGCGCGATGCCACATTCGTGTGCCCGAGTTTCCCGTGGACGCTGGCTAGACTAGATACGTCCGGCGGACGCAAGCCTTTGAAACCCATTTTTAACTCGCTGCCTATCGGCGCACGAGCTGGGCGGCGATCGCGATGCCACATTCGTGTGGCCATGTTTCCCGCGGACGCTGGCTAGACTAGATACGCCCGGCGGACGTAAGCCTTTGAAACCCATTTGTAACTCGTTGCCTATCGACGCACGAGCTGAGCGGCGAGCGTGATCTTGGGACTCAACTCGAGGACTCATTTAGAGCCTGCACGAGGAGTTACGTGAAGGGTCGGGATGAGGAGTATCGGTAGACTCGTGGACTTGGACCCAACTCGAGGAATAAGCTCGTCTCGAGGAGCGAGCTCGACTCGAGGATCGAACTGGACTTGAGGAGCGAGCTCGACTCGAGGAGCGAGCTTGACTCGTGGAGCGAACTGGACTCGAGGAGCGAGCTCGACTCGAGGAGTTGCGTGGAGAGTCGGAACGAGATATCAGCCGACTCGCGTATTCGGAGCTCGACTCGAGGAGCTAACTAGACTCAAGGAGCGAGCTCGACTCGAGGAGCGAGCTCGACTCGAGGAGTTGCGTGAAGAGTCGGCACGAGGAGTATCAGTCGACTCGCGGACTCGGAGCTCGACGCGAGGAGCGAACCGGACTCGAGGAGCGAGCTCGACTCGAGGTGCGAACTGGACTCGAGGAGCGAGCCCGACCCCAGGAACGAACTGGATTATAGGAGCGAGCTCGACTCGAGGGGTTGTGTGAAGAGTTGGCACGAGGAGTATTAGTCGACTCGTGGACTCGGAGCTCGACTCGAGGACCAAACTGGACTCGAGGAGCGAGCTCGACCCGAGGAGTTACGTGAAGAGTCGGTACGAGGAGTAACAGTCGACTCGCAGACTCGGAGCTCGACTCGAGGAGCGAAATGGACTCGAGGAGCGAGCTTGACTCGAGGGGCGAACTGGACTCGAGGAGCGAGCTCAACTCGAGGAGCGAACTGGACTCGAGGAGCAAGCTCGACCCGAGGAGTTACATGAATAGTCGGTACGAGGAGTAACAGTCGACTTGCGGACTCGGAGCTCGACTCGAGGGGCGAACTAGACTGGAGGAGTGAGCTCGACTCGAGGGGCGAACTGGACTCGAGGAGCGAGCTCGACTCGAGGGGCGAACTGGACTCGAGGAGCGAGCTCGACCCGAGGAGCGAACTGGACTCGAGGAGCGAGCTCGACCCGAGGAGTTACGTGAAGAGTCGGTACGAGTAACAGTCAACTCGCGCACTCGGAGCTCGACTCGAGGAGCGAACTGGACTCGAGGAGCGAGCTCGACTCGAGGAGCGAGCTCGACTCGAGGAGCGAACTGGACTCGAGGAGCGAGCTAGACTCGAGGAATTGCGTGAAGTCGGCACGAGGAGTATCAGTCGACGAGTGGACTCGGAGTTGGACTCGAGGAGCGAACTGGACTCGAGGTGCGAACTGGACTCGAGGAGCGAGCTCGACTCGAGGAGTTGTGTGAAGAATCGGCACGAGGAGTATTAGTCGACTCGCGGACTCGGAGCTCGACTCGAGGAGCGAACTGGACTCGAGGAGCGAGCTCGACTAGAGGAATTGCGTGAAGTCGGCACGAGGAGTATCAGTCGACTCGCGGACTCGGAGCTCGACTCGAGTAGCGAACTGGACTCGAGGAGCGAGCTCGACTCGAGGGACGAACTGGACTCGAGGAGCGAGCTCGACCCGTGGAGCGAACTGGACTCGAGGAGCGAGCTCGACCCGAGGAGTTTCGTGAAGAGTCGGTACGAGGAGTAACAGTCGACTCGCGGACTCGGAGCTCGACTCGAGGAGCGAACTGGACTCAAGGAGCGAGCTCGACTCGAGGGGCGAACTGGACTCGAGGAGCGAGCTCGACTCGAGGGACGAACTGGACTCGAGGAGCGAGCCCGACCCCAGGAACGAACTGGATTTGAGGAGCAAGCTCGACCCGAGGAGTTACGTGAAGATTGCCTCTCTTTGGGACCTCCGGCCTAACCATCGGCCCCTTGAGATTTTGTTATTGAGTTGTTTTTGTTTTTGATTGAGCATTGATCCCCATTAGCCCCCCGAGTTTCTTGCGTTTGTGAGACGAAGGCCAAGAAACTCTCGTGTTGGAGGTATACAACAGTGTGTTAGAATAATTCTCTATTGCAATAAAGGGGGTTGTTGCAGGTGTTGGAATCGATCTAGGGTTTGAGAAAATAATTAACGCTTCGGTAAGCGGCGGAATTTTAAAAATTTTCTTTTACAAGTAAAACAGTTTTTACTAACCTAGACAAGTGCAAGTACATGTAATTAAAAACCAATATGAGCTAGAAGTTTACTAACCTTTCTTGAAGCTTGAACTTTGAAGAAGCTTGTGGAAAGTTTGCAACGCTCGTCTCCCCTCGCAGCACGTCTCTCTTTCTTTCCTCGGCACCTCGAGCAACCACGAAAGTTTCTATCACTAAATCACTCGAAAAGAAGGAATCAGTGAGTGGGTACTTTTAAACGCTACGACTTAAGAACGAGTCTCGAAGTGGCAGAGCTAAACACTAGGTCGAGTGAGGACCTAGGTGCCAAGACAAGAAAAAATCGAAAATAAACTAGAGAGAGAGAGAGAGGATTTTCGGCCAAAGTTCTAGAGAGAGAGTCTCTCATATCTCTTAAACTTGGATGAATGAAATGTGAGGAAATGAGGCTCCTATTTATAGGAGAGGTCTCACCTTTAATAAGGTAGTTTCCTCTTCTATAGAATATCACATATTCATGAGCAATTTCCTCTTTTTTCCCTTTGAGACACTCGGCCAACTCAAGACTTCTAGAAGCCTTGATTTGTTTCCTATTTTGTTCAAGGCCTTGCCTCGTCTCTCACTTGGCCGATTCCCACTTTCCTCTTGGAGGAAATTTGTTTCCTCTTTTTCTTTTGGCAAGTATCTTGATACATTTATGCACAAAATATTCTCTCTTGGTTGGGTATGTTGGGCGCCTATGTCCTTCTAGAATGGGCTTCTAGAAGCTTTTCCATTTGTTCATGACAACATGAAAAAGGCCCAATATGAATTTTCAATAAAATTCTTATGAAATGAAATTAATTCACAAGGCCCAATGATCAAGTCATGGCCGAGTGAAACATGTCACAAAATGACCTTGTCAAAAATTTATTGACATTCATTTCATCCTTTGTCTCAAAAGACAAAAATACCCTTTCGACAATTTTCGTTCTCGTTTTGACTTAGCTTCCAGTTTAACAATTCCTATCGATGTGATTCGTGACAGTGACCTCATGGACCCAAATGAACAAAGCTTGAGCTAAAAACTTGGACTCAAAAGTTCACAAACCTTTTCCAAGTTTAGCTTAATGCCAACTGACTCCACTAAAGAGCTGACACTGAAAATCTCTCGGTTCAAATGAATTTGTTTTCTACTCAAGAATTCGACCTAATTATGATGAGCGGATCCACTGAATATTATCTATGTTTACCCTTCATGAATGTCATCAGCTAGTCGGGATTTACTAAATTACCATTTTACCCTTCTAGCTGTTATTTCCTCAACTCCTTTGTCGCTTGTGAATAAGTTAGAAACAATGTATTGACGAGTAGCTAACAAGTCACATTGTTTCATCCAAAAGAGTCAGGACTAAATTTGGACACTGGCCAGTTCATTTATTCACACTCCAAGGAACAAAGCATGAGGTGACATACATTGCATTTCAGCAATCTTGTACATGAATTCCATATCTATGAGAACTTCACAAAGTTACTCATGACAGACTCACAACTTAGTACTTCACCAATAGGCCTTGTTCGGAATCACATAGTGAGTCCGAACTTTGACTTTCTCAAATGAGAATACTAAGGTGTGAAATGGCATGTCTCATTTCAGGAGTAAGGTAAGCATGATGCAATTTATACATAGTGACTTCGAGACATAAGAGGTTAAATGGTTTGTTCTTATATTGTCTCTAGAAGTGCACTGGTCAATTCAGTACCTTCGGAAGATACCAAGAAGAACTATAGAGTCCCAAACTCTCAATGCCTCATAACCAGACATCATAGATTCTTCTAACAATCATACTGAGGTCAATAGTCCTTTGACCCTAAGATTGCGAATATATCGTTTTAAGCAAACTACGAAGAGTTTGTTCATGCAAATCTACATTTGTCTCTTCGTAAGTTGTTAAGTTTGTTTATGGACTAAGGTTTTATCATAAAGCTTCAAACAAAGAAAGAATGAATGAACGTTTCAACTTTATTAATGAATAGATAGGCAATTACAAGCAAGAGTCTTCATGAGACTTTATTACATCAAATGTACAAAATAAAGACTACAACTCTTCTTGTGGGCACCATTGACAACAAACTCCCACTTGACTCAAAGAAGGTGTGTGTAGTCATTCATGCCTAATCCCTCACGATGTTGGTCGTAGACCTTGTTCGCTAGGGCCTTGGTGAATGAATCTGCTAGGTTGTCCACCGTTGAGATCTTCTTCACTTCCACGTCTCCGCGCTGCACGATCTCTCGAATCAAATGGTATTTCCTCTCAATATGCTTAGAGCGCTTATGGCTTCTAGGTTCCTTTGAGTTAGCGACAGCCCCACTATTATTACAATAAAGAGTCATGGGCTCGTCGACGTTTCGAACAACTTCCAAATACTTAAGGAATTTTCTAAGCCATACAGCCTCTTTGGATGCTTCACAAGCAGCCACATATTCCGCTTCCATTGTGGAGTCAGCAATGCAAGATTGCTTAATACTTCTCCACACAACAGCTCCACCATTAAGGATGAACACAGATCCCGAAGTGGATTTCCTGGAATCCTTATCCTCTTGAAAATCGGAGTCGGTATATCCCGTCATAGTCAGGTCAGTACCTGAGTATGTAAGCATCAAGTTCCTAGTTCTTCGAAGATACTTAAGAACATGCTTAACAGCAATCCAGTGCTCGGGTCCAGGGTTGGATTTGAAACGGCTAACTACGCCAACGGCGAAACATATATCAGGTCTAGTGCAAAGCATAGCATACATGAGGCTTCCTACGGCAGAGGCGTAAGGAATCTTCCTCATGTCTTCAATCTCTTGTGCAGTCTTGGGAGACTGGTCCTTAGAGAGTGAAACTCCATGCCTAAAGGTTGTTTGACCCCTCTTGCAGTCTTGCATCGAGAAGCGATCCATCACCTTATCAATATAAGATGCTTGAGAGAGCGACAGGGTCCGGTTTTTCCTATCTCGAAAGATTTGGATTCCCAGAATGTATGCGGCTTCTCCTAGATCCTTCATATCGAATTGCCTTGCCAGCCAGACCTTAACCTCAGATAACTTACCCACGTCATTACCAATGAGTAGTATATCATCGACATATAGTACCAGAAACACAACTTTACCTTCGTGTATTAACTTGTAAACACAAGGCTCATCTATCGACTGTTCAAAGCCAAAGCTTTTTACAGTTTCATCGAATCTACTATTCCATGACCTAGATGCTTGCTTTAGTCCATAAATGGATTTAAGCAACTCACAAACCTTGGTCTCTTGACCTTTATCCACGAAACCGTCTTGTTGAGCCATGTAAATGCGCTCGTCAAGATTGCCATTCAGAAAGGCTGTCTTGACATCCATTTGCCAAATCTCATAGTCGAGAGCTGCATCTATGGATAGGAGTATGCGGATGGATTTAAGCATCGCGACTGGCGAGAAGGTTTCTTCATAGTCAATCCCTTCTTGTTGGGTATAACCCTGCGCCACAAGTCGTGCTTTGAACGTCTCAACGTTCCCATCAGGACCCCTTTTCTTCTTGTATATCCACTTACACCCTACGTGTTTAATCCCTTTAGGAAGGTCTACAAGTTTCCAGACATTATTGACATACATCGAGTGCATTTCAACTTTCATGGCGTCAAGCCAAAGGTTTGATTCAGAACAAGCCATCGCTTGGCTATAGGAAACAAGGTCATCCATGTCGGAGACGGCTACGAGAGAGTCTCCATAAGACATGTACCTGTCATGCTGTTGAACAGCCCTCCCACTACGTTGAAGTACTACTTGACGAGATTCTGATGAGTTAGGTTGTGTTTCAGTTGGGGTAAGAACAGTTCTTACAGATGAGGTAGAAGCTTCCTCACCCAACTTTTCTTCAAGCACAATTTTGCTTCTAGGTTTCGCATCCTTCATAAAGTCCTCCTCAAGGAAACGAGCATTCGTGCTAACGAAAGTCTTATCGTCCTCGGGACTATAGAAAGTAAAACCTTTGGTTTCCTTCGGATATCCTACAAACAGGCACAATTCTGACCTACTAGCCAACTTGCTAGTCTTTTGCCTCAGCACGTGTGCAGGGCAACCCCAAATTCGGATGCGGCCAAGATTCACTTTACGGCCAGTCCATCGTTCATAAGGAGTACCAGGAACCGTTTTGGACGGAACTTGGTTCAGAATGTAGGCGGCTGTTTCGAGGGCATATCCCCAAAAGGAAAGCGGGAGTGATGAGTAACTCATCATTGATCTAACCATCTCCATTAGAGTCCGGTTCCTTCTCTCTGACACTCCGTTTTGTTGAGGTGTGCCAGGTGCGATAAGCTGAGAAGCGATACCTTCTTCTTTAAGAAAGTCATCGAACTCTCCAGACATATACTCACCACCTCGATCAGATCGAAGGGTTTTGATCACTTTGCCAGTTTGCTTTTCCACTAAAGCCCTAAAGACCTTAAATAAGTTAAAGGTCTCGGATTTGTGTTTGAGCAAATAGACAAACCCATATCGTGAGTAATCATCGGTGAAGGTAACGAAGTATTCGTATCCCCCACGTGCCTGTTGGCTGAGCGGACCACATACATCAGAATGTATCAGTTCCAGCAACTCAGTGGCACTTCGACCCTTATTGGAGAAAGGTCGCTTAGTCATTTTTCCTTCTATGCAGGATTCACAAGTAGGTAGTGAACCTATTGCAGAGGCTTGGAGTGGACCGTCCCTCACAAGTCTCTTAATCCTATCTAGACTGATATGACCAAGTCTCAAGTGCCAGAGGTATGTTGATTTTGTTAGATCGGAGGATTCAGAAAGTTTGATCCTCTTTGGCTCCCTAATTAGATCGTTATCTATTTCGGTGTCTAAAAGAGAAGGTTGGGTGGGATAGATGTAAAAAAGAGCATTCTTCATACATGCATCAGTGACAAAAGAATTATCAGGAAACGAAATACGAATTCCATTCTTAATGAACTTTAAACAATAATCTTGCTCGAGAAGACGAGCAACGGATATTAAGTTCTTCCCAAAGGTAGGAACAAAATAAACATTATTCAAGTTTAAAGTGCGGTCTTCAAAAGACAGCGTCACGGATCCCACAACCTTCGCGGACACCAGGCTCCCATTGTTGTCAATGGTGCCCACAAGAAGAGTAGTAGTGTCTATTTGTGTACATTTGATGTAATATAGTCTTACGAAGACTCTTGCTTGTAATTGCTTATTCATTAATAAAAAGTTGAAACGTTCATTCAATCTTCCTTGTCTGAAGCTTTATGATAAAACCTTAGTCTTTTAGTCCATAAACAAACTTAACAACTTACGAAGATACAAATGTAGATTTGCATGAACAAAGTCTTCGTAGTTTGCTTAAAACGATATATTCGCAATCTTAGGGTCAAAGGACTATTGACCTCAGTATGATTGTTAGAAGAATCTATGATGTCTGGTTATGAGGCATTGAGAGTTTGGGACTCTATAGTTCTTCTAGGTATCTTCCGAATATACTGAATTGACCAGTGCACTTCTAGAGACAATATAAGAACAAACCATTTAACCTCTTATGTCTCGAAGTCACTATGTATGAATTGCATCATGCTTACCTTAATCCTGAAATGAGACATGCCATTTCACACCTTAGTATTCTCATTTGAGAAAGTCAGAGTTCGGACTCACTATGTCATTCCGAACAGGGCCTATTGGTGAAATACTAAGTTGTGAGTATGTCATGAGTAACTTTGTGAAGTTCTCATAGATATGGAATTCATGTACAAGATTGCTGAAATGCAATGTATGTCACCTCATGCTTTGTTCCTTGGAGTGTGAATAAATGAACTGGCCAGTGTCCAAATTGAGTCTTGACTCTTTTGGATGAAACAATGTGACTTGTTAGCTCCTCGTCAATACATTGTTTCTAACTTATTCACAAGCGACAAAGGAGTTGAGGAAATAACAGCTAGAAGGGTAAAATGGTAATTTAGTAAATCCCGACTAGCTGATGACATTCATGAAGGGTAAACATAGATAATATTCAGTGGATCCGCTCATCATAATTAGGTCGAATTCTTGAGTAGAAAATAAATTCATTTGAACCGAGAGATTTTCAGTGTCAGCTCTTTAGTGGAGTCAGTTGGCATTAAGCTAAACTTGGAAAAGGTTTGTGAACTTTTGAGTCCAAGTGTTTAGCTAAAGCTTTGTTCATTTGAGTCCATGAGGTCACTGTCACGAATCACATCGATAGGAATAGTTAAACTGGAAGCTAAGTCAAAACAAGAACGAAAATTGTCGAAAGGGTAATTTTGTCTTTTGAGACATAAGGATGAAATGGATGTCAATAAATTTTGACAAGTTCATTTGATGACTTAATGTCACTCGGCCATAATATGATTAATTGGGCCTTGTGAATTAATTTCATTTCATAAGAATTTTATTGAAAATTCTGAATGGGCGTTTTACATGTTGTCATGAACAAATGAAGAAGCTTCTAGAAGCTCCTTCTAGATGTGAAATGGGCGCCCAAATACCCAAGGGAAAGAGAAATTATTTTGTGCATAAATGTATCAAGATACTTGCCAAAAGAAAAAGAGGAAACAAATTTCCTCTATGAGGAAAGCATAAGTTCGGCCAACACAAGGGAAAGAGAGAGACAAACTAAATGAGGAAACAAATCCAAGGCTTATTGAAGCACATGTTGGACGTGTAAAGCAAGGGAAAAAGGGGAAATAAGATTTCCTCATAAAGGCTTGGAAAATAAGAGGAAACTACTTCTTTCCAAGGCCAACCCTTCTCCTATAAATAGGACCCTCATTCCTCTCATTCTATTCATTCCACATAAGTTAGAGATTGAGAGCTTCTCTCTCTAGACCTTGTGGTGGCCGAAATCCTCTCTCTCTCTCTTTCTATTTTATTTTCGATTTTTCTTGTTTTGGCACCTAGGTCCTCACTTGACCTAGCGTTTAGCTCTGCGACTTCGAGACTCGTTCTCAAGTCGTAGTGTTTAAAAGTGCCCACTCACTGATTCCTTCTTTTCGAGTGATTTAGTGATAGAAACTTTCGTGGTTGCTCGAGGTGCCGAGGAAAGAAAGAGAGACGTGCTGCGAGGGGAGACGAGCGTTGCAACTTTCCAAAAGCTTCTACAAGGTTCAAGCTTCAAGAAAGGTTAGTAACTTTAATAGCTCATATTAGTTTTTATTTACATGTACATGCTCTTGTCTAGGTTAGTAAAAACTAGTTTTACTTAAAAAGAAAATTTTTAAAATTCCGCCGCTTAACGAAGCGTTAAACTTTTTCTCAAACCCTAGATCGATTCCAACAAATGGTATCAGAGCTATGGTCAAAGAGATGCATGTACATGTTTTTAAAATTATGAGCTTGAAAATCGTTTTCGAAAGTTTACTAATTTTTGTGACAAGTTAGAATTGTAATCTTAGATTTTTTTTTAATTTATTGCTCTTGTCTTTAAATTAAAAACCATGTTGATTTTCTATGAGTTTGGGATGATGTTAAAACACATTAGAATCAGTTCTAAAAGTTTTTAATTTTTTATATTGAAAAACGTGTTTTAAAGGTTTGAGTTTTTTCGAGTAAATTTTGTGACTAGTTTTATTTTCTTGCTAGTTTCGTTTATTTACTTGAATCGTTTTATGCATGTTGTTATTTCTTTTATTCTATGTTATTACCCTGCTAATAAAACACAAATAAAAGCTTTAAACAACATCTTAAAACGTTCCGTTACACTTGATTCTTTTTCGCACCTAAGTAGGACCAAGTTTTAATTTATTTCTTTTTCTTCGAGCTGGAGTAAACCCGCATTAAAAGTGGCATAACTCTCTGCTCCAAAATCGAAATTTAATGATTCTTGAATCAAATTAAAGCTCTGTCTGTCGTCTGTCCAATGCCACCGGTTTCGGCTGAAAAGGACATCGGAGCCGCCAGATATGGCGATTTTACTCCGAGGTGCGCGGCTGTCTGAAACTCCAGTTTTTTAGAAATCCGGATTTTCAAACCCCACTACCATGAGTTATAGAACTCTAATGAGAAAATTTTCTTGAGCAAAAATGTTTTTCATATGATTATAAACATGATGTGTAAAGATTAAAAGTTTTGATTTTTGAAAGATTAATTGAAATTGAGTTTTTACAAAACTAGTTTGAATTTTGAAAAACCGTTTTCACTTTCAAACTTGAAAAATATTTTGTCACCCATATCAAATAAGTTTTCAAAATGTTTTCAAAACTATATCTATATCACATATGTTCAAAATCTATATGCTCTTGAAAATTTGAGTGGGAGGTCTCCTTGTAGACAAGCCGAAAAATAAAAAGATGTGTAATCTCAAACTTTCAAGTGTTCGAGTGAGTTGAAGTTCACACTTCCCTCACGCACTTTCCCGAAATAGAAAATAGGAAAAGATCGAGTATGTACCTTGTGCCTTTATGCACTAATACTGCTCTGAACATGTCGATCTAGGATTCTCTTCTAGTTGTCCGCTCTGTCGCTCTCTAACTAGGAAATTTGTTTCCGAAGTTAAAAGAGTCGATGAACCAACTCCAAAAACTAAGTGGGAGGGTTATACTTGTTGTTTGTAACCCACGATCCCCAACACTAATGAAAAGTGCAAGTGTCGCCGGACTAAGAGTCACCCTCGTGGCCCTCTCTTAAATGAGAGTACTCAAGGGCGCTTTGCTCTGATCATTGCTCAATGAGCTACGTCCGAGAGTGAGACGATGATGACAAGACCTCCCCTCGGCGGATTGTTTTTCAAAGTCAATCTTTTGGACTAAGTGGTTGGTTACACACTTAGACTCAATCCCTAGTAATCCTCCCTCGAGGCCCTGC
The DNA here is from genome assembly GCF_054948205.1 of Urtica dioica subsp. dioica. Taxonomy (NCBI): domain Eukaryota; kingdom Viridiplantae; phylum Streptophyta; class Magnoliopsida; order Rosales; family Urticaceae; genus Urtica; species Urtica dioica. Next base: position 1,405,311 of record NC_142764.1, on the reverse strand, counting down.
GAAAGGATGTGAGTGATCAAACCAATTTACAAGGTGGCTAGTCAAAATTGATGTATTGACATCTTGGCTATGCATTAATGATGAGTCATTTACTTATGAAAGGAGACTCGTTGCGGCCTTCCCTCGAAGGAGTAAAGTGCCATTTCGTTCATAACACCTTTGGATTTTATAAAGTCTTAAACAAACTTAAATCCTAAACCAAAGACTAATCATAAACTTGTTTCAACTTTAATAGGCAATATGTCTCTCAACCATCTCTCTATCTTTCTTTCCTCGATCAAACTCGAAAACGAAAACTACGTAGATTCGAAACGTAACCTCGACATAATACCTACCGTTAACAAGCACAAATGGGTACTCACCACCCCGTGTCCTCCTCTGACGAATGATGATTCAACTCAAGAGGACAATGACGCCTTAGCGGCCTGGCTTCGATCCGATGAGATTGTGAGGTGCTATATCTTGGCCTCTATGAACAATATGCTGAAAGAGCAACATCGTGACTTCGAGATTGCCGCTGAAATGCTCTACAATCTCCTTGAGATGTTTGGAGGGCAAAGGCGTCAAACAAGGCTACAAGCAGTCCGACAGTTTATGAACTGTCATATGCAGGCTAGGACTCCTGTTGGAGACTTCATGATACTGATCATTAGTTTTCTGAATAAAATGGAAATCCTAGGATCTGAGATTGATGGGAAGAATATCATAGATATGATCTTAGAAACTCTCCCCGCATCTCTTGATACCGCCAAGATGAACTACTCCATAAACAAGCTAGAGTACACTGTTACCAAGCTTATGAAGGAGTTTCACACTGCTGAAGGTCTCACTAAGAGAAAGAGGAATCAAGGAGAGGCACATGCTACTGAGCAAAGAGCCTCCGCCTCTGGAACTAAGAAGAGACCTCACAAGGCCGATAAAAAGAACTGTCCTGCCAATCTCAAAGCAAAGGAACATAGTATTGTAGTAGTTACCGAAGCATGCTTAGTAGCTGATAATGTATCAACGTGGATTCTTGACTCCGCTGCTACTAACCATATTTGTTGTTCCTTGAATGGTTTCAAGAAAACCAAAAGCTTAGAGGAAGGCGAGTTCTGTTTCAAATGGGGTGATGGGAGCCTGGTGTCTGCAAAGGCTGTGGGATCCGTGACGCTGTCTTTTGAAGACCGCACTTTAAACTTGAATAATGTTTATTTTGTTCCTACCTTTGGGAAGAACTTAATATCCGTTGCTCGTCTTCTAGAGCAAGATTATTGTTTAAAGTTCATTAAGAATGGAATTCGTATTTCGTTTCCTGATAATTCTTTTGTCACTGATGCATGTATGAAGAATGGTCCTTTTTACATCTATCCCACTCAACCTTCTCTCTTAGACACCGAAATAGATAACGATCTAATTAGGGAGCCAAAGAGGATCAAACTTTCTGAATCCTCCGATCTAACAAAATCAACATACCTCTGGCACTTAAGACTTGGTCATATCAGTCTAGATAGGATTAAGAGACTTGTGAGGGATGGTCCACTCCAAGCCTCTGCAATAGGTTCACTACCTACTTGTGAATCCTGCATAGAAGGAAAAATGACTAAGCGACCTTTCTCCGATAAGGGTCGAAGAGCCACTGAGTTGCTGGAACTAATACATTCTGATATATGTGGTCCGCTCAACCACCATGCACGTGGAGGATACGAATACTTCGTTACCTTCACTGATGACTACTCAAGATATGGGTTTGTCTATTTGCTTAAACACAAATCCGAGACCTTTAACGTATTTAAGGTCTTTAGGGCTTTAGTGGAAAAGCAAACTGGCAAAGTGATCAAAAACCCTTCGATCTGATCGAGGTGGTGAGTATATGTCTGGAGAGTTCGATGACTTTCTTAAAGAAGAAGGTATCGCTTCTCAGCTTACCGCACCTGGCACACCTCAACAAAACGGAGTGTCAGAGAGAAGAAACCGAACTCTTATGGAGATGGTTAGATCAATGATGAGTTACTCATCACTCCCGCTTTCCTTTTGGGGATATGCCCTCGAAACAGCCGCTTACATTCTGAACCAAGTTCCGTCTAAAGCGGTTCCTAGTACTCCTTATGAACGATGGACTGGCTGTAAAGTGAATCTTGGCCGCATCCGAATTTGGGGTTGCCCTGCACACGTGCTGAGGCAATAGACTAGCAAGTTGGCTAGTAGGTCAGAATTGTGCCTGTTTGTGGGATATCCGAAGGAAACTAAAGGTTTTACTTTCTATAGTCCCGAGGACGATAAGACTTTCGTTAGCACGAATGCTCGTTTCCTTGAGGAGGACTTTATGAAGGATGCGAAACCTAGAAGCAAAATTGTGCTTGAAGAAAAGTTGGGTGAGGAAGCTTCTACCTCATCTATAAGAACTGTTCTTACCCCAACTGAAACACAACCTAACTCATCAGAATCTCGTCAAGTAGTACTTCGACGTAGTGGGAGGGCTACTCAAAAGCCTGACAGGTACATGTCTTATGGAGACTCTCTTGTAGCCGTCTCCGACATGGATAACCCTGTTTCCTATAGCCAAGCGATGGCTTGTTCTGAATCAAACCTTTGGCTTGACGCCATGAAAGTTGAAATGCACTCGATGTATGTCAACAAAGTCTGGAAACTTGTAGACCTTCCTGAAGGGATTAAACCCGTAGGGTGTAAGTGGATATACAAGAAGAAAAGGGGTCCTGATGGGAACGTCGAGACGTTCAAAGCACGACTTGTGGCAAAGGGTTATACCCAACAAGAAGGGATTGACTATGAAGAAACCTTCTCGCCAGTCGCGATGCTTAAATCCATCCGCATACTCATATCCATAGCTGCAGCTCTCGACTATGAGATCTGGCAAATGGATGTCAAGACAGCCTTCCCGAATGGCAATCTTGACGAGTGCATTTACATGGCTCAACCAGACTGTTTCATGGAAGAAGGTCAAGAGACCAAGGTTTGTGAGTTGCTTAAGTCCATTTATGGATTAAAGGTAAGCATCTAGGTCATGGAATATTAGATTCGATGAAACTGTAAAGAGCTTCGTCTTTGAACAGTCAATAGATGAGCCTTGTGTTTACAAGTTAATACACGAAGGCAAAGTTGTGTTTCTGGTGCTATATGTCGATGATATACTGCTCATTGGTAATGACGTGGGTAAGTTATCTGAGGTTAAGGTCTGGCTGGCAAATGTTGTAAATGGTGCCCACAAGAAGAGTAGTAGTGTCTATTTGTGTACATTTGATGTAATATAGTCTCATGAAGACTCTTGCTTGTAATTTCTTATTCAATAATAAAGTTGAAACGTTCATTCATTCTTTCTTTGTTTGAAGCTTTATGATAAAACCTTAGTCTTTTAGTCCATAAACAAACTTAACAACTTACGAAGAGACAAATGTAGATTTGCATGAACAAACTCTTTGTAGTTTACTTAAAACGATATATTCGCAATCTTAGGGTCAAAGGACTATTGACCTAAGTACGATTGTTAGAAGAATCTATGATGTCTGGTTATGAGGCATTGAGAGTTGGAGACTCTATAGTTCTTCTAGGTATCTTCCGAAGGTACTGAATTGACCAGTGCACTTCTAGAGACAAGATAAGAACAAACCATTTAACCTCTTATGTCTCGAAGTCACTATGTATGAATTGCATCATGCTTACCTTAATCCTGAAATGAGACATGTCATTTCACACCTTAGTATTCTCATTTGAGAAAGTCAGAGTTCGGACTCACTATGTGATTCCGAACAGGGCCTATTGGTGAAGTACTAAGTTGTGAGAATGTCATGAGTAACTTTGTGAAGTTCTCATAGATATGGAATTCATGTACAAGATTGCTGAAATGCAATGTATGTCACCTCATGCTTTGTTCCTTGGAGTGTGAATAAATGAACTGGCCAGTGTCCAAATTGAGTCCTGACTTTTTTTGGATGAAACAATGTGACTTGTTAGCTCCTCGTCAATACATTGTTTCTAATTATTCACAAGCGACAAAGGAGTTGAGGAAATAACAGCTAGAAGGGTAAAATGGTAATTTAGTAAATCCCGACTAGCTGATGACATTCATGAAGGGTAAACATAGATAATATTCAGTGGATCCGCTCATCATAATTAGCTCGAATTCTTGAGTAGAAAATAAATTCATTTGAACCGAGAGATTTTCAGTGTCAGGTCTTTAGTGGAGTCAGTTGGCATTAAGCTAAACTTGGAAAAGGTTTGTGAACTTTTGAGTCCAAGTGTTTATCTCAAGCTTTGTTCATTTGGGTCCATGAGGTCACTGTCCCGAATCAGATCGATAGGAATAGTTAAACTGGAAGCTAAGTCAAAACAAGAACGAAAATTGTCAAAAGGGTATTTTTGTCTTTCGAGACATATGATGAAATGAATGTCAATAAATTTTTTTGACAAGTTCATTTGATGACTTAATGTCACTCGGCCATAACTTGATTATTGGGCCTTGTGGATTAATTTCAAGACTTAATATCTAGGCCCATTAAGAATTTTCAATATAATTCTTATGAAATGAAATTAATTCACAAGGCCCAATGATCAAGTCTTGGCCGAGTGATATTAAGTCATCAAATGAACTTGTCAAAAAAATTTATTGACATTCATTTCATCATATGTCTCAAAAGACAAAAATACCCTTTTGACAATTTTCGTTCTTGTTTTGACTTAGCTTCCAGTTTAACTATTCCTATCGATGTGATTCGGGACAGTGACCTCATGGACCCAAATGAACAAAGCTTGAGATAAACACTTGGACTCAAAAGTTCACAAACCTTTTCCAAGTTTAGGTTAATGCCAACTGACTCCACTAAAGAGCTGACACTGAAAATCTCTCGGTTCAAATGAATTTATTTTCTACTCAAGAATTCGACCTAATTATGATGAGCGGATCCACTGAATATTATCTATGTTTACCCTTCATGAATGTCATCAGCTAGTCGGGATTTACTAAATTACCATTTTACCCTTCTAGCTGTTATTTCCTCAACTCCTTTGTCGCTTGTGAATAAGTTGGAAACAATGTATTGACGAGGAGCTAACAAGTCACATTGTTTCATCCAAAAGAGTCAGGACTCAATTTGGACACTGGCCAGTTCATTTATTCACACTCCAAGGAACAAAGCATGAGGTGACATACATTGCATTTCAGCAATCTTGTACATGAATTCCATATCTATGAGAACTTCACAAAGTTACTCATGACATACTCACAACTTAGTATTTCACCAATAGGCCCTGTTCGGAATGACATAGTGAGTCCGAACTCTGACTTTCTCAAATGAGAATACTAAGGTGTGAAATGGCATGTCTCATTTCAGGATTAAGGTAAGCATGATGCAATTCATACATAGTGATTTCGAGACATAAGAGGTTAAATGGTTTGTTCTTATATTGTCTCTAGAAGTGCATTGGTCAATTCAGTACCTTCGGAAGATACCTAGAAGAACTATAGAGTCCCCAACTCTCAATGCCTCATAACCAGACATCATAGATTCTTCTAACAATCATACTGAGGTCAATAGTCCTTTGACCCTAAGATTGCGAATATATCGTTTTAAGCAAACTACGAAGAGTTTGTTCATGCAAATCTACATTTGTCTCTTCGTAAGTTGTTAAGTTTGTTTATGGACTAAAAGACTAAGGTTTTATCATAAAGCTTCAAACAAAGAAAGAATGAATGAACGTTTCAACTTTATTAATGAATAAGCAATTACAAGCAAGAGTCTTCGTAAGACTATATGACATCAAATGTACATAAATAGACACTACTACTCTTCTTGTGGGCACCATTGACAACAAACTCCCACTTGACTCAAAGAAGATGTGAGTAGTCCTACATGCCTAATCCCTCTCGAAGTTGGTCGAAGACCATGTTCGCTAGGGCCTTGGTGAATGGATCTGCCAGAGATCTACTTCACCTCCACGTCTCCGCGTTGCGCGATCTCTCGAATCAAATGGTATTTCCTCTCAATATGCTTAGAGCGCTTATGGCTTCTAGGTTCCTTTGAGTTAGCGACGGCCCCACTATTATCACAATAAAGGGTCATGGGCTCGTCGACGTTTGGAACAACTTCCAAATACTTAAGGAATTTTCTAAGCCATACAGCCTCTTTGGATGCTTCACAAGCAGCCACATATTCTGCTTCCATTGTGGAGTCAGCAATGCAAGATTGCTTAATACTTCTCCACACAACAGCTCCACCATTAAGGATGAACACAGATCCCGAAGTGGATTTCCTGGAATCCTTATCCGCTTGAAAATCGGCGTCGGTATATCCCGTCATAGTCAGGTCAGTACCTTAGTATGTAAGCATCAAGTTCCTAGTTCTTCGAAGATACTTAAGAACATGCTTAACAGCAATCCAGTGCTCGGGTCCAGGGTTGGATTGGAAACGGCTAACTACGCCAACGGCGAAACATATATCAGGTCTAGTGCAAAGTATAGCATACATGAGGCTTCCTACGGCAGAGGCGTAAGGAATCTTCCTCATGTCTTCAATCTCTTGTGCAGTCTTGGGAGACTGGTCCTTAGAGAGCGAAACTCCATGCCTAAAGGGCGTTTGACCCCTCTTGCAGTCTTGCATCGAGAAGCGATCCATCACCTTATCAATATAAGATGCTTGAGAGAGCGACAGGGTCCGGTTTTTCCTATCTCGAAAGATTTGGATTCCCAGAATGTACGCGGCTTCTCCTAGATCCTTCATATCGAATTACTTTGCTAGCCAGACCTTAACCTCAGATAACTTACCCACGTCATTACCAATGAGTAGTATATCATCGACATATAGTACCAGAAACACAACTTTGCCTTCGTGTATTAACTTGTAAACACAAGGCTCATCTATTGACTGTTCAAAGCCGAAGCTCTTTACAGTTTCATCGAATCTAATATTCCATGACCTAGATGCTTGCTTTAGTCCATAAATGGATTTAAGCAACTCACAAACCTTGGTCTCTTGACCTTTATCCACGAAACCGTCTGGTTGAGCCATGTAAATGCGCTCGTCAAGATTGCCATTCAGAAAGGCTGTCTTGACATCCATTTGCCAGATCTCATAGTCGAGAGCTGCAGCTATGGATAGGAGTATGCGGATGGATTTAAGCATCGCGACTGGCGAGAAGGTTTCTTCATAGTCAATCCCTTCTTGTTGGGTATAACCCTTCGCCACAAGTCGTGCTTTGAACGTCTCGACGTTCCCATCAGGACCCCTTTTCTTCTTGTATATCCACTTACACCCTACGGGTTTAATCCCTTCAGGAAGGTCTACAAGTTTCCAGACTTTGTTGACATACATCGAGTGCATTTCAACTTTCATGGCGTCAAGCCAAAGGTTTGATTCAGAACAAGCCATCGCTTGGCTATAGGAAACAGGGTCATCCATGTCGGAGACGGCTACAAGAGAGTCTCCATAAGACATGTACCTATCAGGCTTTTGAGTAGCCCTCCCACTACGTCTAAGTACTACTTGACGAGATTCTGATGAGTTAGGTTGTGTTTCAGTTGGGGTAAGAACAGTTCTTACAGATGAGGTAAAAGCTTCCTCACCCAACTTTTCTTCAAGCACAATTTTGCTTCTAGGTTTCGCATCCTTCATAAAGTCCTCCTCAAGGAAACGAGCATTCGTGCTAACGAAAGTCTTATCGTCCTCGGGACTATAGAAAGTAAAACCTTTGGTTTCCTTCGGATATCCTACAAACAGGCACAATTCTGACCTACTAGCCAACTTGCTAGTCTTTTGCCTCAGCACGTGTGCAGGGCAACCCCAAATTCGGATGCGGCCAAGATTCACTTTACGGCCAGTCCATCTCTCATAAGGAGTACCAGGAACCGTTTTAGATGGAACTTGGTTCAGAATGTAGGCGGCTGCTTCGAGGGCATATCCCCAAAAGGAAAGCGGGAGTGATGAGTAACTCATCATCGATCTAACCATCTCCATAAGAGTTCGGTTTCTTCTCTCTGACACTCCGTTTTGTTGAGGTGTGCCAGGTGCGGTAAGCTGAGAAGCGATACCTTCTTCTTTAAGAAAGTCATCGAACTCTCCAGACATATACTCACCACCTCGATCAGATCGAAGGGTTTTGATCACTTTGCCAGTTTGCTTTTCCACTAAAGCCCTAAAGACCTTAAATACGTTAAAGGTCTCGGATTTGTGTTTAAGCAAATAGACAAACCCATATCTTGAGTAATCATCAGTGAAGGTAACGAAGTATTCGTATCCTCCACGTGCCTGTTGGTTGAGCGGACCACATACATCAGAATGTATTAGTTCCAGCAACTCAGTGGCTCTTCGACCCTTATTGGAGAAAGGTCGCTTAGTCATTTTTCCTTCTATGCAGGATTCACAAGTAGGTAGTGAACCTATTGCAGAGTCTTGGAGTGGACCGTCCCTCACAAGTCTCTTAATCATATCTAGACTGATATGACCAAGTCTCAAGTGCCAGAGGTATGTTGATTTTGTTAGATCGGAGGATTTAGAAAGTTTGATCCTCTTTGGCTCCCTAATTAGATCATTATCTATTTCGGTGTCTAAAAGAGAAGGTTGAGTGGGATAGATGTAGAAAAGAGCATTCTTCATACATGCATCAGTGACAAAAGAATTATCAGGAAACGAAATACGAATTCCATTCTCAATGAACTTTAAACAATAATCTTGCTCAAGAAGACGAGCAACGGATATTAAGTTCTTACCAAAGGTAGGAACAAAATAAACATTATTCAAGTTTATAGTGCGGTCTTCAAAAGACAATGTCACGGATCCCACAGCCTTCGCAGACACCAGGCTCCCATCACCCCATTTGAAACAGAACTCGCCTTCCTCTAAGCTTTTGGTTTTCTTAAAACCATTCAAGGAACAACAAATATGGTTAGTAGCAGCGGAGTCAAGAATCCACGTTGATACATTATCAGCTACTAAGCATGCTTCAGTAACTAGTACAATGCTATGTTCCTTTGCTTTGAGATAGGCAGTACAATTCTTTTTATCGGCCTTGTGAGGTCTCTTCTTAGTTCCAGAGGCGGAGGCTTTTTGCTCAGTAGCATGTGCCTCTCCTTGATTCCTCTTTCTCTTAGTGAGACCTACAGCAGTGTGAAGTTCCATCATAAGCTTGGTAACAGCGTACTCTAGCTTGTTTATGGAGTAGTTCATCTTGGAGGTATCAAGAGATGCGGGGAGAGTTTCTAAGATCATATCTATGACATTCTTCCCATCAATCTCAGATCCTAGGATTTCCATTCTATTCAGAAAACTAATGATCAGTATCATAAAGTCTCTAACAGGACTCCTAGCCTTCACATGACAGTTCATAAACTGTCGTACTGCTTGTAGCCTTGTTTGACGCCTTTGCCCTCCAAACATCTCAAGGAGATTGTAGAGCATGTCAGCGGTAGTCTCGATGTCACGATGTTGCTCTTTCAGCATATTGTTCATAGATGCCAAGATATAGCACCTCACAATCTCATCGGATCGAAGCCAGGCCGCTAAGGCGTCATTGTCCTCTTGAGTTGAATCATCATTCGTCAGAGGAGGACACGGGGTGGTGAGTACCCATTTGTGCTTGTTAACGGTAGGTATTATGTCGAGGTTACGTTTCGAATCTACGTAGTTTTCGTTTTCGAGTTTGATCGAGGAAAGAAAGATAGAGAGATGGTTGAGAGACATATTGCCTATTAAAGTTGAAACAAGTTTATGATTAGTCTTTGGTTTAGGATTTAAGTTTCATTACGACTTTTGTAAAATCCAAAGGTGTTATAAACCAAACGATAATTTACTCCCTCAAGAGAAGGCCGCAAAAAATCTCCATTTATAAGTAAATGACACATCATTAATGCTAAGCCAAGATGTCAATACATCAATTTTGACTAGCCACCTTGTAAATTGGTTTGATCACTCACATCCTTTCGCAGAGCCTCAAGGGAGGATACTAGGGATTGAGCCTAAGCGTGCAACCAACCACTTAGTCCAAAAGATCAGCTTTGAAAAACAATCCCCCAAGGGGAGGCCTTGCCATCATTGCATCACTCTCGGACGTAGCTCATTGAGCAATGATCGAAGCAATAACGCCTTGGAGTACTCACATTTAAGTGAGGGTCGCAAGAGCGGCTCTTAGTCCCACGTTATTGCATCTTTCATTAGTGTTGGGGATCGTGGGTTACAAACAACGAGTATAACCCTCCCACTTAGTTTTTGGAGTTGGTTCATCGACTCTTATAAGTTCGGAAACAAATTTCCTAGTTAGAGAGCGACAGAGCGGACAACTAGAAGAGAATCCTAGATCGACATGTTCAGAGTATTAGTGCATAAAGGCACAAGGTACATACTCGATCTTTTCCTATTTTCTATTTCGGGAAAGTGCGTGAGGGAAGTGTGAACTTCAACTCACTCGAACACTTGAAAGTTTGAGATTACACATCTTTTTATTTTTCGGCTTGTCTACAAGGAGACCTCCCACTCAAAATTTCAAGAGCATATAGATTTTGAACATATGTGATATAGATATAGTTTTGAAAACATTTTGAAAACTTATTTGATTTGGATGACAAAATATTTTCAAGTTTGAAAGTGAAAACGGTTTTTCAAAATTCAAACTAGTTTTGTAAAAATTCAATTTCAATTAATCTTTCAAAAATCAAAACTTTTAATCTTTACACATCATGTTTATAATCATATAAAAAACATTTTTGCTCAAGAAATTTTTCTCATTAGAGTTCTATAACTCATGGTAGTGGGGTTTGAAAATCCGGATTTCTAAAAAACTGGAGTTTCAGACAGCCGCGCACCTCGGAGTAAAATCGCCATATCTGGCGTCTCCGATGTTCTTTTGAGCCGAAACCGGTGGCATTGGACAGAGGACAGACAGAGCTTTAATTTGATTTAAGAATCATTAAATTTCGATTTCTGAGCAGAGAGTTATGCCACTTTTAATGCGGGTTTACTCCAGCTCGAAGAAAAAGAAATAAATTAAAGCTTGGTCCTACTTAGGTGCGAAAAAGAATCAAGTGTAACGGAACGTTTTAAGATGTTGTTTAAAGCTTTTATTTGTGTTTTATTAGCAAGGTAATAACAAGGCATAAAAGAAATAACAACAAGCATAAAACGATTCAAGTAAAAATAAGAAACTAGCAAGATAACAAAACTAGTCACAAAATTTTACTCGAAAATTCTCAAACCTTTAAAACACGTTTTTCAATATAAAAAATTAAAAACATTTAGAACTGATTCTAATGTGTTTTAACATCATCCCAAACTCATAGAAAATCAACATGGTTTTTAATTTAAAGGTATGAGCAATAAATTAAAAAAAAATCTAAGATTACAATTCTAACTTGTCACAAAATTAGTAAACTTTCGAAAACGATTTTCAAGCTCATAATTTAAAAACATGCACATGCATTCCTTTGACCATAGCTCTGATACCATTTGTTGGAATCGATCTAGGGTTTAAGAAAAAGTTTAACGCTTCGTTAAGCGGCGGAATTTTAAAAATTTTCTTTTTAAGTAAAACTAGTTTTTACTAACCTAGACAAGAGCATATGCATGTAAATAAAAACTAATATGAGCTATAAAAGTTACTAACCTTTTTGATGCTTGAACGTTGATGAGCCTTTGGAAGGTTGGCAAATCACTCGAAAAGAAAGAATTAGTGAGTGGGCACTTTTAAACACTACGACTTAAGAACGAGTCTCGAAGTCGCAGAGCTAAACGCTAGGTCGAGTGAGGACCTAGGTGCCAAGACAAGAAATAATCGAAAATAAACTAGAGAGAGAGAGAGAGGATTTTCGGCAACCACAAGTTCTAGAGAGAGAAGCTCTCAATCTCTAACTTATGTGGAATGAATAGAATGAGAGGAATGAGGGTCCTATTTATAGGAGAAGGGTTGGCCTTGGAAAGAAGTAGTTTCCTCTTATTTTCCAAGCCTTTATGAGGAAATCTTATTTCCTCTTTTTCCCTTGCTTTGCACGTCCAACATGTGCTTCAATAAGCCTTGGATTTGTTTCCTCATTTAGTTTGTCTCTCTCTTTTCCTTGTGTTGGCCGAACTTATGCTTTCCTCATAGAGGAAATTTGTTTCCTCTTTTTCTTTTGGCAAGTATCTTGATACATTTATGCACAAAATAATTTATCTTTCCCTTGGGTATTTGGGCGCCCATTTCACATCTAGAAGGAGCTTCTAGAAGCTTCTTCATTTGTTCATGACAACATGTGAAAGGCCCATTAAGAATTTTCAATAAAATTCTTATGAAATGAAATTAATTCACAAGGCCCAGTTAATCATATTATGGCCGAGTGACATTAAGTCATCAAATGAACTTGTCAAAATTTATTGACATCCATTTCATCCTTATGTCTCAAAAGACAAAAATACCCTTTTAACTATTTTCGTTCTTGTTTTGGCTTAGCTTCCAGTTTAACTATTCCTATCGATGTGATTCGTGACAGTGACCTCATGGACCCAAATGAACAAAGCTTTAGCTAAACACTTGGACTCAAAAGTTCACAAACCTTTTCCAAGTTTAGCTTAATGCCAACTGACTCCACTAAAGAGCTGACACTGAAAATCTCTCGGTTCAAATGAATTTATTTTCTACTCAAGAATTCGACCTAATTATGATGAGCGGATCCACTGAATATTATCTATGTTTACCCTTCATGAATGTCATCAGCTAGTCGGGATTTACTAAATTACCATTTTACCCTTCTAGCTGTTATTTCCTCAACTCCTTTGTCGCTTGTGAATAAGTTAGAAACAATGTATTGACGAGGAGCTAACAAGTCACATTGTTTCATCCAAAAGAGTCAGGACTCAATTTGGACACTGGCCAGTTCATTTATTCACACTCCAAGGAACAAAGCATGAGGTGACATACATTGCATTTCAGCAATCTTGTACATGAATTCCATATCTATGAGAACTTCACAAAGTTACTCATGACATACTCACAACTTAGTATTTCACCAATAGGCCCTGTTCGGAATGACATAGTGAGTCCGAACTCTGACTTTCTCAAATGAGAATACTAAGGTGTGAAATGGCATGTCGCATTTCAGGATTAAGGTAAGCATGATGCAATTCATACATAGTGACTTCGAGACATAAGAGGTTAAATGGTTTGTTCTTATATTGTCTCTAGAAGTGCATTGGTCAATTCAGTACCTTCGGAAGATACCTAGAAGAACTATAGAGTCCCCAACTCTCAATGCCTCATAACCAGACATCATAGATTCTTCTAACAATCATACTGAGGTCAATAGTCCCTTGACCCTAAGATTGCGAATATATCGTTTTAAGCAAACTACGAAGAGTTTGTTCATGCAAATCTACATTTGTCTCTTCGTAAGTTGTTAAGTTTGTTTATGGACTAAAAGACTAAGGTTTTATCATAAAGCTTCAAACAAAGAAAGAATGAATGAACGTTTCAACTTTATATTAATGAATAAGCAATTACAAGCAAGAGTCTTCGTAAGACTATATGACATCAAATGTACATAAATAGACACTACTACTCTTCTTGTGGGCACCATTGACAACATTAGGTTGTGTTTCAGTTGGGGTAAGAATAGTTCTTACAGATGAGGTAGACGCTTCCTCACCCAACTTTTCTTCAAGCACAATTTTGCTTCTAGGTTTTGCATCATTCATAAAGTCCTCCTCAAGGAAACGAGCATTCGTGCTAACGAAAGTCTTATCGTCATCGGGACTATAGAAAGTAAAACCCTTGGTTTCCTTTGGATATCAAACGAATAGACACAATTCTGACCTACTAGCCAACTTGCTAGTCTTTTGCCTCAGCACGTGTGCGGGGCAACCCCAAATTTTGATGCGGCCAAGATTCACTTTACGGCCAGTCCATCGTTCATAAGGAGTACCAGGAACCGTTTTGGATGGAACTTGGTTCAGAATATAAGCTGCTGTTTCTAGGGCATATCCCCAAAAGGAAAGAGGGAGTGATGAGTAACTTGTTGTCGCAGTTTTTCGGACAACGATTTAGGAGTCGTAGACGGTTAGACCCAAGGCCGGACCAAGTGGTCTCGTCTCGACTCGAGCGTGTCGGACTTGGTATCCCAAGTCTTCCCTTAGCTGTCTATGGTATCTGTCTCGTCCAAGCACCTGAAAAGCAAGCAGAGAAGGTGTGAACTACAAAGGGGAAACAGAGGGGTTGCCTCTGTTTACCTCTCCGACGCTCAACATTAGTAGGATTGAGGTGGTTTGTAGAGGGTTTAGCGTTTAGAGGTCGAGACTTGAGAGAAACGAGCGAGGTACGAGTTCGACAGCGTTTCAGTACTCAAATTCGGATTACCTGGGTCGAGGGAGAGACCCTCATATTTATAGGCGGCCAGAGGGGGTTTGGGGAACCTCTCGGCCGAGCGCCGGCCTTGGAGAGCCGGCCTTGGAGCGCCGGCCATGGAGAGCCGGCCTTGGAGTGCCGGCCATGGAGACCCGGCCTTGGAGCGCCGGCCCTGGAGCGCCGGCCTTGGAGCACCGGCCATGGAGGGCCGGCCTTGGAGAGCCGGCCATGGAGAGCCGGCCCTGGAGAGCCGGCCTTGGAGCGCCGGCCTTGGAGAGCCGGCCCTGGAGAGCCGGCCTTGGAGAGCCGGCCATGGAGGGCCGGCCTTGGAGAGCCGGCCCCGGACGAGCGCCGGGCTCAGGACGGCCGCCAGCGTGGCCGTCGTCGATCTACCGGACCGAGACGGACCGGTAACATTAGCCCCCCGAGTTTATCATCGATTGTAAATCGCGTGGTAAACTCAAAGTCCAACGTTGGCCCATCGGAGAAGCCCGCCGCCAAGAGTTATGCTCCGACGTCCTTTCATATTATTTTTATTATTATTTTTTTGTCGATCGTGCTCGCCTCGCTATTCGCGCCCATGGACCCCATTGACCACCTACCGGGGTGTGGGACCATTGATGACGGCTTACACGATTTGTTTGAGGAGAACCACGTGGATTTGGATGCTTTTTGGGATCAATTTTCGCCCCCATCAACACCTCCCGACACACGACACTTGTCGCATTTGTTCAACGCCATCGAGATGACCGGAGAGGATTTTTCATTAGTGGAAGCGTGGCTGGCCGACGAGGGCGAGGGCACGCGTGCCGGAGACGGCCAGTGCCGGCAGGGGGATGCCGGGGGCATCGCGCGCGCTGGAGGAGGCGCCCGGGACCGGGACGGCGCCGGCGGCGCTGGAGGCGTCGGGGGGGACCTGCCCAGGACGGGAGGCGAAGCCCCTTCGCCCGCTGGTGGCTTGGGCGGCGCGCGCGTGCCGGAGACGGCCGCGCCTGGAGCGGCCGGCGCTGGAGGAGACGCGCCGGAGGAGGGCGACGTCGGGGGGGACGCGCTGACCAGGGAGGATGCGGCATGGGTCGACCCCAGCCCCGGGGAAGCCCTACCCCACCTGAGCCGGGCCGACCAGGCGCTCACCAGGCGCGCCGACGAGGGGGAACGCCCGAGCGACGCGAGCAACCCCGGGGCGGCCGCGCGCGGCGAAGCTGGCGCCGACAGCGGCGCGCCGGCCGGTCTTGACGCTGTCTGGGCCGGTCCTGACGCGGGGGAGGTCGCTGCTCGGCTGGTGGCGGCCGCCGGGTGGCCTACACAGGACGCGTGGGAGCACAGCCCGCCGGGCCCAGCTGCGCCGGCGATGGTGCGCGCCGCCGGGGGACCGCCGGTACCGGGAGACACCGCCCAGGGAGGGGCCGGTGCCGAGCAGGAGGTGGCGCCGCCGGGTTGCGCCGGCCAGGGGGCGGCCACTCGTCCAGCCCTAGGGCAAACCCTAGGCCCCATTGGGCCGGGCCTGGGCGAGGAGAGTGCAGCCGGCTAGGAGCCGGGCCGGGCCGGTGCGCGCGAGGAAGGCCCAACCGGCCAGAGGCCGGACGGGGCCGTCGGGCCGTGCGCGCCTGGGACGATCGCTGGAATGCCCGGGCAGGCCTCAAGCGCCGGAGACCCAACCGGCCGAGGGGCGGGCCGGGCCGACGGGCCTGACGCGCGCGCCGAAGGCCGGAGGCCGCCTGGACCACGCGTGGAGGAGCCACCCAGCCAGGAGACGGGCTGGGTCCTCGGGCTTGACGTGCACACGGGGGGGAGCGCTGCCGGCCACAGGATGGGCCGGCCCGAGGGCAGTGACCCGGCCGGCCGGCAACCAGTCGAGCGCTCGGGTAACGCCCCGGGCCCCGAACGCTCCGGCGACTCATCGAGCCACCGTGCAGCATCTACGGCGAGGGGACTTTCTTCCACTGCGCAGGAGGAAATGCGGACCTCAACCTTCCCGATAGGAGAATCAGTCGTGCGGGGCAACCTTGACTGCTCGGGTGTCGATGTCCCGAGCTTAATCTCCATCGTCAGCTTCAAGAGCCTTAGGAAACGCTACAATATCCCGGATTCTGTGTCAATCCTCAGACCGTTGCCCGACGATCTCCCGTCCCGCCCTCGAAAGGGGTATGCTGCGGTCCACGAGGCGAGTCTTCGTGGGGGACTAAGGTTGCCTTTTCAGCCGGTTGTCCAGGAGTTGTTAGCTCGACTGGGGGTTCACGCTTTACAGATGTCCCCGGCCTTCTACCGGCTGGTTGCAGCGTGTCATATGATGCTTTATCGGGCGAAGAAGAGGGCCGTCACCGCCGACGACATCCAGGACCTCATGACGATACGAGGGGTGCCGGGGAAGCCGGGCTTCTACCTAGCGCTACATCGCAAGCGTTTCGTCATCGTCAGCAATGTTAACTCGAAGCATAGATACCCTTGGATATGGGTGTCCGAGTCAGTCTTCGGGGTCGCGCCTCTGTTCTTCGGTCTCGCGGCTGATTTCCCACCCATGGGCGATATCGAGGGCTCTGAGCTCCATGCGGTGATCAGGGCGATCCCAGAATCGAGGCGGCAAGGGCCGCACTTCGAATCCCCAGACCTAATGGCAAGGACTGGGTGGTTCACGCCTAGAGACGACGCTCCTCCGTGCTCGGGCCTCGGGGCGGAGGCTACGGAGGGCCCTGAATCAGAGGCGGGGGGCTCGTCTGCCCCTCCCCCTGACGTGGGGGGTACCAGCCATACACATGCTTCTAGTTAGTGCACGTTCCGTCGTATTGTACTCTAACCTGTCATCTCTTTATCTTTTTTAGATACCATGACCCGGCGACACCGACCACGCGCGCAGGCACCGAGGGTGGCGCCCGACGTTGAGGCCGTGACCGCGGCTCAACCACAAGCCGAGACCCGCCATGGAGGGCTTCCAATGCGGGCGAGGACTGAAGCGAACTCCTCGAATAAGCGACCATCGTCGACGACCCTCCCCGGCTCATCCTTCGGCCACAAGCACGCTCATACGTCGGCGACGTCAGACGGCATGGAGTCGATGCTTTTGGCGGAGGCGGTGGAGCTGAGGGACCAGTGTTCTCGAGGGATCCTTGAGACCTCTCTATAGGATTTCAAGAGTCTCCTGACGGCGAGCGACCTTGAGCACTTCCAGAGCGGGATCGGCGACGCCCGAAAGGTACGATTTGCTTGTTTGCCTTATTTGTGATTATTGTGCTTATTTCGATCGCATGCACGCTGCTTGTTTCCACTGATGCTTGCGCGCCAAGAACGGAACGACCGTATCCTCCGTGACTTGCTGCGCCGCATGCAGATCATGGAGAAAGACAAGGAGAATGCGGCGGCCGCCCATGCCGCAGCTTTGGCGGGGGTCCGCACCGTCCAAGAGTTTCAGGCGCTTGAGGAGGAACTGAAGCGAGCTCGTGAGAAGGCGGCGGCCGAGAAGGCGTCTCGGGAGAAGGCTGAGCAGGCGGCCGATACTTTCTTAGGGGAGACAAAGAAACTCCAGGCGACACTCTCGAGTCGAGACGAGGAGCTGAACATCGTCCACGCCCGACTGTCGGCAAGCGAGATCTCCTGGGTCAAGGCCGAAAGGGAGAGGGAAACCTTGCGAGCGGAGGTGCAGACCCTCGTCGAGGAGAAGGATGACGCCGTGCGGTCCAAGACAGAGTTGGAGGAGGACTGGGATCTCTCGCTGGAGGTGGCTCGTTACGAGGTGGCCATGCGGGTCAAAGACGCGACCGCGCAGGAGAACGCGTCTCGAGGGATCACATTTTCCTTCTTCGACGCCATGTTTCCTCCCCTGGAGGACGAGTTGCCAGAGGATGACCTGCCTCCCGAAGTCCCTGCGGAGGCCGCCCAGTCGTCAAACTGTCGGTCCGGAGGAGAAACCGTTGGCGGGTCGGGCGCCCCTCGCCCTGAAGATGACGAAGAGCAGGTCGACTATGGCTCAGAGTAGCCAAGTTTTCTTTGGTTTTCTGCGCATTTGTTTACCGCTCGCTTCACACTTTCTTTCGGATTTCTGTTATTTTTGACATGTGTCGTACTTTCATACTTTTCTCGTCGGGTTGTTTCCGTAACATTGTTTTGCTTTGATGGAAGCTTTCTTTTTATTGTGCGTCTTATTTTCTCGACTTGCTATGCTTAGTGTAATCGATTTGCGCAATTTTGACTGGTGCGTGTCTTACGAACTCGGCTTACTATGTTTAGCGTAAGCGGTTGGCACGGCTTACTGCCGCATTTGGCGGCGAAGTTTCCCGCGGACGCTGGCTAGACCAGTTTCATCCGGCGGGTGCGATTCTCGGCCATCCATTCGTGACTCGCTGCCTATCGGCGCGCGCGAGCTGGGCGGCGTCGCGCTCATTTTCCAGCGAGTACGTTACCTATCGGCGTGCGTATCGCGACGAGCTCGCAGTTCCCAGTGAGCGTGGTACATGTCGGTACGCGTGTCACCTTTTGGGTTTTGACTGCCGGGATCGACAATCCGGTGCGCGGACGTGATCCATCGATGCCTTGCTGCCTATCGGTGTGCAAGGTGCATCGTCGCTCGAGAGGGTCGCAGCAAAAGACGTGCGAAGTCGGAGGTCCGGTGCGCGGATCCAACCTGTCGACGTTTTGCTATCTCTCGGCGTACGGCCTCAAACCGTGCGAGAGCGTCGCACGAGGAGGGCACGAAGTCGGAGGTCCGGTGCGCGGATGCGATTTATGGGTGTTTTGTTACCGCTTGGTGCGTGGAAAGTGGAGTAAGCGAGCTTGTTACGCTCGCCTTATCCCCCTTAGCCCCCCGAGTTTCTTGGGTGCTCGTAGAGTAGGCTAGAAACTAAGATACAATGTTTTGAAGTGAAATGTAATTCATTAAATTATTGAAATGGTTCAAAAATTACATCCCAGGCCGTTGGCCAAACTTGAAATTTAAAATTGACTTTGCTAGAATCGAAAATTACATGAGAACAACAAAGCATAAAATGGACGAATGAACATCTATTGGTAATATTGCCGAAGGTGCTCCGCGTTCCACGGGTGTGTGAACACGAGTTCCTCCATGTTCTCGAGCTCGTACGTGCCGTTGTGGATGGCTCGGCGCACACGGTACGGGCCTTCCCAGGTGGGGCCTAGAACTCCCGCACCTTGCACCTTGGTGTTTTGGAACACGCTTCGAAGAACGAGGCTTCCGTCGGCGAACTTTCACAGCTTGATCTTTGAGTTGTAGTATTTCTCGACTTTCCTCTTTTGCGCAGCAAGTCGGGTGAGTGCGTCCGACCTCCTTTCGTCTATGAGGTCTAACTCGAGCCTGATTGCGTCGTCGTTGGTGGCTTCTTCGTACTCCTCGATGCGCAAGGTTGGTAGCTTGGTCTCGACGGGTACCACGGCCTCGACGCTGAATGCGAGAGCGAAAGGGGTTTCGCCAGTCACATTTCGAGCGGTGGTGCGGTACGCCCATAAGACCATGGGGAGCTCGTCGGCCCAAGCCCCTTTTCTTTCCTCCAGCTTCTTCTTCAGGTTCTCTTTGATTGTCTTGTTAACCGCCTTGACTTGATCGTTGGCTTGAGGATGGCGAGGAGAGGAGAAAGTCTTGCTAATGCCCAGTTGTTCGCACATTTCTCGGAGGCGCGCGTTGTCGAATTGTTTCCCGTTGTCGGTTACAATCGACACGGGGATCCCGAAGCGGCAGATGATGCTTTTCCAGATGAAGCTTGTCGTGTTCGCCTCAGTGATCTTCGCCAGCGGCTCGGCCTCTACCCACTTTGTGAAGTAATCGATGGCCACGATTGCGTGCTTGTATTGCCTTGGGGCCGTAGGTAGCTCACCAATGAGGTCGATTCCCCACTTCGCGAAAGGTCGCGGCACAATGATTGGACACAATGGGGCCGGTGCTTGACGCGGGATGTGGGTGAACCTTTGGCACTTATCACACTTTTTGGCCCACTCGTGGGAGTCCTTTTTCAAGGTCGGCCAAAAATATCCAAGTCCCAGTAGCTTCAATGCCAACGATTGCCCAGCGGCGTGGTTTCCGCACACCCCTTCGTGCACTTCGCGGAGCGCTTTTCTTGCCTCGACTTCGGTTAGGCAGCGAAGAAGGGGCATGGAGTAGCCTCTCTTGAACAGGTTGTCCTCCCTCATTGTGTACTTCGGCACCAAGCTTCTCAGCTTTCTGGCCTCTTCTTTGTCTTCGGGGATGACTCCTCGCTTTAGGAATTCCACGAGCGGAGTCATCCATGAGGGAGGCGGAGTCTCGTCAACTACCCCCACGTCGCCTCTCGAGACGTAGGGTCGGGTCAATACTTCGATCGGGATGCTGCCTTCGCCCTCCTCATTTATCCCAGACGCGAGACGAGCCAAGGCGTCAGCATCAATGTTCGCTTCTCGAGGAACTTGGACGATCTCGAACCACGACAGGGCCTCTAGGTTCTTTTGGGCCTTGGACAAGTACGCGATCATGTGTGGCTCTTTTGCGGCGTAGTCGCCCTTAACCTGGTTCACAATCAGTTGCGAGTCGCAATGGATGCGCAGGTTTTGGGCGCCTAATTTGTTTGCTAGCTCCAAGCCAACGATCAGAGCCTCGTACTCTGCCTCGTTGTTGGAAGCCTTGAACTCGAACCGCAGGGCGTATCTCAGCTTTTCCCTATCGGGATTTGTGAGCACAACGCCGGCGCCAGCCCCCCGGGCGTTTGACGCGCCATCCACGTGCAAGTCCCAGACCAGCCCTATCGGGTCCTTGGTTCTCTTCTTCGACGACTCACTGTGGTCGTCCTCCTTGTCTTTCGTGCTCTTACTACTCTCGTCGCCCTCGTTGGTTGGGGGCGCGCTTGTGAACTCGGCGATGAAGTCGGCGAAGGCCTGACCCTTAATGGCGGTTCTCGGTTGGAACTCGATCCCGTACTCGCCCAGCTCTTGGGACCATATCGCCATTCGAGAGGAGGTCCCTTTTTGAAGGGCCTTCTCGATGGGGTGTCCCGAGCGGACCACAATGGGGTGCGCTTGGAAGTAGGGCCGGAGCTTTCTCGCGCTCATGACGAGGGCGAGGGACAGTCTCTCGATCTCCGGGTATCGGGTTTCGGTGTCGAGGAGCGCCTTGCTAACGTAGTAGACCGGCCATTGTACCCTGTCCTCCTCGCGTATGAGGACCGCGCTCACGGCCCTATCGGAAACCGCGAGGTAGAGGTACAAGGTTTCGCCATTCTTCGGCTTCGCGAGGAACGGGGGGGAGGTGAAATATGCTTTCATATCGCGGAATGCTTCCTCGCACTCCTCCGTCCACACGAACCCGTCGGTCTTCTTCAGTGCCTTGAAGAATGGTTGGCACCTATCAGTGGCTTTGGAAACGAATCGCGTCAGGGCGGCGATCCTTCCCGTCAAGCTTTGAACTTCTTTGACCTTTTGTGGCGACCTCATTTCTAAGATCGCCTTAATCTTCTCAGGATTGGCCTCGATCCCGCGGTGGCTCACCATGTAGCCCAGAAACTTTCCAGACTCGACCCCGAAAGCGCACTTGTTGGGGTTGAGCTTCATTTTGTAGCGTCGTAGGATCGTGAACATTTCCCTAAGGTCTCGAACGTGGTCGTGGGCTTTGAGGCTTTTGACAAGCATGTCGTCCACGTAGACCTCCATAGTTTTGCCAATTTGATTGGCGAACATGCGGATCTGGTTGTAGCCTGAGTAGGCATCCATGAAGCTTAGCAATTCGTGGCCCGCAGTGGCGTCCACGAGCTGCTCGATCCTCGGGAGAGGGAAGCTGTCTTTCGGGCAGGCTTTGTTGAGATTTTTGTAGTCGATACAGATCCGCCACTTCCCGTTTGGTTTCTTGACCATTACCACATTGGACACCCACTTGGGGTGCTCCGCCTCCCTGATGAAGTCGGCGGCGAGAAGTTTGTCAACTTCTTCACCAATGGCTTGGTACCTCTCCCCACTGAACGCCCGTCGCGGTTGAACGCGATCGGCCACCCTCTTGTCGTCGTTGAGACGATGAACCATGATTTCGGGGTCGGTCCCCGGCATGTCGGCGTGTGTCCACGCGAAGACATCTTTGTGCTCTCGGGGGAAAGCGGCGAGCTCGGTTCGGACTTCAGATGAGAGTTGGGCGCCCACCTTGACTACTTGGTCAGGCTTGGCGTCGTCCAACACGACGGGAACGAGGTCGTCCGGTGTCTCCACCTTTCGACGCTCGACTTCGTCCCTTTGGTCTAGCTCTCCGAAGGTGCCTCCCTCCTCTAACTTGCACGGGAATTTGTCCCCGAGTTGGAAGACGGTGCTCACCATCTTTCCTTTCCCTTTTCCGTCCACGCCCTGGATGTAGCACATCCTCGCCATGGATTGGTCTCCCAACATCACGGCGATTCCTTTCTCGGTCGGGAACTTCATCATCAGGTGGTACGTGGACGTTATGGCTTTCAACCGATTGAGAGTCGGGCGGCCGACGATAATGTTGTAAGCCGAGGGCTGATCCACTACTAGGAACGACACGATGTGGGTAACCTCGAGCTCCCTCGGCGTACTGAAGGTAACCGGGAGGTCGATAGTTCCCTCCGTCATGACCCTCACCCCGGAGAAGCCGAAGAGCGGGGTTGAGATTGGGGTCGGTCTCATCCCGGATAGTTTCATCCTGTCCAATGCTGATTTGAAGATTATGTCGGCGGAGCTCCCATTGTCGATCAGGATTCTCCGGACGAGGTTGTTGGCGACCGGGGCAGAGACGACTATCGCGTCGTTGTGTGGATGGAGTACTCGCGCCGCTTCTTGTCCGGTGAAGAACATGGACTCGAAGGGGGCCGGAGGAGGGACCTCGTACGTATGGTTGATGTAGTGCGCTATTTTCCCTTGGGAAACTTCGCGCACGTATTTCTTCCTTTGCGTAGCCGAGTCTCCGAACTCCGGGCCGCCCAAGATCGCGCCCACGACGTGAAGTTGTGAGCTCTCTGGTTCTTCGTTTGTCGCGCGGCCCCTGTGCGCTGCGGCCGTCCCGATAGTTCTCAGGACGTACTCTTTTAGTTTCCCATCTTGAATCAGGGCTTCGATCTGACGCTTGAGTTGATAGCATTCGGATGTCAGGTGCCCGTGATCCTGATGGTAGTCACAGTATTTGCTTTGATCCCTTTTGGCGGGATCCTTCGTGAGAGGGGTTGGACTCCCCAGCTTGTCACGGTGCAGAGCTAGGATTCGCTCCGGCGAAGTGTTCAGAGGAGTGAATGGCGAGAACGTTCGGAAGCTATCGACATGTGGCGGCCTCGGCCCAGGGAGGGAACGGCCGTTAGGGGCCTGGCTTCCCTTATTCCTCCTCTTTCGGGGGTCGGGACGATCTTCATCTCGATCGTCGCGGCGGCGACTCCCCTGTCCTCCTGACTTTCGGCCATCTCGGCCATCGAGATAGTCCTCGACTCCCATATACGTGCGGGCTCTCGTCATTAACTCCGCCATGTCTCGTGGGACTTGGCCAACAGTAGATTTGAGGAACCCCTCAGTGATCGCCGTGATGGCGTCCCTGTCGTCGAACCCCTCGACCTTGTGAGACTCCTCGGTGAAGCGAGCGAGGTATTGTCTCAACGTCTCGTCTCTTCCTTGTCGAATAGAGAGGAGGTGGGTCTTCGGTTTCTTTTGCGCCACGAGGGTGGCGAATCAGACGAGGAACGCCTCTCGTAAGGCCCTGAAAGACGGGATGCTTCCCGGCCTCAAACTTCGGAACCACTCAAACCCCGACCCTGTGAGGGTCAGGCTGAAGGCTTGGCAGAGGGTGGCGTCCTTCTGCCCTTGCATCGTCATCCACGTCTCATAGTGTTGGACGTGGAAGTGGTGATCCGTACGTCCATCGTAGGGGGGAATGGACGGTAACTTGAAGTTCCCCACGCATTGTTGCGCGAAGACTTGCGCGGCGAAGGGAGAGTATGATTCCTCGATCCCTCCGTACGGCCTTTGCCTCCCTGACTCCCTCATCTCGATGATTTGATTTTGGAGGCTCTGAATCATCGTGACCATGTCGAGCCCGGTAGCGGGGCCGACCGTCGGGGCCACAGGAGTCACCGGTTGGCGTTCGTTGGACGCTTGGTCCACGACATTGGCCTGAGGCCGGCCGAGAGTTGCAGCAGGGAGCGCGTCCCTTCGAGAGTTTAGCCTTTGGCGGAGATCCTCCCCTCGGGAGTTTCTCTGCGCCGTCAAGCGCTCTCTAAGGTCCACGCTTGGTGCGGGGTGAGGCGAGGTCGCCCTTGGTCGGACCGTCCGGCGGGCGCTTCGGCTATCAGCCCCATCATCTACCAGAGTCGCTCTCTCCTCGGCGAGGGGCCGTGTCCGGCCGCCTCTTGAAACCGAGGGGGCGAGTCCCCGGGAATGTGACCGTGCCTGCTGCCGCGCTAGGTGCGACAGTCCGGCCAAAGCATTGTTAGACCTCTCGGGCCGCAAAGGGGCAAGGCAGGGCGTTGCCTCATTGGTCCTCGACTCCCCCACGTACTCGGGGTCGGAGTCGTCTTGGGCGGACCTATCTTCAATGTCATAGCCGAGGAGGTCGGCTATGAGCGTACCGTCGACGCCGGGGCGGTCAAGGAGCTCCGCAAGCCGCCGGGCCGTGTCCTCTCGGAGCTCGGCCTCGGGGTCAATCATCGGGTCTTGGGGCTGGCTCTCGCTATCGCGAGGTTGCCCTTCAAGACGATGCGCGAGGCGTCGAAGGCCGTACCTCGAGCTCGTCGCTCGGGTACCCGCGGAGGTGGTGGGAATGTGACTCATCTCTCGAGAGTCGTGAGAACAAAGGGAGAAAACTGGTAGAGGGAATGCGTCGTCAAGGTCGAGAGATCCCCTCCTTCTAGCGCCAAAATGTTGTCGCAGTTTTTCGGACAACGATTTAGGAGTCGTAGACGGTTAGACCCAAGGCCGGACCAAGTGGTCTCGTCTCGACTCGAGCGTGTCGGACTTGGTATCCCAAGTCTTCCCTTAGCTGTCTATGGTATCTGTCTCATCCAAGCACCTGAAAAGCAAGCAGAGAAGGTGTGAACTACAAAGGGGAAACAGAGGGGTTGCCTCTGTTTACCTCTCCGACGCTCAACATTAGTAGGATTGAGGTGGTTTGTAGAGGGTTTAGCGTTTAGAGGTCGAGACTTGAGAGAAACGAGCGAGGTACGAGTTCGACAGCGTTTCAGTACTCAAATTCGGATTACCTGGGTCTAGGGAGAGACCCTCATATTTATAGGCGGCCAGAGGGGGTTTGGGGAACCTCTCGGCCGAGCGTCGGCCTTGGAGAGCCGGCCTTGGAGCGCCGGCCATGGAGAGCCGGCCTTGGAGCGCCGGCCATGGAGAGCCGGCCTTGGAGTGCCGGCCATGGAGAGCCGACCTTGGAGCGCCGGCCCTGGAGCGCCGGCCCTGGAGCGCCGGTCTTGGAGCGCCGGCCATGGAGAGCCGGCCTTGGAGCGCCGGCCATGGAGAGCCGGCCCTGGAGCGCCGGCCTAGGAGCGCCGGCCCTGGAGCACCGACCTTGGAGCGCCGGCCTTGGAGTGCCGGCCATGGAGGGCCGGCCTTGGAGCGCCGGCCATGGAGAGCCGGCCCTGGAGAGCCGGCCTTGGAGCGCCGGCCTTGGAGCGCCGGCCCTGGAGAGCCGGCCTTGGAGCGCCGGCCATGGAGGGCCGGCCTTGGAGAGCCAGCCATGGAGAGCCG
This sequence comes from Urtica dioica subsp. dioica, assembly GCF_054948205.1. Taxonomy (NCBI): domain Eukaryota; kingdom Viridiplantae; phylum Streptophyta; class Magnoliopsida; order Rosales; family Urticaceae; genus Urtica; species Urtica dioica. The sequence continues at coordinate 1,379,376 of NC_142764.1, read as the reverse complement.
GCCATGGCGAGTGCCGGCCCGGGGACGAGCGCCGGGCTCAGGACGGCCGCCAGCGTGGCCGTCGTCGATCTACCGGACCGAGACGGACCGGTAACATAACTCATCATTGATCTAACAATCTCCATAAGAGTTCCGTTTCTTCTCTCTGACACTCCGTTTTGTTGAGGTGTGCCAGGTGCGGTAAGCTGAGAAGCGATACCTATTTCTTTAAGAAAGTCATCGAACTCTCCAGACATATACTCACCACCTCGATCAGATCAAAGGGTTTTGATCACTTTGCCAGTGTGCTTTTCCACTAAAGCCCTAAAGACCTTAAATACGTTAAAGGTCTCGGATTGGTGTTTGAGCAAATAGACAAAACCAAATCGTGAGTAATCATCGGTGAAGGTAACGAAGTATTCGTATCCTCCACGTGCCTGATGGCTGAGCGGACCACATACATCAGAATGTACTAGTTCCAGCAAATCAGTGGCTCTTCGACCCTTATCGGAGAAAGGTCGCTTAGTCATTTTTCCTTCTATGCAGGATTCACAAGTAGGTAGTGAACCTATTGCAGAGGCTTGGAGTGGATCATCCCTCACAAGTCTCTTAATCCTATCTAGACTGATATGACCAAGTCTTAAGTGCCATAGGTATGTTGATTTTGTTAGATCAGAGGATTCAGAAGGTTTGATCCTCTTTGGCTCCCTAATAAGATCATTATCTATTTCGGTGTCTAACAGTGAAGGTTGACTGGGATAAATGTAGAAAAGAGCATTCTTCATACATGCATCAGTGACAAAAGAATTATCAAGAAACGAAATACGAATTCCATTCTTAATGAACTTTAAACAATAATCTTGCTCAAGAAGACGAGCAACGGATATTAAGATCTTCCCAAAGGTAGGAACAAAATAAACATTATTCAAGTTTAAAGTGCGGTCTTCAAAAGACAGCGTCACGGATCCCACAGCCTTCGCAGACACCAGGCTCCCATCACCCCATTTGAAACAGAACTCGCCTTCCTCTAAGCTTTTGGTTTTCTTGAAACCATTCAAGGAACAACAAATATGGTTAGTAGCAGTGGAGTCAAGAATCCACGTTGATACATTATCAGCTATGAAGCATGCTTTGGTAACTAGTACAATACTATGTTCCTTTGCTTTGAGATAGGCAGGACCGTTCTTTTCATCGGCCTTGTGAGGTCTCTTCTCAGTTCCAGAGGCGGAGGCTTTGTGCTCAGTAGCATGTGCCTCTCCTTTATTCCTCTTTCTCTTAGTGAGACCTACAGCAGAGTGAAGTTCCATCATAAGCTTGGTAACAGTGTACTCTAGCGTGTTTATGGAGTAGTTCATCTTGGAGGTATCAAGAGATGCGGGGAGAGTTTCTAAGATCATATCTATGACATTTGTCCCATCAATCTCAGATCCTAGGATTTCCATTTTATTTAGATAACTAATGATCAGTATCATAAAGTTTCCAATAAGAGTCCTAGTCTCCATGTGACAGTTCATAAACTATCGGACTGCTTGTAGCCTTGTTTGACGCCTTTGCCCTTCAAACATCTCATGGAGATTGTTGAGCATGTCGGCGGCAGTCTCGATGTCACGATTTTGTTGTTGCAACACATTGTTCATTGATGCTAAGATATAGCACCTCACAATCTCATCGGAGCATAGCCAGGCCGCCAAGGCGTCTTTGTCCTCTTGAGTTGAATCATTATTCGTCAGAGGAGGACACGGGGTGGTGAGTACCCATTTGTGCTTGGTAAGGATTATGTCGAGTTTGTTCGAGGAAAGGATGATCAAGAGAGTGTTGAGAGACATTATGCTTATATAAGTTGAAACAAGTTTATGATTAGTCTTTGGTTTAGGATTTAAGTTTTATTTAAGATTTTGATAAAATCCAAAGGTGTTATAAACCAAATGATAATTTACTCCTTCGAGGGAAGGTCACAAAAAATCTACATTTATAAGTAAATGACACATCATTAATGCTTAGCCAAGATGTCAATACACCAATTTTGACCAGCCACCTTTTAAATTGGTTTGATCACTCATATCCTTTCGCAGGGCCTCGAGGGAGGATTACTAGGGATTGAGTCTAAGTGTGTCACCAACCACTTAGTCCAAAAGATTGACTTTGAAAAACAATCCGCCGAGGGGAGGTCTTGTCTCATTGTCTCACTTTCAGATTTAGCTCATTGAGCAATGATCAGTGCAAAGCGCCCTTGAGTACTCTCATTTAAGAGAGGGCCACGAGGGTGACTCTTAGTCTAGCGACAATTGCACTTTTCATTAGTGTTGGGGATCGTGGGTTACAAACAACAAGTATAACCCTCCCACTTAGTTTTTGGAGTTGGTTCATCTACTCTTATAAGTTCGGAAACGATTTTTCTAGTTATAGAGCGATAGAGCGGACAACTAGAAGAGAATCCTAGATATTCATGTTCAGAGCAGTATCAGTGCATAAAGGCACAAGGTACATACTCGATCTTTTCCTATTTTCTATTTCGGGAAAGTGCGTGAGGGAAGTGTGAACTTCAACTCACTCGAACACTTGAAAGTTTGAGATTACACATCTTTTCATTTTTCGGCTTGTCTACAAGGAGACCTCCACTCAAATTTTCAAGAGCATATAGATTTTGAACATATGTGATATAGATATAGTTTTGAAAACATTTTGAAAATTTATTTGATTTGGATGACAAAATATTTTTTAAGTTTGAAAGGGAAAACGGTTTTTCAAAATTCAAACTAGTTTTGTAAAAACTCAATTTCAATTAAACTTTCAAAAATCAAAACATTTTAATCTTACACATCATGTTTATAATCTTATGAAAAACATTTTTGATCAAGAAATTTTTCTCATTAGAGTTCTTTAACTCATGGTAGTGGCGCTGAAAATCCGGAATTCTAAAAAAAAAACTGGAGTTTCGGAACAGCCGCGCACCTCGGAGTAAAATCGCCATAACTGGCAGCTCCGAAGTCCTTTTGACCTGAAACCGGTGGCATTGGACAGAGGACAGACAGGGATTTAATTTCATTCAAGAATCATTAAATTTAGATTTCTGAGCAGAGAGTTATGCCACGTTTACTACGGGTTTTACTCCAGCTCGAAGTAAAAGAAATAATTAAAGCTTGGTCCTTTTTAGGTGCGAAAAATAATCGAGTGTAACGGAACGTTTTAGAAAGTTGTTAAAGCTTTTATTTTGTGTTTTATTACCAAGGTAATAACATGGTATAAAATAAATAACAACATGCATAAAACGATTCAAGTAAATAAAAGAAACTAGCAAGACAATATAACCAGTCACAAAATTACTCGAAAAATCTCAAACCTTTAAAACACGTTTTTCAATATAAAAAATTAAAAATTTTTAGAACTGATTCTAATGTGTTTTAAAAACATCCCAAACTCATAGAAAACTAACATGATTTATAATTTAAAGGCAACAGCAATAAATAAATAAAAATCTAAGAAAACAATTCTAACTTGTCAAAAAATTAGTAAACTTTCGAAAACGATTTTCAAGCTCATATTTTTAAATACCTGTACATGCATATCTTTGACCATAGCTCTGATACCATTTGTTGGAATTTATCTAGGGTTTAAGAAAAAGTTTAACACTTCGTAAAGCGGCGGAATATTAAAAATTTTCTTTCCAAGTAAAAACTGTTTTTTACTAAACTAGACAAAGAGCAAGTACATGTAAATAAAAACTATAATGAGCATAGAAGTTTACTAACCTTTCTTGAAGCTTGAACTTTGAGAAGCCTTTGGAAAGTTTGCAATGCTCGTCTCCCCTCGCAGCATGTCTCTCTTTCTTTCCTCGGCACCTCGAGCAACCACGAAAGTTTCTATCACTAAATCACTCGAGATAAAAGGAATCAGTGAGTGGGCACTTTTAAACACTACGACTTAAGAACGAGTCTTGAAGTCGCAGAGCTAAACACTAGGTCAAATGAGGACCTAGGTTCTAAAACAAAAATCGAAAATAAACTAGAGAGAGAGAGGAAGGGACGGCAACCACAAGTTCTAGAGAGACAGGCTCTCAATCTCTAAGTTATGTGGAATGAGAAAAATGAGAAGAATAAGGCCTCTATTTATAGGGGAGGGATTACCTTCAATAAGGTAGTTTCCTCTTCTATAGAATATCACATATTCATGAGCCAAATTTGCCAATTAGCCCATAGAGTCACACGGCCAAGGAGCTTCTAGAAAGCCCTTGGATTTGTTTCCTTATATGTTTTCTTCTACTTTGACTTGTCTTGGCCGAATTTCCTTGTTCGTCTTCGAGGAAATATGTTTCCTCTTTTTCTTTTGGCAAGTATCTTGATACATTTATGCACAAAATATTATCTCTCTGTTTGGATATGTTGGGTGCCTAGCATCATTCTAGAAAGGCCTTCTAGAAGCTTTTCCATTTGTTCATGACAACATGAAAAAGGCCCATTAAGAATTTTCAATAAAATTCTTATGAAATGAAATTAATCCACAAGGCCCAATGATCAAGTCATGGCCGAGTATTATTAAGTCATCAAATGACCTTGTCAAAAATTTATTGACATTTATTTCATGCTATGTCTCAAAAGACAAAAATACCCTTTTGACAATTTTCGTTCTTGTTTTGACTTAGCTTCCAGTTTAACTATTCCTAATCGATGTGATTCGTGACAGTGACCTCATGGATCCAAATGAACAAAGCTTGAGCTAAATACTTGGACTCAAAAGTTCACAAACCTTTTCCAAGTTTAGCTTAATGTCAACTGACTCCACTAAAGAGTTGACACTGGAAATCTCTAGGTTCAAATGAATTTATTTTCTACTCAAGAATTCAACCTAATTGTAATGAGCGGATCCACAAAATATTATCAGTGTTTACCCTTCATGAATATCATCAGCTAGTCGGGATTTACAAAATTACCATTTTACCCTTCTAGCTGTTATTTCCTCAACTCCTTTGTCGCTTGGGAATAAGTTAGAAACAATGTATTGACGAGGAGCTAACAAGTCACATTGTTTCATCCAAAAGAGTCAAGACTCAATTTGGACACTGGCCAGTTCATTTATTCACACTCCACGGAACAAAGCATCAGGTGATATACATTGCATTTCAGCAATTTGTACATGAATTCCATATCTATGAGAACTTCACAAAGTTACTCATAACATTCTAACAACTTAGTACTTCACCAATAGGCCTTGTTCGGAATCACATAGTGAGTCCGAACTCTGACTTTCTCAAATGAGAATACTAAGGTGTGAAATGACATGTCTCATTTCAGGATTAAGGTAAGCACGATGCAATTCATACGTAGTGACTTCGAGACATAAGAGGTTGAATGGTTTGTTCTTATCTTGTCTCTAGAAGTGCACTGGTCAATTCAGTACCTTCGGAAGATACCTAGAAGAGCTATAGAGTCTCCAACTCTCAATGCCTCATAACTAGACATCATAGATTCTTCTAACAATCATACTGGGGTCAATAGTCCTTTGACCCTTAGATTGCGAATATATCGTTTTAAGCAAACTACGAAGAGTTTGTTCGTGCAAATCTACATTTGTCTCTTCGTAAGTTGTTTAGTTTGTTTATGGACTAAAGACTAATGTTTTATCATAAAGCTTCAGACAAGGAAGATTGAATGAACGTTTCAACTTTTTATTAATGAATAAGCAATTACAAGCAAGAGTCTTCATGAGACTTTATTACATCAAATGTACAATATAAAGATTACAACTCTTCTTGTGGGCACCATTGACAACAAGGGCCTCACGCCCGCGCGCGCCCCCGCTATTCCGGGCGTCATGCCTTGCATGTATCGCGCCACGTGCACACGCCATGCCCTGCGCCCTACCATCCGGTGGGCCTCAAGGGGGCCGGCCCAAGGCTTCCTCCAAGCCTGTAAATACCCCTCTCATTTACACTTCAGGGGGAACTGGATGTTGAACCTTGTGGAGAACTCTTATCTCCTCTCTCACCACGCCCTTGTGACATTCCAAGAGCGCGCTCTCCTCCTCTCCTGGCGTGGCTCAGAAATCGTAGAACCCCCCTCGATGAGAGGGAGCGCGTTCCCATCCTGCGACCCGAGTCTTTACAGCGCACAAGTGGTGCTTCCGTTTCTTGGCCCTTGAGTTAGAAATCTGAGTTACGATATAAGGTCATCACTAGAAGCTATGAGCCAGGCCCTTCTCTAAAGCCTTGGATTCTCGACCTTCGAGCCCAAGATAGCCCCCGACTTATACAGCCCGAAATCCCTTCTAGAACTCGACCCATTCCTTCTCGACTTGATAAAGACATGAGTGGTCAACCACCCGTTCGGTTTGAGGGCGTGAATAACCCCGAGAATGCAACCGGAGTGAAGAAATACTTCTTGCGTTCCCGAGCGCAGGGTGATGAGGAGTCTCTCAACGATGAGAGCCACACTCCCTCGCCGCCTCATCCTCAGGATAGCCGGGACGACCGCATCCTCGAGACGGAGGAAAAGATCTACCAACTGAGGGCGGCCAATGCAAGGTACCACCGTCAACTGGCGGGTAAGGCACCTATGCAAGGCGTTCCTCATGGGGAACCTGAAGACCTCATGGACGAGGGACATGACTATGACCCCAATTATTAGGGCTTGGAGATTTCGGCGGATATTGAGACTTCTCTGACTAAACACGGGGAACTCCCAGTAGAGATCGAAGTCGGTCCATCGAATCCACCGCCTAATGCGAGGGGAATACCGATCTCTTCCGAAGAGGAAACCTCCTGACGATCAGCCCATGACCAACTTGGTCCGAGAGGAAATGTCAGGGAAGGTCAAACAACTAGGCGAGTAAGGCGTGTGGCTCGAAAATCACGCCCCCATGCCTTTGATCAATGTTGTCAATGGTGCCCACAAGAAGAGTTGTAGTCTTTATTTTATACATTTGATGTAATAAAGTCTCACGAAGACTCTTGCTTGTAATTGCTTATTCATTAATAAAAAGTGGAAACGTTCATTCATTCCTCCTTGTCTGTTTGATGCTTTATGATAAAACATTAGTCTTTAGTCCATAAACAAACTTAACAACTTACGAAGAGACAAATATAGATTTGCATAAACAAACTCTTCGTATTTTGCTTAAAACGATATATTCGCAATCTAAGGATCAAAGGACTATTGACCTAAGTACGATTGTTAGAAGAATCTATGATGTCTGGTTATGGGGCATTGAGAGTTGGAGACTCTATAGTTCTTCTAGGTATCTTCCAAAGGTACTGAATTGAACAGTGCACTTCTAGAGAGAAAATAAGAACAAACCATTTAACCTCTTATGTCTCAAAGTCACTACGTATGAATTGCATCGTGCTTACCTTAATCCTGAAATGAGACATGCCATTTCACTACTTATGTACTCTCATTTGAGAAAGTCAGAGATCGGACTCACTATGTGATTCTGAACAGGGCCTATTGGTGAAGTACTAAGTTGTGAGAATGTCATGAGTAACTTTGTGAAGTTCTCATATATATGGAATTCATGTACAAGATTGCTGAAATGCAATGTATATCACCTCATGCTTTGTTCCTTGGAATGTGAATAAATGAACTGGCCAGTGTCCAAATTGATTCCTGACTCTTTTGGATGAAACAATGTGACTTGTTAGCTCATCGTCAATACATTGTTTCTAACTTATTCACAAGCGACAAAGGAGTTGAGGAAATACAAGAATTCGACCTAATTATGATGAGCGGATCCACTGAATATTATCTATGTTTACCCTTCATGAATGTCATCAGCTAGTCGGGATTTACTAAATTACCATTTTACCCTTCTAGCTGTTATTTCCTCAACTCCTTTGTCGCTTGTGAATAAGTTAGAAACAATGTATTGACGAGGAGCTAACAAGTCACATTGTTTCATCCAAAAGAGTCAAGACTCAATTTGGACACTGGCCAGTTCATTTATTCACACTCCACGGAACAAAGCATCAGGTGATATACATTGCATTTCAGCAATTTGTACATGAATTCCATATCTATGAGAACTTCACAAAGTTACTCATGACATTCTCACAACTTAGTACTTCACCAATAGGCCTTGTTCGGAATCACATAGTGAGTCCGAACTTTGACTTTCTCAAATGAGAATACTAAGGTGTGAAATGGCATGTCTCATTTCAGGATTAAGGTAAGCATGATGCAATTCATACATAGTGACTTCGAGACATAAGAGGTTAAATGGTTTGTTCTTATTTTGTCTCTAGAAGTGCACTGGTCAATTCAGTACCTTCGGAAGATACCTAGAAGAACTATAGAGTCTCCAACTCTCAATGCCTCATAACCAGACATCATAGATTCTTCTAACAATCATACTGAGGTCAATAGTCCTTTGACCCTAAGATTGCGAATATATCGTTTTAAGCAAACTACGAAGAGTTTGTTCATGCAAATCTACATTTGTCTCTTCGTAAGTTGTTAAGTTTGTTTATGGACTAAAAGACTAAGGTTTTATCATAAAGCTTCAAACAAAGAAAGAATGAACGTTTCAACTTTATTAATGAATAGATAGGCAATTACAAGCAAGAGTATTCGTAAGATTATATGACATCAAATGTACATAAATAGACACTACTACTCTTCTTGTGGGCACCATTGACAACATGCGTCCACCGGGCATACCTGGTCTAGCCAACGTCCGCGGAAAACCCAATCACGCAAATGTGACACCAACGCCCCCCCGGGGCCAAAGCCGTGCAAATCGATCACTGGTAGGTTGAGAAAGTAAGTCGCGCATAACAAAGACGTGCAAATCGATTATGCCTTCGTTGGCAAGTCAAGAAAATAAGCCACGCGCATAGAAGCCGTCCCTCGCGACGCGTAAAGGCCGTCCCTCGTGACGCACAAAAGCCGTCCCTCACGACGCATAAAATCCGTCCCTTGCGACGCATAAAAGCCGTCCCTCGCGACGCATAAATGCCGTCCCTCGTGACGCACAAAAGCCGTCCCTCGCGACGCACAAAAGCCGTTCCTCGTGATGCATAAAGGCCGTCCCTCGTGATGCACGAAAGCCGTTCCTCACGACGCACAAAGGCCGTCCCTCGTGGCGCACAAAGGCCGTCACTCGCGACGCACAAAGGCCGTCCCCTGTGACGCAAACCCGAGAGCGTTCACCCCGCATCCGCATAAAAGCGTACATTTTGAGTTTCCACTCGACCTACGCTCGACCAGAAACTCGGGGGGCTAATGTTGTCGGCCCGTCTAGGGCCGACGAGGACAAAGGCATTTCTTCGACCCGCGTGGCTGGTGCGAGGTCTTGAACGGCGAAGCCCTGACCCAACCAGGGGCCGGCCCAAACCAATGGCCAAGTCAAATGCCTTGCCCGGCCATTGGCCGAGTCAATGGCTCACTCGGCCATAGGGCAGTTCACTCGGCCATTGGCCGAGTGAACCTTCCAGCCGCCCAGGCAGTTCACTCGGCCATTGGCCGAGTGAACCTTCCAGCAGTTCACTCGCCCAATGGCCGAGTGAACCTTCCAGCTGCCCATGCAGTTCACTCGGCCATTGGCCGAGTGAACCTTCCAGCAGTTCACTCAGCCAATGGCCGAGTGAACCCTTCAGCCGCCCATGCAGTTCACTCGGCCATAGGCCGAGTGAACCTTCCAGCAGTTCACTCGGCCAATGGCCGAGTGAACCCTTCAGCCGGCCATGCAGTTCACTCGGCCAATAGCCGAGTGAACCTTCCAGCAGTTCACTCGGCCAATGGCCGAGTGAACCTTCATCCGGCCAAGACTCCTCACTCGGCCATTGGCCGGCCCAACCCTTCAGCCGGCCAATGGCCGACCCAAAATGCTCACTCGGCCATTGGCCGGCCCAACCCTTCAGCCGGCCAATGGCCGACCCAAAGTGTTCACTCGGCCAAAGGGCCTCCCAAACACCCCTTGGCCGCCTATAAATAGAGAGGTCTGCCCTCTCCCAAAGGTAATCCAATTTTGAGTCCCGAAACGCTGTCGAACTCGTACTTCACTCGTTTCGCTAAACCCTCACCACCTCTAAACCCTCTATTTCCACCTCAATCCTACTAATGTTGAGCGTCGGAGAGGTAAACAGAGGCCCCCCCTCTGTTTCCCCTTTTTAGTTCACACCTCTTTCTGCTTCCTTTTTAGGTGCTTGGACGAGATTGACACCACCAACAGCTAAGGGACGGCTTGGGATACCAAGCCCGACACGCTCGAGTCAAGGTGAGGCCACTTGGTCCGGCCTTGGGTCTAACTGCCTTTGACTCCTAAATCGTTGTCCGAAAAACAGCGACAACAAGTCGCCCATTTCAATTCTAGAAGGAGCTTCTAGAAGCTTCTTCATTTGTTCATGACAACATGAAAAAGGCCCATTAAGAATTTTCAATAAAATTCTTATGAAATGAAATTAATCCCCAAGGCCCAATGATCAAGTCATGGCCGAGTATTACTAAGTCATCAAATGACCTTGTCAAAAAATTTATTGACATTCATTTCATGCTATGTCTCAAAAGACAAAAATACCCTTTTGACAATTTTCGCTTTTTGTTTTGATTCGTGATTCGTGACAATTACTAATCGATGTGATTCGTGACATTGACCTCATGGATCCAAAACTTCACAAACCTTTTCCAAGTTTAGCTTAATGTCAACTGACTCCACTAAAGAGTTGACACTGAAAATCTCTCTGTTCAAATAAATTTATTTTCTACTCAAGAATTCAACCTAATTGTAATGAGTGGATCCACATAATATTATCGTGTGTACCCTTCATGAATATCATCAGCTAGTCGGGATTTACAAAATTACCATTTTACCCTTCTAGCTGTTATTTCCTCAACTCCTTTGTCGCTTGTGAATAAGTAAGAAACAATGTATTGACGAGGAGCTAACAACTCATATTGTTTCATCCAAAAGAGTCAAGACTCAATTTGGACACTGGCCAGTTCATTTATTCACACTCCAAGGAACAAAGCATGAGGTGATATACACTGCATTTCAGCAATCTTGTACATGAATTCCATATCTATGAGAACTTCACAAAGTTACTCATGACATTCTCACAACTTAGTACTTCACCAATAGGCCTTGTTCGGAATCACATAGTGAGTCCGAACTCTGACTTTCTCAAATGAGAATACTAAGGTGTGAAATGACATGTCTCATTTCAGGATTAAGGTAAGCACGATGCAATTCATACGTAGTGACTTCGAGACATAAGAGGTTAAATGGTTTGTTCTTATCTTGTCTCTAGAAGTGCACTGGTCAATTCAGTACCTTCGGAAGATACCTAGAAGAACTATAGAGTCTCCAACTCTCAATGCCTCATAACCAGACATCATAGATTCTTCTAATAATCGTAATGAGGTCAATAGTCCTTTGACCCTTAGTTTGCGAAATATCGTTTTAAGCAAACTACGAAGAGTTTGTTCATGCAAATCTACATTTGTCTCTTCGTAAGTTGTTAAGTATGTTTATGGACTAAAGACTAATGTTTTATCATAAAGCTTCAAACTGACAAGGAAGAATGAATGAACGTTTCAACTTTTTATTAATGGATAAGCAATTACAAGCAAGAGTCTTCATAAGACTTTATTACATCAAATGTACAATATAAAGATTACAACTCTTCTTGTGGGCACCATTGACAACAATTCCCTCATGAGTCACACGACAAAGGCAGCCTTCTAGAAGGCTTGGATTTGTTTCCTCTTTTATTTGCTTGCCTTGCCTTTGACTCACTTGGCCGAAATTCTCTTTTCCATATAGGGAAAAGTTGTTTCCTCTTTTCTTTTGGCAAGTATCTAAATACATTCATGCACAAAATAATCTCCTTTTCTCTCTTTGTGTTGGGCGGCCAAATACTCTCTAGAAGGAGCTTCTAGAAGCTTCTTCATTTGTTCATGACAACATGAGAAAGGCCCATTAAGAATTTTCAATAAAATTCTTATGAAATGAAATGAATCCACAAGGCCTAATTAAATCAATTTTGGCCGAGTAGTCTTAAGTCATCAAATGACCTTGTCAAAAAAATTTATTGACATTCATTTCATCCTATGTCCAAAAAGACAAAAATACACTTTTGACAATTTTCATAAAACTTGTCTCGTTCTTGTTTTTGACTTAGCTTCTAGTTTAATTATTCCTACTCGATGTGATTTGTCACAGTGACCTCAGGGATCCAAATGAACAAAGCTGGAGCCAAATACTTGGACTCAAAAGTTCACAAACTTTTTCCAAGTTTAGCTTAATGTCAATTGACTCCAGTAAAGAGTTGACACTGAAAATTTCTCGGTTCAAATGAATTTATTTTCTACTCAAGAATTCAACCAAATTATGATGAGCGGATCCACTGAATATTATCTATGTTTACCCTTCATGAATATCATCAGCTAGTCGAGATTTTCAGTGTCAGCTCTTTAGTGGAGTAAGTTGGCATTAAGCTAAACTTGGAAAAGGTTTGTGAACTTTTGAGTCCAAGTGTTTAGCTAAAGCTTTGTTCATTTGGGTCCATGAGGTCACTGTCACGAATCACATCGATAGGAATAGTTAAACTGGAAGCTAAGTCAAAACAAGAACGAAAATAGTCAAAAGGGTATTTTTGTCTTTTGAGACAAAGGATGAAATGAATGTCAATAAATTTTTTGACAAGTTCATTTGATGACTTAATGTCACTCGGCCATGACTTGATTATTGGGCCTTGTGGATTAATTTCATTTCATAAGAATTTTATTGAAAATTCTTAATGGGCCTTTTTCATGTTGTCATGAACAAATGGAAAAGCTTCTAGAAGGCCTTTCTAGAGTATAATAGGCGCCCAATACCCAAAGAGAAAGAGAGTTCCTTTTGTGCATTAATGTATGACGATACTTGCCAAAAGAAAAAGAGGAAACAAATTTCCTCTAAGAGGCATAAGGGATTTCGGCCAAACAAGCTTAGAGAGAGCAAGGAATAAAAGAGGAAACAAATCCAAGGTGTCATTAAGGCACATGTTGGCCGTGTAACTTGGATGGGAATGGGCAATAAAGATTGCTCATAAAGGCTTGGAAAATAAGAGGAAACTACTTCTTTCCAAGGCCAACCCTTCTCCTATAAATAGGACCCTCATTCCTCTCATTCTATTCATCCCACACAAGTTAGAGATTGAGAGACTCTCTCTCTAGACATTGTGGCCGAAAATCCTCTCTCTCTCTCTCTAGTTTATTTTCGATTTTTTCTTGTCTTGGCACCTAGGTCCTCACTCGACCTAGTGTTTAGCTCTGCGACTTCGAGACTCGTTCTTAAGTCGTAGTGTTTAAAAGTGCCCACTCACTGATTCCTTCTTTTCGAGTGATTTAGTGATAGAAACTTTCGTGGTTGCTCGAGGTGCCGAGGAAAGAAAGAGAGACGTGCTGCGAGGGGAGACGAGCGTTGCAAACTTTCCACAAGCTTCTTCAAAGTTCAAGCTTCAAGAAAGGTTAGTAAACTTCTAGCTGATATTGGTTTTTTAATTACATGTACTTGCACTTGTCTAGGTTAGTAAAAACTGTTTTACTTCTAAAAGAAAATTTTTAAAATTCCGCCTCTTACCGAAGCGTTAATTATTTTCTCAAACCCTAGATCGATTCCAACAAATGGTATCAGAGCTATGGTCAAAGAGATGCATGTACATGTTTTTAAAATTATGAGCTTGAAAATCGTTTTCGAAAGTTTACTAATTTTGTGACAAGTTAGAATTGTAATCTTAGATTTTTTTTAATTTATTGCTCATGCCTTTAAATTAAAAACCATGTTGTTTTTCTATGAGTTTGGGATGTTTTTAAAACACATTAGAATCAAATTGAGTCCTGACTCTTTTTGGATGAAACAATGTGACTTGTTAGCTCCTCGTCAATACATTGTTTCTAACTTATTCACAAGCGACAAAGGAGTTGAGGAAATAACAGCTAGAAGGGTAAAATGGTAATTTAGTAAATCCCGACTAGCTGATGACATTCATGAAGGGTAAACATAGATAATATTAAGTGGATCCGCTCATCATAATTAGGTCGAATTCTTGAGTAGGAAATAAATTCATTTGAACCGAGAGATTTTCAGTGTTAACTCTTTAGTGGAGTCAGTTGGCATTAAGCTAAACTTGGAAAAGGTTTGTGAACTTTTGAGTCCAAGTGTTTAGCTCAAGCTTTGTTCATTTGGGTCCATGAGGTCACTGTCACGAATCACATCGATAGGAATAGTTAAACTGGAAGCTAAGTCAAAACAAGAACGAAAATTGTCAAAAGGGTATTTTTGTCTTTTGAGACATAGGATGAAATGAATGTCAATAAATTTTTTGACAAGTTCATTTGATGACTTAATGTCACTCGGCCATGACTTGATCATTGGGCCTTGTGAGTTAATTTCATTTCATAAGAGTTTTATTGAAAATTCTTAATGGGCCTTTCTCATGTTGTCATGAACAAATGAAGAAGCTTCTAGAAGCTCCTTCTAGAGAGACTTGGGCGCCTACCCTATAGAGAAATAGGAGAGATTATTTTGTGCATAAATGTATGAAGATACTTGCCAAAAGAAAAAGAGGAAACAAATTTGCATATCCATGCATTAGGAATTTCGGCCAAGAGAGAGTCAAAGGCATGGAACAAAATAGGAAACAAATCCAAGGCTTATTGAAGCCTAGTTTGGCCGTGTGACTCAATAAAGGAAATAGGGAAATTAGCTCATGAATATGTGATATTCTATAGAAGAGGAAACTACCTTGTTGAAGGTAAAGCCTCTCCTATAAATAGGAGCCTCATTTCCTCACATTTCATTCATCCAAGTTTAAGAGATTTGAGAGACTCTCTCTCTAGAACTTTGGCCGAAACTCCTCTCTCTCTCTCTCTCTAGTTTATTTTCGATTTTTCTTGTTTTGGAACCTAGGTCCTCACTCGACCTAGTGTTTAGCGCTGCGACTTCAAGACTTGTTCTTAAGTCGTAGTGTTTAAAAGTGCCCACTCACTAATTCCTTTATTTCGAGTGATTTAGTGATAGAAACTTTCGTGGTTGCTCGAGGTGCCGAGGAAAGGAAGAGAGACGTGCTGCGAGGGGAGACGAGCGTTGCAACTTTCTAAGAGCTTCTCAAAGATCAAGCTTCAAGAAAGGTTAGTAAACTTCTAGCTCATATTAGTTTTTAATTACATGTACTTGCTCTTTGTCTAGGTTAGTAAAAACTGTTTTACTTGTAAAAGAAAATTTTTAAAATTCCGCCGCTTACCGAAGCGTTAATTATTTTCTCAAACCCTAGATCGATTCCAACAAATGGTATCAGAGCTATGGTCAAAGAGATGCATGTACATGTTTTTAAAATTATGAGCTTGAAAATCGTTTTCGAAAGTTTACTAATTTTGTGACAAGTTAGAATTGTAATCTTAGATTTTTTTTAATTTATTGCTCATGCCTTTAAATTAAAAACCATGTTGTTTTTCTATGAGTTTGGGATGTTTTTAAAACACATTAGAATCAGTTCTAAAATTTTTTAATTTTTTATATTGAAAAACGTGTTTTAAAGGTTTGAGAAATTTCGGTAAATTTTGTGACTAGTTACTTTGTCTTTCTAGTTTCTTTTATTTACCGTATTCGTTTTATGCTTATTGTTATCTCTTTTATTCTATGTTATTACCCTGCTAATAAAACACAAATAAAAGCTTTAAACAACATCTTAAAACGTTCCGTTACACTCGATTCTTTTTCGCACCTAAAAAGGACCAAGCTTTAATTTATTTCTTTTTCTTCGAGCTGGAGTAAACCCGCATTAAAAGTGGCATAACTCTCTGCTCAGAAATCTAAATTTAATGATTCTTGAATCAAATTAAAGCTCTGTCTGTGCTCTGTCCAATGCCACCGGTTTCCGCTCAAAAGGACATCGGAGCCGCCAGATATGGCGATTTTACTCCGAGGTGCGCGGCTGTCTGAAACTCCAGTTTTTTAGAAATCCGGATTTTCAAACCCCACTACCATGAGTTATAGAACTCTAATGAGAAAATATTCTTGAGCAAAAATGTTTTTCATATGATTATAAACATGATGTGTAAGATTAAAAAGTTTTGATTTTTGAAAGATTAATTGAAATTGAATTTTTACAAAACTAGTTTGAATTTTGAAAAACCGTTTTCACTTTCAAACTTGAAAATATTTTGTCATCCAAATCAAATAATTTTTCAAAATGTTTTCAAAACTATATCTATATCACATATGTTCAAAATCTATATGCTCTTGAAAATTTGAGTGGGAGGTCTCCTTGTAGACAAGCCGAAAAATAAAAAGATGTGTAATCTCAAACTTTCAAGTGTTCGAGTGAGTTGAAGTTCACACTTCCCTCACGCACTTTCCCGAAATAGAAAATAGGAAAAGATCGAGTATGTACCTTGTGCCTTTATGCACTAATACTGCTCTGAACATGTCGATCTATGATTCTCTTCTAGTTGTCCGCTCTGTCGCTCTCTAACTAGGAAATTTGTTTCCGAACTTAAAAGAGTCGATGAACCAACTCCAAAAACTAAGTGGGAGGGTTATACGTGTTGTTTGTAACCCACGATCCCCAACACTAATGAAAAGTGCAAGTGTCGCCGGACTAAGAGTCACCCTCGTGGCCCTCTCTTAAATGAGAGTACTCAAGGGCGCTTTGCTCTGATCATTGCTCACTGAGCTACGTCCGAGAGTGAGATGATGATGGCAAGGCCTCCCCTCGGTGGATTGTTTTTCAAAGTCGATCTCTTGGACTAAGTGGTTGGTTACACACTTAGACTCAATCCCTAGTAATCCTCCCTTGAGGCCCTGCGAAAGGATGTGAGTGATCAAACCAATTTACAAGGTGGCTAGTCAAAGTTGATGTATTGACATCTTGGCTAAGCATTAATGATGTGTCATTTACTTATAAATGGAGATTTTTTGCGGCCTTCCCTCGAAGGAGTAAATTATCGTTTGGTTTATAACACCTTTGGATTTTATAAAGTCTTAAACAAACTTAAATCCTAAACCAAAGACTAATCATAAACTTGTTTCAACTTTTATAGGCAATATGTCTCCCAACTCTCTCTCTTTCATTCTTTCCTCGAACAAACTCGAAAACGAAAACTACATAGACTCGAAACGTAACCTCGACATAATACCTACCGTTAACAAGCACAAATGGGTACTCACCACCCCGTGTCCTCCTCTGACGAATGATGATTCAACTCAGAAGGACAATGACGCCTTAGCGGCCTGGCTTCGATCCGATGAGATTGTGAGGTGCTATATCTTGGCATCTATGAACAATGTGCTGAAAGAGCAACATCGTGACTTCGAGACTGCCGCTGACATGCTCTACAATCTCCTTGAGATGTTTGGAGGGCAAAGGCGTCAAACAAGGCTACAAGCAGTCCGACAGTTTATGAACTGTCATATGCAGGCTAGGACTCCTGTTGGAGACTTCATGATACTGATCATTAGTTTTCTGAATAAAATGGAAATCCTAGGATCTGAGATTGATGGGAAGAATATCATAGATATGATCTTAGAAACTCTCCCCGCATCTCTTGATACCGCCAAGATGAACTACTCCATAAACAAGCTAGAGTACACTGTTACCAAGCTTATGAAGGAGTTTCACACTGCTGAAGGTCTCACTAAGAGAAAGAGGAATCAAGGAGAGGCACATGCTACTGAGCAAAGAGAATCCGCCTCTGGAACTAAGAAGAGACCTCACAAGGCCGATAAAAAGAACTGTCCTACCAATCTCAAAGCAAAGGAACATAGTATTGTACTAGTTACCGAAGCATGCTTAGTAGCTGATAATGTATCAACGTGGATTCTTTACTCCGCTGCTACTAACCATATTTGTTGTTCCTTGAATGGTTTCAAGAAAACCAAAAGCTTAGAGGAAGGCGAGTTCTGTTTCAAATGGGGTGATGGGAGCCTGGTGTCTGCAAAGGCTGTGGGATCTGTGACGCTGTCTTTTGATGACCGCACTTTAAACTTGAATAATGTATATTTTGTTCCTACCTTTGGGAAGAACTTAATATCCGTTGCTCGTCTTCGTGAGCAAGATTATTGTTTAAAGTTCATTAAGAATGGAATTCGTATTTCGTTTCCTGATAATTCTTTTGTCACTGATGCATGTATGAAGAATGGTCTTTTCTACATCTATCCCACCCAACCTTCTCTTTTAGACACCGAAAAAGATAATGATCTAATTAGGGAGCCAAAGAGGATCAAACTTTCTGAAACCTCCGATCTAACAAAATCAACACACCTATGGCACTTAAGACTTGGTCATATCAGTCTAGAAAGGATTAAGAGACTTGTGAGGGATGGTCCACTCCAAGCCTCTGCAATAGGTTCACTACCTACTTGTGAATCCTGCATAGAAGGAAAAATGACTAAGCGACCTTTCTCTGATAAAGGTCGAAGAGCCACTGAGTTGCTGGAACTAATACATTCTGATGTATGTGGTCCGCTCAGCCAACAGGAACGTGGAGGATACGAATACTTCGTTACCTTCACTGATGATTACTCACGATATGGGTTTGTCTATTTGCTCAAACACAAATCCGAGACCTTTAACGTATTTAAGGTCTTTAGGGCTTTAGTGGAAAAGCAAACTGGCAAAGCGATCAAAACCCTTCGATCTGATCGAGGTGGTGACTATATGTCTGGAGAGTTCGATGACTTTCTTAAAGAAGAAGGTATCGCTTCTCAGCTTACCGCACCTGGCACACCTCAACATAACGGAGTGTCAGAGAGAAGAAACCGAACTCTTATGGAGATGGTTAGATCGATGATGAGTTACTCATCACTCCCGCTTTCCTTTTGGGGATATGCCCTCAAAACAGCCGCTTACATTCTGAACCAAGTTCCGTCTAAAACGGTTCCTGGTACTCCTTATGAAAGATGGACTGACCGTAAAGTAAGTTTGGGCCACATCCGAATTTGGGGTTGCCCTGCACATGTGCTAAGGCAAAAGACTAGCAAGTTGGCTAGTAGGTCAGAATTGTGCCTGTTTGTGGGATATCCAAAGGAAACTAAAGGTTTCATTTTCTATAGTCCCGAGGACGATATGACTTTCGTTAGCACGAATGCTCGTTTCCTCGAGGAGGACTTTATGAAGGATGCGAAACCTAGAAGCAAAATTGTGCTTGAAGAAAAGTTGGGTGAGGAAGCTTCTACCTCATCTGTAAGAACTGTTCTTACCCCAACTGAAACACGACCTAACTCATCAGAATCTCGTCAAGTAGTACTTAGACGTAGTGGGAGGGCTGTTCAACAGCCTGACAGGTACATATCTTATGGAGACTCTCTTGTAGCCGTCTCCGACATGGATGACCCTGTTTCCTAGAGCCAACCGATGGCTTGTTCTGAATCAAACCTTTGGCTTGACGCCATGAAAGTTGAAATGCACTCGATGTAAGTCAACAAAGTCTGGAAACTTGTAGACCTTCCTGAAGGGATTAAACCCGTAGGGTGTAAGTGGATATACAAGAAGAAAAGGGGTCCTGATGGGAACGTCGAGACGTTCAAAGCACGACTTGTGGCGAAGGGTTATACCCAACAAGAAGGGATTGACTATGAAGAAACCTTCTCGCCAGTCGCGATGCTTAAATCCATCCGCATACTCTTATCCATAGCTGCAGCTCTCGACTATGAGATCTGGCAAATGGATGTCAAGACAGCCTTTCTGAATGGCAATCTTGACGAGCGCATTTACATGGCTCAACCAGACGGTTTCGTGGATAAAGGTCAAGAGACCAAGGTTTGTGAGTTGCTTAAATCCATTTATGGACTAAAGCAAGCATCTAGGTCATGGAATATTAGATTCGATGAAACTGTAAAAGGCTTCGGCTTTGAACAGTCAATAGATGAGCCTTGTGTTTACAAGTTAATACACGAAGGCAAAGTTGTGTTTTTGGTACTATATGTCGATGATATACTACTCATTGGTAATGACGTGGGTAAGTTATCTGAGGTTAAGGTCTGGCTAGCAAAGCAATTCTATATGAAGGATCTAGGAGAAGCCGCGTACATTCTGGGAATCCAAATCTTTCGAGATAGGAAAAACCGGACCCTGTCGCTCTCTCAAGCATCTTACATTGATGAGGTGATGGATCGCTTCTCGATGCAAGACTGCAGGAGGGGTCAAACACCCTTTAGGCATGGAGTTTCACTCTCTAAGGACCAGTCTCCCAAGACTGCACAAGAGATTGAAGACATGAGGAAGATTCCTTACGCCTCTGCCGTAGGAAGCCTCATGTATGCTATGCTTTGCACTAGACCTGATATATGTTTCGCCGTTGGCGTAGTTAGTCGTTTCCAATCCAACCCTGGACCCGAGCACTGGATTGCTGTTAAGCATGTTCTTAAGTATCTTCGAAGAACTAGGAACTTGATGCTTACATACTCAGGTACTGACCTGACTATGACGGGATATACCGACTCCGATTTTCAAGCGGATAAGGATTCCAGGAAATCCACTTCGGGATCTGTGTTCATCCTTAATGGTGGAGCTGTTGTGTGGAGAAGTATTAAGCAATCTTGCATTGCTGACTCCACAATGGAAGCAGAATATGTGGCTGCTTGTGAAGCATCCAAAGAGGCTGTATGGCTTAGAAAGTTCCTTAAGTATTTGGAAGTTGTTCCAAACGTCGACGAGCCCATGACCCTTTATTGTGATAATAGTGGGGCTGTCGCTAACTCAAAGGAACCTCGAAGCCATAAGCGCTCTACACATATTGAGAGGAAATACCATTTGATTCGAGAGATTGCGCAACGCGGAGCTGTGGAGGTGAAGTAGATCTCTGGCAGATCTATTCACCAAGGCCCTAGCGAACATGGTCTTCGACCAACTTCGAGAGGGATTAGGCATGTACGACTACTCACATCTTCTTTGAGTCAAGTGGGAGTTTGTTGTCAATGGTGCCCACAAGAAGAGTAGTAGTGTCTATTTATGTACATTTGATGTCATATAATCTTACGAAGACTCTTGCTTGTAATTGCCTATCTATTCATTAATAAAGTTGAAACGTTCATTCTTTCTTTGTTTGAAGCTTTATGATAAAACCTTAGTCTTTTAGTCCATAAACAAACTTAACAACTTACGAAGAGACAAATGTAGATTTGCATGAACAAACTCTTCGTAGTTTGCTTAAAACGATATATTCGCAATCTTAAGGTCAAAGGACTATTGACCTCAGTATGATTGTTAGAAGAATCTATGATGTCTGGTTATGAGGCATTGAGAGTTGGAGACTCTATAGTTCTTCTAGGTATCTTCTGAAGGTACTGAATTGACCAGTGCACTTCTAGAGACAAAATAAGAACAAACCATTTAACCTCTTATGTCTCGAAGTCACTATGTATGAATTGCATCATGCTTACCTTAATCCTGAAATGAGACATGCCATTTCACACCTTAGTATTCTCATTTGAGAAAGTCAAAGTTCGGACTCACTATGTGATTCCGAACAAGGCCTATTGGTGAAGTACTAAGTTGTGAGTCTGTCATGAGTAACTTTGTGAAGTTCTCATAGATATGGAATTCATGTACAAGATTGCTGAAATGCAATGTATGTCACCTCATGCTTTGTTCCTTGGAGTGTGAATAAATGAACTGGCCAGTGTCCAAATTGAGTCTTGACTCTTTTGGATGAAACAATGTGACTTGTTAGCTCCTCGTCAATACATTGATTCTAACTTATTCACAAGCGACAAAGGAGTTGAGGAAATAACAGCTAGAAGGGTAAAATGGTAATTTAGTAAATCCCGACTAGCTGATGACATTCATGAAGGGTAAACATAGATAATATTCAGTGGATCCGCACATCATAATTAGGTCGAATTCTTGAGTAGAAAATAAATTCATTTGAACCGAGAGATTTTCAGTGTCAGCTCCTTAGTGGAGTAAGTTGGCATTAAGCTAAACTTGGAAAAGGTTTGTGAACTTTTGAGTCCAAGTGTTTAGCTAAAGCTTTGTTCATTTGGGTCCATGAGGTCACTGTCACGAATCACATCGATAGGAATAGTTAAACTGGAAGCTAAGTCAAAACAAGAACGAAAATAGTCAAAAGGGTATTTTTGTCTTTTGAGACAAAGGATGAAATGAATGTCAATAAATTTTTTGACAAGTTCATTTGATGACTTAATGTCACTCGGCCATGACTTGATTATTGGGCCTTGTGGATTAATTTCATTTCATAAGAATTTTATTGAAAATTCTTAATGGGCCTTTTTCATGTTGTCATGAACAAATGGAAAAGCTTCTAGAAGGCCTTTCTAGAGTATAATAGGCGCCCAATACCCAAAGAGAAAGAGAGTTCCTTTTGTGCATTAATGTATGAAGATACTTGCCAAAAGAAAAAGAGGAAACAAATTTCCTCTAAGAGGCATAAGGGATTTCGGCCAAACAAGCTTAGAGAGAGCAAGGAATAAAAGAGGAAACAAATCCAAGGTGTCATTAAGGCACATGTTGGCCGTGTGACTTGGATGGGAATGGGCAATAAAGATTGCTCATAAAGGCTTGGAAAATAAGAGGAAACTACTTCTGTCCAAGGCCAACCCTTCTCCTATAAATAGGACCCTCATTCCTCTCATTCTATTCATCCCACACAAGTTAGAGATTGAGAGACTCTCTCTCTAGACATTGTGGCCGAAAATCCTCTCTCTCTCTCTCTAGTTTATTTTCGATTTTTTCTTGTCTTGGCACCTAGGTCCTCACTCGACCTAGTGTTTAGCTCTGCGACTTCGAGACTCGTTCTTAAGTCGTAGTGTTTAAAAGTGCCCACTCACTGATTCCTTCTTTTCGAGTGATTTAGTGATAGAAACTTTCGTGGTTGCTCGAGGTGCCGAGGAAAGAAAGAGAGACGTGCTGCGAGGGGAGACGAGCGTTGCAAACTTTCCACAACCTTCTTCAAAGTTCAAGCTTCAAGAAAGGTTAGTAAACTTCTAGCTCATATTGGTTTTTTAATTACATGTACTTGCACTTGTCTAGGTTAGTAAAAACTGTTTTACTTGTAAAAGAAAATTTTTAAAATTCCGCCGCTTACCGAAGCGTTAATTATTTTCTCAAACCCTAGATCGATTCCAACAACGCAGGCCTTTAAAACCTATTTGTGACTCGCTGCCTATCGGCGCACGAGCTGGGCGGCGAGCGCAGTGCCACATTTGTGTGGCCAGGTTTCCCGTGGACGCTGGCTAGACCAGATACGCCGCGGACGCAAGCCTTTGAAACCCATTTGTAACTCGTTGCCTTTCGGCTCACGAGCTGGGCAGCGAGCACGGAGCCACATTTGCGTGGCAAGGTTTCCCGTGGACGCTGGCTAGACCAGATACGTCCTGACGGACGCAAGCCTTTGAAACCCATTTGTAACTCGCTGCCTTTCAGCTCACGAGCTGGGCGGCGAGCGTGGTGCCACATTTGCGTGGCGAGGTTTCCCGTGGACGCTGGCTAGACCAGATACGTCCAGCGGACGCAAGCCTTGAACCCATTTGTAACTCGTTGCCTATCGGCTCACGAGCTGGGCGGCGAGCGCGATGCCACATTTGTGTGGCCAGGTTTCCCGTGGGCGCTGGCTAGACCAGATACGCCCAGCGGACGCAAGCCTTGAACCCATTTGTAACTCGTTGCCTATCGGCTCACGAGCTGGGCGGCGAGCGCGGACTCAAGACTCTACTCGAGGACTCATGTAGAGCCTGCACGAGGAGTAGTTAGTCGACTTGTGGACTCGGGACTCAACTCGAGGGCTCATGTAGAGCCTGCACGAGAAGTGGTTAGTTGGCTTGTGGACTCGGGACTCAACTCGAGGACTCATGTAGAGCCTGCACGAGGAGTTTCGTGGAGAGTCGGCGCGAGGAGTATCGGTCGACTCGCGGACTCGGAGCTCGACTCGAGGAATGAACTCATCTCGAGGAGACATGTGGAGTCGGCACGAGGAGTAGCTTGTCGACTCGTGGACTCGAACTCGACTCGAGGACTCACGTAGAGCTTGCACGAGGAGTTTCGTGGAGAGTCGGCGCGAGGAGTATCGGTCGACTCACAGACTCGGAGCTCGACTCGAGGAATGAACTCATCTCGAGCAGACATGTGAAGAGTCAGCACGAGGAGTATCAGTCGACTCGTGGACTCGAACTCGACTCGAGGACTCATGTAGAGCCTGCACGAGGAGTTTCATGGAGAGTCGGCGCGAGGAGTATCGGTCGACTCGCGGACTCGGAGCTCGACTCGAGGAATGAACTCATCTCGAGGAGACATGTGAAGAGTCGGCACGAGGAGTATCAGTCGACTCGTGGACTCGAACTCGACTCGAGGACTCACGTAGAGCCTGCACGAGGAGTTTCGTGGAGAGTCGGCGCGAGGAGTATCGGTCGACTCGCGGACTCGGAGCTCGACTCGAGGAAAGAGCTCGTCTAGAGGAGATGTGTGAAGAGTCGGCACGAGGAGTATCAGTCGACTCGTGGACTCGAACTCGGCTCGAGGGCTTATATAGAGCCTGCATGAGGAGTTTCGTGAATAGTCGGCGCGAGGAGTATCGGTCGACTCGCGGACTCGGAGCTCGACTCGTGGACTCTAACTCGACTCGAGGAATGTACTCATCTCGAGGAGTTACGTGGGGTTCACTCGGCCAATGGCCGAGTGAACTGCATGGCCGGCTGAAGGGTTCACTCGGCCATTGGCCGAGTGAACTGCTGGAAGGTTCACTCGGCCATTGGCCGAGTGAACTGCATTGCCGGCTGAAGGGTTCACTCGGCCATTGGCCGAGTGAACTGCTGGAAGGTTCACTCGGCCAATGGCCGAGTGAACTGCATGGGCGGCTGAAGGGTTCACTCGGCCATTGGCCGAGTGAACTGCTGGAAGGTTCACGCGGCCAATGGCCGAGTGAACTGCATAGGCAGCTGGAAGGGTCACTCGGCCAATGGCCAAGTGAACTGCCTGGGCGGCTGGAAGGTTCACTCGGCCATTGGCCGAGTGAACTGCTGGAAGGTTCACTCGGCCAATGGCCGAGTGAACTGCCCTATGGCCGAGTGAGCCATTGACTCGGCCAATGGTCGGGCAAGGCATTTGACTTGGCCATTGGTTTGGGCCGGCCCCTGGTTGGGTCAGGGCTTCGCCGTTCAAGACCTCGCACCAGCCACGCGGGTCGAAGAAATGCCTTTGTCCTCGTCGGCCCTAGACGGGCCGACAACACGCCTACTACCCAAGAGATAGAGAGAATATTTTGTGCATAAATGTATCAAGATACTTGCCAAAAGAAAAAGAGGAAACAAATTTCCCATGCATGCATGAGGATATTCGGCCAAGGGATAGTCAAAGGCAAGGCATGGAACAAAATAGGAAACAAATCCAAGTCTTATTGAAGCCTATGTTGGCCGTGTGACTCAATGAAGGAAAAGGGAAATTGGCTCATGAATAATGTGATATTCTATAGAAGAGGAAACTACCTTAATAGAAGTGAGACCTCTTCTATAAATAGGAGCCTCATTCCACACATTTCATTCATCCAAGTTCAAGAGATTTAAGAGACTCTCTCTCTAGAACTTGGCCGCCCCTCTTCTCTCTCTCTCTAGTTAATATTCGAATTTTTTTTTGTTTTGGCACCTACGTCCTCATTTCTCCTAGAGTTTAGCTCTGCGACTTCAAGACTCGTTCTTAAGTCGTATTGTTTAAAAGTGCGTACACACTAATTCCTTTTATTTCGAGTGATTTAGTGACAGAAACTTTCGTGGTTGCTCGAGTTGCCGAGGAAAGAAAGAGAGACGCGCTGCGAGGGAGACGACCGTTTTCAACCTTCCGAAGGCTCATCAACGTTCAAGCTTCTAAAGAGGTTAGTAAATTTATTAAGGTCATATTAGTTTTATTTATATGTACTTGCTCTTTGTCTAGGTTAGTAAAAACTGTTTTTACTTGAAAAAGAAAATTTTAAAATTCCGCCGCTTTCCGAAGCGTTAAATTTTTCTTAAACCCTAGATCAATTCCAACAGGAATAAGGCAATATTTGCTCATGAAGATGTGATATTATATAGAAGAGGAAACTACCTTATTGAAGGTAAATCCTCTCCTATAAATAGGAGCCTTATTCTCCTCATTTCACTCATCCTAAGTTTTAGAGATTTGAGAGCTTCTCTCTCTAGCTTGGCCGACTCCTCTCTCTCTCTCTCTCTAGTCAATTTCGTTTTTTGTTTTGGCACCTAGGTCCTCATTTGACCTAGCATTTTTAGCTCTTCGACTTTAAGACTTGTTCTTGAGTCATATTGTTTAAAAGTGCCCATTCACTAATTCCTTTTCTCTCGAGTGATTCTTGTGATAGAAACCATCGTGGTTGCTCGTGTTGCCTAGGAAAGAAGAGAGACGTGCTGCGAAGGGGGATATGAACGTTGCAACTTTCCAAAAGCTTCTCAACGTTCAAGCTTCTAAAAAGGTTAGTAATCTTTTATGCTCATAATAGTTTTTATTTACATGTGCTTGGTCTTTGTCTAGGTTAGTAAAAACGTTTTACTAGTTAAAAGAAAATTTTTAAAATTCTGCCGCTTACCGAAGCATTAAACTTTTTCTTAAACCCTAGATCAATTCCAACAATCAAGACCTTAGGGATCGACTCACCACCCAAAGGAACGATCGTGGCGAAGACCTACGAGAGAGGTTGAGTGCCCGCAAGGGTCACAACCTTGCGGCCCCAATCAATGGGGACCCTCGCACGGCTCAAGGGTCGAATGAAAGGCACCGGTGACTCCTCTCGAACAAGGAGTGACCCCCAACACTAACCTCGAAGTCGTCACCATGATTCACAACCTTCGCCACGAAGTACGTGATCTACGTGAAGGTGGCTTGGCCGGTGATACATACGGGGTCATAGAAGAACATTCCTCGCCATTCACGGCCGAAATCGTTGCTGAGATGTGCATGGGAAACTTTAAACTCCCGAATCTCCCTCCGTACAATGGGAAAACCGACCCTACTTATCGCATCCAACATTACGAAACTTGGATGACGATGCAGGGCGTCTTTCCTGGGGCTCTATGCCAGGCTTTTAGTCTTACCCTCATCGGACCCGGTTTTGAGTTGTTTAAGAATTTAAGACCAGGAAGCGTCCAATCGTTCAAAGACCTGAAGGACATGTTCCTCGCACGATTTGCTACATCGATGGTTCAAAAGAAAACCAAGATGTACCTATGGTCAATCAGGCAAGAGAATAACGAGTCCTTGAGATTTGAGAACTTCTCTCTCTAGCTTAGCCGACTCCTCTCTCTCTCTCTAGTCAATTTCGTTTTTTGCTTTGGCACCTAGGTCCTCATTTGACCTAGCGTTTTTAGCTCTTTGACTTTAAGACTTGTTCTTGAGTCGTAGTGTTTAAAAGTGCCCAGTCAGTAATTCCTTTTCTCTCGAGTGATTCTTGTGATAGAAACCATCGTGGCAGCGCGTCTTATTTATTGAGGGTCGGGGCGATCTTCGTCCTGTTCTTCGCGGTGGCGACTACCTTGTCCTCCTGACTTTCGGCCATCGCGGCCATCGAGATAGTCCTCGATTCCCATATGTGTGCGGGCTCTCGTCATCAGCTCCGCCATGTCTCGCGGGACTTGCCCGACAATGGACTTGAGGAAGTCGCTCGTGCGAACTCCCTCGGTGATCGCCGTGATGGCGTCCTTGTCGTCGAAGCCCTCGACTTTGTGAGACTCCTCGGTGAAGCGAGTGAGGTATTGTCTCAATGTCTCACCTCTCCCCTGTCGAATGGAGAGGAGGTGGGTCTTCGATTTCTTTTGTGCCACAAGCGTGGCAAAGCGAGCGAGGAAAGTCTCTCGCAAGGCCCGGAAGGACGGGATGCTTCCAGGCCTCAAACTTTGGAACCACTCAAAGCCCGACCCTGTGAGGGTCAGGCTGAAGGCTTGGCAGAGGGTGGCGTCCGTCTGCCCTTGCATCGTCATCCACGTCTCATAGTGTTGGACGTGGAAGTGGGGGTCCGTACGTCCATCATAGGGGGGAATGGACGGTAACTTAAAGTTTCCCACGCATGGCTACGCGAGGGCCTGTGCGGCGAAGGGAGAGTATGATTCCTCGATCCCTCCGTACGGCATTTGCCTCCCTGACTCCCTCATCTCGATGATTTGATTCTGGAGGCTCTGAATCATCGTGACCACGTCAAGCCCGTTAGCAGGGCCGACCGTCGGGGCCACGGGAGTCACCGGTTGGCGTTCGTTAGATGCTTGGTCCATGACATTGGCCTGAGGTCGGCCAAGAGTTGCGGCGGGGAGCGCGTCCCTTCGAGAATTTAGCCTTTGGCGGAGATCCTCCCCTCGGGAGTTTCTCTGCGCCGTCAAGCGCTCTCTAAGGTCCACGCTTGGTGTGTGACGAGGCGAGGTCGCCCTTGATCGGGTCGTCCGGCGAGCGCTTCGGCTATCGGCTCCATCGTCGACCAGAGTCGCTCTCTCCTCGGCGAGGGGCCGTGTCCGGCCACCTCTTGAAACCGAGGGGGCGAGTCCCCGGGACTGTGACCGTGCCTGTTGTCGCGCCGGGTACAAATGATCGGCCAACGCACCATTGGCCCTCTCGGGTCGCGCTTGAGCGAGGCTAGGGGTGGCCTCGTCGGTCCTCGACTCCTCCACGTATTCGGGGTCGGAGTAATCCTGAGCAGATCGATCCTCGACGTCGTAGCTGAGGAGATCGGCGATGAGGGAGCCGTCAACGCCGGGACGGTCAAGGAGCTCTGCGAGCCGCCGGGCCGTGTCCTCTCGGAGCTCGGCCTCGGGGTCGTTCACCGGGTCTTGGGGCTGGCTCTCGCTATCGCGAGGTTGCCCTTCAAGACGGTGTGCGAGGAGTCGGAGACCGTACCTCGAGCTCGTCGCTCGAGTACCCGCGGAGGTAGTGGGTAGGTGACTCATCTCTCGAGAGTCGTAGGTGTAGTGAAAGTGTGGAATGGAAGGGAGAGCGTGCTAAGGTCGGTGGTCCCCTCCTTCTAGCGCCAAAATGTTGTCGATGTTTTTCGGACAACTATTTAGGAGCCAAAGACGGTTAGACCCAAGGCCGGACCAAGTGGTCTCGTCTTGACTCGAGCGTGTCGGACGCGGTGTCCC
Organism: Urtica dioica subsp. dioica; assembly: GCF_054948205.1. Lineage (NCBI taxonomy): Eukaryota > Viridiplantae > Streptophyta > Magnoliopsida > Rosales > Urticaceae > Urtica > Urtica dioica. Next base: position 1,350,366 of record NC_142764.1, on the reverse strand, counting down.
GAGTCGTCCCTTAGCTGTGGATGTCCCTTGAGTTCGTCAGAGTACCTGAAAAGGAGTAGAGAACACGTGAACTACAAAGGGGAAACAGGAGGGGTGCCCCTGTTTACCTCTCCGACGCTCAACATTAGTGTGATTGAGGTGGAGTATAGAGGTTTTAGGGGTGTTTAGAGGCCAAAGCTTGAGAGAAACGAGCGAGGTACGAGTTCGACAGCGTTTCAGTACTCAAGAATGGATTACCTGGGTCAAGGGAAGGACCCTTGTATTTATAGGCAGCCAAGGGGTGGTTTGAAGACCCCTTGGCCGAGTGAGAATGTTTGGGTCGGCCTTGGAGGAGGCTGGGTCGGCCAATGGCCGAGTGAACATGGTGGTGAGGTTCACTCGGCCATTGGCCGAGTGCAGGTCTTGGGCCGGCTGAGGTTCACTCGGCCATTGGCCGAGTGAACTGCTGGAAGGTTCACTCGGCCATTGGAAGGTTCAGCTGGAAGGTTCACTCGGCCATTGGCCGAGTGAACTGCTGGAAAGTTCACTCGGCCAATGGCCGAGTGAACTGCCTTGGCGGCTGGAAGGTTCACTCGGCCATTGGCCGAGTGAACTGTTGGAAGGTTCACTCGGCCAATGGCCGAGTGAACTGCCTTGGTGGCTGAGGGGTTCACTCGGCCATTGGCCGAGTGAACTGATGGAAGGTTCACTTGGCCAATGGCCGAGTGAACTGCCTTGGTGGCTGAGGGGTTCACTCGGCCATTGGCCGAATGAACTGCTGGAAGGTTCACTCGGCCATTGGAAGGTTCAGCTGGAAGGTTCACTCGGCCATTGGCCGAGTGAACTGCTGGAAGGTTCACTCGGCCAATGGCCGAGTGAACTGCCTTGGCGGCTGGAAGGTTCACTCGGCCATTGGCCGAGTGAACTGTTGGAAGGTTCACTCGGCCAATGGCCGAGTGAACTGCCTTGGCGGCTGGAAGGTTCACTCGGCCATTGGCCGAGTGAACTGCTGGAAGGTTCACTCGGCCATTGGAAGGTTCAGCTGGAAGGTTCACTCGGCCATTGGCCGAGTGAACTGCTGGAAAGTTCACTCGGCCAATGGCCGAGTGAACTGCCTTGGCGGCTGGAAGGTTCACTCGGCCATTGGCCGAGTGAACTGTTGGAAGGTTCACTCGGCCAATGGCCGAGTGAACTGCCTTGGTGGCTGAGGGGTTCACTCGGCCATTGGCCGAGTGAACTGCTGGAAGGTTCACTTGGCCAATGGCCGAGTGAACTGCCTTGGTGGCTGAGGGGTTCACTCGGCCATTGGCCGAATGAACTGCTGGAAGGTTCACTCGGCCATTGGAAGGTTCAGCTGGAAGGTTCACTCGGCCATTGGCCGAGTGAACTACTGGAAGGTTCACTCGGCCAATGGCCGAGTGAACTGCCTTGGCGGCTGGAAGGTTCACTCGGCCATTGGCCGAGTGAACTGTTGGAAGGTTCACTCGGCCAATGGCCGAGTGAACTGCCTTGGTGGCTGAGGGGTTCACTCGGCCATTGGCCGAGTGAACTGCTGGAAGGTTCACTCGGCCATTGGAAGGTTCAGCTGGAAGGTTCACTCGGCCATTGGCCGAGTGAACTGCTGGAAGGTTCACTCGGCCAATGGCCGAGTGAACTGCCTTGGCGGCTGGAAGGTTCACTCGGCCATTGGCCGAGTGAACTGTTGGAAGGTTCACTCGGCCAATGGCCGAGTGAACTGCCTTGGTGGCTGAGGGGTTCACTCGGCCATTGGCCGAGTGAACTGCTGGAAGGTTCACTCGGCCAATGGCCGAGTGAACTGCCTTGGTGGCTGAGGGGTTCACTCGGCCATTGGCCGAGTGAACTGTCCAATGGCCGAGTGAGCCATTTGACCCAGCCAATGGCCGGGTGAGCCATTGACTCGGCCCATGGCTGGGTTTTGACTTGGCCATTGGTTTGGGCCGGCTCCTGGTTGAGTCAGGGTTTCGCCGCCCAAGATCTCGTACCAGCCATGTGGGTCGAAGAGATGCCCTTGTTCCCGTTGGCCCTAGACGGGCCAACAACATTAGCCCCCCGAGTTTCCGTTCGAGCGTAGGTCGAGTGGAAACTCAAAATCTACGCTTTTATGCGGACGCGGGATGAATGCTCTCGGGTTTGCATCATGAGGAATGGCCTTCGCGCGTCGCGAGGGACGACTTTTTGTTTCGGGTTGATCGTGCGTGGCTCATTTTCTCGATCTACCAATGAGGGCGTGATCGATTAGCACGGCTTTATTGTGTTGTGCGCGTCTTATTTTCTCGACTTGCCAACGAAGGCATAATCGATTTGCACGTCTTTGTTGTCTTGTGCGCATCTTGTTTTCTCGATTTGCCCACGAAGGCATAATCGATTTGCGCGTCTTTGTTGTTTTGTGCGCGTCTTGTTTTCTCGACCTGCCAACGAAGGCATAATCGATTAGCACGTCTTTGTTGTATTGTGCGCGTCTTGTTTTCTCGATTTGCCAACGAAGGCATAATCGATTTGCGCGTCTTTTTTGTATTGTGCGCGTCTTGTTTTCTCGATTTGCCAACGAAGGCATAATCGATTTGCGCGTCTTTATTGTATTGTGCGCGTCTTATTTTCTCGATTTGCCAACGAAGGCATAATCGATTTGCATGTCTTTTTTGTTTTGTGCGCATCTTGTTTTCTCGATTTGCCACCGAAGGCATAATCGATTTGCACGTCTTTTTTGTATTGTGCGCGTCTTATTTTCTCGACCTGCCAACGAAGGCATAATCGATTAGCACGTCTTTTTTGAATTGTGCGCGCCTTGTTTTCTCGATTTGCCACCGAAGGCATAATCGATTTGCACGTCTTTTTTGTATTGTGCGCGTCTTATTTTCTCGACCTGCCAACGAAGGCATAATCGATTAGCACGTCTTTTTTGTTTTGTGTGCGTCTTGTTTTCTCGATTTGCCAACGAACGCATAATCGATTTGCACGTCTTTGTTTTGTTGTGCGCGTCTTATTTTCTCGACCTGCCAACGAAGGCATAATCGATTTGCACGTCTTTTTTGTATTGTGCGCGTCTTATTTTCTCGACCTGCCAACGAAGGCATAATCGATTAGCACGTCTTTTTTGTTTTGTGTGCGTCTTGTTTTCTCGATTTGCCAACGAACGCATAATCGATTTGCACGTCTTTGTTTTGTTGTGCGCGTCTTATTTTCTCGACCTGCCAACGAAGGCATAATCGATTTGCACGTCTTTGTTTTGTTGTGCGCGTCTTATTTTCTCGACCTGCCAACGAAGGCATAATCGATTTGCACGACTTTATTGTACCTCTTTTTTTTTTTTTTTTTTTTGAGCGAGCGAGCTCTAGTTTCGTTGAGCATTGTTTTTCGTTGAGCATTGTTTCCCATTAGTCCCCCCGAGTTTCTCGTGTACTCGTAGAGGAGACTAGAAATTATAATGCAGCAAGATAAAGACTTCGAGGTGAAATGTGATACAATTATCATGCACAAATAGTCAAAAATTACATCCCTGGGCCATTGGCCTTATTGAAATTCGAGATTGTCTTAAAACCGGAAATAAAATGACATAACGAGAAATGGGGACGGGCTTCCGCTGCAGTGCCGGCTTCAGTAGCTTGACCGAGCTAGAGGATGGCGCTCACCATCTTTTCCTTCCCTTTCCCGTCCACGCCTTGGATGTAGCACATCCTCGCCATCGACTGGTCTCCCAACATGATGGCAATCCCCTTTTTTCAGTCGGGAACTTCATCATCAGGTGATAGGTAGACGTTATATCCTTCAGTCGGTTGAGAGTCGGGCGGCTGATGATGATGTTGTACGCTGAGGGCTGGTTCACCACTAGGAAGGACACGATGCGGGTGACCTCGAGCCCCCCCGGAGTCCCGAAGGTGACCGGGAGGTCGATAGTGCCCTCCGTCATGACCCTCTCCCCGGAGAAGCCGAAGAGTGGGGTCGAGATTGGGGTCGGTTTCAGTCCGGTCAGCTTCATCCTGTCCAACGCTGATTTGAAGACGATGTCGGCCGAGCTGCCGTTATCAATCAGGATTCTTCGGACGAGATTGTTGGCGACCGGGGCCGAGACGACTATTGCGTCATTGTGCGGGTGGAGAACTCGTGTCGCCTCTTGGCCGGTGAAGAACATGGACTCGAACGGGGCCGGAGGGGGAGCCTCGTACGTGTGGTTGATGTAGTGCGCAACTTTTCCTCGGGAAACCTCGTGCACGTACTTCTTCCTTTGCGTGGACGAGTCCCCAAACTCCGGGCCACCCATGATCGAGCCCACGACATGCAGCTGTGAGCTCTCCGGTTCTTCAATCGCTGCCTGGTCCGCGACAGTCACCGTCGCCGGACCCTTCCTTCCTTGCCGTGGACGGCCTTCGTGCACAGCGGCCGTCCCGACCGTTCTCAGGACATACTCTTTTAATTTCCCGTCCTGAATCAGGGCCTCGATCTGACGCCTAAGATGATAGCACTCGGACGTCAGATGCCCGTGATCCTGGTGGTACTCACAGAACTTGTTCCGATCCCTCTTCGCGGGATCCTTCGCAAGAGGAGCCGGACTTCCTAGCTTGTCGCGGTGCAGAGCTAGGATCCGCTCTTGCGGAGTGTTCAGAGGGGTGTATGTTGATGACGCTCGGAAGCTATCAACGAGCGACGATCTTGGACCGGAGAGGGGGCGACCGTTAGGGGCCCGGCCTCCCTTGCTCCTCTTGCTTTGAGGGTCGGGGCGATCTTCGTCCTGTTCTTCACGGTGGCGACTACCTTGTCCTCCTGACTTTCGGCCATCGCGGCCATCGAGATAGTCCTCGATTCCCATATGTGTGCGGGCTCTCGTCATCAGCTCCGCCATGTCTCGCGGGACTTGCCCGACAATGGACTTGAGGAAGTCGCTCGTGCGAACTCCCTCGGTGATCGCCGTGATGGCGTCCTTGTCGTCGAAGCCCTCGACTTTGTGAGACTCCTCGGTGAAGCGAGCGAGGTATTGTCTCAATGTCTCACCTCTCCCCTGTCGAATGGAGATGAGGTGGGTCTTCGATTTCTTTTGTGCCACAAGCGTGGCAAAGCGAGCGAGGAAAGCCTCTCGCAAGGACCGGAAGGACGGGATGCTTCCAGGCCTCAAACTTTGGAACCACTCAAAGCCCGACCCTGTGAGGGTCAGGCTGAAGGCTTGGCAGAGGGTGGCGTCCGTCTGCCCTTGCATCGTCATCCACGTCTCATAGTGTTGGACGTGGAAGTGGGGGTCCGTACGTCCATCATAGGGGGGAATGGACGGTAACTTAAAGTTTCCCACGCATGGCTGCGCGAGGGCCTGTGCGGCGAAGGGAGAGTATGATTCCTCGATCCCTCCGTACGGCCTTTGCCTCCCTGACTCCCTCATCTCGATGATTTGATTCTGGAGGCTCTGAATCATCGTGACCACGTCAAGCCCGTTAGCAGGGCCGACCGTCGGGGCCACGGGAGTCACCGGTTGGCGTTTGTTGGATGCTTGGTCCATGACATTGGCCTGAGGTCGGCCAAGAGTTGCGGCGGGGAGCGCGTCCCTTCGAGAATTTAGCCTTTGGCGGAGATCCTCCCCTCGGGAGTTTCTCTGCGCCGTCAAGCGCTCTCTAAGGTCCACGCTTGGTGCGTGACGAGGCGAGGTCGCCCTTGGTCGGGTCGTCTGGCGAGCGCTTCGGCTATCGGTTCCATCGTCGACCAGAGTCGCTCTCTCCTCGGTGAGGGGCCGTGTCCGGCCACCTCTTGAAACCGAGGGGGCGACTCCCCGGGACTGTGACCGTGCCTGTTGTCGCGCCGGGTACAAAGGATCGGCCAACGCACCATTGGCCCTCTCGGGTCGCGCTTGAGCGAGGCTAGGGGTGGCCTCGTCGGTCCTCGACTCCTCCACGTATTCGGGGTCGGAGTAATCCTGAGCAGATCGATCCTCGACGTCGTAGCCGAGGAGATCGGCGATGAGGGAGCCGTCAACGCCGGGACGGTCAAGGAGCTCCGCGAGCCGCCGGGCCGTGTCCTCTCGGAGCTCGGCCTCGGGGTCGTTCACCGGGTCTTGGGGCTGGCTCTCGCTATCGCGAGGTTGCCCTTCAAGACGGTGTGCGAGGAGTCGGAGACCGTACCTCGAGCTCGTCGCTCGAGTACCCGCGGAGGTAGTGGGTAGGTGACTCATCTCTCGAGAGTCGTAGGTGTAGTGAAAGTGTGGAATGGAAGGGAGAGCGTGCTAAGGTCGGTGGTCCCCTCCTTCTAGCGCCAAAATGTTGTCGCTGTTTTTCGGACAACTATTTAGGAGCCAAAGACGGTTAGACCCAAGGCCGGACCAAGTGGTCTCGTCTTGACTCGAGCGTGTCGGACGCGGTGTCCCGAGTCGTCCCTTAGCTGTGGATGTCCCTTGAGTTCGTCAGAGTACCTGAAAAGGAGTAGAGAAAACGTGAACTACAAAGGGGAAACAGGAGGGGTGCCCCTGTTTACCTCTCCGACGCTCAACATTAGTGTGATTGAGGTGGAGTATAGAGGTTTTAGGGGTGTTTAGAGGCCAAAGCTTGAGAGAAACGAGCGAGGTACGAGTTCGACAGCGTTTCAGTACTCAAGAATGGATTACCTGGGTCAAGGGAAGGAGCCTTGTATTTATAGGCAGCCAAGGGGTGGTTTGAAGACCCCTTGGCCGAGTGAGAATGTTTGGGTCGGCCTTGGAGGAGGCTGGGTCGGCCAATGGCCGAGTGAACATGGTGGTGAGGTTCACTCGGCCATTGGCCGAGTGAAGGTCTTGGGCCGGCTGAGGTTCACTCGGCCATTGGCCGAGTGAACTGCTGGAAGGTTCACTCGGCCAATGGCCGAGTGAATTGCAGGGGCAGCTGGAAGGTTCACTCGGCCATTGGCCGAGTGAACTGCTGGAAGGTTCACTCGGCCAATGGCCGAGTGAACTGCCTTGGCGGCTGGAAGGTTCACTCGGCCATTGGCCGAGTGAACTGCTGGAAGGTTCACTCGGCCAATGGCCGAGTGAACTGCCTTGGTGGCTGAGGGGTTCACTCTGCCATTGGCCGAGTGAACTGCTGGAAGGTTCACTCGGCCAATGGCCGAGTGAACTGCCTTGGTGGCTGAGGGGTTCACTCGGCCATTGGCCGAGTGAACTGCTGGAAGGTTCACTCGGCCAATGGCCGAGTGAACTGCCTTGGTGGCTGAGGGGTTCACTCGGCCATTGGCCGAGTGAACTGTCCAATGGCCGAGTGAGCCATTTGACCCAGCCAATGGCCGGGTGAGCCATTGACTCGGCCCATGGCTGGGTTTTGACTTGGCCATTGGTTTGGGCCGGCTCCTGGTTGAGTCAGGGTTTCGCCGCCCAAGATCTCGTACCAGCCATGTGGGTCGAAGAGATGCCCTTGTTCCCGTTGGCCCTAGACGGGCCAACAACATTAGCCCCCCGAGTTTCCGGTCGAGCGTAGGTCGAGTGGAAACTCAAAATCTACGCTTTTATGCGGACGCGGGATGAATGCTCTCGGGTTTGCTTCATGAGGAATGGCCTTCGCGCGTCGCGAGGGACGACTTTTTGTTTCGGGTTGATCGTGCGTGGCTCATTTTCTCGATCTACCAATGAGGGCGTGATCGATTAGCACGGCTTTATTGTGTTGTGCGCGTCTTATTTTCTCGACTTGCCAACGAAGAGAGACGTGCTGCGAAGGGGGAGACGAACGTTGCAACTTTCCAAAAGCTTCTAAACCTTCAAGCTTCTAAAAAGGTTAGTAATCTTTTATGCTCATAATAGTTTTTATTTACATGTGCTTGCTCATTGTCTAGGTTAGTAAAAATGTTTTACTAGTTAAAAGAAAATTTTTAAAATTCCGCAGCTTATGGAAGCGTTAAACTTTTTCTTAAACCCTAGATCAATTCCAATAAATGGTATCAGAGCTATGGTCAAAGATATGCATGTACATGTAATTAAAATTATGAGCTTGAAAATCGTTTTCGAAAGTTCACTAATTTTGTGACAAGTTAGAATTGTTTTCTTAGATTTTTTTTTTAATTTATAGCTCTTGCCTTTAAATTAAAAATCATGTTGATTTTCTATGAGTTTGGGATGTTATTAAAACACTTTAGAATCAGTTCTAAAAGTTTTTAATTTTTTATATTGAAAAACGTGTTTTTAAGTTTGATAAATTTTTTGAGTAATTTTTGTGATTAGTTTTCTTGTCTTACTGGTTTCTTTTATTTGCTTGAATCGTTTATGCTTGTTGTTATTTCTTCTATATCATGTTATTACCATGTTAATAAAACACAAATAAAAGCCTTAACAACTTCCTAAACGTTTCGTTACACTCGATTCTTCTTACGCACTAAAAGACCGAACTTTAATTATTTTTGTTTTCTTCTAGCTGAAGTAAAACCTGCAGTAAAAGTTACATAACTCTCTGCTCAAAATTTGAAATTTAACGATTCTTGAATCAAATTAAAGACCTGTATGTTCTCTTTCCAAGGCCACAGGTTTTGGGTCAAAAGGACATCGGAGCCGCCAGTTATGGCAGTTTTACTCCGAGGTGCGCGGCTGTTCCGAAAGTCCAGTTTTTTAGAAATCCGGATTTTTAGCCCCACTACCATGAGTTATAGAATTCTAATGAGAAAGTTTTATTGAGCAAAAATGTTTTTTTTATAAGATTATAAACATAATGTGAAAAATTAAAATGTTTTGATTTTTGAAAGTTTAATTGAAATTGAATTTTTACAAAACTAGTTTGAATTTTGAAAAACCGTTTTCGTTTTCCAACTTGAAAATATTGTCATCCAAATCAAATAAGTTTTCAAAAAAATTTCAAAACTATATCTATATCACATATGTTCAAAATCTATATGCTCTTGAAAATTTGAGTGGGAGGTCTCCTTGTAGACAAGCCGAAAAATAAAAGGATGTGTAATCTCAAAATTTCAAGTGTTCGAGTGAGTTGAAGTTCACACTTCCCTCATGCATTTTCCCGAATAGAAAATAGGAAAAGATCCGAGAATGTACCTTGTGCCTTTTTTGTTAGGAATTCTTGCCCACGAGAAGATAGTTATGTAAATTCTCGTTGAAATTATTAATAAAATAAAGTTTGACATTTATTATCTATTGGAATTGAAAGCGTTATTTCTTATTTAATGAGATTTATTAAACATTCATTATTCCATAGCCTCCATATCTAACTGAGTCACGTGCTGGGCACTTGAGTTCGAGTGGTGTGCTAAAACGGCCGATGACTGATATACGCCTGGACAACTATATCTAAAGTCATATATGTGGAACACGTAGGTGAAGGCTGATCACTATGTGGGAGCATTCTACACTTGTGGTAAGCGTATGACTTGGATAGGTCTTGGTGTAGATGTGTCGTTTAAGGACCGTTACGACACACTAACCGAGGCCACTATGATGGTCACGGGGAGACTTGATCTAAATCCTGAAGTGATCATGGACACTGGGTTATGTTACTGAGCTCTTTGACTTATTCGCTAAAAGGCTATTCATGCTAATCACAGCTTAAGTCTTGGGAGTTTTCTCAGAGCATAATTCGAGTGGGAAATGATTTACAGATACGGAATCCAGCCTTCCTGAAAGAAGGTTAATGTTCTCTCACCTAAGGGTTGATTCCAGAACCGATAGATTGCGCGCACTTTCGAAGTAAGTAACGTTCGAAAGAATCTTTCGTTAGGGAAGCAACAATGCTTAGGGCTGATATGTATCAAGGGAAGTATAACGGAATAAATTGACTTCTCTCGATACTGGATGAACCTGGAGTATCATGATCACGAACTAACTATATCAGTGGACACTCGTCACGATGAGTAAATATAATTCAGGTATAAAGGAGAGTTCAGTCTTAGCTTACAAAGTGGAGTATTTGACCAATATTAGACGAATCGATGAAAAAGGGAAAGGACTATTTCGTCTTTTTCATCGGATTTGTTAAGCTTCTATTACTAGGTCCATAGTCCCCTATTCGGCTCTGATAAAGGCGGATAAGAACTTTCGTATAATAATGTTTATCATTATTCATCTCACTTGCTGTAATTATGATTGACCGCATTAATTCTGGAAAACGGGTATTCGCAGAATTAAATAAGTATTTATGGTAGAATTGTTTTTTTATTGTTTGATCAAGTAAATAAACAATTATCAATTATTTGTTTATTGTTGGACTAAGTAAATAAATGATTAATTGGGTTTAATGCAATTGGGCCTTGCAAACATGGAAAAGTCAAATTAGGTTTTTTGGCACTAGGGATTGCGCAAATCACCTTGGCCGTGTGCCATCAAGTTCGAAAATTTCAAATTGATATTTACCAATATTTTCTCTTTAGTTGTTTAAATAAAGGAGAGAGAATAATATAAGATATTGTCTTTTATTCTCTCCTTATTTAAAGTAAAGTATTTAGGAGAATATATGAGAATATATTTAAAGGGAAATAATATATTCTCCCTTATTATCTCACTAAATAAAATATTCTCTATTTAAATAGAGAATAATATCCCATAGATATTGATCTGATGGATGAGAGAAAAAGTAGGATTCACTTGTTGAGATCCAAGGGCCTAGATTAAATCCTCTAGTGTGAACACAATAAAAGGAAATAATATATTCTGGAAGGTTCCATGAATATCTCCTTTTACTACTATAAATAGGGGTTCATGGGAAAGCAAAATCAAGCAATTATTTTGAGAAAAATTCGTGAATTCTAGCCTCCCTTTGCCGTGCACCTCTGCCTCTCCTTCCCCTCGGAAATTCGTTTCCATTCTAAGTAAAATAAGAGAGAGATCTCGAAACACCTAGTTTCGTGATCTAGTGAGATAAAGACTGTGCCCACTCATCTTTCTTATTTGTCTCAGAGATTACGTTTCGGAAGACTAAGGTGTCATTCTCGAGTCCTTCATCAAGACGACGCAAGGAGTACGCGATTGGTTTAGGAGAGTTCTGTAGCTGAACCGAAAAATCAATGTAAGTATTCGTTTACTCTTAAATCGGTTGCTTGACATATATGCTCTCGTATAAAATTAATTAACGTAAATCTAGATCTTTTCATATAATCAATGAATTAATTAGCTCATGATTAGCGTAATTAATTACTTTTCCGCATTAATACGGTTATATGGGAGAATCATCCCCAACATTTATGCACTAACACTGCTCTGAACATGAAGATCTAGGATTATTTTCTAGTTGTCCACTCTGTCGCTCTGTAACTAGGAAATTCGCTTCCGAAATTATAAGAGTCGATGTACCAACTCCAAAAACTAAGTGGGAGGGTCATACTTGTTGTTTGTAACCCACGATCCCCAACACTAATGAAAGAAGCAATTAATGTGAGACTAAGAGCCGCTCTTGTGAGACTAAGAGACGAAGCAATTAAATTCGTTTCCTCAAAAGTTCACAAACCTTTTCCAAGTTTAGCTTAATGCCAACTGACTCCACTAAAGAGTTGACACTGAAAATCTCTCGGTTCAAATGAATTTATTTTCTACTCAAGAATTCAACCTAATTATGATGAGCGGATCCACATAATATTATCTGTGTTTATCCTTCATGAATATCATCAGCTAGTCGAGATTTAAAAAATTACCATTTTACCCTTCTAGCTGTTATTTCCTCAACTCCTTTGTCGGTTGTGAATAAGTTAGAAACAATGTATTGACGAGGAGCCAACAAGTCACATTGTTTCATCCAAAAGAGTCAAGACTCAATTTGGACACTGGCAGTTCATTTATTCACACTCCAAGGAACAAAGCATGAGGTGATATACGTTGCATTTCAGCAATCTTGTACATGAATTCCATATCTATGAGAACTTCACAAAGTTACTCATGACATTCTCACAACTTAGTACTTCACCAATAGGCCTTGTTCGGAATCACATAGTGAGTCCGAACTCTGACTTTCTCAAATGAGAATACTAAGGTGTGAAATGACATGTCTCATTTCAGGATTAAGGTAAGCACGATGCAATTCATACATAGTGACTTCGAGACATAAGAGGTTAAATGGTTTGTTCTTATCTTGTCTCTAGAAGTGCACTGGTAAATTCAGTACCTTCGGAAGATACCTAGAAGAACTATAGAGTCTTCAACTCTCAATGCCTCATAACCAGACATCATAGATTCTTCTAACAATCATACTGGGGTCAATAGTCCTTTGACCCTTAGATTGCAAATATATCGTTTTAAGCAAACTACGAAGAGTTTGTTCATGCAAATCTACATTTGTCTCTTCGTAAGTTGTTTAGTTTGTTTATGGACTAAAGACTAAGGTTTTATCATAAAGCTTCAAACAAGGAAGATTGAATGAACGTTTCAGCTTTTTATTAATGAATAAGCAATTACAAGCAAGAGTCTTCATGAGACTTTATTACATCAAATGTACAATATAAAGATTACAACTCTTCTTGTGGGCACCATTGACAACAATTGGGAGGACCACAAGATGGAGATTCGGCCCGACAACGGAATAAATTCCTTAGGGCCGTAACTCAGGAAGACGCTGTTGGAATTGATCTAGGGTTTAAGAAAAAGTTTAACGCTTCGTTAAGCGGCGGAATTTTAAAAATTTTCTTTTTCAAGTAAAAACAGTTTTTACTAACCTAGACAAAGTGAAAGCACATGTAAATAAAACTAATATGAGCATAATAAATTTACTAACCTCTTTAGAAGCTTGAACGTTGATGAGCCTTCGGAAGGTTGAAAACGTTCGTCTCCCTCGCAGCACGTCTCTGTTTCTTTCCTCGGCAACTCGAGCAACCACGAAAGTTTCTATGACTAAATCACTCGAAATAAAAGGAATTAGTGTGCGGGCACCTTTTAGACACTACGACTTAAGAACGAGTCTTGAAGTCGCAGAGCTAAACTCTAGGTCAAATGAGGACCTAGGTGCCAAAACAATAAACGAAATTGACTAGAGAGAGAGAGGAGCGGGGCGGCCACAAGGTCTAGAGAGAGAGGCTCTCAATCTCTAACTTATGTGGAATGAATAGAATGAGAGGAATGAGGGTCCTATTTATAGGAGAAGGGTTGGCCTTGGAAAGAAGTAGTTTCCTCTTATTTTCCAAGCCTTTATGAGCAATCTTTTATTGCCCATTCCCACCCAAGATAGGCGCCCACTTCATGCAAATCCCCAAGGGATTAGTTTCCTCTTTTGTTTCTCTCTTGGCTGCCTGGGCCGATTCTCTTTGTTTCTCTTAGAGGAAATTTGTTTCCTCTTTTTATTTTGGCAAGTATCTTAATACATTTATGCACAAAATATTCTCTCTTTCTTTGGGTATATTGGGCGCCTATAGCCTTCTAGAAAGGGCTTCAAGAAGCTTTTCCATTTGTTCATGACAACATGAAAAAGGCCCAATAAGAATTTTCATTAAAATTCTTATGAAATGAAATTAATCCACAAGGCCCAATTGAACTAACTTGGCCGAGTGATATCAAGTCATCAAATGACCTTGTCAAGAAATTTATTGACATTCATTTCATCCTATGTCTCAAAAGACAGAAATATCATTTTGACAATTTTCGTTCATTTTTGACTTAGCTTCCAGTTTAACTATTCCTAATCGATGTGATTCGTGACAGTGACCTCATGGATCCAAATGAACAAAGCTTGAGCTAAAATACTTGGACTCAAAAGTTCATAAACCTTTTCCAAGTTTAGCATAATGTCAACTGACTCCACTAAAGAGTTGACACTGAAAATCTCTCTGTTCAAATGAATTTATTTTCTACTCAAGAATTCAACCTAATTGTAATGAGCGGATCCACATAATATTATCAGTGTTTACCCTTCATGAATATCATCAGCTAGTCGGAATTTACAAAATTACCATTTTACCTTTCTAGCTGTTATTTCCTCAACTCCTTTGTCGCTTGTGAATAAGTTAGAAACAATGTATTGACGAGGAGCAAACAAGTCACATTGTTTCATCCAAAAGAGTCAAGACTCAATTTGGACACTGTCCAGTTCATTTATTCACACTCCATGGAACAAAGCATGAGGTGATATACATTGCATTTCAGCAATCTTGTACATGAATTCCATATCTATGAGAACTTCACAAAGTTACTCATGACATTCTCTCAACTTAGTACTTCACCAATAGGCCTTGTTCGGAATCACATAGTGAGTCCGAGCTCTGACTTTCTCAAATGAGAATACGTAAGGTGTGTAATGGCATGTCTCATTTCCGGATTAAGGTAAGCACGATGCAATTCATACGTAGTGACTTCGTGACATAAAAGGTTAAATGGTTTATTCTTATCTTGTCTCTAGAAGTGCACTGGTCAATTCAGTACCTTCGGAAGATACCCAGAAGATCTATAGAGTCTCCAACTCTCAATGCCTCATAACCAGACATCATAGATTCTTCTAACAATCGTACTGAGATCAATAGTCCTTTGACCCTTAGATTGCGAATATATCGTTTTAAGCAAACTACGAAGAGTTTGTTCATGCAAATCTACATTTGTCTCTTCGTAAGTTGTTTAGTTTGTTTATGGACTAAAGACTAATGTTTTATCATAAAGCTTCAAACAGACACAGAAGAATGAATGAACGTTTCAACTTTTTATTAATGAATAAGCAATTACAAGCAAGAGTCTTCTATTGTCAATGGTGCCCACAAGAAGAGTTGTAATCTTTATATTCTACATTTGATGTAATAAAGTCTCATGAAGACACTTGCTTGTAATTGCTTATTCATTAATAAAAAGTTGAAACGTTCATTCAATCTTCCTTGTTTGAAGCTTTATGATAAAACCTTAGTCTTTAGTCGATAAACAAACTAAACAACTTACGAAGAGACAAATGTAGATTTGCATGAACAAACTCTCCGTAGTTTGCTTAAAACGATAAATTCGCAATCTAAAGGTGAAAGGACTATTGACCTCAGTATGATTGTTAGAAGAATCTATGCTGTCTGGTTATGAGGCATTGAGAGTTGGAGACTCTATAGTTCTTCTAGGTATCTTCCGAAGGTAGTGAATTGACCAGTGCACTTCTAGAGACAAGATAAGAACAAACCATTTAACCTCTTATGTCTCGTCGTCACTACGTATGAATTGCGTCGTGCTTACCTTAATCCTGAAATGAGACATGTCATTTCACACCTTAGTATTCTCATTTTAGAAAGTCAGAGTTCGGGCTCACTATGTGATTCCAAACAAGGCCTATTGGTGAAGTACTAAGTTGTGAGTATGTCATGAGTAACTTTGTGGAGTTCTCATAGATATGGAATTCATGTACAAGATTGCTGAAATGCAATATATATCACCTCATGCTTTGTTCCTTGGATTGTGAATAAATGAACTGGCCAGTGTCCAAATTGAGTCCTGACTCTTTTGGATGAAACAATGTGACTTGTTAGCTCCTCGTCAATACATTGTTTCTAACTTATTCACAAGCGACAAAGGAGTTGGGCAAATAACAGCTAGAAGGGTAAAATGGTAATTTAGTAAATCCCGACAAGCTGATGACATTCATGAAAGGTAAACATATATAATATTCAGTGGATCCGCTCATCATAATTAGGTGAATTCTTGAGTAGAAAATAAATTCATTTGAACCGAGAGATTTTCAGTGTCAACTCTTTAGTGGAGTCAGTTGACATTAAGCTAAACTTGGAAAAGGTTTGTGAACTTTTGAGTCCAAGTATTTTAGCTCAAGCTTTGTTCATTTGGATCCATGAGGTCACTATCACGAATCACATCGATTAGGATTTGTGAAACTGGAAGCTAAGTCAAAACAAGAACGAAAATTGTCAAAAGGGTATTTTTGTCTTTTGAGACATAGGATGAAATGAATGTCAATAATTTTTTTTGACTAGGTCATTTAATGACATGTTTCACTCGGCCAATATTATTCTTATTGGGCCTTGTGGATTAATTTCATTTCATAAGAATTTTATTGAAAATTCTTAATGGGCCTTTCTCATATTGTCATGAACAAATGAAGAAGCTTCTAGAAGCTCCTTCTAGATGAGAAATAGGCGCCCATAATACCCAAAGCAAGAGAGAATATTTTGTGCATAAACGTATCAAGATACTTGCCAAAAGAAAAAGAGGAAACAAATTTGCATGAGGATGCTTAAGGGAATTCGGCCAAGAGAGAGACAAAGGCAAGGCATGGAACAAAATAGGAAACAAATCCAAGGCTTAATGAAGCCTATGTTGGCCGAGCATCTCAAGAGAAAAAAAGAGGAAATTGGCTCATTCTATAGAAGAAGAAACTACCTTATTGAAGGTGAGACCTCTCCTATAAATAGGATCCCCTTTCTTCACATTTCATTCAATCAAGGTTTAAGAGATTTGAGAGACTCTCTCTCTAGAACTTGGTCGCCCCTCTCCTCTCTCTCTCTAGTCAATTTCATTTTATTGTTTTGGCACCTAGGTCCTCATTCGACCTAGAGTGTAGCTCTGCGACGTCAAGACTCGTTCTTAAGTCGTAGTGTTTAAAAGTGCCCACTCACTGATTCCTTTTATTTCGAGTGATTTAGTGATAGAAACCATCGTGGTTGCTAGAGTTGCCGAGGAAAGAAAGAGAGACGTGCTGCAAGGAGACGAGCGTTGCAACTTTCCAAAAGCTTCTCAAAGTTCAAGCTTCAAGAAAGGTTAGTAAACTTCTTAGCTCATAATAGTTTTTATTTATATGTACTTGCTCTTTGTCTAGGTTAGTAAAAAACTGTTTTTACTTGAAAAGAAATTTTTTAAAATTCCGCCGCTTTGCGAAGCGTTAAACGTTTTCTTAAACCCTAGATCAATTCCAACAAATGGTATCAGAGCTATGGCCAAAGATATGCATGTACATGTATTTAAAATTATGAGCTTGAAAATCGTTTTCAAAAGTTTACTAATTTTGTGACAAGTTAGAATTGTTATCTTAGATTTTTTTTAATTTATTGCTCTTGCCTTTAAATTAAAAATCATGTTGATTTTCTATGAGTTTGGGATGTTTTTAAAACACTTTAGAATCAGTTCTAAAAGTTTTTAATTTTTTATATTGAAAAACGTGTTTTAAAGGTTTGAGAAATTTCGAGTAAAATTTTGTGACTAGTTTTATTATCTTGCTAGTTTCTTATTTTTACTTGAATCGTTTTATGATTGTTGTTATTTCTTTTATACCATGTTATTACCCTGCTAATAAAACACAAATAAAAGCTTTAACAACCTTCATAAAACGTTCCGTTACACTCGATTCTTTTTCGCACCTAAAAAGGACCAAGCTTTAGTTATTTCTTTTTCTTCGAGCTGGAGTAAAACCCACAGTAAAAGTGGCATAACTCTCTGCTCAGAAATCGAAATTTAATTATTATTGAATAAAATTAAAGCTCTGTCTGTCCTCTTTCCAATGCCACCGGTTTCAGGTCAAAAGGACATCGGAGCCGCCAGTTATGGCGATTTTACTCCGAGGTGCGCGGCTGTTCCGAAACTCCAGTTTTTTAGAATTCCGGATTTTCAGCCCCACTACCATGAGTTATAGAACTCTAATGAGAAAAATTTCTTGAGCAAAAATGTTTTTCATAAGATTATAAACATGATGTGTAAGATTAAAATGTTTTGATTTTTGAAATTTTAATTAAAATTGAATTTTTACAAAACTAGTTTGAATTTTGAAAAACCGTTTTCGTTTTCAAACTTGAAAATATTTTGTCATCCAAATCAAATAAATTTTCAAAATGTTTTCAAAACTATATCTATATCACATATGTTCAAAATCTAAATGCTCTTGAAAATTTGAGTGGGAGGTCTACTTGTAGACAAGCCGAAAAATAAAAAGATGTGTAATCTCAAACTTTCAAGTGTTCGAGTGAGTTGAAGTTCACACTTCCCTCACGCACTTTCCCGAAATAGAAAATAGGAAAAGATCGAGTATGTACCTTGTGCCTTTGTGCACTAACACTGCTCTGAACATGTCGATCTAGGATTCTCTTCTAGTTGTCCCCTCTGTCGCTCTTTAACTAGGAAATCTGTTTCCGAACTTATAAGAGTCGATGAACCAACTCCAAAAACTAAGTGAGAGGGTTATACTTGTTGTTTGTAACCCACGATCCCCAACACTAATGAAAGAAACAATTAACGTGGGACTAAGAGCCGCTCTTGCGACCCTCTCTTAAATGGGAGTACTCCAAGGCGTTTTTGCTTCGATCATTGCTCAATGAGCTACGTCCGAGAGTGAGACGATGATGACAAGGCCTCCCCTTGGGGGATTGTTTTTCAAAGTTGATCTTTTGGACTAAGTGGTTGGTTGTACACTTAGGCTCAATCCCTAGTAATCCTCCCTTGAGGCTCTGCGAAAGGATGTGAGTGATCAAACCAATTTAAAAGGTGGCTAGTTGTTGTCGCACGAAAATGAACAACTATTTACAACCTCGGGCGGTTCGATCCAAGGCCGGACCAAGTGATCGCACCCGGGCCAAGAGTGTGAACTCGATAGTCTCGAGCTAGGGTTCTCTCCGATCAGCCCGCCTCTCGGGAGAGGTAGGGGGTGAGGAGGAGGAGTGACCGTGCCTTGGTTGTCGGCTGCCTACGTACCCGTGCGTGGGATCAGGTCAGAACGTAGTTCAAGCGTGTGTGACGCAGTATGAGGCGCGGAGCCTTGGCAGAGAGGCGTGCTCGACGAAGGAAACGGGGCGCGAGGAGTCCTCGGCAGCGTCTCAGAACTTCGGAGATCGCGTACGCGTCTAGCGTGTTAGACGCGCAAGGGTAGCTCTAGTTGAGAACCCTAGGGGCGTGCTTGAGCACCGGAGAACGTTCGGTCAAAGGGAGCGACGTCCGGGAAGTTCCCGTGAGTGCTTCGGGACCTTTGAGAACGAGGGAGAGAGAAGAGAACCTGCTTCAGGCCAAATATGGCATCCAGAGAAGCAGAGAAATCGAGCGTGTCGATAAGAGATGAAGAGAATTATTGGATATTTTTGGATATCTTGGGATGGCTTTCCCCTCAATGAGAGAGGGTATTTATAGGTGTTTGGGAGCCTTAGAAGGTCCCTTTTTCGTCCATGTGGGACTAGGAATGCGTGTGGCATCAAGTGGAGGCGCACGGCGCGCGCGGCGCATAAAGGGCGGCGCACAACGCGCGGCGCGCGGCGCGCGGCGCAGGGGGCGCGGCGCGCGGGTCACCGGGCGCGGCGCAGGACGCGCGGCGCAAGACGCGCGGCGCAGGGTGCCTTGACTGGCGCGGCGCGCTGCCTGGCCGGCGCGGCGCGCTGCTTGCTGCTCGGCTGGCCGGCGGAGCGCGTTGCGTGCGTAGTGGGCGGCTCGTCTTGCCGGGTTCTTGCGGGCCTTCGAATGTCATTCTTCTCATGTGAAATATGAAGCTCTCTACTTGATGAGAGTGACTCGATTCGAGGAGCAAGGCTCGGCCCGGCGAGAGCGACTAACGACTTGATTCGAGGAGTGACTCGAGGATGACTCGAGGCTCGACTCGAAAATGACTCGAGGCTCGACTCGAGGAACAATTAAAGGCTCGACTCGAGGAACCATTTAAGGCTCGACTCAAGGAGCGAAGCTCGACTCGAGGAGATTGACTCAAGGCTCGACTCGAGGAGCGAAGCTCGACTCGAGGAGTCAGGAGTTTAGGCGAGGGCTTGAAGATTTGCCGCTCTTCAGGACCTCCGGCCTGACCATCGGCCCTTTGAGCGACGTGCCTTCTTGGCGTCTCGGGTTTTCCGAAAACGACCGACAACATTAGCCCCCCAAGTTCGTCGTTCGGGAGGCGTCCCAGCGATGAACTTTTTGTTCTTCTAGTTGGGTGTTTGAGGAAAATGTTTCCCGTGCCTTGTGGCCCCGAGGAAAGTTTTTTCCTCTTCTCTTTTTTCTTTCTCTTCTTTTTCTCTTTTTTTTTTTTTTTTTTTTTTTTTTTTTTAGGGGGTGGCCGCGCGGCGCGCGCCCTGGACGGCGCGGCGCGCGGTCTGTGCTGCACGACCCGCGCGGCGCGCGGGCTTGGCGCGCGGCGCGCCCCGTGCGCGGGGCTGGTTCGCTTCGCGCGGGAGAACTCCGACTTTTTGGAGTTTCTACTCCGATTTTGCTCCTTGTGGGAGTAGGATTTCGACTCCTACCCCCCTAGAAGTCTATAAATAGACCTCCCCCCTTCCCTTTACTCCTCACTTTATTTTTTCTCTTTTCTTACGCTTGTTTTCTTTTTTTTTTTACGCTTGCATTATGGGTGTCCCTCCCCTTTTCTCAGCTGAGAGTCCCGAGATTGATTTCTCTCTCTTGTTTCAGGGTTCTGAACACGCAGAGGATGATCTCTTCGCGGGATTAAGGGAAGTCCCTCTGCACGTGGAAGAAAATCCAAGCGGAGTAGAGCAGTGGTTGGAGGAAGGCGAGCTGGGTGCGACCGTGCCCGCTGCTCAGCCTCTCGAAGGGTGCGCGCCAACTGGGCGCGGTACAGGCGGGGAGTTTGATCGTCCCGCGTCCGGGGAGCCTGCCCCTCGCCTCGTGATCAACTTAGTTGGCGGGGGGGTCCGCGACAAAGTTCGCCTCGACGTGCCGCAGTCCGACTTGGGCTTTCAAGGCGTGCCGGGAGATGTTACGGACGCGGATGCGGTGACTCCGCTAGAGTCGGTTCTCGACGAGATAGACTGCGTGGACGACTTTGGTCCCGAGTCTGAAGATCCCGGAGGTGAGTCAGAGACATGTCCGGGGGCCGAAGGTCTCGCATCGGAGTGTCCCGAGGTACCGTCGGCAGCTGTCGCGGTCGTGTCGGAGGGCAGGGACCCTTCCGTGGAGCCAGGGGATTCTCAGCCCGAGACCCCTGACGCGGAGGCGTTGGTATCGGCGAGGTC
Organism: Urtica dioica subsp. dioica; assembly: GCF_054948205.1. Classification (NCBI taxonomy): domain Eukaryota; kingdom Viridiplantae; phylum Streptophyta; class Magnoliopsida; order Rosales; family Urticaceae; genus Urtica; species Urtica dioica. The sequence goes on along the minus strand of NC_142764.1, from coordinate 1,329,612 downwards.
GCTTGCTAGGACGGAGTGGTATCCCGAGGAGGGATTTGCTGCTCCCGAGGACTTCGATTGTTCGGGGGTCGATGCTTCGAGCACGCTTACCTACCGGACATTCGTCGGTCTCCGGGAGGCTTTTGCCATTCCATCATCCGTGGCGCTTCTCCGTCCTTTAAAGGACGACCGTCCTTTCCGGCCTCGTCGTGGTTTCGCCGCAGTTTCAGTTGCGAGTCTTAACTGCGGGTTGCGGCTGCCGTTTCAACCCATCGTTCAGCAGCTTCTCGCCCGTCTGGGGGTGCACGCATGTCAGATGAGCCCGGCATTCTACCGCATAGTGGCGATGTGTCACATGGAGTGGCATTGCCAGACCGAGCGGGTGATGACCGTGAGTGATTTTCGCAATCTCATCGCGGTCTTCCCTGCGCCCGGGCAACCCAGTTTCTTTGTGGCCCGCGATCGACGGAATACTAAGCTGATCATCGATTCAGAGAAGTACAATCGACGACCGTGGGTGTGGGTCTCGGTGGAGGCTTTTGGTGACGCGCCGCTCCGGTTCGGCCCCTTGTCCGAGTTTCCCGCTAACGAGGGGGCCGACGATCTCGACTTTGTGAAGGAGATCCGGGGAATGTCGGAGGCTCGGAAAGCCGTTGAACGATTTCGTTCTCCTGAGCTGATGGCTTCCACTGGGTGGTTCCCGCCGTTTCCTCAACGGACCGAGGGTGCCCCGAGTGCCGCATCATCTCTCTCGAGCGGCGATCCTCAAGGTATGTTGGCGTTTCATATTTTTGCTTTTGTTTTTAGCTCAAGGTTTTGACTTTGTCGCTTTTGCAGTCTCTTCGGCTAGGGCGAGGGCTCGGGCTCGTCTAGCGAAGGCTTCCCGGGACCCGAAGTCGTTGGCGGCGGTTCGTCGTCGGATTGCTGCGCGGGATGGTCGGGAGAAACTCGATACCGATCATCGGGCGGAGAGCGGTCCTCGCGCTTCTTTGAAGCGACCTTCCTCCTCGGCTTTGCCAGACACGTCTTCGGACTCTAAGCGCGTGAATTCGATGGTCGACGTGGAGGCCGCGGAGGTTAGGGGGGAGTGTTCCCTGGGCCTTGCTCAATCTTCGATGAAGATGTGGAAGAGCGTTGTGGCCAGCAGTGACGTGGAGTTCTTTCGTCACGGCGTTTCCGATGCACAGAGAGTGAGTTTCCCTTGCCTCGCTTGCGATGAATCTGTCTTTTGCTAAACTGTCTTTTTGCCTTCTCAGGTGCTCGCTCGAGCGACCCGGGGCGAGAAGATCCTTCACGACCTCATCAGGCGGATGAGTCGCGCCCAGGAGGAGCTTGCTCAAGCGAAGTCTCAGCTGGCCCACGCCGAGCGAGGTTCTCACTCAAAGGCGGAGTTTGCGAGTCTCCGCGAGCAGCTTCAAGAGGCTCGCGTGGAATTGGGAGTTACCCGCGGCAAATGCGACCGTGCTCAGGCGGCGGTGGCGAAGATGGCTGAGGAGCTAACGACGGAACGTCAAGCCCTTGAGGTGGCGACTCGGTCGACGGAGGTCTTCCGGAGCGAAGCGCGGGACCTTCGACGTCAGTTGGAATCGCGCACAGAAGAAGTTGGCATTCTTCAGGGCCAGCTTACATCGAGTGAGGCTGCCCGTGTTCGTGCGGAGCGTAAGCGCGACTCCTTGGCGGAGGAGGTGGTTCGGGTCACCGAGGAGAAAGCCGCGGCGGAGCAGCTTGCGTCCGACCTTCAGGACGACTTTGATGTCGGAGTCGAGGAGGCAAGGCATGCAGCGGCGGTGGAGTGTCGGGACGCCACGGCTGCCGAGAATGTTTCTCGGGGGGTCACCTTCGACTTCTTCGACTCGCTTTTCCCACCACTCGACGGGGCCGACCCTGTGGGCGACGATCCCGCCGAGTGACCGTTTTCTTTCTTTATTTTTCCTGGGCAAATGTTTTAGCGCGTGCTTTTTAGGTTTTTCCGTTCAGCGCACTTGTCTTAGCGCTTGCTTACTAGGATATTTCCCTTTAGCGCACTTGTCTTAGCGCATGCTTTCTAGGTTTTGAGGCAGTTGCCCCTTTCTTTTATGAGGAGTTATTCATTTATTTTTATGAGTGTTTTCGCACATTTATCTTCTATGGCATGCATGGACGGTCACTTGTTTGCGTCAATGATTTTGTCCATCCTTTTGTCTCGGCAGGATACTTTTTCAAACACGCCACTCACTTGGATGGTTTGCGTTCTTAAGTATTTTCAACTGCGAGTCAGCCATGTTACGTAGGTGTGTTACGTGTGCCGGATTGTGCCACGTGGGCGTCTCAAATCGCGCCATGTAGGCATCTTGGGTTGCCCCATGTAAGCGACTTACGTGCGCCATGTAGGCGTCTTAGGTTGCGCCATGTAGGCGTCTTACGGGCTGCGCCTTTACGCGACTTACGTGCGCCATGTAGGCGTCTTAGGTTGCGCCATGTAGGCGTCTTACGGGCTGCGCCTTTACGCGACTTACGTGCGCCATGTAGGTGTCTTAGGTTGCGCCATGTAGGCGTCTTACGGGCTGCGCCTTTACGCGACTTACGTGCGCCATGTAGGCGTCTTAGGTTGCGCCATGTAGGCGTCTTACGGGCTGCACCTTTACGCGACTTACGTGCGCCATGTAGGCGTCTTAGGTTGCGCCATGTAGGCGTCTTACGGGTTGCGCCTTTACGCGACTTACGTGCGCCATGTAGGCGTCTTGGGTTGCGCCATGTAGGCGTCTTACGGGTTGCGCCTTTACGCGACTTACGTGCGCCATGTAGGCGTCTTAGGTTGCGCCATGTGGGCGTCTTACGGGCTGCGCCTTTACGCGACTTACGTGCGCCATGTAGGCGTCTTAGGTTGCGCCATGTAGGCGTCTTACGGGCTGCGCCTTTACGCGACTTACGTGCGCCATGTAGGCGTCTTAGGTTGCGCCATGTAGGCGTCTTACGGGCTGCGCCTTTACGCGACTTACGTGCGCCATGTAGGCGTCTTACGGGCTGCGCCTTTACGCGACTTACGTGCGCCATGTAGGCGTCTTGGGTTTTTTTTGGTGGAGCGTGTTCTTTTGAGAGTTTCCTTACCATAGCTAGCCCCCCCAAGTTTTTTGGGTTAAAAGTTAATTGTTCATAACCAGAAAACTTGCATAAAACGAAATTGAAATGGAAAACTTGAGTTTTATTACTTTTGCGAAAAAAAACTTGCGAGAAAATTTAAATCCTAAAACATTGGCTCGTAGGCCTTATTTGAAAATGGAAATAAAAGCGATAAAAAGGCGGGGGACGCTAGCTACTGATAGTACTGCCTCAAGTGCTCCGCGTTCCACGGGTGGCGAATCGGAGTCCCGTCCGTGTGCTCGATGTAATATGTCCCGTCGTGAATGACTTTGCGGACTCTGTAAGGGCCTTCCCAGTTTGGGCCTAGGACGCCGGCGCCTTGGACTTGTGTGTTTTGGAACACTCGTCTGAGGACAAGGCTTCCGACGGCAAAGGTTCGCCTTTTGATTTTGGAGTTGTAGTATCTTTCGACCTTGCGTTTCTGTGCGGCGAGGCGTCGGAATGCTTCCGCCCTCTTTTCGTCGATCAGGTCCAACTCAAGGCGCATGGCCTCGTTGTTTTCCGCTTCGTCGAACGTGTCGACTCGGAACGTGGGTATCTCGGTTTCAATTGGAACCACAGCCTCGACCCCATATGCAAGGGAGAATGGCGTCTCGCCGGTGGCGTTTCGCGCAGTTGTCCTATACGCCCATAGGACGAATGGTAATTCATCGGCCCAGGCGCCTTTCTTGTCTTCGAGCTTCTTTTTCAGGTTGCTCTTGATAGTCTTGTTGACTGCCTCGACTTGGCCGTTGGCCTGAGGATGTCGCGGCGAGGAGAAGGTCTTGCTGATCTTCAGTTGATCGCAGATATCTCTTACTCGCGCGTTGTCAAATTGTGCCCCGTTGTCGGTCACAATCGAGGCAGGGATACCGTGCCTGCATATGATGTTCTTCCAGATGAAGTTCGTCGTGTTTGCTTCAGTTATTCTGGCAAGCGGCTCGGCCTCTACCCACTTAATGAAGTAGTCGATGGCGATAATGGCGTACTCATATTGCCTTGGCGCTCTAGGGAGCTTGCCAATGATGTCCACGCCCCACTTAGCAAAGGGACGTGGGACAACGATGCTGCTTAACGGGGTCGGGGGCTGTCGCGGAATTTCCGCGAAGCGCTGGCATTTATCGCAACGCCTTGCCCATTCGCAAGCATCTCGCTTCATGGAAGGCCAGAAATAGCCTTGCTTAAGCGCTTTGAGCGCAAGGGAAGTTCCAGCGGCGTGGTTTCCGCAGATGCCCTCATGGATTTCGCGGAGGACCTTGGTCGACTCAACGCTATCGAGGCATCGGAGCAGCGGTGTCGAGTAACCGCGCTTATAGAGCGTGCCCTCACGGAGCGTGTATTTGGATGCTAAGGCCCTCAGTTTATCGGCTTCCTTGCGGTCTTCGGGGAGTTCCCCTCTTCGCAAAAACTCGACAATTGAGTCCATCCAAGTGGGCTGAGATGCCACTTCTATGGTCCCGACTTCGTCTCGGGAGACGGATGGTCGTGGGAGAGATTCAATGGGCACAGTCCCCAATCCGTCTTCGTCGATGCCAGATCCGAGGCGAGCAAGCGCATCAGCCTCCGAATTTTGTTCTCTCGGGATTTGGTGAATCTCGAACCAAGAGAAGGCCTCGAGTTTGGAGTTCGTCTTAGCCAGGTATGCGACCATGTTGGGCTCCTTGGCGATGTAATCTCCCCTAACCTGGTTTACGATCAACTGCGAGTCGCAGTATATTCGCAGGTTATGGGAGCCGAGCTTCAGTGCTAGCTCTATACCTACAATGAGCGCTTCGTATTCAGCTTCACTGTTGGAGGCTTGGAAGCCGTAGTGAAGGGCATATCGCAGCTTTTCCCCATCGGGGTTAATTAGGATTATTCCGGCGCCAGCCCCCCGAGCATTAGATGCTCCGTCTACGTATAACTCCCAGATGGGACCCGTTGGGTCTACCTTCCTTTTCCGAGTTAGCTCGCAATCGTTTAAGTCAGTTTCCGCTCTTCCCATATCGGGAGCGTAGGAGAATTCTGCCACGAAGTCGGCTAAGGCCTGCCCCTTTATAGCCGTTCTTGGGTGGAACTCAATCCCGTAGTCGCTCAATTCTTGGGACCAGATCGCCATGCGAGTCGACGTTCCCTTTTGAAGAGCTTTACCGATCGGATGCTCAGTTCGCACCGCAATTGGGTGAGCTTGGAAGTACGGTCGTAGCTTCTTAGTTGCCGTTACGAGAGCCAGAGAAAGTTTCTCAATCTCGGTATAGCGTGTTTCCGCGTCGAGTAAGGCTTTGCTTACGTAGTAGATTGGCCATTGGACCTTGTTCTCCTCGCGGACAAGGACGGCGCTTACAGCTCTTTCAGAGACGGCGAGATACACGTACAACGTCTCGCCCTCTTTCGGTTTAGAGAGGAATGGTGGGGACCCAAAGTAAGCCTTCATTTCTTGGAAGGCACTTTCGCATTCGTCCGTCCACTCAAAGCCGTCCGTCTTCTTTAGAGCTTTGAAGAACGGTTGACACTTGTCGGTGGCTTTAGACACGAAGCGTGTCAGAGCGGCAATCCGACCGGTCAGGCTTTGCACTTCTTTGACTCGTCTTGGCGACTTCATTTCAAGGAGTGCCTTGATTTTTTCCGGGTTCGCTTCTATGCCTCGTCGGCTGACGATATAACCGAGGAACTTTCCGGATTCAACCCCGAATACGCATTTGTTGGGGTTGAGCTTCATTTTATATCGGCGGAGGATTGCGAACATCTCCCTAAGGTCGCGTACGTGATTAGTTGCCAGTAGGCTTTTAACGAGCATGTCGTCCACGTACACTTCCATCGTCTTACCGATTTGATCGGCGAAGATCCGATTTACCAAGCGTTGGTATGTTGCTCCCGCGTTCTTAAGGCCGAAAGGCATGACCTTGTAACAGTAGAGACCTCGATCAGTGACAAAGGTTGTCTTAATTTGATCGGGCTCGTGCATTCGAATTTGGTTGTAGCCCGAATAGGCGTCCATGAAGCTTAGGAGTTCATGGCCGGCCGTGGCGTCCACCAGTTGTTCGATGCGCGGGAGTGGAAAGTAATCCTTAGGGCAGGCTTTGTTAAGATCTTTGTAGTCTATACAAATTCGCCACTTCCCGTTGGGCTTTTTTACCATTACCACGTTGGCGACCCACTTGGGGTACTTAGCCTCTCGAATGAAGTTTGCGGTGAGGAGTTTCTCGACCTCTTCATTTATGGCCAGGTATCGTTCTGGGTTGAACGTTCGTCTAGCCTGCACTTTTTCGGCGACCTTTGGGTCATCGTTCAGTCGGTGCACTATTACCTCGGGATCGATTCCGGGCATGTCCGCATGAGTCCATGCAAAAACATCCTTGAATTCCCTAAGGAAGGCGGTAAGCTGAGTTTTGATGGCGAGTGGAAGTCGGGTGCCGATTTTTACAACTTGATCAGGCTTCGACTCGTCCAGGACGATTGGCACAAGATCATCGGAGGTTTCCACTTTAAGTCTTTCGATTTCATCGCGGGGGTCAAGTTCTCCGAACTTCCTTGCATCCCTTAGGTTGCATGGGTAATCGTCTTCCAGTTGGAAGATTGTGTTGACCGCTTTTCCCGCGGACTTGCCATCAACTCCTTGCACGTAGCATATTCTGGCTTGGGATTGGTCTCCAGCCATGATGCCAATTCCCCCTTCGGTGGGGAACTTCACCAGTAGGTGATACGTGGAAGTGATTGCCCTCAGCCGGTTCAACGTGGGTCGCCCAATGATTAAGTTGTAGGGCGACTCTTGATCGACCACTAGGAATGGGACCATGTGAACGGCTTCGATTCCTCCAGGGGTCCCAAAGGTGACCGGCAGGTCGATGATGCCCTCGGTCATAACCTTTTCCCCAGTGAACCCAAACAATGGCGTTTGGGTCGGAGTCGGGCGCAGCCCCCCGAGCTTCATGCGCTCTAGGGTGGACTTGAAAATTATGTCGGCAGCGCTGCCGTTATCGATGAGAACCCTTTTCACCAAGTTATTGGCCACTTGGGCTTTGAGCACGATCGCGTCATTGTGCGGATGCACAACTCGCTTGGCCTCTTCATTGGTGAAATACATCGTCTCGTGAGGCACGGACGGAGGTTCTTCATATGTGAAGTTGACGTGCATAGCAGCGTCTTCCTGAGACACGGCCCTAAGGAATTTCTTCCGTTGACGGGCTGAATCCCCATCTTGTGGACCTCCCAGTATGGTGGTTACCACGTGCAGTTGTGGGTTGGTGTTGGCAGTAGCCGGGGTTTGGTTGGCAGAGGCAGCTGCTCCTCCTCCTTGACCAGACTGCTGTCTGTTCGCGGTGGGGCCCGCAGCGCCAATCATGCGCAACACGAACTCCTTCAGCTCGCCCCGTTGGATCAGAGCCTCGATTTGCCTTTTGAGGTTGTAGCATTCCGAGGTCAAATGACCATATTCCCGATGGAACTCATAATACCTGGACCGATCGCGAGTTGCGGGATCCTTCTTCATTTGAGCCGGGGGCGTGAACTTGTCACGTGCCAGAGCCAAGATCCTTTCCGGTGCTGTGTTCAGCGGCGTGAACGACGAGTACCCTTTGAAGTTTTCCGCAAGTCGCGGTTTCTGAGGTACAGGGGGTTGGTTGCTAGGAACCTGGTTCCCCTTGTTTCGCCTTTTACGAGGTTCGTTCTGCTCGCGGCTAGGTTCTTCTCGGCGGCGAGAACTTTGATTAGTGATCTTGCGTCCGTCGAGGTAATCTTCGACTCCCATGAAGGTCTTAGCTCGAGTCATTAACTCGGCCATGGTGGAAGGGACACGGCCGACGACAGACTTGAGGAAGTCATTCGTGCGCAAGCCTTCTATGATAGCGGCAATCGCGTCACTGTCGTCAAAGCGGTCGACCTTGTTTGACTCTTCTGTGAATCGGGCGAGGTATCGTCTAAGAGACTCGCCACTCTCTTGCCTGATTGACCACAGGTACATCTTGGTCTTCTTTTGGACCATAGACGTAGCGAACCGTGCCAGGAACATGTCCTTCAGGTCTTTGAACGAGTGGATGCTTCCTGGTCTTATGTTTTTGAACCACTCAAAGCCGGGTCCGGCGAGGGTCAAACTAAAGGCTTGGCACATGGCACCAGGAGAAACACCCTGCATCGTCATCCAGGTTTCATAGTGCTGGATGTGGTAAGCAGGATCTGCTTTCCCATCATAGGGAGCGAGGTTCGGGAGCTTGAAATTCCCCGTACAAACCTCAGCCAATATCTGAGTAGTGAAAGGCGATGAGTTCTCCTCAACGACTCCGTAGGCACTTCCACCTATTCCGTATTCTCGGAGATCTCGTACCTCATTTCGAAGGTTGTGGATCATAGTGACCACATCGAGACCGGTCGTTGGAGTAACCCCTTGATCGGGAGGAGTCACCTGCAGCCTCTCGTTAGACCCCTGTCCTGCGCGGCGGTTCCCGTTAGTTGGGGCTGCCAGCGGGATGTTGGGTCTGGAGCTTAGTCGCTCTCTCAGATCATTGCCACGCCCAATGCGTTGTGCAGTGAGGTGGTCCCTAAGATCAGGGCTGGCCGTATGGAGGCGCCGGCTCTGCTTGCGGCGTTGCGCTCTCCGCGCGCCCTGACTTTCCGCAACATTCTCCCTCGGACCTAGTCGGTCGAGGGCTGAACGTCGGGAATTCCCCTCTTGAGAAGCTACCGGCGCATCGCCTGTTCGGGGTAAGGGATTCGACGGACCGGCTTCAATCACGGCGGGGAGTCCCCCGTCCTTCGTGAGAGAAGTCTCGACATCCTCCGAGTCACCAGTATCCTCATAATCAGGGTCGCGGCTTTCCTCGTTGAGGTTCCCAGGATCCCCGTTCGGGATCGTCGTGTCACGCATAGGTTGCTTCGCAGCCAGTTGGCGGTGATACCTTGCGTTCCTCGCCTTCAGTCGGCGGATACTCTCCTCCAACTCCGTGATGCGATTGTCCCTGCTATCAGGAGATGGAGATGGTGAGCGGGTCGAGCTCTCTTCGTGGAGCGACTCTTCGTCACCATGCGCTCGGGAGCGCAAGAAGTATTTCTTGGTCTTAGCGACGTTTTCGGGGTTGTTTGCGCCCTCAGAACGTACGGGTGGTTGGCTACTCATCGTTTCTCAAGTTCGAGAAGGTTGAGTTCGCAGAAGAAAAGAAGAAGATGAATAGAAGGGATTTCGGGCTGAATAGGTCGGGAACCCCTCCTTCTAGCGCCAAAATGTTGTCGCACGAAAATGAACAACTATTTACAACCTCGGGCGGTTCGATCCAAGGCCGGACCAAGTGATCGCACCCGGGCCAAGAGTGTGAACTCGATAGTCTCGAGCTAGGGTTCTCTCCGATCAGCCCGCCTCTCGGGAGAGGTAGGGGGTGAGGAGGAGGAGTGACCGTGCCTTGGTTGTCGGCTGCCTACGTACCCGTGCGTGGGATCAGGTCAGAACGTAGTTCAAGCGTGTGTGACGCAGTATGAGGCGCGGAGCCTTGGCGGAGAGGCGTGCTCGACGAAGGAAACGGGGCGCGAGGAGTCCTCGGCAGCGTCTCAGAACTTCGGAGATCGCGTACGCGTCTAGCGTGTTAGACGCGCAAGGGTAGCTCTAGTTGAGAACCCTAGGGGCGTGCTTGAGCACCGGAGAACGTTCGGTCAAAGGGAGCGACGTCTGGGAAGTTCCCGTGAGTGCTTCGGGACCTTTGAGAACGAGGGAGAGAGAAGAGAACCTGCTTCAGGCCAAATATGGCATCCAGAGAAGCAGAGAAATCGAGCGTGTCGATAAGAGATGAAGAGAATTATTGGATATTTTTGGATATCTTGGGATGGCTTTCCCCTCAATGAGAGAGGGTATTTATAGGTGTTTGGGAGCCTTAGAAGGTCCCTTTTTCGTCCATGTGGGACTAGGAATGCGTGTGGCATCAAGTGGAGGCGCACGGCGCGCGCGGCGCATAAAGGGCGGCGCACAACGCGCGGCGCGCGGCGCGCGGCGCAGGGGGCGCGGCGCGCGGGTCACCGGGCGCGGCGCGGGATGCGCGGCGCAGGACGCGCGGCGCAGGGTGCCTTGACTGGCGCGGCGCGCTGCCTGGCCGGCGCGGCGCGCTGCTTGCTGCTCGGCTGGCCGGCGGAGCGCGTTGCGTGCGTAGTGGGCGGCTCGTCTTGCCGGGTTCTTGCGGGCCTTCGAATGTCATTCTTCTCATGTGAAATATGAAGCTCTCTACTTGATGAGAGTGACTCGATTCGAGGAGCAAGGCTCGGCCCGGCGAGAACGACTAACTACTTGATTCGAGGAGTGACTCGAGGATGACTCGAGGCTCGACTCGAAAATGACTCGAGGCTCGACTCGAGGAACAATTAAAGGCTCGACTCGAGGAACCATTAAAGGCTCGACTTAAGGAGCGAAGCTCGACTCGAGGAGATTGACTCAAGGCTCGACTCGGGGAGCGAAGCTCGACTCGAGGAGTCAGGAGTTTAGGCGAGGGCTTGAAGATTTGCCGCTCTTCAGGACCTCCGGCCTGACCATCGGCCCTTTGAGCGACGTGCCTTCTTGGCGTCTCGGGTTTTCCGAAAACGACCGACAACACTAGTCAAAATTGATGTATTGACATCTTGGCTAAATGGAGATTTTTTGCGGCCTTCTCTTGAGGGAGTAAATTATCGTTTGGTTTATAATACCTTTGGATTTTATCAAAGTCTTAAATAAAACTTAAATCCTAAACCAAAGACTAATCATAAACTTGTTTCAACTTTTATAGGCAACATATCTCTCAACCCTCTCTCAACCATTCTTTCCTCGAATAAACTCGAAGGCGACAATTACGTCGACTGGAAACGTAACCTCGACATAGTCCTTACTGTCGACAAGCACAAATGGGTTCTCACCACCCCCTATCCTCAAACGAATGAAGATTCGACGAAAGAGGAAAAAGACGCCCTGGCGGCCTGGCTTCGATCCGATGAGATTGCGAGATGCTATATTTTGGCATCAATGAACAATGTGTTGCAACTGTTGTCAATGGTGCCCACAAGAAGAGTTGTAATCTTTATATTATGCATTTGATGTAATAAAGTCTCATGAAGACTCTTGCTTGTAATTTCTTATTCATTAATGAAAAGTTGAAACGTTCATTCAATCTTCCTTGTTTGAAACTTTATGACAAAACCTTAGTCTTTCGTCCATAAACAAACTAAACAACTTACGAAGAGACAAATGTAGATTTGCATGAACAAACTCTTCGTAGTTTGCTTAAAACGATATATTCGCAATCTAAGGGTCAAAGGACTATTGACCTCAGTATGATTGTTAGAAGAATCTATGATGTCTGGTTATGAGGCATAGAGAGTTGGAGACTCTATAATTCTTCTAGGTATCTTCCGAAGGTACTGAATTGACCAGTGCACTTCTAGAGACAAGATAAGAACAAACCATTTAACCTCTTATGTCTCGAAGTCACTATGTATGAATTGCATCATGCTTACCTTAATCCTGAAATGAGACATGCCATTTCACAGCTTACGTATTCTCATTTGAGAAAGTCAGAGTTCGGACTCACTATGTGATTCCGAACAGGGCCTATTGGTGAAGTACTAAGTTGTGAGAATGTCATGAGTAACTTTGTGAAGTTCTCATAGATATGGAATTCATGTACAAGATTGCTGAAATGCAATGTATGTCACCTCATGCTTTGTTCCTTGGAGTGTCCAAATTGTGTCCTGACTCTTTTTGGATGAAACAATGTGACTTGTTAGCTCCTCGTCAATACATTGTTTCTAACTTATTCACAAGCGACAAAGGAGTTGAGGAAATAACAGCTAGAAGGGTAAAATCCCTCGTGACGCCTCAAAGAATTCCATCATGACGCACCAAAGCCGTCCCTTGTGACGTATTAAAGCCTCTCTACGGTGCACTCACGAATTCGAGAGTGTTTGTCCCATGTCCATGCGTCGGCGCGACTATTGAGTTTCCACTCGACCCACGCTCGACCGTAAACTCAGGGGGCTAATGTTACCGGCCCGTCCTGACCCGGTAAAGCGACTGCGAGAGCGGCAATGGCCAGCTCAGGGCCGTCACTCGGCCAATGGCCGGCCCTGGGTCGTTACTCGGCCGGCCTTGGGCCATCACTCGGCCGATGGCCGGCCATGGGTCGTCACTCGGCCGGCCCAAGGCAGTAGCTCGGCCAATAGCCGGCCCAGGGTCGTCACTCGGCCGATGGCCGGCCCTGGGTCATTACTCGGTTGGCCCTGGGCCTCCCCTCGATGCATGGTCGGCCCAGGGCCGGCCCTGGGTTGTCACTCGGCCGGTCATGGGCCGTCACTCGGCCAATGGCTTGCCCAGGGCCGTCACTCGGCCAATGGCCGGCCCAGGGCCATCACTCAGTCGATGGCCGGCCCTGGGTGATCACTCGGCTAGCCCAGGGCCGTTACTCGGCCAATGGCCGGCCCTGGGTCGTCACTCGGCTAATGGCAGGCCCAGGGCCGATGGCCGATGGGTCGTCGCTCGACCGGTCCTGGGTTATCATTCGGCCGGTCCTGGGTCGTCACTCGGCCAAAGGGCCTCCAAACGCTCCTTGGTCGTCTATAAATATGAGGCTCAACCCCTCGAGTCAGGTAATTCGAAATTGAGTACTGAAACTTGTTGAACTCGTACTTCACTCGTTTCTCTCAAGCTTCGATCCTCTAAACACTAAACCCTCTATATTCCACCTCAATCCTCATAATGTTGAGCATCGGAGAGGTAAACAGTGGCACCCCCTCTGTTTTCATTTTGTAGTTCACGAGTTCTTTCTTCCGTTTCAGGTGTTTGGACGAACTCAAGGACCATTGACAGCTAAGGGATGACTTGGGATAGCAAGTCCGACACGTTCGAGCCGAAGCGAGACCATTTGGTCCGGCCTAGGGTCTAACTGCTTGGGGCTACTAAATAATTATCCAAAAACAAGCGACAACACGCGGCTTGATTCTGATGCACATTTCTAGCTGGCCAGATGTATCGTCTCACTCTATCGACGATATCTTGGCCGAACTCCATAGTGAGTTCACTTTTGTGTACAGAGATCCCGACACTGGCGAGGAACGCTCAGCAGATTGGTATCGAGCCGAGATTGACACTGCTATAATTCGTGATGCAAAGCGAATTTTCCATAACGGAAAGTCAAAATTATCGAGGAAAGTTCATAATTAAATTCTGTGGCCAAAAGAGATCTCGCCAAACAAGAAACGCCAAAGGGTGTGAGTCAGGCAGATTCGGAGAAGGCGATAGAGATGTTTGAGTCAGAAGAGTTTAATGTAATATTTTTAAAGAAATTGATAACCTCTATGAGCTCGAATTAACTCAATTTACGTTTTGCAGAAATCGTCTGAACGCAACAAAGAAAATCAGAAGAAGAAGAAGACAAAAAGACGACAGGGGTCAATATCTTTCTTAGCTCGTCGTCGGATGTAAATTAGTTGTTGATTTGTAAAATTGTAATTGCAATATTAATAGTTATATATGAACCCGTTACGTATATTTTTATAAATATTTGCAGAAGATAGAAGATGGGACCTTGGGCTCCGCACTAGAGACGTAGCAATACTACCACCAAGACGATAAAGGCAATTGGACAACGGAAGACGCAAAAGCCATCTACGTAAGTTGTAATGTCTTATTAATTTGGTCATGTTAATTATTTATTAATTAGTATTTGATAAAATTTATTGGTTTTTTTATCACATTTGTAAAGAACCAATCCAGAGTCAAATGGCGGATATTCAACGGCAAGCCGAGGAAGAAAGCGCAGAGGTGAACATCGATGACGTAGAGCAGGCAGCCATGCGTTTAGTTCTCGGGCAGCGTCGAGACTGGAAAGCAAGGATAGGTCCCACGATCCCTAGGGAAGATTTTTCTCCGCTCTGCAGCTGAGGACGTGAGCTCGTCATCAGGTTCGTCCTCCCGCACTCGGCACGATCAGCGAGTTGATGTCCATGGTGTAAGCCCAACATGCCATGATGGAGCAGATGCACCAAAATATTTTGAGCTCACACAAAACATGAGACCCGGTCAATCGTCGCCCTCGACGCCAGAGCCTTAGACTACGCCGCCACCAGCTACAAGGGCTGATGACCAAACGGAACCTTCGGTCGAATTTAAGCGAGAGGGTCTTGGGGGCAGCAGGGTAAGAGGAGGCAGCAGCGCATCCCAAGGCAGATGCGGAAGAGGATCAGCCACGGTAGATAAGTGGTATAATATTGAATATTTTATGTTACACTTTATTGTTATCGAACGTGTATAATATTTTCTATTACATTATAAAATAAATATACTTTCTAATTCGAATTTTTATTTTGATTATTATGTATTTATTAAATATTAATTTTTTTAAATTTAAAAAAAAAATTAAAACTAAATTGGATGCGACTACTCTCATCCAATACTCTGCCCGCCACAACTCGGGAAAGACTTTTGGATTCGACTAGTCACATCCAATACGTTCCCGCGTTATGGCGGGTAGACATTTGGATATCCAAATGTATAAAATCCCGCTAATTGAAATACGTTTGGATACGCAAATTGATTCGACAAGTCACATCCAAATAGTCGCATCCAAAAGTTCGGCCTTTTGGATGCGACAAGTCACATACATTGTCATTTGAGGCGGACTATTGGATGCGACTTTTTCGCATCAAAAGTCGCATCCAATTTTACTATTAGATGCGACAATGGATACGACAAAAGTCGTATCCAATAGTGTTATCTGTCCTAGTGTAAGTCAATAAAATTATATTAAATTCTCTTTTATATTAATAAATGCACATTATTTCAAGCATAGAGTAAACTATAATTTAAATATTTAACTACAGTTTTTCATTGAAAATGACCATTAGATTATTTTAAATAGTTTCTTGGTAACACATACATGAAATACGCGAGTGCAAAATACATTAAAAAAAAAGAATGGTCTTCATTAAGAGGTGCGATCTGTCTTCATTAAGAGGTGCGATCTCTCTGTGGACAAATAAATGCTGGTGTAGTACTAGCCACAAAGCATACCTACCCTTGGTGCAATCTTTCCGTGGTCCGTGGACAAATAAATGCTGGTGTAGTACTAGCCACAGAGCATTCCCATAGAGAAGAGAATGAGTGCGGGGATGAGAGAAAAAAAGAGGGGGAAAATAACGTAGAAAAGTTTGAGAGAAAAATTAAAAGAGAAAGAAGAAAGTTGCGATCGGTTGTAATTTTTGTAATCTCGGATTGAATGTTGTTAGTAAAATCACATTTCAAGTAGGACGTAGGATGTATTTGTTCGAACTTGGGTAAAACTCATCGTCACATGTTTTTCATTTATCGTCGATTTAACTGTTTGGATTGGAGCACAGAGACATATATTGTTGTATGTTAGGGTAAAAATTCGCCCCTCGGAAAAGCACAAATTGGGCTTTTAATCTTCAGTCTCATCGCCCACCTTGAGATATAGAAACTTTGATAGTCTCGACCAATAGAGAAATCTCGACCTAAGAAAAAATGCTTTTATTTTAATTTTTTGTTAATATTTTGTTTTTTCTTTTTATTATGTTTTAATAATCTAGATTTCCTAGATCTTGCTTTTGTACTGTCCGATCTTTAATCAAATTTATTTTGAATATTTCTAAAGATTTTGAATCTCAAATCTAAAATATAATGATTTTTTTCGGCGTAGATCTTAGTCGAGTATGACCCTTATAACCGCAACCTGAAATAGGCGAAGATCTACGTTTTTGCTCGTGATTCGTGTAGTAATACTATAATAACTGATTATTTGTATAGACGGATAACCCACATATTATTTTGTTGTATTTATGATTTTTTGTTGTCCACTTTTAATATTCTTCATGTAAAAATTCTTGAATTTCGTTTGCACTATTCTAATAATCTAAGCATTTTATTTTTATCAATTTATTTTTTTAGGAGCTTTTTATAAAAACAAAAAACAAAAAACGAAAAAATTTAAATGCCCAATACCAATACCAAAGTTTAATAAGATGACAAAAATCCGATGCAAGTTGTTATCGGGGAACGTTGGAGAATATTTATATCAATATATTTTAAAATGGAAAATGGTTGAAACAACCTATCATGAAGACCAGGGGTAGGTATGCTTTGTGGCTAGGGATACACCAGCATTTATTTGTCCACAGACCACGGAAAGATCGCACCAAGGGTAGGTATCCTTTGTGGCTAGTAATACACCATCATTTATTTGTCCACGGAAAAGATCGCACAAGGGTTGTTTTGTTTCTCCCGCGCGTTTTAACGTCAACAACACACATTTTATATGATAATACAATGAACAAAGAAAAAAAACAATGTGGGGCCACAAACTTTAAAGCGACGTTCACAGAAACCTTAGATTGATGGGACTAGACTAGAGACAAAAGCTGGAGACAATATCCTTCACACATTGCACTGATATTGCCTCCATAATTTCGTTGGGCATTGATAGCTCAACAATAATAGTGATACTATTATCGTTCAACCAAATTGAAATCCTTATTGAGAATTTGAAGTGAGTAGAAATCATGAAAAAGATGATCGAGATTAAAACGATGAAGGCAACAATAGTAAAGCCGGCAGAAAAGACACCTCGACGATCGATCTCTTTTACGCTGCTGGACGGAACTTATATATTCCGTCACTACAACTCTGTCGTTTACATTTATCGGCGGACGAAAAGCACGGCCGAATTCGCGACGGTGCTGAGGGAGTCGTTGAGCAAGACTTTGGTCCACTTCTACCCACTCGCCGGACGGTGCAGGCTCGACGGTGACAAAATCACAGAGATCGACTGCAACGAGGAGGGCGTACCCTTTGTTGAGGCCGAGACTGACTCCGACCTCAGAGATCTCGGAGACTTAGCTCCGTCGTCGGAGATGTCAGTTCTCCTCCCTTATATTGATCGCAGCTCTCAAGACATTTCATCTTATCCTATGCTGGCGGTGCAGGTATGTTATATATATATATATATATGTATATATATGTATATATGCATAATATTAGCCTAACTATATGAATACCAATTCCAATAAGTGATAAAATCCTTTTTTATTTTATTTTTTCAATTATAGATTATTACTTTCATTAAACTCGAAGAGTGTATTAATTTTGTAAAAAAAATAACGATTTTTAATAGAAAATTTTATTTTCTATGGATTTTCTTTTTCTTATTAATTTGAACCTCACGTACTATGAACAACTTAAGTTAATACGATTTTCCCTCTAAATTTTGGAAAATTCTAATATGAAATGAATATACTTCATTTTTATGGTTGTTAACTATACGAACTTAGTAATTTTTTTTTTATTTTTTATGATTTTAGCAAAAAAATGGGAAAGTTTATAACAATTAATTGAGTAACTAAGCCACCAAAATTTAAAGATTGACTAAATATTAAACTTTTTGTAAATTTTATGTAAATAGTCATTATGGTGATATTACATGTTCGAAAGTTTTTAACATTTTATTTATGCCCTGAAAGTATGATGTTATTTACATTTATTAACGAATATTTACAATCATTAATATAATTTAGGCTTTGTTAATAAAAACTTATAGCTTGTTACTTAACATTTATGAAAGGTTGCCTATATAACAAAATTTGAATTTTCATATAATTGTATATTTAGAGAACCCAATTTAAAACGTTCCTTTAGGCTATGTATATGTATTGAACCTTAAAAAAATGCGAATATGAGAATTTTTTTTTTTTTTTTTTTGTTATTTTGAGAGGAAAATTTGAGAAAAATGTTTTTTGAGCAAAATTGTATGACTAAAATAAAGAACTTATATATTTTTCTTGAAAGAAGTAACGAAAAAATTCAAGCGAATTGCTCATGTAGATGCTTATACGATATTAGTTAAATTATAAAGTTTTAAGTGCCTTTTTTCTGATCAATTTGTCAATTTTTAGTCAAACGCTCCCAAATGCTAAGATTCTCTCGGTTTCATTCAAAAAATTCACAAATTGTTTGATGCATGCTCATGATGATACATGATCTTAGAATATTACGAGAACGAATCCAACCTCCATCACTGACAAATAAGTGGATCACTAGAGATAGGGATTCACACAAAGATAGAACAAACAGTTTTTCCTCAGGCACAACTTTCTCAAAAACTCTCAATGCATAATAAAACTCGTATGAGTATAATATAATAATTATACGAGGCAAACCCTTCCCATGATGCGTTTTATAGAGTTTCTGAGAAAATCACAACAAATTAATTATGAAAGATAATATTATAAATATATATATATATATATATATATATATATATATGTGTGTATACCCTACCGATGATGCGTTTAATAGAGTTTCTTAGAAAATCACAACTAATTAATTATGAAAGATAATACTATATATATATATATATATATATATATATATATATATATATATATATATATATTCAAATCTGCAATACTGGGCAAACATAAAAAGATACCAATATATTTTTCCAAGATATTAGAACATGACGTTTTACATTATGGATAAATTTTTTAAACTACTAATAAAAGTAACAATTATTTAATAAGGTAGCATAGTAATTAAATATTATTTCAAACATTGTATAAATTGATATCAATTAAAGCATGTGGTTTGTATGTGCAACAAACTATACATGATGAGGAGCTAGTTGTAAGGTATAACTATATTTGGGCATCCAGTCGGAATAGATAATTTATCTTGACCATAAAAAGGATTAAAATACTAATATCGGTATCAATAACAAGATTCTGATTTTACTGATATATCGACTACCGATGGATATATCGATGGTACCGATGATCTATCGGTGGTATCAATGTTATATTGACTACAGTGTCAGAATGTGTGGAGCCTAAAATAATAGGAGTGAAAAAAGCCTCACATGGGAAATGGAGACCAACTTTGTGAACTCTAAAAGTATATAAATAGAGGTCCGTAGGGTGTATTTTATTAATCCATGCAAGAAACACTTTAATCTAAGTGTATATTGTAAACTCCTCCCCGATTTGGGTTTATAGTGATTTTGCAGCAACAAAGTGGATGTAGTTTTCGCATTGAAAGTGAACCACTATAAATCTTTGTGTCCTTTATTTTCTATTGTTTAGTTTCGTTTCCTGTTTGTGAGAGCGGTTTCGACGAAGAAATCCCAACAACTGGTATCAGAGATCTAGGTTGAGCGATTCAGAAAATGATGAGAGGCGAAGAAGGCACCGTGCACGGGATCGAAAAGTTCGATAGGCCGGACTACGCGTCCTGGAGGATGTAGATTGAGGATTACATGTACAGTAGAAGGCTTCATCTACCATTGAGCACGAAGCCAGAGAAGATGGACGAGGTAGAATGGAATCTCTTCGAGAAGCAGGTTTTGGGAGTTGTTCGACTAACGCTGTCGAAGAAAGTTTCTCACAACGTGGCGAAGGAGAAGACCACGGCAGGGATGATGAAGATCCTTTCTGACATGTATGAGAAACCCTCGACGAACAATAAGGTGTTTCTGATGAAATAGCTATTCCACTTGAAGATGGATGAAGGAGCCGGAATAGCGACGCATGTGACCGAATTTAACGCGATTGTCAACCAATTATCGTCGGTTGAAATGGAATTTGACGATGAAGTGCGAGCCCTAATTCTGCTCGTATTTCTACCGAATAGTTGGGAGCTCATGAGGGCGGCGGTGAGCAATTCGGTCGAGAGCGCGAAGTTGAAGTTCAACGACGTGCGAGATCGCATCGTTGCTGAAGAGGTGAGAAGGATAGAATTTGAAGAGGTTGCGTTGAGCTCGGCCTTACACATGGAGTACAGGGATAGAAACCACGACAGAAATCAAGCTCGGAACTCCATAGGCAAATCGAAGTCGCGGAACGGGATAAGCCAATCTATGTCCAGACAATCTTTCGAGTGCTGGAACTGTGGAAAGATGGGTAACATCATGACGTATTGCAAGGCATCGGTAAAGGAGGAGAAAAGAGGTACCCACAACATCACTGAAGATTTAGCAGATCTGATACTGCTAACGGTGGACAGCTCGATCGACTCTTGGGTGCTCGACTCAAGAGCGTCCTTCCACACAACTCCCAACAGCGACATCATGGAGAACTACGTCTCATGGAACCATGTGAAGGTCTACATGGCTGATGGTGAACCTCTAGACATTGCTGGTGTCGGCGACGTCAGGCTGAAGATGGGAAACAGGCAAGTCTAGAAGATAAAAAAAATTCAGCCACGTGCCAAAGCCGATGAGGAACCTAATCTCGATGGGTCAGCTCGATGATGAAGGCTATACCACGACGTTCGAGAATAACTCGTGGAAAGGGTCAAATGGTGGTATGGTGATAGCTCGCGAATAGAAGACGGGCATGCTCTACATGACGTCGAGCTGCCGAGACATGGTGGCCGTGGTCGACAACAGCGAGAAAATCGAGCTGTGGCACAAAAGTCACGGACACATGAGCGAAAAATGGATTAAGATGCTGGTGAAAGACGACATGATCCCGAAGCTGAAGATGGTGGAACATCACGCGTGCGAGAGCTGCATTCTCGGGAAGCAGAAGTGAGTCAACTTCACGAATGCGAGCAGAGAATTGAAGGTAAAGAACCTTGAGCTGGTACATACCGATGTATGGGGACCAGCTCCTATCCCTTCACTTGAGGGATCTCGCTACTATGTAGTGTTCATTAACGACTCCGCCAGGAAGGTATGGGTTTATTTTCTGAAAAATAAATATGATGTAATTGCTGCCTTCAAGACATGGAAGGCGATGGTCGATCTGGAGACGAGCTCGAAGGTGAAGTACTTAAGGTCCGACAATGCCGGGGAGTATGTTGACTCCGACATCAAGCAGTATTGTGCCTAGAATGGGATCAAGATGATAAGAACGATCTCAAGAACTCTCCAACAAAACGGCGTAGCAGAAAGGATGAACCGAACGCTGAATGAGCGAGCTCAGATTATGTAGATTCACTCCAAGTTGCCCAATACATTTTGGACTGATGCAATCAATACGTCAGCCTTCTTGATCAACCGAGGAGCGAGCGTTCATTTAGGGTGTGGAATGGGAAGAAGGTAAACCTTTATTTTTTGAAAGTGTTTGGTTGCTTGTGCGATGTTCATATTGATGATTCTGGTAGAAATAATTTGGATCCCAAATCTAATAAATGTTATTTTATCGACTATGTGACACTGAGCTCGATCATCGTTTCTGGGATGCTGATGCAAGGAAGATTGTTCGGAGAAGGAATATCATCTTCAACAAGCAGAGGATGTATAAGGACGAGATGAAAAAGAGCTCGACGATCGATCTGAGAGACTTATCGACGACCGAGCTGAATGATGACGCTTCAACGACCGAGGAGAGATCACTCCGAACTAGACGTGGTCGCGAAAGTGAAGACGAGGCTGATGAGGACACCGAACTCGATGTGAATGAGCGGACTCCAATGATCGAGCAGCGGAGATCGAGTAGGGTGACAAAACTCGTGCACAAGTACTCTTCGACTCTCAATACATCCTCCTAACCAATAGAGGAGAGCCGGAATGCTATGAAGAGGCTATACAGATCGATGCTGATCACGAATCATACTAGGGAGCTGGCGGAGTTACCAGTTGGGAAGAAAGCAATGCAGAACAATTGGTGTACCGGATGAAGGAGGAGAGCAAAGGAATCCAACGGTTCATGGCGAGGTGAAGGGAAAAGATAAGCTCATGTGGAAGCTCCAGAAGAGTCTCTATGGGCTGAAACAAGCCCCAAGGCAGTGGTACAAGAAGTTCGACAACTTCATGAAGTGCGCGAAGTTCATCAGATGCGAGGCCGACCCTGCTGCTATTTTAAGAGACTTGAAAACTCCTACGTGATTCTTCTTCTTTCATCGACGACATGTTGATCGTAGTTGCAAACCTACACGAGATCGACGAGCTGAAGTAGAAACTTTCCAAAGAGTTCGCGATGAAAGACCTGGGAGACTCGAAGCAGATCCCCGGGATAAGGATAAAGAGGACCATAGAAGGCATCGACCTCTCACATGAGGAGTACGCGAAGAAGGTGCTCGCACGCTTCAACATGGAGGATGCGGGGTGAGTTAGCACACCACTAGCTAGCCACTTCAAACTGTCCAACGAGCAATCACCAGTGATAGAGGATGAGTTGGCGTACATGGATAATATCCCCTATGCTTCGGCCATCGGAAGCTTGATGTATACAATGGTATGTACGAGGCCGGACATTGCTTATGCAGTGTGAGTTGTAAGTAGGTTTATGAGTAACTTGGGGATAGAGCACTGGGAGGCTGTGAAGTGGATCCTCTGATATCTAAGAGGCAGCTCGAGCTCGGCGTTGATATTCAGGAAGTCCGAGCGGGGACTTCAAGGCTTCGTAGATGCTGACAATGGAGGCGACGTCGACAACAAGAAGATGACTGTCGAGGTTGCAGAAGATCGTCGCCTTGTCGAGCTGCGAGGAAGAGTACGTGGCCATCACCGAGGCCACGAAGGAGATGATATGGCTGTAGACGTTTCCGCACGAGCTGGATCAACATCACAACGAGGGTCTGCTATACAACGATAGCCATAGTGGTATTCAATTGGCAAAGAACCCAATGTATCATGCTTGGATGAAGCATATACAGTTGTGATACAACTTCATCAGATCGGCATTGGAAGATGGGGTGCTAGTACTCGAGAAGATCGCAGGCAGTCAAAATCCAGCTGACATGTTGACGAAGTCAGTGCCATATGACAAACAGAAGTTGTGCTCGACTTCAGTTGGACTCATCATCTGATGGGTTGAGTCGCAGCTACAAAATGGAAACACGTGATGAGATTAGTCCCCAAGTTGGAGGTGTGGAGCCTAAAATAATAGGAGTGAAAAAAGTCCCACATAGGAAAGAGAGACCAACTTTATGAACTTCAAAAGTATATAAATAGGGGTCCATAGGGTGTATTCTATTCATCTCAACAAGAATAGCCTTAATCTAATTGTATAATGTAAACACCTCTCTGATTTGAGTTTGTAGTGATTTTGCAACGGTAAAGTGGATGTAGCTTTCGCATTGACGGTGGACCACTATAAATATTTGAGTCCTTTATTTGCTATTGTTTTGTTTCGTTCTCAATTTGTGAGAGGGGTTTCGGGGAAGAAATCCCAACATACATATGATACCGATGATATATCGACTAACAATTAATATATCGACAACAATCCTATACCAAAATATAATTTAAAAAAAAACCAAAATATAAAGGTCTCCGAAATATATTTTTATTTATTTGAAGAACTTGAGAAAGTTTGAGAGAATTTAAGAGAGTTTGAGTCGATTTGAAGAAAATTCTAGAAATAATGGTGTTTTTGTAATAGAAAAATTTTACGGATTAATTGTCTTTCTTCATGTGCTAAGGTACAATTTCGGAAGAAGTGCTTCCAGGATATGCCAAGTATTTCTAATTCCCTATCCCTCAGGAACATGAAACTTTGGAAATAATCGGAACCAGTATTTTTTTTTTACCCAATTCTGAAGCCTTAAGTTTATGTAACAAATCCATGAAGAGAATTACTAAGCTAATTAACATACTCATTGCAAATTATCTCTCAATTCTCTATTGTCATGAATAATTTGAAATCAATTATTAGAACGTTAAAATCTTTTAAATTTGTTAGTGTAACTTGAAATTACATATAACTTAAGATTAGCCACATCTACCCTAAAAAAATTCACTTCTAAATATATAATATAAATCATAAATATTTAGACAAAAAAGGAACAAAAAACTAAAATAGGGTGAGGGACTTATCAAGATAGGCTAATAACCAATATTTACGGCCAAGTACTTAATGCTTAAATCGCATTTCAGGTGACTAACTTCAGATGTGGTGGCGTCTCAGTCGGCGTCCGCGGAGAACACCATGGTATGGACGGATCATCAGCTTTCCATCTCGTCAAATCGTGGTCAGAGATTGCTCGCGGTCTCGAAATTTCAACTCAACCATTTCTAGACCGTGCTTTACTACTTTGCCCTCGCGACCCTCCTCAACCCAAGTTCGATCACCCTGAATTCGAATATCGCCAAATTTCTCACACAACAACCGAAGACGACCTCAAGATTTCCACTTTCAGGTTGACTAAGGACCAGCTGGACCAGTTGAAAGGCACGGCGTCAACAGAGAAAAGTGATGGTGAGAGTTCTTATAGCACATTTGAGGTACTGGCGGGGCATATATGGAAATGTGTGTGCAAAGCCCGCGGGATCGGAAGCGAAGAAGAGACGAGGCTGACGTTCCCGGTGAACTCTAGAATCGGCAATAGGTGGAAGCCACAGCTGCCACCTGGCTTCTTCGGAAATGCCGTGTTTCGCGCCTTTTCAGTCTCTCGGGCTGGAGATCTGGTGTCAAAGCCACTGTGTTACGCCGCGGCCAAGATTCGCGAGGCGTGGGCCCGGATGGACAACGAGTACTTGAGATCCATTATCGATCATCTCGCGCTTATGTCTGATGATCCAACGACTATAAAAAAAGGGAATTATCTTTTCTACATGTACAGTCCTAATTTTCAGATTACTACTTGGGCTAAGATGGGGCTCAGTGACGCTGATTTTGGGTGGGGTCCGCCGATTTACACGGGCCCCGGGAGCCTTACTTACGAGAAGGCTTTCATTTTTCAAAGTGATAACAATCACACTGGTGGGTTATCTGTTGCCATATCTTTGCGGCCTCAGCACATGGAAAACTTTGAGAAGGTAGTTTATGAGTTTTGAGGGTTACTAAGTTTAGACCGAGTCCAATTATTAATATATAGTTGTGCTGTTGTCCAGTTATTATTATTGTCTACACACTATATAAATTAAATAAGTTCATTGTCTTTCCCTTCATTAAGTTTAGAAAAACGCATGACTTGTGATTCAAAGCTACATTTTTTTGATAAATTTAGTAACTACAGAAAGCGAGATTTTTTTTATCATGATGTTGTCGGTCGTTTTCGGAAAACCCGAGACACCGAGAAGGTACGTCGCTCAAAGGGCCGATGGTCAGGCCGGAGGTCCTGAAGAGCGGCAAGCCTCCAAACCCTCATCCAAACTCTTGACTACTTGAGTCGAGCTTAGCCCCTCGAGTTGAGACTTGAGTCGGTTCCTCGAGTCGAGCCTCGCTCTTCGAGTTGAGCCTTGAGTCGGTCTCCTCGAGTCGAGCTTCGCTCCTTGAGTCGAGCCTTGAGTCGGTCTCCTCGAGTCAAGCTTCGCTCCTTGAGTCGAGCCTCGAGCCGGTCTCCTCGAGTCGAGCTTTGCTCCTTGAGTCGAGCATCGACTCGAGTCCTATCCGTCAAACAAACATTTGTGTCAAAGACCCGAAATACCAACCCAGGGCTGCGCACCGCGGGTCGCGGCGCAGACCGCGCGCCGCGCGTTGTGCGCCGCTGCCTCTTGTGCGCCTCCACTTGAAAAGGGGCGCGTTCCTAGTCCCACATGGACGCCAAAGGACCTCCTTGGGGTCCCCAAACACCTATATAAACCCCCTCCCATTGAGGGGAAATTCATCTCTGTTGGAATCGATCTAGGGTTTAAGAAAATAATTAACGCTTCGGTGAGCGGCGGAATTTTAAAAATTTTCTTTTACAAGTAAAAACGGATTTTACTAACCTAGACAAAGAGCAAGTACATATAAATAAAAACTATTATGAGCTAAGAAGTTTACTAACCTTTCTTGAAGCTTGAACCTTGAAGAAGCTTTTGGAAAGTTTGCAACGCTCGTCTCCCCTCGCAGCACGTCTCTCTTTCTTTCCTCGGCACCTCGAGCAACCACGAAAGTTTCTATCACTAAATCACTCGAAAATAAAGGAATTAGTGAGTGGACACTTTTAAACACTACGACTTAAGAACGAGTCTTGAAGTCGCAGAGCTAAACACTAGGTCGAATGAGGACCTAGGTGACAAGACAAAAAATCGAAAATAAACTAGAGAGATAGAGAGGGGGGCGGCAACCACAAGTTCTAGAGAGAGAGGCTCTCAATCTCTAACTTATGTGGAATGAGAAAAATGAGAAGAATGAGGCTCCTATTTATAGGAGAGGTCTTACCTTCAATAAGGTAGTTTCCTCTTCTATAGAATATCACATATTCATGAGCCAATTTCCTCTTTTCCTCTATGATGTACTCGGCCAAGGTAGGCTTCATTAAGCCTTGGATTTGTTTCCTTTTTTGTTCTTTGCCTTGCTTCTTTCTTGTGTTGGGCGCCAACCTCATTTCCCTTAGGGGAAATTTGTTTCCTCTTTTTCTTTTGGCAAGTATCTTGATACATTTATGCACAAAATATTCTCTCTATCTCTTGGGTATGTTGGGCGCCTATCTCATTCAAGGAAGGCCTTCTAGAAGCTTTTCCACTTGTTCATGACAACATGAAAAAGGCCCATTACAAATTTTCAATAAAATTCTTATGAAATGAAATTAATCCACAAGGCCCAATAAATCTAATTTTGGCCGAGTGAAACTTGTCATCAAATGACCATGTCAAAAAATTTATTGACATTCATTTCATCCTATGTCTCAAAAGACAAAAATACCCTTTTGACAATTTTCGTTTTTGTTTTGACTTAGCTTCCAGTTTAACTATTCCTAATCGATGTGATTCGTGACAGTGACCTCATGGACCCAAATGAACAAAGCTTGAGCTAAACACTTGGACTCAAAAGTTCACAAACCTTTTCCAAGTTTAGCTTAATGCCAACTGACTCCACTAAAGAGTTGACACTGAAAATCTCTCGGTTCAAATGAATTTATTTTCTACTCAAGAATTCAACCTAATTATGATGAGCGGATCCACTGAATATTATCTGTGTTTACCCTTCATGAATATCATCAGCTAGTCGGGATTTACAAAATTACCATTTTACCCTTCTAGCTGTTATTTCCTCAACTCCTTTGTCGCTTGTAAATAAGTTAGAAACAATGTATTAACGAGGAGCTAACAAGTCACATTGTTTCATCGAAAAGGGTCAAGACTCAATTTGGACATTGGCCAGTTCATTTATTCACACTCCAAGGAAGAAAGCATGAGGTGATATACATTGCATTTCAGCAATCTTGTACATGAATTCCATATCTATGAGAACTTCACAAAGTTACTCATGACATTCTCACAACTTAGTATTTCACCAATAGGCCTTGTTCGGAATCATATAGTGAGTCCGAACTCTGACTTTCTCAAATGAGAATACTAAGGTGTGAAATGACATGTCTCATTTAAGGATTAAGGTAAGCACGATGCAATTCATACGTAGTGACTTCGAGACATAAGAGGTTAAATGGTTTGTTCTTATCTTGTCTCTAGAAGTGCACTGGTCAATTCAGTACCTTCGGAAGATACCTAGAAGAACTATAGAGTCTCCAACTCTCAATGCCTCATAACCAGACATCATAGATTCTTCTAACAATCATACTGAGGTCAATAGTCCTTTGACCCTTAGATTGCGAATATATCGTTTTAAGCAAACTACGAAGAGTTTGTTCATGCAAATCTACATTTGTCTCTTCGTAAGTTGTCAAGTTTGTTTATGGACTAAAAGACTAAGGTTTTATCATAAAGCTTCAGACAAGGAAGATTGAATGAACGTTTCAACTTTTATTAATAAATAAGCAGTTACAAGCAAGAGTCTTCGTAAGACTATATGACATCAAATGTTCATAAATACACACTACAACTCTTCTTGTGGGCACCATTGACAACAAACTCCCACTTGACTCAAAGAAGAGGTGTGTAGTCGTTCATGCGTAATCCCTCTCGATGTTGGTCGAAGACCTTGTTCGCTAGGGCCTTGGTGAATGGATCTGCCAGAGATCTACTTCACCTCCACGTCTCCTCGCTGCGCGATCTCTCGAATCAAATGGTATTTCCTCTTAATATGCTTAGAGCGCTTATGGCTTCGAGGTTCCTTTGAGTTAGCGACAACCCCACTATTATCACAATAAAGGGTCATGGGCTCGTCGACTTTTGGAACAATTTCCAAATACTTGAGGAATTTTCTAAGCCATACAGCCTCTTTGGATGCTTCACAAGCAGCCACATATTTTGCTTTCATTGTGGAGTTAGCAATGCAAGATTGCTTAATACTCCTCCACACAACAGCTCCACCATTAAGGATGAACACAGATCCCGAAGTGGATTTCCTGGAATCCTTATCCGCTTGAAAATCGGAGTCGGTATTGTTGTCGCACGAAAATGAACAACTATTTAAAACATCGGGCGGTTCGATCCAAGGCCGGACCAAGTGATCGCACCCGGGCCAAGAGTGGGAACTCGATAGTCTCGAGCTAGGGTTTTCTCCGATCAACCCGCCTCTCGGGAGAGGTAGGGGGTGAGGAGGAGGAGTGACCGTGCCTTGGTTGTCGGCTGCCTACGTACCCGTGCGTGGGATCAGGTCAGAACGTAGTTCAAGCGTGAAAGACGCAGTATGAGGCGCGGAGCCTTGGTGGAGAGGCGTGCTCGACGAAGGAGACTGGGCGCGAGGAGTCCTCGGCAGCGTCTCAGAACTTCGGAGATCGCGTACGTGTCTAGCGTGTTAGACGCGCGAGGGTAACTCTAGGCGAGAACCCTAGGGGCGTGCTTGAACGCCGGAGAACGTTCGATCAAAGGGAGCGATGTCCGGGAAGTCCCCGTGAGTGCTTCGAAACCTTTGAGAACGAGGGAGGGAGAGGAGAGTCTGTTTCAGGCCAAATATGGCATCCAGAGAAGCAGAGGCGAGTAAGAAATCGAGCGTGTCGATAGGAGATGAAGAGAATTTTTGTGTATTGAATAGGATTCAATGGGATTGCTTTCCCGTCAATGGGAGGGGGTTTATATAGGTGTTTGGGAGCCTTAGAAGGTCCCTTTTTCGTCCATGTGCGACTAGGAACGCGCATGCCATCAAGTGGAGGCGCACGGCGCGCGCGGCGCACAACGCGCGGCGCGCGGCGCGCGGGTCACCAGGCGCGGCGCGCGATGTGCGGCGCTGGATGTGCGGCGCGGGCGTGTCATCGCGCGGCGCGCGGTCTGCCTGGCGCAGCGCGCGGCCTGTCTGGCGCGGCGCGCGGGCTGCTGCGCTTGGTTGGCCGGCGCGGCTGCGCGCGCGGCGCATGGCCCGTCTCGTCGGGCTCTTGCGGGCCTTCGAATACCATTCTTGCCATATGAAATATGAAGGTTTCCACTTGGCGAGAGTGACTCGGTTCGAGGAGCGACTTGAGGCTCGACTTGAGGAGTGAAGCTCGACTCGAGGTGACCGACTCGAGGCTCGACTCGAGGAACAACTCAAGGCTCGACTCGAGGAACGACTCGGGGCTCGACTCGAGGGGCATGAGGACTTGTCAGTCGACTCGTGAGAGAAGGCTCGCCGCTCTTCAGGACCTCCGGCCTGACTGTTGTCGGTCGTTTTCGGAAAACCCGAGATGCCAAGAAGGCACGTCGCTCAGAGGGCCGATGGTCAGGCCGGAGGTCCTGAAGAGCGGCAAGTCTTCAAGCCCTCGCCCAAACTCTTGACTCCTTGTGTCGAGCCTAGCCCCTTGAGTTGAGACTTGAGTCGGCTCCCCAAGTTGAGCCTCGCTCCTCGAGTTGAGACTTCATACCGTCTCCTCGAGTCGAGCTTCGCTCCTCGAGTTGAGCCTTGAGTCAGTCTCCTCGAGTCGAGCTTCGCTCCTCGAGTCGAGCCTCGAGTCAGTCTCCTCGAGTCGAGCTTCGCTCCTCGAGTCGAGCCTTGACTTGTTCCTCGAGTCGAGCCTCGAGTCGTTCTCGAGTCGCTCCTCGAGTCAAGCCGCTAGTCACTCTCGTCAAGTGGAAACCTTCATATTCCACGTGGGAAGAATGGTATTCGAAGGCCTGCAAGAGCCCGGCAAGACGAGCCGTTCGCCGCGCGCACAGCACGCAGCGCCGGCCGGCCAGCAGCAGGCAGCGCGCCGCGCCATCAAGGCAGCGCGCTGCGCCAGTCGAGGCATCCTGCGCCGCGCCCGGTGACCTGCGCGCCGCGCGCGCCGTGCGCCTCCACTTGATGCCACATGCGTTCCTAGTTCCACATGGACGAAAAAGAAGCCTTCTAAGGCCCCCAAATACCTATATAAACCCCCTCGCATTGAGGGGAAAGCCATCCAATAATTTCTATTCATCTTTGATCGACACGCTCGATTTCTTACTCTTCTCTGCTTCTCTGGATGCCATATTTGGCCTGAAGCAGACTCTCTCCTCCCTCCCTCATTCTCAAAGGTTCCGAAGCGCTCACGGATACTTCTCGGACGTCGCTCCCTTTGACCGAACGTTCTCCGGTGCTCAAGCACGCCCCTAGGGTTCTCAACTAGAGTTACCCTCGCGCGTCTAACACGCTAGACGCCTACGCGATCTCCGGAGTTCTGAGACGCCGCCGAGGGCTCCTCGCGCCTCGTCTCCTTCGTCGAGCACGCCTTTCCATCAAGGCTCCGCGCCTCATACAGCGTCCTACACGCTTGAACTACGTTCTGACCTGATCCCACACACGGGTACGTAGGCAGCCGACAACCAAGGCACGGTCACTCCTCCTCCTCACCCCCTACCTCTCCCCAGAGGCGGGTTGATCGGAGAAAACCCTAGCTCGAGACTATCGAGTTCCCACTCTTGGCCCGGGTGCGATCACTTGGTCCGGCCTTGGATCGAACCGCCCTAGGTTTTAAATAGTTGTTCATTTTCGTGCGACAACATTTTGGCGCTAGAAGGAGGGGACTTCCCGACCTATTCAGCCCGAAATCCCTTCTGTTCATCTTCTTCTTTTCTTCTACAAACTCAACTTTCTCGAACTTGAGAAACGATGAGTAGCCAACCACCCGTACGTTCTGAGGGCGTTAACAACCCCGATAATGTCACTGGGACCAAAAAGTACTTCTTGCGCTCCCGAGCGCATGGTGAAGAAGAGTCGCTGCATGAAGAGAGCTCGACCCGCTCACCATCTCCATCTCCAGATAGCAGGGACCACCACATCGTGGAGTTAGAGGAGAGTATCTGCCAACTAAAGGCGAGGAACGCAAGGTACCACAGCCAACTGGCTGCGAAGCAACCTATGCGTGACACGGTAATCCCCAACGGAGATCCTGAGAACCTTAACGAGGAAAGCCGCGACCGCGACCCTGATTACGAGGGTACTGGCGATTCGGAGGATATCGAGACTTCTCTCACGAAGGACGGGGAACACCCCGCCGTGTTTGAAGCCGGTCCATCAAATCCCTTACCCCGAACAGGCGACGCGCCGACTGCTTCTCAAGAGGGAAACTCCCGACGCTCGGCCTTCGACCGACTAGGTCAAAGGGAGAATGTTACGGAGAGTCAGGGCACGCGGAGAGCGCGCCGTCGCAGACGAAGCCTGCGCCTCCGTATGTCCAGCCCCGATCTTAGGGATCACCTCACCGCCCAACGCATTGAGCGTGGCGATGACTTAAGAGAGCGAGTAAGCTCTCGGCCAAACGTCCCTGTAGCAGCCCTAACTAACGGGAACCGCCGCACGGGTCAAGGGTCAAATGAAAGACGGCAGGTGACTCCTCCCGAACAGGGAGTTACTCCGACTACCGGTCTCGATGTGATCACAATGATCCACAATCTTCGAAATGAAGTACGAGATCTCCGAGAACACGGAATAGGTGGAAGTGCCTATGGGGTCGTTGAGGAGAAGTCCTCGCCTTTCACGGCTCAGATATTGGCCGAGGTGTGCACGGGAAACTTCAAACTCCCGAACCTCGCTCCATATGATGGGAAAGCAGACCCTGCTTACCACATCCAGCACTATGAAACCTGGATGACGATGCAGGGTGTCGCTCCCGGCGCCATGTGCCAAGCTTTTATTCTTACCCTCGCCGGACCCGGCTTCGAGTGGTTCAAGAACTTAAGGCCGGGAAGCATCCGATCGTTCAAAGACCTGAAGGACATGTTCCTAGCACGCTTCGCTACATCTATGGTCCAAAAGAAGACCAAGATGTACTTGTGGTCAATCAGGCAAGAGAATGGCGAGTCTCTTAGACGATACCTCGCCCGATTCACTGAAGAATCGAAAAAGGTCGACCGCTTTGACGACAAAGACGCAATCACTGCTATCACTGAAGGCTTGCGCACAAGTGACTTCCTTAAGTCCATCGTCGGTCGTGTCCCTTCTACCATGGCCGAGTTGATGACTCGAGCCAAGACCTTCATGGGAGTCGAAGATTACCTCGATGGTCGCAAGGGCAATGATCAAAGCCCTCACCACCGAGACGAGCCTAGCAACGAGCAAGGCAACTCCCGAAAAAGGCGAAACAGAGGAGGTCAGACTTTTAATAGCCGACCTCCGATGCCCCAGAAGCCGCGACTTGCGGAAGACTTTAAGGGCTACTCGTCGTTCACACCGTTGAACACGACGCCGGATCAAATCCTGGCTTTGGCGCGTGACAAGTTCACTCCCCCGGCTCCAATGAGCAAAGACCCCGCGACTCGCGACCGGTCTAGATATTGCGAGTTCCATCAGGAATACGGTCACCTGACCTCCGAGTGCCACAGTCTTAAAAGGCAGATCGAGGCATTGATCCAACGGGGTGAGCTGAAAGAGTTCGTGTTACGCATGATTAGCGCTGCGGGCCCCACCACAAACAGACCACAGTCTGGCAAGGGAGGAGGAACAACCGCTTCTGCCAACCGAACCACGGCTATAGCCGACGCCAATCCACAACTCCACGTTGTGACCACCATACTGGGTGGTCCACAAGATGGAGACTCAGCCCGACAGCGGAAGAAATTCCTGAGGGCCGCATCCCAAGAAGACGCTGCTATGCACGTCAACCTCACCTAAGAGGAACCTCCTTCCGTACCTCACAAGACGATGTACTTCACCAACGAAAAGGCCAAGCGAGTTGTGCATCCGCACAATAACGCGATTGTGCTCAAAGCCCAAGTGGCTAATAACTTGGTGAAAAGGGTTCTCATCGACAACGGCAGTGCTGCCGACATAATATTCAAGTCCACCTTAGAGCGCATGAAGCTCGGGGGGCTACGCCCAACTCCGACCCAAACGCCTCTATTCGGGTTCACTGGGGAGAGAGTCATGACCGAAGGCATCATCGATTTGCCGGTCACCTTCGGAACTCCCGGAGGCATTGAAGTCGTTCACATGGTCCCATTCCTAGTGGTCGATCAAGAGTCGCCCTACAATGTAATCATTGGGCGACCCACGCTGAACCGACTAAGGGCCATTACTTCAACATACCACCTACTGGTGAAGTTCCCCACCGAGGACGGGATCGACACTATGGCTGGAGATCAATCCCAAGCCAGAATAAGCCACATCCAAGGAATCAATGGAAAAACCGCTAGAAAGACGGTTAACACGATCTCCCGAATCAGAGATAGCGTCGAGTCGACCAAGGTCCTCCGCGAAGACCTCTGCATGACACTCAAGTGCAAGGAGCCAACGTCTTCATCCCAAATAGGGAGGGACCCCACAAAGTCTGTCAAGTCGTACAGGACTAGATACGCTACATCAAAGACACGGACACCGATCCATCGCCTGTGGAATGCGGAACACTTGAGAAAGTACTACCAGTAGCCAGCGCTTCCCCCCATTTTATTTCTTTGCTTTCTAAACATTCAATAAGGCCTACGAGCCAACGTTTTAGGATTTCAAATTTTTTGCAATATTAATAAATTTCGGTGTTTTTCTTTCAAAATCCACTTTATCAAAGATTTTCAATCGTCAAAGATTACACTTGTAAACCCAAAACCCGGGGGGCTAGTGACATAGGCAATGGTAAGTACGCTCAAAATCCTCAAGAAAGTACGCTCCACAAAAAGAAAGCACGCCCCGTCAAAACAAAACACCCAAACATAAAACGGGAACAAGCGTGCACGAAAGACGCCTCCGCGGCGCGCCACAAGCCATCCCCGAGATGCAGGCTAAAGACGCCTCCGCGGCGCGCCATAAGCCATCCCCGAGATACAGGCTAAAGACGCCTCCGCGGCGCGCCGTAAGCCATCCCCGAGATGCAGGCTAAGACGCCTCCGCGGCGCGCCATAAGCCGTCCCCAAGATGCAGGCTAAAGACGCCTCCGCGGCGCGCCAAGAGACATCCCCGAGGTGCAGGCTAAAGACGCCCCCGCGGCGCGCCCAAGAGACATCCCCGAGATGCAGGCTAAAGACGCCCCCGCGGCGCGCCCAAGAGACATCCCCGAGATGCAGGCTAAAGCCGTCCCTCACGACGCACCTAAGACGCCTACATGGCGCCCGTAAGTCGCGTAAAGGCGCAGCCCGTAAGACGCCTACGTGGCGCAACCTAAGACGCCTACATGGCGCACGTAAGTCGCGTAAAGGCGCAGCCCGTAAGACGCCTACATGGCGCAACCTAAGACGCCTACATGGCGCACGTAAGTCGCGTAAAGGCGCAGCCCGTAAGATGCCTACATGGCGCAACCTAAGACGCCTACATGGCGCACGTAAGTCGCGTAATGGTGAAGCCCGTAAGACGCCTACATGGCGCAACCTAAGACGCCTACATGGCGCACGTAACACGCGTAAAGGCGCAGCCCGTAAGACGCCTCCATGGCGCAACCTAAGACGCCTACATGGCGCACTTAAGACGCCTACATGGTGCACGTAAGACGCCTACATGGCGCAGCCCAAGACGCCTACAGGGCGCAACTCAAAACGCCTACATAGTGCATCTAAAACGCCTACATGGCGCAACCAAAATGCCTACATGGCTCATCTAAAACGCCTATACGGCACACCTAAGAAGATTGCATGGTGCATCTTGGCCATCCCTTGCGATGTGCCTAAGACACCTAACGACGCACAAAACCGTCTCTCACAACGCGCTCTGAGTCGCCACGAGGCGTTGCACATGATGACTAAATCCCAGTGCACCTGAACCGCCGTACGAGGCGCAGTTCATGCCATCTTCGCCATCGCAAAATAAACACGATCACGCTCACCTTGGGAGAATCCCTGTTCCATGCTAGTTAATTGAAGCTGCTCGCGAACCCCGCCTCTGAGCAAGAACCTCGCTCGGCCTGAACTAGCTGAGACTTCGCTCCTCGAGTCGAGTCATCCTCCTCGAGTCAAGCTTCGCTTCTCGAGTCGAGTTAGTCTCCTCGAATTGAGTTTCGCTCCTCGAGTCAAGTCATTCTTCTCGAGTCGAGCTTCGCTCCTCGAGTCGAGTCATCCTCCTCGAGTCGAGCTTCGCTCCTCGAGTCGAGTCATCCTCCTCGAGCCAAGCTTCGCTCCTCGAGTTGAGTCATTCTTCTCGAGTCGAGCTTCGCTCCTCGAGTCGAGTCATCCTCCTCGAGTCGAGTTTCGCTCCTCGAGTCAAGTCATTCTTCTCGAGTCGAGATTCGCTCCTCGAGTCGAGTCATCCTCCTCGAGTCGAGTTTCGCTCCTCGAGTCGAGTCAGTCTCCCCGAGTTGAGCTTCGCTCCTTGAGTCGAGTCATTCTCCTCGAAGTCGAGCCTCGCTCCTCGAGTCGAGTCATTCTCCTCCAGTTGAGCGTCGCTCCTTGAGCCGAGTCATCCTCCTCGAGTCGAGTCATTCTCCTCGAGTTGAGCCTCGAGTTGAGTCATTCTCCTCGAGTCGAGCTTCTCTCCTCGAGTCGAGTCATTCTCCTCGAACCGAACCATTCTCCTCGAAGTCGAGCATCGCTCCTTAAGTCGAGTCACCCTCCTTCGGTCGAGCCTTGCCCCTCGAGTCGAGTCATTCTCCTTGAGTCGAGCATCGCTCCTCAAAGTCGAGTCGCTGCTTTAGTTGGGTCATTCTCCTCGAAGTCGAGCTTTGCTCCTCGATTCGAGTCATTCTCCTCGAGTCGAGCATCGCTCCTCGAGTAGAGTCATATTCCTTAATGTCCAGCCAGTCTCCTTGAGTCGAGTCTAGCCCCTCGAGTTGAGACTTGAGTCGGCTCCCCGAGTCGAGCCTAGCCCCTCGAGTTGAGACTTGAGTCGGCTCCCCGAGTTGCGCTTCGCTCCTTGAGTTGAGACCTGATTCAGTCTCCTCAAGTCGAGCTTCGCTCCTCGAGTCGAGCCTTGAGTCAGTCTCCTCGAGTCGAGCTTCGCTCCTCGAATCGAGCCTTGAGTCAGTCTCCTCGAGTTGAGTCCCACTCCTCGAACAAACACCTGGAGCGACCTGAAGAACAGGTCAGCCAAAGTAGAGACCCGCACTCACGTCCGGGGAATTAGGACCGATCTTCCGAAAGCAGACGGAAAAGCGTCGCCAAGGCTGGAATGGCAGATGCCCCGTGAGGCCGACTTATGGTTGATGCGCGGTAAAACTTTAAGTGTTGACCCCCGAGCAGTCGAAGCCCTCCGGTGCGGCAGAGCCTTCCGCCAAGTACCGCTCCGCCTTCTCGAAGCATCAGCCCGCAGCATCAACCTCCGTCTTCGAGACCTCAGAACGAGCACACCTTTGCAAAATGCAAAAGTGCAGTCGCCTTCCAAGCTGGCCAAGACGGAAGCCATGATCTTCCCCTAATAGGTCACGATCGTCGCCCTGCTAGTCACCGTCGAGTCCCGCAGACTCCGGATTAATGATATTATCAAGCAAAATGCCATCGCAGAGAGATTTGGGCATGACTTCGCCACAAGATCAACGAGCTGCGACACGCCGGTACGCCTCTACACAAATGCGTGTCCCGCTTGCCCACGCATGTCCCTTTTGCTCCGGGGCTAGAGCGACGGACGCAAACGCGTCTGCCTCGCCCACGTCAAGCTACGTCTCCTATCCGCTTGGATCCTCCTCCACGTGTCGATCACACACGCGTGTCGAGAGAGACGGAAAAGCGAGAGAGAGCACTAGCAATTGTGAGAATATCCTTCATAACCACAAAAGCTTCGTGATAGTGAAGCTCTAGGAAGTCTATTTTCCTCAAACACCCGACGGAAACAACTAAAAGTTCACCGCCCGGGGCCTCCCGAGCAATGAACTTGGGGGGCTAATGTTGTCGGTCGTTTTCGGAAAACCCGAGATGCCAAGAAGGCACGTCGCTCAGAGGGCCGATGGTCAGGCCGGAGGTCCTGAAGAGCGGCAAGTCTTCAAGCCCTCGCCCAAACTCTTGACTCCTTGAGTCGAGCCTAGCCCCTCGAGTTGAGACTTGAGTCGGCTCCCCAAGTTGAGCCTCGCTCCTCGAGTTGAGACTTCATACAGTCTCCTCGAGTCGAGCTTCGCTCCTCGAGTTGAGCCTTGAGTCAGTCTCCTCGAGTCGAGCTTTGCTCCTCGAGTCGAGCCTCGAGTCAGTCTCCTCGAGTCGAGCTTCGCTCCTCGAGTCGAGCCTTGACTTGTTCCTCGAGTCGAGCCTCGAGTCGTTCTCGAGTCGCTCCTCGAGTCAAGCCGCTAGTCACTCTCGTCAAGTGGAAACCTTCATATTCCACGTGGGAAGAATGGTATTCGAAGGCCCGCAAGAGCCCGGCCAGACGAGCCGTTCGCTACGCGCACAGCACGCAGCGCCGGCCGGCCAGCAGCAGGCAGCGCGCCGCGCCAGTCGAGGCATCCTGCGCCGCGCGTCCTGCGCCGCGCGTCCCACGCCGCGCCCGATGACCTGCGCGCCGCGCCCCCTGCGCCGCGCGCCGCGCGTTGTGCGCCGCGCTTTGTGCGCCGCGCGCGCCGTGCACCTCCACTTGATGCCAGATGCGTTCCTAGTCCCACATGGACGAAAAAGAAGCCTTCTAAGGCCCCCAAACACCTATATAAACCCCCTCCCATTGAGGGGAAAGCCATCCAATAATTTCTATTCATCTCTGATCAACACGCTCGATTTCTTACTCTTCTCTGCTTCTCTGGATGCCATATTTGGCCTGAAGCAGACTCTCTCCTCCCTCCCTCATTCTCAAAGGTTCCGAAGCGCTCACGGGGACTTCCCGGACGTCGCTCCCTTTGACCGAACGTTCTCCGGTGCTCAAGCACGCCCCTAGGGTTCTCAACTAGAGTTACCCTCGCGCGTCTAACACGCTAGACGCCTACGCGATCTCCGGAGTTCTGAGACGCCGCCGAGGGCTCCTCGCGCCTTGTCTCCTTCGTCGAGCACGCCTCTCCATCAAGGCTCCGCGCCTCATACAGCGTCCTACACGCTTGAACTACGTTCTGACCTGATCCCACACACGGGTACGTAGGCAGCCGACAACCAAGGCACGGTCACTCCTCCTCCTCACCCCCTACCTCTCCCCAGAGGCGGGTTGATCGGAGAAAACCCTAGCTCGAGACTATCGAGTTCCCACTCTTGGCCCGGGTGCGATCACTTGGTCCGGCCTTGGATCGAACCGCCCGAGGTTTTAAATAGTTCTTCATTTTCGTGCGACAACACTGACCATCGGCCCTTTGAACGGCGTGTCTTCTTGGCGTCTCGGGTTTTCCGAAAACGACCGACAACATTAGCCCCCCAAGTTCATTGCTCGGGAGGCCCCGGGCGGTGAAGTTTTAGTTGTTTCTGCCGGGTGTTTGAGGAAAATAGACTCCCCAGAGCTTCACTGTTGCGAAGCCTTTGTGATTATAAAGAATACTCTCACAATTGTAAGTGCTCTTTCTCGCTTTTCCGTCTTTCTTGACACGAGTGTGTGATCGACACGTGGAGGAGGATCCAAGCAGATAAGAGACGTAGCTCGACGTGGACGAGGCAAACGCGCTTGCATCTGTCGCTCTAGCCCCGGAGCAAATGGGATATGCATGCGCAAGTGGGGCGTGCATTTGTGTAGAGGCGTATCGGCACGTTACGGCCAGTTGATCTTTGGGCGAGGTCACGCCCAAGTCTTTCTTCGATGGCGTTTTGTTTGATGATATCATCAACCCGGAGTCCATGGGACTCGACGGTGACTAGCAGGGTGACGATTGTGTAATCGTGACCTATTAGGGGAAGATCATGGCTTCCGTCTCGGCCAGCTTGGAAGGCGACTGCACTTTTGCATTTTGCAAAGGCGTGCTCATTCCGAGGTCTCGAAGACGGAGGTTGATGCTGCGGGCTGATGCTTCGAGAAGACGGAGTGGCACCTGGCGGAAGGCTCTGCCGCACCGGAGGGCTTCGACTGCTCTGGGATAAATGCTAAAAGTTTGACCACGCATCAAGCATAAGTCGTCCTCACGGGGCATCCGCCATTCCCACCTTGGTGACGCTCCTTCGTCTGCGTTCGGAAGATTGGCCTTTATTCCCCAGGCGCGAGCGCGGGTCTCTACTTTGGCTGACCTGTTCTTCAGGCCGCTCCAGGTGTTTGTTCGAGGAGTGGGACCCGACTCGAGGAGACTGACTCAAGGCTCGATTCGAGGAGCGAAGCTCGACTCGAGGAGACTGACTCAAGGCTCGACTCGAGGAGCGAAGCTCGACTTGAGGAGACTGAATCAAGTCTTAAATCAAGGAGCGAAGCTCAACTCGGGGAGCCGACTCAAGTCTCAACTCGAGGGGCTAGGCTCGACTCGGGGAGCCGACTCAAGTCTCAACTCGAGGGGCTAGGCTGACTCAAGGAGATTGGCTGGATTTTAAGGAATATGACTCTACCCGAGGAGCGATGCTCGACTCGAGGAGCGATGCTCGACTCGAGGAGTATGACTCGATTCGAGGAGCAAGACTCAACTCGGGGAGAATGACTTGATGAGTGATGCTCGACTCGAGAGGGATGACCCGACGAGAGTGACTCGACTCGAGGAGCATGGCTCGACTCGAGGAGGGTGTGATTCGACTTGAGGAGGATGTCTTGACTCGAGGAGCGGTGCTCGACTCAAGGCGAATGATTTGACTCAAGGAGCAAGACTCGACTCGAGGAGAATGGCTCGTTTTGAGGAGCAAGGCTCGATTCAAGGAGAATGACTCAACTCGAGGAGCGAGGCTCGACTCGAGGAGAATGGTACGATTTGAAGAGCAAGGCTCGACTCGAGGAGAATGACTCAACTCGAGGAGCGAGGCTCGACTCAAGGGGAATGACTCGACTCGAGGAGCAAAGCTCGACTCGAGGAGAATGACTCGATTTGAAGAGCAAGGCTCGACTCGAGGAGAATGACTCGACACAAGGAGTGAGGCTCGACTTTAAGGAGAATGACTCGACTCAAGGAGCGAAGCTCGACTCGAGGAGAATGATTTGACTCGGGGAGCAAGGCTCGACTCGAGGACAGTGATTTGATTCGAGGAGCGAAGCTCGACTTGAGGACGATGACTCGACTCGAGGAGCGGAGCTCGACTCGAGGAGAACGACTCAACTCGAGGAGCGGTGGCTCGACTCGAGGGGAATGATTTGACTCGGGGAGCAAGGCTCGGCTCGAGGACAGTGATTTGACTCGAGGAGCGACGCTCGAATCGAGGAGAATGACTCGATTGGAGGAGCGAAGCTCGACTTGAGGAGAATGACTCGACTCAAGGGGTGAAGCTCGACTCGAGGAAGTTTAGGTGCGCCTTGTGGCGGCTCAGAGCGCGTTGTTAGGGACGACTCTGTGCGTTGTTTTAGGCATCATAGGCACGTCGTGAGGGATGGCCTAGATGCGGCATGTAGGTCACTTAGGTGCGTCGTGAGGGACGACTTGGTTGCGCCATGTGGGCGTCTTAAGTGCGCCATGTAGGCGTCTTAGGTGCGTCGCGAGGGACGACTTGGGTGTGCCATATAGGCGTCTTAAGTTGCGCCACGTAGGCGTCTTAAGTGCGCCATGTAGGCGTCTTAGGTTGCGCCATGTAGGCGTCTTACGTGCGCCATGTAGGCGTCTTAAGTGCGCCATGTAGGCGTCTTGGGTTGCGCCATGTAGGCGTCTTACGGGTTGCGCCTTTACGCGTCTTACGTGCGCCATGTAGGCGTCGTAGGTTGCACCATGTAGGCGTCTTAGGTTGCGCCATGTAGGCGTCTTACGGGTTGCGCCTTTACGCGTCTTACGTGCGCCATGCAGGCGTCTTAGGTTGCGCCATGTAGGCGTCTTACGGGTTGCGCCTTTATGCGTCTTACGTGCGCCATGTAGGCGTCTTAAGTGCGCCATGTAGGCGTCTTAGCCTGCATCTCTGGGATGGCTTATGGCGCGCCGCGGGGGCGTCTTAGCCTGCATCTCTGGGATGGCTTATGGCGCGCTGCGGGGGCGTCTTAGCCTGCATCTCGGGGATGGCTTACGGCGCGCCGCGGGGGCGTCTTAGCCTGCATCTCTGGGATGGCTTATGGCGCGCTGCGGGGGCGTCTTAGCCTGCATCTCGGGGATGCCTTACGGCGCGCCGCGGGGGCGTCTTAGCCTGCATCTCGGGGATGGCTTACGGCGCGCCGCGGAGGCGTCTTTAGCCTGCATCTCGGGGATGGCTTGTGGCGCACTGCGGGGGCGTCTTAGCCTGCATCTCGGGGATGGCTTATGGCACGCCGCGGGAGCGTCTTAGCCTGCATCTCTGGGATGGCTTATGGCGCGCTGCGGGGGAGTCTTAGCCTGCATCTCGGGGATGGCTTACGGCGCGCCGCGGGGGCGTCTTAGCCTGCATCTCGGGGATGGCTTACGGCGCGTTGCGGAGGCGTCTTTAGCCTGCATCTCGGGGATGGCTTATGGCGCGCCGCAGAGGCGTCTTTAGCCTGCATCTCGGGCATGGCTTATGGCGCGCCGCAGAGGCGTCTTTGCCTGCATCTCGGGGATGGCTTACGGCGCGCCGCGGGGGCGTCTTAGCCTGCATCTCTGGGATGGCTTATGGCGCGCTGCGGGGGCGTCTTAGCCTGCATCTCGAGGATGGCTTACGGCGCGCCGCGGGGGCGTCTTAGGCTGTATCTCGGGGATGGCTTAAGGCGCGCCGCGGAGGCGTCTTTAGCCTGCATCTCGGGGATGGCTTATGGCGCGCCGCAGAGGCGTCTTTAGCCTGCATCTCGGGGATGGCTTATGGCGCGCCGCAGAGGCGTCTTTAGCCTGCATCTCGGGGATGTCTTACGGCGCGCCACTGAGGCGTCTTACGCGCACGCTTGTTCCCGTTTTATGTTCAGGTGTTTTGTTTTGATGGAGCGTGCTTTCTATTTGTGGAGCGTACTTTCTTGAGGATTTTGAGCGTACTTACCATTGCCTATGTCACTAGCCCCCCGAGTTTTGGTTTTACAAGTGTAATCTTTGATGATTAAAAATCTTTGATAAAGTGGATTTTGAAAGAAAAACATCGAACTTTATTAATATTGCAAAAATTTTGAAATCCTAAAACATTGGCTCGTAGGCCTTATTGAATGTTGGAAAGCAAAGAAATAAAATTGGGGGAGCGCTGGCTAGTGGTAGTACTCTCTTCAAGTGTTCCGCATTGCACAAGTGATAGATCGGTGTCTCGTCCATGTATGATCTGGTAGACTCTGTGGGGTCCCTAATGAGGACGTCGTTACCTTGCACTTGGGTGTCATGCAGGTGTCTTCATGGACTTTGCGGAGGACCTTGGTCGACTCGACGCTATCTCTGAGCTGGGAGATTGTGTTAACCGTCTTTCTAGCAGTTTTTCCATCGATTCCTTGGATGTAGCATATTCTGGCTTGGGATTGATCTCCAGCCATGGTGCCGATTCCATCCTCGGTGGGGAACTTCACCAGTAGGTGGTATGTTGAAGTAATGGCCCTTAGTCGGTTCAGTGTGGGTCGCCCAACGATCACGTTGTAGGGGGACTCTTGGTCGACCACTAGGAATGGGAACATGTGAACGACTTCAATGCCTCCGGGAGTTCCGAAGGTGACCGGTAGATCAATGATGCCTTCGGTCATGACTCTCTCCCCAGTGAACCCGAATAAAGGTGTTTGGGTCGGAGTTGGGCGTAGCCCCCCGAGCTTCATGCGCTCTAAGGTGGACTTGAATATTATGTCGGCAACACTGCCGTTGTCGATGAGAACCCTTTTCACCAAGTTATTAGCCACTTGGGCTTTGAGCACAATCGCGTCATTGTGCGGATGCACAACTCGCTTGGCCTCTTCGTTGGTGAAGTACATCGTCTCGTGGGGTACGGAAAGAGGTTCCTCGTAGGTGAGGTTGACGTGCATAGCAGCGCCTTCTTGAGCCACGACCCTTAGGAATCTTTTCCGTTGTCGGGCTGAGTCTCCATCTTGTGGACCGCCCAGTATGATGGTCACAACGTGGAGCTGTGGATTGGCGTCGGCGGTAGCTGTGGTTCGGTCGGCAGAAGCGGCTGTTCCTCCTCCCTTGCCAGACTGTGGTTTGTTTGTGGTGGGGCCCGCAGCGCTAATCATGCGTAACACGAACTCTTTCAGCTCACCTCGTTGGATCAATGCCTCGATTTGCCTTTTGAGACTGTGGCACTCGGAGGTCAGGTGACCGTATTCCTGATGGAACTCGCAATATCCAGACCGGTCGCGAGTCGCGAGGTCTTTGCTCATTGGAGCCGGGGGAGTGAACTTGTCACGCGCTAAAGCCAGGATTTGATCCGGCGTCGTGTTCAACGGTGTGAACGACGAGTGGCCCTTAAAGTCGTCCGCAAGTCGCGGCTTCTGGGGCATCGGAGGTCGGTTATTAGAAGTCTGACCTCCTCTGTTTCGCCTTTTACGGGAGCCGCCTTGCTCATTGCTAGGCTCGTCTCGGTGGTGAGGGCTTTGATCATTGCCCTTGCGACCATCGAGGTAATCTTCGACTCCCATGAAGGTCTTGACTCGAGTCATTAACTCGGCCATGGTAAAAGGGACACGGCCGACGATGGACTTAAGGAAGTCACTTGTGCGCAAGCCTTCAGTGATGGGGCGAGGTATCGTCTAAGAGACTCGCCATCCTCTTGCCTGATTGACCACAGGTATATCTTGGTCTTCTTTTGGACCATAGACGCAGCGAACCGTGCTAGGAACATGTTGTTGTCAATGGTGCCCACAAGAAGAGTAGTAGTGTCTATTTATGTACATTTGATGTCATATAGTCTTACGAAGACTCTTGCTTGTAATTGCTTATTCATTAATAAAGTTGAAACGTTCATTCATTCTTTCTTTGTTTGAAGCTTTATGATAAAACCTTAG
Source organism: Urtica dioica subsp. dioica (assembly GCF_054948205.1). Taxonomy (NCBI): domain Eukaryota; kingdom Viridiplantae; phylum Streptophyta; class Magnoliopsida; order Rosales; family Urticaceae; genus Urtica; species Urtica dioica. The sequence goes on along the minus strand of NC_142764.1, from coordinate 1,285,701 downwards.
TCTTTTAGTCCATAAACAAACTTAACAACTTACGAAGAGACAAATGTAGATTTGCATGAACAAACTCTTCGTAGTTTGCTTAAAACGATATATTCGCAATCTTAGGGTCAAAGGACTATTGACCTCAGTATGATTGTTAGAAGAATCTATGATGTCTGGTTATGAGGCATTGAGAGTTAGGAACTCTATAGTTCTTCTAGGTATCTTCCGAAGGTACTGAATTGACCAGTGCACTTCTAGAGACAAGATAAGAACAAACCATTTAACCTCTTATGTCTCGAAGTCACTATGTATGAATTGCATCATGCTTACCTTAATCCTGAAATGAGACATGCCATTTCACACCTTAGTATTCTCATTTGAGAAAGTCAAAGTTCGGACTCACTATGTGATTCCGAACAAGGCCTATTGGTGAAGTACTAAGTTGTGAGTCTGTCATGAGTAACTTTGTGAAGTTCTCATAGATATGGAATTCATGTACAAGATTGCTGAAATGCAATGTATGTCACCTCATGCTTTGTTCCTTGGAGTGTGAATAAATGAACTGGCCAGTGTCCAAATTGAGTCTTGACTCTTTTGGATGAAACAATGTGACTTGTTAGCTCCTCGTCAATACATTGTTTCTAACTTATTCACAAGCGACAAAGGAGTTGAGGAAATAACAGCTAGAAGGGTAAAATGGTAATTTAGTAAATCCCGACTAGCTGATGACATTCATGAAGGGTAAACATAGATAATATTCAGTGGATCCGCTCATCATAATTAGGTCGAATTCTTGAGTAGAAAATAAATTCATTTGAACCGAGAGATTTTCAGTGTCAGCTCTTTAGTGGAGTCAGTTGGCATTAAGCTAAACTTGGAAAAGGTTTGTGAACTTTTGAGTCCAAGTGTTTAGCTAAAGCTTTGTTCATTTGGGTCCATGAGGTCACTGTCACGAATCACATCGATAGGAATAGTTAAACTGGAAGCTAAGCCAAAACAAGAACGAAAATAGTTAAAAGGGTATTTTTGTCTTTTGAGACAAAGGATGAAATGAATGTCAATAATTTTTTTGACAAGGTCATTTTATGACATGTTTCACTCGGCCGTGACTTGATCATTGGGCCTTGTGAATTAATCTCATTTCATAAGAATTTTATTGAAAACTCTTAATGGGCCTTTTTCATGTTCTCATGAATAAATGAAGAAGCTTCTAGAAGCTCCTTCTAGAAGTGAAATGGGCGCCCATAATACCCAAGGAAAGAGAGTTTATTTTGTGCATAAATGTATTTAGATACTTGCCAAAAGAAAAAGAGGAAACAAATTTCCCACACATGCTTGTAGGAAATTCGGCCAAGTGAGAAAAGGGAAAGCCAAGGAACAAAAAAGGAAACAAATCCTAGCCTCTAGGAGGCAGCCTTGGGCGCCCAACATGGAATGGGAAATGAAGGATTTTTGCTCATGAATATGTGATATTCTATAGAAGAGGAAACTACCTTATTGAAGGTGAGACCTCTCCTATAAATAGGAGCCCCATTTCCTCACAATTCATTCATCCAAGTTTAAGAGATTTGAGAGACTCTCTCTCTAGAACTTGGCCGAAGTCCTCTTCTCTCTCTCTCTAGTTTATTTTCGGTTTTCTCTTGTCTTGGCACCTAGGTCCTCACTCGACCTAGTCTTTAGCTCTGCGACTTCGAGACTCGTTCTCAAGTCGTAGTGTTTAAAAGTGCCCACTCACTAATTCCTTCTTTTCGAGTGATTTAGTGATAGAAACTATCGTGGTTGCTCGAGTTCCCGAGGAAAGAAAAGAGAGACGTGCTGCGAGGGGAGACGAACGTTGCCAACCTTCCAAAGGCTCATCAACGTTCAAGCATCAAAAAGGTTAGTAACTTTTATAGCTCATATTAGTTTTTATTTACATGCATATGCTCTTGTCTAGGTTAGTAAAAACTAGTTTTACTTAAAAAGAAAATTTTTAAAATTCCGCCGCTTAACAAAGCGTTAAACTTTTTCTTAAACCCTAGATCGATTCCAACAAATGGTATCAGAGCTATGGTCAAAGGAATGCATGTGCATGTTTTTAAATTATGAGCTTGAAAATCGTTTTCGAAAGTTTACTAATTTTGTGACAAGTTAGAATTGTAATCTTAGATTTTTTTTTAATTTATTGCTCATGCCTTTAAATTAAAAACCATGTTGATTTTCTATGAGTTTGGGATGATGTTAAAACACATTAGAATCAGTTCTAAAAGTTTTTAATTTTTTATATTGAAAAACGTGTTTTAAAGGTTTGAGATTTTTCGAGTAAATTTTGTGACTAGTTTTGTTTTCTTGCTAGTTTCGTTTATTTACTTGAATCGTTTTATGCATGTTGTTATTTCTTTTACTTTTTATGTTATTACCCTGCTAATAAAACACAAATAAAAGCTTTAAACAACTTCATAAAACGTTCCGTTACACTCGATTCTTTTTCGCACCTAAAAGGACAAAGCTTTAATTTATTTCTTTTTCTTCGAGCTGGAATGTAAACCCGCATTAAAAGCGGCATAACTCTCTGCTCAGAAATCGAAATTTAATGATTCTTGAATAAAATTAAAGCTCTGTCTGTCCTCTGTCCAATGCCACCGGTTTCGGCTCAAAAGGACATCGGAGCCGCCAGATATGGCGATTTTACTCCGAGGTGCGCGGCTGTCTGAAACTCCAGTTTTTTTTTAGAAATCCGGATTTTCAAACCCCACTACCATGCGTTATAGAACTCTAATGAGAAAACTTTCTTGAGCAAAAATGTTTTTCATATGATTATAAACATGATGTGTAAGATTAAAATGTTTTGATTTTTGAAAGTTTAATTGAAATTGAATTTTTACAAAACTAGTTTGAATTTTGAAAAACCGTTTTCACTTTCAAACTTGAAAATATTTTGTCATCCAAATCAAATAAGTTTTTCAAAATGTTTTCAAAACTATATCTATATCACATATGTTCAAAATCTATATGCTCTTGAAATTTTGAGTGGGAGGTCTCTTTGTAGACAAAACCGAAAAATAAAAAGATGTGTAATCTCAAACTTTCAAGTGTTCGAGTGAGTTGAAGTTCACACTTCCCTCACGCACTTTCCCGAAATAGAAAATAGGAAAAGATCGAGTATGTCCCTTGTGCCTTTATGCACTAATACTGCTCTGAACATGTCGATCTAGGATTCTCTTCTAGTTGTCCGCTCTGTCGCTCTCTAACTAGGAAATTTGTTTCCGAACTTATAAGAGTCGATGAACCAACTCCAAAAACTAAGTGGGAGGGTTATACTCGTTGTTTGTAACCCGCGATCCCCAACACTAATGAAAGATGCAATAACGTGGGACTAAGAGCCGCTCTTGCGACCCTCACTTAAATGTGAGTACTCCAAGGCGTTATTGCTTCGATCATTGCTCAATGAGCTACGTCCGAGAGTGATGCAATGATGGCAAGGCCTCCCCTTGGGGGATTGTTTTTCAAAGCTGATCTTTTGGACTAAGTGGTTGGTTGCACACTTAGGCTCAATCCCTAGTATCCTTCCTTAAGGCTCTGCGAAAGGATATGAGTGATCAAACCAATTTACAAGGTGGCTAGTCAAAATAGATGTATTGACATCTTGGCTTAGCATTAATGATATGTCATTTACTTATAAATGGAGATTTTTTGCGGCCTTCTCTTGAGGGAGTAAATTATCGTTTGGTTTATAACACCTTTGGGTTTTACAAAAGTCTTAATGAAACTTAAATCCTAAACCAAAGACTAATCATAAACTTGTTTCAACTTCAATAGGCTTTATGTCCCGCAAACATCTCTCAATCTTTCTTTCCTCGATCAAACTCGAAAACGAAAACTACGTAGATTCGAAACGTAACCTCGACATAATACCTACCGTTAACAAGCACAAATGGGTACTCACCACCCCGTGTCCTCCTCTGACGAATGATGATTCAACTCAAGAGGACAATGACGCCTTAGCGGCCTGGCTTCGATCCGATGAGATTGTGAGGTGCTATATCTTGGCATCTATGAACAATATGCTGAAAGAGCAACATCGTGACTTCGAGACTGCCGCTGACATGCTCTACAATCTCCTTGAGATGTTTGGAGGGCAAGGACGTCAAGCTAGGCAACAAGCGGTCCGACAATTCATGAACTGTCGTATGAAGGCTGGAACTCCCGTTAGAGATCATATGATGCTGATCATTAGCTATCTCAACGAGATGGAGATTCTTGGATCTGAGATTGATGGGGAGACTAAAATAGATATGATCTTGGAAACTCTCCCCGAAACCTTTGATACCTTCAAATTGAATTATTCCATGAACAAGCTGGAGTACACTGTTACCGAGCTCATGAAGGAACTTCAAACCGCTGAGGCACTCACTAAGAAAAAGAGGGCTCAAGGAGAAGTACATGCTACTGCCTCCACCTCTGGATCTAAGAAGAGACCTCGCAACGCCGAGAAGAAGAACCAACCTAAGGTTCAAGCGAAGAAGAAGGCGCCAAAGGCTCCGAAGGTGGACAAGTCTAAAGACAAGTGCCACCACTGCAACGAGCCTGGTCACTGGCGTAGGAACTGTCCCGCCTACCTCAAAACCAAAGCTAAAGGTATTGTACTTGTTACTGAAGCCTGTTTAGTAGCTGATAATGTATCATCGTGGATTATTGACTCCGCTGCTACTAACCATATTTGCTGCTCCTTGACTGGTTTTAGGAAAAGCAAAAGCTTAGAGGATGGCGACTTCTGCTTCAAGTGGGGTGATGAGAGCGTGGTGTCTGCGAAGGCTGTGGGATCCGTGACGCTATCTTTTGAAGATCGAACTTTAAATTTGAATAATGTTTATTATGTTCCTTCCTTTGGGAAAAACCTAGTATCTGTTGCTCAACTTTTCGAGCAAGATTATTATTTAAAGTTTATAAAAAATGGAATTCGTATTTCTTTTTCTAATTCTTTCGTCACTGATGCATGTATGAAGAATGGTCTTTTTTACATCTATCCCACTCAACCTTCTCTTTTAGACACCGAAATAGATAACGATCTAATTAGGGAGCCAAAGAGGATCAAACTTTCTGAATCCTCCGATCTAACAAAATCAACATACCTCTGGCACTTAAGACTTGGTCATATCAGTCTAGATAGGATTAAGAGACTTGTGAGGGATGGTCCACTCCAAGCCTCTGCAATAGGTTCACTACCTACTTGTGAATCCTGCATAGAAGGAAAAATGACTAAGCGACCTTTCTCCGATAAGGGTCGAAGAGCCACTGAGTTGCTGGAACTAATACATTCTGATGTATGTGGTCCGCTCAACCAACAGGCACGTGGAGGATACGAATACTTCGTTACCTTCACTGATGATTACTCAAGATATGGGTTTGTCTATTTGCTTAAACACAAATCCGAGACCTTTAACGTATTTAAGGTCTTTAGGGCTTTAGTGGAAAAGCAAACTGGCAAAGTGATCAAAACCCTTCGATCTGATCGAGGTGGTGAGTATATGTCTGGAGAGTTCGATGACTTTCTTAAAGAAGAAGGTATCGCTTCTCAGCTTACCGCACCTGGCACACCTCAACAAAACGGAGTGTCAGAGAGAAGAAACCGAACTCTTATGGAGATGGTTAGATCGATGATGAGTTACTCATCACTCCCGCTTTCCTTTTGGGGATATGCCCTCGAAACAGCCGCCTACATTCTGAACCAAGTTCCGTCCAAAACGGTTCCTGGTACTCCTTATGAACGATGGACTGGCCGTAAAGTGAATCTTGGCCGCATCCGAATTTGGGGTTGCCCTGCACACGTGCTGAGGCAAAAGACTAGCAAGTTGGCTAGTAGGTCAGAATTGTGCCTGTTTGTAGGATATCCGAAGGAAACCAAAGGTTTTACTTTCTATAGTCCCGAGGACGATAAGACTTTCGTTAGCACGAATGCTCGTTTCCTTGAGGAGGACTTTATGAAGGATGCGAAACCTAGAAGCAAAATTGTGCTTGAAGAAAAGTTGGGTGAGGAAGCTTCTACCTCATCTGTAAGAACTGTTCTTACCCCAACTGAAACACAACCTAACTCATCAGAATCTCGTCAAGTAGTACTTAGACGTAGTGGGAGGGCTACTCAAAAGCCTGACAGGTACATGTCTTATGGAGACTCTCTTGTAGCCGTCTCTAACATGGATGACCCTGTTTCCTATAGCCAAGCGATGGCTTGTTCTGAATCAAACCTTTGGCTTGACGCCATGAAAGTTGAAATGCACTCGATGTATGTCAACAAAGTCTGGAAACTTGTAGACCTTCCTGAAGGGATTAAACCCGTAGGGTGTAAGTGGATATACAAGAAGAAAAGGGGTCCTGATGGGAACGTCGAGACGTTCAAAGCACGACTTGTGGCGAAGGGTTATACCCAACAAGAAGGGATTTACTATGAAGAAACCTTCTCGCCAGTCGCAATGCTTAAATCCATCCGCATACTCCTATCCATAGCTGCAGCTCTCGACTATGAGATCTGGCAAATGGATGTCAAGACAGCCTTTCTGAATGGCAATCTTGACGAGCGCATTTACATGGCTCAACCAGACGGTTTCGTGGATAAAGGTCAAGAGACCAAGGTTTGTGAGTTGCTTAAATCCATTTATGGACTAAAGCAAGCATCTAGGTCATGGAATATTAGATTCGATGAAACTGTAAAGAGCTTCGGCTTTGAACAGTCAATAGATGAGCCTTGTGTTTACAAGTTAATACACGAAGGCAAAGTTGTGTTTCTGGTACTATGTGTCGATGATATACTACTCATTGGTAATGACGTGGGTAAGTTATCTGAGGTTAAGGTCTGGCTGGCAAAGCAAATCGATATAAAGGATCTAGGAGAAGCCGCGTACATTCTGGGGATCCAAATCTTTCGAGATAGGAAAAACCGGACCCTGTCGCTCTCTCAAGCATCTTATATTGATAAGGTGATGGATCGTTTCTCGATGCAAGACTGCAAGAGGGGTCAAACACCCTTTAGGCATGGAGTTTCACTCTCTAAGGACCAGTCTCCCAAGACTGCACAAGAGATTGAAGACATGAGGAAGATTCCTAACGCCTCTGCCGTAGGAAGCCTCATGTATCCTATGCTTTGCACTAGACCTGATATATGTTTCGCCGTTGGCGTAGTTAGCCGTTTCCAATCCAACCCTGGACCCGAGCACTGGATTGCTGTTAAGCATGTTCTTAAGTATCTTCGAAGAACTAGGAACTTGATGCTTACATACTCAGGTACTGACCTGACTATGACGGGATATACCGACTCCGATTTTCAAGCGGATAAGGATTCCAGGAAATCCACTTCGGGATCTGTGTTCATCCTTAATGGTGGAGCTGTTCTGTGGAGAAGTATTAAGCAATCTTGCATTGCTGACTCCACAATGGAAGCAGAATATGTGGCTGGCATCCAAAGAGGCTGTATGGCTTAGAAAATTCCTTAAGTATTTGGAAGTTGTTCCAAACGTCGACGAGCCCATGACCCTTTATTGTGATAATAGTGGGGCCGTCGCTAACTCAAAGGAACCTAGAAGCCATAAGCGCTCTAAGCATATTGAGAGGAAATACCATTTGATTCGAGAGATCGCGCAACGCGGAGACGTGGAGGTGAAGTAGATCTCTGGCAGATCCATTCACCAAGGCCCTAGCGAACATGGTCTTCGACCAACTTCGAGAGGGATTAGGCATGTAGGACTACTCACATCTTCTTTGAGTCAAGTGGGAGTTTGTTGTCAATGGTGCCCACAAGAAGAGTAGTAGTGTCTATTTATGTACATTTGATGTCATATAGTCTTACGAAGACTCTTGCTTGTAATTGCTTATTCATTAATAAAGTTGAAACGTTCATTCATTCTTTCTTTGTTTGAAGCTTTATGATAAAACCTTAGTCTTTTAGTCCATAAACAAACTTAACAACTTACGAAGAGACAAATGTAGATTTGCATGAACAAACTCTTCGTAGTTTGCTTAAAACGATATATTCGCAATCTTAGGGTCAAAGGACTATTGACCTCAGTATGATTGTTAGAAGAATCTATGATGTCTGGTTATGAGGCATTGAGAGTTAGGAACTCTATAGTTCTTCTAGGTATCTTCCGAAGGTACTGAATTGACCAGTGCACTTCTAGAGACAAGATAAGAACAAACCATTTAACCTCTTATGTCTCGAAGTCACTATGTATGAATTGCATCATGCTTACCTTAATCCTGAAATGAGACATGCCATTTCACACCTTAGTATTCTCATTTGAGAAAGTCAAAGTTCGGACTCACTATGTGATTCCGAACAAGGCCTATTGGTGAAGTACTAAGTTGTGAGTCTGTCATGAGTAACTTTGTGAAGTTCTCATAGATATGGAATTCATGTACAAGATTGCTGAAATGCAATGTATGTCACCTCATGCTTTGTTCCTTGGAGTGTGAATAAATGAACTGGCCAGTGTCCAAATTGAGTCTTGACTCTTTTGGATGAAACAATGTGACTTGTTAGCTCCTCGTCAATACATTGTTTCTAACTTATTCACAAGCGACAAAGGAGTTGAGGAAATAACAGCTAGAAGGGTAAAATGGTAATTTAGTAAATCCCGACTAGCTGATGACATTCATGAAGGGTAAACATAGATAATATTCAGTGGATCCGCTCATCATAATTAGGTCGAATTCTTGAGTAGAAAATAAATTCATTTGAACCGAGAGATTTTCAGTGTCAGCTCTTTAGTGGAGTCAGTTGGCATTAAGCTAAACTTGGAAAAGGTTTGTGAACTTTTGAGTCCAAGTGTTTAGCTAAAGCTTTGTTCATTTGGGTCCATGAGGTCACTGTCACGAATCACATCGATAGGAATAGTTAAACTGAAAGCTAAGCCAAAACAAGAACGAAAATAGTTAAAAGGGTATTTTTGTCTTTTGAGACAAAGGATGAAATGAATGTCAATAATTTTTTTGACAAGGTCATTTTATGACATGTTTCACTCGGCCGTGACTTGATCATTGGGCCTTGTGAATTAATCTCTTTTCATAAGAATTTTATTGAAAACTCTTAATGGGCCTTTTTCATGTTCTCATGAATAAATGAAGAAGCTTCTAGAAGCTCCTTCTAGAAGTGAAATGGGCGCCCATAATACCCAAGGAAAGAGAGTTTATTTTGTGCATAAATGTATTTAGATACTTGCCAAAAGAAAAAGAGGAAACAAATTTCCCACACATGCTTGTAGGAAATTCGGCCAAGTGAGAAAAGGGAAAGCCAAGGAACAAAAAAGGAAACAAATCCTAGCCTCTAGGAGGCAGCCTTGGGCGCCCAACATGGAATGGGAAATGAAGGATTTTTGCTCATGAATATGTGATATTCTATAGAAGAGGAAACTACCTTATTGAAGGTGAGACCTCTCCTATAAATAGGAGCCCCATTTCCTCACAATTCATTCATCCAAGTTTAAGAGATTTGAGAGACTCTCTCTCTAGAACTTGGCCGAAGTCCTCTTCTCTCTCTCTCTAGTTTATTTTCGGTTTTCTCTTGTCTTGGCACCTAGGTCCTCACTCGACCTAGTCTTTAGCTCTGCGACTTCGAGACTCGTTCTCAAGTCGTAGTGTTTAAAAGTGCCCACTCACTAATTCCTTCTTTTCGAGTGATTTAGTGATAGAAACTATCGTGGTTGCTCGAGTTCCCGAGGAAAGAAAAGAGAGACGTGCTGCGAGGGGAGACGAACGTTGCCAACCTTCCAAAGGCTCATCAACGTTCAAGCATCAAAAAGGTTAGTAACTTTTATAGCTCATATTAGTTTTTATTTACATGCATATGCTCTTGTCTAGGTTAGTAAAAACTAGTTTTACTTAAAAAGAAAATTTTTAAAATTCCGCCGCTTAACAAAGCGTTAAACTTTTTCTTAAACCCTAGATCGATTCCAACACATGTCCTTCAGGTCTTTGAACGAGCGGATGCTTCCTGGCCTTAAGTTTTTGAACCACTCGAAGCCGGGTCCGGCGAGGGTAAGACTAAAAGCTTGGCACATGGCGCCAGGAGAGACACCCTGCATCGTCATCCAGGTTTCATAGTGTTGGATGTGGTAAGCAGGGTCTGCTTTTCCATCATATGGAGCGAGGTTCGGGAGTTTAAAGTTTCCCATGCATACCTCGGCCAATATCTGAGCCGTGAAAGGCGAGGACTTCTCCTCAACGACCCCATAGGCACTTCCACCTATTCCGTGTTCTCGGAGATCTCGTACTTCATTTCGAAGATTGTGGATCATCGTGATCACATCGAGACCGGTAGTCGGAGTAACTCCCTGTTCGGGAGGAGTTATCTGCCGCCTTACATTAGACCCTTGACCCGTGCGGCGGTTCCCGTTAGTTGGGGCTACAACGGGGATGTTTGGCCGAGAGCTTAGTCGCTCTCTTAGGTCATCGCCACGCTCGATGCGCTGAGCAGTGAGATGATCCCTAAGATCAGGGCTTGGCGTATGGAGGCGCAGGCTTCGTCTGTGACGGCGCGCTCTCCGCGTGCCCTGACTTTCCGCAACGTTCTCCCTTTGACCTAGTCGGTCGAGGGCCGAGCGTCGGGAGTTTCCCTCTTGAGAAGCAGCCGGTGCGTCACCTTTCCGGGGTGGGGATTCGAAGGACCGGCTTCAAACACAGCGGGGTGTTCCCCGTCCTTCGTGAGAGAAGTCTCGATATCCTTCGAATCGCCAGTACCGTCGTAATCAGGGTCGCGGTCGCGGCTTTCCTCATTGAGGTTCTCAGGATCCCCGTTGGGGATTATCGTGTCACGCATAGGTTGCTTCGCAGCCAGTTGGCGGATACTCTCCTCTAACTCCATGATGCGGTTGTCCCTGCTATCAGGAGATGGAGATGGTGAGCGGGTCGAGCTCTCTTCGTGGAGCGACTCTTCGTCACCATGCGCTCGGGAGCGCAAGAAGTATTTCTTGGTCCCCGTGACGTTTTCGGGGTTGTTCACGCCCTCAGAACGTACGGGTGGTTGGATACTCATCGTTTCTCAAGTTCGAGAAAGTTGAGTTTGCAGAAGAAAAGAAGAAGATGAACAGAAGGGATTTCGGGCTGAACAGGTCGGGAAGTCCCCTCCTTCTAGCGCCAAAATATTGTCGCACGAAAATGAACAACTATTTAAAACCTCGGGCGGTTCGATCCAAGGCCGGACCAAGTGATCGCACCCGGGCCAAGAGTGGGAACTCGATAGTCTCGAGCTAGGGTTTTCTCCGATCAACCCGCCTCTCGGGAGAGATAGGGGGTGAGGAGGAGGAGTGACCGTGCCTTGGTTGTCGGCTGCCTACGTACCCGTGCGTGGGATCAGGTCAGAACGTAGTTCAAGCGTGAAAGACGCAGTTGTTGTTGGCCCGTCTAGGGCCAACGGGAACAAGGGCATCTCTTCGACCCACATGGCTAGTACGAGGTCTTGGGCGGCGAAACCCTGACTCAACCAGGAGCCGGCCCAAACCAATGGCCAAGTCAAAGCCCAGCCGTGGGCCGAGTCAATGGCTCACTCGGCCATTGGCTGGGTCAAATGGCCCACTCGGCCATTGGACAGTTCACTCGGCCAATGGCCGAGCGAACCCTCCAGCCGCCAAGGCAGTTCACTCGGCCATTGGCCGAGTGAACCTTCCAGCAGTTCACTCGGCCAATGGCCGAGTGAACCCTCCAGCCGCCAAGGCAGTTCACTCGGCCATTGGCCGAGTGAACCTTCCAGCAGTTCACTCGGCCAATGGCCGAGTGAACCTCCCAGCTGCCTCAGCAGTTCACTCGGCCATTGGCCGAGTGAATCTTCCAGCAGTTCACTCGGCCAATGGCCGAGTGAACCTCAGCCGGCCCAAGACCTTCACTCGGCCAATGGCCGAGTGAACCTCACCACCATGTTCACTCGGCCATTGGCCGACCCAGCCTCCTCCAAGGCCGACCCAAACATGCTCACTCGGCCAAGGGGTCTTCAAACCACCCCTTGGCCGCCTATAAATACCAAGGCACCCCCCTTGGTCCAGGTAATCCATTTCTTGAGTACTGAAACGCTGCCGAACTCGTACCTCGCTCGTTTCTCTCAAGTCTCGGCCTCTAAACACCTAAACCCTCTGTATCCACCTCAATCCTACTAATGTTGAGCATCGGAGAGGTAAACAGAGGCACCCCCTCTGTTTCCCCTTTGTAGTTCACACCTCTTTTCTTACCTTTTCAGGTGCTTGGACGAGATTGACACCACCAACAGCTAAGGGAAGGCTTGGGATACCAAGTCCGACACGCTCGAGTCAAGGCGAGACCACTTGGTCCGGCCTTGGGTCTAACCGCCTGTGACTCCTGAATCGTTGTTCGAAAAACTGCGACAACATTTTGGCGCTAGAAGGAGGGGATTTTCTCGACCTTGGCAACACATCCCCTCTACCAGTCTTCTTCTCACTTCTACGACTCTCGAGAGATGAGTCGTAGCCCCGCCACCTCCGTGGGCTCCCGAGCGACTAGCTCGAGGCGCGACCTCCAAAGCTCCGTGCACCGTCTCGAAGGGCAACCTCATGATAATGAGAGCCAGCCCCGAGACCCGGCGAATGACCCCGAGGCCGCAGTCCGAGAGGACACGGCTCGAAGGCTCGCCGAACTCCTAGACCGCCCCGGCGTCACCGGCGCGGTCATCGCCGACCTCCTCGACTCTAACAACGTCGGCGACATCAACCACGAGACCAACCTCGACCTCGCTATTCACGAAAGTGGACACGCGCGCACGCCTCCAAGGGGACACCCTCGGGCGGCCGCGTCAAAACGTCAACTTTCTGGTGAGCACGCACACACGCCCTCGAGGGGACACCCTCGGGCGACCACGTCAAGGCATCAAAGCTCGCACAATGCCCAAGGACGCTCGACCTCGAGGTCCCGAAAGGGACGCTCCAGGCTCACCATCCGCGTCCAAAACCCTTGTGAAGGTGACGACGTCGATGGTCTCGGCCTCGGCCAAAGGCGTCGCCTGAGTGATGCGCCCTTAACAAGGGTGATAGGGACGGCCTCCGGAGACTTGAGAGACCGCCTCAACTCTCAAAGAAAGGATCCCGAGTTCGACTTGAGAGAAAAGCTCAACGCCCGACGCGAGACCGCGATCATCTTGGGGCAGCAACCACCCAACATTGATCGAGCACTCGATCAAGAGCGCGCAGCCACGCTTGTGATGCCGGCCGTTGGTCCCGAGTCACGAAGGAAAAGGCGCCGGAAAGGTCAAGTCCCTAACGACCACCCTTCTCCAGCCCCGAAGCGATCCTTCGTCCCGCTCAACACAACGCCCGACCGGATCCTGCGCTTACGCCGCGATGAGCTGGGAAGCCCCGCTCCACTCACAAAGGACCCCGCGAAGCGAGATCGAAGTCGATTCTGCGAATACCACAAAGATCACGGGCACGCGACGGTCGAATGCAAGCAGCTCAAGAAGCGAATTGATTCCCTAATTCGAGTTGGGAATCTCAGGGAATTCGTCGCGTCTACTAGCAAGCCATGATGGTCGCGACTTCGACATTCACGCCCGAACTCGATCGGCTTCGTGGTCACTTTCATTTCAAAAGTGTAATTTCCTTTTTTCAAAGAAGGCCAAGTGCCATGACAAGCTGTAATGACCCCCTTATTGCAATAAAGAGTTATTTCACACATGAAAAAATACTATTGTATACCTCTAACGCGAGAGTTTCTCAACCTTTGTCTCACAAACGCAAGAAACTCGGGGGGCTAACAGGGACCAACGCTCAATCAAAACGCTAAATCAAAAAACAATTCAACAACAACTCAAAAAATAAAAATAAGAGAGACTCTTCACATGTCTCCTCGAGATGAATTCATTCCTCGAGTCGAGCTACGAGTCCGCGAGTCGACCAATACTCCTCGCGCCGACTCTTCACGAAACTCCTCGTGCAGGGTCTACGTGAGTCCTCGAGTCGAGTTCAAGTCAACGAGTCGACTGATACTCCTCGTGCCAACTCTTCACATGTCTCCTCGAGATGAATTCATTCCTCGAGTCGAGCTACGAGTCCGCGAGTCGACCAATACTCCTCGCGCCGACTCTTCACGAAACTCCTCGTGCAAGCTTTACATGAGTCCTCGAGTTGAGTCCCAAGTCCACAAGCCAACTAACCACTCCTCGTGCAGGCTCTACATGAGTCCTCGAGTTGAGTCTTGAGTTCGCGCTCGCCGCCCAGCTCGTCGGCCGAAAGGCAACGAGTTACAAATGGGATCAAGGTCTGCGTCCGCAGGGCGTATCTGGTCTAGCCAGCGTCCACGGGAAACCCCGCCACACAAATGTGGCATCGCGCTCGCCGCCCAGCTCGTCGGCCGACAGGCAACGAGTTACAAATGGGTTCAAGGCTTGCGTCCGCCAGGGCGTATCTGGTCAAGCCAGCGTCCACGGGAAACCTCACCACACAAATGTGGAATCGCGCTCGCCGCCCAGCTCGTCGGCCGACAGGCAACGAGTTACAAATGGGTTCAAGGCTTGCGTCCGCCAGGGCGTGTCTGGTCAAGCCAGCGTCCACGGGAAACCTCGCCACACAAATGTGGCATCGCGCTCGCCGCCCAGCTCGTCGGCCGATAGGCAACGAGTTACAAATGGGTTCAAGGTCTGCGTCCGCAGGGCGTATCTGGTCTAGCCAGCGTCCACGGGAAACCCCGCCACACAAATGTGGCATCGCGCTCGCCGCCCAGCTCGTCGGCCGACAGGCAACGAGTTACAAATGGGTTCAAGGCTTGCGTCCGCCAGGGCGTATCTGGTCAAGCCAGCGTCCACGGGAAACCTCGCCACACAAATGTGGCATCGCGCTCGCCGCCCAGCTCGTCGGCCGACAGGCAACGAGTTACAAATGGGTTCAAGGCTTGCGTCCGCCAGGGCGTGTCTGGTCAAGCCAGCGTCCACGGGAAACCTTGCCACACAAATGTGGCATCGCGCTCGCCGCCCAGCTCGTCGGCCGATAGGCAACGAGTCACAAATGGGTACAAGGTCTGCGTCCAAAATAAAGACGCGCAAATCGATTGTGCCTTCGTTGGCAGGTCGAGAAAACAAGACGCGCACAAAACAACAAAGACGCGCAAATCGATTATGCCTTCGTTGGCAAGTCGAGAAAAGTAAGACGCGCACAAAACAACAAAGACGCGCAAATCGATTATGCCTTCGTTGGCAGGTCGAGAAAACAAGACGCGCACAAAACAACGAAGACGCGCAAATCGATTATGCCTTCGTTGGCAAGTCGAGAAAAGTAAGACGCGCACAAAACAACAAAGACGCGCAAATCGATTATGCCTTCGTTGGCAGGTCGAGAAAACAAGACGCGCACAATACAACAAAGACGTGCTAATCGATTATGCCTTCGTTGGCAAATCGAGAAAACAAGACGCGCACAATACAAAAAAGACGTGCAAATCGATTATGCCTTCGTTGGCAAATCGAGAAAACAAGACGCGCACAATACAAAAAAGACGCGCAAATCGATTATGCCTTCGTTGGCAAATCGATTCAACAAGACGCGCACAATACAAAAAAGACGCGCAAATCGATTATGCCTCCGTTGGCAAATCGAGAAAACAAGACGCGCACGATACAAAAAAGACGTGCAAATCGATTATGCATTCGGTGGCAAATCGAGAAAACAAGACGCGCACAAAACAACAAAGACGCGCAAATCGATTATGCCTTCGTGGGCAAATCGAGAAAACAAGACGCGCACAAGACAACAAGACGTGCAAATCGGTTATGCCTTTGTTGGCAAGTCGAGAAAATAAGACGCGCACAACACAATAAAGCCGTGCTAATCGATCACGCCCTCATTGGTAGATCGAGAAAATGAGCCACGCACGATCAACCTGAAAAAAAAAGTCGTCCCTCGCGACGCGCGAAGGCCATTCCTCATGATGCAAACCCGAGAGCATTCATCCCACGTCCGCATAAAAGCGTAGATTTTGAGTTTCCACTCGACCTACACTCGACCGGAAACTCGAGGGGCTAATGTTGTTGGCCCGTCTAGGGCCAACGGGAACAAGGGCATCTCTTCGACCCACATGGCTAGTACGAGGTCTTGGGCGGCGAAACCCTGACTCAACCAGGAGCCGGCCCAAACCAATGGCCGAGTGAACCTCCCAGCTGCCTCAGCAGTTCACTCGGCCATTGGCCGAGTGAACCTTCCAGCAGTTCACTCGGCCAATGGCCGAGTGAACCTCAGCCGGCCCAAGACCTTCACTCGGCCAATGGCCGAGTGAACCTCACCACCATGTTCACTCGGCCATTGGCCGACCCAGCCTCCTCCAAGGCCGACCCAAACATGCTCACTCGGCCAAGGGGTCTTCAAACCACCCCTTGGCCGCCTATAAATACCAAGGCATCCCCCTTGGTCCAGGTAATCCATTTCTTGAGTACTGAAACGCTGCCGAACTCGTACCTCGCTCGTTTCTCTCAAGTCTCGGCCTCTAAACACCTAAACCCTCTGTATCCACCTCAATCCTACTAATGTTGAGCATCGGAGAGGTAAACAGAGGCACCCCCTCTGTTTCCCCTTTGTAGTTCACACCTCTTTTCTTACCTTTTCAGGTGCTTGGACGAGATTGACACCACCAACAGCTAAGGGAAGGCTTGGGATACCAAGTCCGACACGCTCGAGTCAAGGCGAGACCACTTGGTCCGGCCTTGGGTCTAACCGCCTGTGACTCCTGAATCGTTGTCCGAAAAACTGCGACAACAGCATTATGAGGCGCGGAGCCTTGGTGGAGAGGCGTGCTCGACGAAGGAGACGGGGCGTGAGGAGTCCTCGGCAGCGTCTCAGAACTTCGGAGATCGCGTACGCGTCTAGCGTGTTAGACGCGCGAGGGTAACTCTAGGCGAGAACCCTAGGGGCGTGCTTGAACGCCGGAGAACGTTCTATCAAAGGGAGCGACGTCCGGGAAGTCCCCGTGAGTGCTTCGAAACCTTTGAGAACGAGGGAGGGAGAAGAGAGTCTGTTTCAGGCCAAATATGGCATCCAGAGAAGCAGAGGCGAGTAAGAAATCGAGCGTGTCGATAGGAGATGAAGAGAATTTTTGTGTATTGAATAGGATTCAATGGGATCGCTTTCCCCTCAATGGGAGGGGGTTTATATAGGTGTTTGGGAGCCTTAGAAGGTCCCTTTTTCGTCCATGTGGGACTAGGAACGCGCATGCCATCAAGTGGAGGCGCACGGCGCGCACGGCGCGCGCGGCGCACAACGCGTGGCGCGCGGGTCACCAGGCGCGGCGCACGATGCGCGGCGCTGGATGTGCGGCGCGGGATGCGCGGTGCGGGCGTGTCATCGCGCGGCGCGCGGTCTGCCTGGCGCGGCGCGCGGCCTGTCTGGCGCGGCGCGCGGGCTGCTGCGCTTGGTTGGCCGGCGCGGCTGCGCGCGCGGCGCATGGCCCGTCTCGTCGGGCTCTTGCGGGCCTTCGAATACCATTCTTGCCATATGAAATATGAAGGTTTCCACTTGGCGAGAGTGACTCGATTCGAGGAGTGACTTGAGGCTCGACTTGAGGAGTGAAGCTCGACTCGAGGAGACCGACTCGAGGCTCGACTCGAGGAACAACTCAAGGCTCGACTCGACTAACGACTCGGGGCTCGACTTGAGGGGCATGAGGATTTGGCACGAGGACTTGTCAGTCGACTCGTGAGAGAAGGCTGGCCGCTCTTTAGGACCTCCGTCCTGACCATCGTCCCTTTGAACGGCGTGTCTTCTTGGCGTCTCGGGTTTTCCGAAAACGACCGACAACAGGTATATCCCGTCATAGTCAGGTCAGTACCTGAGTATGTAAGCATCAAGTTCCTAGTTCTTCGAAGATACTTAAGAACATGCTTAACAGCAATCCAGTGCTCGGGTCCAGGGTTGGATTGGAAACAGCTAACTACGCCAACGGCGTAACAGATGTTAGGTCTAGTGCAAAGCATAGCATACATGAGGCTTCCTACGGCAGAGGCGTAAGGAATTTTCCTCATGTCTTCAATCTCTTGTGCAGTCTTGGGAGACTGGTCCTTAGAGAGTGAAACTCCATGCCTAAAGGGTGTTTGGCCCTTCTTGGAGTCTTGCATCGAGAAACGATCCATCACCTTATCAATATAAGATGCTTGAGAGAGCGACAGGGTCCGGTTTTTCCTATCTCGAAAGATTTGGATCCCCAGAATGTATGCGGCTTCTCCTAGTGTTGGAATTGATCTAGGGTTTAAGAAAAAGATTAAACGCTTCGGGAAGCGGCGGAATTTTAAAAAATTTCTTTACAAGTAAAAACAGTTTTTACTAAACTAGACAAAGAGCAAGTACATGTAATTAAAAACTAATATGAGGTAAGAAGCTTACTAACCTTTCTTGAAGCTTGATCTTTGAGAAGCTCTTAGAAAGTTGCAACGCTCGTCTCCCCTCGCAGCACGTCCCTCTTTCTTTCCTCGGCACCTCGAGCAACCACGAAAGTTTCTATCACTAAATCACTCGAGAGAAAAGGAATTAGTGAGTGGGCACTTTTAAACACTACGACTTAAGAACGAGTCTTGAAGTTGCAGAGCTAATCTCTAGGTCAAATGAGGACCTAGGTGCCAAAACAATTAAACGAAATTGAAGAGAGAGAGAGAGAGAGGATCGTCCAAGTCTAGAGAGAGAAGCTCTCAATCTCTAAAACTTTGGGATGAATGAAATGTGAGGAAATGAGGCTCCTATTTATAGGAGAGGTCTCACCATCAATAAGGTAGTTTCCTCTCCTATAGAATATCACATATTCATGAGCAATTTCCTCTTTTTTCCCTTTGATTTGTTTCCTATTTTGTTCAAGGCCTTGCCTTGTCTCTCACTTGGCCGATTCCCACTTTCCTCTTGGAGGAAATTTGTTTCCTCTTTTTCTTTTGGCAAGTATCTAAATACATTTATGCACAAAATAAACTCTCTTTCTCTTAGGTATTTGGGCGCCCATTCTCATCTAGAAGGAGCTTCTAGAAGCTTCTTCATTTGTTCATGACAACATGAGAAAAGCCCATTAAGAATTTTCAATAAAATTCTTATGAAATGAAATTAATTCACAAGGCCCAATAATCAAGTTATGGCCGAGTGACATTAAGTCATCAAATGAACTTGTCAAAAAATTTATTGACATTCATTTCATCCTTTGTCTCAAAAGACAAAAATACCCTTTTAACTATTTTCGTTCTTGTTTTGACTTAGCTTCCAGTTTAACTATGCCTATCGATGTGATTCGTGACAGTGACCTCATGGACCCAAATGAACAAAGCTTGAGCTAAACACTTGGACTCAAAAGTTCACAAACCTTTTCCAAGTTTAGCTTAATGCCAACTGACTCCACTAAAGAGTTGACACTGAAAATCTCTCGGTTCAAATGAATTTATTTTCTACTCAAGAATTCGACCTAATTATGATGAGCGGATCCACTGAGTATTATCTATGTTTACCCTTCATGAATGTCATCAGCTAGTCGGGATTTACTAAATTACCATTTTACCCTTCTAGCTGTTATTTCCTCAACTCCTTTGTCGCTTGTGAATAAGTTAGAAACAATGTATTGACGAGGAGCTAACAAGTCACATTGTTTCATCCAAAAGAGTCAGGACTCAATTTGGACACTGGCCAGTTCATTTATTCACACTCCAAGGAACAAAGCATGAGGTGACATACATTGCATTTCAGCAATCTTGTACATGAATTCCATATCTATGAGAACTTCACAAAGTTACTCATGACAGACTCACAACTTAGTACTTCACCAATAGGCCTTGTTCGAAATCACATAGTGAGTTCGAACTTTGACTTTCTCAAATGAGAATACTAAGGTGTGAAATGGCATGTCTCATTTCAGGATTAAGGTAAGCATAATGCAATTCATACATAGTGACTTCGAGACATAAGAGGTTAAATGGTTTGTTCTTATCTTGTCTCTAGAAGTGCACTGGTCAATTCAGTACCTTCGGAAGATACCTAGAAGAACTATAGAGTCCCAAACTCTCAATGCCTCATAACCAGACATCATAGATTCTTCTAACAATCGTATTGAGGTCAATAGTCCTTTGACCCTAAGATTGCGAATATATCGTTTTAAGCAAACTACGAAGAGTTTGTTCATGCAAATCTACATTTGTCTCTTCGTAAGTTGTTAAGTTTGTTTATCGACTAAAAGACTAAGGTTTTATCATAAAGCTTCAAACAAACAAAGAATGAATGAACGTTTCAACTTTATTAATGAATGAATAGGCAATTACAAGCAAGAGTCTTCATGAGACTTTATTACATCAAATGTACAAAATAAAGATTACAACTCTTCTTGTGGGCACCATTGACAACAAACTCCCACTTGACTCAAAGAAGATATGTGTAGTCTTTCATGCCTAATCCCTCACGATGTTGGTCGAAGACCTTGTTCGCTAGGGCCTTGGTGAATGGATCTGCTAGGTTGTCCACCGTTGAGATCTTCTTCACTTCCACGTCTCCGCGCTGCACGATCTCTCGAATCAAATGGTATTTCCTCTCAATATGCTTAGAGCGCTTATGGCTTCTAGGTTCCTTTGAGTTAGCGACAGCCCCACTATTATCACAATAAAGAGTCATGGGCTCGTCGACGTTTGGAACAACTTGCAAATACTTAAGGAATTTTCTAAGCCATACAGCCTCTTTGGATGCTTCACAAGCAGCCACATATTCTGCTTCCATTGTGGAGTCAGCAATGCAAGATTGCTTAATACTTCTCCACACAACAGCTCCACCATTAAGGATGAACACAGATCCTGAAGTGGATTTCCTGGAATCCTTATCCGCTTGAAAATCGGAGTCGGTATATCCCGTCATAGTCAGGTCAGTACCTGAGTATGTAAGCATCAAGTTCCTAGTTCTTCGAAGATACTTAAGAACATGTTTAACAACAATCCAGTGCTCGGGTCCAGGGTTGGATTGGAAACGGCTAACTACGCCAACGGCGAAACAGATGTCAGGTCTAGTGCAAAGCATAGCATACATGAGGCTTCCTACGGCAGAGGCGTAAGGAATCTTCCTCATGTCTTCAATCTCTTGTGCAGTCTTGGGAGACTGGTCCTTAGAGAGTGAAACTCCATGCCTAAAGGGTGTTTGACCCCTCTTGCAGTCTTGCATCGAGAAGCGATCCATCACCTTATCAATATAAGATGCTTGAGAGAGCGACAGGGTCCGGTTTTTCCTATCTCGAAAGATTTGGATTCCCAGAATGTATGCGGCTTCTCCTAGATCCTTCATATCGAATTGCTTTGCCAGCCAGACCTTAACCTCAGATAACTTACCCACGTCATTACCAATGAGTAGTATATCATCGACATATAGTACCAGAAACACAACCTTGCCTTCGTGTATTAACTTGTAAACACAAGGCTCATCTATTGACTGTTCAAAGCCGAAGCTCTTTACAGTTTCATCGAATCTAATATTCCATGACCTAGATGCTTGCTTTAGTCCATAAATGGATTTAAGCAACTCACAAACCTTGGTCTCTTGACCTTTATCCACGAAACCGTCTGGTTGAGCCATGTAAATGCGCTCGTCAAGATTGCCATTCAGAAAGGCTGTCTTGACATCCATTTGCCAGATCTCATAGTCGAGAGATGCAGCTATGGATAGGAGTATGCGGATGGATTTAAGCATCGCGACTGGCGAGAAGGTTTCTTCATAGTCAATCCCTTCTTGTTGGGTATAACCCTTCGCCACAAGTCGTGCTTTGAACGTCTCGACGTTCCCATCAGGACCCCTTTTCTTCTTGTATATCCACTTACACCCTACGGGTTTAATCCCTTCAGGAAGGTCTACAAGTTTCCAGACATTGTTGACATACATTGAGTGCATTTCAACTTTCATGGCGTCAAGCCAAAGGTTTGATTCAGAACAAGCCATCGCTTGGCTATAGGAAACAGGGTCATCCATGTCGGAGACGGCTACAAGAGAGTCTCCATAAGACATGTACCTGTCAGGCTTTTGAACAGCCCTCCCACTACGTCTAAGTACTACTTGACGAGATTCTGATGGGTTAGGTTGTGTTTCAGTTGGGGTAAGAACAGTTCTTACAGATGAGGTAGAAGCTTCCTCACCCAACTTTTCTTCATGCACAATTTTGCTTCTAGGTTTTGCATCTTTCATAAAGTCCTCCTCGAGGAAACGAGCATTCGGGCTAACGAAAGTCTTATCGTCCTCGGGACTATAGAAAGTCTTATCCCACAAACAAGCACAATTTTGACCTACTAGCCAACTTGCTAGTCTTTTGCCTTAGCACGTGTGCAGGGCAACCCCAAATTCTGATGCGGCCAAGATTCACTTTACGGCCAGTCCATCGTTCATAAGGAGTACCAGGAACCGTTTTAGACGGAACTTGGTTCAGAATATAAGCGACTGTTTCGAGGGCATATCCCCAAAAGGAAAGAGGGAGTGATGAGTAACTCATCATTGATCTAACAATCTCCATAAGAGTTCGGTTTCTTCTCTCTGACACTCCGTTTTGTTGAGGTGTGCCAGGTGCGGTAAGCTGAGAAGCGATTGTTGTCAATGGTGCCCACAAGAAGAGTAGTAGTGTCTATTTGTGTACATTTGATGTAATATAGTCTCATGAAGACTCTTGCTTGTAATTGTTATTCATTAATAAAAAGTTGAAACGTTCATTCAATCTTCCTTGTCTGAAGCTTTATGATAAAACCTTAGTCTTTTAGTCCATAAACAAACTTAACAACTTACGAAGAGACAAATGTAGATTTGCATGAACAAACTCTTCGTAGTTTGCTTAAAACGATATATTCGCAATCTTAGGGTCAAAGGACTATTGACCTCAGTACGATTGTTAGAAGAATCTATGATGTCTGGTTATGAGGCATTGAGAGTTGGAGACTCTATAGTTCTTCTAGGTATCTTCCGAAGGTACTGAATTGACCAGTGCACTTCTAGAGACAAGATAAGAATAAACCATTTAACCTCTTATGTTTCGAAGTCACTATGTATGAATTGCATCATGCTTACCTTAATCCTGAAATGAGACATGCCATTTCACACCTTAGTATTCTCATTTGAGAAAGTCAGAGTTCGGACTCACTATGTGATTCCGAACAGGGCCTATTGGTGAAGTACTAAGTTGTGAGAATGTCATGAGTAACTTTGTGAAGTTCTCATAGATATGGAATTCATGTACAAGATTGCTGAAATGCAATGTATGTCACCTCATGCTTTGTTCCTTGGAGTGTGAATAAATGAACTGGCCAGTGTCCGAATTGAGTCCTGACTCTTTTGGATGAAACAATGTGACTTGTTAGCTCCTTGTCATATACATTGTTTCTAACTTATTCACAAGCGACAAAGGAGTTGAGGAACTAACAGCTAGAAGGGTAAAATGGTAATTTAGTAAATCCCGACTAGCTGATGACATTCATGAAGGGTAAACATAGATAATATTCAGTGGATCCGCTCATTATAATTAGGTGAATTCTTGAGTAGAAAATAAATTCATTTGAACCGAGAGATTTTCAGTGTCAACTCTTTAGTGGAGTCAGTTGGCATTAAGCTAAACTTGGAAAAGGTTTGTGAACTTTTGAGTCCAAGTGTTTAGCTCAAGCTTTGTTCATTTGGATCCATGAGGTCACTGTCACAAATCATATCGAGTAGGAATAGTTAAACTAGAAGCTAAGTCAAAACAAGAACGAGACAAGTTTTACGAAAATTGTCAAAAGGGTAAATTTGTCTTTTTGGACATAGCATGAAATGAATGTCAATATATTTTTTTGACATGGTCATATGATGGCCTAGATCACTTGGCCATGATGTGTTCATTGGGCCTTGTGGATTAATTTCATTTCATAGAATTTTACTTGAAAATTCTCAATGGGCTTTTCTTATGTTGTCATGAACAAGTAAAGAAAAATCTAGAAAGGCTTTCTGGAAGCCCTTTGGCCGTCCAACCCAAGAGAATGGGAGACTAATTTCGTGCAGCCCCATAGAGAAAAAGAGAGTTTATTTTGTGCATTGATGTATAAAGATACTTGCCAAAAGAAAAAGAGGAAACAAATTTCCTTTAGAAGGAAAGTGCATTTTCGGCCAACTAAGAGAGAAAGCAAATGAGGAAACAAATCCAAAGGCTTCTAGAAGCTCATTTGGACGTGCAAGGGGTATGAGGAAACTACCTTTTGAAGGTAATCCTCCTCCTATAAATACCCCACCTCGCTCCTCTCATTTGATTCATTCCACATAAGTTAGAGATTGAGAGACTCTCTCTCTAGACCTTGTGGCCGATTTCTCCTCTCTCTCTCTCCCTCTAGTTATTTTTGTTTTTGTTTTGGCACCTAGGTCCTCATTTGACCTAGTGGTTTTAGCTCTTCGACTTTGAGACTTGTTCTCGAGTCGTCGTGTTTAAAAGTGCCCACTCACTAATTCCTTTATTCTCGAGTGATTCATGTGATAGAAACTTTCGTGGTTGCTCGAGTTGGCGAGGAAAGCAAGAGAGACGTGCTGCGAGGAGACGAACGTTTTCGACCTTCCGAAGGCTTATCAATGTTCAAGCTTCAAGAAAGGTTAGTAAACTTCTATACTCATAATAGTTTTTAATTACATGTACTTGCTCTTTGTCTAGGTTAGTAAAAAACCATTTTTACTTGTAAAAGAAATTTTTTAAAATTCCGCCGCTTACCGAAGCGTTAATTATTTTCTTAAACCCTAGATCGATTCCAACAAATGGTATCAGAGCTATGGTCAAATATTAGCATGTACATGTATTTAAAATTATGAGCTTGAAAATCGTTTTCGAAAGTTTACTAATTTTGTGACAAGTTAGAATTGTTATCTTAGATTTTTTTTTAATTTATTGCTCATGTCTTTAAATTAAAAACCATGTTGTTTTTCTATGATTTTCGGATGTTTTTAAAACATATTAGAATCAGTTCTAAAAGTTTTTAATTTTTTATATTAAAAAACGTGTTTTAAAGGTTTGAGAAATTTCGAGTAAATTTTTTGTGACTAGTTTTGTTATCTTGCTAGTTTCTTATTTTTACTTGAATCGTTTTATGCTTGTTGTTATTTCTTTTATGCCTTGTTATTACATTGCTAATAAAACACAAATAAAAGCTTTAACAACCTTCATAAAACGTTCCGTTACACTCGATTCTTTTTCGCACCTAAAAAGGACCAAGCTTTAATTATTTCTTTTTCTTCGAGCTGGAGTAAATCCGCATTAAAAGTGGCATAACTCTCTTCTCAGAAATCTAAATTTAATGATTCTTGAATCAAATTAAAGCTCTCTCTGTCCTCTGTCCAATGCCACCGGTTTCGGCTGAAAATGACATCGGAGCCGCCAGATATGGCGATTTTACTCCGAGGTGCGCGGCTGTGTTGAAACTCCAGTTTTTTAGAAATCCGGATTTTCAAACCCCACTACCATGAGTTATAGAACTCTAATGAGAAAATTTTCTTGAGCAAAAATGTTTTTCATATGATTATAAACATGATGTGTAAGATTAAAATGTTTTGATTTTTGAAAAGTTTAATTGAAATTGAGTTTTTACAAAACTAGTTTGAATTTTGAAAAACCGTTTTCACTTTCAAACATGAAAATATTTTGTCATCCAAATCAAATAAGTTTTCAAAATATTTTCAAAACTATATCTATATCACATATGTTCAAAATCTATATGCTCTTGAAAATTTGAGTGGGAGGTCTCTTTATAGACAAGCCGAAAAATAAAAAGATGTGTAATCTCAAACTTTCAAGTGTTCGAGTGAGTTGAAATTCACACTTCCCTCACGCACTTTCCCGAAATAGAAAATAGGAAAAGATCGAGTATGTACCTTGTGCCTTTATTCACTAAAACTACTCTGAACATGTCGATATAGGATTCTCTTCTAGTTGTCCGCTCTGTCGCTCTCTAACTAGGAAATCCGTTTCCGAACTTATAAGAGTCGATGAACCAACTCCAAAAACTAAGTGGGAGGGTTATACTTGTTGTTTGTAACCCACGATCCCCAACACTAATGAAAGAAGCAATTAACGTGGGACTAAGAGCCGCTCTTGCGACCCTCACTTAAATGAGAGTACTCCAAGGCGTTATTGCTTCGATCATTGCTCAATGAGCTACGTCCGAGAGTGAGACGATGATGGCAAGGCCTCCCCTTGGGGGATTGTTTTTCAAAGTTGACCTTTTGGACTAAGTGGTTGGTTGCACACTTAGGCTCAATCCCTAGTAATCCTCCCTCGAGGCCCTGCGAAAGGATGTGAGTGATCAAACCAATTTACAAGGTGGCTAGTCAAAATAGATGTATTGACATCTTGGCTTAGCATTAATGATGTGTCATTTACTTATAAAAGGAGATTTTTTGCGGCCTTCTCTTGAGGGAGTAAATTATCGTTTGGTTTATAACACCTTTGGATTTTATAAAAGTCTGAATAAAATTTAAATCCTAAACCAAAGACTAATCATAAACTTGTTTCAACTTATATAGGCAATATGTCTCTCAACCATCTCTCTATCTTTCTTTCCTCGATCAAACTCGAAAACAAAAACTGCGTAGATTCGAAACATAACCTCGACATAAAACCTACCGTTAACAAGCACAAATGGGTACTCACCACCCCATGTCCTCCTCTGACGAATGATGATTCAACTCAAGAGGACAATGACGCCTTAGCGGCCAGGCTTCGATCCGATGAGATTGTGAGGTGCTATATCTTGGCATCTATGAACAATATGCTGAAAGAGCAACATCGTGACATCGAGACTGCCGCCGACATGCTCTACAATCTCCTTGAGAGGTTTGGAGGGCAAAGGCATCAAACAAGGCAACAAGCAGTCCGACAGTTTATGAACTGTCATATGAAGGCTAGGACTCCTGTTAGAGACTTTATGATACTAATCATTAGTTTTCTGAATAGAATGGAAATCCTAGGATCTGAGATTGATGGGAAGAATGTCATAGATATGATCTTAGAAACTCTCCCCGCGTCTCTTGATACCTCCAAGATGAACTACACCATAAACAAGCTAGAGTACACTGTTACCAAGCTTATGATGGAACTTCACACTGCTGTAGGTCTCACTAAGAGAAAGAGGAATCAAGGAGAGGCACATGCTACTGAGCACAAAGCCTCCGCCTCTAGAACTGTGAAGAGACCTTACAAGGCCGATAAAAAGAACTGTCATGCCTATCTCAAAGCAAAGGAACATAGTATTGTACTAGTTATCGAAGCATGCTTAGTAGCTGATAATGTATCAACGTGGATTCTTGACTCCGCTGCTACTAACCATATTTGCTGTTCCTTGAATGGTTTCAAGAAAACCAAAAGCTTAGAGGAAGGCGAGTTCTGTTTCAAATGGGGTGATGGGAGCCTGGTTTCTGCGAAGGCTGTGAGATCCGTGACGCTGTCTTTTGAAGAACGCACTTTAAACTTGAATAATGTTTATTTTATTCCTACCTTTGGGAAGAACTTAATATCCGTTGCTCGTCTTCTTGAGCAAGATTATTGTTTAAAGTTCATTAAGAATGGAATTCGTTTTTCGTTTCCTGATAATTCTTTTGTCACTGATGCATGTATGAAAAATGCTCTTTTCTACATCTATCCCACTCAACCTTCCTTTTTAGACACCAAAATAGATAACGATCTAATTTGGGAGCCAAAGAGGATCAAACTTTCTGAATCCTCCGATCTAACAAAATCAACATACCTCTGGCACTTGAGACTTGGTCATATCAGTCTAGATAGGATTAAGAGACTTGTGAGGGACGGTCCACTCCAAGCCTCTGCAATAGGTTCACTACCTACTTGTGAATCCTGCATAGAAGGAAAAATGACTAAGCGACATTTCTCTGATAAGGGTCGAAGAGCCACTGAGTTGCTGGAACTAATACATTCTGATGTATGTGGTCTGCTCAGTCAGCAGGCACGTGGAGGATACGAATACCTCGTTACCTTCACCGATGATTACTCGCGATATGGGTTTGTCTATTTGCTTAAACACAAATCCGAGACCTTTATCGTATTTAAGGTCTTTAGGGCTTTAGTGGAAAAGCAAACTGGTAAAGTGATCAAAACCCTTCGATCTGATCGAGGTGGTGAGTATATGTCTGGAGAGTTCGATGACTATCTTAAAGAAGAAGGTATCGCTTCTCAGCTTACCGCACCTAGCACACCTCAACAAAACGGAGTGTCAGAGAGAAGGAACCGAACTCTTATGGAGATGGTTAGATCAATGATGAGTTACTCATCACTCCCTCCTTCCTTTTGGGGATATGCCCTTGAAACAGCCGCCTATATTCTGAACCAAGTTCCGTCCAAAACGGTTCCTGGTACTCTTTATGAACGATGGACTGGCCGTAAAGTGAATCTTGGCCGCATCCGAATTTGGGGTTGCCCTGCACACGTGCTGAGGCAAAAGACTAGCAAGTTGGCTAGTAGGTCAGAATTGTGCCTGTTTGTGGGATATCCAAAGGAAACCAAAGGTTTTACTTTCTATAGTTCCGAGGACGATAAGACTTTCGTTAGCATGAATGCTCGTTTCCTTGAGGAGGACTTTATGAAAGATGCAAAACCTAGAAGCAAAATTGTGCTTGAAGAAAAGTTGGGTGAGGAAGCTTCTACCTCATCTGTAAGAACTGCTCTTACCCCAACTGAAACACAACCTAACTCATCAGAATCTCATCAAGTGGTACTTCGACATAGTGGGAGGGCTACTCAAAAGCCTGACAGGTACATGTCTTATGGAGACTCTCTTGTAGCCGTCTCTGACATGGATGATCCCGTTTCCTATAGCCAAGCGTTGGCTTGTTCTGAATCAAACCTTTGGCTTGACGCCATGAAAGTTGAAATGCACTCGATGTATGTCAACAAATTCTGGAAATTTGTAGACCTTCCTGAAGGGATTAAACCCGTAGGGTGTAAGTGGATATACAAGAAGAAAAGGGGTCCTGATGGGAACGTCGAGACGTTCAAAGCACGACTTGTGGCGAAGGGTTATACCCAACAAGAAGGGATTGACTATGAAGAAACCTTCTCGCCAGTCGCGATGCTTAAATCCATCTGCATACTCTTATCCATAGCTGCAGCTCTCGACTATGAGATCTGGCAAATGGATGTCAAGATAGCCTTTCTGAATGGCAAACTTGACGAGCGCATTTACATGGCTCAACCAGACGATTTCGTGGATAAAGGTCAAGAGACCAAGGTTTGTGAGTTGCTTAAATCCATTTATGGACTAAAGCAAGCATCTAGGTCATGGAATATTAGATTCGATGAAACTGTAAAGAGCTTTGGCTTTGAACATTCAATAGATGAGCCTTGTGTTTACAAGTTAATACACGAAGGCAAAGTTGTGTTTCTGGTACTATATGTCGATGATATACTACTCATTGGTAATGACGTGGGTAAGTTATCTAAGGTTAAGGTCTGGCTGGCAAAACAATTCGATATGAAGGATCTAGGAGAAGCCGCGTACATTCTGGGAATCCAAATCTTTCGAGATAGGAAAAACCGGACCCTGTCGCTCTCTCAAGCATCTTATATTGATAAGGTAATGGATCGCTTCTCGATGCAAGACTCCAAGAAGGGCCAAGCACCCTTTAGGCATGGAGTCTCACTCTCTAAGGACCAGTCTCCCAAGACTGCACAAGAGATTGAAGACATGAGGAAAATTCCTTACGCCTCTGCCGTAGGAAGCCTTATGTATGCTATGCTTTGCACTAGACCTGACATCTGTTTCACCGTTGGCATAGTTAGCCGTTTCCAATCCAACCCTGGACCCGAGCACTGGATTGCTGTTAAGCATGTTCTTAAGTATCTTCGAAAAACTACGAATTTGATGCTTACATACTCAGGTACTGACCTGACTATGACGGGATATACCGACTTCGATTTTCAAGCTGATAAGGATTCCAGGAAATCCACTTCGGGATCTGTGTTCATCCTTAATGGTGGAGCTGTTGTGTGGAGAAGTATTAAGCAATCTTGCATTGCTGACTCCACAATGGAAGCAGAATATGTGGCTGCTTGTGAAGCATCCAAAGAGGCTATATGGCTTAGAAAATTCCTTAAGTATTTGGAAGTTGCTCCAAACGTCGACGCGCCCATGACCCTTTATTGTGATAATAGTAGGGCTGTCGCTAACTCAAAGGAACCTCGAAGCCATAAGCGCTCTTGTTGTCGCTGTTTTTCGGACAACTATTTAGGAGCCAAAGACGGTTAGACCCAAGGCCGGACCAAGTGGTCTCGTCTTGACTCGAGCGTGTCGGACTTGGTATCCCAAGTCGTCCCTTAGCTGTGGATGTCCCTTGAGTTCGTCAGAGTACCTGAAAAGGAGTAGAGAACACGTGAACTACAAAGGGGAAACAGGGGGGGTGCCCCTGTTTACCTCTCCGACGCTCAACATTAGTGTGATTGAGGTGGAGTATAGAGGTTTTAGGGGTGTTTAGAGGCCAAAGCTTGAGAGAAACGAGCGAGGTACGAGTTCGGCAGCGTTTCAGTGCTCAAGAATGGATTACCTGGGTCAAGGGAAGGACCTTTGTATTTGTAGGCAGCCAAGGGGTGGTTTGAAGACCCCTTGGCCGAGTGAGCAAGGTTGGGCCGGCCTTGGAGGAGGGCCGGCCTTGGAGAGCCGGCCATGGAGGAGGGCCGGCCTTGGAGGGCCGGCCATGGAGAGCCGGCCTTGGGCGAGGGCCGGCCTTGGAGTGCCGGCCATGGAGAGCCGGCCGGCCATGGAGAGCCGGCCATGGAGGAGGGCCAGCCATGGAGGAGGGCCGGCCTTGGAGGGCCGGCCATGGAGAGCCGGCCGGCCACGGAGAGCCGGCCATGGAGGAGGGCCGGCCTTGGAGTGCCGGCCATGGAGAGCCGGCCTTGGACGAGGGCCGGCCTTGGAGTGCCGGCCATGGAGAGCCGGCCGGCCATAGAGGAGGGCCGGCCTTGGAGTGCCGACCATGGAGGGCCGGCCATGGAGGAGGGCCGGCCTTGGAGTGCCGGCCTTGGAGGGCCGGCCTTGGAGTGCCGGCCTTGGAGGGCCGGCCATGAAGGAAGGCCGGCCTTGGAGAGCCGGCCATGGAGGGCCGGCCTTGGACATGGCCGACTGACCTTCGGGCCGGCGACAGGCCGGTCAAGCATATGGCCGGCCACTGGCCGGCTGAGCATATGGCCGGCCCCTGGCCGGCCGACCCTCGGCCCGGCCATTGGTTTGGGCCGGCCAAAGGCCGAGGCAAGGGTTCGCCCCTCGAGGCCTTGCACCGGTCGCGTGGGTCGAAGTGACGCCCTAGTCCCCGTCGGTCCGAGACGGACCGACAACATTAGCCCCCCGAGTTTCTGGTCGAGCGTAGATCGAGTGGGAACTCAAAGTCCACACTTTCATATGGATTGGGTTTGCGTCATGAGGAATGGCCTTCGCGCGTCGCGAGGGACGACTTTTTGTTTCGGGTTGATCGTGCGTGGCTTATTTTCTCGATCTACCCATGAGGGCGTGATCGATTAGCACGGCTTTATCGTGTTGTGCGCGTCTTGTTTTCTCGACTTGCCAACGAAGGCATAACCGATTTGCACGTCTTTTGTTGTTTTGTGCGCGTCTTGTTTTCTCGATTTGCCAACGAAGGCATAATCGATTTGCGCGTCTTTTTTGTATTGTGCGCGTCTTGTTTTCTCGATTTGCCAACGAAGGCATAATCGATTTGCGCGTCTTTTTTGTATTGTGCGCGTCTTGTTTTCTCGATTTGCCAACGAAGGCATAATCGATTTGCGCGTCTTTTTGGTATTGTGCGCGTCTTGTTTTCTCGATTTGCCAACGAAGGCATAATCGATTTGCGCGTCTTTATTTTGGAAGCAGACATTGAACCCATTTGTAACTCGTTGCCTGTCGGCCGACGAGCTGGGCGGCGAGCGCGATGCCACATTTGTGTGGCGAGGTTTCTCGTGGACGCTGGCTTGACCAGATACTCCCTGGCGGACGCAAGCCTTGAACCCATTTGTAACTCGTTGCCTGTCGGCCGACGAGCTGGGCGGTGAGCGCGGTGCCACATTTGTGTGGCGAGGTTTCCCGTGGACGCTGGCTTGACCAGATACGCCCTGGCGGACGCAAGCCTTGAACCCATTTGTAACTCGTTGCCTGTCGGCCGACGAGCTGGGCGGCGAGCGCGATGCCACATTTGTGTGGCGAGGTTTCCCGTGGACGCTGGCTTGACCAGATACGCCCTCGCGGACGCAAGCCTTCAACCCATTTGTAACTCGTTGCATGTCGGCCGACGAGCTGGGCGGCGAGCGCGATGCCACATTTGTGTGGCGAGGTTTCCCGTGGACGCTGGCTAGACCAGATACGCCCTGGCGGACGCAAGCCTTGAACCCATTTGTAACTCGTTGCCTGTCGGCCGACGAGCTGGGCGGCGAGCGCGATGCCACATTTGTGTGGCGAGGTTTCCCGTGGACGCTGGCTTGACCAGATACGCCCTGGCGGACGCAAGCCTTGAACCCATTTGTAACTCGTTGCCTGTCGGCCGACGAGCTGGGCGGCGAGCGCGATGCCACATTTGTGTGGCGAGGTTTCCCGTGGACGCTGGCTAGACCAGATACGCCCTGCGGACGCAGACCTTGAACGCATTCGTAACTCGTTGCCTTTCGGCCGACGAGCTGGGCGGCGAGCGCGAACTCAAGACTCAACTCGAGGGCTGATGTAGAGCCTGCACGAGGAATAGTTAGTTGACTTGTGGACTTGGGACTCAACTCGAGGACTCATGTAAAGCTTGCACGAGGAGTTTCGTGAAGAGTCGGCGCGAGGAATGTTTCATCTCGAGGAGACATGTGAAGAGTTGGCACGAGGAGTATCAGTCGACTCGCGGACTCGTAGCTCGACTCGAGGAATGAATTCATCTCGAGGAGACATGTGAAGAGTTGGCACGAGGAGTATCAGTCGACTCGTAGACTTGAACTCGACTCGAGGACTCACGTAGACCCTGCACGAGGAGTTTCGTGAAGAGTCGTCGCGAGGAGTATTGGTCGACTCGCGGACTCGTAGCTCGACTCGAGGAATGAATTCCTCTCGAGGAGACATGTGAAGAGTCTCTCTTATTTTCATTTTTTGAGTTGTTGTTGAATTGTTTTTTGATTGAGCGTTTTGATTGAGCGTTGGTCCCTGTTAGCCCCCCGAGTTTCTTGCGTTTGTGAGACAAAGGTTGAGAAACTCTCGCGTTAGAGGTATACAATAGTATGCGTTACATTTTTTCGTGTGTGAAAGAACTCTTTATTGCAATAAGGGGGTCATTACAGTCTGCCATGGCACTTGGCCTTCTTTGAAAAAAGGAAATTACATTTTTGAAATGAAAGTGATCACGAAGCCGATCGAGTTCGGGCGTGAATGTCGAAGTCACGACCATCATGGCTTGCTAGTAGACGCAACGAATTCCCTGAGATTCCCAACTCGAATTAGGGAATCAATTCGCTTCTTGAGCTGCTTGCATTCGATCGTCACATGTCCGTGATCTTTGTGGTATTCACAGAATCTGCTTCGATCTCGCCTTGCGGGGTCCTTTGTGAGTGGAGCGGGGCTTCCCAGCTTATTGTGGCGTAAGCTCAGGATCCGGTCGGGCGTTGTGTTGAGCGGGACGAAGGATCGCTTCGGGGCTGGAGAAGGGTGGTCGTTAGGGACTTGACCCTTCCGGCGCCGTTTCCTTCGTGACTCGGGACCAAAGGCCGGCATCACAAGCGTGGCCGCGCGCTTTTGGTTGGGTGCTTGATCAGTGTTGGGTGGTTGCTGCCCCAAGACGATCGCGGTCTCACGTTGAGCGTCGAGTTTTTCTCTCAAGTCGAACTCGTGCTTCTCTCTTTGAGAGTTGAGGCGGTCTCTCAAGTCTCCGGAGGCCGTCCCTATCACCCTTGTTAAGGGCGCGTCATTCGGGCGACGCCTTTGGCGGGGGCCGAGACCATCGACGTTGTCACCTTCACAAGGGTTTTGGACGCGGACGGTGAGCTTGGAGCGTCCCTTTCGGGACCTCGAGACCGAGCGTCCTCGGGTATCGCGCGAGTTTTGACGCCTTGACGTGGTCGCCCGAGGGTGTTCCCTCGAGGGCGCGTGCGCGTACTCATAAGAAAGTTGACGTCTCGGCGCGGCCGCCCGAGGGTGTCCCCTTGGAAGCGTGCGCGTGCGTCCCCTTTCGTGAGCAAGGTGGTCGAGGTCGGTCTTGAGGTTGACGTCGTCGACGTTGTTGGAGTCGAGGAGGTCGGCGATGAGTGCGCCGGTGACGCCGGGGCGGTCTAGGAGCTCGGCGAGCCTCCGAGCCGTGTCGTCTCGGACTGCGGCCTTGGGGTCATTCGCCGGGTCTCGGGGCTGGCTCTCGTTATCACGAGGTTGCCCTTCGAGGCGGTGCGCGGAGCTTTTGAGGTCGTGCCTCGAGCTAGTCGCTCGGACGCCCACAGAGGTGGCGGGGCTACGACTCATCTCTCGAGAGTCGTAGAAGTGAGAAGTAGACTGGTAGAGGGGATGTGTTGCCAAGGTCGAGAGATCCCCTCCTTCTAGCGCCAAAATGTTGTCGCTGTTTTTCGGACAACTATTTAGGAGCCAAAGACGGTTAGACCCAAGGCCGGACCAAGTGGTCTCGTCTTGACTCGAGCGTGTCGGACTTGGTAACCCAAGTCGTCCCTTAGCTGTGGATGTCCCTTGAGTTCGTCAGAGTACCTGAAAAGGAGTAGAGAACACGTGAACTACAAAGGGGAAACAGGGGGGGTGCCCCTGTTTACCTCTCCGACGCTCAACATTAGTGTGATTGAGGTGGAGTATAGAGGTTTTAGGGGTGTTTAGAGGCCAAAGCTTGAGAGAAACGAGCGAGGTACGAGTTCGGCAGCGTTTCAGTGCTCAAGAATGGATTACCTGGGTCAAGGGAAGGATCCTTGTATTTGTAGGCAGCCAAGGGGTGGTTTGAAGACCCCTTGGCCGAGTGAGCAAGGTTGGGCCGGCCTTGGAGGAGGGCCGGCCTTGGAGAGCCGGCCATGGAGGAGGGGCGGCCTTGGAGGGCCGGCCATGGAGAGCCGGCCTTGGGCGAGGGCCGGCCTTGGAGTGCCGGCCATGGAGAGCCGGCCATGGAGGAGGGCCAGCCATGGAGGAGGGCCGGCCTTGGAGGGCCGGCCATGGAGAGCCGGCCATGGAGGAGGGCCGGCCTTGGAGTGCCGGCCATGGAGAGCCGGCCTTGGACGAGGGCCGGCCTTGGAGTGCCGGCCATGGAGAGCCGGCCGACCATGGAGGAGGGCCGGCCTTGGAGTGCCGGCCATGGAGGGCCGGCCATGGAGGAGGGCCGGCCTTGGAGTGCCGGCCTTGGAGGGCTGGCCTTGGAGTGCCGGCCTTGGAGGGCCGGCCATGAAGGAGGGCCGGCCTTGGAGAGCCGGCCATGGAGGGCCGGCCTTGGACATGGCCGACTGACCTTCGGGCCGGCGACAGGCCGGTCAAGCATATGGCCGGCCACTGGCCGGCTGAGCATATGGCCGGCCACTGGCCGGCCGACCCTCGGCCCGGCCATTGGTTTGGGCCGGCCAAAGGCCGAGGCAAGGGTTCGCCCCTCGAGGCCTTGCACCGGTCGCGTGGGTCGAAGTGACGCCCTAGTCCCCGTCGGTCCGAGACGGACCGACAACAGCTCTAAACATATTGAGAGGAAATACCATTTGATTCGAGAGATCGCGCAACGCGGAGACGTGGAGGTGAAGTAGATCTCTGGCAGATCCATTCACCAAGGCCCTAGCGAACATGGTCTTCGACCAACTTCGAGAGGGATTAGGCATGTAGGACTACTCACATCTTCTTTGAGTCAAGTGGGAGTTTGTTGTCAATGGTGCCCACAAGAAGAGTAGTAGTGTCTATTTGTGTACATTTGATGTAATATAGTCTCTTGAAGACTCTTGCTTGTAATTGTTATTCATTAATAAAAATTTGAAACGTTCATTCAATCTTCCTTGTCTGAAGCTTTATGATAAAACCTTAGTCTTTTAGTCCATAAACAAACTTAACAACTTACGAAGAGACAAATGTAGATTTGCATGAACAAACTCTTCGTAGTTTGCTTAAAACGATATATTCGCAATCTTAGGGTCAAAGGACTATTGACCTCAGTACGATTGTTAGAAGAATCTATGATGTCTGGTTATGAGGCATTGAGAGTTGGAGACTCTATAGTTCTTCTAGGTATCTTCCGATGGTACTGAATTGACCAGTGCACTTCTAAAGACAAGATAAGAACAAACCATTTATCCTCTTATGTCTCGAAGTCACTATGTATGAATTGCATCATGCTTACCTTAATCCTTGTTGTCGCTGTTTTTCGGACAACTATTTAGGAGCCAAAGACGGTTAGACCCAAGGCCGGACCAAGTGGTCTCGTCTTGACTCGAGCGTGTCGGACCCGGTATCCCGAGTCGTCCCTTAGCTGTGGGTGTCCCTTGAGTCCGTCAGAGTACCTGAAAAGAAGTAGAGAATACGTGAACTACAAAGGGGAAACAGGGGGGGGGCCCTGTTTACCTCTCCGACACTCAACATTAGTGTGATTGAGGTGGAGTATAGAGGTTTTAGGGGTCTTTAGAGGCCAAAGCTTGAGAGAAACGAGCGAGGTACGAGTTCGGCAGCGTTTCAGTGCTCAAGAATGGGTTACCTGGGTCGAGGGAGAGACCCTCATATTTATAGGCCGCCAAGAGGTGTTTGAGGAACCTCTTGGCCGAGGGCCGGCCTTGGAGCGCCGGCCTTGGAGGGCCGGCCTTGGAGCGCCGGCCGTGGAGGGCCGGCCTTGGAGCGCCGGCCGTGGAGGGCCGGCCCTGGAGCGCCGGCCGTGGAAGGCCGGTCTTGGAGCGCCGGCCGTGGAAGGCCGGTCCTGGAGCGCCGGCCGTGGAAGGCCGGCCTTGGAGCGCCGGCCGTGGAGGGCCGGTCTTGGAGCGCCGGCCGTGGAAGGCCGGCCTTGGAGCGCCGGCCGTGGAGGGCCGGCCTTGGAGCGCCGGCCGTGGAAGGCCGGCCTTGGAGCGCCGGCCGTGGAGGGCCGGTCTTGGAGCGCCGGCCGTGGAAGGCCGGCCTTGGAGCGCCGGCCGTGGAGGGCCGGCCTTGGAGCGCCGGCCGTGGAGGGCCGGCCTTGGAGCGCCGGCCGTGGAAGGCCGGCCATGGAGCGCCGGCCGTGGAGGGCCGGCCTTGGAGCGCCGGCCGTGGAGGGCCGGCCTTGGAGCGCCGGCCGTGGAAGGCCGGTCTTGTAGCGCCGGCCGTGGAAGGCCGGCCTTGGAGCGCCGGCCTTGGCCAGCGCCGGCCTTGGAGAGCCGGCCTTGGGCCGGTCATACGCCGGGCGGCCGCCGGCCGGGAGCTGGCCGGACGGTACTTGGCCGGCCGGGAGCCGCTGTGCGGGCCTTGCACCGGTCGCGTGGATCTAAGCGATGCCTTAGTTCTCGTCGGTCCGAGACGGACCGACAGCATTAGCCCCCCGAGTTTCTGGTCGAGCGTAGATCGAGTGGAAACTCAAAATCCACGCTTTCATATGGATTGGGTTTGGGTCATGAGGAATGGCCTTCGCGCGTCGCGAGGGACGACTTTTTGTTTCGGGTTGATCGTGCGTGGCTCATTTTCTCGATCTACCAATGAGGGCGTGATCGATTAGCACAGCTTTACCGTGTTGTGCGCGTCTTGCTTTCTCGACTTGCCAACGAAGGCATAACCGATTTGCACGTCTTTTGTTGTCTTGTGCGCGTCTTGTTTTCTCGATTCGCCCACGAAGGCATAATCGATTTGCGCGTCTTCGTTGTTTTGTGCGCGTCTTGTTTTCTCGATTTGCCAGCGAAGGCATAATCGATTTGCACGTCTTTTTTGTTTTGTGCGCGTCTTACTTTTCTCGATTTGCCAACGAAGGCATAATCGATTTGCACGTCTTTGTCGTTTTGTGCGCGTCTTACTTTTCTCGATTTGCCAACGAAGGCATAATCGATTTGCACGTCTTTGTCGTTTTGTGCGCGTCTTACTTTTCTCGATTTGCCAACGAAGGCATAATCGATTTGCGCGTCTTTGTCGTTTTGTGCGCGTCTTACTTTTCTCGATTTGCCAACGAAGGCATAATCGATTTGCACGTCTTTGTCGTTTTGTGCGCGTCTTACTTTTCTCGATTTGCCAACGAAGGCATAATCGATTTGCGCGTCTTTGTCGTTTTGTGCGCGTCTTACTTTTCTCGATTTGCCAACGAAGGCATAATCGATTTGCGCGTCTTTGTCGTTTTGTGCGCGTCTTACTTTTCTCGATTTGCCAACGAAGGCATAATCGATTTGCACGTCTTTGTCGTTTTGTGCGCGTCTTACTTTTCTCGATTTGCCAACGAAGGCATAATCGATTTGCGCGTCTTTGTCGTTTTGTGCGCGTCTTACTTTTCTCGATTTGCCAACGAAGGCATAATCGATTTGCGCGTCTTTTTTTTTTTTTGGACGCAGACCTTGAACCCATTTGTAACTCGTTGCCTGTCGGCCGACGAGCTGGGCGGCGAGCGCGATGCCACATTTGTGTGGCGAGGTTTCCCGTGGACGCTGGCTTGACCAGATACGCCCTGGCGGACGCAGGCCTTGAACCCATTTGTAACTCGTTGCCTGTCGGCCGACGAGCTGGGCGGCGAGCGCGATGCCACATTTGTGTGGCGAGGTTTCCCGTGGACGCTGGCTTGGCCAGATACGCCCTGGCGGACGCAAGCCTTGAACCCATTTGTAACTCGTTGCCTGTCGGCCGACGAGCTGGGCGGCGAGCGCGATCTCAAGACTCAACTCGAGGGCTCTTGTAGAGCCTGCACGAGGAGTTTCGTGAAGAGTCGTCGCGAGGAGTATCGGTCGACTCGTGGACTCGGAGCTCGACTCGAGGAATGAGTTCGTCTCGAGGAGACATGCGAAGAGTTGGCACGAGGAGTATCAATCGACTCGTGGATTCGAACTCGACTCGAGGACTCGCGTAAAGCCTGTACGAGGAGTCTTGTGAAGAGTCGGCGCGAGGAGTATCGGTCGACTCGCGGACTCGTAGCTCGACTCGAGGAATGAGTTCGTCTCGAGGAGACATGCGAAGAGTTGGCACGAGGAGTATCAATCGACTCGTGGATTCGAACTCGACTCGAGGACTCGCGTAAAGCCTGTACGAGGAGTCTTGTGAAGAGTCGGCGCGAGGAGTATCGGTCGACTCGCGGACTCGTAGCTCGACTCGAGGAATGAATTCATCTCGAGGAGACATGTGAAGAGTTAGCACGAGGAGTATCAATCGACTCGTGGACTCGAACTCGACTCGAGGACTCACGTAGAGCTTGCACGAGGAGTTTTGCGAAGAGTCGGCGCGAGGAGTATCGGTCGACTCGCGGACTCGTAGCTCGACTCGAGGAATGAATTCATCTCGAGGAGACATGTGAAGAGTTTCTCTTATTTTTATTTTTTGAGTTGTTGTTGAATTGTTTTTTGATTGAGCGTTGGTCCCTGTTAGCCCCCCGAGTTTCTTGCGTTTGTGAGACAAAGGTTGAGAAACTCTCGTGTTAGAGGTATGCAATAGCATGCGTTACATTTTTTCATGTGTGAAATAACTCTTTATTGCAATAAGGGGGTCATTACAGTTTGCCATGGCACTTGGCCTTCTTTGAAAAAAAAAGGAAATTACATTTTTGAAATGAAAGTGACCACGAAGTCGATCGAGTTCGGGCGTGAATGTCGAAGTCGCGACCATCATGGCTTGCTAGTAGACGCGACGAATTCCCTGAGATTCCCAACTCGAATTAGGGAATCAATTCGCTTCTTGAGCTGCTTGCATTCGACCGTCGCGTGCCCGTGATCTTTGTGGTATTCGCAGAACCGACTTCGATCTCGCTTCGCGGGGTCCTTTGTGAGTGGAGCGGGGCTTCCCAGCTCATCGCGGCGTAAGCGCAGGATCCGGTCGGGCGTTGTGTTGAGCGGGACGAAGGATCGCTTCGGGGCTGGAGAAGGGTGGTCGTTAGGGACTTGACCCTTCCGGCGCCTTTTCCTTCGAGACTCGAGACCAACGGCCGGCATCACAAGCTTGGCTGCTCGTTCTTGGTCGAGTGCTCGATCAACGTTGGGTGGTTGCTGCCCCAAGATGATCGCGGTCTCACGTCGGGCGTTGAGCTTTTCTCTCAAGTCGAACCCGTGATTCTCTCTTTGAGAACTGAGGCGGTCTCTCAAGTCTCCGGAGGCCGTCCCAATCACCCTTGTCAAGGGCGCGTCACTCAGGCGACGCCTTTGGAGCGGGCCGAGACCATCGACGTTGTCACCCTCACAAGGGTTTTGGACGCGGACGGTGAGCTTGGAGCGTCCCTTTCGGGACTTTGAGACCGAGCGTCCTCGGGTATTGCGTGAGCTTTGGAGCCTTGATGTGGTCGCCCGAGGGTGTCCCCTCGAGGGCGTGTGTGCGTGCTCACCAGAAAGTTGACGTTTTGACGCGGCCGCCCGAGGGTGTCCCCTTGGAGGCGTGCGCGCGTGTCCACTTTCGTGAATAGCGAGGTCGAGGTTGGTCTCGTGGTTGATGTCGCCGACGTTGTTGGAGTCGAGGAGGTCGGCGATGAGCGCGCCGGTGACGCCGGGGCGGTCTAGGAGTTCGGCGAGCCTTCGAGCCGTGTCCTCTCGGACTGCGGCCTCGGGGTCATTCGCCGGGTCTCGGGGCTGGCTCTCATTATCATGAGGTTGCCCTTCGAGACGGTGCGCGGAGCTTTGGAGGTCGCGCCTCGAGCTAGTCGCTCGGGCGCCCACGGAGGTGGCGGGGCTACGACTCATCTCTCGAGAGTCGTAGAAGTGAGAAGAAGACTGGTAGAGGGGATGTGTTGCCAAGGTCGAGAGATCCCCTCCTTCTAGCGCCAAAATGTTGTCGCTGTTTTTCGGACAACTATTTAGGAGCCAAAGACGGTTAGACCCAAGGCCGGACCAAGTGGTCTCGTCTTGACTCGAGCGTGTCGGACCCGGTATCCCGAGTCGTCCCTTAGCTGTGGGTGTCCCTTGAGTCCGTCAGAGTACCTGAAAAGGAGTAGAGAATACGTGAACTACAAAGGGGAAACATGGGGGGGGCCCCTGTTTACCTCTCCGACGCTCAACATTAGTGTGATTGAGGTGGAGTATAGAGGTTTTAGGGGTGTTTAGAGGCGAAAGCTTGAGAGAAACGAGCGAGGTACGAGTTCGGCAGCGTTTCAGTGCTCGAGAATGGGTTACCTGGGTCGAGGGAGAGACCCTCATATTTATAGGCGGCCAAGAGGTGTTTGAGGAACCTCTTGGCCGAGGGCCGGCCTTGGAGGGCCGGCCTTGGAGCGCCGGCCTTGGAGGGCCGGCCTTGGAGCGCCGGCCGTGGAGGGCCGGCCTTGGAGCGCCGGCCGTGGAGGGCCGGCCCTGGAGCGCCGGCCGTGGAAGGCCGGTCTTGGAGCGCCGGCCGTGGAAGGGCGGTCCTGGAGCGCCGGCCGTGGAAGGCCGGCCTTGGAGCGCCGGCCGTGGAGGGCCGGTCTTGGAGCGCCGGCCGTGGAAGGCCGGCCTTGGAGCGCCGGCCGTGGAGGGCCGGCCTTGGAGC
The DNA here is from genome assembly GCF_054948205.1 of Urtica dioica subsp. dioica. Classification (NCBI taxonomy): domain Eukaryota; kingdom Viridiplantae; phylum Streptophyta; class Magnoliopsida; order Rosales; family Urticaceae; genus Urtica; species Urtica dioica. The sequence goes on along the minus strand of NC_142764.1, from coordinate 1,244,225 downwards.
GCCGGCCGTGGAAGGCCGGCCTTGGAGCGCCGGCCGTGGAGGGCCGGTCTTGGAGCGCCGGCCGTGGAGGGCCGGCCTTGGAGCGCCGGCCGTGGAGGGCCGATCTTGGAGCGCCGGCCGTGGAAGGCCGGCCTTGGAGCGCCGGCCGTGGAGGGCCGGCCTTGGAGCGCCGGCCGTGGAGGGCCGGCCTTGGAGCGCCGGCCGTGGAAGGCCGGGCTTGGAGCGCCGGCCGTGGAAGGCCGGCCTTGGAGCGCCGGCCTTGGCCAGCGCCGGCCTTGGAGTGCCGGCCTTGGAGTGCCGGCCTTGGAGTGCCGGCCTTGGCCAGCGCCGGCCTTGGGCCGGTCATACGCCGGGCGGCCGCCGGCCGGGAGCCGCTGTGCGGGCCTTGCACCGGTCGCGTGGATCTAAGCGATGCCTTAGTTCTCGTCGGTCCGAGACGGACCGACAACAATCCTGAAATGAGACATGCCATTTCACACCTTAGTATTCTCATTTGAGAAAGTCAGAGTTCGGACTCACTATGTGATTCCGAACAGGGCCTATTGGTGAAGTACTAAGTTGTGAGAATGTCATGAGTAACTTTGTGAAGTTCTCATAGATATGGAATTCATGTACAAGATTGCTGAAATGCAATGTATGTCACCTCATGCTTTGTTCCTTGGAGTGTGAATAAATGAACTGGCCAGTGTCCGAATTGAGTCCTGACTCTTTTGGATGAAACAATGTGACTTGTTAGCTCCTTGTCATATACATTGTTTCTAACTTATTCACAAGCGACAAAGGAGTTGAGGAACTAACAGCTAGAAGGGTAAAATGGTAATTTAGTAAATCCCGACTAGCTGATGACATTCATGAAGGGTAAACATAGATAATATTCAGTGGATCCGCTCATTATAATTAGGTGAATTCTTGAGTAGAAAATAAATTCATTTGAACCGAGAGATTTTCAGTGTCAACTCTTTAGTGGAGTCAGTTGGCATTAAGCTAAACTTGGAAAAGGTTTGTGAACTTTTGAGTCCAAGTGTTTAGCTCAAGCTTTGTTCATTTGGATCCATGAGGTCACTGTCACAAATCATATCGAGTAGGAATAGTTAAACTAGAAGCTAAGTCAAAACAAGAACGAGACAAGTTTTACGAAAATTGTCAAAAGGGTAAATTTGTCTTTTTGGACATAGCATGAAATGAATGTCAATAAATTTTTTTGACATGGTCATATGATGGCCTAGATCACTTGGCCATGATGTGTTCATTGGGCCTTGTGGATTAATTTCATTTCATAGAATTTTACTTGAAAATTCTCAATTGGTTTTTCTTATGTTGTCATGAACAAGTAAAGAAAAATCTAGAAAGGCTTTCTGGAAGCCCTTTGGCCGTCCAACCCAAGAGAATGGGAGACTAATTTCGTGCAGCCCCATAGAGAAAAAGAGAGTTTATTTTGTGCATTGATGTATAAAGATACTTGCCAAAAGAAAAAGAGGAAACAAATTTCCTTTAGAAGGAAAGTGCATTTTCGGCCAACTAAGAGAGAAAGCAAATGAGGAAACAAATCCAAAGGCTTCTAGAAGCTCATTTGGACGTGCAAGGGGTATGAGGAAACTACCTTTTGAAGGTAATCCTCCTCCTATAAATACCCCACCTCATTCCTCTCATTTGATTCATTCCACATAAGTTAGAGATTGAGAGACTCTCTCTCTAGACCTTGTGGCCGATTTCTCCTCTCTCTCTCTCTCTAGTTATTTTTGTTTTTGTTTTGGCACCTAGGTCCTCATTTGACGTAGTGGTTTTAGCTCTTCGACTTTGAGACTTGTTCTCGAGTCGTCGTGTTTAAAAGTGCCCACTCACTAATTCCTTTATTCTCGAGCGATTCATGTGATAGAAACTTTCGTGGTTGCTCGAGTTGGCGAGGAAAGCAAGAGAGACGTGCTGCGAGGAGACGAACGTTTTCAACCTTCCGAAGGCTCATCAATGTTCAAGCTTCAAGAAAGGTTAGTAAACTTCTATACTCATAATAGTTTTTAATTACATGTACTTGCTCTTTGTCTATGTTAGTAAAAAACCGTTTTTACTTGTAAAAGAAAATTTTTAAAATTCCGCCGCTTACCGAAGCGTTAATTATTTTCTTAAACCCTAGATCGATTCCAACAGCGATACCTTAAGAAAGTCATCGAACTCTCCAGACATATACTCACCACCTCGATCAGATCGAAGGGTTTTGATCACTTTGCCAGTTTGCTTTTCCACTAAAGCCCTAAAGACCTTAAATACGTTAAAGGTCTCGGATTTGTGTTTGAGCAAATAGACAAACCCATATCGTGAGTAATCATCAGTGAAGGTAACGAAGTATTCGTATCCTCCACGTGCCTGTTGGCTGAGCGGACCACATACATGAGAATGTATTAGTTCCAGCAACTCAGTGGCTCTTCGACCCTTATCGGAGAAAGGTCGCTTAGTCATTTTTCCTTCTATGCAGGATTCACAAGTGGTCTCGTCTTGACTCGAGCGTGCCGGGCTTGGTATCCCAAGCCGTCCCTTAGCTGTAGATGATCTCTATCTCGTCCAAACACCTGAAACGTGAACAGAAAGGTGTGAACTACAAAGGGGAAACAGAGGGGTTGCCTCTGTTTACCTCTCCGACGCTCAACATTAGTAGGATTGAGGTGGTTTGTAGAGGGTTTAGTGTTTAGAGGTCGAGACTTGAGAGAAACGAGCGAGGTACGAGTTCGACAGCGTTTCAGTACTCAAATTCGGATTACCTGGACCAAGGGGGGTGCCTTGGTATTTATAGGCAGCCAAGGGGTGGTTTGAAGACCCCTTGGCCGAGTGAGCAAGGTTGGGCCGGCCTTGGAGGAGGGCCGGCCATGGAGAGCCGGCCATGGAGGAAGGCCGGCCTTGGAGTGCCGGCCGGCCATGGAGAGCCGGTCATGGAGGAGGGCCGGCCTTGGAGTGCCGCCCATGGAGAGCCGGCCATGGAGGAAGGCCGGCCTTGGAGTGCCGGCCATGGAGGAGGGCCGGCCTTGGAGTGCCGGCCATGGAGAGCCGGCCTTGGGCGAGGGCCGGCCTTGGAGTGCCGGCCATGGAGAGCCGGCCGGCCATGGAGGAGGGCCGGCCTTGGAGTGCCGGCCATGGAGAGCCGGCCTTGGGCGAGGGCCGGCCTTGGAGTGCCGGCCATGGAGGAAGGCCGGCCTTGGAGTGCCGGCCTTGGAGAGCCGGCCGGCCATGGAGAGCCGGCCATGGAGGAAGGCCGGCCTTGGAGTGCCGGCCTTGGAGGGCCGGCCATGGAGGAAGGCCGGCCTTGGAGTGCCGGCCGTGGAGAGCCGGCCGGCCATGGAGGAGGGCCGGCCTTGGAGTGCCGGCCATGGAGGGCCGGCCGGCCATGGAGGAGGGCCGGCCTTGGAGGGCCGGCCATGGAGAGCCGGTCATGGAGGAAGGCCGGCCTTGGAGTGCCGGCCGTGGAGAGCCGGCCGGCCATGGAGGAGGGCCGGCCTTGGAGTGCCGGCCATGGAGGGCCGGCCATGGGGGAGGGCCGGCCATGGAAGAGGGCCGGCCTTGGACATGGCCGACTGACCTTTGGGCCGGCGACAGGCCGGTCAAGCATGTGGCCGGCCATTGGCCGGCTGAGCATATGGCCGGCCACTGGCCGGCCGACCCTCGGCCCGGCCATTGGTTTGGGCCGGCCAAAGGCCGAGGCAAGGGTTCGCCCTTCGAGGCCTTGCATCGGTCGCGTGGGTCGAAGTGGCGCCTTAGTCTCCGTCGGTTCGAGACGGACCGACAACAAAAATTACCATTTTACCCTTCTAGCTGTTATTTCCTCAACTCCTTTGTCGCTTGTGAATAAGTTAGAAACAATGTATTGACGAGAACCTAACAAGTCACATTGTTTCATCCAAAAGAGTCAAGACTCAATTTGGACACTGGCCAGTTCATTTATTCACACTCCAAGGAACAAAGCATGAGGTGATATACATTGCATTTCAGCAATCTTGTACATGAATTCCATATCTATGAGAACTTCATAAAGTTACTCATGACATTCTCACAACTTAGTATTTCACCAATAGGCCTTGTTCGGAATCACATAGTGAGTCCGAACTCTGACTTTCTCAAATGAGAATACTAAGGTGTGAAATGACATGTCTCATTTCAGGATTAAGGTAAGCACGATGCAATTCATACGTAGTGACTTCGAGACATAAGAGGTTAAATGGTTTGTTCTTATCTTGTCTCTAGAAGTGCACTGGTCAATTCAGTACCTTCGGAAGATACCTAGAAGAACTATAGAGTCTCCAACTCTCAATGCCTCATAACCAGACATCATAGATTCTTCTAACAATCATACTGAGGTCAATAGTCCTTTGACCCTTAGATTGCGAATATATCGTTTTAAGCAAACTACGAAGAGTTTGTTCATGCAAATCTACATTTGGCTCTTCGTAAGTTGTTAAGTTTGTTTATGGACTAAAAGACTAAGGTTTTATCATAAAGCTTCAGACAAGGAAGATTGAATGAACATTTCAACTTTTATTAATAAATAAGCAGTTACAAGAAAGAGTCTTCGTAAGACTATATGACATCAAATGTTCATAAATACACACTACAACTCTTCTTGTGGGAACCATTGACAACAATCTCTTCATCTCCTATCGACACGCTCGATTTCTTACTCTTCTCTGCTTCTCTTGATGCCATTTTTGGCCTGAAGCAGTCTCTCTACTCTCTCCCCCGTTCTCAGAGTTTCCGAAGCACTCACGGGAACTTCCCGGACGTCGCTCCCTCTGATCGAACGTTCTCCGGTGCTCAAGCACGCCCTTAGGGTTCACAACTAGAGTTCCCCTCGCACGTCTAACACGCTAGACGCGTACGCGATCTCCGAGGTTCTGAGACGCTGCCAAGGAATCCTTGTGCCCCGTCTCCTTCGTCGAGTACGCTTCTCCACCAAGGTTCTACACTTCATACTGCGTCTTTCACGCCTGAACTACGTTCTGACCTGATCCCACACACAGGTACGTAGGCAGCCGACAGCAAAGGCACGGTCACTCCTCCTCCTCACCCCCTACCTCACCCGAGAGGCGGGTTGATCGGAGAAAACCTAGCTCGAGACTTTCGAGTTCACACTCTTGGCCCGGGTGCGATCACCTGGTCCGGCCTTGGATCGAACCGCCCGAGGTTTTCAGTAGTTATTCATTTTCGTGCGACAACATTTTGGCGCTAGAAGGAGGGGACTTCCCGACCTGTTCAGCCCGAAATCCCTTCTGTTCATCTTCATCTTCTCTTCTGCAAACTCAGCTTTCTCGAACTTGTGAAAATATGAGTAGCCAACCACCCGTACATTCTGAGGGCGTTAACAACCCTGATAACGTCACCGGGACCAAAAAGTACTTCTTGCGCTCCCGAGCGCATGGTGACGAAGAGTCGCTCCATGAAGAGAGCTCGACCCGCTCACCATATCCATCTCCTGATAGCAGGGACAACCGCATCATGGAGTTAGAGGAGAGTATCCGCCGACTAAAGGCGAGGAACGCAAGGTACCAATGTCGACTAGCTGCGAAGCAACCTGTGCGTGACATGGTAATCCCCAACGGGGATCCTGAGAACCTCAACGAGGAAAGCCGCGACTGCGACCATGATTACGAGGGTATTGGTGAGTCGGAGGATATCGAGACTTCTCTCACGAAGGACGGGGGACTCCCCGCCGTGCTTGAAGCCGGTCCATCGAATCCCTTACCCCGAACAGGAGATGCGCCGGCAGCTTCTCAAGAGGGGAATTCCCGACGTTCAGCTCTCGACCGACTAGGTCCGAGGGAGAATGTAGCGGAAAGTCAGGGCACGCGGAGAGCGCGCCGTCGCACACGAAGCCTGCGCCTCCGTACGACTAGCCCTGACCTTAGGGACTTCCTCACTGCTCAACGCATTGGGCGTGGCAATGATCTGAGAGAGCGGCTAAGCTCTAGACCCAACATCCCGCTGGCAGCCCCAACTAACGGGAACCGCCGCGCAGGTCAAGGGTCTAACGAGAGGCTGCAGGAAACTCCTCCCGAACAAGGGGTTACTCCAACGACCGGTCTCGATGTTGTCACTATGATCCACAATCTTTGGAATGAGGTGCGAGATCTCCGAGAATACAGAGTAGGTGGAAGCACCTATGGGGTCGTTGAGGAGAATTCCTCGCCTTTCACGGCTCAGATACTGGCTGAGGTTTGTACGAGGAATTTCAAGCTCCCGAACCTCACTCCCTATGATGGGAAAGCAGATCCTGCTTACCACATCCAGCATTATGAAACCTGGATGACGATGCAGGGTGTTTCTCCTGGCGCCATGTGCCAAGCTTTTAGTTTGACCCTCGCCGGACCCGGTTTTGAGTGGTTCAAGAACTTAAGGCCAGGAAGCATCCACTCGTTCAAAGACCTGAAGGACATGTTCCTAGCACGGTTCGCTACGTCTATGGTCCAGAAGAAGACCAAGATGTACCTGTGCTCAATCAGGCAAGAGAGTAGCGAATCTCTTAGACGATACCTCGCCCGATTCACGGAAGAGTCGAACAAGGTAGACCGCTTTGACGACGGTGACGCAATCGCCGCTATCATAGAAGGCTTGCGCACTAGTGACTTCCTCAAGTCAGTCGTCAGCCGTGTCCCTTCAACCATGGCCGAGTTGATGACTCGAGCTAAGACCTTCATGGGAGTCGAAGATTACCTCGACGGCCGCAAGAGCACTAATCAAAGCTCTCGTCGTCGAGAAGAACCTAGCCACGAGCAGAACGAACCTCGTAAAAGGCGACACAAGGGGAATCAGGTTTCTAATAACCAACCCCCTGTACCCCAGAAACCGCGACTTGCGGAAAACTTCAAAGGGTACTCGTCGTTCACGCCGCTGAACACGGCGCCAGAACGAATCCTGGCTCTGGCACGTGACAAGTTCACGCCCCCGGCTCCAATGAAAAAGGATCCCGCAACTCGCGATCGATCCAGATATTGTGAGTTCCATCGGGAATACGGTCATTTGACCTCGGAATGCTACAACCTTAAAAGGCAAATCGAGGCTTTGATCCAACGGGGTGAGCTGAAAGAGTTCGTGTTACGCATGATTAGTGCTGCGGGCCCCACCACGAACAGACAACAGTCTGGTCAGGGAGGAGGAATAGCCGCTGCTGCCGACCGAACCACGGCTGCTGCCAACACCAACCCACAACTCCACGTGGTAACCACCATATTGGGAGGTCCACAAGATGGAGATTCAGCCCGACAACGGAAGAAATTCCTTAGGGCCGTGACTCAGGAAGACGCTGCTATGCACGTCAACTTCACATATGAAGAACCTCCGTCCGTGCCTCACGAGACGATGTATTTCACCAATGAGGAGGCCAAGCGAATTGTGCATCCACACAACGACGCAATTGTGCTCAAAACCCAAGTGGCCAATAACTTGGTGAAAAGGGTTCTCATCGATAACGGCAGCGCTGCCAACATAATTTTCAAGTCCACCCTAGAGCGCATGAAGCTCGGGGGGCTGCGCCCGACTCTGACCCAAACGCCTTTGTTTGGGTTCACTGGGGAAAAGGTTATGACCGAGGGCATCATCGACCTGCTTTTGGACCCCTGGAGGAATTGAGGCCGTTCACATGGTCCCATTCCTAGTGGTCGATCAGGAGTCGCCCTATAACTTAATCATCGGGCGACCCATGTTGAACCGGCTAAGGGCAATCACTTCCACGTACCACCTACTGGTGAAATTTCCCACCGAAGAGGGAATTGGCATTATGGCCGGAGACCAATCCCAAGCCAGAATATGCTACGTGCAAGGAGTTGATGGAAAATCCGCGGGAAAAGCGGTCAACACAATCTTCCAACTAGAAGACGATTACCCATGCGACCCAACGGACGCAAGGAAGTTCGGAGAACTTGACCACCGGGATGAAATCGAAAGACTCAAGGTGGAAACCTCCGATGATCTTGTGCCAATCGTCCTGGACGAATCTAAGCCTGATCAGGTTGTTTTTGTCAATGGTGCCCACAAGAAGAGTTGTAGTCTTTATTTTGTACATTTGATGTAATAAAGTCTTATGAAGACTCTTGCTTGTAATTGCCTATTCATTTAATAATAAAGTTGAAACGTTCATTCATTCTTTCTTTGTTTGAAGCTTTATGATAAAACCTTAGTCTTTTAGTCCATAAACAAACTTAACAACTTACGAAGAGACAAATGTAGATTTGCATGAACAAACTCTTCGTAGTTTGCTTAAAACGATATATTCGCAATCTTAGGGTCAAAGGACTATTGACCTCAGTACGATTGTTATAAGAATCTATGATGTCTGGTTATGAGGCATTGGAAGTTGGAGACTCTATAGTTCTTCTAGGTATCTTCCGAAGGTACTGAATTGACCAGTGCACTTCTAGAGACACGATAAGAACAAACCATTTAACCTCTTATGTCTCGAAGTCACTACGTATGAATTGCATCATGCTTACCTTAATCCTGAAATGAGACATGCCATTTCACAGCTTAGTATTCTCATTTGAGAAAGTCAGAGTTCGGACTCACTATGTGATTCCGAACAGGGCCTATTGGTGAAGTACTAAGTTGTGAGAATGTCATGAGTAACTTTGTGAAGTTCTCATAGATATGGAATTCATGTACAAGATTGCTGAAATGCAATGTATGTCACCTCATGCTTTGTTCCTTGGAGTGTGAATAAATGAACTGGCCACTGTCCAAATTGAGTCCTGACTCTTTTGGATGAAACAATGTGACTTGTTAGCTCCTCGTCAATACATTGTTTCTAACTTATTCACAAGCGACAAAGGAGTTGAGGAAATAATAGCTAGAAGGGTAAAATGGTAATTTAGTAAATCCCGACTAGTTGATGACATTCATGAAGGGTAAACATAGATAATATTCAGTGGATCCGCTCATCATAATTAGGTCGAATTCTTGAGTAGAAAATAAATTCATTTGAACCGAGAGATTTTCAGTGTTAGCTCTTTAGTGGAGTCAGTTGGCATTAAGCTAAACTTGGAAAAGGTTTGTGAACTTTTGTGTCCATGTGTTTAGCTCAAGCTTTGTTCATTTGGGTCCATGAGGTCACTGTCACGAATCACATCGAGTAGGAATAGTTAAACCGGAAGCTAAGTCAAAACAAGAACGAAAATTGTCAAAAGGGTATTTTTGTCTTTTGAGACATAAGATGAAATGAATGTCAATAAATATTTTGAGAAGGTCATTTGATGACATGCATCACTCGGCCAATACTAGTCTTATTGGGCCTTGTGGATTAATTTCATTTCATAAGAATTTTATTGAAAATTCTTAATGGGCCTTTTTCATGTTGTCATGAATAAATGGAAAAGCTTCTAGAAGCCTTTTATGGACAATATGGGAGTCTACCCTATAGAGAACTAGGAGAGATTATTTTGTGCATAAATGTATCAAGATACTTGCCAAAAGAAAAAGAGGAAACAAATTTGCATATGGGATGCATAGGGGAATCGGCCAAGTTGAGAAAAAGGAAGGCATGGAACAAAATAGGAAACAAATCAAGGCTTCTAGAAGCCTTGTGTTGGCCGAGTATCTCAAAGAGAAAAAGAGGAAATTGGCTCATGAATATGTGATATTCTATAGAAGAGGAAACTACCTTATTGAAGGTGAGACCTCTCCTATAAATAGGAGCCTCATTTCCTCACATTTCATTCATCCAAGTTTAAGAGATTTGAGAGACTCTCTCTCTAGAACTTTGGCCGCCCCTTCCTCTCTCTCTCTAGTTTATTTTCGATTTTTTGTTTTGGCACCTAGGTCCTCATTTGACCTAGTGTTTAGCTCTGCGACTTCAAGACTCGTTCTTAAGTCGTAGTGTTTAAAAGTGCCCACTCACTAATTCCTTTTCTCTTGAGTGATTTAGTGATAGAAACTTTCGTGGTTGCTCGAGGTGCCGAGGAAAGAAAGAGGGACGTGCTGCGAGGGGAGACGAGCGTTGCAACTTTCTAAGAGCTTCTCAAAGATCAAGCTTCAAGAAAGGTTAGTAAACTTCTTAGCTCATAATAGTTTTTAATTACGTGTACTTGCTCTTTGTCTAGGTTAGTAAAAACCGTTTTTACTTGTAAAAGAAAATTTTTAAAATTCTGCCGCTTACCGAAGCGTTAATTATTTTCTTAAACCCTAGATCATTTCCAACAAATGGTATCAGAGCTATGGTCAAAGATATGCATGTACATGTATTTAAAAATATGAGCTTGAAAATCGTTTTCGAAAGTTTACTATTTTTGTGACAAGTTAGAATTGTTATCTTAGATTTTTTTTAATTTATTGCTCTTGCCTTTAAATTAAAAATCATGTTGATTTTCTATGAGTTTGGGATGTTTTAAAACACATTAGAATCAGTTCTAAAAGTTTTTAATTTTTTATATTGAAAAACGTGTTTTAAAGGTTTGAGAAATTTCGAGTAAAATTTTGTGACTAGTTTTCTTGTCTTACTAGTTTCTTATTTTTACTTGAATCGTTTTATGCTTGTTGTTATTTCTTTTATGCCTTGTTATTACCTTGCTAATAAAACACAAATAAAAGCTTTAACAACCTTCATAAAACGTTCCGTTACACTCGATTCTTTTTCGCACCTAAAAAGGACCAAGCTTTAATTATTTCTTTTTCTTCGAGCTGGAGTAAACCCGCATTAAAAGAAGCATAACTCTCTGCTCAGAAATCTAAATTTAATGATTCTTAAATCAAATTAAAGCTCTGTCTGTCCTCTGTCCAATGCCACCAGTTTCGGCTCAAAAGGACATCGGAGCCTCCAGATATGGCGATTTTACTCCGAGGTGCGCGGCTGAGCAAAAATGTTTTTTATATGATTATAAACATGATGTGTAAGATTAAAATGTTTTGATTTTTGAAAGTTTAATTGAAATTGAGTTTTTACAAAATGTTGTCGCTGTTTTTCGGACAACTATTTAGGAGCCAAAGACGGTTAGACCCAAGGCCGGACCAAGTGGTCTCGTCTTGACTCGAGCGTGTCGGACCCGGTGTCCCGAGTCGTCCCTTAGCTGTGGATGTCCCTTGAGTTCGTCGGAGTACCTGAAAAGGAGTAGAGAACACGTGAACTGCAAAGGGGAAACAGGGGAGGTGCCCCTGTTTACCTCTCCGACGCTCAACATTAGTGTGATTGAGGTGGAGTATAGAGGTTTTAGGGGTGTTTAGAGGCCAAAGCTTGAGAGAAACGAGCGAGGTACGAGTTCGGCAGCGTTTCAGTGCTCAAGAATGGATTACCAGGGTCAAGGGAGAGACCCTTGCATTTATAGGCGACCAAGGGGCATTTTGGGCATCCCCTTGGCTGGGAGGCCGGCTCTGACTCGGCCTTGGAGCTTGGAGGCTGGCTCTGACTCGGCCTTGGAGGAAGGCCGGCTCTGACTCGGCCTTGGAGCTGGGAGGCCGGCTCTGACTCGGCCATGGAGGGAGGCCGGCTCTAGGCAAGGCCGGCACTGGAGGAAGGCCGGCTCTAGGCCAGGCCGGCACTGGAGGAAGGCCGGCTCTGGGCAAGGCCGGCACTAGAGGAAGGCCGGCTCTAGGCAAGGCCGGCTCTGGAGCAAGGCCGGCGCTGGAGCAAGGCCGGCGCTGGAGGAAGGCCGGCTCTAGGCAAGGCCGGCTCTGGAGCAAGGCCGGCGCTGGAGCAAGGCCGGCGCTGGAGGAAAGCCGGCTCTAGGCAAGTCCGGCTCTGGAGCAAGGCCGGCGCTGGAGCAAGGCCGGCGCTGGAGGAAGGCCGGCTCTAGGCAAGGCCGGCTCTGGAGCAAGGCCGGCGCTGGAGCAAGGCCGGCGCTGGAGGAAGGCCGGCTCTAGGCAAGGCCGGCTCTGGAGCAAGGCCGGCCAATGGCCGAGGCAAGACTCTAGAGCCGGCCAATGGCCTAGACAAGGCTCTAGAGCCGGCCATTGGCCGAGGCAAGGCTCTAGAGCCGGCCAATGGCCGAGGCAAGGCTCTAGAGCCGGCCAATGGCCGAGGCAATGCTCTAGAGCCGGCCATTGGCCGAGGCAAGCCTTGGGCCGGCCATTGGCCGAGGCAAGCCTTAGGGCCGGCCAATGGCCGAGGCAAGCCTTGAGCCGGCCAATGGCCGAGGCAAGCCTTGGGCCGGCCATTTGCCGAGGCAAGCCTTGGGCCGGCCAATGGCCGCGGCAAACCTTGGGCCGGCTGCATGGGCCTTTGACTTGGCTCTTGGTTTGGGCCGGGCCCTGGTTGGGTCAGGGCCTCGCCGTTCAAGACCCCGTACCGGCCACGAGGGTCGAGGAAGTGCCTTTGTCCTCGTCGGCCCTAGACGGCCCGATAACATTAGCCCCCCGAGTTTCCGGTCGAGCGTAGATCCAGTGGAAACTCAAAATCTACGCCTTTATACGGATGCGGGATGAACGCTCTCGGGTTTGTGTCATGAGGAATGGCCTTCGCGCGTCGCGAGGGACGGCCTTTGTGCGTCGCGAGGGACGACTTTTTGTTCCGGGTTGATCGTGCGTGGCTTATTTTCTCGATCTGCCAATGAGGGCGTGATCGATTAGCATGGCTTTATTGTGTCGTGCGCGTCTTATTTTCTCGACTTGCCAACGAAGGCATAACCGATTTGCACGTCTTTTTTGTATTGTGCGCGTCTTGTTTTCTCGACTTGCCAACGAAGGCATAATCGATTTGCACGTCTTTTTGTGGACGCAGACCTTGAACCCATTTGTAACTCGTTGCCTATCGGCCTACGAGCTGGGCGGCGAGCGCGATGCCATATTTGTGTGGCGAGGTTTCCCGTGGATGCTAGCTAGACCGGATACGCCCTGCGGACGTAGACCTTGAACCCATTTGTAACTCGTTGCCTATCGGCCGACGAGCTGGGCGGCGAACGCGATGCCACATTTGTGTGGCCAGGTTTCCCGTGGACGCTGGCTAGACCAGATACGCCATGCGGACGCAGACCTTGAACCCATTTCTAACTCGTTTCCTATCGGCCGACGAGCTGGGCGGCGAGCGCGATGCCACATTTGTGTGGCCAGGTTTCCCGTGGACGCTGGCTAGACCAGATACGCCCAGCGGACGCAGACCTTGAACCCATTTGTAACTCGTTGCCTATCGGCCGACGAGCTGGGCGGCAAGCGCGATGCCACTTTTGTGTGGCGAGGTTTCCCGTGGACGCTGGCTAGACCAGATACGCCCTGCGGACGCAGACCTTGAACCCATTTGTAACTCGTTGCCTATCAGCCGACGAGCTGGGCGGCGAGCGCGATGCCACATTTGTGTGGCGTGGTTTCCCGTGGACGCTGGCTAGACCAGATACGCCCAGCGGACGCAGACCTTGAACCCATTTGTAACTCGTTGCCTATCGGCCGACGAGCTGGGCGGCGAGCGCGATGCCACTTTGTGTGGCCAGGTTTCCCGCGGACGCTGGCTAGACCAGATACGCCCAGCGGACGCAGACCTTGAACCCATTTGTAACTCGTTGCCTATCGGCCGACGAGCTGGGCGGCGAGCGCGATGCCACTTTTGTGTGGCGAGGTTTCCCGTGGACGCTGGCTAGACCAGATACGCCCTGCGGACGCAGACCTTGAACCCATTTGTAACTCGTTGCCTATCGGCCGACGAGCTGGGCGGCGAGCGCGATGCCACATTTGTGTGGCGAGGTTTCCCGTGGACGCTGGCTAGACCAGATACGCCCTGCGGACGCAGACCTTGAACCCATTTGTAACTCGTTGCCTATCGGCCGACGAGCTGGGCGGCGAGCGCCGACTCAAGACTCAACTCGAGGGCTCATGTAGAGCCTGCACGAGGAGTGGTTAGTTGGCTTGTGGACTCGGGACTCAACTCGAGGGCTCTCATCTCGAGGAGACATCGTAGAGCCTGCCCGAGGAGTATCAATCGACTCGTGGACTCGAACTCGACTCGAGGACTCACGTAGAACCCGCATGAGGAGTTTCGTGAAGAATCGGCACGAGGACTATCAGTCGACTCGTGGGTTCGAACTCAACTCGAGGAATGAACTCACCTCGAGGAGCCATGTGGGGTCGACATAAGGCGTAGCTAGTTGACTCGTCGACTCGAACTCGACTCGAGGACTTATGTAGAGTCTGCACGAGGAGTTTCGTGAAGAGTCGTCGCGAGGAGTATCGATCGACTCGCGGACTCGAAGCTCGACTCGAGGGATGAACTCATCTCGAGGAGTCATGTGAGAAGTCTTTCTTTGGGACCTCCGGCCTAAGCATCGGCCCCTTGAGACTTTATTATTATATATTTTTTGAGTTGTTGTTGAGTTGTTTTTTATTGAGCATTGATCCCTGTTAGCCCCCCGAGTTTCTTGCGTTTGTGAGACGAAGGCCAAGAAACTCTTGTGTTGGAGGTATACAATAGTGCGTGTCAAGAAGTTGTCATGTGTAGAATAACTCTTTATTGCAATAATGGGGTCATTACAGTTTGTCATGGCACTTGGCCTTCTTTGAAAAAAGGAAATTACATTTTCGAAATGAAAGTGACCATGAAGCCGATCGAGTTCGGGCGTGAATGTCGAAGTCGCGACCATCATGGCTTGCTAGTAGATGCGACGAATTCCCTGAGATTCCCACCTCGAATCAGGGAATCAATTCGCTTCTTTAGCTGCTTGCATTCGATCGTCACGTGCCCGTGATCTTTGTGGTATTCGCAGAACCTACTTCGATCTCGCTTCGCCGGGTCCTTTGTGAGTGAAGCGGGGCTTCCCAGCTCATCGCGGCGTAAGCTCAGGATCCGGTCGGGCGTTGTGTTGAGCGGGACGAAGGATCGCTTCGGGGCCGGAGAAGGATGGTCATTAGGGAGTTGACCCTTCCGGCGCCTTTTCCTTCGTGACTCGGGACCAACGGCCGGTATCACAAGCGTGGCTGCGCGCTCTTGGTCGAGTGCTCGATCAATGTTGGGTGGTTGCTGCCCCAAGATGATCGCGGTCTCACGTCGGGCGTTGAGCTTTTCTCTCAAGTCGAACTCGGGATCCTCTCTTTGAGAGTTGAGGCGGTCTCTCAAGTCTCCGGAGGCCGTCCCTATCACCCTTGTTAAGGGCGCATCATTCAGGCGACGCCTTTGGCGGAGGCCGAGACCATCGACGTTGTCACCTTCACAAGGGTTTTGGACACGGACGGTGAGCTTGGAGCGTCCCTTTCGGGACCTCGAGGCCGAGCGTCCTCGGGCATTGTGCGAGCTTTGATGCCTTGACGTGGTCGCCCGAGGGTGTCCCCTCGAGGGCGCGTGTGCGTGCTCATCAGAAAGTTGACGTTTCGATGCGGCCGCCCGAGGGTGTCCCCTTGGAGGCGTACGCGCGTGTCCACTTTCGTGAATAGCGTGGTCGAGGTTGGTCTCGTGGTTGATGTCATCGACATTGTTGGAGTCGAGGAGGTCGGCGATGAGCACGCCGGTGACGCCGGGGCGGTCTAGGAGCTCGGCGAGCCTTCGGGCCGTGTCCTTTCGGACTGCGGCCTCGGGGTCATTCTCCAGGTCTCGGGACTGGCTCTCGTTATCACGAGGTTGCCCTTCGAGACGGTGCGCGGAACTTTGGAGGTCGCGCCTCGAGCTAGTCGCTCGGGCGCCCACGGAGGTGGCGGGGCTACGACTCATCTCTCGAGAGTCGTAGAGGTGAGAAGAAGACTGGTAGAGGGGATGTGTTGCCAAGGTCGAGAGATCCCCTCCTTCTAGCGCCAAAATGTTGTCGCTGTTTTTCGGACAACTATTTAGGAGCCAAAGACGGTTAGACCCAAGGCCGGACCAAGTGGTCTCGTCTTGACTCGAGCGTGTCGGACCCGGTGTCCCGAGTCGTCCCTTAGCTGTGGATGTCCCTTGAGTTCGTCAGAGTACCTGAAAAGGAGTAGAGAACACGTGAACTGCAAAGGGGAAACAGGGGGGGTGCCCCTGTTTACCTCTCCGACGCTCAACATTAGTGTGATTGAGGTGGAGTATAGAGGTTTTAGGGGTGTTTAGAGGCCAAAGCTTGAGAGAAACGAGCGAGGTACGAGTTCGGCAGCGTTTCAGTGCTCAAGAATGGATTACCAGGGTCAAGGGAGAGACCCTTGCATTTATAGGCGACCAAGGGTAATTTTGGGCATCCCCTTGGCTGGGAGGCCGGCTCTGACTCGGCCTTGGAGCTGGGAGGCCGGCTCTGACTCGGCCATGGAGGGAGGCCGGCTCTAGGCAAGGCCGGCACTGGAGGAAGGCCGGCTCTAGGCCAGGCCGGCACTGGAGGAAGGCCGGCTCTGGGCAAGGCCGACACTAGAGGAAGGCCGGCTCTGGAGCAAGGCCGGCGCTGGAGCAAGGCCGGCGCTGGAGGAAGGCCGGCTCTGGAGCAAGGCCGGCGCTGGAGCAAGGCCGGCGCTAGAGGAAGGCCGGCTCTAGGCAAGGCCGGCTCTGGAGCAAGGCCGGCGCTGGAGCAAGGCCGGCGCTGGAGGAAGGCCGGCTCTGGAGCAAGGCCGGCGCTGGAGCAAGGCCGGCGCTGGAGGAAGGTCGGCTCTAGGCAAGGCCGGCTCTGGAGCAAGGCCGGCCAATGGCCGAGGCAAGACTCTAGAGCCGGCCAATGGCCTAGACAAGGCTCTAGAGCCGGCCATTGGCCGAGGCAAGGCTCTAGAGCCGGCCAATGGCCGAGGAAAGGCTCTAGAGCCGGCCATTGCCCGAGGCAAGCCTTGGGCCGGCCATTGGCCGAGGCAAGCCTTAGGGCCGGCCAATGGCCGAGGCAAGCCTTGAGCCGGCCAATGGCCGAGGCAAGACTTGGGCCGGCCATTTGCCGAGGCAAGCCTTGGGCCGGTCAATGGCCGAGGCAAACCTTGGGCCGGCTGCATGGGCCTTTGACTTGGCTCTTGGTTTGGGCCGGGCCCTGGTTGGGTCAGGGCCTCGCCGTTCAAGACCTCGTACCGGCCACGAGGGTCGAGGAAGTGCCTTTGTCCTCGTCGGCCCTAGACGAGCCGACAACACAAAACTAGTTTGAATTTTGAAAAACCGTTTTCACTTTCAAACTTGAAAATATTTTGTCATCCAAATCAAATAAGTTTTCAAAATGTTTTCAAAACTATATCTATATCACATATGTTCAAAATCTATATGCTCTTGAAAATTTGAGTGGGAGGTCTCCTTGTAGACAAGCCGAAAAATAAAAAGATGTGTAATCTCAAACTTTCAAGTGTTCGAGTGAGTTGAAGTTCACACTTCCCTCATGCACTTTCCCGAAATAGAAAATAGGAAAAGATCGAGTATGTACCTTGTTCCTTTATGCACTAATACTACTCTGAACATGTCGATCTAGGATTCTCTTCTAGTTGTCCGCTCTGTCGCTCTCTAACTAGGAAATCTGTTTCCGAACTTATAAGAGTCGATGAACCAACTCCAAAAACTAAGTGGGAGGGTTATACTTGTTGTTTGTAACCCACGATCCCCAACACTAATGAAAGAAGCAATTAACGTGGGACTAAGAGCCGCTCTTTCGACCCTCACTTAAATGGGAGTACTCCAAGGCGTTATTGCTTCGATCATTGCTCAATGAGCTACGTCCGAGAGTGAGACGATGATGGCAAGGCCTCCCCTTGGGGGATTGTTTTTCAAAGTTGACCTTTTGGACTAAGTGGTTGGTTGCACACTTAGCCTCAATCCCTAGTAATCCTCCCTTGAGGCTCTGCGAAAGGATGTGAGTGATCAAACCAATTTAAAAGGTGGCTAGTCAAAATTGATGTATTGACATCTTGGCTTAGCATTAATGATGTGTCATTTACTTATAAATGGAGATTTTTTGCGGCCTTCTCTTGAGGGAGTAAATTATCGTTTGGTTTATAACACCTTTGGATTTTATAAAAGTCTTAATAAAACTTAAATCCTAAACCAAAGACTAATCATAAACTTGTTTCAACTTTTATAGGCAATATGTCTCTCAACCCTCTCTCAACCATTCTTTCCTTGAATAAACTCGAAGGCGACAATTACGTCGACATAGTCCGTACTGTCGACAAGCACAAATGGGTTCTCACCACCCCCTGTCCTCAAACGAATGAAGATTCGACGCAAGAGGAAAAAGACGCCCTGGCGGCCTGGCTTCGATCCGATGAGATTGCGAGATGCTGTATTCTGGCATCGATGAACAATTTGTTGCAACAACAACATCGTGATTACGAAACTGCCACCGATATGCTCTACAATCTCCATGAGATGTTTGGAGGGCAAGGACGTCAAGCTAGGCAACAAGCGGTCCGACAATTCATGAACTGTCGTATGAAGGCTGGAACTCCCGTTAGAGATCATATGATGCTGATCATTAGCTATGTAAACGAAATGGAGATCCTTGGATCCGAGATTGATGGGGAGACTAAAATAGATATGATCTTGGAAATTCTCCCCGAAACCTTTGATACCTTCAAGTTGAATTATTCCATGAACAAGCTAGAGTACACTGTTACCGAGCTCATGAAGGAACTTCAAACCGCTGAGGCACTCACTAAGAAAAAGAGGGCTCAAGGAGAAGTACATGCTACTGCCTCCACCTCTGGATCTAAGAAGAGACCTCGCAATGCCGAGAAGAAGAACCAACCTAAGGTTCAAACGAAGAAGAAGGCGCCAAAGGCTCCGAAGATGGACAAGTCTAAAGACAAGTGCCACCACTGCAATGAGCCTGGTCACTGGCGTACGAACTGTCTTGCCTACCTCAAAACCAAAGTAAAAGGTATTATACTTGTTACTGAAGCTTTTTTAGTAGCTGATAATGTATCATCGTGGATTATTGACTCCGCTGCTACTAACCATATTTGCTGCTCCTTGACTAGTTTTAGGAAAAGCAAAAGCTTAGAGGATGGCGACTTCGGCTTCAAGTGGGGTGATGGGAGCGTGGTGTCTGCGAAGGCTGTGGGATCCGTGACGTTATCTTTTGAAGATCGAACTTTAAATTTGAATAATGTTTATTATGTTCCTTCCTTTGGGAAAAACCTAATATCTGTTGCTCAACTTTTCGAGCAAGATTATTATTTAAAGTTTATAAAGAATGAAATTCATATTTCTTTTTCTAATTCTTTTGTCACTGATGCATGTATGAAGAATGGTCTTTTTTACATCTATCCCACTCAACCTTTTCTTTTAGACACCGAAATAGATAACGATCTAATTAGGGAGCCAAAGAGGATCAAACTTTCTGAATCCTCCGATCTAACAAAATCAACATACCTCTGGCACTTGAGACTTGGTCATATCAGTCTAGATAGGATTAAGAGACTTGTGAGGGACGGTCCACTCCAAGCCTCTGCAATAGGTCCACTGAGTTGCTGGAACTAGTACATTCTGATGTATGTGGTCGGCCCAACCAACAGGCACGTGGAGGATATGAATACTTCGTTACCTTCACCGATGATTACTCGTGATATGGTTTTGTCTATTTGCTCAAACACAAATCCGAGACCTTTAACGTATTTAAGGTCTTTAGGGCTTTAGTGGAAAAGCAAACTGGCAAAGTGATCAAAACCCTTCGATCTGATCGAGGTGGTGAGTATATGTCTGGAGAGTTCGATGACTTTCTTAAAGAAGAAGGTATCGCTTCTCAGCTTACCGCACCTGGCACACCTCAACAAAATGGAGTGTCAGAGAGAAGAAACCGAACTCTTATGGAGATGGTTAGATCAATGATGAGTTACTCATCACTTTCTCTTTCCTTGTGGGGATATGCCCTCGAAACAGCCCTGCACACGTGCTAAGGCCGCATCAGAATTTGGGGCTGCCCTGCACACGTGCTAAGGCAAAAGACTAGCAAGTTGGCTAGTAGATCAGAATTGTGCTTGTTTGTGGGATATCCAAAGGAAACCAGGGGTTTCACCTTCTATAGTCCCGAGGACGATAAGACTTTCGTTAGCACGAATGCTCGTTTCCTTGAGGAGGACTTTATGAAGGATGCACAACCTATAAGCAAAATTGTGCTTGAAGAAAAGTTGGGTGAGGAAGCTTCTACCTCATCTGTAAGAACTGTTCTTACCCCAACTGAAACACAACCTAACTCATTAGAATCTCGTCAAGTAGTACTTAGATGTAGTGGGAGGGCTACTCAAAAGCCTGACAGGTACATGTCTTATGGAGACTCTCTTGTAGCCGTCTCCGACATGGATGATCATGTTTTCTATAGCCAAGCGATGGCTTGTTCTGAATCAAACCTTTGGCTTGACGCCATGAAAGTTGAAATGCACTCGATGTATGTCAACAATGTCTGGAAACTTGTAGACCTTCCTGAAGGGATTAAACCCATAGGGTGTAAGTGGATATACAAGAAGAAAAGGGGTCCTGATGGGAACGTCGAGACGTTCAAAGCACGACTTGTGGCGAAGGGTTATACCCAACAAGAACGGATTGACTATGAAGAAACCTTCTCGCCAGTCGCGATGCTTAAATCCATCCGCATACTCCTATCCATAGCTGCAGCTCTCGACTATGAGATCTGGCAAATGGATGTCAAGACAGCCTTTCTGAATGGCAATCTTGACGAGCGCATTTACATGGCTCAACCAGACGGTTTCGTGGAAGAAGATCAAGACACCAAGGTTTGTGAGTTGCTTAAGTCCATTTATGGATTAAAGCAAGCATCTAGGTCATGGAATATTAGATTCGATGAAACTGTAAAGAGCTTTGGCTTTAAACAGTCAATAGATGAGCCTTGTGTTTACAAGTTAATACACGAAGGTAAAGTTGTGTTTCTCGTACTATATGTCGATGATATACTACTCATTGGTAATGACGTGGGTAAGTTATCTGAGGCTAAGGTCTGGCTGGCAAAGCAATTCGATATGAAGGATCTAGGAGAAGCCGCGTACATTCTGGGGATCCAAATCTTTCGAGATAGGAAAAACCAAACCCTGTCGCTCTCTCAAGCATCTTATATTGATAAGGTGAGGGATCGCTTCTCGATGCAAGACTCCAAGAAGGGTCAAACACCCTTTAGGCATGGAGTTACACTCTCTAAGGACCAGTCTCCCAAGACTGCACAAGAGATTGAAGACATGAGGAAAATTCCTTACGCCTCTGCTGTAGGAAGCCTTATGTATGCTATGCTTTTCACTAGACCTGACATCTGTTTCGTCGTTGGCGTAGTTAGCCGTTTCCAATCCAACCCTAGACCCGAGCACTGGATTGCTGTAGGAACTTGATGCTTACATCCTCAGGTACTGACCTGACTATGACGGGATATACCGACCCTGATTTTCAAGCGGATAAGGATTTCAGGAAATCCACTTCGGGATCTGTGTTCATCCTAAATGGTGGAGCTGTTGTGTGGAGAAGTATTAAGCAATCTTGCATTGCTGACTCCACAATGGAAGCAGAATATGTGGCTGCTTGTGAAGCATCCAAAGAGGCTGTATGGCTTAGAAAATTCCTTAAGTATTTGGAAGTTGTTCCAAATGTCGACGAGCCCATGACCCTTTATTGTGATAATAGTGGGGCTGTCGCTAACTCGAAGGAACCTCGAAGCCATAAGCGCTCTAAGCATATTGAGAGGAAATACCATTTGATTCGAGAGATCGTGCAGCGCGGAGACGTGGAAGTGAAGAAGATCTCAACGGTGGACAACCTCGCAGATCCATTCACCAAGGCCCTAGCGAACAAGGTCTTCGACCAACATCGTGAGGGATTAGGCATGAAGGACTACACACATCTTCTTTGAGTCAAGTGCAAGTTTGTTGTCAATGGTGCCCACAAGAAGAGTTGTAGTCTTTATTTTGTACATTTGATGTAATAAAGTCTCTTGAAGACTCTTGCTTGTAATTGCTTATTCATTTAATTATAAAGTTGAAACGTTCATTCATTTTTTCTTTGTTTGAAGCTTTATGATAAAACCTTAGTCTTTTAGTCCATAAACAAACTTAACAACTTACGAAGAGACAAATGTAGATTTGCATGAACAAACTCTTCGTAGTTTGCTTAAAACGATATATTTGCAATCTTAGGGTCAAAGGACTATTGACCTCAGTACGATTGGTAGAAGAATCTATGATGTCTGGTTATGAGGCATTGAGAGTTGGAGACTCTATAGTTCTTCTAGGTATCTTCCGAAGGTACTGAATTGACCAGGGCACTTCTAGAGACAAGATAAGAACAAACCATTTAACCTCTTATGTCTCGAAGTCATTACGTATGAATTGCATGATGCTTACCTTAATCCTGAAATGAGACATGCCATTTCACAACTTAGTATTCTCATTTGAGAAAGTCAGAGTTCGGACTCACTATGTGATTCCGAACAGGGCCTATTGGTGAAGTACTAAGTTGTGAGAATGTCATGAGTAACTTTGTGAAGTTCTCATAGATATGGAATTCATGTACAAGATTGCTGAAATGCAATGTACGTCACCTCATGCTTTGTTCCTTGGAGTGTGAATAAATGAACTGGCCAGTGTCCAAATTGAGTCCTGACTCTTTTGGATGAAACAATGTGACTTGTTAGCTCCTCGTCAATACATTGTTTCTAACTTATTCACAAGCGACAAAGGAGTTGAGGAAATAACAGCTAGAAGGGTAAAATGGTAATTTAGTAAATCCCGACTAGTTGATGACATTCATGAAGGGTAAACATAGATAATATTCAATGGATCCGCTCATCATAATTAGATCGAATTCTTGAGTAGAAAATAAATTCATTTGAACCGAGAGATTTTCAGTGTCAACTCTTTAGTGGAGTCAGTTGGCATTAAGCTAAACTTGGAAAAGGTTTGTGAACTTTTGAGTCCATGTGTTTAGCTCAAGCTTTGTTCATCTGGGTCCATGAGGTCACTGTCATGAATCACATCGAGTAGGAATGGTTAAACCGGAAGCTAAGTCAAAACAAGAACGAAAATTGTCAAAAGGGTATTTTTGTCTTTTGAGACATAAGATGAAATGAATGTCAATAAATTTTTTGACAAGGTCATTTGATGACATGCATCACTCGGCCAATACTAGTCTTATTGGGCCTTGTGGATTAATTTCATTTCATAAGAATTTTATTGAAAATTCTTAATGGGCCTTTTTCATGTTGTCATGAATAAATGGAAAAGCTTCTAGAAGCCTTTTCTGGACAATATGGGCGCCTACCCTATAGAGAAATAGGAGAGATTATTTTGTGCATAAATGTATCAAGATACTTGCCAAAAGAAAAAGAGGAAACAAATTTGCATATGGGATGCATAGGGGAATCGGCCAAGTTGAGAAAAAGGAAGGCATGGAACAAAATTGGAAACAAATCAAGGCTTCTAGAAGCCTTGTGTTGGCCGAGTATCTCAAAGGGAAAAAGAGGAAATTGGCTCATGAATATGTGATATTCTATAGAAGAGGAAACTACCTTATTGAAGGTGAGACCTCTCCTATAAATAGGAGCCTCATTTCCTCACATTTGATTCATCCAAGTTTAAGAGATTTGAGAGACTCTCTCTCTAGAACTTTGGCCGCCCCTTCCTCTCTCTCTCTAGTTTATTTTCGATTTTTTGTTTTGGCACCTAGGTCCTCATTGAACTAGTGTTTAGCTCTGCGACTTCAAGACTCGTTCTTAAGTTGTAGTGTTTAAAAGTGCCCACTCACTAATTCCTTTTCTCTCGAGTGATTTAGTGATAGAAACTTTCGTGGTTGCTCGAGGTGCCGAGGAAAGAAAGAGGGACGTGCTGCGAGGGGAGAGGAGCGTTGCAACTTTCTAAGAGCTTCTAAAAGATCAAGCTTCAAGAAAGGTTAGTAAACTTCTTAGCTCATAATAGTTTTTAATTACGTGTACTTGGTCTTTGTCTAGGTTAGTAAAAACCGTTTTTACTTGTAAAAGAAAATTTTTAAAATTCCGCCGCTTACCGAAGCGTTAATTATTTTCTTAAACCCTAGATCGTTTCCAACAGTTGTAAAGGTCGGCACCCGACTTCCACTTGCCATCAAAACTCAGCTTACTGCCTTCCTCAGGGAGTTCAAGGATGTTTTTGCGTGGACTCATGTGGACATGCCCGGAATTGATCCCGAGGTAATAGTGCACCGATTGAACGACGACCCAAAGGTCGCCGAAAAAGTGCAGGCTAGACGAACGTTCAACCCAGAACGATACCTGGCCATAAATGAAGAGGTCGAGAAACTCTTCACCGCAAACTTCATTCGAGAGGCTAAGTACCCCAAGTGGGTCCCCAATGTGGTAATGGTGAAAAAGCCCAATGGGAAGTGGCAAATTTGTATAGACTACAAAGATCTTAACAAAGCCTGCCCTAAGGACTGCTTTCCACTCCCGCGTATCGAACAACTGGTGGACGCCACGGCTGGCCATGAGCTTCTCAGCTTCATGGACGCCTATTCGGGCTATAACCAAATTCGAATGCACGAGCCCGATCAAATTAAGACAACCTTTGTCACAGATCGAGGTCTCTATTGTTATAAGGTCATGCCTTTCGGCCTTAAGAACGCGGGAGCAACATACCAGCGCTTGGTGAATCGGATCTTTGCCGATCAAATCGGCAAGACAATGGAAGTGTATGTGGACGACATGCTCGTTAAAAGCCTACTGGAAACCAATCACGTACACGACCTAAGGAAGATGTTCATGATCCTCCGCCGATATAAAATGAAGCTCAAGCCCAACAAATGCATGTTCGGGGTTGAATCCGGAAAATTCCTCGGATACATCGTCAGCCGACGAGGCATAGAGGCGAATCCTGAAAAAATCAAGGCACTCCTTGAAATGAAGTCACCAAGACGAGTCAAAGAGGTGCAAAGCCTGACCGGTCGGATTGCCACTCTGACACGCTTCGTGTCTAAAACCACCAACAAGTGTCAACCGTTCTTCAAAGCTCTAAAGAAGACGGACGTCTTTGAGTGGACGGACGAATGCGAAAGTGCCTTCCAAGAAATGAAGGCTTACTTTGGGTCCCCACCATTCCTCTCTAAACCAAGAGAAGGCGAGACGCTATACATATATCTCACCGTCTCTGAAAGAGCTATAAGTGTTGTCCTTGTCCGCGAAGAAGACAAGGTCCAATGGCCGATCTAATACGTGAGCAAAGCCTTACTCGATGCAGAAACGCGCTACACCGAGATTGAGAAACTTTCGCTGGCTCTCGTAACGGCAGCTAAGAAGCTACGGCCGTACTTCCAAGCTCACCCAATCGCGGTGCGAACCGAGCATCCGATCGGTAAAGCTCTTCAAAAGGGAACATCGACTCGCATGGCGATCTGGTCCCAAGAATTGAGCGAGTACGGGATTGAGTTCCACCCAAGAACGGCTATAAAGGGGCAGGCCTTAGCCGACTTCGTGGCAGAATTCTCCTACACTCCCGATATGGGAAGAGCAGAAACTGAGCTAAACTATGATGTGTTAACTCGGAAAAGGAAGGTAGACCCAACGGGTCCCATCTGGGAGTTATACGTAGACGGAGCATCTAATGCTCGAGGGGCTGGCGCCGGGATAGTATTGATTAACCCCGACGGGGAAAAGCTGCGATACGCATTCCACTACGGCTTCCAAGCCTCCAACAATGAAGCCGAATACGAGGCGCTCATTGTGGGGATAGAGTTAGCTCAGAAGCTCGGCTCCCGTAACCTGCAAATACACTGCGACTCGCAGTTGATCGTAAACCAGGTAAAAGGAGATTACACCGCCAAGCAACCTAGTATGGTTGTGTACATGGCTAAGACAAACTCCAAACTCGATGCCTTCTCTTGGTTCGAGATTCACCAAATCCCGAGAGAACAGAATTCAGAGCCTGACGCACTTGCTCGCCTCGGATCCGGCATCGATGAAGACGGGTTGGGCACCGTACCTATTGAATTTCTCCCACGGCCATCCGTCTCCCGAGACGAGGTCGGGACCATAGAGGTGGCATCTCAGCTCACTTGGATGGACCCAATTGTCGAGTTTCTGCGAAGAGGGGAACTCCCCGAAGACCGCAAGGAAGCCGATAAGCTGAGGACCTTAGCATCCAGAGACACGCTCCGTGAAGGCATACTCTATAAGCGCGGTTACTCAACGCCGCTGCTCCGATGCCTCGATAGCGTTGAGTCGACCAAGGTCCTCTGCGAGATTCATGAGGGCATCTGTGGGAACCACGCCGCTGGAACTTCCCTCGCGCTCAAAGCGCTTAAGCAAGGCTATTTCTGGCCTACCATGAAGCGAGATGCTTGCGAATGGGCAAGGCGTTGCGATAAATGCCAGCGCTTCGCGGAAATTCCGCGACAGCCCCCGACCCCATTATGCAGCATCGTTGTGCCACGTCCCTTTGCTAAGTGGTGCGTGGACATCATTGGTAAACTCCCTTGAGCGCCAAGGCAATACGAGTATGCCATTATCGCCATTGACTACTTCACTAAGTGGGTAGAGGCCGAGCCGCTTGCCAGAATAACTGAAGCAAACACGACAAACTTCATCTGGAAAAGCATCATATGCAGGCACGGTATCCCCGCCTCGATTGGGACCGACAACGGAGCACAATTCGACAACGCGCGACTAAGAGATATCTCCAATAAACTGAAGATCAGCAAGACCTTCTCCTCGCCGCGTCACCCTCAGGCCAACGGCCAAGTCGAGGCAGTCAACAAGACTATCAAGAGCAACCTGAAAAAGAAGCTCGAAGACAAGAAAGGCGCTTGGGCCGAGGAATTGCCATTCGTCCTATGGGCGTATAGGACAACCGCGCGAAACGCCACCGGCGAAACGCCATTCTCCCTCGCGTATGGGATCGAGGCTGTAGTTCCAATCGAAACAGAGATACCCACGTTCCGAGTCGACACGTTCGACGAAGCGGACAACGACGAGGCCATGCGCCTTGAGTTGGATCTGATCGATGAAAAGAGAGCGGAAGCATTCAGACGCCTTGCCGCACAGAAGCGCAAGATCGAAAGATTCTACAACTCCAAGATCAAAAGGCAAACCTTTGCCGTCGGAAGCCTCGTACTCAGACGAGTGTTCCAGAACACGCAGGTCCAAGGCGCCGGCGTCCTAGGCCCGAACTGGGAAAGCCCCTATAGAGTCCGCAAAGTCATTCACGACGGGACATACTACATCGAGCACACGGACGGGACTCCGATTCGCCACCCGTGGAACGCGGAGCACTTGAGGCAGTACTACCAGTAGCTAGCATTCCCCGCATTTTTATCGCTTTTATTTCCCATTTTCAATAAGGCCTACGAGCCAATGTTTTAGGATTTTAATTTCTCGCAAGTTTTTCGCAAAAGTAATAAAACTCGAGTTTTCCGTTCCAAATTTTGTTTTGTGCAAGTTTTCCGGTTATCAAAAACTAACTTATAACCCAAAAACTTGGGGGGGCTAGCTATGGTAAGGAAACCCTCAAAAGAACACGCTCCACCAAAAACGCTCCACCAAAACACGTAAGACGCCTACATGGCGCAACGTAAGATGCCTACATGGCCCACCTAAGACGCCTACATGGCGCACGTAAGACGCCTGCATGGCGCAACCTAAGACGCCTGCATGGCGCACGTAAGACGCCTACATGGCGCAACCTAAGACGCCTACATGCGCACCTAAGACGCCTACATGGCGCACGTAACACGCCTATATGGCGCAACCTAAGACGCCTACATGGCGCAACCTAAGACGCCTACATGGCGCACTTAAGACGCCTACATGGTGCACTTAAGACGCCTACATGGCGCAACCTAAGACGCCTACATGGCGCACGTAAGACGCCTACATGGTGCAACCTAAGACGCCTACATGGCGCACCTAAGACGCCATGGCGCACGTAAGACGCATACATGGCGCTGTTGTCAATGGTGCCCACAAGAAGAGTAGTAGTGTCTATTTGTGTACATTTGATGTAATATAGTCTTACGAAGACTCTTGCTTGTAATTGCTTATTCATTAATAAAAAGTTGAAACGTTCATTCAATCTTCCTTGTCTGAAGCTTTATGATAAAACCTTAGTCTTTTAGTCCATAAACAAACTTAACAACTTACGAAGAGACAAATGTAGATTTGCATGAACAAACTCTTCGTAGTTTGCTTAAAACGATACATTCGCAATCTTAGGGTCAAAGGACTATTGACCTCAGTATGATTGTTAGAAGAATCTATGATGTCTGGTTATGAGGCATTGAGAGTTGGGAACTCTATAGTTCTTCTAGGTATCTTCCGAAGGTACTGAATTGACCAGTGCACTTCTAGAGACAATATAAGAACAAACCATTTAACCTCTTATGTCTCGAAGTCACTATGTATGAATTGCATCATGCTTACCTTAATCCTGAAATGAGACATGCAATTTCACACCTTAGTATTCTCATTTGAAAAAGTCAAAGTTCGGACTCACTATGTGATTCCGAACAAGGCCTATTGGTGAAGTACTAAGTTGTGAGTCTGTCATGAGTAACTTTGTGAAGTTCTCATAGATATGGAATTCATGTACAAGATTGCTGAAATGCAATGTATGTCACCTCATGCTTTGTTCCTTGGAGTGTGAATAAATGAACTGGCCAGTGTCCAAATTGAGTCCTGACTCTTTTGGATGAAACAATGTGACTTCTTAGCTCCTCGTCAATACATTGTTTCTAACTTATTCACAAGCGACAAAGGAGTTGAGGAAATAACAGCTAGAAGGGTAAAATGGTAATTTAGTAAATCCCGACTAGCTGATGACATTCATGAAGGGTAAACATAGATAATATTCAGTGGATCCGCTCATCATAATTAGGTCGAACTCTTGAGTAGAAAATAAATTCATTTGAACCGAGAGATTTTCAGTGTCAGCTCTTTAGTGGAGTCAGTTGGCATTAAGCTAAACTTGGAAAAAGTTTGTGAACTTTTGAGTCCAAGTTTTTAGCTCAAGCTTTGTTCATTTGTCACGAATCACATCGATAGGAATAGTTAAACTGGAAGCTAAGTCAAAACAAGAACGAAAATTGTCGAAAGGGTATTTTTGTCTTTTGAGACATAAGGATGAAATGGATGTCAATAAATTTTGACAAGTTCATTTGATGACTTAATGTCACTCGGCCATAATATGATTAACTGGGCCTTGTGAATTAATTTCATTTCATGAGAATTTTATTGAAAATTCTTAATGGGCCTTTCTCATGTTGTCATGAACAAATGAAGAAGCTTCTAGAAGCTCCTTCTAGAACATGTTGGGCGCCCATAATACCCAAGATAGAGAGATTATTTTGTGCATAAATGTATCAAGATACTTGCCAAAAGAAAAAGAGGAAACAAATTTGCATGAGGATGCTATATTGAATTCGGCCAAGAGAGAGACAAGGCAAGGCATGGAACAAAATAGGAAACTATTCCAAGACTTAATGAAGTCTATTTTGGCCGAGCTTCTCAAGGAAAAGGAAGAGGAAATTGGCTCATTTTATAGAAGAGGAAACTACCTTATTGAAGGTGAGACCTCTCCTATAAATAGGAGCCTCATTCTTCTCATTTCATTCATCCAAGTTTAAGAGATTTGAGAGACTCTCTCTCTAGAACTTGGCCGAAAATCCTCTCTCTCTCTCTCTAGTTTATTTTCGATTATTTCTTGTCTTGGCACCTAGGTCCTCACTCGACCTAGTGTTTAGCTCTGCGACTTCGAGACTCGTTCTCAAGTCGTAGTGTTTAAAAGTGCCCACTCACTGATTCCTTCTTTTCGAGTGATTTAGTGATAGAAACTTTCGTGGTTGCTCGAGGTGCCGAGGAAAGGAAGAGAGACGTGCTGCGAGGGGAGACGAGCATTGCAACTTTCCGAAAGCTTCTACAAGGTTCAAGCTTCAAGAAAGGTTAGTAACTTTAATAGCTCATATTAGTTTTTATTTACATGTACATGCTCTTGTCTAGGTTAGTAAAAACTAGTTTTACTTAAAAAGAAAATTTTTAAAATTCCGCCGCTTAACGAAGCGTTAAACTTTTTCTTAAACCCTAGATCGATTCCAACAAATGGTATCAGAGCTATGGTCAAAGATTAGCATGTACATGTTTTTTAAAATTATGAGCTTGAAAATCGTTTTCGAAAGTTTACTAATTTTGTGACAAGTTAGAATTGTTATCTTAGATTTTTTTTTAATTTATTGCTCATGTCTTTAAATTAAAAAGCATGTTGATTTTCTATGAGTTTGGGATGTTTTTAAAACACATTAGAATCAGTTCTAAAAGTTTTTAATTTTTTATTTTGAAAAACGTGTTTTAAAGGTTTGAGAAATATCGGTAAATTTTGTGACTAGTTACTTTGTCTTTCTAGTTTCTTTTATTTACCGTAATCGTTTTATGCTTGTTGCTATTTCTTTTATTCTATGTTATTACCCTGCTAATAAAACACAAATAAAATCTTTAACAACCTTCATAAAACGTTCCGTTACACTCGATTCTTTTTCGCACCTAAAAAGGACCAAAGTTTTAATTATTTCTTTTTCTTCGAGCTGGAGTAAACCCGCATTAAAAGTGGCATAACTCTCTGCTCAGAAATCGAAATTTAATGATTCTTGAATCAAATTAAAGTTCTGTCTGTCCTCTGTCCAATGCCACCGGTTTCGGCTGAAAAGGACATCGGAGCCGCCAGATATGGCGATTTTACTCCGAGGTGCGCGGCTGTCTGAAACTCCAGTTTTTTAGAAATCCGGATTTTCAAACCCCACTACCATGAGTTATAGAACTCTAATGAGAAAATTTTCTTGAACAAAAATGTTTTTCATATGATTATAAACATGATGTGTAAGATTAAAATGTTTTGATTTTTGAAAGTCTAATTGAAATTGAATTTTTACAAAACTAGTTTGAATTTTGAAAAACCGTTTTCACTTTCAAACTTGAAAAATATTTTGTCATCCAAATCAAATAAATTTTCAAAATGTTTTCAAAACTATATCTATATCACATATGTTCAAAATCTATATGCTCTTGAAAATTTGAGTGGGAGGTCTCCTTGTAGACAAGCCGAAAAATAAAAAGATGTGTAATCTCAAACTTTCAAGTGTTCGAGTGAGTTGAAGTTCACAATTCCCTCACGCACTTTCCCGAAATAGAAAATAGGAAAAGATCGAGTATGTACCTTGTGCCTTTATGCACTAATACTGCTCTGAACATGTCGATCTAGGATTCTCTTCTAGTTGTCCGCTCTGTCGCTCTCTAACTAGGAAATTTGTTTCCGAACTTATAAGAGTCGATGAACCAACTCCAAAAACTAAGTGGGAGGGTTATATTCGTTGTTTGTAACCCACGATCCCCAACACTAGTGAAAGATGCAATAACGTGGGACTAAGAGCCGCTCTTGCGACCCTCACTTAAATGTGAGTAATCCAAGGCGTTATTGCTTCGATCATTGCTCAATGAGCTACGTCCGAGAGTGATGCAATGATGGCAAGACCTCCCCTTGGGGGATTGTTTTTCAAAGCTGATCTTTTGGACTAAGTGGTTGGTTGGACACTTAGGCTCAATCCCTAGTATCCTCCCTTGAGGCTCTGCGAAAGGATGTGAGTGATCAAACCAATTTACAAGGTGGCTAGTCAAAATAGATGTATTGACATCTTGGCTTAGCATTAATGATGTGTCATTTACTTATAAATGGAGATTTTTTGCGGCCTTCTCTTGAGGGAGTAAATTATCGTTTGGTTTATAACACCTTTGGATTTTACAAAAGTCTTAATAAAACTTAAATCCTAAACCAAAGACTAATCATAAACTTGTTTCAACTTTTATAGGCAATATGTCTCTCAACCCTCTCTCTACAATTCTTTCCTCGAATAAACTCGAAGGCGACAATTACGTCGATTGGAAACGTAACCTCGACATAGTCCTTACTGTCGACAAGCACAAATGGGTTCTCACCACCCCCTGTCCTCAAACGAATGATGATTCGACGCAAGAGGAGAAAGACGTCCTGGCGGCCTGGCTTCGATCCGATGAGATTGCGAGATGCTACATTTTGGCATCGATGAACAATGTGTTGCAACAACAACATCGTGATTATGAAACTGCCACCGATATGCTCTACAATCTCCATGAGATGTTTGGAGGGCAAGGACGTCAAGCTAGGCAACAAGCGGTCCGACAATTCATGAACTGTCGTATGAAGGCTGGAACTCACGTTAGAGATCATATGATGCTGATCATTAGCTATCTCAACGAGATGGAGATTCTTGGATCTGAGATTGATGGGGAGACTAAAATAGATATGATCTTGGAAACTCTCCCCGAAACCTTTGATACCTTCAAATTGAATTATTCCATGAACAAGCTAGAGTACACTGTTACCGAGCTCATGAAGGAACTTCAAACCGCTGAGGTACTCACTAAGAAAAAGAGGGCTCAAGGAGAAGTACATGCTACTGCCTCCACCTCTGGATCTAAGAAGAGACCTCGCAACGCCGAGAAGAAGAACCAACCTAAGGTTCAAACGAAGAAGAAGGCGCCAAAGGCTCCGAAGGTGGACAAGTCTAAAGACAAGTGCCACCACTGCAACGAGCCTGGTCACTGGCGTAGGAACTGTCCTGCCTACCTCAAAACCAAAGCAAAAGGTATTGTACTTGTTACTGAAGCCTGTTTAGTAGCTGATAATGTATCATCGTGGATTATTGACTCCGCTGCTACTAACCACATTTGCTGCTCCTTGACTGGTTTTAGGAAAAGCAAAAGCTTAGAGGATGGCGACTTCTGCTTCAAGTGGGGTGATGAGAGCGTGGTGTGTGCGAAGGCTGTGGGATCCGTGACGCTATCTTTTGAAGATCGAACTTTAAATTTGAATAATGTGTATTATGTTCCTTCCTTTGGGAAAAACCTAGTATTTGTTGCTCAACTTTTCGAGCAAGATTATTATTTAAAGTTTATAAAGAATGGAATTCGTATTTCTTTTTTCTAATTCTTTCGTCACTGATGCATGTATGAAGAATGGTCTTTTTTACATCTATCCCACTCAACCTTCTCTTTTAGACACCGAAATAGATAACGATCTAATTAGGGAGCCAAAGAGGATCAAACTTTCTGAATCCTCCGATCTAAAAAAATCAACATACCTCTGGCACTTAAGACTTGGTCATATCAGTCTAGATAAGATTAAGAGACTTGTGAGGGATGGTCCACTCCAAGCCTCTGCAATAGGTTCACTACCTACTTGTGAATCCTGCATGGAAGGAAAAATGACTAAGCGACCTTTCTCCGATAAGGGTCGAAGAGCCACTGAGTTGCTGGAACTAATACATTCTGATGTATGTGGTCCGCTCAACCAACAGGCACGTGGAGGATACGAATACTTCGTTACCTTCACTGATGATTACTCAAGATATGGGTTTGTCTATTTGCTTAAACACAAATCCGAGACCTTTAACGTATTTAAGGTCTTTAGGGATTTAGTGGAAAAGCAAACTGGCAAAGTGATCAAAACCCTTCGATCTGATCGAGGTGGTGAGTATATGTCTGGAGAGTTCGATGACTTTCTTAAAGAAGAAGGTATCGCTTCTCAGCTTACCGCACCTGGCACACCTCAACAAAACGGAGTGTCAGAGAGAAGAAACCGAACTCTTATGGAGATGGTTAGATCAATGATGAGTTACTCATCACTCCCGCTTTCCTTTTGGGGATATGCCCTCGAAACAGCCGCCTACATTCTGAACCAAGTTCCGTCCAAGACGGTTCCTGGTACTCCTTATGAACGATGGACTGGCCGTAAAGTGAATCTTGGCCGCATCCGAATTTGGGGTTGCCCTGCACACGTGCTGAGGCAAAAGACTAGCAAGTTGGCTAGTAGGTCAGAATTGTGCCTGTTTGTAGGATATCCGAAGGAAACCAAAGGTTTTACTTTCTATAGTCCCGAGGACGATAAGACTTTCGTTAGCACGAATGCTCGTTTCCTTGAGGAGGACTTTATGAAGGATGCGAAACCTAGAAGCAAAATTGTGCTTGAAGAAAAGTTGGGTGAGGAAGCTTCTACCTCATCAGTAAGAACTGTTCTTACCCCAACTGAAACACAACCTAACTCATCAGAATCTCGTCAAGTAGTACTTAGACGTAGTGGGAGGGCTACTCAAAAGCCTGACAGGTACATGTCTTATGGAGACTCTCTTGTAGCTGTCTCCGACATGGATGACCCTGTTTCCTATAGCCAAGCGATGGCTTGTTCTGAATCAAACCTTTGGCTTGACGCCATGAAAGTTGAAATGCACTCGAGACGTTCAAAGCACGACTTGTGGCGATATACAAGAAGAAAAGGGGTCCTGATGGGAACATCGAGAAGAAAAGGGATTAAACCCGTAGGGTGTAAGTGGATATACAAGAAGAAAAGGGGTCCTGATGGGAACATCGAGACGTTCAAAGC
The DNA here is from genome assembly GCF_054948205.1 of Urtica dioica subsp. dioica. Lineage (NCBI taxonomy): Eukaryota > Viridiplantae > Streptophyta > Magnoliopsida > Rosales > Urticaceae > Urtica > Urtica dioica. The sequence goes on along the minus strand of NC_142764.1, from coordinate 1,210,028 downwards.
ACGACTTGTGGCGAAGGGTTATACCCAACAAGAAGGGATTGACTATGAAGAACCCTTCTCGCCAGTCGCAATGCTTAAATCCATCCGCATACTCCTATCCATAGCTGTAGCTCTCGACTATGAGATCTGGCAAATGGATGTCAAGACAGCCTTTCTGAATGGCAATCTTGACGAGCGCATTTACATGGCTCAACCAGACGGTTTCGTGGATAAAGGTCAAGAGACCAAGGTTTGTGAGTTGCTTAAATCCATTTATGGACTAAAGCAAGCATCTAGGTCATGGAATATTAGATTCGATGAAACTGTAAAGAGCTTCGGCTTTGAACAGTCAATAGATGAGCCTTGTGTTTACAAGTTAATACACGAAGGCAAAGTTGTGTTTCTAGTACTATATGTCGATGATATACTACTCATTGGTAATGACGTGGGTAAGTTATCTGAGGTTAAGGTCTGGCTGGCAAAGCAATTCGATATGAAGGATCTAGGAGAAGCTGCGTACATTCTGGGGATCCAAATCTTTCGAGATAGGAAAAACCGGACCCTGTCGCTCTCTCAAGCATCTTATATTGATAAGGTGATGGATCGCTTCTCGATGCAAGACTGCAAGAGGGGTCAAACACCCTTTAGGCATGGAGTTTCACTCTCTAAGGACCAGTCTCCCAAGACTGCACAAGAGATTGAAGACATGAGGAAAATTCCTTACGCCTCTGCCGTAGGAAGCCTTATGTATGCTATGCTTTGCACTAGACCTGACATCTGTTTCGCCGTTGGCGTAGTTAGCCGTTTCCAATCCAACCCTGGACCTGAGCACTGGATTGCTGTTAAGCATGTTCTTAAGTATCTTCGAAGAACTAGGAACTTGATTCTTACATACTCAGGTACTGACCTGACTATGACGGGATATACCGACTCCGATTTTCAAGCGGATAAGGATTCCAGGAAATCCACTTCGGGATCTGTGTTCATCCTTAATGGTGGAGCTGTTGTGTGGAGAAGTATTAAGCAATCTTGCATTGCTGACTCCACAATGGAAGCAGAATATGTGGCTGCTTGTGAAGCATCCAAAGAGGCGGTATGGCTTAGAAAATTCCTTAAGTATTTGGAAATTGTTCCAAACGTCGACGAGCCCATGACCCTTTATTGTGATAATAGTGGGGCTGTCGCTAACTCAAAGGAACCAAGAAGCCATAAGCGCTCTAAGCATATTGAGAGGAAATACCATTTGATTCGAGAGATCGCGCAACGCGGAGACGTGGAGGTGAAGTAGATCTCTGGCAGATTCATTCACCAAGGCCCTAGAGAACATGGTCTTCGACCAACATCGAGAGGGATTAGGCATAAAGGACTACTCACATCTTCTTTGAGTCAAGTGGGAGTTTGTTGTCAATGGTGCCCACAAGAAGAGTAGTAGTGTCTATTTGTGTACATTTGATGTAATATAGTCTTACGAAGACTCTTGCTTGTAATTGCTTATTCATTAATAAAAAGTTGAAACGTTCATTCAATCTTCCTTGTCTGAAGCTTTATGATAAAACCTTAGTCTTTTAGTCCATAAACAAACTTAACAACTTACGAAGAGACAAATGTAGATTTGCATGAACAAACTCTTCGTAGTTTGCTTAAAACGATACATTCGCAATCTTAGGGTCAAAGGACTATTGACCTCAGTATGATTGTTAGAAGAATCTATGATGTCTGGTTATGAGGCATTGAGAGTTGGGAACTCTATAGTTCTTCTAGGTATCTTCCGAAGGTACTGAATTGACCAGTGCACTTCTAGAGACAATATAAGAACAAACAATTTAACCTCTTATGTCTCGAAGTCACTATGTATGAATTGCATCATGCTTACCTTAATCCTGAAATGAGACATGCCATTTCACACCTTAGTATTCTCATTTGAGAAAGTCAAAGTTCGGACTCACTATGTGATTCCGAACAAGGCCTATTGGCTAAGTACTAAGTTGTGAGTCTGTCATGAGTAACTTTGTGAAGTTCTCATAGATACGGAATTCATGTAGAAGATTGCTGAAATGTAATGTATGTCACCTCATGCTTTGTTCCTTGGAGTGTGAATAAATGAACTGGCCAGTGTCCAAATTGAGTCCTGACTCTTTTGGATGAAACAATGTGACTTGTTAGCTCCTCGTCAATACATTGTTTCTAACTTATTCACAAGCGACAAAGGAGTTGAGGAAATAACAGCTAGAAGGGTAAAATGGTAATTTAGTAAATCCCGACTAGCTGATGACATTCATGAAGGGTAAACATAGATAATATTCAGTGGATCCGCTCATCATAATTAGGTCGAATTCTTGAGTAGAAAATAAATTCATTTGAACCGAGAGATTTTCAGTGTCAGCTCTTTAGTGGAGTCAGTTGGCATTAAGCTAAACTTGGAAAAGGTTTGTGAACTTTTGAGTCCAAGTGTTTAGCTAAAGCTTTGTTCATTTGGGTCCATGAGGTCACTGTCACAAATCACATCGATAGGAATAGTTAAACTGGAAGCTAAGTCAAAACAAGAACGAAAATAGTCAAAAGGGTATTTTTGTCTTTTGAGACAAAGGATGAAATGAATGTCAATAAATTTTTTGACAAGTTCATTTGATGACTTAATGTCACTCGGCCATGACTTGATCATTGGGCCTTGTGAATTAATTTCATTTCATATGAATTTTATTGAAAATTCTTAATGGGCTTTTCTTATGTTGTTATGAACAAATGAAGAAAAATCTAGAAGGCTTCTAGAAAGTCTTACATGCCCAAACCCAAGAGAAGAGAGTTTATTTTGTGCATAAATGTATTTAGATACTTGCCAAAAGAAAAAGAGGAAACAAATTTGCATATGGATGCACATGGGAATCGGCCAACTAGAGAATGAAACAAAATAGGAAACAAATCCAAGCCTTTAAAGGCATGAGTTGGGCGCCCAACATGGGTAAAGAGGAAACTAGTTTTTTGCTCATGAATATGTGATATTTTGTAGAAGAGGAAACTACCTTATTGAAGGTAATCCCTCTCCTATAAATAGGGCCCTCATTCTCATTGTTTTCTCATCCCACACAAGTTAGAGATTGAGAGACTCTCTCTCTCTACATTGTGGCCGAAAATCCTCTCTCTCTCTCTCTAGTTTATTTTCGATATTTTCTTATCTTGGCACCTAGGTCCTCACTCGACCTAGTGTTTAGCTCTGCGACTTCGAGACTCGTTCTTAAGTTGTAGCGTTTAAAAGTGCCCACTCACTGATTCCTTCTTTTCGAGTGATTTAGTGATAGAAACTTTCGTGGTGGCTCGAGGTGCGGAGGAAAGAAAGAGAGACGTGCTGCGAGGGGAGACGAGCGTTGCGAACTCTCCAAAAGCTTCTTCAAAGTTCAAGATTCAAGAAAGGTTAGTAAACTTCTAGCTCATATTGGTTTTAATTACATGTACTTGCACTTGTCTAGGTTAGTAAAAACTGTTTTACTAGTAAAAGAAAATTTTTAAAATTCCGCCGCTTACCGAAGCGTTAATTATTTTCTCAAACCCTAGATCGATTTCAACAAATGGTATCCGAGCTATGGTCAAATAGATGCATGTACATGTTTTTAAAATTATGAGCTTGAAAATCGTTTTCGAAAGTTTACTAATTTTGTGACAAGTTAGAATTGTAATCATAGATTTTTTTTTAATTTATTGCTCTTGCCTTTAAATTAAAAAGCATGTTGATTTTCTATGAGTTTGGGATGTTCTTAAAACACATTAGAATCAGTTCTAAAAGTTTTTAATTTTTTATATTGAAAAACGTGTTTTAAAGGTTTGAGAAATTTCGGTAAATTTTGTGACTAGTTACCTTGTCTTTCTAGTTTCTTTTATTTACCGTATTCGTTTTATGCTTGTTGTTATTTCTTTTATGCCTTGTTATTACCCTGCTAATAAAATACAAATAAAATCTTTACCAACCTTCATAAAACGTTCCGTTACACTCGATTCTTTTTCGCACCTAAAAAGGACCAAAGTTTTAATTATTTCTTTTTCTTCGAGCTGGAGTAAATCCGCATTAAAAGTGGCATAACTCTCTTCTCAGAAATCTAAATTTAATGATTCTTGAATCAAATTAAAGCTCTGTCTGTCCTCTGTCCAATGCCACCGGTTTCGGCTCAAAAGGACATCGGAGCCGCCAGATATGGCGATTTTACTCTGAGGTGCGCGGCTGTCTGAAACTCCAGTTTTTAGAAATCCGGATTTTCAAACCCCACTACCATGAGTTATAGAACTCTAATGAGAAAATTTTCTTGAGCAAAAATGTTTTTCATATGATTATAAACATGATGTGTAAGATTAAAAGTTTTGATTTTTGAAAGATTAATTGAAATTGAGTTTTTACAAAACTAGTTTCAATTTTGAAAAACCGTTTTCACTTTCAAACTTGAAAATATTTTGTCACCCAAATCAAATAAGTTTTCAAAATGTCTTCAAAACTATATCTATATCACATATGTTCAAAATCTATATGCTCTTGAAAATTTGAGTGGGAGGTCTCCTTGTAGACAAGCCGAAAAATAAAAAGATGTGTAATCTCAAACTTTCAAGTGTTCGAGTGAGTTGAAGTTCACACTTCCCTCATGCACTTTCCCGGAATAGAAAATAGGAAAAGATCGAGTATGTACCTTGTGCCTTTATGCACTAATACTACTCTGAACATGTCGATCTAGGATTCTCTTCTAGTTGTCCGCTCTGTCGCTCTCTAACTAGGAAATTTGTTTCCGAACTTATATGAGTCGATGAACCAACTCCAAAAACTAAGTGGGAGGGTTATACTTGTTGTTTGTAACCCATGATCCCCAACACTAATGAAAAGTGCAAGTGTCGCCAGACTAAGAGTCACCCTCGTGGCCCTCTCTTAAATGAGAGTACTCAAGGGCGTTTTGCTCTGATCATTGCTCAATGAGCTACGTCCGAGAGTGAGACGATGATGACAAGGCCTCCCCTCGGCGGATTGTTTTTCAAAGTCAATCTTTTGGACTAAGTGGTTGGTTACACACTTAGACTCAATCCCAAGTAATCCTCCCTCGAGGCCCTGCGAAAGGATGTGAGTGATCAAACCAATTTACAAGGTGGCTAGTCAAAATTGATGTATTGACATCTTGGCTATGCATTAATGATGAGTCATTTACTTATGAAAGGAGACTCGTTGCGACCTTCCCTCGAAGGAGTAAAGTGTCATTTCGTTCATAACACCTTTGGATTTTATAAAGTCTTAAACAAACTTAAATCCTAAACCAAAGACTAATCATAAACTTGTTTCAACTTTTATAGGCAATATGTCTCCCAACTCTCTCTCTTTCATTCTTTCCTCGAACAAACTCGAAAACGAAAACTACATAGATTCGAAACATAACCTCGACATAATACCTACCATTAACAAGCACAAATGGGTACTCACCACCCCGTGTCCTCCTTTGACGAATGATGATTCAACTCAAGAGGATAATGACGCCGTAGCGGCCTGGCTTCGATCCGATGAGATTGTGAGGTGCTATATCTTGGCATCTATGAACAATATGCTGAAAGAGCAACATCGTAACATCGAGACTGCCGCCGAAATGCTCTACAATCTCCTTGAGATGTTTGGAGGGCAAGGGCGTCAAACAAGGCAACAAGCAGTCCGACAGTTTATGAACTGTCACATGAAGGCTAGGACTCCTGTTGGAGACTTTATGATATTGATCATTAGTCATCTGAGTAAAATGGAAATCCTAGGATCTAAGATTGATGGGAAGAATATCATAGATATGATCTTAGATACTCTCCCCGCATCTCTTGATACCTTCATGATGAACTACTCCATAAACAAGCTAGAGTACACTGTTACCAAGCTTATGATGGAACTTCATACTGCTGTAGGTCTCACTAAGAGAAAGAGGAATCAAGGAGAGGCACATGCTACTGAGCACAAAGCCTCCGCCTCTAGAACTGAGAAGGGACCTTACAAGGCCGATAAAAAGAACTGTCCTGCCTATCTCAAAGCAAAGGAACATAGTATTGTACTAGTTACCGAAGCATGCTTAGTAGCTGCTAATGTATCAACGTGGATTCTTGACTCCGCTGCTACTAACCATATTTGCTGTTCCTTGAATGGTTTCAAGAAAACCAAAAGCTTAGAGGAAGGCGAGTTCTGTTTCAAATGGGGTGATGGGAGCCTGGTGTCTGCAAAGGCTGTGGGATCCGTGACGCTGTCTTTTGAAGACCGCACTTTAAACTTGGATAATGTTTATTTTGTTCCTACCTTTGGGAAGAACTTAATATCCGTTGCTCGTCTTCGTGAGCAAGATTATTGTTTAAAGTTCATTAAGAATGGAATTCGTATTTCGTTTCCTGATAATTCTTTTGTCACTGATGCATGTATGAAGAATGCTCTTTTCTACATCTATCCCACTCAACCTTCTCTTTTAGACACCGAAATAGATAATGATCTAATTAGGGAGCCAAAGAGGATCAAACTTTCTGAATCCTCCGATCTAACAAAATCAACACACCTATGGCACTTAAGACTTGGTCATATCAGTCTAGAAAGGATTAAGAGACTTGTGAGGGATGGTCCACTCCAAGCCTCTGCAATAGGTTCACTACCTACTTGTGAATCCTGCATAGAAGGAAATATGACAAAGCGACCTTTCTCTGATAAAGGTCGAAGAGCCACTGAGTTGCTGGAACTAATACATTCTGATGTATGTGGTCCGCTCAGCCAACAGGCACGTGGAGGATACGAATATTTCGTTAAATTCACTGATGATTACTCACGATATGGGTTTGTCTATTTGCTCAAACACAAATCCGAGACCTTTAACGTATTTAAGGTCTTTAGGGCTTTAGTGGAAAAGCAAACTGGCAAAGTGATCAAAACCCTTCGATCTGATCGAGGTGGTGAGTATATGTCTGGAGAGTTCGATGACTTTCTTAAAGAAGAAGGTATCGCTTCTCAGCTTACCGCACCTGGCACACCTCAACAAAACGGAGTGTCAGAGAGAAGAAACTGAACTCTTATGGAGATGGTTAGATCGATGATGAGTTACTCATCACTCCCGCTTTTCTTTTGGGGATATGCCCTCGAAACAGCCGCTTACATTCTGAACCAAGTTCCATCTAAAACGGTTCCTGGTACTCCTTATGAAAGATGGACTGGCCGTAAAGTAAGTTTGGGCCACATCCGAATTTGGGGTTGCCATGCACATGTGCTAAGGCAAAAGACTAGCAAGTTGGCTAGTAGGTCAGAATTGTGCCTGTTTGTGGGATATCCAAAGGAAACTAAAGGTTTCATTTTCTATAGTCCCGAGGACGATAAGACTTTCGTTAGCACGAATGCTCGTTTCCTCGAGGAGGACTTTATGAAGGATGCGAAACCTAGAAGCAAAATTGTGCTTGAAGAAAAGTTGGGTGAGGAAGCTTCTACCTCATCTGTAAGAACTGTTCTTACCCCAACTGAAACACAACCTAACTCATCAGAATCTCGTCAAGTAGTACTTCGACGTAGTGGGAGGGCTACTCAGAAGCCTGACAGGTACATGTCTTATGGAGACTCTCTTGTAGCCGTCTCCGACATGGATGACCCTATTTCCTATAGCCAAGCGATGGCTAGTTCTGAATCAAACCTTTGGCTTGACGCCATGAAAGTTGAAATGCACTCGATGTATGTCAACAAAGTCTGGAAACTTGTAGACCTTCCTGAAGGGATTAAACCCGTAGGGTGTAAGTGGATATACAAGAAGAAAAGGGGTCCTGATGGGAACGTCGAGACGTTCAAAGCACGACTTGTGGCGAAGGGTTATACCCAACAAGAAGGGAATGACTATGAAGAAACCTTCTCGCCAGTCGCGATGCTTAAATCCATCCGCATACTCATATCCATAGCTGCAGCTCTCGACTATGAGATCTGGCAAATGGATGTCAAGACAACCTTTCTGAATGGCAATCTTGACGAGCGCATTTACATGGCTCAACCAGACGGTTTCGTGGATAAAGGTCAAGAGACCAAGGTTTGTGAGTTGCTTAAATCCATTTATGGACTAAAGCAAGCATCTAGGTCATGGAATATTAGATTCGATGAAACTGTAAAGAGCTTCGGCTTTGAACAGTCAATAGATGAGCCTTGTGTTTACAAGTTAATACACGAAGGCAAAGTTGTGTTTATGGTACTATATGTCGATGATATACTACTCATTGGTAATGACGTGGGTAAGTTATCTGAGGTTAAGGTTTAGCTGGCAAAGCAATTCGATATGAAGGATCTAGGAGAAGCCGCATACATTCTGGGAATCCAAATCTTTCGAGATAGGAAAAACCGGACCCTGTCGCTCTCTCAAGCATCTTATATTGATAAGGTGATGGATCGCTTCTCGATGCAAGACTATAAGAGGGGTCAAACACCCTTTAGGCATGGAGTTTCACTCTCTAAGGACCAGTCTCCTAAGACTGCACAAGAGATTGAAGACATGAGGAAGATTCCTTACGCCTCTGCCGTAGGAAGCCTCATGTATGCTATGCTTTGCACTAGACCTGATATATGTTTCGCCGTTGGCGTAGTTAGCCGTTTCCAATCCAACCCTGGACCCGAGCACTGGATTGATGTTAAGCATGTTCTTAAGTATCTTCGAAGAACTAGGAACTTGATGCTTACATACTCAGGTACTGACCTGACTATGACGAGATATACCGACTCCGATTTTCAAGCGGATAAGGATTCCAGGAAATCCACTTCGGGATCTGTGTTCATCCTTAATGGTGGAGCTGTTGTGTGGAGAAGTATTAAGCAATCTTGCATTGCTAACTCCACAATGGAAGCAGAATATGTGGCTGCTTGTGAAGCATCCAAAGAGGCTGTATGGCTTAGAAAGTTCCTTAAGTATTTCGAAGTTGTTCCAAACGTCGACGAGCCCATGACCCTTTATTGTGATAATAGTGGGGCTGTCGCTAACTCAAAGGAACCTAGAAGCCATAAGCGCTCTAAGCATATTGAGAGGAAATACCATTTGATTCGAGAGATCGCGCAACGCGGAGACGTGGAGGTGAAGTAGATCTCTGTCGAATCTATTCACCAAGGCCCTAGCGAACATGGTCTTCGACCAACTTCGAGAGGGATTAGGCATGTAGGACTACTCACATCTTCTTTGAGTCAAGTGGGAGTTTGTTGTCAATGGTGCCCACAAGAAGAGTAGTAGTGTCTATTTATGTACATTTGATGTCATATAGTCTTACGAAGACTCTTGCTTGTAATTGCTTATTCATTAATAAAGTTGAAACGTTCATTCATTCTTTCTTTGTTTGAAGCTTTATGATAAAACCTTAGTCTTTTAGTCCATAAACAAACTTAACAACTTACGAAGAGACAAATGTAGATTTGCATGAACAAACTCTTCGTAGTTTGCTTAAAACGATATATTCGCAATCTTAGGGTCAAAGGACTATTGACCTCAGTATGATTGTTAGAAGAATCTATGATGTCTGGTTATGAGGCATTGAGAGTTGGGGACTCTATAGTTCTTCTAGGTATCTTCCGAAGGTACTGAATTGACCAGTGCACTTCTAGAGACAATATAAGAACAAACCATTTAACCTCTTATGTCTCGAAGTCACTATGTATGAATTGCATCATGCTTACCTTAATCCTGAAATGAGACATGCCATTTCACACCTTAGTATTCTCATTTGAGAAAGTCAAAGTTCGGACTCACTATGTGATTCCGAACAAGGCCTATTGGTGAAGTACTAAGTTGTGAGTCTGTCATGAGTAACTTTGTGAAGTTCTCATAGATATGGAATTCATGTACAAGATTGCTGAAATGCAATGTATGTCACCTCATGCTTTGTTCCTTGGAGTGTGAATAAATGAACTGGCCAGTGTCCAAATTGAGTCCTGACTCTTTTGGATGAAACAATGTGACTTGTTAGCTCCTCGTCAATACATTGTTTCTAACTTATTCACAAGCGACAAAGGAGTTGAGGAAATAACAGCTAGAAGGGTAAAATGGTAATTTAGTAAATCCCGACTAGCTGATGACATTCATGAAGGGTAAACATAGATAATATTCAGTGGATCCGCTCATCATAATTAGGTCGAATTCTTGAGTAGAAAATAAATTCATTTGAACCGAGAGATTTTCAGTGTCAGCTCTTTAGTGGAGTCAGTTGGCATTAAGCTAAACTTGGAAAAGGTTTGTGAACTTTTGAGTCCAAGTGTTTAGCTAAAGCTTTGTTCATTTGGGTCCATGAGGTCACTGTCACGAATCACATCGATAGGAATAGTTAAACTGGAAGCTAAGTCAAAACAAGAACGAAAATAGTCAAAAGGGTATTTTTGTCTTTTGAGACAAAGGATGAAATGAATGTCAATAAATTTTTTGACAAGTTCATTTGATGACTTAATGTCACTCGGCCATGACTTGATCATTGGGCCTTGTGAATTAATTTCATTTCATAAGAATTTTATTGAAAATTCTTAATGGGCTTTTCTTATGTTGTTATGAACAAATGAAGAAAAATCTAGAAGGCTTCTAGAAAGTCTTACACGCCCAAACCCAAGAGAAGAGAGTTTATTTTGTGCATAAATGTATTTAGATACTTGCCAAAAGAAAAAGAGGAAACGAATTTGCATATGGATGCACATGGGAATCGGCCAACTAGAGAATGGAACAAAATAGGAAACAAATCCAAGCCTTTAAAGGCATGAGTTGGGCGCCCAACATGGGTAAAGAGGAAACTAGTTTTTTGCTCATGAATATGTGATATTTTGTAGAAGAGGAAACTACCTTATTGAAGGTAATCCCTCTCCTATAAATAGGGCCCTCATTCTCATTGTTTTCTCATCCCACACAAGTTAGAGATTGAGAGACTCTCTCTCTAGACATTGTGGCCGAAAATCCTCTCTCTCTCTCTCTAGTTTATTTTCGATATTTTCTTGTCTTGGCACCTAGGTCCTCACTCGACCTAGTGTTTAGCTCTGCGACTTCGAGACTCGTTCTTAAGTCGTAGCGTTTAAAAGTGCCCACTCACTGATTCCTTCTTTTCGAGTGATTTAGTGATAGAAACTTTCGTGGTTGCTCGAGGTGCCGAGGAAAGAAAGAGAGACGTGCTGCGAGGGGAGACGAGCGTTGCGAACTTTCGAAAAGCTTCTTCAAAGTTCAAGCTTCAAGAAAGGTTAGTAAACTTCCATCTCATATTCGTTTTAATTACATGTACTTGCACTTGTCTAGGTTAGTAAAAACTGTTTTACTAGTAAAAGAAAAATTTTAAAATTCCGCCGCTTACCGAAGCGTTAATTATTTTCTCAAACCCTAGATCGATTCCAACAGCTGCGAGGGGAGACGAGCATTGCAAACTTTCCAAAAGCTTCTTCAAGGTTCAAGCTTCAAGAAAGGTTAGTAAACTCTTAGCTCATATTGATTTTTAATTACATGTACTTGCTTCTTTGTCTAGGTTAGTAAAAACTGTTTTTACTTGAAAAAGAAATTTTTTAAAATTCCGCCGCTTCCCGAAGCGTTTAATATTTTTCTTAAACCCTAGATCAATTCCATCAAATGGTATCAGAGCTATGGTAAAAGATTAGCATGTACATGTTTTTAAAATTATGAGCTTGAAAATCGTTTTCGAAAGTTTACTAATTTTGTGACAAGTTAGAATTGTTATCTTAGATTTTTTTTAATTTATTGCTCATGTCTTTAAATAAAAAACCATGTTGTTTTTCTATGATTTTGGGATGTTTTTAAAACACATTAGAATCAGTTCTAAAAGTTTTTAATTTTTCATATTGAAAAACGTGTTTTAAAGGTTTGAGAAATGTCGAGTAAATTTTTGTGACTAGTTTTGATATCTTGCTAGTTTCTTATTTTTACTTGAATCGTTTTATGCTTATTGTTATTTCTTTTATTCTATGTTATTACCCTGCTAATAAAACACAAATAAAAGCTTTAAACAACATCTTAAAACGTTCCGTTACACTTGATTCTTTTTCGCACCTAAAAAGGACCAAGCTTTAATTTATTTCTTTTTCTTCGAGCTGGAGTAAACCCGCATTAAAAGTGGCATAACTCTCTGTTCAAAAATCTAAATTTAATGATTCTTGAATCAAATTAAAGCTCTGTCTGTCCTCTGTCCAATGCCACCAGTTTCGGCTCCAAAGGACATCGGAGCCGCCAGATATGGCGATTTTACTCCAAGGTGCGCGGCTGTCTGAAACTCCAGTTTTTTAGAAATCCGGATTTTCAAACCCCACTACCATGAGTTATAGAACTCTAATGAGAAATATTTCTTGAGCAAAAATGTTTTTCATATGATTATAAACATGATGTGTAAGATTAAAATGTTTTGATTTTTGAAAGTTTAATTGAAATTGAATTTTTACAAAACTAGTTTGAATTTTGAAAAACCGTTTTCACTTTCAAACTTGAAAAATATTTTGTCATCCAAATCAAATAAATTTTCAAAATGTTTTCAAAACTATATTTATATCACATATGTTCAAAATCTATATGCTCTTGAAAATTTGAGTGGGAGGTCTCCTTGTAGACAAGCCGAAAAATAAAAAGATGTGTAATCTCAAACTTTCAAGTGTTCGACTGAGTTGAAGTTCACACTTCCCTCACGCACTTTCCCGAAATAGAAAATAGGAAAAGATCGAGTATGTACCTTGTGCCTTTATGCACTAATAGTGCTCTGAACATGTCGATCTAGGATTCTCTTCTAGTTGTCCGCTCTGTCGCTCTCTAACTAGGAAATCTGTTTCCGAAATTATAAGAGTCGATGAACCAACTCCAAAAACTAAGTGGGAGGGTTATATTCGTTGTTTGTAACCCACGATCCCCAACACTAGTGAAAGATGCAATAACGTGGGACTAAGAGCCGCTCTTGCGACCCTCACTTAAATGTGAGTACTCCAAGGCGTTATTGCCTCGATCATTGCTCAATAAGCTACGTCCGAGAGTGATGCAATGATGACAAGGCCTCCCCTTGGGGGATTGTTTTTAAAGCTGATCTTTTGGACTAAGTGGTTGGTTACACACTTAGGCTCAATCCCTAGTAATCCTCCCTTGAGGCTCTGCGAAAGGATATGAGTGATCAAACCAATTTACAAGGTGGCTAGTCGAAGCTGATGTATTGACATCTTGGCTAAGCATTAATGATGTGTCATTTACTTATAAAAGGAGATTTTTTGCGGCCTTCTCTTGAGGAAGTAAATTATCGTTTGGTTTATAACACCTTTGGATTTTATAAAAGTCTTAATAAAACTTAAATCCTAAACCAAAGACTAATCATAAACTTGTTTCAACTTATATAGGCAATATGTCTCTCAACCATCTCTCAATCTTTCTTTCCTCGATCAAACTCGAAAACGAAAACTACGTAGATTCGAAACGTAACCTCGACATAATATCTACCGTTAACAAGCACAAATGGGTACTCACCACCCCGTGTCCTCCTCTGACGAATGATGATTCAACTCAAGAGGACAATGACGCCTTAGCGGCCAGGCTTCGTGTTGTCAATGGTGCCCACAAGAAGAGTTGTAGTCTTTATTTTGAACATTTGATGTAATAAAGTCTCATGAAGACTCTTGCTTGTAATTGCCTATTCATTCATTAATAAAGTTGAAACGTTCATTCAATCTACCTTGTCTGAAGCTTTATGATAAAACCATAGTCTTTTAGTCCATAAACAAACTTAACAACTTGCGAAGAGACAAATGTAGATTTGCATGAACAAACTCTTCGTAGTTTGCTTAAAACGATATATTCGCAATCTTAGGGTCAAAGGACTATTGACCTCAGTATGATTGTTAGAAGAATCTATGATGTCTGGTTATGAGGCATTGAGAGTTTGGGACTCTATAGTTCTTCTAGGTATCTTCCGAAGATACTGAATTGACCAGTGCACTTCTAGAGACAATATAAGAACAAACCATTTAACCTCTTATGTCTCGAAGTCACTATGTATGAATTGCATCATGCTTACCTTAATCCTGAAATGAGACATGCCATTTCACACCTTAGTATTCTCATTTGAGAAAGTCAAAGTTCGGACTCACTATGTGATTCCGAACAGGGCCTATTGGTGAAGTACTAAGTTGTGAGTATGTCATGAGTAACTTTGTGAAGTTCTCATAGATATGGAATTCATGTACAAGATTGCTGAAATACAATGTATGTCACCTCATGCTTTGTTCCTTGGAGTGTGAATAAATGAACTGGCCAGTGTCCAAATTGAGTCCTGACTCTTTTGGATGAAACAATGTGACTTGTTAGCTCATCGTCAATACATTGTTTCTAACTTATTCACAAGCGACAAAGGAGTTGAGGAAATAACAGCTAGAAGGGTAAAATGGTAATTTAGTAAATCCCGACTAGCTGATGACATTCATGAAGGGTAAACATAGATAATATTCAGTGGATCCGCTCATCATAATTAGGTCGAATTCTTGAGTAGAAAATAAATTCATTTGAACCGAGAGATTTTCAGTGTCAGCTCTTTAGTGGAGTCAGTTGGCATTAAGCTAAACTTGGAAAAGGTTTGTGAACTTTTGAGTCCAAGTGTTTAGCTAAAGCTTTGTTCATTTGGGTCCATGAGGTCACTGTCACGAATCACATCGATAGGAATAGTTAAACTGGAAGCTAAGTCAAAACAAGAACGAAAATAGTGAAAAGGGTATTTTTGTCTTTTGAGACAAACGATGAAATGAATGTCAATAAATTTTTGACAAGGTCATTTTATGACATGTTTCACTCGGCCATGACTTGATCATTGGGCCTTGTGAATCAATTTCATTTCATAAGAATTTTATTGAAAATTCTTAATGGGCCTTTTTCATGTTCTCATGAATAAATGAAGAAGCTTCTAGAGACATGTTGGGCGCCCAACATACCTAAGGAAAGAGAGTTTATTTTGTGCATAAATGTATTTAGATACTTGCCAAAAGAAAAAGAGGAAACAAATTTCCCACACATGCATGGGGAATTTCGGCCAAGAGAGTAATAGGCAAGCCAAGGAACAAAAAAGGAAACAAATCCTAGCCTTCTAGAAGGCTGCCTTGGGCGCCTAAGAGGAATGGGAAATAAGGGTTATTTTGCTCATGAATATGTGATATTCTATAGAAGAGGAAACTACCTTATTGAAGGTGAGACCTCTCCTATAAATAGGAGCCTCATTTCCTCACAATTCATTCATCCAAGTTTAAGAGATTTGAGAGACTCTCTCTCTAGAACTTGGCCGAAGTCCTCTTCTCTCTCTCTCTAGTTTATTTTCGATTTTCTCTTGTCTTGGCACCTAGGTCCTCACTCGACCTAGTCTTTAGCTCTGCGACTTTGAGACTCGTTCTTAAGTCGTAGTGTTTAAAAGTGCCCACTCACTAATTCCTTCTTTTCGAGTGATTTAGTGATAGAAACTTTCGTGGTTGCTCGAGGTGCCGAGGAAAGAAAGAGAGACGTGCTGCGAGGGGAGACGAGCGTTGCAACTTTCCAAAAGCTTCTACAAGGTTCAAGCTTCAAGAAAGGTTAGTAACTTTAATAGCTCATATTAGTTTTTATTTACATGTACATGCTCTTGTCTAGGTTAGTAAAAACTAGTTTTACTTGAAAAGAAATTTTTTAAAATTCCGCCGCTTAACGAAGCGTTAAACTTTTTCTTAAACCCTAGATCGATTCCAACAAATGGTATCAGAGCTATGGTCAAAGATTAGCATGTACATGTTTTTAAAATTATGAGCTTGAAAATCGTTTTGGAAAGTTTACTAATTTTGTGACAAGTTAGAATTGTAATCTTAGATTTTTTTTTAAATTTAATGCTCTTGTCTTTAAATTAAAAAGCATGTTGATTTTCTATGAGTTTGGGATGGTTTTAAAACACATTAGAATCAGTTCTAAAAGTTTTTAATTTTTTATATTGAAAAACGTGTTTTAAAGGTTTGAGAAATTTCGAGTAAAATTTTGTGACTAGTTATATTGTCTTGCTAGTTTCGTTTATTTACTTGAATCGTTTTATGCTTGTTGTTATTTCTTTTATGCCTTGTTATTACCTTGCTAATAAAACACAAATAAAAGCTTTAAACAACATCTTAAAACGTTCCGTTACACTTGATTCTTTTTCGCACCTAAGTAGGACCAAGCTTTAATTTATTTCTTTTTCTTCGAGCTGGAGTAAACCCGCATTAAAAGTGGCATAACTCTCTGCTCAGAAATCTAAATTTAATGATTCTTGAATCAAATTAAAGCTCTGTCTGTCCTTTGTCCACTGCCACCGGTTTCGGCTCAAAAGGACATCGGAGCCGCCAGATATGGCGATTTTACTCCGAGGTGCGCGGCTGTCTGAAACTCAAGTTTTTTAGAAATCCGGATTTTCAAACCCCACTACCATGAGTTATAGAACTCTAATGAGAAAATTTTCTTGAGCAAAAATGTTTTTCATATGATTATAAACATGATGTGTAAAGATTAAAAGTTTTGATTTTTGAAAGATTAATTGAAATTGAATTTTTTCAAAACTAGTTTGAATTTTGAAAAACCGTTTTCACTTTCAAACTTGAAAATATTTTGTCATCCAAATCAAATAAGTTTTCAAAATGTTTTCAAAACTATATCTATATCACATATGTTCAAAATCTATATGCTCTTGAAAATTTGAGTGGGAGGTCTCCTTGTAGACAAGCCGAAAAATAAAAAGATGTGTAATCTCAAACTTTCAAGTGTTCGAGTGAGTTGAAGTTCACACTTCCCTCACGCACTTTCCCGAAATAGAAAATAGGAAAAGATCGAGTATGTCCCTTGTGCCTTTATGCACTAATACTGCTCTGAACATGTCGATCTAGGATTCTCTTCTAGTTGTCCGCTCTGTCGCTCTCTAACTAGGAAATTTGTTTCCGAACTTATAAGAGTCGATGAACCAACTCCAAAAACTAAGTGGGAGGGTTATATTCGTTGTTTGTAACCCGCGATCCCCAACACTAGTGAAAGATGCAATAACGTGGGACTAAGAGCCGCTCTTGCGACCCTCACTTAAATGTGAGTACTCCAAGGCGTTATTGCTTCGATCATTGCTCAATGAGCTACGTCCGAGAGTGATGCAATGATGGCAAGGCCTCCCCTTGGGGGATTGTTTTTCAAAGTTGATCTTTTGGACTAAGTGGTTGGTTGCACGCTTAGGCTCAATCCCTAGTATCCTCCCTTGAGGCCCTGCGAAAGGATGTGAGTGATCAAACCAATTTACAAGGTGGCTAGTCAAAATTGATGTATTGACATCTTGGCTATGCATTAATGATGAGTCATTTACTTATGAAAGGAGACTCGTTGCGGCCTTCCCTCGAAGGAGTAAAGTGTCATTTCGTTCATAACACCTTTGGATTTTATAAAGTCTTAAACAAACTTAAATCCTAAACCAAAGACTAATCATAAACTTGTTTCAACTTTTATAGGCAATATGTCTCCCAACTCTCTCTCTTTCATTCTTTCCTCGAACAAACTCGAAAACGAAAACTACATAGACTCGAAACGTAGCCTCGATATAATACCTACGGTTAACAAGCACAAATGGGTACTCACCACCCTATGTCCTCCTCTGACGAATGATGATTCAACTCAAGAGGACAATGACGCCTTAGCGGCCTGGCTTCGATCCGATGAGATTGTGAGGTGCTATATCTTGGCATCTATGAACAATATGCTGAAAGAGCAACATCGTGACTTCGATACTGCCATGCTCTACAATCTCCTTGAGATGTTTTGGAGGGCAAAGGCGTCAAACAAGGCTACAAGCAGTCCGACAGTTTATGAACTGTCATATGCAGGCTAGGACTCCTGTTGGAGACTTCATGATACTGATCATTAGTTTTCTGAATAAAATGGAAATCCTAGGATCTGAGATTGATGGGAAGAATATCATAGATATGATCTTGGAAACTCTCCCCGCATCTCTTGATACCTCCAAGATGAACTACTCCATTAACAAGCTAGAGTACACTGTTACCAAGCTTATGGAGGAACTTCACACTGCTGTAGGTCTCACTAAGAGAAAGAGGAATCAAGGAGAGGCACATGCTACTGAGCAAAAAGCCTCCGCCTCTGGAACTGTGAAGAGACCTTACAAGGCCGATAAAAAGAACTGTCCCGCCTATTTCAAAGCAAAGGAACATAGTATTGTACTAGTTACCGAAGCATGCTTAGTAGCTGATAATGTATCAACGTGGATTCTTGACTCCGCTGCTACTAACCATATTTGTTGTTCCTTGAATGGTTTCAAGAAAACCAAAAGCTTAGAGGAAGGCGAGTTCTGTTTCAAATGGGGTGATGGGAGCCTGGTGTCCGCGAAGGCTGTGGGATCCGTGACGCTGTCTTTTGAAGACCGCACTTTAAACTTGAATAATGTTTATTTTGTTCCTACCTTTGGGAAGAACTTAATATCCGTTGCTCGTCTTCGTGAGCAAGATTATTGTTTAAAGTTCATTAAGAATGGAATTCGTATTTCGTTTCCTGATAATTCTTTTGTCACTGATGCATGTATGAAGAATGCTCTTTTCTACATCTATCCCACTCAACCTTCTCTTTTAGACACCGAAATAGATAATGATCTAATTAGGGAGCCAAAGAGGATCAAACTTTCTGAATCCTCCGATCTAACAAAATCAACACACCTATGGCACTTCAGACTTGGTCATATCAATCTAGAAAGGATTAAGAGACTTGTGAGGGATGGTCCACTCCAAGCCTCTGCAATAGGTTCACTACCTACTTGTGAATCCTGCATAGAAGGAAAAATGACTAAGCGACCTTTCTCTGATAAAGGTCGAAGAGCCACTGAGTTGCTGGAACTAATACATTCTGATGTATGTGGTCCGCTCAGCCAACAGGCACGTGGAGGATACGAATACTTCGTTACCTTCACTGATGATTACTCACGATATGGGTTTGTCTATTTGCTCAAACACAAATCCGAGACCTTTAACGTATTTAAGGTCTTTAGGGCTTTAGTGGAAAAGCAAACTGGCAAAGTGATCAAAACCCTTCGATCTGATCGAGGTGGTGAGTATATGTCTGGAGAGTTCGATGACTTTCTTAAAGAAGAAGGTATCGCTTCTCAGCTTACCGCACCTGGCACACCTCAACAAAACGGAGTGTCAGAGAGAAGAAACCGAACTCTTATGGAGATGGTTAGATCAATGATGAGTTACTCATCACTCCCGCTTTCCTTTTGGGGATATGCCCTCGAAACAGCCGCCTACATTCTGAACCAAGTTCCGTCCAAAACGGTTCCTGGTACTCCTTATGAAAGATGGACTGGCCGTAAAGTAAGTTTGGGCCACATCCGAATTTGGCGTTGCCCTGCACATGTGCTAAGGCAAAACACTAGCAAGTTGGCTAGTAGGTCAGAATTGTGCCTGTTTGTGGGATATCCAAAGGAAACCAAAGGTTTTACTTTCTATAGTCCCGAGGACGATAAGACTTTCGTTAGCACGAATGCTCGTTTCCTTGAGGAGGACTTTGTGAAGGATGCAAAACCTAGAAGCAAAATTGTGCTTGAAGAAAAGTTGGGTGAGGAAGCTTCTACCTCATCTGTAAGAAATGTTCTTACCCCAACTGAAACACAACCTAACTCATCAGAATCTCGTCAAGTAGTACTTCGACGTAGTGGGAGGGCTGTTCAAAAGCCTGACAGGTACATGTCTTATGGAGACTCTCTTGTAGCCGTCTCCGACATGGATGACCCTGTTTCCTATAGCCAAGCGATGGCTTGTTCTAAATCAAACCTTTGGCTTGACGCCATGAAAGTTGAAATGCACTCGATGTATGTCAACAATGTCTGGAAAATTGTAGACCTTCCTGAATGGATTAAACCCGTAGGGTGTAAGTGGATATACAAGAAGAAAAGGGGTCCTGATGGGAACGTCGAGACGTTCAAAGCACGACTTGTGGCGAAGGGTTATACCCAACAAGAAGGGATTGACTATGAAGAAACCTTCTCGCCAGTCGCGATGCTTAAATCCATCCGCATACTCCTATCCATAGCTGCAGCTCTCGACTATGAGATCTGGCAAATGGATGTCAAGACAGCCTTTTTGAATGGCAATCTTGACGAGCGCATTTACATGGCTCAACCAGACGGTTTCGTGGATAAAGGTCAAGAGACCAAGGTTTGTGAGTTGCTTAAATCCATTTATGGACTAAAGCAAGCATCTAGGTCATGGAATATTAGATTCGATGAAACTGTAAAAAGCTTCGGCTTTGAACAGTCAATAGATGAGCCTTGTGTTTACAAGTTAATACACGAAGGCAAAGTTGTGTTTCTGGTACTATATGTCGATGATATACTACTCATTGGTAATGACGTGGGTAAGTTATCTGAGGTTAAGGTCTGGCTAGCAAAGCAATTCGATATGAAGGATCTAGGAGAAGCCGCGTACATTCTGGGAATCCAAATCTTTCGAGATAGGAAAAACCGGACCCTGTCGCTCTCTCAAGCATCTTATATTGATAAGGTGATGGATCGCTTCTCGATGCAAGACTGCAAGAGGGGTCAAACACCCTTTAGGCATGGAGTTTCACTCTCTAAGGACCAGTCTCCCAAGACTGCACAAGAGATTGAAGACATGAGGAAAATTCCTTACGCCTCTGCCGTAGGAAGCCTCATGTATGATATGCTTTGCACCCGACCTGATATATGTTTCGCCGTTGGCGTAGTTAGTCGTTTCCAATCCAACCCTGGACCCGAGCACTGGATTGATGTTAAGCATGTTCTTAAGTATCTTCGAAGAACTAGGAACTTGATGCTTACATACTCAGGTACTGACCTGACTATGACGGGATATACCGACTCCGATTTTCAAGCGGATAAGGATTCCAGGAAATCCACTTCGGGATCTGTGTTCATCCTTAATGGTGGAGCTGTTGTGTGGAGAAGTATTAAGCAATCTTGCATTGCTGACTCCACAATGGAAGCAGAATATGTGGCTGCTTGTGAAGCATCCAAAGAGGCTGTATGGCTTAGAAAATTCCTTAAGTATTTGGAAATTGTTCCAAACGTCGACGAGCCCATGACCCTTTATTGTGATAATAGTGGGGCTGTCGCTAACTCAAAGGAACCTAGAAGCCATAAGCGCTCTAAGCATATTGAGAGGAAATACCATTTGATTCGAGAGATCGTGCAGCGCGGAGACGTGGAAGTGAAGAAGATCTCAACGGTGGACAACCTCGCAGATCCATTCACCAAGGCCCTAGCGAACAAGGTCTTCGACCAACATCGTGAGGGATTAGGCATGAAGGACTACACACACCTTCTTTGAGTCAAGTGGGAGTTTGTTGTCAATGGTGCCCACAAGAAGAGTTGTAGTCTTTATTTTGAACATTTGATGTAATAAAGTCTCATGAAGACTCTTGCTTGTAATTGCCTATTCATTCATTAATAAAGTTGAAATGTTCATTCAATCTACCTTGTCTGAAGCTTTATGATAAAACCATAGTCTTTTAGTCCATAAACAAACTTAACAACTTGCGAAGAGACAAATGTAGATTTGCATGAACAAACTCTTCGTAGTTTGCTTAAAACGATATATTCGCAATCTTAGGGTCAAAGGACTATTGACCTCAGTATGATTGTTAGAAGAATCTATGATGTCTGGTTATGAGGCATTGAGAGTTTGGGACTCTATAGTTCTTCTAGGTATCTTCCGAAGATACTGAATTGACCAGTGCACTTCTAGAGACAATATAAGAACAAACCATTTAACCTCTTATGTCTCGAAGTCACTATGTATGAATTGCATCATGCTTACCTTAATCCTGAAATGAGACATGCCATTTCACACCTTAGTATTCTCATTTGAGAAAGTCAAAGTTCGGACTCACTATGTGATTCCGAACAGGGCCTATTGGTGAAGTACTAAGTTGTGAGTATGTCATGAGTAACTTTGTGAAGTTCTCATAGATATGGAATTCATGTACAAGATTGCTGAAATGCAATGTATGTCACCTCATGCTTTGTTCCTTGGAGTGTGAATAAATGAACTGGCCAGTGTCCAAATTGAGTCCTGACTCTTTTGGATGAAACAATGTGACTTGTTAGCTCCTCGTCAATACATTGTTTCTAACTTATTCACAAGCGACAAAGGAGTTGAGGAAATAACAGCTAGAAGGGTAAAATGGTAATTTAGTAAATCCCGACTAGCTGATGACATTCATGAAGGGTAAACATAGATAATATTCAGTGGATCCGCTCATCATAATTAGGTCGAATTCTTGAGTAGAAAATAAATTCATTTGAACCGAGAGATTTTTAGTGTCAGCTCTTTAGTGGAGTCAGTTGGCATTAAGCTAAACTTGGAAAAGGTTTGTGAACTTTTGAGTCCAAGTGTTTAGCTAAAGCTTTGTTCATTTGGGTCCATGAGGTCACTGTCACGAATCACATCGATATGAATAGTTAAACTGGAAGCTAAGTCAAAACAAGAACGAAAATAGTGAAAAGGGTATTTTTGTCTTTTGAGACAAACGATGAAATGAATGTCAATAAATTTTTGACAAGGTCATTTTATGACATGTTTCACTCGGCCATGACTTGATCATTGGGCCTTGTGAATCAATTTCATTTCATAAGAATTTTATTGAAAATTCTTAATGGGCCTTTTTCATGTTCTCATGAATAAATGAAGAAGCTTCTAGAGACATGTTGGGCGCCCAACATACCTAAGGAAAGAGAGTTTATTTTGTGCATAAATGTATTTAGATACTTGCCAAAAGAAAAAGAGGAAACAAATTTCCCACACATGCATGGGGAATTTCGGCCAAGAGAGTAATAGGCAAGCCAAGGAACAAAAAAGGAAACAAATCCTAGCCTTCTAGAAGGCTGCCTTGGGCGCCTAAGAGGAATGGGAAATAAGGGTTATTTTGCTCATGAATATGTGATATTCTATAGAAGAGGAAACTACCTTATTGAAGGTGAGACCTCTCCTATAAATAGGAGCCTCATTTCCTCACAATTCATTCATCCAAGTTTAAGAGATTTGAGAGACTCTCTCTCTAGAACTTGGCCGAAGTCCTCTTCTCTCTCTCTCTAGTTTATTTTCGATTTTCTCTTGTCTTGGCACCTAGGTCCTCACTCGACCTAGTCTTTAGCTCTGCGACTTTGAGACTCGTTCTTAAGTCGTAGTGTTTAAAAGTGCCCAATCACTAATTCCTTCTTTTCGAGTGATTTAGTGATAGAAACTTTCGTGGTTGCTCGAGGTGCCGAGGAAAGAAAGAGAGACGTGCTGCGAGGGGAGACGAGCGTTGCAACTTTCCAAAAGCTTCTACAAGGTTCAAGCTTCAAGAAAGGTTAGTAACTTTAATAGCTCATATTAGTTTTTATTTACATGTACATGCTCTTGTTTAGGTTAGTAAAAACTAGTTTTACTTGAAAAGAAAATTTTTAAAATTCCGCCGCTTAACGAAGCGTTAAACTTTTTCTTAAACCCTAGATCGATTCCAACACTTCGATCCAATGAGAGTATGAGGTGCTATATCTTGGCATCTATGAAAAATATGCTGAAAGAGCAACATCGTGACTTCGAGACTGCCGCTGACATGCTCTACAATCTCCTTGAGATGTTTGGAGGGCAAAGGCGTCAAACAAGGCTACAAGCAGTCCGACAGTTTATGAACTGTCATATGTAGGCTAGGACTCCTGTTGGAGACTTCATGATAATGATCATTAGTTTTCTGAATAAAATGGAAATCCTAGGATCTGAGATTGATGGGAAGAATATCATAGATATGATCTTAGAAACTCTCCCCGCATCTCTTGATACCTCCAAGATGAACTACTTCATAAACAAGCTAGAGTACACTGTTACCAAGCTTATGAAGGGACTTCACACTGCTGTAGGTCTCACTAAGAGAAAGAGGAATCAAGGAGAGGCACATCCTACTGAGCAAAAAGCCTCCGCCTCTGGAACTAAGAACAGACCTTACAAAGCCGATAAAAAGAACTGTCCTGCCTATCTCAAAACAAAGGAACATAGTATTGTACTAGTTACCGAAGCATGCTTAGTAGCTGATAATGTATCAACGTGGATTCTTGACTCCGCTGCTACTAACCATATTTGTTGTTCCTTGAATGGTTTCAAGAAAACCAAAAGCTTAGAGCAAGGCGAGTTCTGTTTCAAATGGGGTGATGGGAGCCTGGTGTCCGCGAAGGTTGTGGGATCTGTGACGCTGTCTTTTGAAGACCGCACATTAAACTTGAATAATGTTTATTTTGTTCCTACCTTTGGGAAGATCTTGATATCCGTTGCTCGTCTTCGTGAGCAAGATTATTGTTTAAAGTTCATAAAGAATGGAATTCGTATTTCATTTCCTGATAATTCTTTTGTCACTGATGCATGTATGAAGAATGCTCTTTTCTACATCTATCCCACTCAACCTTCTCTTTTAGACACCGAAACAGATAACGATCTAATTAGGGAGCCAAAGAGGATCAAACTTTCTGAATCCTCCGATCGAACAAAATCAACACACCTCTGGCACTTTAGACTTGGTCATATCAGTCTAGATAGGATTAAGAGACTTGTGAGGGATGGTCCACTTTAAGCCTCTGCAATAGGTTCACTACCTACTTGTGAATCCTGTATAGAAGGAAAAATGACTAAGCGACCTTTCTCCGATAAGGGTCGAAGAGCCACTGAGTTGCTGGAACTAATACATTCTGATGTATGTGGTCCGCTCAACCAACAGGCACGTGGAGGATACGAATACTTTGTTACCTTCACTGATGATTACTCAAGATATGGGTTTGTCTATTTGCTCAAACACAAATCCGAGACCTTTAACGTATTTAAGGTCTTTAGGGCTTTAGTGGAAAAGCAAACTGGCAAAGTGATCAAAACCCTTCGATCTGATCGAGGTGGTGAGTATATGTATGGAGAGTTCGATGACTTTCTTAAAGAAGAAGGGATCGCTTCTCAGCTTACCGCACCTGGCACACCTCAACAAAACGGAGTGTCAGAGAGAAGAAACCGAACTCTTATGGAGATGGTTAGATCAATGATGAGTTACTCATCATTCCCTCTTTCCTTTTGGGGATATGCCCTCGAAACAGCCGCTTACATTCTGAACCAAGTTCCGTCTAAAACGGTTCCTGGTACTCCTTATGAACGATGGACTGGCCGTAAAGTGAATCTTGGCCGCATCCGAATTTGGGGTTGCCCTGCACACGTGTTGAGGCAAAAGACTAGCAAGTTGGCTAGTAGGTCAGAATTGTGCCTGTTTGTAGGATATCCAAAGGAAACCAAAGGTTTTACTTTCTATAGTCCCGAGGACGATAAGACTTTCGTTAGCACGAATGCTCGTTTCCTTGAGGAGGACTTTATGAAGGATGCGAAACCTAGAAGCAAAATTGTGCTTGAAGAAAAGTTGGGTGAGGAGGCTTCTACCTCATCTGTAAGAACTGTTCTTACCCCAACTGAAACACAACCTAACTCATCAGAATCTCGTCAAGTAGTACTTAGATGTAGTGGGAGGGCTACTCAAAAGCCTGACAGGTACATGTCTTATGGAGACTCTCTTGTAGCCGTCTCCGACATGGATGACCCTGTTTCCTATAGCCAAGCGATGGCTTGTTCTGAATCAAACCTTTGGCTTGACGCCATGAAAGTTGAAATGCACTCGATGTATGTCAACAAAGTCTGGAAACTTGTAGACCTTCCTGAAGGGATTAAACCCGTAGGGTGTAAGTGGATATACAAGAAGAAAAGGGGTCCTGATGGGAACGTCGAGACGTTCAAAGCACGACTTGTGGCGAAGGGTTATACCCAACAAGAAGGGATTGACTATGAAGAAACCTTCTCGCCAGTCGCGATGCTTAAATCCATCCACATACTCCTATCCATAGCTGCAGCTCTCGACTATGAGATATGGCAAATGGATGTCAAGACAGCCTTTCTGAATGGCAATCTTGACGAGCGCATTTACATGGTTCAACCAGACGGTTTCGTGGATAAAGGTCAAGAGACCAAGGTTTGTGAGTTGCTTAAATCCATTTATGGACTAAAGCAAGCATCTAGGTCATGGAATATTAGATTCGATGAAACTGTAAAGAGCTTCGGCTTTGAACAGTCAATAAATGAGCCTTGTGTTTACAAGTTAATACATGAAGGCAAAGTTGTGTTTCTGGTACTATATGTCGATGATATACTACTCATTGGTAATGACGTGGGTAAGTTATCTAAGGTTAAGGTCTGGCTGGCAAAACAATTCGATATGAAGGATCTAGGAGAAGCCGCGTACATTCTGGGGATCCAAATCTTTCGAGATAGGAAAAACCAGACCCTGTCGCTCTCTCAAGCATCTTATATTGATAAGGTGATGGATCGCTTCTAGATGCAAGACTCCAAGAAGGGCCAAACACCCTTTAGGCATGGAGTTTCACTCTCTAAAGGACCAGTCTCCCAAGACTGCACACGAGATTGAAGACATGAGGAAAATACCTTACGCCTCTGCCGTAGGAAGCCTCATGTATGCCATGCTTTGCACTAGACCTGATATATGTTTCGCCGTTGGCATAGTTAGCCGTTTGCAATCGAACCCTGGACCCGAGCACTGGATTGCTGTTAAGCATGTTCTTAAGTATCTTCGAAGAACTAGGAACTTGATGCTTACATACTCAGGTACTGACCTGACTATGACGGGATATACCGACTCCGATTTTCAAGCGGATAAGGATTTCAGGAAATCCACTTCGGGATCTGTGTTCATCCTTAATGGTGGAGTTGTTGTGTGGAGAAGTATTAAGCAATCTTGCATTGCTGACCCCACAATGGAAGTAGAATATGTGGCTGCTTGTGAAGCATCCAAAGAGGCTGTATGGCATAGAAAATTCCTTAAGTATTTGGAAGTTGTTCCAAACGTCGACGAGCCCATGACCCTTTATTGTGATAATAGTGGGGCTGTCGCTAACTCAAAGGAACCTAGAAGCCATATGCGCTCTAAACATATTGAGAGGAAATACCATTTGATTTGAGAGATCACGCAACGCGGAGACGTGGAGGTGAAGTAGATCTCTGGTAGATCTATTCACCAAGGCCCTAGCGAACATGGTCTTCGACCAACTTCGAGAGGGATTAGGCATGTAGGACTACTCACATCTTCTTTGAGTCAAGTGGGAGTTTGTTGTCAATGGTGCCCACAAGAAGAGTAGTAGTGTCTATTTATGTACATTTGCTTGTAATTGCCCATTCATTCATTAATAAAGTTGAAACGTTCATTCATTCTTTCTTTGTTTGAAGCTTTATGATAAAACCTTAGTCTTTTAGTCCATAAACAAACTAAACAACTTACGAAGAGACAAATGTAGATTTGCATGAACAAACTCTTCGTAGTTTGCTTAAAACGATATATTCGCAATCTTAGGGTCAAAGGACTATTGACCTCAGTATGATTGTTAGAAGAATCTATGATGTCTGGTTATGAGGCATTGAGAGTTGGGGACTCTATAGTTCTTCTAGGTACCTTCCGAAGGTACTGAATTGACCAGTGCACTTCTAGAGACAATATAAGAACAAACCATTTAACCTCTTATGTCTCGAAGTCACTATGTATGAATTGCATCATGCTTACCTTAATCCTGAAATGAGACATGCCATTTCACACCTTAGTATTCTCATTTGAGAAAGTCAAAGTTCAGACTCACTATGTGATTCCGAACAAGGCCTATTGGTGAAGTACTAAGTTGTGAGTCTATCATGAGTAACTTTGTGAAGTTCTCATAGATATGGAATTCATGTACAAGATTGCTGAAATGCAATGTATGTCACCTCATGCTTTGTTCCTTGGAGTGTGAATAAATGAACTGGCCAGTGTCCAAATTGAGTCCTGACTCTTTTGGATGAAACAATGTGACTTGTTAGCTCCTCGTCAATACATTGTTTCTAACTTATTCACAAGCGACAAAGGAGTTGAGGAAATAACAGCTAGAAGGGTAAAATGGTAATTTAGTAAATCCCGACTAGCTGATGACATTCATGAAGGCTAGCATAGATAATATTCAGTGGATCCGCTCATTATAATTAGGTGAATTCTTGAGTAGAAAATAAATTCATTTGAACCGAGAGATTTTTAGTGTCAGCTCTTTAGTGGAGTCAGTTGGCATTAAGCTAAACTTGGAAAAGGTTTGTGAACTTTTGAGTCCAAGTGTTTAGCTCAAGCTTTGTTCATTTGGGTCCATGTGGTCACTGTCACGAATCACATCGATAGGAATAGTTAAACTGGAAGCTAAGTCAAAACAAGAACGAAAATAGTCAAAAGGGTATTTTTGTCTTTTGAGACAAAGGATGAAATGAATGTCAATAAATTTTTTGACAAGTTCATTTGATGACTTAATGTCACTCGGCCATGACTTGATCATGGGCCTTGTGAATTAATTTCATTTCATAAGAATTTTATTGAAAATTCTTAATGGGCTTTTCTCATGTTGTCATGAACAAATGAAGAAGCTTCTATAAGCTCCTTCTAGATGAGAATAGGCGCCCATAATACCCAAGGAAAGAGAGTTTATTTTGTGCATAAATGTATCAAGATACTTGCCTCCAAGAGGAAAGTGGGAATCGGCCAAGTGAGAGACAAGGCAAGGCCTTGAACAAAATAGGAAACAAATCAAGGCTTCTAGAAGCCTTGTGTTGGCCGAGTGTCTCAAAGGGAAAAAGAGGAAATTGCTCATGAATATGTGATATTCTATAGAAGAGGAAACTACCTTATTGAAGGTGAGACCTCTCCTATAAATAGGAGCCTCATTTCCTCACATTTCATTCATCCAAGTTTAAGAGATTTGAGAGACTCTCTCTCTATAACTTTGGCCGAAAATCCTCTCTCTCTCTCTCTCTAGTTTATTTTCGATTTTTTCTTGTCTTGGCACCTAGGTCCTCACTCGACCTAGTGTTTAGCTCTGCGACTTCGAGACTCGTTCTTAAGTCGTAGTGTTTAAAAGTGCCCACTCACTGATTCCTTCTTTTAGAGTGATTTAGTGATAGAAACTTTCGTGGTTGCTCGAGGTGCCGAGGAAAGAAAGAGAGACGTGCTGCGAGGGGAGACGAGCGTTGCAAACTTTCCAAAAGCTTCTTCAAGGTTAGTAAACTCTTAGCTCATATTGATTTTTAATTACATGTACTTGCGTCTTTGTTTGGGTTAGTAAAAACTGTTTTTACTTGAAAAAGAAATTTTTTAAAATTCCGCCGCTTCCCGAAGCGTTTAATCTTTTTCTTAAACCCTAGATCAATTCCATCAGCTTTCTCCGCGGTGACCCGAACCACCTCCTCCGCCAAGGAGTCGCGCTCGCGCTCCGCTCGAACACGGGCAGCCTCGCTCGATGTTAGTTGGCCCTGGAGAATACCAACTTCTTCTGTGCGCGATTCCAACTGGCGTCGAAGGTCCCGCGCCTCGCTCCGGAAGACCTCCGTCGATCGAGTCGCCACTTCGAGAGCTTGACGCTCCGTCGTTAGTTCCTCGACCATCTTCGCCACCGCCGACTGAGCACGGTCGAATTTGCCGTGCGTAACTCCCAATTCCACGCGGGCCTCTTGAAGCTGCTCGCAGAGACTCGCGAACTCCGCCCTTGAGTGAGAACTTCGCTCGGCACGGGCTAGCTGAGACTTCGCTTGAGCGAGCGCCTCTTGGGCAAGGCTCATCCGTCTGATGAGGTCATGAAGGATCTTTTCGCCCCGGGTCGCTCGAGCAAGCACCTGAGAAGGCAAGGAGATAATAGAGTAAAAGACAAAGCCCCAAAACAGACAAGGCAAGAGAAACTTACTCTCTGCGCGTCAGAAACGCCGTGGCGAAAGAACTCCACGTCGCTACTTGCCACGATGCTCTTCCACATCTTCATCGAGGATTGAGCGAGGCCCAGGGAACATTCCCCTCTAACCTCCGCGGCCTCCACGTCGACCATCGAGTTCACACGCTTGGAGTCCGAAGACGTGTCTAGTAGAGCCGAGGAGGAGGGTCGCTTCAAAGAAGCGCAGGGGGCCGTTCTCCGATGGATGACCAATGTCGGGTTTCTCCCGACCGTTTCGCCAAGCGCTCGAGCCCTCGCCCTAGCCGAAGAGACTACAAAAGCGACAGAGTCAAAACCCTAAGCTAAGAACAAAAGAAAAAAGTGCGAAACGTCGACATACCTTGAAGACCGCCGCTCGAGAGAGATGATGCGGCACTGGGAGCACTCTCGGTCTGCTGACTGTCGCCCCGGCTAGGTGGAAATGGCGGGAACCACCCGGTGGAACCATCAGCTCAGGGGAACGAAATCGTTCGACGGCCTTCCGAGCCTCTGACATTCCCCGGATCTCCTTCACGAAGTTGAGGTCATCGGCCCCCGCGTCAGCAGAAAACTCGGTCAAGGGGCCGAACCGGAGCGGCACGTCGCCAAAGGCCTCCACCGAGACCCACACCCAGGGTCGTCGCTTATACTTCTCTGAGTCCATGATCAGCTTAGTGTTCTGGCGATCACGGGCCATGAAGAAATTGGGTTACCCGGGCGCAGGGAAGACCGCGATGAGATTACGAAAGTTGCTCACGGTCATCACCCGCTCAGTCTGGCAATGCCACTCCATGTGGCACATCGCCACGATGCGGTAAAACGTCGGACTCATCTGACACGCGTGCACCCCCAGACGGGCGAGAAGCTGCTGAACGATGGGTTGAAACGGCAATCGCAACCCGCAGTTGAGACTCGCAACTGAAACTGCGGCAAACCCACGGCGAGGGCGGAAAGGACGGTCGCCCTGTAAGGGACGGAGAAGTGCCACGAACGATGGAACGGCGAATGCCTCCCTGAGACCGATGAATGTTCGGTAGGTGAGCGAGCTCGAAGCATCGACCCCCGAACAATCGAAGTCCTCGGGAGCAGCAAACCCTCCTCGGGATACCAATCCATCCTAGCAAGCGACCTCGCCGATACTATCGCCTCTGCGTTAGGGGTCTCGGGCTGAGAACCCCCTGGCTCCACGGAAGGGCCCCTGCCCTCCGGCACGGCCGCGGGAGCCGCCGACGGTGCCTCGGGACACTCCGATGCGAGGCCTTCGGCCCCCAGACATGTCTCCGAATCACCTCCGGGATCTTCAGACTCGGGACCAAAGTCATCCACGCAGTCAATCTCGTCGAGGACCGACTCTAGCGGAGTCACTGCATCCACGCCCGCAATATCTCCAGGCACGCCATGAGGGTCCAAGTCGGACTGCGGCACGCCGAGGCCGGCTTTGTCGTGAACCCCCTCTCCAACTAAGTTGATCACGAGACGAGGGGCAGGTCCCCCAGACGTGGGATGATCGAACTCCCCACCTGTTTCGCGCCCAGCCGGCGCGCACTCTTCTTGAGGCCGAGCAACGGGCACGGTCACGCCCAGCTCGCCTTCCTCGAGCCACTGCTCTACTCCGCTTGGATTCTCTTCCACGTGCAGAGGAATTTCCCCTAATCCCGTGAAGAGACCATCCTCTACATGTCCAAAACCCTGAAACAAGAGAGATAAATCAATCTCGGGACTCTCAGTTGAGAAAAGGGGAGGGACACCCATAATGCAAACGTAAAAAAGGAAACAAGCGTAGAGAAAGGGAGAAAAAATAAAGTGGGGGAATAAGAGAAGGGGGGGTCTATTTATAGACTCCTAGGGGGGTAGGAGTCGAAATCCTACTCCCATAAGGAGAAAAAACGGGGAAAAACTCCAGAAAGTCGGAGTTCCCCCGCGCAAGGCGAACCAGCCCCGCGCACGAGGCGCGCCGCGCGCCAAGCCCACGCGCCGCGCGCCAAGCCCACGCGCCGCGCGGGTCGCGCTGCATAGACCGCGCGCCGCGCGCCAAGCCCACGCGCCGCGCGGGCGCACTGCATAGACCGCGCGCCGCGCGGCAGAGCCAAAAAAAAAAAAAAAAAAAAACTTCCTTTGATGACGGGACTTGGAAAACATGTTCCTCAAACACCCAACTAAGAGGACAAAAAGTTCATCGCTGGGAACCTCCCGAGCGACGAACTTGGGGGGCTAACGTTGTCGGTCGTTTTCGGCAAACCCGAGACACCGAGAAGGTACGTCGCTCAAAGGGCCGATGGTCAGGCCGGATGTCCTGAATAGCGGCAAGCCTCCAAACCCTCATCCAAACTCTTGACTCCTTGAGTCGAGCTTAGCCCCTCGAGTTGAGACTTGAGTCGGTTCCTCGAGTCGAGCCTCGCTCTTCGGAGTTGAGCCTTGAGTCGGTCTCCTCGAGTCGAGCTTCGCTCCTTGAGTCGAGCCTTGAGTCGGTCTGCTCGAGTCGAGCTTCGCTCCTTGAGTCGAGCCTCGAGCCGGTCTCCTCGAGTCGCGCTTTGCTCCTTGAGTCGAGCATCGACTCGAGTCCTATCCGTCAAATAAACATTTGTGTCAAAGACCCGAAATACCAAGCATCTCAACGGGCCCGGAAGCGAGACAATCGCGAAAAGCCCGCAGAGACGAAGCCCAGCGCGCGCCGCGCCGGCAGGGCTGCGTGCCGCGCGGTGGGCAGCGCTGCCAGTGCGCCGCGGGTCGCGCGCTGCGCCCGGCCATGGCCGTGCCGCGCGCTGAGCGACGCAGACCGCACGAGCGCGCCGCGCGCCGCGGGTCGCGCGCCGCGCGTTGTGCGCCGCTGCCTCTTGTGCGCCTCCACTTGAAAAGGGGCGCGTTCCTAGTCCCACATGGACGCCAAAGGACCTCCTTGGGGTCCCCAAACACCTATATAAACCCCCTCCCATTGAGGGAAATTCATCTCTTCATCTCCTATCGACACGCTCGATTTCTTACTCTTCTCTGCTTCTCTTGATGCCATTTTTGGCCTGAAGCAGTCGCTCTACTCTCTCCCCCGTTCTCAGAGGTTCCGAATCACTCACGGGAACTTCTCGGACGTCGCTCCCTCTGACCGAACGTTCTCCGGTGCTCAAGCACGCCCTTAGGGTTCTCAACTAGAGTTCCCCTCGCGCGTCTAACACGCTAGACGCGTACGCGATCTCCGAGGTTCTGAGACGCTGCCAAGGAATCCTTGTGCCCCGTCTCCTTCGTCGAGTACGCTTCTCCACCAAGGTTCTACACTTCATACTGCGTCTTTCACGCCTGAACTACGTTCTGACCTGATCCAACACACGGGTACTTAGGCAGCCGACAGCCAAGGCACGGTCACTCCTCCTCCTCACCCCCTACCTCTCCCGAGAGGCAGGTTTGTTGTCGGTCGTTTTCGGAAAACCCGAGACGCCAAGAAGGCACGTCGCTCAAAGGGCCGATGGTCAGGCCGGAGGTCCTGAAGAGCGGCAAGTCTTCAAGCCCTCGCCCAAACTCTTGACTCCTTGAGTCGAGCCTAGCCCCTCGACTTGAGACTTAAGTCGGCTCCCCGAGTTGAGCTTCACTCCTTGGGTTGAGCCTTGAGTCAGTCTCCTCGAGTCGAGCTTCACTCCTCGAGTTGAGCCTTGAGTCAGTCTCCCCGAGTCGAGCTTCGCTCCTCGAGTCGAGCTTTGAGTCAGTCTCCTCGAGTCGAGCTTTGCTCCTCGAGTCGAGTCACTCTTGTCAAGTGGAAACCTTCATATTTCATGTGGCAAGAATGGTATTCGAAGGCCCGCAAGAGCCCGACGAGACGAGCCATGCGCCGCGCTCGCAGCCGCGCCGGCCAACCAAGCACAGCAGCCCGCGCGCCGCGCCAAGACGCGCCCGCGCCGCGCGCTCCATGCGCCGCGCCCACTGACCCGCGCGCCGTGCCAGATGACCCGCGCGCCGCGCGCCGCGCGTTGTGCGCCGCTCTTTGTGCGCCAACGTTTTAGGATTTCAAATTTTTTGCAATATTAATAAAGTTCGATGTTTTTCTTTCAAAATCCACTTTATCAAAAATTTTCAATCATCAAAGAATACACTTGTAAACCCAAAACTCGGGGGGCTAGTGCCATAGGCAATGGTAAGTACACTAAAAATCCTCTAGAAAGTGCGCTCCACAAAAAGAAAGCACGCTCCATCCAAACAAAACACCCGAACATAAAACGGGAACAAGCGTGCACGAAAGACGCCCCCGCAGCGCGCCGTAAGACATCCCCGAGATGCAGGCTAAAGACGCCACCGCGGCGCGCCATAAGCCATCCCCGAGATGCAGGCTAAAGACGCCTCCGCGGCGCGCCGTAAGCCATCCCCGAGATGCAGGCAAAGACGCCTCCGCGGCGCGCCCAAGAGACATCCCAGAGATGCAGGCAAAGACGCCTCCGCGGCGCGCCCAAGAGACATCCCAGAGATGCAGGCTAAAGACGCCCACGCGGCGCGCCCAAGAGACATCCCAGAGATGCAGGCTAAAGACGCCCCCGCGGTGCGCCTAAGAGACATCCCAGAGATGTAGGCTAAAGACACCCCCGCGGCGCGCCTAAGAGACATCCCCGAGATGCAGACTAAAGACGCCTCCGCGGCGCGCCCAAGAGACATCCCCGAGATGCAGGCTAAAGACGCCCCCGCGGCGCGCCCAAGAGACATCCCCGAGATGCAGGCTAAAGACGCCCCCGCAGCGCGCCCAAGAGACATCCCCGAGATGCAGGCTAAAGACGCCTCTGCGGCGCGCCCAAGAGACATCCCCGAGATGCAGGCTAAAGCCGTCCCTCGCGACGCACCAAAGACGCCTACATGGCGCACTTAAGACGCCTACATGGCGCACCTAAGACGCCTACATGGCGCACCTAAGTAGCCTACTTAGCGCATCTAGGCCATCCATTGCGACATGCCCAAGATGCCTAAAACAACGCACATAGCCGTCTCTAATGACGCGCTCTGAGTCACCGCAAGGCGCTGTGTACGATGACTAATCGCAACGCACCTGAACAGCCATACAAGGCGCATCTCATGCCATCTTCGCCATCGCCGACTAAACACGATCACACTCAACGTGGGAGAATCCCCGTTCCGTGCGAGTTAATTGAAGCTGCTGCAAAAACTCGCGAACCCCGCCTCTGAGCAAGAACCTCGTTCGGCCTGAACTAGCTAAGACTTTGCTCCTCGAGTCGAGTCATGCTCCTCGAGTCAAGTCACTCTCCTCGAGTCGAGCCTCGCTCCTCGAGTTGAGTCATTCTCCTCGAGTCGAGCGTTGCTCCTCAAATCGCACCATTCTCCTCGAGTCGAACTTCGCTCCTCGAGTCGAGTCATTCTCCTCTAGTCAAGCTTCACTCCTCGAGTCGAGCTTCGCTCCTCGAGTCGAGCTTGGCTCCTTGAGTCGGGTCATTCTCCTCGAGTCGAGCCCCTCGCCTCGGGTCGAGTCATTCTCATCGAGTCGAGCTTCGCTCCTTGAGTCGAATCATGCTCCTCAAATCGAGTCACACTCCTCGAGTCGAATCATTCTCCTCGAGTCGAGTAGCCCTCCTTGAGTCAAGCCTTACCCCTCGAGTCGAGTCATTCTCCTCGAGTCGAACTTCGCTCCTCGGGTCGAGTCATCCTCCTCGAGTCGAGCTTCGCTCCACAAGACAAGTCATTCTCCTCGAGTCGAGCTTCTCTCCTCGAGTCGAGTCGTTCTCCTCGAACTGAACCATTCTCCCCGAGTCGAGCCCCGCTCCTCGGGTCGAGCCCCGCTCCTCGGGTCGAGTCATTCTCCTCGAGTCGAGCTTCGCTCCTTGAGTCGAATCATGCTCCTCAAATCGAGTCACACTCCTCGAGTCAAATTATTCTCCTCGAGTCGAGTAGCCCTCCTTGAGTCAAGTCTTGCCCCTCGAGTCGAGTCATACTCCTCGAGTCGAGCATCGCTCCTCAAGTAGAGTCATATTCCTTAACGTCCAGCCAGTCTCCTTGAGTCGAGTCTAGCCCCTCGAGTTGAGACTTGAGTCGGCTTCCCGAGTCGAGCCTAGCCCCTCGAGTTGAGACTTGAGTCGGCTCCCCGAGTTGAGCTTCGCTCCTTGAGTTGAGACTTGATTCAGTCTCCTCGAGTCGAGCTTCGCTCCTCGAGTCGAGCCTTGAGTCAGTCTCCTCGAGTCGAGCTTCGCTCCTCGAATCGAGGCTTGAGTCAGTCTCCTCGAGTCGAGTCCCACTCCTCGAACAAACACCTGGAGCGACCTGAAGAACAGGTCAGCCAAAGTAGAGACCCGCGCTCGCGCCTGGGGAATAAGGGCCGATCTTCCGAACGCAGACGAAGAAGCGTCACCAAGGCGGGAATGGCGGATGCCCCTTGAGGCCGACTTATGCTTGATGCGTGGTCAAACCTTTAGCGTTTATCCCCGAGCAGTCGAAGCCCTCCGGCGCGGCAGAGCCTTCCGCCAGGTGCCACTCTGTCTTCTCGAAGAATCAGCCCGCAGCATCAACCTCCGTCTTCGAGACCCCGGAATGAGCACGCCTTTGCAAAATGAAAAAGTGCATTCGCCTTCCAAGCTGGCCGAGACGGAAGCCATGATCTTCCCCTAATATGTCACTATTACACAATCGTCACCCTACTAGTCACTGTCGAGTCCCATGGACTCCGGGTTGATGATATCATCAAACAAAACGCCATCGAAGAAAGACTTGGGCATGACCGTGCCCAAAGATCAATAAGCCGCGACACGCCGGCACGCCTCTACATAAATGCACGCCCTGCTTGTGCACGCATATCCCCATTGCTCCGGGGCTAGAGCGACGGATGCCAACGCGTTTGCCTCGCCCACGTCGAGCTACGTCTCCTATCCGCTTGGATCCTCCTCGACGTGTCGATCACACACTCGTGTCGAGAAAGACGGAAAAGCGAGAAAGGGCACTTACAATTGTGAGAGTATTCTTTATAATCACAAAGGCTTCGCAACAGTGAAGCTCTGGGAAGTCTATTTTCCTCAAACACCCTGTGGAAACAACTAAAAGTTCACCGCCCGGGGCCTCCCGAGCAATGAACTTGGGGGGCTAATGTTGTCGGTCGTTTTCGGAAAACCCGAGACGCCAAGAAGGCACGTCGCTCAAAGGGCCGATGGTCAGGCCGGAGGTCCTGAAGAGCGGCAAGTCTTCAAGCCCTCGCCCAAACTCTTGACTCCTTGAGTCGAGCCTAGTCCCTCGACTTGAGACTTAAGTCGGCTCCCCGAGTTGAGCTTCACTCCTTGGGTTGAGCCTTGAGTCAGTCTCCTCGAGTCGAGCTTCGCTCCTCGAGTTGAGCCTCGAATCAGTCTCCCCGAGTCGAGCTTCGCTCCTCGAGTCGAGCTTTGAGTCAGTCTCCTCGAGTCGAGCTTTGCTCCTCGAGTCGAGTCACTCTTGTCAAGTGGAAACCTTCATATTTCATGTGGCAAGAATGGTATTCGCAGGCCCGCAAGAGCCCGACGAGACGGGCCATGCGCCGCGCACGCAGCCGCGCCGGCCAACCAAGCACAGCAGCCCGCGAGCCGCGCCATGCAGGCGCGCGCCGCGCCAAGACGCGCCCGCGCCGCACGCTCCATGCGCCGCGCCCACTGACCTGCGCGCCGCGCCAGATGACCGGCGCGCCGCGCCCCCTGCGCCGCGCGCTGCGCGTTGTGCGCCGCTCTTTGTGCGCCGCGCGCGCCGTGCGCCTCCACTTGATGGCGCGCGCGTTCCTAGTCCCACATGGACGAAAAAGGAGCCTCCTAAGGCCCCCAAACACCTATAAATACCCCCTCCCATTGAGGGGAAAGCGATCCAATAAATCCTTTCATCTCCTATCGACACGCTCGATTTCTTACTCACAACTACTTTTCTGGATGCCATATTTGGCCTGAAGTAGTCTCTCTCCTCTCTCTCTCGTTCTCAGAGGTTCCGAAGCACTCACGGGGACTTCCCGGACGTCGCTCCCTCTGACCGAACGTTCTCCGGTGCTCAAGCACGCCCCTAGGGTTCTTGACTAGAGTTCCCCTCGCGCGTCTAACACACTAGACACACGCGCGACCTACGCGTCCGGCATTTCCAACTAGGAATCGCCTACGCATCCGGAATCTCTGCTACAACAAGGAACTCTTGACTTAGAGTCTTCCACGTCTCCAAAAGAGAGAAAACACACATTCTCTCTCGCGTTCACGATCTCCGAAGTCCTGAGACGCCGCCGAGGACTCCTCGCGCCCCGTCTCCTTCGTCGAGCACGCTTCTCCACCAAGGCTCCGCGCCTCATACAGCGTCCTACACGCTTGAACTACGTTCTGACCTGATCCCACACACGGGTACGTAGGCAGCCGACAACCAAGGCACGGTCACTCTTCCTCCTCTCCCCCTACCTCTCCCGAGAGGCGGGTTGATCGGAGAGAACCCTAGCTCGAGACTATCGAGTTCACACTCTTGGCCCGGGTACGATCACTTGGTCTAGCCTTGGATCGAACCGCCCGAGGTTTTAAATAGTTGTTCATTTTCGTGCGACAACAGGGTTGATCGGAGAAAACCTAGCTCGAGACTTTCAAGTTCACACTCTTGGCCTGGGTACGATCACTTGGTCCGGCCTTGGATCGAACCGCCCGAGGTTTTCAATAGTTGTTCATTTTCGTGCGACAACACATGACACCGGTAAAAACATGCTTCCCATATGTTGCATATTTTTAGTTACTCATAGTTTTGAAAATACAATGTACTCGCAAAAAATTAATAACCCTAAAAAAATTTGGGCTTTTATTTAATTTTAAAATGAATCTATATTGGTCAAATTCACCTGTATTAAATTAGCTCTATTTAATCACATTTGAATCTGATATTTTAAATCATTTCTTCGAGATGATGTCAACAATTTATATCAATATTTAATCTTGAATGTAATGAATTACAAGCTTATTTTATGGAAACCGAAGAGT
Organism: Urtica dioica subsp. dioica; assembly: GCF_054948205.1. Lineage (NCBI taxonomy): Eukaryota > Viridiplantae > Streptophyta > Magnoliopsida > Rosales > Urticaceae > Urtica > Urtica dioica. The sequence continues at coordinate 1,171,326 of NC_142764.1, read as the reverse complement.
GTATATTAGTTAATTAAAATGATATTTTGAACCAAAGTAAAATAAATATGGAAAAATAACACATATATATATGTTTTAGTGGAATGTCGAGTTTGAACTTTGGTTTTACAAAATGCCGAGTTCATACATTCGTGTTTAACTAAAATGACGAAATTATACCCTAAAATGAATACCAATGTCACAAATCTCGCTTTCATTGATATTCATTATTATATAAGAAAAATCGAATCTAATCCAAACTAGTACCCTAACTTCCAAATTCTTAATTTTGAAATAAAAATATCCTTAACTTGAAATTAAATAACAAAACTCATATCTCCCAATAGATGACTTCATCCCGTGTTTAAATTTCAACTATGAATCCTAGATTATCTGTTCGAATTTGTGATTTTGATGATCATCAACTATCGATTTTTACCACTTTGTCTCTTTTTGTATTCTTCACGATTAAGAGACTATTGCTTATTTTTTAATTTTTAAATAAATTATATATATGGCACCAATAAAGAAAGATAATTGATGTTTACATATAAATATTGTAGTTAACATCAATGAAAAGTCAATAAATATTCAATAAAAAGAATATTTGTGGCACTATTGTCTATTTCAGGATATAATTTCGTCAGTTTAGTTAAACAGATGGTATGTACTCGATTTTTTTTAAAACCAGATGTTGAACTCGATATTTCACTAAAACACAATGTATATATGTGTCATTTTCCTAATAAATATTGGTTTTGGACTAAGTTGAGAAGAGATCATTTTCCTTCTAAGGAAAAACGTCCTTGGGGGCTTAAATAAACACGGCAATCTCGTAAAGTTACATCCAATTGGAAAGGAGGAAAAGAATCCTTCCAAACTACAACATCATCAGTACAAGAGTTTTTTTTTTCAAGAGCACGAGCTACACAATTATCAACTCTAAAACGAAAACAGATAGCAAACTTAGAGAATCCAACACCTACCATTAGTACAAATGTTGGAATCTACAATTAATGTTCTACAATGCTTAAGACTAAGTGTTGTAGAAATTGGAGATTCTACAACACTTAAAATGCCCATATAAGATCCATATCAGTAGCTTGCACGTGCTTGGAATCTGATGAGTGCGTTTATTACGTACGAATCCACCCTTTTTCAACTTGAATCTAGCTTGTTGTTTTAGTGTGCTCGATGATCATTGTGAGTTTTATGAGAATTTAAGGTTTTGGATACTTAGTCGGGTACCGAGACAACAATGGAGCTACTTAGGAGTTTCCGAGAGATAAAATGGAGCGAAACGGCAGATTTTGGAAGAAGTCCACGTTGGAAGTCAAAAAACAGAGTTCATCGCGGCACGATGCTTTTAAGCGCGTTGTGATGAAACCCCAAAGCAAACAAAGACATTTCACGGAATTCAATGTGGCACGGTGGCGACATTGCCTGAAGTATTTATCTCTAATTTGGAGCGAATTTGGAACATTGGATCTCATTCAAAGGCCCTGATGACTCAGAAAATAACCCCTCAACCATATGATATTCCGTTCCTGTAACCGAAAAACACACTTTGGCTTAATTATTGATTCTCTTATTGAGTTTGGGAGAGTGATATTTTTGATTTGTCGTTCATGGCGTTGCGAAGTGATCATGGGCGAATCTGATGAGTCAGCCCGAGGACTTGTCAGCCAGCTCATGGACTCGGTACTCAACTCGAGGAGCGAACTCAACTCGAGGAGTTATGTGTAGAGTCAGCACGAGGACTTGTCAGCCAGCTTGTGGACTCGGTACTCAACTCGAGGAGTGAACTCAGCTCGGGAGTGAACTCAACTCGAGGAGTTATCTGTTGAGTCCGCACGAGGACTTGTCAGCCAGCTCGTGGACTCTAGACTCAACTCAAGAAGTGAACTCAACTCGAGGAGTTATGTGAAGAGTCAGCACGAGGACTTGTCAGCCGGCTCATGGACTCGGTACTCAACTCGAGGAGCGAACTCAGCTCGAGGAGTTATGTGTAGAGTCAGCACGAGGACTTGTCAGCCTGGTTGTGGACTCGGTACTCAACTCGAGGAGTGAACTCAGCTCGAGGAGTTATGTGTAGAATCAGCACGAGGACCTGTCAGCCAGCTCGTGAACTCGGTGCTCAACTCGAGGAGTGAACTCAGCTCGAGGAGTGAACTCACCTCGAGGAGTTATGTGTAGAGTCTGCACGAGGAATTGTTAGCCAGCTCGTGGACTCGGTACTCAACTCGAGGAGTGAACTCAACTCGAGGACTTATGTGTAGAGTCAGCCCGAGGACTTGTCAGCCAGCTCGTGGACTCGGTACTCAACTCGAGGAGTGAACTCAACTCGAGGACTTATGTGTAGAGTCAGCCCGAGGACTTGTCAGCCAGCTCGTGGACTCGGTACTCAACTCGAGGAGTAAACTCAGCTCGAGGAGTTATGTGTAAAGTCCACACGAGGACTTGTCAGCCAGCTCGTGGACTCGGTACTCAACTCAAGGAGTTATGTGTAGAGTCAGCCCGAGGACTTGTCAGCCAGCTCATGGACTCGGTTCTCAACTCGAGGAGCGAACTCAACTCGAGGAGTTATGTGTAGAGTCAGCACGAGGACTTGTCAGCCAGCTTGTGGACTCGGTACGCAACTCGAGGAGTGAACTCAACCCGAGGAGTTATGTGTAGAGTCAACGCAAGGACTTGTCATCCAGCTCGTGGACTCGGTACTCAACTCGAGGAGTGAACTCAACTCGTGGAGTTATGTGTAGAGTCCGCACGAGGATTTGTCTGCCAGCTCGTGGACTAAGTACTCAACTCGAGGAGTGAACTCAGCTCGAGAAGTTATGTGTAAAGTCAGCACGAGGACTTGTCAGCAAGCTTGTTGACTCGGTACTCAACTCAAGGAGTGAACTCAGCTCGAGGAGTGAACTCAGCTCGAGGAGTGAACTCAACTCGAGGAGTTATGTGTCTCGTCCAAGCACCTGAAAAGGATGAGAGAACACGTGAACTACAAAGGGGAAACAGAGGGGGTTCCTCTGTTTACCTCTCCGACGCTCAACATTAGTGGGATTGAGGTGGAGTATAGAGGTTTTAGAGGTGGTGAGAAGCCAAAGATGAGCGAAACGAGTGAAGTACGAGTTCGACAGCGTTTTGGGGACTCAAAAATGGATTACCTGGACTAGGGGAGCGGCCCCTGTATTTATAGGCGGCCACGAGGTGGTTTGAAGACCTCTTGGCCGAGTGAACATGCTTGAGTCGCCATTGACCCATTGAGTGGTTGGGTCGGCCAATGGCCGAGTGAACATGGTGGTGAGGTTCACTTGGCCATTGGCCGAGTGAAAAGCTTGAGGTCGGCTGGGGTTCACTCGGCCATTGGCCGAGTGAACTGCTGGAAGGTTCACTCGGCCAATGGACGAGTGAACTGCATGGGCGGCTGGAAGGTTCACTCGGCCATTGGCCGAGTGAAATGCTGGAAGGTTCACTCGGCCAATGGCCGAGTGAACTGCATGGGCAGCTGGAAGGTTCACTCGGCCATTGGCCGAGTGAACTGCTGGAAGGTTCACTCGGCCAATGGCCGAGTAAACTGAACATCGGCCGAGTAAGCCATTGACTAGGCCAATGGCCGAGCTAAGGAGGCCGAGCTGAGGCCGAGCTAAGGAGGCCGAGCTGAGGCCGAGCTAAGGAGCCGAGCTAAGGCCGAGCTAAGGAGGCCGAGCTGAGGCCGAGCTAAGGAGGCCGAGCTGAGGCCGGAGGTCGGCCATGCGTCGGGGGAGTCCCGGGGGGGTTGCTATCACGGCCGTCGCTGCTCTACCGGGCCGAGATGGACCGGTAACAGTTAGCGCGAGGACTTGTCAGCCAGCTCGTCGACTCGGTACTCATCTCGAGCAGTCAACTCAGCTCGAGGAGTTATGTGTACAGTCAGCACGAGGACTTGTCAGCCAGCTTGTGGACTCGATACTCAACTCGAGGAGTGAACTGAGCTCGAGGAGTGAACTCAACTCGAGGAGTTATGTATAGAGTCCGCACGAGGACTTGTCAGCCAGCTCATGGACTCAGTACTCAACTTGAGGAGTGAACTCAACTCGAGGAGTAATGTGTAGAGTCGGCCGGAGGACTTGTCAGCCAGCTCATGGACTCGGTACTCAATTCGAGGAGCAAACTCAACTCGAGGAGTTATGTGTAGAGTCAGCACGAGGACTTGTCAACCAGCTTGTGGACTCGGTACTCAACTCGAGGAGTGAACTCAGCTTGAGGAGTGAAGTCAACTCGAGGAGTTATGTGTTGAGTCCGCACGAGGACTTGTTAGCCAGCTCGTGGACTCGGTACTCAACTCGAGGAGTGAACTCAAGTCAAGGAGTTATGTGTAGAGTCAGCACGAGGATTTATCAGCCAACTCGTTGACTCGGTGCTTAACTCGAGGAGTGAACTGTTGTCAATGGTGCCCACAAGAAGAGTAGTAGTGTCTATTTATGTACATTTGATGTCATATAGTCTTACGAAGACTCTTGCTTGTAATTGCCTATTCATTCATTAATAAAGTTGAAACGTTCATTCAATCTTCCTTGTCTGAAGCTTTATGATAAAACCATAGTCTTTTAGTCCATAAACAAACTTAACAACTTGCGAAGAGACAAATGTAGATTTGCATGAACAAACTCTTCGTAGTTTGCTTAAAACGATATATTCGCAATCTTAGGGTCAAAGGACTATTGACCTCAGTATGATTGTTAGAAGAATCTATGATGTCTGGTTATGAGGCATTGAGAGTTTGGGACTCTATAGTTCTTCTAGGTGTCTTCCGAAGATACTGAATTGACCAGTGCACTTCTAGAGACAAGATAAGAACAAACCATTTAACCTCTTATGTCTCGAAGTCACTATGTATGAATTGCATCATGCTTACCTTAATCCTGAAATGAGACATGCCATTTCACACCTTAGTATTCTCATTTGAGAAAGTCAGAGTTCGGACTCACTATGTCATTCCGAACAGGGCCTATTGGTGAAATACTAAGTTGTGAGTATGTCATGAGTAACTTTGTGAAGTTCTCATAGATATGGAATTCATGTACAAGATTGCTGAAATGCAATGTATGTCACCTCATGCTTTGTTCCTTGGAGTGTGAATAAATGAACTGGCCAGTGTCCAAATTGAGTCCTGACTCTTTTGGATGAAACAATGTGACTTGTTAGCTCCTCGTCAATACATTGTTTCTAACTTATTCACAAGCGACAAAGGAGTTGAGGAAATAACAGCTAGAAGGGTAAAATGGTAATTTAGTAAATCCCGACTAGCTGATGACATTCATGAAGGGTAAACATAGATAATATTCAGTGGATCCGCTCATCATAATTAGGTCGAATTCTTGAGTAGAAAATAAATTCATTTGAACCGAGAGATTTTCAGTGTCAGCTCTTTAGTGGAGTCAGTTGGCATTAAGCTAAACTTGGAAAAGGTTTGTGAACTTTTGAGTCCAAGTGTTTAGCTAAAGCTTTGTTCATTTGGGTCCATGAGGTCACTGTCACGAATCACATCGATAGGAATAGTTAAACTGGAAGCTAAGCCAAAACAAGAACGAAAATAGTTAAAAGGGTATTTTTGTCTTTTGAGACAAAGGATGAAATGAATGTCAATAAATTTTTTGACAAGGTCATTTTGTGACATGTTTCACTCGGCCATGACTTGATCATTGGGCCTTGTGAATTAATTTCATTTCATAAGAATTTTATTGAAAATTCTAAATGGGCCTTTTCTTATGTTGTCATGAACAAGCGAAGAAAATTCTAGAAGCCTTTTCTAGAAGATTATGGGCGCCTACCCTATAGAGAAATAGGAGAGTTTATTTTGTGCATAAATGTATTTAGATACTTGCCAAAAGAAAAAGAGGAAACAAATTTCCCACACATGCATGGGGAATTTCGGCCAAGTGAGAAAAGGGCAAGCCAAGGAACAAAAAAGGAAACAAATCCAAGCCTCTAGGAGGCAGCCTTGGGCGCCCAAGATAGAATGGGAAATAAAGGATTTTTGCTCATGAATATGTGATATTCTATAGAAGAGGAAACTACCTTATTGAAGGTAAAACCTCTCCTATAAATAGGAGCCCCATTCCTCACAATTCATTCATCCAAGTTTAAGAGATTTGAGAGACTCTCTCTCTAGAACTTGGCCGAAGTCCTCTTCTCTCTCTCTCTAGTTTATTTTCGGTTTTCTCTTGTCTTGGCACCTAGGTCCTCACTCGACCTAGTCTTTAGCTCTGCGACTTCGAGACTCGTTCTCAAGTCGTAGTGTTTAAAAGTGCCCACTCACTAATTCCTTCTTTTCGAGTGATTTAGTGATAGAAACTTTCGTGGTTGCTCGAGGTGCCGAGGAAAGAAAGAGAGACGTGCTGCGAGGGGAGACGAGCGTTGCAACTTTCCAAAAGCTTCTACAAGGTTCAAGCTTCAAGAAAGGTTAGTAACTTTAATAGCTCATATTAGTTTTTATTTACATGCATATGCTCTTGTCTAGGTTAGTAAAAACTAGTTTTACTTAAAAAGAAAATTTTTAAAATTCCGCCGCTTAACGAAGCGTTAAACTTTTTCTTAAACCCTAGATCGATTCCAACAAATGGTATCAGAGCTATGGTCAAAGGAATGCATGTGCATGTTTTTAAATTATGAGCTTGAAAATCGTTTTCGAAAGTTTACTAATTTTGTGACAAGTTAGAATTGTAATCTTAGATTTTTTTTAATTTATTGCTCATGCCTTTAAATTAAAAACCATGTTGATTTTCTATGAGTTTGGGATGATGTTAAAACACATTAGAATCAGTTCTAAAAGTTTTTAATTTTTTATATTGAAAAACGTGTTTTAAAGGTTTGAGATTTTTCGAGTAAATTTTGTGACTAGTTTTATTTTCTTGCTAGTTTCGTTTATTTACTTGAATCGTTTTATGCATGTTGATTATTTCTTTTATTCTATGTTATTACCCTGCTAATAAAACACAAATAAAAGCTTTAAACAACTTCATAAAAGGTTCCGTTACACTCGATTCTTTTTCGCACCTAAAAGGACGAAGCTTTAATTTATTTCTTTTTCTTCGAGCTGGAATGTAAACCCGCATTAAAAGCGGCATAACTCTCTGCTCAGAAATCGAAATTTAATGATTCTTGAATCAAATTAAAGTTCTGTCTGTCCTCTGTCCAATGCCACCGGTTTCGGCTCAAAAGGACATCGGAGCCGCCAGTTATGGCGATTTTACTCCGAGGTGCGCGGCTGTCTGAAACTCCAGTTTTTTTAGAAATCCGGATTTTCAAACCCCACTACCATGAGTTATAGAACTCTAATGAGAAAACTTTCTTGAGCAAAAATGTTTTTCATATGATTATAAACATGATGTGTAAAGATTAAAAGTTTTGTTTTTTGAAAGATTAATTGAAATTGAATTTTTACAAAACTAGTTTGAATTTTGAAAAACCGTTTTCACTTTCAAACTTGAAAATATTTTGTCATCCAAATCAAATAATTTTTCAAAATGTTTTCAAAACTATATCTATATCACATATGTTCAAAATCTATATGCTCTTGAAATTTTGAGTGGGAGGTCTCCTTGTAGACAAGCCGAAAAATAAAAGGATGTGTAATCTCAAACTTTCAAGTGTTCGAGTGAGTTGAAGTTCACACTTCCCTCACGCACTTTCCTGAAATAGAAAATAGGAAAAGATCGAGTATGTCCCTTGTGCCTTTATGCACTAATACTGCTCTGAACATGTCGATCTAGGATTCTCTTCTAGTTGTCCGCTCTGTCGCTCTCTAACTAGGAAATTTGTTTCCGAACTTAAAAGAGTCGATGAACCATCTCCAAAAACTAAGTGGGAGGGTTATACTTGTTGTTTGTAACCCACGATCCCCAACACTAATGAAAAGTGCAAGTGTCGCCGGACTAAGAGTCACCCTCGTGGCCCTCTCTTAAATGAGAGTACTCAAGGGCGCTTTGCTCTGATCATTGCTCAATGAGCTACGTTCGAGAGTGAGACGATGATGACAAGACCTCCCCTCGGCGGATTGTTTTTCAAAGTCAATCTTTTGGACTAAGTGGTTGGTTGCACACTTAGACTCAATCCCTAGTAATCCTCCCTCGAGGCCCTGCGAAAGGATGTGAGTGATCAAACCAATTTACAAGGTGGCTAGTCAAAATTGATGTATTGACATCTTGGCTATGCATTAATGATGAGTCATTTACTTATGAAAGGAGACTCGTTGCGGCCTTCCCTCGAAGGAGTAAAGTGTCATTTCGTTCATAACACCTTTGGATTTTACAAAAGTCTTAATGAAACTTAAATCCTAAACCAAAGACTAATCATAAACTTTATTCAACTTATATAGGCCATATGTCTCTCAACCCTCTCTCTATCTTTCTTTCCTCGAACCAACTCGAAAACGAAAACTACATAGATTCGAAACATTACCTCGACATAATACCTACCGTTAACAAGCACAAATGGGTACTCACCACCCCGTGTCCTCCTCTGACGAATGATGATTCAACTCAAGAGGACAATGACGCCTTAGCAGCCTGGCTTCGATCCGATGAGATTGTGAGGTGCTATATCTTAGCATCTATGAACAATATGCTGAACAAGCAACATCGTGACATCGAGACTGCCGCTGACATGCTCTACAATCTCCTTGAGAGTTTTGGAGGGCAAAGGCGTCAAGCAAGGCAAAAAGCAGTCCGACAGTTTATGAACTGTCATATGAAGGCTAGGACTCCTGTTAGAGACTTTATGATACTGATCATTAGTTTTCTAAATAAAATGGAAATCCTAGGATCTGAGACTGATGGGAAGAATCTCATAGATATGATCTTAGAAACTCTCCCCGCGTCTCTTGATACCTCCAAGATGAACTACTCCATAAACAAGCTAGAGTACACTGCTACCAAGCTTATGGAGGAACTTCACACTGCTGTAGGTTTCACTAAGAGAAAGAGGAATCAAGGAGAGGCACATGCTACTGAGCAAAAAGCCTCCGCCTCTGGAACTAAGAAGAGACCTCACAAGGCCGATAAAAAGAACTGTCCTGCCAATCTCAAAGCAAAGGAACATAGTATTGTACTAGTTACCGAAGCATGCTTAGTAGCTGATAATGTATCAACGTGGATTCTTGACTCCGCTGCTACTAACCATATTTGTTGTTCCTTGAATGGTTTCAAGAAAACCAAAAGCTTAGAGGAAGGCGAGTTCTGTTTCAAATGGGGTGATGGGAGCCTGGTGTCTGCAAAGGCTGTGGGATCCGTGACGCTGTCTTTTGAAGACCGCACTTTAAACTTGAATAATGTTTATTTTGTTTCTACCTTTGGGAAGAACTTAATATCCATTGCTCGTCTTCGTGAGCAAGATTATTGTTTAAAGTTCATTAAGAATGGAATTCGTATTTCGTTTCCTGATAATTCTTTTGTCACTGATGCATGTATGAAGAATGCTCTTTTTTACATCTATCCCACACAACCTTCTCTTTTAGACACCGAAATAGATAACGATCTAATTAGGGAGCCAAAGAGGATCAAACTTTCTGAATCCTCCGATCTAACAAAATCAACATACCTCTGGCACTTAAGACTTGGTCATATCAGTCTAGATAGGATTAAGAGACTTGTGAGGGATGGTCCACTCCAAGCCTCTGCAATAGGCTCACTACCTACTTGTGAATCCTGCATAGAAGGAAAAATGACTAAGCGACCTTTCTCCGATAAGGGTCGAAGAGCCACTGAGTTGCTGGAACTAATACATTCTGATGTATGTGGTCCGCTCAACCAACAGGCACGTGGAGGATACGAATACTTCGTTACCTTCACTGATGATTACTCAAGATATGGGTTTGTCTATTTGCTTAAACACAAATCCGAGACCTTTAACGTATTTAAGGTCTTTAGGGCTTTAGTGGAAAAGCAAACTGGCAAAGTGATCAAAACCCTTCGATCTGATCGAGGTGGTGAGTATATGTCTGGAGAGTTCGATGACTTTCTTAAAGAAGAAGGTATCGCTTCTCAGCTTACCGCACCTGGCACACCTCAACAAAACGGAGTGTCAGAGAGAAGAAACCGAACTCTTATGGAGATGGTTAGATCAATGATGAGTTACTCATCACTCCCGCTTTCCTTTTGGGGATATGCCCTCGAAACAGCCGCCTACATTCTGAACCAAGTTCCGTCTAAAACGGTTCCTGGTACTCCTTATGAAAGATGGACTGGCCGTAAAGAAAGTTTGGGCCACATCCGAATTTGGGGTTGCCCTGCACATGTGCTAAGGCAAAAGACTAGCAAGTTGGCTAGTAGGTCAGAATTGTGCCTGTTTGTGGGATATCCAAAGGAAACTAAAGGTTTTACTTTCTATAGTCCCGAGGACGATAAGACTTTCGTTAGCACGAATGCTCGTTTCCTTGAGGAGGACTTTATGAAGGATGCGAAACCTAGAAGCAAAATTGTGCTTGAAGAAAAGTTGGGTGAGGAAGCTTCTACCTCATCTGTAAGAAATGTTCTTACCCCAACTGAAACACAACCTAACTCATCAGAATCTCGTCAAGTAGTACTTTGACGTAGTGGGAGGGCTTCTCAATAGCCTGACATGTACATGTCTTATGGAGACTCTCTTGTAGCCGTCTCTGACATGGATGATCCTGTTTCCTATAGCCAAGCGATGGCTTGTTCTGAATCAAACCTTTGGCTTGACGCCATGAAAGTTGAAATGCACTCGATGTATGTCAACAATGTCTGGAAACTTGTAGACCTTCCTGAAGGGATTAAACCCGTAGGGTGTAAGTGGATATACAAGAAGAAAAGGGGTCCTGATGGGAACGTTGAGACGTTCAAAGCACGACTTGTGGCGAAGGGTTATACCCAACAAGAAGGGATTGACTATGAAGAAACCTTCTCGCCAGTCGCGATGCTTAAATCCATCCGCATACTCCTATCCATAGCTGCAGCTTTCGACTATGAGATCTGGCAAATGGATGTCAAGACAGCCTTTCTGAATGGCAATCTTGACGAGCGCATTTACATGGCTCAACCAGACGGTTTCGTGGATAAAGGTCAAGAGACCAAGGTTTGTGAGTTGCTTAAATCCATTTATGGACTAAAGCAAGCATCTAGGTCATGGAATATTAGATTCGATGAAACTGTAAAAAGCTTTGGCTTTGAACAGTCAATAGATGAGCCTTGTGTTTACAAGTTAATACACGAAGGTAAAGTTGTGTTTCTGGTACTATATGTCGATGATATACTACTCATTGGTAATGACGTGGGTAAGTTATCTGAGGTTAAGGTCTGGCTGGCAAAACAATTCGATATGAAGGATCTAGGAGAAGCCGCGTACATTCTGGGAATCCAAATCTTTCGAGATAGGAAAAACCGGACCCTATCGCTCTCTCAAGCATCTTATATTGATAAGGTGATGGATCGCTTCTCGATGCAAGACTGCAAGAGGGGTCAAACACCCTTTAGACATGGAGTTTCACTCTCTAAGGACCAGTCTCCCAAGACTGCACAAGAGATTGAAGACATGAGGAAAATTTCTTACGCCTCTACCGTAGGAAGCCTTATGTATGCTATGCTTTGCACTAGACCTGACATCTGTTTCGCCGTTGGCGTAGTTAGCCGTTTCCAATCCAACCCTGGACCCGAGCACTGGATTGCTGTTAAGCATGTTCTTAAGTATCTTCGAAGAACTTGGAACTTGATGCTTACATACTCAGGTACTGACCTGACTATGACGGGATATACCGACTCCGATTTTCAAGCGGATAAGGATTCCAGGAAATCCACTTCGGGATCTGTGTTCATCCTTAATGGTGGAGCTCTTGTGTGGAGAAGTATTAAGCAATCTTGCATTGCTGACTCCACAATGGAAGCAGAATATGTGGCTGCTTGTGAAGCATCCAAAGAGGCAGTATGGCTTAGAAAATTCCTTAAGTATTTGGAAGTTGTTCCAAACGTCGACGAGCCCATGACCGTTTATTGTGATAATAGTGGGGCTGTCGCTAACTCAAAGGAACCTCGAAGCCATAAGCGCTCTAAACATATTGAGAGGAAATACCATTTGATTCGAGAGATCGCGCAACGCGGAGACGTTAAGGTGAAGTAGATCTCTGGCAGATCCATTCACTAAGGCCCTAGCGAACAAGGTCTTCGACCAACTTCGAGAGGGATTAGGCATGTAGGACTACTCACATCTTCTTTGAGTCAAGTGGGAGTTTGTTGTCAATGGTGCCCACAAGAAGAGTAGTAGTGTCTATTTATGTACATTTGATGTCATATAGTCTTACGAAGACTCTTGCTTGTAATTGCCTATTCATTCATTAATAAAGTTGAAACGTTCATTCAATCTTCCTTGTCTGAAGCTTTATGATAAAACCATAGTCTTTTAGTCCATAAACAAACTTAACAACTTGCGAAGAGACAAATGTGGATTTGCATGAACAAACTCTTCGTAGTTTGCTTAAAACGATATATTCGCAATCTTAGGGTCAAAGGACTATTGACCTCAGTATGATTGTTAGAAGAATCTATGATGTCTGGTTATGAGGCATTGAGAGTTTGGGACTCTATAGTTCTTCTAGGTGTCTTCCGAAGATACTGAATTGACCAGTGCACTTCTAGAGACAAGATAAGAACAAACCATTTAACCTCTTATGTCTCGAAGTCACTATGTATGAATTGCATCATGCTTACCTTAATCCTGAAATGAGACATGCCATTTCACACCTTAGTATTCTCATTTGAGAAAGTCAGAGTTCGGACTCACTATGTCATTCCGAACAGGGCCTATTGGTGAAATACTAAGTTGTGAGTATGTCATGAGTAACTTTGTGAAGTTCTCATAGATATGGAATTCATGTACAAGATTGCTGAAATGCAATGTATGTCACCTCATGCTTTGTTCCTTGGAGTGTGAATAAATGAACTGGCCAGTGTCCAAATTGAGTCCTGACTCTTTTGGATGAAACAATGTGACTTGTTAGCTCCTCGTCAATACATTGTTTCTAACTTATTCACAAGCGACAAAGGAGTTGAGGAAATAACAGCTAGAAGGGTAAAATGGTAATTTAGTAAATCCCGACTAGCTGATGACATTCATGAAGGGTAAACATAGATAATATTCAGTGGATCCGCTCATCATAATTAGGTCGAATTCTTGAGTAGAAAATAAATTCATTTGAACCGAGAGATTTTCAGTGTCAGCTCTTTAGTGGAGTCAGTTGGCATTAAGCTAAACTTGGAAAAGGTTTGTGAACTTTTGAGTCCAAGTGTTTAGCTAAAGCTTTGTTCATTTGGGTCCATGAGGTCACTGTCACGAATCACATCGATAGGAATAGTTAAACTGGAAGCTAAGCCAAAACAAGAACGAAAATAGTTAAAAGGGTATTTTTGTCTTTTGAGACAAAGGATGAAATGAATGTCAATAAATTTTTTGACAAGGTCATTTTGTGACATGTTTCACTCGGCCATGACTTGATCATTGGGCCTTGTGAATTAATTTCATTTCATAAGAATTTTATTGAAAATTCTAAATGGGCCTTTTCTTATGTTGTCATGAACAAGCGAAGAAAATTCTAGAAGCCTTTTCTAGAAGATTATGGGCGCCTACCCTATAGAGAAATAGGAGAGTTTATTTTGTGCATAAATGTATTTAGATACTTGCCAAAAGAAAAAGAGGAAACAAATTTCCAACACATGCATGGGGAATTTCGGCCAAGTGAGAAAAGGGCAAGCCAAGGAACAAAAAAGGAAACAAATCCAAGCCTCTAGGAGGCAGCCTTGGGCGCCCAAGATAGAATGGGAAATAAAGGATTTTTGCTCATGAATATGTGATATTCTATAGAAGAGGAAACTACCTTATTGAAGGTAAAACCTCTCCTATAAATAGGAGCCCCATTCCTCACAATTCATTCATCCAAGTTTAAGAGATTTGAGAGACTCTCTCTCTAGAACTTGGCCGAAGTCCTCTTCTCTCTCTCTCTAGTTTATTTTCGGTTTTCTCTTGTCTTGGCACCTAGGTCCTCACTCGACCTAGTCTTTAGCTCTGCGACTTCGAGACTCGTTCTCAAGTCGTAGTGTTTAAAAGTGCCCACTCACTAATTCCTTCTTTTCGAGTGATTTAGTGATAGAAACTTTCGTGGTTGCTCGAGGTGCCGAGGAAAGAAAGAGAGACGTGCTGCGAGGGGAGACGAGCGTTGCAACTTTCCAAAAGCTTCTACAAGGTTCAAGCTTCAAGAAAGGTTAGTAACTTTAATAGCTCATATTAGTTTTTATTTACATGCATATGCTCTTGTCTAGGTTAGTAAAAACTAGTTTTACTTAAAAAGAAAATTTTTAAAATTCCGCCGCTTAACGAAGCGTTAAACTTTTTCTTAAACCCTAGATCGATTCCAACATGAACTCAGCTCGAGGAGTGAACTCAACTCGAAGAGTTATGTGTAGAGTCCGCACGAGGACTTGTCAGCCAGCTCGTGGACTCGTTACTCAACTCGAGGAGTGAACTCAGCTCGAGGAGTTATGTGTAGAGTTAGGACGAGGAGTTGTCAGCCAGCTCGTGAACTCGGTACTCAACTCGAGGAGTGACCCCAGCTCGAGGAGTGAACTCAACTCGAGGAGTTATGTGTAGAGTCCACAGGAGGACTTGTCAGCCACCTCGTGGACTCGGTACTCAACTCAAGGAGTTTTGTGTAGAGTCAGCCCGAGGACTTGTCAGCCAGCTCATGGACTCGGTTCTCAACTCGAGGAGTTATGTGTAGTGTCCACACGAGGACTTGTCAGCCAGCTCGTGGACTCGGTACTCAACTCAAGGAGTTATGTGTAGAGTCAGCCCGAGGACTTGTCAGCCAACTCATGGACTCGGTTATCAACTCGAGGAGCGAACTCAACTATAGGAGTTATGTGTAGAGTCAGCACGAGGACTTGTCACCCAGCTCGTGGACTCGATAGTCAACTCGAGGAGTGAACTCAACTCGTGGAGTTATGCGTAGAGTCCGCACGAGGATTTGTCAGCCATCTCGTGGACTCGGTTCTCAACTTGAGGAGTGAACTCAGCTCGAGAAGTTATGTGTAGAGTCAGCACGAGGACTTCTCAGCCAGCTTGTGGACTCGGTACTCAACTCGAGGAGTGAACTCAGCTCGAGGAGTGAACTCAACTCGAGGAGTTATGTGTAGTGTCCGCACGAGGACTTGTCATCCAGCTCGTGGACTCGCTACTCAACTCGAGGAGTGAACTCAACGCGAGGAGTTATGTGTAGAGTATGCACGAGGACTTGTCAGCCAGCTCGTTGACTCGGTTCTCAACTTGAGGAGTGAACTCAGCTCGAGAAGTTATGTGTAGAGTCAGCACGAGGACTTGTCAGCCAGCTTGTGGACTCGGTACTCAACTCGAGGAGTGAACTCAGCTCGAGGAGTGAACTCAACTCGAGGAGTTATGTGTAATGTCCGCACGAGGACTTGTCATCCAGCTCGTGGAATCGGTACTCAACTCGAGGAGTGAACTCAACGCAAGGAGTTATGTGTAGAGTATGCACGAGGACTTGTCAGCCAGCTCGTGGACTCGGTAATCAACTCGAGGAGTGAACTCAACTCGAGGAGTTATGTGTAGAGTCAGCATGAGGACTTCTCAGCCAGCTTCTGGACTCGGTACTCAACTCGAGGAATGAACTGAGCTCAAGGAGTGAACTCAACTCGAGGAGTTAAGTATAGAGTCTGCACGAGGACTTGTCAGCCAGCTCGTGGACTCGGTAATGAACTTGAGGAGTGAACTCAACTCGAAGAGTTATGTGTAGAGTCGGCCAGAGGACTTGTCAGCCAGCTTATGGACTCGGTACTCAACTCGAGGAGCGAACTCAACTCGAGGAGTTATGTGTAGAGTTAGCACGAGGACTTGTCAGCCAGCTTGTGGACTCGGTAGTCGACTCGAGGAGTGAACTCAGCTCGAGGAGTGAACTCAACTCGAGGAGTTATGTGTTGAGTCCGCACGGGGACTTGTCAGCCAGCTCGTGGACTCGGTACTCAACTCGAGGAGTGAACTCAAGTCGAGGAGTTATGTGTAGAGTCAGCACGTGGACTTGTCAGCCAGCTCGTGGACTCGATGCTCAACTCGAGGACTGAACTCAGCTCGAGGAGTGAACTCAACTCGAAGAGTTATGTTATGAGTCCGCACGAGGACTTGTCAGCCAGCTCGTGGACTCGGTACTCAACTCGAGCACTGAACTCAGCTCGAGGAGTGAACTCAACTCGAGGAGTTATGTGTAGAGTCCACACGAGGACTTGTCAGCCAGCTCGTGGACTCGGTACTCAACTCAAGGAGTTTTGTGTAGAGTCAGCCTGAGGACTTGTCAGCCAGCTCATGGACTCGGTTCTCAACTCGAGGAGTTATGTGTAGTGTCCACACGAGGACTTGTCACCCAGCTCGTGGACTCGGTACTCAACTCAAGGAGTTATGTGTAGAGTCAGCCCGAGGACTTGTCAACCAACTCATGGACTCGGTTCTCAACTCGAGGAGCGAACTCAACTATAGGAGTTATGTGTAGAGTTAGCACGAGGACTTGTCACCCAGCTCCTGGACTCGTTACTCAAATTGAGGAGTAAACTCAACTCGTGGAGTTATGTGTAGAGTCAGCGCGAGGACTTGTCATCCATCTCGTGGACTCGGTAGTCAACTCGAGGAGTGAACTCAACTCGTGGAGTTATGGGTAGAGCCGCACGAGGATTTGTCAGCCATCTCGTGGACTCGGTTCTCAACTTGAGGAGTGAACTCATCTCGAGAAGTTATGTGTAGAGTCAGCACGAGGACTTCTCAGCCAGCTTGTGCACTCAGTACTCAACTCGAGGAGTGAACTCAGCTCGAGGAGTGAACTCAACTCGAGGAGTTATGTGTAGTGTCCGCACGAGGACTTGTCCTCCAGCTTATGGACTCGGTACTCAACTCGAGGAGTGAACTCGGCGCGGGGAGTTATGTGTAGAGTATGCACGAGGACTTGTCAGCCAGCTCGTGGACTCGGTTCTCAACTTGAGGAGTGAACTCAGCTCGAGAAGTTATGTGTAGAGTCAGCACGAGGACTTGTTAGCCAGCTTGTAGACTCGGTACTCAACTCGAGGAGTGAACTCAGCTCGAGGAGTGAACTCAACTCGAGGAGTTATGTGTAGTGTCCGCACGAGGACTTGTCATCCAGCTCGTGGACTCGGTACTCAACTCGAGGAGTGAACTCAACGCAAGGAGTTATGTGTAGAGTATGCACGAGGACTTGTCAGCCAGCTCGTGGACTCGGTAATCAACTCGAGGAGTTATGTGTAGAGTCAGCATGAGGACTTCTCATCCAGCTTGTGCACTCGGTACTCAACTCGAGGAATGAACTGAGCTCAAGGAGTGAACTCAACTCAAGGAGTTATGTATAGAGTCTGCACGAGGACTTGTCAGCCAGCTCGTGGACTCGGTACTGAACTTGAGGAGTGAACTCAACTCGAAGAGTTATGTGTAGAGTCGGCCAGAGGACTTGTCAGCCAGCTCATGGACTCGGTACTCAACTCGAGGAGCGAACTCAACTCGAGGAGTTATGTGTAGAGTTAGCACGAGGACTTGTCATCCAGCTTGTGGACTCGGTACTCGACTCGAGGAGTGAACTCAGCTCGAGGAGTGAACTTAACTCGAGGAGTTATGTGTTGAGTCCGCACGGGGACTTGTCAGCCAGCTCGTGGACTCGGTACTCAACTCGAGGAGTGAACTCAAGTCGAGGAGTTATGTGTAGAGTCAGCACGTGGACTTGTCAGCCAGCTCGTGTACTCGGTGCTCAACTCGAGGAGTGAACTCAGCTCGAGGAGTGAACTCAACTCGAAGAGTTATGTTCTGAGTCCGCACGAGGACTTGTCAGCCAGCTCGTGGACTCGGTACTCTACTCGAGGACTGAACTCAGCTCGAGGAGTTATGTGTACAGTCAGCACGAGGAGTTGTCAGCCAGCTCGTGGACTCGGTACTCAACTCGAGGAGTGAACTCAGCTCGAGGAGTGAACTCAACTCGAGGAGTGAACTCATCTCGAAGAGTTATGTGTAGAGTCCACACGAGGACTTGTCAGCCAGCTCGTGGACTCGGTACTCAGCTCAAGGAGTTATGTGTAGAGTCAGCCCGAGGACTTATCAGCCAGCTCATGGACTCGGTTCTCAACTCGAGGAGAGAACTCAACTCGAGGAGTTATGTGGAGTCTACACGAGGACTTGTCAGCCAGCTCGTGGACTCGGTACTCAACTCGAGGAGTGAACTCAACTCGCGGAGTTATGTGTAGAGTCAGCGCGAGGACTTGTCATCCAGCTAGTGGTCTCGGTACTCAACTCGAGGAGTGAACTCAACTCGAGGAGTTATGTGTAGAGTCAGCACGACGACTTGTCAGACAGCTTGTGGACTCGGTTCTCAACTCGAGGAGTGAACTCAGCTCGAGGAGTGAACTCAACTCGAGGAGTTACATGTTGAGTCCGCACGAGGACTTGTCAGCCAGCTCGTGGACTCGAAACTCAACTCAAGGAGTGAACTCAACTCGAGGAGTTATGTATAGAGTCAGCACGAGGTATTGTCAGCCAGCTCGTGGAGTCGGTACTCAACTCGAGGAGTGAACTCAGCTCGAGGAGTTATGTGTAGAGTCAGTACGAGTACTTGTCAGCCATCTTGTGGACTCGGTACTCAACTCGAGGAGTGAACTCAACTCGAGGAGTGAACTCAGCTCGAGGAGTGAACTTAACTCGAGAATTATGTGTAGAGTTTGTACGAGGACTTGTCAGCCAGCTCATGGACTCGGTACTCAACTTGAGGAGTAAACTCACCTGGAGGACTTATGTGTAGAGTCATCCCGACAACTTGTCAGCCAGGTTATGGACTCGGTTCTTAACTCGAGGAGCGAACTCAACTCGAGGAGTTATGTGTAGAGTCAGCACGAGGACTTGTCAGCCAGCTCGTGGACTCGGTATTCAACTCGAGGAGTGAACTCAACTCGATGAGTTATGTGTAGAGTCCGCACGAGGATTTGTCAGCCAGCTCGTGGACTCAGTACTCAACTCGAGGAGTGAACTCGGCTCGAGAAGTTATGTGTAGAGTTAGCATGAGGACTTGTCAGCCAGCTTGTGGACTCGGTAGTCAACTCGAGGAGTGATTTCAGCTCGAGGAGTGAACTCAACTCGAGGAGTTATGTGTAGAGTCCGCACGAGGACTTGTCATCCAGCTCGTGGACTCGATATTCAACTCGAGGAGTGAAGTCAACTCGAGGAGTTATGTATAGAGTCCGCACGAGGACTTGTCAGCCAGCTTGTGGACTCGGTACTCAACTCGAGGAGTGAACTCAGCTCGAGGAGTGAACTCAACTCGAGGAGTTATGTGTTGAGTTCGCACGAGGACTTGTCATCCAGCTTGTGGACTCGGTACTCAACTCGAGGAGTGAACTCAGCTCGAAGAGTTATGTGTACAGTCAGCACGAGGAGTTGTCAGCCAGCTCGTGTACTCGGTACTCAACTCTAGGAGTTATGTGTACAGTCAGCGCGAGGAGTTGGCAGCCAGCTCGTGGACTCGGTACTCAACTCGAGGAGTGAACTCAGCTCGAGGAGTGAACTCAACTCGAGGAGTTATGTGTAGAGTCCAGACGAGCACTTGTCAGCCAGCTCGTGGACTCAGTACTCAACTCGAGGAGTGAACTCAGCTCGAAGAGTTATGTGTACAGTCAGCACGAGGAGTTGTCAGCCAGCTCGTGGACTCGGTACTCAACTCTAAGTGTTATGTGTAGAGTCAACCCGAGGACTTGTCAGCCAGCTCATGGACTCGATTATCAACTCGAGGAGGGAACTCAGCTCGAGGAGCTATGTGTAGAGTCAGCCCGAGGACTTGTCAGCCAGCTCATGCACTCGGTACTCAACTCGAGGAGTGAACTCAACTCGAAGAGTTATGTATAGAGTCCGCACGAGGACTTGTCAGCCAGCTCGTGGACTCGGTACTCAACTCGAGCAGTGAACTCAGCTCCAGGAGTGATGTGTACAGTCAGCACGAGGAGTTGTAAGCCAGCTCGTGGACTCGGTACTCAACTCTAGGAGTTATGTGTACAGTCAGCACGAGGAGTTGACAGCCAGCTCGTGGACTCGGTACTCAACTCGAGGAGTGAACTCAGCTCGAGGAGTGAACTCAACTCGAGCAGTTATGTGTAGAGTCCACACGAGCACTTGTCAGCCAGCTCCTGGACTCGGTACTCAACTCTAGGAGTCATGTGTAGAGTCAGCCCGAGGACTTGTCAGCCAGCTCATGGACTCGGTTCTCAACTCGAGGAGGGAACTCAGCTCAAGGAGTTATGTGTAGAGTCAGCACGAGGACTTGTCAGCCATCTCATGGACTCGGTACTCAACTCGAGGAGCGAACTCAACTCGAGGAGTTATGTGTAGAGTTAGCACGAGGACTTGTCAGCCAGCTTGTGGACTCGGTACTCGACTCGAGGAGTGAACTCAGCTCGAGGAGTGAACTTAACTCGAGGAGTTATGTGTTGAGTCCGCACGGGGACTTGTCAGCCAGCTCGTGGACTCGGAACTCACCTCGAGGAGTGAACTCAACTCGAGGAGTTATGTGTAGAGTCAGCACGAGGAATTGTCAGCCAGCTCGTGGAGTCGGTACTCAACTCGAGGAGTGAACTCAGCTCGAGGAGTTATGTGTAGAGTCAGCACGAGTACTTGTCAGCCATCTTGTGGACTCGGTACTCAACTCGAGGAGTGAACTCAACTCGAGAATTATGTGTAGAGTTTGTACGAGGACTTGTCAGCCAGCTCATGGACTCCGTACTCAACTTGAGGAGTGAACTCACTTGGAGGACTTATGTGTAGAGTCATCCCGAGGACTTGTCAGCCAGGTTATGGACTCGATTCTCAACTCGAGGAGCGAACTCAACTCGAGGAGTTATGTGTAGAGTCAGCACGAGGACTTGTCAGCCAGCTCGTGGACTCGGTATTCAACTCGAGGAATGAACTCAACTCGATGAGTTATGTGTAGAGTCCGCACGAGGATTTGTCAGCCAGCTCGTGGACTCAGTACTCAACTCGAGGAGTGAACTCGGCTCGAGAAGTTATGTGTAGAGTAAGCATGAGGACTTGTCAGCCAGCTTGTGGACTCGGTACTCAACTCGAGGAGTGATTTCAGCTCGAGGAGTGAACTCAACTCGAGGAGTTATGTGTAGAGTCCGCACGAGGACTTGTCATCCAGCTCGTGGACTCGGTACTCAACTCGAGGAGGGAACTCAACTCGAGGAGTTATGTATAGAGTCCGCACGAGGACTTGTCAGCCAGCTTGTGGACTCGGTACTCAACTCGAGGAGTGAACTCAGCTCGAGGAGTGAACTCAACTCGAGGAGTTATGTGTTGAGTCCGCACGAGGACTTGTCATCCAGCTCGTGGACTCGGTACTCAACTCGAGGAGTGAACTCAGCTCGAAGAGTTATGTGTACAGTCAGCACGAGGAGTTGTCAGCCAGCTCGTGGACTCGGTACTCAATTCTAGGAGTTATGTGTACAGTCAGCACGAGGAGTTGTCAGCCAGCTCGTGGACTCGGTACTCAACTTGAGGAGTGAACTCAGCTCGAGGAGTGAACTCAACTCGAGGAGTTATGTGTAGAGTCCAGACGAGCACTTGTCAGCCAGCTCGTGGACTCAGTACTCAACTCGAGGAGTGAACTCAGCTCGAAGAGTTATGTGTACAGTCAGCACGAGGAGTTGTTATCCAGCTCGTGGACTCGGTACTCAACTCTAAGTGTTATGTGTAGAGTCAACCCGAGGACTAGTCAGCCAGCTCATGGACTCGGTTCTAAACTCGAGGAGGGAACTCAGCTCGAGGAGTTATGTGTAGAGTCAGCCCGAGGACTTGTCAGCCAGCTCATGCACTCGGTACTCAACTCGAGGAGTGAACTCAACTCGAAGAGTTATGTATAGAGTCCGCACGAGGACTTGTCAGCCAGCTCATGGACTCGGTACTCAACTCGAGGAGTGAACTCAGCTCGAGGAGTTATGTGTACAGTCAGCACGAGGAGTTGTAAGCCAGCTCGTGGACTCGGTACTCAACTCTAGGAGTTATGTGTACAGTCAGCACGAGGAGTTGACAGCCAGCTCGTGGACTCGGTACTCAACTCGAGGAGTGAACTCAGCTCGAGGAGTGAACTCAACGCGAGGAGTTATGTGTAGAGTCCACACGAGCACTTGTCAGCCAGCTCCTGGACTCGGTACTCAACTCTAGGAGTTATGTGTAGAGTCAGCCCGAGGACTTGTCAGCTAGCTCATGGACTCGGTTCTCAACTCGAGGAGGGAACTCAGCTCAAGGAGTTATGTGTAGAATCAGCACGAGGACTTGTCAGCCAGCTCATGGACTCGGTACTCAACTCGAAGAGCGAACTCAACTCGAGGAGTTATGTGTAGAGTTAGCACGAGCACTTGTCAGCCGGCTTGTGGACTCGGTACTCGACTCGAGGAGTGAACTCAGCTCGAGGAGTGAACTCAACTCGAGGAGTTATGTGTTGACTCCGCACGGGGACTTGTCAGCCAGCTCGTGGACTCGGTACTCAACTCGAGGAGTGAACTCAAGTCGAGGAGTTATGTGTAGAGTCAGCACGTGGACTTGTCAGCCAGCTCGTGGACTCGGTGCTAAACTCGAGGAGTGAACTCAGCTCGAGGAGTTATGTGTTGACTCCGCACGGGGACTTGTCAGCCAGCTCGTGGACTCGGTACTCAACTCGAGGAGTGAACTCAACTCGAGAAGTTATGTGTACAGTCAGCACGATAAGTTGTCAGCCAGCTCGTGGACTAGGTACTCAACTCGAGGAGTGAACTCAGCTCGAGGAGTGAACTCAACTCGAGGAGTGAACTCATCTCGAGGAGTTATGTGTAGAGTCCACACGAGGACTTGTCAGCCAGCTCGTGGACTCAATACTCAACTCAAGGAGTTATGTGTATAGTCAGCCCGAGGACTTCTCAGCCAGCTCATGGACTCGGTTCTCAACTCGAGGAGCGAACTCAACTCGAGGTGTTATGTGTAGAGTCAAGACGAGGACTTGTCAGCCAGCTCGTGGACTCGGTACTCAACTCGAGGAGTGAACTCAACCCGAGGAGTTATGTGTAGAGTCAGTGCGAGGACTTGTCATCCAGCTAGTGGACTCGGTACTCAACTCGAGGAGTGAACTCAGGTCGAGGAGTTATGTGTAGAGTCAGCACGATGACTTGTCAGCCAGCTTGTGGACTCGGTACTCAACTCGAGGAGTTACGTGTTGAGTTCGCACAAGGACTTGTCAGCCAGCTCGTGGACTCGAAACTCACCTCGAGGAGTGAACTCAACTCGATGAGTTATGTGTAGAGTCCGCACGAGGATTTGTCAGCCAGCTCGTGGACTCAGTACTCAACTCGAGGAGTGAACTCGGCTCGAGAAGTTATGTGTAGAGTAAGCATGAGGACTTGTCAGCCAGCTTGTGGACTCGGTACTCAACTCGAGGAGTGATTTCAGCTCGAGGAGTGAACTCAACTCGAGGAGTTATGTGTAGAGTCCGCACGAGGACTTGTCATCCAGCTCGTGGACTCGGTACTCAACTCGAGGAGGGAACTCAACTCGAGGAGTTATGTATAGAGTCCGCACGAGGACTTGTCAGCCAGCTTGTGGACTCGGTACTCAACTCGAGGAGTGAACTCAGCTCGAGGAGTGAACTCAACTCGAGGAGTTATGTGTTGAGTCCGCACGAGGACTTGTCATCCAGCTCGTGGACTCGGTACTCAACTCGAGGAGTGAACTCAGCTCGAAGAGTTATGTGTACAGTCAGCACGAGGAGTTGTCAGCCAGCTCGTGGACTCGGTACTCAATTCTAGGAGTTATGTGTACAGTCAGCACGAGGAGTTGTCAGCCAGCTCGTGGACTCGGTACTCAACTCGAGGAGTGAACTCAGCTCGAGGAGTGAACTCAACTCGAGGAGTTATGTGTAGAGTTCAGACGAGCACTTGTCAGCCAGCTCGTGGACTCAGTACTCAACTCGAGGAGTGAACTCAGCTCGAAGAGTTATGTGTACAGTCAGCACGAGGAGTTGTTATCCAGCTCGTGGACTCGGTACTCAACTCTAAGTGTTATGTGTAGAGTCAACCCGAGGACTTGTCAGCCAGCTCATGGACTCGGTTCTAAACTCGAGGAGGGAACTCAGCTCGAGGAGTTATGTGTAGAGTCAGCCCGAGGACTTGTCAGCCAGCTCATGCACTCGGTACTCAACTCGAGGAGTGAACTCAACTCGAAGAGTTATGTATAGAGTCCGCACGAGGACTTGTCAGCCAGCTCGTGGACTCGGTACTCAACTCGAGGAGTGAACTCAGCTCGAGGAGTTATGTGTACAGTCAGCACGAGGAGTTGTAAGCCAGCTCGTGGACTCGGTACTCAACTCTAGGAGTTATGTGTACAGTCATCACGAGGAGTTGACAGCCAGCTCGTGGACTCGGTACTCAACTCGAGGAGTGAACTCAGCTCGAGGAGTGAACTCAACTCGAGGAGTTATGTGTAGAGTCCACACGAGCACTTGTCAGCCAGCTCCTGGACTCGGTACTCAACTCTAGGAGTTATGTGTAGAGTCAGCCCGAGGACTTGTCAGCCAGCTCATGGACTCGGTTCTCAACTCGAGGAGGGAACTCAGCTCAAGGAGTTATGTGTAGAGTCAGCACGAGGACTTGTCAGCCAGCTCATGGACTCGGTACTCAACTCGAGGAGCGAACTCAACTCGGGGAGTTATGTGTAGAGTTAGCACGAGCACTTGTCAGCCGGCTTGTGGACTCGGTACTCGACTCGAGGAGTGAACTCAGCTCGAGGAGTGAACTCAACTCGAGGAGTTATGTGTTGACTCCGCACGGGGACTTGTCAGCCAGCTCGTGGACTCGGTACTCAACTCGAGGAGTGAACTCAAGTCGAGGAGTTATGTGTAGAGTCAGCACGTGGACTTGTCAGCCAGCTCGTGGACTCGGTGCTAAACTCGAGGAGTGAACTCAGCTCGAGGAGTGAACTCAACTCGAGGAGTTATGTGTTGACTCCGCACGGGGACTTGTCAGCCAGCTCGTGGACTCGGTACTCAACTCGAGGAGTGAACTCAACTCGAGAAGTTATGTGTACAGTCAGCACGATGAGTTGTCAGCCAGCTCGTGGACTAGGTACTCAACTCGAGGAGTGAACTCAGCTCGAGGAGTGAACTCAACTCGAGGAGTGAACTCATCTCGAGGAGTTATGTGTAGAGTCCACACGAGGACTTGTCAGCCAGCTCGTGGTCTCAATACTCAACTCAAGGAGTTATGTGTATAGTCAGCCCGAGGACTTGTCAGCCAGCTCATGGACTCGGTTCTCAACTCGAGGAGCGAACTCAACTCGAGGTGTTATGTGTAGAGTCAACACGAGGACTTGTCAGCCAGCTCGTGGACTCGGTACTCAACTCGAGGAGTGAACTCAACCCGAGGAGTTATGTGTAGAGTCAGTGCGAGGACTTGTCATCCAGCTAGTGGACTCGGTACTCAACTCGAGGAGTGAACTCAGGTCGAGGAGTTATGTGTAGAGTCAGCACGACGACTTGTCAGCCAGCTTGTGGACTCGGTACTCAACTCGAGGAGTTACGTGTTGAGTTCGCACGAGGACTTGTCAGCCAGCTCGTGGACTCGAAACTCACCTCGAGGAGTGAACTCAACTCGAGGAGTTATGTGTAGAGTCAGCACGAGGAATTGTCATCCAGCTCATGGATTCGGTACTCAACTCGAGGAGTGAACTCAGCTCGAGGAGTTATGTGTAGAGTCAGCACGAGTACTTGTCAGCCATCTTGTGGACTCGGTACTCAACTCGAGGAGTGAATTCAGCTCGAGGAGTGAACTCAACTCGAGAATTATATGTAGAGTTTGTACGAGGACTTGTCAGCCAGCTCATGGACTCGGTACTCAACTTGAGGATTGAACTCAACTGGAGGACTTATATGTAGAGTCATCCCGAGGACTTGTCAGCCAGCTTATGGACTAGGTTCTCAACTCGAGGAGTTATGTGTAGAGTCAGCACGAGGACTTCTCAGCCAGCTCGTGGACTCGATATTCAACTCGAGGAGTGAACTCAACTCGAGGAGTTATGTGTAGAGTCCGCATGAGGATTTGTCAGCCAGCTGGTGGACTCAGTACTCAACTCGAGGAGTCAACTCGGCTCGAGAAGTTATGTGTAGAGTAAGCACGATGACTTGTCAGCCAGCTTGTGGACTCGGTACTCAACTCGAGGAGTGAACTCAGCTCGAGGAGTGAACTCAACTCAAGGAGTTATGTGTAGAGTCCGCACGAGGACTTGTCATCCAGCTCGTGGACTCGGTACTCAACTCGAGGAGTGAACTCAACTTGAGGAGTTATGTGTAGAGTTAGCACGAGGACTTGTCAGCCAGCTTGTGGACTCGGTACTCAACTCGAGGAGTGAACTCAGTTCGAGGACTGAACTCAACTCGAGGAGTTATGTGTTGAGTCCGCACGAGGACTTGTCAGCCAGCTCGTGGACTCGGTACTCAACTCGAGGAGTGAACTCAATTCGAGGAGTTATGTGTCAGCACGAGGACTTGTCAGCGAACTCGTGGACTCGGTGCTCAACTCGAGGAGTGAACTCAACTCGAGGAGTGAACTCAACTCGAAGAGTTATGTATAGAGTCCACACGAGGACTTGTCAGCCAGCTCGTGGACTCGGTACTCAACTCGAGGAGTGAACTCAGCTCGAGGAGTTACGTGTAGAGTCAGCACGAGGAGTTGACAGCCAGCTCGTGGACTCGGTACTCAACTCGAGGAGTGAACTCAGCTCGAGGAGTGAACTCAACTCGAGGAGTTATGTGTAGAGTCCACACGAGGACTTGTCAGCCAGCTCCTGGACTCGGTACTTAACTCTAGGAGTTATGTGCAGAGTCAGCCCGAGGACTTGTCAGCCAGCTCATGGACTCGGTTCTCAAGTCGAGGAGGGAACTCAGCTCTAGTAGTTATGTGTAGAGTCAGCACGAGGACTTGTCAGCCAGCTCGTGGACTCGGTACTCAACTCGAGGAGTGAACTCAACTCGAGGAGTTATGTGTAGAGTCAGCGCGAGGACTTGTCATCCAGCTCGTGGACTCGGTACTTAACTCGAGGAGTTATGTGTAGAGTCCGCACGAGGATTTGTCAGCCATCTCGTGGACTCAGTACTCAACTCGAGGAGTGAACTCAGCTCGAGAGGTTATGTGTAGAGTCAGCACGACGACTTGTCAGCCAGCTTGTGGACTCGGTACTCAACTCGAGGAGTGAACTTAACTCGAGGAGTGAACTCAACTCGAGGAGTTATGTGTAGAGTCCGCACGAGGACATGTCATCCAGCTCGTGGACACGGTACTCAACTCGAGGAGTGAACTCAACTCGAGGAGTTATGTGTAGAGTCAGCACGAGGACTTGTCAGCCAGCTCGTGGACTCGGTACTCAACTCGAGGAGTGAACTCAGCTTTAGGAGTTATGTGTAGAGTCATCACGAGGACTTGTCAGCCAGCTTGTGGACTCGGTACTCAACTCGAGGAGTGAACTCAGCTCGAAGAGTGAACTCAACTCGAGGAGTTACGTGTTGAGTCCGCACGAGTACTTGTCAGACAGCTTGTGGACTCGGAACTCAACTCGAGGAGTGAACTCAAATCGAGGAGTTATGTGTAGAGTCAGCACGAGGAATTGTCAGCCAGCTCGTGGACTGTTGTCAATGGTGCCCACAAGAAGAGTTGTAATCTTTATATTCTACATTTGATGTAATAAAGTCTCATGAAGACTCTTGCTTGTAATTGCTTATTCATTAATACAAAGTTGAAGCTTTATGATAAAATCTTAGTCTTTAGTCCATAAACAAACTAAACAACTTACGAAAAGACAAATGTAGATTTGCATGAACAAACTCTTCGTAGTTTGCTTAAAACGATAAATTCGCAATCTAAGGGTCAAAGGACTATTGACCCCAGTATGATTGTTAGAAGAATCTATGATGTCTAGTTATGAGGCATTGAGAGTTGGAGACTCTATAGTTCCTCTAGGTATCTTCCGAAGGTACTGAATTGGCCAGTGCACTTCTAGAGACAAGATAAGGGCAAACCATTTAACCTCTTATGTCTCGAAGTCACTACGTATGAATTGCATCGTGCTTACCTTAATCCTGAAATGAGACATGTCATTTCACCCTTTAGTATTCTCATTTGAGAAAGTCAGAGTTCGGACTCACTATGTGATTCCAAACAAGGCCTATTGGTGGAGTACTAAGTTGTGAGTATGTCATGAGGAACTTTGTGAAGTTCTCATAGATATGGAATTCATGTACAAGATTGCTGAAATGCAATATATATCACCTCATGCTTTGTTCCTTGGAGTGTGAATAAATGAACTGGCCAGTGTCCAAATTGAGTCCTGACTCTTTTGGATGAAACAATGTGACTTGTTAGCTCCTCGTCAATACATTGTTTCTAACTTATTCACAAGCGACAGAGGAGTTGAGGAAATAACAGCTAGAAGGGTAAAATGGTAATTTTGTAAACCCTGACTTGCTGATGATATTCATGAAGGGTAAACACTGATAATATTCTGTGGATCCACTCATTATAATTAGGTTGAATTCTTGAGTAGAAAATAAATTCATTTGAACCGAGAGATTTTCAGTGTCAACTCTTTAGTGGAGTCAGTTGACATTAAGCTAAACTTGGAAAAGGTTTGTGAACTTCTGAGTCCAAGTATTTAGCTCAAGCATTGTTCATTTAGATCCATGAGGTCACTGTCACGAATCACATCGAATAGGAATAGTTAAACTGGAAGCTAAGTCAAAACAAGAACGAAAATTGTCAAAATGGTATTTTTGTCTTTTGAGACATAGGATGAAATGAATGTCAATAAATTTTTTGACATGTTCATTTGATGACAAGTAACACTCGGCCATAATAAGATTAATTGGGCCTTGTGGATTAATTTCATTTCATAAGAATTTTATTGAAAATTCTTAATGGGCCTTTCTCATGTTGTCATGAACAAATGAAGAAGCTTCTAGAAGCTCCTTCTAGAATGAGTTTGGGCGCCTACCCTATAGAGAAATAGGAGAGATTATTTTGTGCATAAATGTATCAAGATACTTGCCAAAAGAAAAAGAGGAAACAAATTTGCATATGGATGCATAAGGGATTCGGCCAAGAGAGAGACAAGGCAAGGCAAGGAACAAAAAAGGAAACAAATCCAAGGCTTAATGAAGCCTATGTTGGCCGAGCATCTCAAGAGAAAAAAGAGGAAATTGGCTCATTCTATAGAAGTGCAAACTACCTTATTGAAGGTGAGACCTCTCCTATAAATAGGAGCCACATTCTTCTTATTTTTATTCATTCCAAAGTTTTAGAGATTGAGAGCTTCTCTCTCTAGACTTGGCCGATCCTCTCTCTCTCTCTCTCTCTTCAATTTCGTTTTATTATTTTGGCACCTAGGTCCTCATTTGACCTAGAGTTTAGCTCTGTGACTTCAAGACTCGTTCTTAAGTCGTAGTGTTTAAAAGTGCCCACTCACTGATTCGTTTTATTTTGAGTGATTTAGTGATAGAAACCATCGTGGTTGCTCGAGTTACCGAGGAAAGAAAGAGAGACGTGCTGCGAGGAGACGAGCGCTGCAACTTTCCAAAAGCTTCTCAAAGTTCAAGCTTCAAGAAAGGTTAGTAAACTTCTTAGCTCATAATAGTTTTTATTTATATGTACTTGCTCTTTGTCTAGGTTAGTAAAAAATTGTTTTTACTTGAAAAGAAAATTTTTAAATTTCCGCCGCTTTGCGAAGCGTTAAACTTTTTCTTAAACCCTAGATCAATTCCAACAAATGGTATCAGAGCTATGGTCAAAGATATGCATGTACATCTATTTAAAAATATGAGCTTGAAAATCGTTTTCGAAAGTTTACTAATTTTGTGGCAAGTTAGAATTGTTATCTTAGATTTATTTAATTTATTGCTCATGTCTTTAAATTAAAAATCATGTTGTTTTTCTATGAGTTGGGATGTTTTTAAAACACATTAGAATCAGTTCTAAAAGTTTTTAATTTTTTATATTGAAAAACGTGTTTTAAAGGTTTGAAAATTTTCGAGTAAAATTTTGTGACTAGTTATATTGTCTTGCTAGTTTCTTTTATTTACTTGAATCGTTTTATGCATGTTGTGATTTCTTTTATACCATGTTATTACCTTGCTAATAAAACACAAATAAAAGCTTTAACAACCTCCTAAAACGTTCCGTTACACTCGATTCTTTTTCGCACCTAAAAAGGACCAAGCTTTAATTATTTCTTTTTCTTCGAGCTGGAGTAAAACCCGCAGAAAAAGTGGCATTACGCTCTGCTCAGAAATCTAAATTTAATGATTCTTAAATCAAATTAAAGCTCTGTCTGTCCTCTGTCCAATGCCACCAGTTTCAGGTCAAAAGGACATCGGAGCCGCCAGTTATGGCGATTTTACTCCGAGGTGCGCGGCTGTTCCGAAACTCCAATTTTTTAGAATTCCGGATTTTCAGCCCCACTACCATGAGTTATAGAACTCTAATGAGAATAATTTCTTGAGCACAAATGTTTTTCATAAGATTATAAACATGATGTGTAAGATTAAAATGTTTTGATTTTTGAAAGTTTAATTGAATTTTTCTTTTCAAAACTAGTTTGAATTTTGAAAAACCGTTTTCACATTCAAACTTGAAAAATATTTTGTCATCCAAATCAAATAAGTTTTCAAAATGTTTTCAAAACTATATCTATATCACATATGTTCAAAATCTATATGCTCTTGAAATTTTGAGTGGGAGGTCTCTTTGTAGACAGGCCGAAAAATAAAAAGATGTGTAATCTCAAACTTTCAAGTGTTCGAGTGAGTTGAAGTTCACACTTTCCTCACGCACTTTCCCGAAATAGAAAATAGGAAAAGATCGAGTATGTACCTTGTCCCTTTATGCACTAACACTGCTCTGAACATGTCGATCTAGGATTCTCTTCTAGTTGTCCGCTATGTCGCTATCTAACTAGGAAATCCGTTTCCGAACTTATAAGAGTCGATGAACCAACTCCAAAAACTAAGTGGGAGGGTTATATTTGTTGTTTGTAACCCACGATCCCCAACACTAATGAAATAAGCAATTAACGTGGGACTAAGAGCCGCTCTTGCTGTTGGAATCGATCTAGGGTTTGAGAAAATAATTAACGCTTCGATAAGCGGCGGAATTTTAAAAATTTTCTTTTTACAAGTAAAACAGTTTTTACTAACCTAGACAAGTGCAAGTACATGTAATTAAAAACCAATATGAGCTAGAAGTTTACTAACCTTTCTTGAAGCTTGAACTTTGAAGAAGCTTTTGGAAAGTTTGCAACGCTCGTCTCCCCTCGCAGCACGTCTCTCTTCCTTTCCTCGGCACCTCGAGCAACCACGAAAGTTTCTATCACTAAATCACTCGAAAAGAAGGAATCAGTGAGTGGGCACTTTTAAACACTACGACTTAAGAACGAGTCTCGAAGTAGCAGAGATAAACACTAGGTCGAGTGAGGACCTAGGTGCCAAGACAAGAAAAAATCGAAAATAAACTAGAGAGAGAGAGAGAGGATTTTCGGCCAAAGTTCTAGAGAGAGAGTCTCTCAAATCTCTTAAACTTGGATGAATGAAATGTGAGGAATGGGGCTCCTATTTATAGGAGAGGTTTTACCTTCAATAAGGTACTTTCCTCTTCTATAGAATATCACATATTCATGAGCAAAAATCCCGTATTTCCCATTCCATGTTGGGCGCCCAAGGCTGCCTCCTAGAGGCTTGGATTTGTTTCCTTTTTTGTTCCTTGCCTTGCCCATTACTCTCTTGGCCGAAATTCCTTGTGCATCTACATGCAAATTTGTTTCCTCTTTTTCTTTTGGCAAGTATCTAAATACATTTATGCACAAAATAAACTCTCTTTCCTTGGGTATTATGGGCGCCTATTCTCATCTAGAAGGAGCTTCTAGAAGCTTCTTCATTTGTTCATGACAACATGAGAAAAGCCCATTAAGAATTTTCAATAAAATTCTTATGAAACGAAATTAATTCACAAGGCCCAATAATCAAGTTATGGCCGAGTGACATTAAGTCATCAAATGAACTTGTCAAAAAATTTATTGACATTCATTTCATCATATGTCTCAAAAGACAAATACCCTTTTGACTATTTTCGTTCTTGTTTTGACTTAGCTTCCAGTTTAACTATTCCTATCGATGTGATTCGTGACAGTGACCTCATGGACCCAAATGAACAAAGCTTGAGCTAAACACTTGGACTCAAAAGTTCACAAACCTTTTCCAAGTTTAGCTTAATGCCAACTGACTCCACTAAAGAGCTGACACTGAAAATCTCTCGGTTCAAATGAATTTGTTTTCTACTCAAGAATTCGACCTGATTATGATGAGCGGATCCACTGAATATTATCTATGTTTACCCTTCATGAATGTCATCAGCTAGTCGGGGTTTACTAAATTACCATTTTACCCTTCTAGCTGTTATTTCCTCAACTCCTTTGTCGCTTGTGAATAAGATATAAACAATGTATTGACGAGGAGCTAACAAGTCACATTGTTTCATCCAAAAGAGTCAGGACTCAATTTGGACACTGGCCAGTTCATTTATTCACACTCCAAGGAACAAAGCATGAGGTGACATACATTGCATTTCAGCAATCTTGTACATGAATTCCATATCTATGAGAACTTCACAAAGTTACTCATGATAGACTCACAACTTAGTACTTCACCAATAGGCCTTGTTCGGAATCACATAGTGAGTCCGAACTTTGACTTTCTCAAATTAGAATACTAAGGTGTGAAATGGCATGTCTCATTTCAGGACTAAGGTAAGCATGATGCAATTCATACATAGTGACTTCGAGACATAAGAGGTTAAATGGTTTGTTCTTATATTGTCTCTAGAAGTGGACTGGTCAATTCAGTACCTTCGGAAGATACCTAGAAGAACTATAGAGTCCCCAACTCTCAATGCCTCATAACCAGACATCATAGATTCTTCTAACAATCATACTGAGGTCAATAGTCCTTTGACCCTAAGATTGCGAATATATCGTTTTAAGCAAACTACGAAGAGTTTGTTCATGCAAATCTACATTTGTCTCTTCGTAAGTTGTTAAGTTTGTTTATGGACTAAAAGACTAAGGTTTTATCATAAAGCTTCAAATAAAGAAAGAATGAATGAACGTTTCAACTTTATTAATGAATAGATAGGCAATTACAAGCAAGAGTCTTCATGAGACTTTATTACATCAAATGTACAAAATAAAGACTACAACTCTTCTTGTGGGCACCATTGACAACAAACTCCCACTTGACTCAAAGAAGGTGTGTGTAGTCCTTCATGCCTAATACCTCACGATATGTTGGAATCGATCTAGGGTTTGAGAAAATAATTAATGCTTCGGTAAGCAGCGGAATTTTAAAAATTTTCCTTTACAAGTAAAAACGGTTTTTACTAACCTAGACAAGTGCAAGTACATGTAATTAAAAACCAATATGAGATAGAAGTTTACTAACCTTTCTTGAAGCTTGAACTTTGAAGAAGCTTGTGGAAAGTTTGCAACGCTCATCTCCCCTCACATCACGTCTCTCTTTCTTTCCTCGGCACCTCGAGCAACCACGAAAGTTTCTATCACTAAATAACTCGAAAAGAAGGAATCAGTGAGTGGGCACTTTTAAACACTACGACTTAAGAACAAGTCTCGAAGTCGCAGAGCTAAACACTAGGTCGAGTGAGGACCTAGGTGCCAAGACAAGAAAAAATCGAAAATAAACTAGAGAGGGAGAGAGAGGATTATCGGCCAAGTTCTAGGGAGAGAGTCTCTCAATCTCTTAAACTTAGGATGAATGAAATGTGAGGAAATGAGGCTCCTATTTATAGGAGAGGTCTCACCTTCAATAAGGTAGTTTCCTCTTCTATAGAATATCACATATTCATGAGCAATTTCCTCTTTTTTCCCTTTGAGACACTCGGCCAACTCAAGGCTTCTAGAAGCCTTGATTTGTTTCCTATTTTGTTCAAGGCCTTGCCTTGTCTCTCACTTGGCCGATTCCCACTTTCCTCTTGGAGGAAATTTGTTTCCTCTTTTTCTTTTGGCAAGTATCTAAATACATTTATGCACAAAATAAACTCTCCTATTTCTCTATTAGGGTAGGCGCCCAAGTCTCTCTAGAAGGAGCTTCTAGAAGCTTCTTCATTTGTTCATGACAACATGAGAAAGGCCCATTAAGAATTTTCAATAAAATTCTTATGAAATGAAATTAATTCACAAGGCCCAGTTAATCATATTATGGCCGAGTGACATTAAGTCATCAAATGAACTTGTCAAAATTTATTGACATCCATTTCATCCTTATGTCTCAAAAGACAAAAATACCCTTTCGACAATTTTCGTTCTTGTTTTGACTTAGCTTCCAGTTTAACAATTCCTATCGATGTGATTCGTGACAGTGATCTCATGGACCCAAATGAACAAAGCTTGAGCTAAACACTTGGACTCAAAAGTTCACAAACCTTTTCCAAGTTTAGCTTAATGCCAACTGACTCCACTAAAGAGCTGACACTGAAAATCTCTCGGTTCAAATGAATTTGTTTTCTACTCAAGAATTCGACCTGATTATGATGAGCGGATCCACTGAATATTATCTATGTTTACCCTTCATGAATGTCATCAGCTAGTCGGGGTTTACTAAATTACCATTTTACCCTTCTAGCTGTTATTTCCTCAACTCCTTCGTCGCTTGTGAATAAGATATAAACAATGTATTGACGAGGAGCTAACAAGTCACATTGTTTCATCCAAAAGAGTCAGGACTCAATTTGGACACTGGCCAGTTCATTTATTCACACTCCAAGGAACAAAGCATGAGGTGACATACATTGCATTTCAGCAATCTTGTACATGAATTCCATATCTATGAGAACTTCACAAAGTTACTCATGATAGACTCACAACTTAGTACTTCACCAATAGGCCTTGTTCGGAATCACATAGTGAGTCCGAACTTTGACTTTCTCAAATTAGAATACTAAGGTGTGAAATGGCATGTCTCATTTCAGGACTAAGGTAAGCATGATGCAATTCATACATAGTGACTTCGAGACATAAGAGGTTAAATGGTTTGTTCTTATATTGTCTCTAGAAGTGCACTGGTCAATTCAGTACCTTCGGAAGATACCTAGAAGAACTATAGAGTCCCCAACTCTCAATGCCTCATAACCAGACATCATAGATTCTTCTAACAATCATACTGAGGTCAATAGTCCTTTGACCCTAAGATTGCGAATATATCGTTTTAAGCAAACTACGAAGAGTTTGTTGTTCATGCAAATCTACATTTGTCTCTTCGTAAGTTGTTAAGTTTGTTTATGGACTAAAAGACTAAGGTTTTATCATAAAGCTTCAAATAAAGAAAGAATGAATGAACGTTTCAACTTTATTAATGAATAGATAGGCAATTACAAGCAAGAGTCTTCATGAGACTTTATTACATCAAATGTACAAAATAAAGACTACAACTCTTCTTGTGGGCACCATTGACAACAAACTCCCACTTGACTCAAAGAAGGTGTGTGTAGTCCTTCATGCCTAATACCTCACGATGTGTTGGAATCGATCTAGGGTTTGAGAAAATAATTAATGCTTCGGTAAGCGGCGGAATTTTAAAAATTTTCCTTTACAAGTAAAAACGGTTTTTACTAACCTAGACAAGTGCAAGTACATGTAATTAAAAACCAATATGAGATAGAAGTTTACTAACCTTTCTTGAAGCTTGAACTTTGAAGAAGCTTGTGGAAAGTTTGCAACGCTCATCTCCCCTCACATCACGTCTCTCTTTCTTTCCTCGGCACCTCGAGCAACCACGAAAGTTTCTATCACTAAATAACTCGAAAAGAAGGAATCAGTGAGTGGGCACTTTTAAACACTACGACTTAAGAACAAGTCTCGAAGTCGCAGAGCTAAACACTAGGTCGAGTGAGGACCTAGGTGCCAAGACAAGAAAAAATCGAAAATAAACTAGAGAGGGAGAGAGAGGATTATCGGCCAAGTTCTAGGGAGAGAGTCTCTCAATCTCTTAAACTTAGGATGAATGAAATGTGAGGAAATGAGGCTCCTATTTATAGGAGAGGTCTCACCTTCAATAAGGTAGTTTCCTCTTCTATAGAATATCACATATTCATGAGCAATTTCCTCTTTTTTCCCTTTGAGACACTCGGCCAACTCAAGGCTTCTAGAAGCCTTGATTTGTTTCCTATTTTGTTCAAGGCCTTGCCTTGTCTCTCACTTGGCCGATTCCCACTTTCCTCTTGGAGGAAATTTGTTTCCTCTTTTTCTTTTGGCAAGTATCTAAATACATTTATGCACAAAATAAACTCTCCTATTTCTCTATTAGGGTAGGCGCCCAAGTCTCTCTAGAAGGAGCTTCTAGAAGCTTCTTCATTTGTTCATGACAACATGAGAAAGGCCCATTAAGAATTTTCAATAAAATTCTTATGAAATGAAATTAATTCACAAGGCCCAGTTAATCATATTATGGCCGAGTGACATTAAGTCATCAAATGAACTTGTCAAAATTTATTGACATCCATTTCATCCTTATGTCTCAAAAGACAAAAATACCCTTTCGACAATTTTCGTTCTTGTTTTGACTTAGCTTCCAGTTTAACAATTCCTATCGATGTGATTCGTGACAGTGACCTCATGGACCCAAATGAACAAAGCTTGAGCTAAACACTTGGACTCAAAAGTTCACAAACCTTTTCCAAGTTTAGGTTAATGCCAACTGACTCCACTAAAGAGCTGACACTGAAAATCTCTCGGTTCAAATGAATTTATTTTCTACTCAAGAATTCGACCTAATTATGATGAGCGGATCCACTGAATATTATCTATGTTTACCCTTCATGAATGTCATCAGCTAGTCGGGATTTACTAAATTACCATTTTACCCTTCTAGCTGTTATTTCCTCAACTCCTTTGTCGCTTGTGAATAAGTTAGAAACAATGTATTGACGAGGAGCTAACAAGTCACATTGTTTCATCCAAAAGAGTCAGGACTCAATTTGGACACTGGCCAGTTCATTTATTCACACTCCAAGGAACAAAGCATGAGGTGACATATATTGCATTTCAGCAATCTTGTACATGAATTCCATATCTATGAGAACTTCACAAAGTTACTCATGACAGACTCACAACTTAGTACTTCACCAATAGGCCTTGTTCGGAATCACATAGTGAGTCCGAACTTTGACTTTCTCAAATGAGAATAATAAGGTGTGAAATGGCATGTCTCATTTCAGGATTAAGGTAAGCATGATGCAAATAGTGACTTCGAGACATAAGAGGTTAAATGGTTTGTTCTTATATTGTCTCTAGAAGTGCACTGGTCAATTCAGTACCTTCAGAAGATACCTAGAAGAACTATAGAGTCCCAAACTCTCAATGCCTCATAACCAGACATCATAGATTCTTCTAACAATCATACCGAGGTCAATAGTCCTTTGACCCTAAGATTGCGAATATATCGTTTTAAGCAAACTACGAAGAGTTTGTTCATGCAAATCTACATTTGTCTCTTCGTAAGTTGTTAAGTTTGTTTATGGACTAAAAGACTAAGGTTTTATCATAAAGCTTCAAACAAAGAAAGAATGAATGAACGTTTCAACTTTTTATTAACGAATAAGCAATTACAAGCAAGAGTCTTCGTAAGACTATATGACATCAAATGTACATAAATAGACACTACTACTCTTCTTGTGGGCACCATTGACAACAAACTCCCACTTGACTCAAAGAAGATGTGAGTAGTCCTACATGCCTAATCCCTCTCGAAGTTGGTCGAAGACCATGTTCGCTAGGGCCTTGGTGAATGGATCTTCCAGAGATCTACTTCACCTCCACGTCTCCGCGTTGCGCGATCTCTCGAATCAAATGGTATTTCCTCTCAATATGTTAAGAGCGCTTATGGCTTCTAGGTTCCTTTGAGTTAGCGACAGCCCCACTATTATCACAATAAAGGGTCATGGGCTCGTCGACGTTTGGAACAACTTCCAAATACTTAAGGAATTTTCTAAGCCATACAGCCTCTTTGGATGCTTCACAAGCAGCCACATATTCTGCTTCCATTGTGGAGTCAGCAATGCAAGATTGCTTAATACTTCTCCACACAACAGCTCCACCATTAAGGATGAACACAGATCCCAAAGTGGATTTCCTGGAATCCTTATCCGCTTGAAAATCGGAGTCGGTATATCCCGTCATAGTCAGGTCAGTACCTGAGTATGTAAGCATCAAGTTCCTAGTTCTTCGAAGATACTTAAGAACATGCTTAACAGCAATCCAGTGCTCGGGTCCAGGGTTTGATTGGAAACGACTAACTATGCTAACGGCGAAACAGATGTTAGGTCTAGTGCAAAGCATAGCATACATGAGGCTTCCTACGGCAGAGGCGTAAGGAATCTTCCTCATGTCTTCAATCTCTTGTGCAGTCTTGGGAGACTGGTCCTTAGAGAGTGAAACTCCATGCCTAAAGGGTGTTTGACCCCTCTTGTAGTCTTGCATCGAGTAGCGATCCATCACCTTATCAATATAAGATGCTTGAGAGAGCGACAGGGTCCGGTTTTTCCTATCTCGAAAGATTTGGATTCCCAGAATGTATGCGGCTTCTCCTAGATCCTTCATATCGAATTGCTTTGCCAGCCAGACCTTAACCTCAGATAACTTACCCACGTCATTACCAATGAGTAGTATATCATCGACATATAGTACCAGAAACACAACTTTACCTTCGTGTATTAACTTGTAAACACAAGGCTCATCTATTGACTGTTCAAAGCCAAAGCTCTTTAAAGTTTCATCGAATCTAATATTCCATGACCTAGATGCTTGCTTTAGTCCATAAATGGATTTAAGCAACTCACAAACATTGGTCTCTTGACCTTTATCCACGAAACCGTCTGGTTGAGCCATGTAAATGCGCTCGTTAAGATTGCCATTCAGAAAGGCTGTCTTGACATCCATTTGCCAGATCTCATAGTCGAGAGCTGCAGCTATGGATAGGAGTATGCGGATGGATTTAAGCATCGCGACTGGCGAGAAGGTTTCTTCATAGTCAATCCCTTCTTGTTGGGTATAACCCTTCGCCACAAGTCGTGCTTTGAACGTCTCGACATTCCCATCAGGACCCCTTTTCTTCTTGTATATCCACTTACACCCTACGGGTTTAATCCCTTCAGGAAGGTCTACAAGTTTCCAGACATTGTTGACATACATCGAGTGCATTTCAACTTTCATGGCGTCAAGCCAAAGGTTTGATTCAAAACAAGCCATCGCTTGGCTATGGGAAACAGGGTCATCCATGTCGGAGACGGCTACGAGAGAGTCTCCATAAGACATGTACCTGTCAGGCTGTTGAACAGCCCTCCCACTACGTCGAAGTACTACTTGACGAGATTCTGATGAGTTAGGTTGTGTTTCAGTTGGGGTAAGAACAGTTCTTACAGATGAGGTAGAAGCTTCCTCACCCAACTTTTCTTCAAGCACAATTTTGCTTCTAGGTTTCGCATCCTTCATAAAGTCCTCCTCAAGGAAACGAGCATTCGTGCTAACGAAAGTCTTATCGTCCTCGGGACTATAGAAAGTAAAACCTTTGGTTTCCTTTGGATATCCCACAAACAGGCACAATTCTGACCTACTAGCCTGTTGGAATCGATCTAGGGTTTGAGAAAATAATTAACGCTTCGGTAAGCGGCGGAATTTTAAAAATTTTCTTTTACAAGTAAAACAGTTTTTACTAACCTAGACAAGTGCAAGTACATGTAATTAAAAACCAATATGAGCTAGAAGTTTACTAACCTTTCTTGAAGCTTGAACTTTGAAGAAGCTTTTGGAAAGTTTGCAACGCTCGTCTCCCCTCGCAGCACGTCTCTCTTTCTTTCCTCGGCACCTCGAGCAACCACGAAAGTTTCTATCACTAAATCACTCGAAAATAAGGAATCAGTGAGTGGGCACTTTTAAACACTACGACTTAAGAACGAGTCTCGAAGTCGCAGAGCTAAACACTAGGTCGAGTGAGGACCTAGGTGCCAAGACAAGAAAAAATCGAAAATAAACTAGAGAGAGAGAGAGAGGAGTTCGGCCAACAATGTCTAGAGAGAGAGTCTCTCAATCTCTAACTTATGTTGAATCATTTGAATGAAGGGAATGAGGCCTCTATTTATAGAGGAGGTTTTACCTTCAATAAGGTAGTTTCCTCTTTCATTAAATATCACATATTCATGAGCAAATATTGCTCTCCTTCCCTTAGAGTCACTCGGCCAAATAGGCTTCTAGAAGCCCTTGGATTTGTTTCCCTTTTTGTTCCATTCCTTGCTTGGTACTCTCTTGGCCGAATTCCCTCTTACCCAACATAGGAAATTCATTTCCTGTTTTTCTTTTGGCATGTATCTTGATACATTAATGCACAAAATTGGTCTCTCTTCTCTTGGGTTTGGGCGTGTAAGACTTTCTAGAAGCCTTCTAGATTTTTCTTCATTTGTTCATAACAACATAAGAAAAGCCCATTAAGAATTTTCAATAAAATTCTTATGAAATGAAATTAATTCACAAGGCCCAATGATCAAGTCATGGCCAAGTGAAACATGTCATAAAATGACCTTGTCAAAAATTTATTGACATTCATTTCATCCTTTGTCTCAAAAGACAAAA
The DNA here is from genome assembly GCF_054948205.1 of Urtica dioica subsp. dioica. NCBI lineage: Eukaryota > Viridiplantae > Streptophyta > Magnoliopsida > Rosales > Urticaceae > Urtica > Urtica dioica. Next base: position 1,130,574 of record NC_142764.1, on the reverse strand, counting down.
ATACCCTTTTAACTATTTTCGTTCTTGTTTTGACTTAGCTTCCAGTTTAACTATTCCTATCGATGTGATTCGTGACAGTGACCTCATGGACCCAAATGAACAAAGCTTGAGCTAAACACTTGGACTCAAAAGTTCACAAACCTTTTCCAAGTTTAGCTTAATGTCAACTGACTCCACTAAAGAGCTGACACTGAAAATCTCTCGGTTCAAATGAATTTATTTTCTACTCAAGAATTCGACCTAATTATGATGAGCGGATCCACTGAATATTATCTATGTTTACCCTTCATGAATGTCATCAGCTAGTCGGGATTTACTAAATTACCATTTTACCCTTCTAGCTGTTATTTCCTCAACTCCTTTGTCGCTTGTGAATAAGTTAGAAACAATGTATTGACGAGGAGCTAACAAGTCACATTGTTTCATCCAAAAGAGTCAGGACTCAATTTGGACACTGGCCAGTTCATTTATTCACACTCCAAGGAACAAAGCATGAGGTGACATACATTGCATTTCAGCAATCTTGTACATGAATTCCATATCTATGAGAACTTCACAAACTTACTCATGACAGACTCACAACTTAGTACTTCACCAATAGGCCTTGTTCGGAATGACATAGTGAGTCCGAACTCTGACTTTCTCAAATGAGAATACTAAGGTGTGAAATGACATGTCTCATTTCAGGATTAAGGTAAGCATGATGCAATTCATACATAGTGACTTCGAGACATAAGAGGTTAAATGGTTTGTTCTTATCTTGTCTCTAGAAGTGCACTGGTCAATTCAGTACCTTCGGAAGATACCTAGAAGAACTATAGAGTTCCTAACTCTCAATGCCTCATAACCAGACATCATAGATTCTTCTAACAATCATACTGAGGTCAATAGTCCTTTGACCCTAAGATTGCGAATATATCGTTTTAAGCAAACTACGAAGAGTTTGTTCATGCAAATCTACATTTGTCTCTTCGTAAGTTGTTAAGTTTGTTTATGGACTAAAAGACTATGGTTTTATCATAAAGCTTCAAACAAAGAAAGAATGAATGAACGTTTCAACTTTATTAATGAATGAATAGGCAATTACAAGCAAGAGTCTTCATGAGACTTTATTACATAAAATGTTCAAAATAAAGACTACAACTCTTCTTGTGGGCACCATTGACAACAAACTCCCACTTGACTCAAAGAAGGTGTGTGTAGTCCTTCATGCCTAATCACTCACGATGTTGGTCGAAGACCTTTTTCGCTAGGGCCTTGGTGAATGGATCTGCGAGGTTGTCCACCGTTGAGATCTTCTTCACTTCCACGTCTCCGCGCTGCACGATCTCTCGAATCAAATGGTATTTCCTCTCAATATGCTTAGAGCGCTTATGGCTTCTAGGTTCCTTTGAGTTAGCGACAGCCCCACTATTATCACAATAAAGGGTCATGGGCTCGTCGACGTTTGGAACAACTTCCAAATACTTAAGGAATTTCTTAAGCCATACAGCCTCTTTGGATGCTTCACAAGCAGCCACATATTCTGCCTCCATTGTGGAGTCAGCAATGCAAGATTGCTTAATACTCCTCCACACGACAGCTCCACCATTAAGGATGAACACAGATCCCGAAGTGGATTTCCTGGAATCCTTATCCGCTTGAAAATCGGAGTCGGTATATCCTGTCATAGTCAGGTCAGTACCTGAGTATGTAAGCATCAAGTTCCTAGTTCTTCGAAGATACTTAAGAACATGCTTAACAGCAATCCAGTGCTCGGGTCCAGGGTTGGATTGGAAACGACTAACTACACCAACGACGAAACATATATCAGGTCGGGTGCAAAGCATAGCATACATGAGGCTTCCTACGGCAGAGGCGTAAGGAATTTTCCTCATGTCTTCAATCTCTTGTGCAGTCTTGGGAGACTGGTCCTTAGAGAGTGAAACTCCATGCCTAAAGGGTGTTTGACCCCTCTTGCAGTCCTGCATCGAGAAGCGATCCATCACCTTATCAATATAAGATGCTTGAGAGAGCGACAGGGTCCGGTTTTTCCTATCTCGAAAGATTTGGATTCCCAGAATGTATGCAGCTTCTCCTAGATCCTTCATATCGAATTGCTTTGCCAGCCAGACCTTAACCTCAGATAACTTACCCACGTCATTACCAATGAGTAGTATATCATCGACATATAGTACCAGAAACACAACTTTGCCTTCGTGTATTAACATGTAAACACAAGGCTCATCTAATGACTGTTCAAAGCCGAAGCTCTTTACAGTTTCATCGAATCTAATATTCCATGACCTAGATGCTTGCTTTAGTCCATAAATGGATTTAAGCAACTCACAAACCTTGGTCTCTTGACCTTTATCCACGAAACCGTCTGGTTGAGCCATGTAAATGCGCTCGTCAAGATTGCCATTCAGAAAGGCTGTCTTGACATCCATTTGCCAGATCTCATAGTCGAGAGCTGCAGCTATGGATAGGAGTATGCGGATGGATTTAAGCATCGCGACTGGCGAGAAGGTTTCTTCATAGTCAATCCCTTCTTGTTGGGTATAACCCTTTGCCACAAGTCGTGCTTTGAACGTCTCGACGTTCCCATCAGGACCCCTTTTCTTCTTGTATATCCACTTACACCCTACGGGTTTAATCCCTTCAGGAAGGTCTACAAGTTTCCAGACTTTGTTGACATACATCGAGTGCATTTCAACTTTCATGGCGTCAAGCCAAAGGTTTGATTCAGAACAAGCCATCGCTTGGCTATAGGAAACAGGGTCATCCATGTCGGAGACGGCTACAAGAGAGTCTCCATAAGACATGTACCTGTCAGGCTTTTGAGTAGCCCTCCCACTACGTCGAAGTACTACTTGACGAGATTCTGATGAGTTAGGTTGTGTTTCAATTGGGGTAAGAACAGTTCTTACAGACGAGGTAGAAGCTTCCTCACCCAACTTTTCTTCAAGCACAATTTTGCTTCTAGGTTTTGCATCCTTCATAAAGTCCTCCTCAAGGAAACGAGCATTCGTGCTAACGAAAGTCTTATCGTCCTCGGGACTATAGAAAGTAAAACCTTTGGTTTCCTTCGGATATCCTACAAACAGGCACAATTCTGACCTACTAGCCAACTTGCTAGTCTTTTGCCTCAGCACGTGTGCAGGGCAACCCCAAATTCGGATGCGGCCAAGATTCACTTTACGGCCAGTCCATCGTTCATAAGGAGTACCAGGAACCGTCTTGGACGGAACTTGGTTCAGAATGTAGGCGGCTGTTTCGAGGGCATATCCCCAAAAGGAAAGCGGGAGTGATGAGTAACTCATCATTGATCTAACCATCTCCATAAGAGTTCGGTTTCTTCTCTCTGACACTCCGTTTTGTTGAGGTGTGCCAGGCGCGGTAAGTTGAGAAGCGATACCTTCTTCTTTAAGAAAGTCATCGAACTCTCCAGACATATACTCACCACCTCGATCAGATCGAAGGGTTTTGATCACTTTGCCAGTTTGCTTTTCCACTAAAGCCCTAAAGACCTTAAATACGTTAAAGGTCTCGGATTTGTGTTTAAGCAAATAGACAAACCCATATCTTGAGTAGTCATCAGTGAAGGTAACGAAGTATTCGTATCCTCCACGTGCCTGTTGGTTGAGCGGACCACATACATCAGAATGTATTAGTTCCAGCAACTCAGTGGCTCTTCGACCCTTATCGGAGAAAGGTCGCTTAGTCATTTTTCCTTCTATGCAGGATTCACAAGTAGGTAGTGAACCTATTGCAGAGGCTTGGAGTGGACCATCCCTCACAAGTCTCTTAATCCTATCTAGACTGATATGACCAAGTCTTAAGTGCGAGAGGTATGTTGATTTTGTTAGATCGGAGGATTCAGAAAGTTTGATCCTCTTTGGCTCCCTAATTAGATCGTTATCTATTTCGGTGTCTAAGAGAGAAGGTTGAGTGGGATAGATGTAAAAAAGACCATTCTTCATACATGCATCAGTGACAAAAGAATTAGAAAAAGAAATACGAATTCCATTCTTTATAAACTTTAAATAATAATCTTGCTCGAAAAGTTGAGCAACAGATACTAAGTTTTTCCCAAAGGAAGGAACATAATAAACATTATTCAAATTTAAAGTTCGATCTTCAAAAGATAGCGTCACGGATCCCACAGCCTTCGCAGACACCACGCTCTCATCACCCCACTTGAAGCAGAAGTCGCCATCCTCTAAGCTTTTACTTTTCCTAAAACCAGTCAAGGAGCAACAAATATGGTTAGTAGCAGCGGAGTCAATAATCCACGATGATACATTATCAGCTACTAAACAGGCTTCAGTAACAAGTACAATACCTTTAGCTTTGGTTTTGAGGTAGGCGGGACAGTTCCTACGCCAGTGACCAGGCTCATTGCAGTGGTGGCACTTGTCTTTAGACTTGTCCACCTTTGGAGCCTTTGGCGCCTTCTTCTTCGTTTGAACCTTAGGTTGGTTCTTCTTCTCGGCATTGCGAGGTCTCTTCTTAGATCCAGAGGTGGAGGCAGTAGCATGTACTTCTCCTTGAGCCCTCTTTTTCTTAGTGAGTGCCTCAGCGGTTTGAAGTTCCTTCATGAGCTCGGTAACAGTGTACTCCAGCTTGTTCATGGAATAGTTCAACTTGAAGGTATCAAAGGTTTCGGGCAGAGTTTCCAAGATCATATCTATTTTGGTCTCCCCATCAATCTCAGATCCAAGAATCTCCATTTCGTTTAGATAGCTAATGATCAGCATCATATGATCTCTAACGGGAGTTCCAGCCTTCATACGACAGTTCATGAATTGTCGGACCGCTTGTTGCCTAGCTTGACGTCCTTGCCCTCCAAACATCTCATGGAGATTGTAGAGCATATCGGTGGCAGTATCATAATCACGATGTTGTTGTTGCAACACATTGTTCATCGATGCCAAAATATAGCACCTCGCAATCTCATCGGATCGAAGCCAGGCCGCCAGGGCGTCTTTCTCCTCTTGCGTCGAATCTTCATTCGTTTGAGGACAGGGGGTGGTGAGAACCCATTTGTGCTTGTCGACAGTAAGGACTATGTCGAGGTTACGTTTCCAGTCGACGTAATTGTCGCCTTCGAGTTTATTTGAGGAAAGAATTGTTGAGAGAGGGTTGAGAGACATATTGGCTATAACAGTTGAAACAAGTTTATGATTAGTCTTTGGTTTAGGATTTAAGTTTTATTAAGACTTTTTATAAAATCCAAAGGTGTTATAAACTAAACGATAATTTACTCCCTCAAGAGAAGGCCGCAAAAAATCTCCATTTATAAGTAAATGACACATCATTAATGCTAAGCCAAGATGTCAGTACATCATTTTGACTAGCCACCTTGTAAATTGGTTTGATCACTCATATCCTTTCGCAGAGCCTTAAGGAAGGATACTAGGGATTGAGCCTAAGTGTGCAACCAACCACTTAGTCCAAAAGATCAGCTTTGAAAAACAATCCCCCAAGGGGAGGCCTTGCCATCATTGCATCACTCTCGGACGTAGCTCATTGAGCAATGATCGAAGCAATAACGCCTTGGAGTACTCACATTTAAGTGAGGGTCGCAAGAGCGGCTCTTAGTCCCACGTTATTGCATCTTTCATTAGTGTTGGGGATCGCGGGTTACAAACAACGAGTATAACCCTCCCACTTAGTTTTTGGAGTAGGTTCATCGACTCTTTTAAGTTCGGAAACAGATTTCCTAGTTAGAGAGCGACAGAGCGGACAACTAGAAGAGAATCCTAGATCGACATGTTCAGAGCAGTATTAGTGCATAAAGGCACAAGGTACATACTCGATCTTTTCCTGTTTTCTATTTCGGGAAAGTGCGTGAGGGAAGTGTGAACTTCAACTCACTCGAACACTTGAAAGTTTGAGATTACACATCTTTTTATTTTTCGGCTTTGTCTACAAAGAGACCTCCCACTCAAATTTTCAAGAGCATATAGATTTTGAACATATGTCATATAGATATAGTTTTGAAAACATTTTGAAAACTTATTTGATTTGGATGACAAAATATTTTTCAAGTTTGAAAGTGAAAACAATTTTTCAAAATTCAAACTAGTTTTGTAAAAAATCAATTTCAATTAAACTTTCAAAAATCAAAACATTTTTATCTTACACATCATGTTTATAATCTTATAAAAAATAATTTTGCTCAAGAAAATTTTCTCATTAGAGTTCTATAACTCATGGTAGTGGGGTTGAAAATCCGGAAACTAGTCACAAGATATCAAAACTAGTCACAAAATTTTACTCGAAATTTCTCAAACCTTTAAAACACGTTTTTCAATATAAAAAATTAAAAACTTTTAGAACTGATTCTAATGTGTTTTAACATCATCCCAAACTCATAGAAAATCAACATGGTTTTTAATTTAGAGACAAGAGCAATAAATTAAAAAAAATCTAAGATTACAATTCTAACTTGTCACAAAATTAGTAAACTTTCGAAAACGATTTTCAAGCTCATAATTTAAAAACATGCACATGCATTCCTTTGACCATAGCTCTGATACCATTTGTTGGAATCGATCTAGGGTTTGAGAAAAAGTTTAACGCTTCGTTAAGTGGCGGAATTTTAAAAATTTTCTTTTTAAGTAAAACTAGTTTTTACTAACCTAGACAAGAGCATGTGCATGTAAATAAAAACTAATATGAGCTATTAAAGTTACTAACCTTTGTGATGCTTGAATGTTGATGAGCCTTTGGAAGGTTGGCAACGTTCGTCTCCCCTCGCAGCACGAATCTCTTTTCCTTCCTCGGGAACTCGAGCAACCACGATAGTTTCTATCACTAAATCACTCGAAAAGAAGGAATCAGTGAGTGGGCACTTTTAAACACTACGACTTAAGAACAAGTCTTGAAGTCGCAGAGCTAAACGCTAGGTCGAGTGAGGACCTAGGTGCCAAGACAAGAAAAAAAAATCGAAAATAAACTAGAGAGAGAGAGAAGAGGACTTCGGCCAAAGTTCTAGAGAGAGAGTCTCTCAAATCTCTTAAACTTGGATGAATGAATTGTGAGGAAATGAGGCTTCTATTTATAGGAGAGGTCTCACCTTCAATAAGGTAGTTTCCTCTTCTATAGAATATCACATATTCATGAGCACTTTCCTCTTTTTTCCCTTTGAGATACTCGGCCAAGCTAGGGCTTCTAGAAGCCTTGATTTGTTTCCTATTTTGTTCAAGGCTTGCCTTGTCTCTCAATGTGGCCGATTCCCTTGTGCATCCTTATGCAAATTTGTTTCCTCTTTTTCTTTTGGCAAGTATCTAAATACATTTATGCACAAAATAAACTCTCCTATTTCTCTATTAGGGTAGGCGCCCAAGTCTCTCTAGAAGGAGCTTCTAGAAGCTTCTTCATTTGTTCATGACAACATGAGAAAGGCCCATTAAGAATTTTCAATAAAATTCTCTTGAAACAAAATTAATTCACAAGGCCCAATGATCGAGTCATGGCCGAGTGAAACATGTCACAAAATGACCTTGTCAAAAAATTTATTGACATTCATTTCATCCTTTGTCTCAAAAGACAAAAATACCCTTTTAACTATTTTCGTTCTTGTTTTGGCTTAGCTTCCAGTTTAACTATTCCTATCGATGTGATTCGTGACAGTGACCTCATAGACCCAAATGAACAAAGCTTTAGCTAAACACTTGGACTCAAAAGTTCACAAACCTTTTCCAAGTTTAGCTTAATGCCAACTGACTCCACTAAAGAGCTGACACTGAAAATCTCTCGGTTCAAATGAATTTATTTTCTACTCAAGAATTCGACCTAATTATGATGAGCGGATCCACTGAATATTATCTATGTTTACCCTTCATGAATGTCATCAGCTAGTCGGGTTTTACTAAATTACCATTTTACCCTTCTAGCTGTTATTTCCTCAACTCCTTTGTCGCTTGTGAATAAGTTAGAAACAATGTATTGACGAGGAGCTACCAAGTCACATTGTTTCATCAAAAAGTGTCAAGACTCAATTTGGACACTGGCCGGTTCATTTATTCACACTCAAAGGAACAAAGCATGAGGTGATATATATTGTATTTCAGCCATCTTGTACATGAATTCCATATCTATGAGAACTTCACAAAGTTACTCATGACATACTCACAACTTAGTATTTCACCAATAGGCCTTGTTTGGAATCACATAGTGAGTCCGAACTCTGACTTTCTCAAATGAGAATAATAAGGTGTGAAATGACATGTCTCATTTCAGGATTAAGGTAAGCACGATGCAATTCATACGTAGTGACTTCGAGACATAAGAGGTTAAATGGTTTGTTCTTATCTTGTCTCTAGAAGTGCACTGGTCAATTCAGTACCTTCGGAAGATACCTAGAAGAACTATAGAGTCTCCAACTCTCAATGCCTAATGATAACCAGACATCATAGATTCTTCTAACAATCATACTGGGGTCAATAGTCCTTTGACCCTTAGATTGCGAATACATCGTTTTAAGCAAACTACGAAGAGTTTGTTCATACAAATCTACATTTGTCTTTTCGTAAGTTGTTTAGTTTGTTTATGGACTAAAGACTAATGTTTTATCATAAAGCTTCAAACAGACATGGAAGAATGAATGAACGTTTCAACTTTTTATTAATGAATAAGCAATTACAAGCAAGAGTCTTCATGAGACTTTACTACATCAAATGTACAATATAAAGATTACAACTCTTCTTGTACGCACCATTGACAACAAACTCCCACTTTACTCAAAGAAGATGTGTGTAGTCCTTCATGCCTAATCCCTCTCGATGTTGGTCGAAGACCTTGTTCGCTAGGGCCTTTGTGAATGGATCTGCTAGGTTGTCTACCGTTGAGATCTTCTTCACTTCGACGTCTCTGCGCTGCACGATCTCTCGAATCAAATGGTATTTCCTCTCAATATGTTTAGAGCGCTTGTGGCTTCGAGGTTCCTTTGAGTTAGCGACAGCCCCACTATTATCACAATAAAGGGTCATGGGCTCGTCGACATTTGGAACAACTTCCAAATACTTAAGGAATTTTGTAAGCCATACAGCCTCTTTGGATGCTTCACAAGCAGCCACATATTCTGCTTCCATTGTGGAGTCAGCAATGCAAGATTGCTTAATACTCCTCCACACAACAGCTCCACCATTAAGGATGAACACAGATCTCGAAGTGGATTTCCTGGAATCCTTATCCGCTTGAAAATCGGAGTCGGTATATCCCGTCATAGTCAGGTCAGTACCTGAGTATGTAAGCATCAAGTTCCTAGTTCTTCGAAGATACTTAAGAACATGCTTAACAGCAATCCAGTGCTCGGGTCCAGGGTTGGATTGGAAACGGCTAACTACGCCAACGGCGAAACAGATGTCAGGTCTAGTGCAAAGCATGGCATACATGAGATGTTGTGTGGGATTTTTCCCCATTCAAAAAACATCAATGCCCAACTCAACCAAGGGTGCGTGGCGACCCCGGCCCAAAGAGTAGAGCCCGGGATTAAGACAAGTCGAGCTCGACCTCCAGGCAGGATCAACCTCCAGACGAGCTCGACCCCCAGGTAGGCTCGACCTCCAGGCGAGCTCGACCCCCAGGCACGCTCGACCCCCAGGCGAGCTAGGCCTCCAGGCAGGATCGACCTCCAGGCAGGCTCAACCTCTGGGCGACCTCGACCTCCAGGCGAGTTCGACCTCGTCCTCAGCTCGACCATGGCCTCAGGAGCTCGGCCTCGGCCTCATGAGCTCGACCTCAACCTCCAGGTGAGCTCGACCTTGGCCTCAGCTCGACCTCGGCCTCAGCTCGAACTAGGCCTCATGAGTTCGGCCTCAACCTCCAGGCGAGCTCGACCTCGTCCTCAACTCGACCTTGGCCTCATGAGCTCGGCCTCGGCCTCGACCTCCAAGCGAGCTCGACCTCGGCCTCAGCTCGACCTCGGCCTCATGAGCTCGGCCTCGGCCTCATGAGCTCGACCTCTGCCTCATGAGCACGACCTCGGCCTCATGAGTTCGACCTCGGCCTCAGCTCGACCTCGGCCTCATGAGCTCGACCTCGGCCTCATCTCGACCCCGGCCTCATGAGCTTGACTTCGGCCTCGGCCTCTGCTCGACATCGGCCTCATGAGCTCGACCTTGGCCTTAGCTCGGCCTCGGCCTCATGAGCTCAACCTCGGCCTCAGCTCGACCTCGGCCTCATGAGTTCGGCTTCGACCTCCAGGCGAGCTCGACCTCGGCCTCAGCTCGACCTCGGCCTCATGAGCTCGGCCTCGGCCTCATGAGCTCGACCTCGGCCTCATGAGCTCGACCTTGGCCTCATGAGTTCGACCTCGGCCTCAGCTCGACCTCGCCCTCATGAGCTCGACCTCGGCCTCGGCCTCAGCTCGACATCGGCCTCATGAGCTCGACCTCGGCCTCATGAGCTCAACCTCGGCCTCAGCTCGACCTCGGCCTCATGAGTTCGGCTTCAACCTCCAGGCGACCTCGACCTCCAGGCGAGCTCGACCTCGTCCTCAGCTCGACCTTGGCCTCATGAGCTCAGCCTCGGCCTCATGAGCTCGACCTCGACCTCCAGGCGAGCTTGACCTCGGCCTCAGCTCGACCTCGGCCTCATGAGCTCGGCCTGGAGGTCTCATCTCGACCTCGGCCTCATGAGCTCGACATCGGCCTCATGAGCTCGACGTTGGCCTCATTTCGGCCTCGGCCTCATGAGCTCGACATCGGCCTCAGCCCGACCTCGGCCTCATGAGCTCGACCTCGGCCTCATGAGTTCGGCCTCGGCCTCAGATCGACCTCGGCCTCATGAGCTCGACCTCGGCCTCAGCTCGACCTCGGCCTCGACCTCGGCCTCAGCTCGACCTCAGCTTCGTGAGCTCGACCTCGGCCTCAGCTCGACCTCCAGGAGGAAGTCCAACCCTAAAATTGTGAATGCAATCCCAGCCCTGCCAAGGACCGAAAAGTAAAAATCCCTGCCATGCCAAGGGCCAAAAAGGAAAAGTACCAGCCCATAATATCATCCCTACGCCAACCTGTCCACACCAATGACCTCAGCGTATTTGTTTTCTGGACCCGCCAATAAACCATAATATCATCCCAACACCATCCTTTCCACACCAATGAGCTCAACATTTACTTTATCACTCTTGAAGCCATCTCGGCTGGACCCCACCAAGTCCCTCAACACACAACCTCCAACTACTATAAATACCCCCTCTCATTGAAGGGAAACGACGACCATTCCTTCTGAGAAAAAACTTGAGACTTCTCTCTGCTTCCCTTGATGTCATCCTTGGCCTGAAGTGAATTCTCCTCGATTTCTCATTCTCAGAGAATCCGAAGCCACGAACGCAGCCGACCCGGCGCTCGCGATCCAGCCTCGACGCCCGCCGAAGCCTCGACCCCCGCCGGCGCTGCAGACCTGTTCGGCCCCGGCGCGCGTAGGCCGACTCTGGCGCTCGCCGAAGCTTTCATCCCGATCGACGCTGCAGATCCAGCCGACCCGGCGCTCGCGATCTAGCCACGACACTTGCCCTGAACTACGTCATGACCTGATCCCGACTAAAGGGTACGTAGGCAGCCAACCTTTGGCGCGGTCACACCCCTATTCACCCTCCAGATTCCTCATTTGGAGGTGTTTGGACGATCTCCAGGGACATTCATAGCTGAGAGACGACTCGAGACATCGAGTCCGACATGCTCGATTCGAGGCGAGACCACTCGGTCCGGCCTTGGGTCTAACCGTCTTCGACTCCTAAATCGTTGTCCGAAAAACTGCGACAACATTTTGGCGCTAGAAGGAGGGGATCTCTCGACCTTGGTGACACATTCCCTCTACCACTTTCACTCCCGCTACTCTCACGACTGTCGGACGATGAGTCATGTTCCCACTACCTCCGCGGGGACTCGAGCGACGAGCTCGAGGTACGGTCTCCGACGCCTCGCGCACCGCCTTGAAGGGCGACCTCGCGATAACGAGAGCCAGCCCCGAGACCCGGTGAATGACCCCGAGGTCGAGCTCCGAGAGGACACGGCCCGGCGGCTTGCGGAGCTCCTTGACCGTCCCGGCGTCGATGACTCGCTCATCGCCAATCTCCTCGGCTACGACGTCGAGGATCGATCCGCCCGAGATGACTCCGACCCCGACTACGTGGAAGAGTCGAGGACCAATGAGGCGACTCCCAGCCTCGCCCCTTCACGGCCCGAGAGGTCCAATGGTGCACTGGCCAATCCCTCGCACCCGGCGCGACGCCAGGCACGGTCACATTCCCGGGGGCTCGCCCCCTCGGTTTCAAGAGGCGGCCAGACACGGCCCCTCGCCGAGGAGAGAGCGACTCTGGGGGACGATGGGGCCGATAGCCGAAGCGCTCGCCGCACGGTGCGGCCAAGGGCGAACTCGCCTCACCACGCACCGAGCGCGAACCTTAGGGAGCGCTTGACGGCGCAGAGAAATTCCCGAGGGGAGGATCTCCGCCAAAGGCTCAACTCCCAAGGGGACGCGCTCCCCGCCGCAACTCTCGGCCGGCCTCAGGCCAATGTCGTGGACCAAGCGTCCAACGAGCGCCAACCGGCGAGTCTTGTGTGGCCCCGGCGGTCAGCCCTGCTAACGGGCTTGACATGGTCACAAAGATTCAGAGCCTCCAAAATCTAATCATCGAGATGAGGGAGTCAGGGAAGCAACGGCCATACGGAGGGATTGAGGAGTCATACTCTCCCTTCACCGCTCGAATCCTCGCGCAGCCTTGTGTAGGGAACTTCAAATTGCCATCCATCCCTCCCTATGACGGACGGACGGACCCAAACTTCCACATCCAACACTACGAGACGTGGATGACCATGCAAGGGCAACCGGATGCGACCCTATGCCATGCCTTCAGCCTGACCCTCACGGGATCAGGCTTCGAGTGGTTCCAGAGTTTGAGACCGGGTAACATCCCGTCCTTCCGAGCTCTAAGAGAGGCTTTCCTTGCCAGTTTCGCCACGCTCGTGGCACAAAAGAAGTCAAAGACCCACCTCCTCTCCATCCGGCAAGGGAGAGACGAGACATTGAGACAGTACCTCGCTCGCTTCACCGAGGAGTCTCACAAAGTCGAAGGGTTCGACGACAAGGACGCCATCACGGCGATCAACGAGGGAGTTTGCACGAACGACTTCCTCAAGTCTATTGTTGGGAAAAATTCGCGGGACATGGCGGAGCTGATGACGAGAGCCCGCACGTATATGGGAATCGAGGACTATCTCGATGGCCGAGATGGTTGGAAGTCAGGGGGACAAAGCAGTCGACGCCGCGACGACCAAGATGGAGATCGCCCCGACCCTCGATAGAGGAGGAACAAGGGAGGCCAGGCCCCTAATGGTCGCTCCCTCCCCGGGCCGAGACTGTCGCACGTCGACAGCTTCCGAAACTCGACGTTCACCCCCCTGAACACTCTGCCGGAGCGGATCCTGGCTCTGCACCGTGACAAGCTGGGAAGTCCAAATCCTCTCACGAAGGATCCCGCCAAGAGGGATCGAAACAGGTTCTGTGAATACCACCAAGATCATGGGCATCTGACGTCCGAATGCTATCAACTCAAGCGTCAGATCGAGGCCCTGATTCAAGACGAGAAATTGAAAGAGTACGTCCTTCGAACGATCGGGACACCCGCGGCACACGGTGAGCGCCCGGGGAAAGAAAGAAAGGGTCCGGCGACGGTAACCGTCACGGATCGAGCGGCATTTGAAGAACCGGAGAGCTCACAACTGCACGTCGTGGGCTCAATCATGGGCGGCCCGGAATTTGGAGACTCATCCATGCAAAGGAAGAAGTACGTGCGTGAGGTTTCCCAAGGGAAAATAGTGCACTACATCAACCATGCGTACGAGGCTCCACCTCCAACCCCATTCGAGTCCATGTTCTTCACCGGCCAAGAGGCGGCACGAGTCCTCCATCCACACAACGACGCGATAGTCGTCTCGGCCCCGGTCGCCAACAACCTCGTCCGGAGAATCCTAATCGACAATGGGAGCTCCGCCGATATAATCTTCAAGTCGGCGTTGGACAAGATGAAGCTATCCGGGATGAGACCGACCCCTATATCGACCCCGCTCTTCGGCTTCTCCGGGGAAAGGGTCATGACGGAGGGAACTATCGACCTCCCGGTTACCTTCGGTATACCGGGGGGGCTCGAGGTGATCCACATCGTGTCGTTCCTGGTCGTGGACCAGCCCTCGGCATACAACATCATCGTCGGCCGCCCGACTCTCAATCGGTTAAAGGCCATAACGTCCACATACCATCTGATGATGAAGTTCCCGACCGAGAAGGGGATCGCCATAATGTTGGGAGACCAATCAATGGCAAGGATATGCTACATCCAAGGCGTGGACGGAAAGGAGAAAGGTGTGATGGTGAGCACCGTCTTCCAGCTCGGGGACAAGTTCCCGTGCAAGATAGAGGAAGGAGGCACCTTCGGGGAACTGGACCAAAGGGACGATGTCGAGCGTCGAAAGGTGGAGACACCGGACGACCTCGTTCCCGTCGTGTTGGACGACGCCAAGCCTGACCAAGTAGTCAAGGTAGGTGCCCAACTCCCGTCCGAAGTTCGAGCCCAGCTCGCCACCTTGCTTCGCGAGCACAAAGACGTCTTCGCATGGACACACGCCGACATGCCGGGGATCGACCCCGAGATAATGGTTCACCATCTCAATGACGACAAGAGAGTGACTGAGCGCATTCAACCACGACGGACGTTCAGTGGAGAGAGGTACCAAGCCATTGGTGAAGAGGTGGAAAAACTTCTCGCCGCCGACTTCATCAGGGAGGTGGAACACCCCAAGTGGGTGTCCAACGTGGTGATGGTCAAAAAGCCAAACGGGAAGTGGCGGATCTGTATCGACTACAAAGATCTCAACAGAGCCTTCCCGAAGGACAGCTTCCCTCTCCCAAGGATCGAGCAACTTGTGGACGCCACGGCGGGCCACGAGTTATTAAGCTTCATGGACGCCTACTCAGGCTACAATCAGATCCGCATGCACGAGCCGGATCAGATCAAGACCACCTTTGTTACAAACCGCGGACTCTACTGTTACAAGGTCATGCCCTTTGGCCTCAGAAACGCGGGGGCGACGTATCAAAGGTTGGTGAACCGAATGTTCGCCGATCAAATCGGCAAAACTATGGAGGTCTACGTGGACGATATGCTCGTCAAAAGCCTCAAGACCCACAACCACGTTCGAGACCTAAGAGAGCTGTTCGCGATCTTGCGACGTTACAAGATGAAGCTCAACCCCAACAAGTGCGCCTTTGGGGTCGAGTCCGGAAAATTCTTGGGCTACATGGTTAGCCGCCGCGGGATCGAGGCTAACCCTGAAAAGATTATGGCGATCTTAGAGATGAGGTTGTTGTCAATGGTGCCCACAAGAAGAGTTGTAATCTTTATTTTGTACATTTGATGTAATAAAGTCTCATGAAGACTCTTGCTTGTAATTGCCTATTCGTTCATTAATAAAGTTGAAACGTTCATTCATTCTTTCTTTGTTTCAAGCTTTATGATAAAACCTTAGTCTTTTAGTCCATAAACAAACTTAACAACTTACGAAGAGACAAATGTAGATTTGCATGAACACACTCTTCGTAGTTTGCTTAAAACGATATATTCGCAATCTTAGGGTCAAAGGACTATTGACCTCAGTATGATTGTTAGAAGAATCTATGATGTCTGGTTATGAGGCATTGAGAGTTGGAGACTCTATAGTTCTTCTAGGTATCTTCCGAAGGTACTGAATTGCATCATGCTTACCTTAATCCTGAAATGAGACATGTCATTTCACACCTTAGTATTCTCATTTGAGAAAGTCAGAGTTCGGACTTACTATGTGATTCCGAACAGGGCCTATTGGTGAAGTACTAAGTTGTGAGAATGTCATGAGTAACTTTGTGAAGTTCTCATAGATATGGAATTCATGTACAATATTGCTGAAATGCAATGTATGTCACCTCATGCTTTGTTCCTTGGAGTGTGAATAAATGAACTGGCCAGTGTCCAAATTGAGTCATGACTCTTTTGGATGAAACAATGTGACTTGTTAGCTCCTCGTCAATACATTGTTTCTAACTTATTCACAAGCGACAAAGGAGTTGAGGAAATAACAGCTAGAAGGGTAAAATGGTAATTTAGTAAATCCCGACTAGCTGATGACATTCATGAAGGGTAGCATAGATAATATTCAGTGGATCCGCTCATCATAATTAGGTCGAATTCTTGAGTAGAAAATAAATTCATTTGAACAGAGAGATTTTCAGTGTCAACTCTTTGGTGGAGTCAGTTGGCATTAAGCTAAACTTGGAAAAGGTTTGTGAACTTTTGAGTCCAAGTGTTTAGCTCAAGCTTTGTTCATTTGTGTCCATGAGGTCACTGTCACGAATCACATCGATAGGAATAGTTAAACTGGAAACTAAGTCAAAACAAAAACGAAAATAGTTAAAAGGGTATTTTTGTCTTTTGAGACAAAGGATGAAATGAATGTCAATAAATTTTTTGACAAGTTCATTTGATGACTTAATGTCACTCGGCCATGACTTGATCATTGGGCCTTGTGAATTAATTTCGTTTCATGAGAATTTTATTGAAAATTCTAAATGGGCTTTTTTTCATGTTCTCATGAATAAATGAAGAAACTTCTAGAAGCTCCTTCTAGAGACATGTTGGGCGCCTACGCTATAGAGAAATAGGAGAGTTTATTTTGTGCATAAATGTATTTAGATACTTGCCAAAAGAAAAAGAGGAAACAAATTTGCATAAGGATGCATAAGGGAACTTCGGCCATGTTGAGAGAAAAGGCAAGCCATGAACAAAATAGGAAACAAATCAAGGCTTCTAGAAGCCTTGTTTGGCCGAGTTTCTCAAGTGGGAAATACGGGTTATTTTGCTCATGAATATGTGATATTCTATAGAAGAGGAAACTACCTTATTAAACGTGAGACCTCTCCTATAAATAGGAGCCTCATTTCCTCACATTTCATTCATCCAAGTTTAAGAGATTTGAGAGACTCTCTCTCTAGAACTTTGGCCGAAACTCCCCTCTCTCTCTCTCTAGTTTATTTTCGATTTTTCTTGTTTTGGCACCTAGGTCCTCACTCGGCCTAGTGTTTAGCTCTGCGACTTCAAGACTTGTTCTTAAGTCGTAGTGTTTAAAAGTGCCCACTCACTAATTCCTTTATTTCGAGTGATTTAGTGATAGAAACTTTCGTGGTTGCTCGAGGTGCCGAGGAAAGGAAGAGAGACGTGCTGCGAGGGGAGACGAGCGTTGCAACTTTCTAAGAGCTTCTCAAAGATCAAGCTTCAAGAAAGGTTAGTAAACTTCTTAGCTCATATTAGTTTTTAATTACATGTACTTGCACTTGTCTAGGTTAGTAAAAACCGTTTTTACTTGTAAAAGAAAATTTTTAAAATTCCGCCGCTTCCCGAAGCGTTAATTATTTTCTTAAACCCTAGATCGATTCCAACAGAGGTCGCCGCGAAAAGTGAAAGAAGTGCAAAGTTTGACGGGAAGAATCGCCGCCCTGACGAGATTCGTTTCCAAAGCCACCGATAGGTGCCAACCGTTCTTCAAGGCACTGAAGAAGACCGACGGGTTCGTATGGACGGAGGAGTGCGAGGAAGTGTTCCGCAGAATGAAAGCCTATTTCACCTCCCCCCCGTTCCTCGCGAAGCCAAAGAATGGCGAAACCTTGTACCTCTACCTCGCGGTTTCCGATAGGGCCGTGAGCGCGGTCCTCATACGCGAAGAAGACAAGGTGCAATGGCCGGTCTATTACGCTAGCAAGGCGCTCCTCGACGCCGAGACCCGATACCCGGAAATCGAGAAATTGTCCCTCGCCCTCGTCATGAGCGCGAGAAAGCTGCGACCCTACTTGCAAGCGCACCCCATCGTGGTGCGCACAGGACATCCCATCGAGAAGGCGCTTCAAAAAGGGACCTCCTCTCGAATGGCCATATGGTCCCAAGAGTTGGGCGAGTACGGGGTCGAGTTTCAGCCGAGAACCGCCATCAAAGGCCAAGCCCTCGCCGACTTCATAGCAGAGTTCACAAGCGCACCCTTGATTGGCGAAGGAGACAAAGATAATGAGAACAAGGAAGACAAGGAGAACGAACGCATCGAGTCATCGAAGAAGAGAACCAACAGCCCGATAGGGCCGGTCTGGGACTTGTACGTAGATGGCGCGTCGAACGCCCGGGGGGCTGGCGCCGGCATCGTACTCACAAATCCTGATAGGGAAAGACTGAAATACGCCATGCGGTTTGAGTTCAAGGCTTCCAACAACGAGGCAGAGTACGAGGCTCTGATCGTTGGCTTGGAGCTGGCGAACAGGCTAGGCGTCCGAAACCTGTGCATCCACTGCGACTCGCAGTTGATCGTGAACCAGGTTAAGGGCGACTATGCCGCTAAAGAACCGAACATGATCGCGTACTTGTCCAAAACCCAAAAGAACCTAGAAGCCCTGTCGTGGTTCGAGATCGTCCAAGTTCCTCGAGAAGCGAACATCGACGCCGACGCCCTGGCTCGCCTCACGTCTGGGATAGACGAGGAGGGCAAAGGCAGCGTCCCGATCGAAGTATTGACCCGACCCTACATCTCGAGGAGCGACGTAGGGGTAGTTGACGAAACTCCGCCTCCCACATGAATGACTCCGCTCGTGGAATTCCTTAAGCGAGGAGTCGTCCCCGAAGACAAAGAAGAGGCCAAAAAACTGAGAAGCTTGGCGCCAAAGTACACGATGAGGGAAGACGTCTTGTTCAAGAGAAGCTACTTCATGCCTCTCCTCCGTTGCTTGACCGAAGTCGAGGCGAAGAAAGCGCTCCATGAGGTGCATGAGGGGTGTGCGGAAACCACGCCGCCGGACAATCTTTGTCGTTAAAGCTACTGAGACTCGGATATTTTTGGCCAACATTGAAAAAGGACTCCCACGAGTGGGCCAAAAAATGCGACAAGTGCCGAAGGTTCGCCCACATCCCGCGCCAAGCGCCGGCCCCTTTATGCCCGATCATCGTGCCGCGACCCTTCGCGAAATGGGGAGTCGACCTCATCGGTGAGCTACCCATGGCCCCGAGGCAATACAAGCACGCGATCGTGGCAATCGACTATTTCACGAAGTGGGTAGAGGCCGAGCCGCTAGCAAAGATCACCGAGGCGAACACGACGAACTTCATCTGGAAGAACATTGTCTGCCGCTTCGGGATCCCCGCGTCGATTGTGACCGATAACGGAAAGCAATTTGACAACACGCGCCTCCGAGAAATGTGCGAGCATTTGGGCATTAGCAAGACTTTCTCTTCTCCCTGCCATCCACAAGCCAACGGTCATGTCGAGGCGGTCAACAAAACAATCAAGGAGAACCTGAAAAAGAAGCTGGAAGAAAGAAAGGGGGCTTGGGCCGACGAGCTTCCTATGGTCTTGTGGGCATACCGAACCACCTCTCGAAACGCGACCAGTGAAACCCCTTTCGCTCTCTTGTTCGGCATCGAGGCCGTGGTACCTGTCGAGACCAAGCTACCGACCCTGCGCATCGAGGAATACGAAGAAGTCGCCAATGACGACGCAATCAGGCTCGAGCTAGACCTCAAAGATGAGAAGAGGACGGACGCACTCATCCGCCTTGCCGCGCTAAAGAGGAAGGTCGAGAAGTACTACAACTCCAAGATCAAGTTGCGAAAGTTCGCCCATGGAAGCCTCATCCTCAGAAGGGTATTCCAAAACACCAAGGTGCAAGGTGCGGGAGTTTTGGGTCCCACCTGGGAAGGCCCGTACCGTGTGCGCCGAGCCATCCACAACGGCACGTACGAGCTAGAGAACATAGAAGGACTCGTATTCACGCACCCTTGGAACGTGGAGCACCTTCGGAAATACCACCAATAGATGCCCGTTCCGGCTTACTCTATGTTTTGTTCTTTTCATTTTATTTTCGATTTTTGCAAAGACAATTTTAAAAATTTCAAGTACGGCCAACGGCTTGGGAATGTAATTTTTTGACTATTTCCACATGATAATCTAATTACATTTCACTCCGAAACCTCTACCCTGTTGTATTATAATTTCTTGTCTCATCTACGAGTACACAAGAAACTCGGGGGGCTAATGAGGATAACAGGCTCTTTTTTCGCGCGACGCACTCGCACGATGGCACGTTTTACGCGCCGAAAGGTAGCGAAACGTCAACAAGTCGGATCCGCGCACCGGACCTCCGACCCGCGAGCGACGCACTCGCGCAATGACACGTTTTACACGCCGAAAGGTAGCGAAGCGTCAACAAGTCGGATCTGCGCACATGACCTCCGACCCGCGCGCGACGCACTCGCGCAATGACACGTTTTTCGCGCCGAAAGGTAGCGAAGCGTCAACAAGTCGGATCCGCGCACCGGACCTCCGACCCACGCGCGACGCACTCGCGCAATGACACGTTTTACGCACCGAAAGGTAGCGAAGCATCAACAAGTCGGATCCGCGCACCGGACCTCCGACCCGCGCGCGACGCACTCGCGCAATGACGCGTTTCACGCGCCGGAAGGTAGCGAAGCGTCAACAAGTCGGATCCGCGCACCGGGCCTCCGACCCGCGCGCGACGCACTTGCGCAATGACGCGTTTTACGCGCCGAAGGGTAGCGAAACATCAACAAGTCGGATCCGTGCCCCGGACCTCCGACCCTCGTGCGACGCTCTCGTACGATTCCACGCCTCGCACACCGATAGGCAACGGGGCGTCGGTGGATCACGTCCGCGCACCGGACCGTCGATCCCGGCAGTCAAAACCCAAAACATGACACGCGTACCGACAAGCACCACGCTCACTGGGAACTGCATCCACAACAAGCTCGCTCTGACGCGCACACCGATAGGTAGCGTACTCCGATAGGCAGTGAGTCACGAATGGATGGCCGAAAGTCGCACCCGTCGGGCGCAACTGGTCTAGCCAGCGTCTGCGGGAAACTTCGCCGACAAGTGTGGCGGTAAGCCGTGCAAACTGGTTACACTAGGTATAGTAAGCCAAGTTTGTGAGACACGCATTGATCAAATTGCGCAAGACGATTACGCTGAGCATAGCAAGTCGAGAAAATAAGACGCATAACTGGAAAAAAAGCTTTAACTAAAGCAAACAATGTTGTACGAGCAACCCAACAACGAGCGAAGGCATGTGGGGAGCGCTCACCGTCGACGTACTCAAGCTAGGAAACCAAGGACGGTCGGGGTAACGCCTTGGCAGGCAACGATCCACCCAGACGGCACGAAGTTTCTTGAACGACTAAGTCCTCCAAAAAACTGGGGGGTTAGTGTTGTGTGGGATTTTTCCCCATTCAAAAAACATCAAGGCCCAACTCAACCAAGGGTGCATGGCGACCCCGGCCCAAAGAGTAGAGCCCTGGACTAAGACAAGTTAAGCTCGACCTCCATGCAGGATCAAACTCCAGACGAGCTCGACCCCCAGGTAGGCTCGACCTCCAGGCGAGCTCGACCCCCAGGCACGCTCTACCCCCAGGCGAGCTAGGCCTCCAGGCAGGATCGACCTCCAGGCAGGCTCAACCTTCAGGCGACCTCGACCTCTAGGCGAGCTCGACCTCGTCCTCAGCTCGACCTTGGCCTCAGGAGCTCGGCCTCGGCCTCATGAGCTCGACCTCGACCTCCAGGTGAGCTCGACCTCGGCCTCAGCTCGGCCTCGGCCTCATGAGCTCGACCTTGGCCTCAGCTCGAACTCGGCCTCATGAGTTCGGCCTCAACCTCCAGGCGAGCTCGACCTCCAGGCGAGCTCGACCTCGGCCTCAGCTCGACCTCGGTCTCATGAGCTCGGCCTCGGCCTCATGAGCTCGACCTCGGCCTCAGCTTGACCTCGGCCTCATGAGCTCGACCTCGGCCTCATCTCGACCTCGGCCTCATGAGCTCGACTTCGGCCTCGGCCTCAGCTCGACATCGGCTTCATGAGCTCGAACTCGGCCTCAGCTGGGCCTCGGCCTCATGAGCTCAACCTCGGCCTCAGCTCGACCTCGGCCTCATGATTTCGGCTTCGACCTCCAGGCGAGCTCGACATCGGCCTCAGCTCGACCTCGGCCTCATGAGCTCGGCCTCGGCCTCATGAGCTCGACCTTGGCCTCATGAGTTCGACCTCGGCCTCAGCTCGACCTCGGCCTCATGAGCTCGACCTCGGCCTCATCTCGACCTCGGCCTCATGAGCTCGACTTCGGCCTCGGCCTCTGCTCGACATCGGCCTCATGAGCTCGACCTCGGTCTCAGCTCGGCCTCGGCCTCATGAGCTCAACCTCGGCCTCAGCTTGACCTCGGCCTCATGAGTTCGGCTTCAACCTCCAGGCGACCTCGACCTCCAGGCGAGCTCGACCTTGGCCTCATGAGCTCGGCCTCAGCCTCATGAGCTCGACCTAGACCTCCAGGCAAGCTCGACCTCAGCCTCATGAGCTCGACCTCGGCCTCATCTCGACCTCGGCCTCGGCCTCAGCTCAACATCGGCCTCGTGAGCTCGACCTCGGCCTCATGAGCTCAACCTCGGCCTCGGCTCGACATCGGCCTCATGAGTTCGGCTTCAACCTCCAGGCGACCTCGACCTCCAGGCGAGCTCGACCTCGTCCTCAGCTCGACCTTGACCTCATGAGCTCGGCCTCGGCCTCATGAGCTCGACCTCGACCTCCAGGCGAGCTCGACCTCGGCCTCAGCTCGACCTCGGCCTCATGAGCTCGGCCTGGAGGTCTCATCTCGACCTCAGCCTCATGAGCTCGACATCGGCCTCATGAGCTCGACCTCGGCCTCAGCTCGGCCTCGGCCTCATGAGCTCGACCTCGGCCTCAGCTCGACCTCGGCCTCATGAGCTCGACCTCGGCCTCGGCTCGACCTCGGCCTCATGAGTTCGGCCTCGACCTCAGATCGACCTCGGCCTCATCTCGACCTCGGCCTCATGAGCTCGACCTCGACCTCATGAGCTCG
This sequence comes from Urtica dioica subsp. dioica, assembly GCF_054948205.1. Taxonomy (NCBI): domain Eukaryota; kingdom Viridiplantae; phylum Streptophyta; class Magnoliopsida; order Rosales; family Urticaceae; genus Urtica; species Urtica dioica. Next base: position 1,107,640 of record NC_142764.1, on the reverse strand, counting down.
GCCTCGACCTCGGCCTCAGCTCGACCTCGGCTTCGTGAGCTCGACCTCGGCCTCAGCTCGACCTCTAGACCAGATTCGACCTCCAGGAAGAAGTCAAACCCAAAAATTGTGAAGGCAATCCCAGCCCTGCCATGCCAAGGGCCAAAGAGGAAAAGTACCAGCCCATGATATCATCCCAACGCCAACCTCTCCACACCAATGACCTCAGCTTATTTGTTTTCTGGGACCCGCCAATAAACCATAATATCATCCTAACACCATCCTTTCCACACCAATGAGCTCAACATTTTCTTTATCACTCTTGAAGCCATCTCGGCTAGACCCCACCAAGTCCCTCAACACACAACCTCCAACTACTATAAATACCCCCTCTCATTGAAGGGAAACGACGACCATTCCTTCTGAGAAAAAATTTGAGACTTCTCTCTGCTGCCCTTGATGCCATCCTTGGCCTGAAGTGAATTCTCCTCGATTTCTCATTCTCAGAGATTCCGAAGCCACGAACGCAGCCGACCCGGCGCTCGCGATCCAGCCTCGACGCCCGCCGAAGCCTCGACCCCCACCGGCGTTGCATACCTGTTCGGCCCCGACGCGCGTAGGCCGACTCTGGCGCTCGCCGAAGCTTTCATCCCGACTGACGCCGCAGATCCAGCCGACTCGGCGCTCGCGATCCAGCCTCTACGCCCGTTGAAGCCTCGATCCCCGCCGGCGCTACAGACCTGTTCGGCCCCGACGCGCGTAGGTCGACTCTGGCGCTCGCCGAAGCTTTCATCCCAACCGACGCCGTAGATCCAGCCGACCCGGCGCTCGCGATCCAGCCTTGACGCCCGCCGAAGCCTCGACCCCCGCCGGCGCTACAGACCTGTTCGGCCACGGCGCGCGTAGGCCGACTCTGGCGCACGCCGAAGCTTTCATCCCGACCGACGCCGCAGATCCAGCCGACCCGGCGCTTTCGATCCGGCCTCGACGCCCGACGAAGCCTCGACCCCCACCGGCGCGGTAGACCTGTTCGGCCTCGGCGCGCGTAGGCCGACTCTGGTGCTCGCCGAAGCTTTCATCCCAACCGACGCCGTAGATCCAGCCGACCCAGCGCTCGCGATCCAGCCTCGACGCCCGCCGAAGCCTCGACCCCCGCCGGCACTGCAGACCTGTTCGGCCCCGGCGCGCGTAGGCCGACTCTGGCGCCCGCCGAAGCCTTCATCCCGACCGACGCCGCAGATCCAGCCGACCCGGCGCTCGCGATCCGGCCTCGACGCCCGACGAAGCCTCGACCCCCGCCGGCGCTGCAGACCTGTTCGACCCCGGCGTGCGTAGGCCGACTCTGGTGTTCACCGAAGCTTTCATCCCGACCGACGCTGCAGATCTAACCGACCCGGCGCTCATGATCCAGCCACGACACTTGCCCTGAACTACGTCATGACCTGATCCCGACTAAAGGGTACGTAGGCAGCCGACCTTTGGCGCGGTCACAGCACTATTCACCCTCCAGATTCCTCATTTGGAGGTGTTTGGACGAACTCCAGGGACATTCATAGCTGAGAGACGACTCGGGACATCGAGTCCGACACTCTCGAGTCGAGGCGAGACCACTCGGTCCGGCCTTGGGTCTAACCGTCTTTGACTCCTAAATCGTTGTCCGAAACACTGCGACAACATGAGGCTTCCTACGGCAGAGGCGTAAGGAATGTTCCTAATGTCTTCAATCTCTTGTGCAGTCTTGGGAGACTGGTCCTTAGAGAGTGAGACTCCATGCCTAAAGGGTGTTTGGCCCTTCTTGGAGTCTTGCATCGAGAAGCGATCCATCACCTTATCAATATAAGATGCTTGAGAGAGCGACAGGGTCCGGTTTTTCCTATCTCGGAAGATTTGGATTCCCAGAATGTACGCGTCTTCTCCTAGATCCTTCATATCGAATTGCTTTGCCAGCCAGACCTTAACCTCAGATAACCTACCCACGTCATTACCAATGAGTAGTATATCATCGACATATAGCACCAGAAACACAACTTTGCTTTCGTGTATTAACTTGTAAACACAAGGCACATCTATTGACTGTTCAATGCCAAAGCTTTTCACAGTTTCATGGAATCTAATATTCCATGACCTAGATGCTTGTTTGAGTACATAAATGGACTTAAGTAACTCATAAACCTTGGTCTCTTGACCTTCTTCCCTGAAACCGTCTGGTTGAGCCATGTAAATGCGCTCGTCGAGATTGCCATTCTGGAAGGCTGTCTTGACATCCATTTGCCAGATCTCATAGTCGAGAGATGCAGCTATGGATAGGAGTATGCAGATGGATTTAAGCATCGCGACTGGCGAGAAGGTTTCTTCATAGTCAATCCATTCTTTGTTGGGTATAACCCTTCGCCACAAGTCATGCTTTGAACGTCTCGAAGTTCCCATCAGGACCCTTTTCCTTCTTGTATATCCACTTACACCCTACGGGTTTAATCCCATCAGGAAGGTTTACAAGTTTCCAGACTTTGTTGACATAGATCGAGTGCATTTCAACTTTCATGGCGTCAAGCCAAAGGTTTGATTCAGAACAAGCCATCGCTTGGCTATAGGAAACAGGTCCATCCATGTCAGAGACGGCTACTAGAGAGTCTCCATAAGACATGTACCTGTCAGGCTTTTGAGTAGCCCTCCCACTACGTCGAAGTACTACTTGACGAGATTCTGATGAGTTAGGTTGTGTTTCAGTTGGGGTAAGTGTTGGAATTGATCTAGGGTTTAAGAAAAAGTTTAACGCTTCGTTAAGCGGCCGAATTTTAAAAATTTTCTTTTTCAAGTAAAATAGTTTTTACTAACCTAGACAAAGAGCAAGTACATATTAATAAAACTAATATGAGCTCATTAAAAATTACTAACCTCTTTAGAAGCTTGAACGTTGATGAGCCTTCGGAAGGTTGAAAATGTTCGTCTCCTCGCAGCACGTCTCTCTTCCTTTCCTCGGCAACTCGAGCAACCACGAAAGTTTCTATCACTAAATCACTCGAAATAAAAGGAATCAGTGAGTGGGCACTTTTAAACACTACGACTTAAGAACGAGTCTTGAAGTCGCAGAGCTAAACTCTAGATCAAATGAGGACCTAGGTGCCAAAACAATAAAACGAAATTGAAGAGAGAGGGAGAGAGAGGATCGGCCAAGTCTAGAGAGAGAAGCTCTCAATCTCTAAAACTTTTGGAATTTCGAAAAATGAGAAGAATGAGGCTCCTATTTATAGGAGAGGTCTCACCTTCAATAAGGTAGTTTCCTCTTCTATAGAATGAGCCAATTTCCTCTTTTTTCTCTTGAGATGCTCGGTCAACATAGGCTTCATTAAGCCTTGGATTTGTTTCCTATTTTGTTCCATGCCTTGCCTTTGTCTATCTCTTGGCTGAATTCCCTTAAGCATCCTCATGCAAATTTGTTTCCTCTTTTTCTTTTGGGAAGTATCTTGATACACTTATGCAGAAAATATTCTCTCTTTCTTTGGGTATTATGGGCGCCCATATTTTCTCTAGAAGGAGCTTCTAGAAGCTTCTTCATTTGTTCATGACAACATGAAAAAGGCCCATTAAGAATTTTCAATAAAATTCTTATGAAATGAAATTAATCCACAAGGCCCAATTATTTTAATATGGCCGAGTGACATTAAGTCATCAAATGAACTTGTCAAAAAATTTATTGACATTCATTTCATGCTATGTCTCAAAAGACAAAAATACCCTTTTGACAATTTGCGTTCTTGTTTTGACTTAGCTTCCAGTTTAACTATTCCTAATCGATGCGATTCGTGACAGTGACCTCATGGATCCAAATTAACAAAGCTTGAGCTAAAATACTTGGACTCAAAAGTTCACAAACCATTTCCAAGTTTAGCTTAATGTCAACTAACTCCACTAAAGAGTAGACACTGAAAATCTCTCGGTTCAAATGAATTTATTTCTACTCAAGAATTCAACCTAATTGTAATGAGTGGATCCACAGAATATTATCAGTGTTTACCCTTCATGAATATCACCCGCTAGTCGGGATTTACAAAATTACCATTTTACCCTTCTAGCTATTATTTCCTCAACTCCTTTATCGCTTGTGAATAAGTTAGAAACAATGTATTGACGAGGAGTTATGCGCGAAGTCGACACAAGGACTAGTCAGTCGTCTCGTGGATCGGGACTGGACTCGAGGAGCGAACTCAACTCGAGCAGTTATGCACAAAGTTGACACAAGGACTAGTCAGTCGACTCGTGGACTCAGGACTCGACTCGAGGACTGAACTAAACTCGAGGAGTTACGCGCGAAGTCTACACGAAGACTAGTCAATCGACTCGTGGATCGGGACTCGACTCGAGGAGCGAACTCAACTCGAGGAGTTATGCACAAAGTCGACACGAGGACTAGTCAGTCGACTCGTGGATCGGGACTCGACTTGAGGAGCTAACTCAACTCGAGGAGTTATGTGCAGAGTTGACACGAGGACTAGTTAACCGAGTCGTGGATCGGGACTCGACTCGAGGAGTGAACTCAACTCAAGGAGTTACACGCGAAGCCGACACGAGGACTAGTCAGTCGACTCGTGGATCGGGACTCGACTCGAGGAGCGAACTCAACTCGAGGAGTTATGCACAAAGTCGACACGAGGACTAGTCAGTCGACTCGTGGACTCAGGACTCGACTCGAGGACTGAACTAAACTTGAGGAGTTATGCGCGAACTACACGAGGACTAGTCAATCGACTCGTGGATCGGGACTCGACTCGAGGAGCGAACACAACTCGAGGAGTTATGCACAAAGTCGACATGAGGACTAGTCAGTCGACTCGTGGATCGGGACTCGACTTGAGGAGCTAACTCAACTCGAGGAGTTATGTGTAGAGTTGACACGAGGACTAGTTATCCGAGTCGTGGATCGGGACTCGACTCGAGGAGTGAACTCAACTCGAGGAGTTTCACGCGAAGTCGACACGAGGACTAGTCAGTCGACTCGTGGATCGGGACTCGACTCGAGGAGCGAACTCAACTCGAGGAGTTATGCACAAAGTCGACACAAGGACTAGTCAGTCCACCCGTGGATTGGGACTCGACCCGAGGAGCAAACTCAACTCGAGGAGTTGTGCGCAAAGTTGACGCGAGGACTAGTCAGTTGACTCGTGGACTAAGGACTCGACTCGAGGAGTCAACTTGAGGAGTTACACGCAAAGTCCACACGAGGACTAGTCAGTCGATTCGTGGATTGGGACTTGACTCGAGGAGCGAACTCAACTTGATGAGTTACGCATAAAGTTGACACGAGGACTATTCAGTCGACTCGTGGATCGGGACTCGACCCAAGGAGCAAACTCAACTCGAGCAGTTGTGCCCAAAGTCGACACGAGGACTAGGTTGTCGACTCATGTATGTATATTGTTTTTCTTCGGGACCTCCGTCCTAACCATTGGCCCCTTGGGACTTCGTTATACTTTTTTTTTTGTATACTTTTGTTTAGATTTTTGAGGTTTTCATTTAGTTTTCATTGAGTGTTGTTCCCCATTAGCCCCCCGAGTTTCTTGTGTTTGCGGGACGAAGACCAAGAAACTCTCGTGTCGGAGATGTACGATAATATGTCACAATGGGTAGAGCAATTTTTATTGTAATGAGAAGGTTGTTATAGCTTGACTTGGCACATGGCCTTTTTAGGAAAAAGAAAGTAACATGTTTGAAACAAAACGATCATAGAGTCGAGTAAGTTCAGGTTTGAATCTAATGGCGAAAGTTGTGTCAGTCATGGGCGCAAATGTTGGGAGCTTGTTCTTTAGTCGATGCACCGCGCTCGTCGTCTCATTGTTCTCATGCTCGAGGTTTCTTAGCTGTTGCCTGTCGTGGGGGCTGCTGTAGCGGTGATAACATTTTCTTCCTTTCGATAAGTCTGGCGCTCAGCCGGGGTTGTCACCTTGCTAGCACATGCGACGAACTCGTTGAGATTCCTGCCTCGAATTAGGGAATCAATTTGATTCCTAAGCTGGTAGCATTCAGTCGTCACGTGTTCGTGGTCTTGGTGATATTCACATTGTTAGCTCATGTCCCGCGTTGCGGGGTTCCTCTTCATTGGAGGCGGAGATCCTAGCTTCTCTCTGTGTAAGCTGAAGATCCGGTCGGGTGTCGTGTTGAGAGGGACAAAAGGTTGCTTCGAGGTCGGAGAAGGATGGTCATTAGGGACCTGACCGACGGTCGGTGCCACGAGTGTGGCAATGCGCTTCTTGTTGGATGCTCGATTAACAACATTGGGTGGTTGATGTCCCGAGATGACTTCTCCTGTGATCTCGCTTCGGGTGTTGAGTTTTCCTCTCAAGTCACTCCCATGAGATTCCCTTTGGGAATTGAGGCGATCTCTCAAGTCTCCGTTGGCCGTTCCTATCACCCTTAGCAAGGGTATGTCATTCAAGCGACGTCCTCGACGGACGCCGCGACCATTGATATCATCTTCTCTCCAGGGGTTTTGGACGCAAATGGTGAGCTTAAAGTGTCCCTTTCGGGACCTTGAGATTGAGCGTCCTCGAGTATTACTCGATCTTTAACGCATTGTTGTGGTAACTCGAGGGTGTCCCCTCAAGGGTGCATGTGTATGTTCACTCGACGGTTGACGTCTTGAGGCGGTTGCCTGAGGGTGTTCCCTTGAAGGCATGTGTGCGCATTCACTTTCATGAACAACGTGGTCGAGGTTGGTCTCGTTGGTTTTTGTTTATCTCACCACGTAGTTGGAGTCTTTCTTGTCATGGTTGACGTGGTCCTCAATGTCGTAGCCCAGGCGGTCGGCGATGAGTGCGCCATTCACCCCTGGCCGCTCAAGGAGTTCACAGAGTCTTCGGGTCGTGTCTTCACGGAGAGCGTCATTGGCGTCGCTGGCCGGTTCATGGATGGCTGGCTCGAGGGGCAGGCTCTCATTGTCACGAGGCTCTTGATCCCCAATTTGGCGTGACAAGCTTCCCAAGACGTATCTCGAGCTAGTCGCTCGGTCGGCCGTGGAGGTGACAGGCAATTGGCTCATCTATCGAAAGTTTTGGCGTCGAAGGTAGAAGAAGACTAGTAGAGGGAATGTGTCGCCAAGGTCAAGAGATCCCCTCCTTCTAGCGCCAAAATATTGTCGCTCGTTTTTGGACAATTATTTAGGAGCCCCAAGCGATTAGACTCAAGGCCGGACGAAGTGGTCTCGCTTTGGCTCGAGCCTGTCGGATTTGGTATCCCAAGTCGTCCCGTAGCTGTCAATGGACCTGGAGTTAGTCCAAACACATGAAACGTAAAAAAGAACACGTGAACTACAAAGGGGAAACAGAGGGGGTGCCTCTGTTTACCTCTCCGACGCTCAACATTAGGAGGATTAAGGTGGAATGTAGAGGGTTTAGTGTTTAGAGGGTCAAAGCTTGAGAGAAACGAGTGAAGTACTAGTTCAACATCGTTGTAGTACTCAATTTAGGATTACCTTACTCGAGGGCTCGAGCCTCGTATTTATGGGTGACCAAGGAGCGTTTGGAGGCCCCTTGGCCGAATGATGACCCAGGACCAGCCGAGTGACTAACTAGGACCAGCCGAGCGACAACCCAGGGGCGGCCATCGGCCGAGTGACGGTCCTGGACCGACCATTGGCCGAGTGACGGCCCAGGGCCGGCCGAGTGACAACCCAGGGCCGGTCATTAGCCGAGCGATTGTCCTTGGCCGGCCATTGGCTGAGTGACAGCCCTGGGCCGGCCATTGGCTGAGTGACGGCCCAGGGCCGACTATTGGCCGAATGACGGCCCTGGGCCGACCATTGGCTGAGTGATGGTCCAGGGCCGGCCGAGTGATGACCCAGGGCCGGCCATTGGCTGAGCAACGGCCCGGGGTTGAGTGACAGCCCTGGGCCGACCATGCGTCGAGGGGAGGCCCAGGGCCGGCCAAGTGAAGACCAAGGGCCGGCCATCGGCCAAGTGACGGCCCTGGGCCGGCCACTGACCGAGTGACAGCCTTGGGCCAGCCATTGGCCGAGTGACGACCCAGGGCCGGTCGAGTGACGACCCAGGGCCGGCCATCGATCGAGTGAGGGCCATGGGCCGGCCATTTGACCGAGTGACGGCCCTGGACCGGCCACTGGCCGAGTGACGGCCCAGGGCCGGCCGAGTAACGACCCAGGGCCGGCCATTGGCCGAGTGATGGCCCTGGGCCGGCCACTGCTGCCCTTGCCGTCGCTTCACCGGATTGGGACGGGCCGGTAACACCGCGTATATAGACTCCTAGACGCATGGAGAATACTCCGATCTTGTTATTCGTTTCCCTAATAGTCTAATAAAACGCATGTTGCACTGGATCGTAGCCCACAACTTTCGCACCTTTGACCACTCTGACTGCTTTCTCAGATGTGGTGCTAGTCGTCGGTCCCCGTGTAGCCTTCGAACCGGTAGATCCCAGTGTCTGTGGGGATCCTCGCCTCTACCTGCTCCAGCGACCATCGACATCCTATAAGATAAACACAATATCATTAAAAAGTGATTTGTTTCATCAAAATATACAATTAAAAAAGACATCCTACTCATTCATCGCCATCACTCGATATAATGTTAGTATCATCTTCTATATCGACATTGACATCTTCTCTCTAAAAAACAACGTGCTGCTCATCGTCATCATCGTCGCCTTCTTCAATATCGTCAACATCGATACTGAGCACTGTTTCAGCTGTTTTGTGACAATAATTCTAAAGATCGATGTATGTAAGTTGTATTGTCAATGGAACTAAGGCCGATGTGGTGGAGTTAACTTCAGGAATGTCCCAAATCCCTCGATGATTTCATTCCTCAACTATTTCCCGTTCGCCGCCTTTGAAAAGATATTTTTTGTAAAAGACTTGCTTTGCTTGAGTCGCGAGTATGTACGGCTCGTCCGTAAACAATTCTTTTGCAGTATAAGCACTTATCGTTCCACAAATCCTATCATCGTGCACTCTTCTCCTCGCATCATACTTGTCACCATACCAAATACATTTGAATAATACGACACAAAAATTATGCCTATAATTCAGCACGATCACGTCTTCCATTCGACCGTAGAAAACGTACTCATCCACAAAAACACATACACCATTGTTTTGAGTCATTCGTTGATTATCACGACGATGAGTGATGAAGTTGACGCCGTTAACCACGCAGCTCGGAAACTGATGAGCGATTTGAAAGGACCCAGCAGATAATGTGTAGAGTTCTTCAGAGACGTAAGAGCCACTAGCTTTCAGATCATAAATCTGGTTACAAAACAAAGCATTGATAAATACGTGTGAGATATGCTATCAAAAAATCTAATTAGCTTTGTTTACCTTTTTTGCAAACTAAACTTTGAATTATTTCCTATGTGCATCGTCGATATCATCAACTCAGGTTTCTCTTAGCAGTTCCCAATGCTCACTATTGCTCAAAACGATATTCAAACAGTTGTATAACAATGACATAACATAAAGAAACACAAAGATGGATAACTTACATTAAACATGGATCCACTTCACTACAGTTGTTATAGATGTACCACTCCGCCATCTCTTTCTGCTTATCGTCTAATACTATCGGTTTCATCATCCCGTAAGGCACACACTTCTCGGATTGAAAAATAGAGAGCTCTCGTACTTGATCTTAAGCAACACCTTTTTGATCATTGAGATACCTTGCAACGAACGTTAAAGCTTCTTCTACAACGTAAGCTTCTGCAATAGAGCCTTCTGGTTTAGCTCTATTTTTGACAAAATGTTTTAACGTTCTAAGGTATCTCTCAAAGGGATACATCCACCTCATATGCATCGGGCCGCCGTGTAATGCTTCCTCTGGTAAATGATTCACCACATGAACCAAAATCGTGAAAAACGCCACTGGGAAAATGATCTCAAACTTACACAAGATCTCAATTATGGAAACTTGCTCTTTTTCGAGATCTTCCAGTCTCAAAGTTCTAGAACTTATTAACTTAAAAAATTTGCAAAGCTTGTGGATCGTCTCTTGTATAGTCTTCGGCACAAATGGGTGAATACCAACGGCCAACAACCTCTGTAAGATCACGTGGAAATCGTAAGACTTCAAACTTCACAATTTCCCATCAGTAGTTACGTTTTTCTTCAAATTTCTAGCAAGGCAATCTGGGAATTTGACAGATTAGAGGAACTCCATAAACCGCTGCCTTTGCTAAAGGGTTAAAGTGTATGCAGCTGGCGGTTTGTACCACACATCCCCTTATCTTTTCAAGTGCAAAGTAGACCTTATCTGTAAGTGCATTAAATTATGTCTTGCTTTCTCAGTGTCCTTGTTCTTCCCTTCTAAGCTGAGCATAGTCCCGAGAAGATTCTCACACATGTTCTTCTCTATGTGCATGACGTCCATGTTGTGCTTCAACTCAAACCCAGACTAGTACGACAACTCGTAAAAATTTCTTTTCTTGGTCCAATTCAGTTCGGATGATTCTCGCCTTCGTTTTCTTCCCACAGAGCCGGCTTCTTTGCCAGTTGTCTTGCAAGAAATACTAGCCAACTGGTCGAGTACGTCTTGAAGAGTGAACCTATTCAGTTTAGGATGTCTCTCATTTCGAAATGTGTAATGATTGTTACTTTTTCTCAATCGGTGAGAATGAGGCAAGTACCGCTGATGGTCGTAGTAGACGATTCTATTTCTGACTTTTATAGATGGCGTTTCAGAGTTGCACATGGGGCAAGCAAAATACCCTTGTCCATTCCATCCCGATAAATACGATCAAGCCGAAAAATCATTTATCGTCCAGAGTAGTGTGGCACACAACCAAAACACTTCATTGATTCTTTCATAACGCACTTGGAACCCAGTCTCCCACTATTCTTTCAGTTCTTCAACAATTGGCTGCAAGAAGAACTCCATGTCTTTCCCTGGTGAGCTCGGCCCGGGAATTAGAAGCGTAAGCATCAGATACTCTTTCTTTATACACAACCAAGGCGAGAAGTTGTACGCTGTCATTACCACATGCCACATGATGTACGATAGACTCATTTCTCCAAACGGGTTGAACCCATCAGAGGGTAGTCCAAGCCGCACGTTCCATGGCTCTGCAGCAAAATCTGGAAATCTCTCATTCAATTTTTTCCACGTCGTACCATCAGTCGGATGATGCAAAACGCCTTCTTCCCTTACGCAATCTCTATCGTGCCACTTCATCTGGAGCGCCGTGTGTCGAGAAGCGTACAACCGCTTCAATCGATCTTTCAAAGGAAAGTAACACAATATCTTTTGCGGTACTGTCTTCCGGAATGTCTCCATCTGCTCTCGTTGCAAATTGGGCATATGTCAGCTTTCTCCAGATCTTTTCTGAACAAGACCTCGTTGTTTGTGTATGCGTCGATCATCTCGTACGCCATTCTGAAATGCTTCAGCTATGCTTTAGCCTCATATTGCTTCTCCGAAATTTGGTTACCAGCAGGATGAGACTTTTTCAAGAGTTGCAAGAGTTATATGAATGACTTGTTCGTCCAATGGTTCGTGACTTTGATGTGCATCAACGAAACCAGAAACGACAAAGATAAAAACTCTTTGAATCCAAGGTACAATTCCGCTTCCAACTCGACGAATAAGTCTTCAACTTGCTCCTATGCACGCATCTCGCTCGGGGTCGGATCCGTAAAGCCGTCGAAATCCTCGTGATCCACGATATCATGGAGAGCATCGTGCCATCTTCTGACTCCTCTCTAATCAGTTTGGATGGCATCTTCTTCATAGGTAAGGACATGACGTTCGCTGTGATGATACCATGTAGTGTAATTTGGGGTAAATCCCTTGTTCATGACGTGAACCCTTACAACCCCGATTTCCTGCCATCTCGCATTGTTGCAAGACTTACAAGGACGCTTATATTGGCCATTTTCGTTCTATACTGCAAGCTTAACCGATCATTCTCGGTAATCCAATCTCTACTTGGATTTGACATTTCTTTGAACGAAAGGAGAAAACGAGATGGAAAAATAGAGTTATTAATTAACTTAGTTCTTATGCGGTTTCGCATGGATTTTAAGATTACTTAATTTTAAATTCTACCGAAATATCGGTAGAAGTACCCCTATAATATCGATAAACCAAAAACCTGAAAATTCATAAAAAAAATATTGGGAAAGCCAGCAAAAAACTATCTTATTAATCAACTAAGTCCAAACCGAGCCTCTGTGGCTCAGTCACAACAACTTATCAGTGAAAACTCAAAATTGAAGATAAATTACAATTTTAATTAACAATGACAATTTCATTTAACAATTACAATTTAACTTAACAATTATCATTTCATTTAACAATTACCATTTCAATTTCAATTACAATTACAATTAACCTATTCTAATAATCAAAATCAAACAATTTAACTAAAAATTACAATTTCATCACAACAACTCAAAATTAATCAAATAACCTGAACTAATCAAAATCAAATAACCTAAACATGTTACTAAACTAATTAAACAATAAATTAACATTTCCAATTAATTAGAGAACTAATTAAACACTAACATTATTTAGAACTAAACTGATATATATATATAAATAAACTAACCTGTCGGAGCGAGAGAGGGATGTTGGAATCGATCTAGGGTTTGAGAAAATAATTAACGCTTCGGTAAGCGGCGGAATTTTAAAAATTTTCTTTTACAAGTAAAACAGTTTTTACTAACCTAGACAAGTGCAAGTACATGTAATTAAAAACCAATATGAGCTAGAAGTTTACTAACCTTTCTTGAAGCTTGAACTTTGAAGAAGCTTGTGGAAAGTTTGCAACGCTCGTCTCCCCTCGCAGCACGTCTCTCTTTCTTTCCTCGGCACCTCGAGCAACCACGAAAGTTTCTATCACTAAATCACTCGAAAAGAAGGAATCAGTGAGTGGGCACTTTTAAACACTACGACTTAAGAACGAGTCTCGAAGTCGCGGAGCTAAACACTAGGTCGAGTGAGGACCTAGGTGCCAAAGCAAGAAAAATCGAAAATAAACTAGAGAGAGAGAGAGAGGATTTTCGGCCACAAGTTCTAGAGAGAGAGTCTCTCAAATCTCTTAAACTTGGATGAATGAAATGTGAGGAAATGAGGCTCCTATTTATAGGAGAGGTCTCACCTTCAATAAGGTAGTTTCCTCTTCTATAGAATATCACATATTCATGAGCAATTTCCTCTTTTTTCCCTTTGAGACACTCGGCCAACTCAAGGCTTCTAGAAGCCTTGATTTGTTTCCTATTTTGTTCAAGGCCTTGCCTTGTCTCTCACTTGGCCGATTCCCACTTTCCTCTTGGAGGAAATTTGTTTCCTCTTTTTCTTTTAGCAAGTATCTAAATACATTTATGCACAAAATAAACTCTCTTTGTCTTAGGTATTTGGGCGCCCATTCTCATCTAGAAGGAGCTTCTAGAAGCTTCTTCATTTGTTCATGACAACATGAGAAAAGCCCATTAAGAATTTTCAATAAAATTCTTATGAAATGAAATTAATTCACAAGGCCCAATAATCAAGTTATGGCCGAGTGACATTAAGTCATCAAATGAACTTGTCAAAAAATTTATTGACATTCATTTCATCCTTTGTCTCAAAAGACAAAAATACCCTTTAACTATTTTCGTTCTTGTTTTGACTTAGCTTCCAGTTTAACTATTCCTATCGATGTGATTCGTGACAGTGACCTCATGGACCCAAATGAACAAAGCTTGAGCTAAACACTTGGACTCAAAAGTTCACAAACCTTTTCCAAGTTTAGCTTAATGCCAACTGACTCCACTAAAGAGATGACACTGAAAATCTCTCGGTTCAAATGAATTTATTTTCTACTCAAGAATTCGACCTAATTATGATGAGCGGATCCACTGAATATTATCTATGTTTACCCTTCATGAATGTCATCAGCTAGTCGGGATTTACTAAATTACCATTTTACCCTTCTAGCTGTTATTTCCTCAACTCCTTTGTCGCTTGTGAATAAGTTAGAAACAATGTATTGACGAGGAGCTAACAAGTCACATTGTTTCATCCAAAAGAGTCAGGACTCAATTTGGACACTGGCCAGTTCATTTATTCACACTCCAAGGAACAAAGCATGAGGTGACATACATTGCATTTCAGCAATCTTGTACATGAATTCCATATCTATGAGAACTTCACAAAGTTACTCATGACAGACTCACAACTTAGTACTTCACCAATAGGCCTTGTTCGGAATCACATAGTGAGTCTGAACTTTGACTTTCTCAAATGAGAATACTAAGGTGTGAAATGGCATGTCTCATTTCAGGATTAAGGTAAGCATGATGCAATTCATACATATTGACTTCGAGACATAAGAGGTTAAATGGTTTCTTCTTATCTTGTCTCTAGAAGTGCACTGGTCAATTCAGTACCTTCGGAAGATACCTAGAAGAACTATAGAGTCCCAAACTCTCAATGCCTCATAACCAGACATCATAGATTCTTCTAACAATCGTATTGAGGTCAATAGTCCTTTGACCCTAAGATTGCGAATATATCGTTTTAAGCAAACTACGAAGAGTTTGTTCATGCAAATCTACATTTGTCTCTTCGTAAGTTGTTAAGTTTGTTTATGGACTAAAAGACTAAGGTTTTATCATAAAGCTTCAAACAAAGAAAGAATGAATGAACGTTTCAACTTTATTAATGAATGAATAGGCAATTACAAGCAAGAGTCTTCATGAGACTTTATTACATCAAATGTACAAAATAAAGATTACAACTCTTCTTGTGGGCACCATTGACAACAAGGGAGATCTCGGCTTGTTTGCGTTGAGGTCGGATTCCTGTTACACGTTTCGGATTCTTGTTTCGCATGATTCTCGTCAGTATTTTTAAAAATTCATAACTAATTCAAAACTCAATGGATTTTTATGTGCTTGGTCATTTAAGAAAGCCCATAAAGCCTATTATCCAAGAAAATTAACAGAAAAATTAATCTCAAACTAGAGCAGTCTGTGCACGTCCGTTTATCAGACGAAAATTCTGGAAATCAAACCAAAAATTTCAGTTTCGACACAAGGTACAGAATATATCATCACTTCGGCTACACAACTCGAAATCCAACGATTCCTATTTCATAACGAAACTAACTTTCATACCTTTCGAATCATATATTACAAGACACATTTGAATGAATAAAACTATCACAAAAACAGCCCGCAACTTTGAATCACTGATTTCAAAAGTTCATATCTCATTCAATATCTAATGGATTTTTGCGTTCTTAGATGTTTTAGAAAGCCCATAAAGCCTACTATTCAGGAAAATTAACAAAAAAAATTAATTTCAAACAATTACAAGGTTGGAGAAGTCCATTTATCACACTGAAATTCTGGAAATTGGACGAACGAGAAAGAAGAAATGAAGAATTACCTTTGTGTCGGCCGAGGATAGGAGGAGCTTCGGCTGCGGCTGGGCGGCCTTACGACGGCGCTGGCTATGGCGAGAAGACGGCGGCGTAGAGCGTGAGGATGGCGTGGGGGCTGTGGAAGCGTGAGGATGGCGAGAGGAGAGGCTGTGGCCGTAGACGAGAGGCTGTGGCCGGAGAGGAAGACGTGGCTGGAGAGACTGTGGAAGAAGAGGTGGCCGGAGAGGAGGTGAATTTGGTGACCGGAGAGGTGAGCGCAATGTTTGAATCGATTTAGCATTAAGAAAAGATTTAACGCTTCTAGCAAGCGGCGGAAAATAAAAATTTTCTTTAAACAAGTAAAACGATTTTTACTAACCTAGCAAAGAGCAAGCACATGTTTATTTTTGAAATTAAAACTATCTAAGAGCATTACTCGTTTACTAGCGCCTTTATCGAAGCTTGATCGTTGAGAAGCTTTTGGAAAGGTTGAATCGCTCGTCTCCCCACTAAGCTCGTCTTTCTTCGTTCTTCGGAAACTCGAGTAACCACGAAAGTTTCTATCACGTAAATCACTCGAGGTAAGAAGGAATAAGTGAGTGGGCACTTTTAAACACAACGACTCAAGAACAAGACTTAGAGTCGAACAACAAAAACAAAACGCTAGGTCAAATGTGGACCTAGGTGCCAAAACAAAAATGAAAAGAGTTAGAGAATATCACATATTCATGAGAAAATATTTGTTCTTCCTCTTTCTCATTTGGACGTGCAAGACTTAGCTTCTAGAAGCATATTTGTTTCCTCTTTTGATTGCTTCTCCCTTACCTTTGGCCGCCCATACCAATTTTATTCTAGAGAAATATTTTATCTCTTTTTTCTTTTGGTAAGTATCTTTAAACATTAATGCACAAAATAGTTTCTCTCTTTCTCCTTGTGTTGGACGAGTAGCATGCATCTAGAATGAGCTTCTAGATGTTTCTTCATTTGTTCATGACAACATAAGAAAAGCCCATTAAGAATTTTCAAGTAAAATTCCATCAAATGAAATTAATCCTCAAAGCCCAAATTCATTAAGTTGGCTGTGGATCAATTCATTGTCATCATATGACAATGTCAAAATACTTATTTATTGACATTCATTTCATCCTATGTCCAAAAAGACAAAAATACCCTTTAGATAATTTTCGTAAAACTTGTGTAGTTCTTGTTTTGACTTAGGTTCTAGTTTAACTAATCCTATTCGATATGATTTGTGACAGTGACCACATGGATCAAAATGAACAAAGCATTAGCTAACATACTTGGACTAAAAAAATTCACAAACGTTTTTCCAAGTTTAGCTTAATGTCAACTGACTCCACTAAATAGTTGACACTGAGAATCTCTCGGTTCAAATGAATTTATTTTCTACTCAAGAATTCAACTTCATTGTGGTTAGTGGATCCACTGAATATTATCTATGTTTACCCTTCATGAATATCATCAGCTAGGTGGGATTTACAAAATTACCATTTTACCCCTCTATCTGTTATTTCCTCAACTCTTTTGTCGATTGTGAATAAGTTAGAAACAATGTATTGACGAGGAACTAACACGTCACATTGATTCATCCAAAAGAGTCACAACTCAATTTGGACACTGGCCAGTTCATTTATTCACATTCCAAGGAACAAAGCATGAGGTGATATACATTGCATTTCAGCAATCTTGTACATAAATCCCATATCTATGAGGGCTTCACAAAGTTACTCATGACATCTTCACAAGTTAGTTCTTCACCAATAAGTATTGTCTATATCACATAGTGAATCTAGAACTCTGAAATTCTCAAATAGGAATACGTAAGCTATGAAATGACATAATTCTGACTTCTCTTCGAACTTGCTAGTCTTTTGCCTTAGCACAAGTGCAGGGCAACCCCAAATGTTGATGTGGCCCAGATTTACTTTACGGCCAGTCCATCGTTCATAAGGAGTACCAAAACCATTTTAAACGAACTTGGTTCAGAATGTAAGCTGCTGTTTCTAGGGCATATCCCCAAAAAGAAAGAGGGCGTGATGAGTAACTCATCATCCATCTAACCATCTCCATTAGAGATCGGTTCCTTCTCTCCGAAACTCCGTCTTGCTGAGGTGTGCCAAGTGCTGTAAGCTGAGAAGCGATACCTTCTTCTTTAAGAAAGTCATCGAACTCTTCAGACATATATTCAACACCTCGATGGGATCAAAGGGTTTTGATTTGTTTGCAAGTTTTCTTTCCCACTAAGGTCCGGAAGACCTTAAATACGTCAAAGGTCTAGGATTTGTGTTTGAGTAGATAGACAAAACGTTATCTTTGAAATCATCGGTATAGGTAACGAAGTATTCATATCATCCTCGTGGTTGTGTACTGAGCGGACCACATACATCAGAATGTACGAGTTCCAACAACTCAGTGGCTTAGAAAATTCCTTAAGTATTTGGAAGTTGTTCCAAACGAGGACGAGCCCATGACCCTTTGTTGTGATAATAGTGGGGCTGTCGCTAACTCAAAGGAACCTCGAAGCCATAAGCGCTCTAAACATATTGAGAGGAAATACCATTTGATTCGAGAGATCGTGCAGCGCGGAGACGTGGAAGTGAAGAAGATCTCAACGGTGGACAACCTAGCAGATCCATTCACCAAGGCCCTAGCGAACAAGGTCTTCGACCAACATCAAGAGAGATTAGGCATGAAGGACTACACACATCTTCTTTGAGTCAAGTGGTAGTTTTTTGTCAATGGTGCCCACAAGAAGAGTTGTAGTCTTTATTTTGTATATTTGATGTAATAAAGTCTCATGAAGACTCTTGCTTGTAATTGCTTATTCATTAATAAAAATTTGAAACTTTCATTCATTCTTCCTTGTCTGTTTGAAGCTTTATGATAAAACATTAGTCTTTAGTCCATAAACAAACTTAACAACTTACGAAGAGACAAATGTAGATTTGCATGAACAAACTCTTTGTAGTTTGCTTAAAACGATATATTCGCAATCTAAGGGTCAAAGCACTATTGACCTCAGTACGATTGTTAGGAGAATCTATGATGTCTGGTTATGGGGCATTGAGAGTTAGTGACTTTATAGTTCTTCTAGGTATCTTCTGAATGTACTAAATTGACCAGTGCACTTCTAGAGCCAAAATAAGAACAAACCATTTAACCTCTTATTTCTCGAAGTCACAACGTATGAATTGCATCATGCTTACCTTAATCTTGAAGTGAGACATATCATTTCACAGCTTACGTATTCTCATTTGAGAAATTAGAGTTCGGAGTCACTATGTGATTCTGAACAGGACCTATTGGTGAAGTACTAAGTTATGAAGATGTCATGAGTAACTTTGTGAAGTTCTCATAGATATGGAATTCATGTACAAGATTGCTGAAATGCAATGTCTATCACCTGATGCTTTGTTCCTAGGAGTGTGAATAAATGAACTGGCCAGTGTCCGAATCGAGTCATGACACTTTTGGATGAAACAATGTGACTTGTTAGCTCCTCGTCAATACATTGTTTCTAACTTATTCACAAGCGACAAAGGAGTTGACGAAATAACAGTTAGAAGGGTAAAATGGTAATTTTGTAAATCCCGACTAGCTGATGATATTCATGAAGGGTAAACATAGATAATATTCATTGGATCCACTCATTACAATTAGGTTGAATTCTTGAGTAGAAAATAAATTCATTTGAACCGAGAGATTTTCAGCGTCAACTCTTTAGTGGAGTCAGTTGACATTAAGCTAAACTTGGAAAAAGTTTGTGAACTTTTGAGTCCAAGTACTTAGCTCAAGCTTTATTCATTCGGATCCATGAGGTCACTGTCACAAATCACATTGAGTAGGAATAGTTAAACTAGAAGCTAAGTCAAAAGAAGAAGGAGACAAGTTTTACCAAAATTTTCAAAACGGTAATTTTGTCTTTTTGGACATAGGATGAAATGAATGTCAATAAATTTTTGACAAGGTCATTTGATTGCTTAAAACCACTCGGCCAAGATTAAATTAATTGGGCCTTGTGGATTAATTTCATTTCATAAGAATTTTATTGAAAATTTTTAATGGGCCTTTCTCATGTTGTCATGAACAAATGAAGAAGCTTCTTCTAGATAGACTTGGCCGCCCACCTTAGAGAGAAGCAAGTGAGATTATTTTGAGCATAAATGTATCAAGATACTTGCCAAAAGAAAAAGAGGAAACAAATTTCCTATGCATGGCAAGAGAGAATTCGGCCAAGGCATAAGGGAAGCAAAAAGAGGAAACAAATCCAAGGCTTCTAGAAGCCTTGTTTGGCCGCCCAAATGAAAGAGGAAAAGGGGAATATTTTGCTCATGCATATGTGATATTCTATAGAAGAGGAAACTACCTTGTTGAAGGAAATCCCTCCCCTATAAATAGAGGCCTCATTCTTCACATTTCATTCATCCAAAGTTTAAGAGATTGAGAGCCTCTCTCTCTAGAGCTTCACCGATCCTCTCTCTCTCTAGTTATTTTTTCTATTTTTGTTTTGCCACCTAGGTCCACATTTGACCTAGCGTTTTTAGCTCTTCGACTTTGAGACTTGTTCTCGAGTCGTCGTGTTTAAAAGTGCCCACTCACTAATTCCTTTTCTCTCGAGTGATTCTTGTGATAGAAACTGTCGTGGTTGCTCGTGTTGCCGAGGAAATAAGAGAGACGTGCTGCAAGGGGAGACGAACGTTGCAACTTTCCAAAAGCTTCTCAACGTTCAAGCTTTTAAAAAGGTTAGTAAATTTTAAATTAATTGGGCCTTGTGGATTAATTTCATTTCATAAGAATTTTATTGAAAATTTTTAATGGGTCTTTCTCATGTTGTCATGAACAAATGAAGAAGCTTCTTCTAGATAGACTTGGCCGCCCACCTTAGAGAGAAACAGGTGAGATTATTTTGAGCATAAATGTATCAAGATACTTGCCAAAAGAAAAAGAGGAAACAAATTTCCTATGCATGGCAAGAGAGAATTCGGCCAAGGCATAAGGGAAGCAAAAAGAGGAAACAAATCCAAGGCTCCTAGAAGCCTTGTTTGGCCGCCCAAATGAAAGAGGAAAAGGGGAATATTTTGCTCATGCATATGTGATATTCTATAGAAGAGGAAACTACCTTGTTGAAGGAAATCCCCCCCCTATAAATAGAGGCCTCATTCTTCACATTTCATTCATCCAAAGTTTAAGAGATTGAGAGCCTCTCTCTCTAGAGCTTGACCGATCCTCTCTCTCTCTAGTTATTTTTTCTATTTTTGTTTTGCCACCTAGGTCCACATTTGACCTAGCGTTTTTAGCTCTTCGACTTTGAGACTTGTTCTCGAGTCGTCGTGTTTAAAAGTGCCCACTCACTAATTTCTTTTCTCTCGAGTGATTCTTGTGATAGAAACTGTCGTGGTTGCTCGTGTTGCCGAGGAAAGAAGAGAGACGTGCTGCAAGGGGAGACGAACGTTGCAACTTTCCAAAAGCTTCTCAACGTTCAAGCTTTTAAAAAGGTTAGTAAATTTTAAATTAATTGGGCCTTGTGGATTAATTTCATTTCATAAGAATTTTATTGAAAATTTTTAATGGGTCTTTCTCATGTTGTCATGAACAAATGAAGAAGCTTCTTCTAGATAGACTTGGCCGCCCACCTTAGAGAGAAACAGGTGAGATTATTTTGAGCATAAATGTATCAAGATACTTGCCAAAAGAAAAAGAGGAAACAAATTTCCTATGCATGGCAAGAGAGAATTCGGCCAAGGCATAAGGGAAGCAAAAAGAGGAAACAAATCCAAGGCTTCTAGAAGCCTTGTTTGGCCGCCCAAATGAAAGAGGAAAAGGGGAATATTTTGCTCATGCATATGTGATATTCTATAGAAGAGGAAACTACCTTGTTGAAGGAAATCCCCCCCCTGTAAATAGAGGCCTCATTCTTCACATTTCATTCATCCAAAGTTTAAGAGATTGAGAGCCTCTCTCTCTAGAGCTTGACCGATCCTCTCTCTCTCTAGTTATTTTTTCTATTTTTGTTTTGCCACCTAGGTCCACATTTGACCTAGCGTTTTTAACTCTTCGACTTTGAGACTTGTTCTCGAGTCGTCGTGTTTAAAAGTGCCCACTCACTAATTCCTTTTCTCTCGAGTGATTCTTGTGATAGAAACTGTCGTGGTTGCTCGTGTTGCCGAGGAAAGAAGAGAGACGTGCTGCGAGGGGAGACGAACGTTGCAACTTTCCAAAAGCTTCTCAACGTTCAAGCTTTTAAAAAGGTTAGTAAATTTTAAATTAATTGGGCTTTGTGGATTAATTTCATTTCATAAGAATTTTATTGAAAATTTTTAATGGGCCTTTCTCATGTTGTCATGAACAAATGAAGAAGCTTCTTCTAGATAGACTTGGCCGCCCACCTTAGAGAGAAATAGGTGAGATTATTTTGAGCATAAATGTATCAAGATACTTGCCAAAAGAAAAAGAGGAAACAAATTTCCTATGCATGGCAAGAGAGAATTCGGCCAAGGCATAAGGGAAGCAAAAAGAGGAAACAAATCCAAGGCTTCTAGAAGCCTTGTTTGGCCGC
The DNA here is from genome assembly GCF_054948205.1 of Urtica dioica subsp. dioica. Lineage (NCBI taxonomy): Eukaryota > Viridiplantae > Streptophyta > Magnoliopsida > Rosales > Urticaceae > Urtica > Urtica dioica. The sequence continues at coordinate 1,085,730 of NC_142764.1, read as the reverse complement.
CCAAATGAAAGAGGAAAAGGGGAATATTTTGCTCATGCATATGTGATATTCTATAGAAGAGGAAACTACCTTGTTGAAGGAAATCCCCCCTATAAATAGAGGCCTCATTCTTCACATTTCATTCATCCAAAGTTTAAGAGATTGAGAGCCTCTCTCTCTAGAGCTTGACCGATCCTCTCTCTCTCTAGTTATTTTTTCTATTTTTGTTTTGCCACCTAGGTCCACATTTGACCTAGCGTTTTTAGCTCTTCGACTTTGAGACTTGTTCTCGAGTCGTCGTGTTTAAAAGTGCCCACTCACTAATTCCTTTTCTCTCGAGTGATTCTTGTGATAGAAACTGTCGTGGTTGCTCGTGTTGCCGAGGAAAGAAGAGAGACGTGCTGCGAGGGGAGACGAACGTTGCAACTTTCCAAAAGCTTCTCAACGTTCAAGCTTCTAAAAAGGTTAGTAAATTTATAATGCTCATAATAGTTTTATTTACGTGTACTTGCTCTTTGTCTAGGTTAGTAAAAACGTTTTACTTGTCAAAAGAAATTTTTTGAAAATTCCGCCGCTTACCCGAAGCGTTAAACTTTTTCTTAAACCCTAGATCAATTCCAACATGAATAACAATTGAGAAAGAAGGATTTGTGTTTGATGTAAGAAAAAAGTTTGGAAATTCAATTTGGAAGATAGGTAGAGAGAGAGAGAGAGCGAGAAGAGTTTGACGTTTAATGAAATTTTTTGAATTTTAATTTAAGTTTTATGCCCAGAACGCGTCACCACGGCCACGGTGAACAACGTAAAAAAAATGTGCTATGTTACGAGGTTTCATCGCAGCGCAATGAGAAGTATTGCGCCGCAAACTAAGAAAAATGCGATGAAAGAAAACTAAGAAAAACTAAGAAAACTAAGGTTTCCTTTTTCTTTTTTACTTGAAGCATGAAAAATTAAGAAATTTTTTCTAAAGAAGTTAACACATAAAAAAAACTAAAAACACACAAAAAAAATTAAAATAAACGAGACCAAAATAAGAAAATACGGGCTACCTCCCGCGAAGCACTTTAGTCTGTATCTTGATGGGGTATCTATTTCTATGCGATGAGGTTGTGATAGGCCATGACATTCTTAATCTCGAAGATGAGATTGTGATAGCCCATGACTTTCTCAATCTCAAAAAATCTACCGAAATATGGCTTGACTCGTTGCCAATTGACCTTGAATGTCTCTCTAGTGTTGCTTTCGAGCTCGAACATGCGAGATGATAATGCGTGCTTGACTTCAAATGGTCTAGATTACCGTGACTTGGAAGAGTATGAACCAAGAGTTGTAGAGAAGGAGTTGTTTTCCAAGTTGCATCTCTTTCGGATTTATGTGCTTGTCATACGCGTTCTCGTAAGCATCGTGGCGAAGCTTGTTGAGTTCATTTAGTTGGAGAAGACTTTGTTTCCCCACGGCTTTCTAGTCGAAGTTGAGGCTCGTCATCGCCCAAAGCGCTTTGTGCTCGAGCTCTACCGCAAGATGGCATCCTTGCCATAGATGAGCCGGTATAGATACTTCCTCAAAGGGGTTTTGAATGTTGTCCGGTACGCCCATAGTGCGTCATCGAGCTTGTGAGTCTAATCATTTAGCAGGCTTTCCACCGTTTTCTCTATAATCTTATGTATCTCGCGGTTAGAGACCTCAGCTTTACTGTTGGATTACGGGTGGTACGCCAGAGCTTTCCGATGAGTGACACTGCGCTAAACAATGAGGGCCTCGAACTAACAATTGCAAAAGTGAGAGCCTCTGTCACTCACAATCGCTCGTGGTGTGTCGTGTCTGGTGAACGTGATGACTCGTCTTTTCGGACGGTAGTACTCTACTTGATTTTTAATCTTTAGAAAAATTGGAGGATTTTTTTTAAACACATCACACTTATGCGAACCAAAATTTAAAAGATTTTAAAAAGAAACAAAAGCATTAAAGAAAAATATGAAAATTACATTTCTAACATTTCATGAGAAGTACTTAACCAAAATTATAAATATTAAGTATCAATTTAAAACAAAACATAGCTACAAAAATACTGAAACATTTTCTATAATCGAAATCTTAACCAAATTAAAAAACTCTTTGAAATTTCATAACTTCGAAAGAAATGAAAATAAAAACCTTAAAATTTATTTCTTAACAACTTGTAGTGGAACACTTATTTCGTAAATGGGAACCACAACTCAACCCTATCGCTGCCGACGTCACCGGTCCGCCCTGCTCAGTTCTTTGCAAGTTGGTTACCCACAACAAAGACACATAATTTTTTTTAAGAGATGAGCTTACGCTCAGCGAGAAGAGTATAAAGCTCACAAAATAGAGAGAGTACTACAATGCATGAACTGGTTATTAGTATGTTAAAACTAATTTGTGACTTGATCTTTTTTTTCTTGATTTTATCAACTTTTAGTTCGGGATGCCAGTAGGGTAGTTGTACCTATTTTAGTGCGCATTTTAGAGATGAAAATATGGGGTTGCAATGTCTCACACTTCGCTCTATTTAATAAACATATAAGGGCCTTGGCCCGATAAATTTCTCCATTTGAGACTCGGCCCGGGAATCTTCTCATTAAAACCTCTCAAGGCAGTATGACTCCATTGCTTATCTTTATCTTTTCACTTCGAGAATTACTTTACATACACATATGACATATACATAAGAACTTTTGTACATATGCTCAGATAAAAAACACATGATTAAAGAATAAAACATGTATTCTCAAATATACTAACTTAATATCACATAGCTTACAAAACATAAATCACAAACTACTAGAATCCATCACGCAATCAAATAACGAAGCACATAATCAAATATATAAAGCTATAAACAAACGATATCATGAATTACACAAACATCATATTTCAGTTTGAACTATTCTGTGTTGTAGTGAGATTATTCTCACCTTGACAAATCAGAAATAAAGCTCTTTCGTCGAAGACGAAATTAAAAGCTCTACTTGATTTGAAACCTAATCAAAATAAAAGACTATCGGAGATCAACTAAGAAAAGGGTTCAAGACATGCTTTAGGTTCTGGAAATTTTCAGAAGTGACATTTAACGTATAATTACTAAATTACCATTAGATATTAGGGTTTCGGGGAAAAATAAAAAATATGAAAAAACTGCTGTAAAAATTCCAATAATCATAATTTTGAGCACTTTTGTATAGGCATCACGGCCAAAAGCATCCTGTAACTATTTCTTAAAAATAAAACAAGTACTATAAATCGGACGTAAAAAAAATTGTGCCAAGGCTGCACATCATTTCCGAAATAGCCATACCTTAAAATTGTTTCTTGAAAAAAAAAATTACATATTTGGAAAGAAAACACATACTACTACACATTGGAAAAACTTTTGAATCAAGCTAATAAACGTAAATGACATACTACGCATTTCAAAATCGATTTCGAAGTTAGGCCAAAACTGTGAAACTGGTCCACGCGGTGATTGGAGAATAATCAAAAAAATTATTTTGTATTAAATAAGAATATTATTCGATCTAACATTTAAATAGAAAACCTCTAATTATAAGTTTTCCAAAAAGATTTGACGAAAAAGAATTATTTTTGTAGCCGCGAGAAGCGAATTAAAAATGATTTTGATTGAATTCGAACGAAATATAAATTATTTGAGAAGGAACATGAATTACATACCTAATTTCTCAGATGGTTGTAAAAGAATTAGCGTTTAATTAACGCACATTAAACTCGAGAACGAAGAGAGAAAACATTTATCTCTTTGGTGGCTAGGATTTTTCTTTCATTTTGTTGAAGAAGAAAGAGATAGAGGAGAAAAAGGAAAGAGATTAGAGTGTGTAACGAGAAAATAAAAATATTAAAAGAGACCTATTGGTGTTTATACAACTTTTGGCAGAAAACCTTAATTCTTCTATTACGCATAAAGCAACCAACTGAAATGACAACTTTTTCTGTGAAAACATATATACATAACCAATTCTTTTAACAGAAATTGCTTAATTTGCCACAAATTTCATAATATTTTCCCATTTTCCACCAAAACGCTAATTTTTCCCCAAATGCCACCATCTATGTCAACAATGTTGACATCTATGTTTGCTCTTGACTATCAAATGTCAACATTGTTGACATAGATGGTGGCATTTTGGGAAAAATTAGCATTTTGGTGAAAAATTGGAAAATGTTATAAAATTGGTGGCAAATTAGGCAATTTCTCTTCTTTTAAAGCCTAAAATATATATATATATATATATATATATATGTATTAATTGTTTAAAAAAATATTGACAAAAATATTATGTAATATATTATATACAATACACACGCATATATATACACATCTACGTAACATATAAAATATATTATATATAATATATATTATATCAAATTAAGTTCATAATATACTCACAGTATATATTTATCACATACCTATATGTGTGTGTGTGTGTGTGTGTGTGTGTGTGTGTGTGTGTGTGTGTGTGTGTGTGTGTGTGTGTGTGTGTGTGTGTGTGTGTGTGTGTGTGTGTGTGTGTGTGTGTGTGTGTGTGTGTGTGTGTGTGTGTGTGTGTGTGTGTGTGTGTGTGTGTGTGTGTGTGTGTGTGTGTGTGTGTGTGTGTGTGTGTGTGTGTGTGTGTGTGTGTGTGTGTGTGTGTGTGTGTGATTTAGGGTTAAGAAAAGATTTAACGCTTCGAGCAAGCGGCAGAATTTAAAAATTTTCTTTAAAACAAGGAAAACAATTTTTACTAACCTAGACAAAGAGCAAGTACATATAAATTAAAACTATTAATGAGCAATAAATGTTTACTAACCTTTGAGAATCTTGAACGTTGAGAAGCCTTTTGGAAGATTGAAACGTTCGTCTCCCCTCGCAGCACGTCTCTCTTCTTTCCTCGGGAACTCGAGCGACCACGAAAGTTTCTATCACAATAATCACTCGAGAAAGAAAGGAATTAGTGTGTGGGCACTTTTAAACACGACAACTCGAGAACAAGTCTCAAAGTCAAAGAGCAAAAACAGTAGGTCAAATGTGGACCTAGGTCCCAAAACAAAAACGAAAATAACTTAGAGAGAGAGAGAGGAGTGGGCGGCCAAGAGGTTCTAGAGAGAGAAGCTCTCAATCTCTAAAACTTTGGAATGAATAAAATGAAGGGAATGAGGGCTCTATTTGTAGGAGAGGTTTTACCTTCAATAAGGTAGTTTCCTCTTGTATAGAATATCACATATTCATGAGCAAATATTTCTCTCCTTCCCTTAGAGCCACATGGTAAAGACTTGCCAAGCAAGTCCTTGGATTTGTTTCCTCTTTTATTTTGCTTCTCCCTTGACAATTTTCGTAAAACTTATCTCGTTCTTGTTTGGACTTAGCTTCTAGTTTAACTAATCCTACTCGATGTGATTTGTGACAGTGACATCATGGATCCAAATGAACAAAGCTTGAGCTAAAACACTTGGACTCAAAAGTTCACAAACCTTTTACAAGTTTAGCTTAATGTCAACTGACTCCACAAAAGAGTTGACACTGAGAATCTCTCGGTTCAAATGAATTTATTTTCTACTCAAGAATTCAACCTAATTGTGATGAGTGGATCCACTGAATATTATCTATGTTTACCCTTCATGAATATCATCAGCTAGTCGGCATTTACAAAATTACCATTTTATCCTTCTAGCTGTTATTTCCTCAACTTCATTGTCGCTTGTGAATAAGTTAGAAACAATGTATTGAAGAGGAGCTAAGAAGTCACATTGTTTCATCCAAAAGAGTCAGGACTCAATTTGGACACTGGGCAGTTCATTTATTCCCATTCCAAGGAACAAAGCATGAGGAGATATACATTGCATTTCAGCAATCTTGTACATGAATTTCATATCTATGAGAACTTCACAAAGTTACTCAGGACATCTTCACAACTTAGTACTTCACCAATAGGTCATGTTCAGAATAACGTAATGAGTCCGAACACTGACTTTCTCAAATGAGAATATGTAAGCTGTGAAATGACGTGTCTCATTTCAGGATTGAGGTAAGCATGATGCAATTCATACGTAGTGACTCCGAGATATAAGAGGTTAAATGGTTTGTTCTTAGAAGATACCTAGAAGAACTATAGAGTCTCCAACTCTCAATGTCCCATAACCAGACATCATAGATTCTCCTAACAATCGTACTGAGTTATTAATTCATTGACCCTTAGATTCCGAATATATTGTTTTAAGCAAACTACGAAGAGTTTGTTTATACAAATCTACATTTGTCTCTTTGTAAGTTGTTAAGTTTGTTTATGGACTAAAGACTAAGGTTTTATCATCAAGCTTCAATCAGACAATGAAGAATGAATGAACGTTTCAACTTTTATTAATAAATAAGCAATTACAAGCAAGAGTCCTCGTCAGAATATATTACATCATATGTACATAAACAGACACTACTACTCTTCTTGTGGGCACCATTGACAACAATATATATGACCCACCTTTATAAGTATATCAAAAAGTAAATAAATAATATCTAAAAATATTATTTCGGGATTTCAAAGTGAAGATGTTGTGCTTGAGGAAAAAGGAACCACCGTACCATCGCTCGTTAAAGAAGCCCTTCACCTCAACCATCTTCAACACATAATTAACCGTGAAGAGGATGTAGTTATTGCTGTAGGAGAATGGGAAATGTCCCATAAAATCGATCTCCCATACGTTGAATGGCTCTATCTCTAGGATGTTCTTTAGAGGCATTTCATTATGGTTAAAAATGTTGCCTGTTTGTTGACACCGAACGCATGACTCGCCAAACATTATGCAATCTCAAAAGAGGTTCGGCTAGAAGAAGCCACATTGAAGTACATTTGCCGCCATGCAATTGGGCCCAAAATGTCCTCCGCATTCAAAAGTATGACAATGGTGGAGTACGAAGAGCGTGTCATCATTGGGCACGCACATCCGAACCACCAAATTCGTGCATTGCCGATACAAGATGATGGATCGCTTCTCGATGCAAGACTCCAAGAAGGGTCAAACACCCTTTATGCATAGAGTCTCACTCTCTTATGTCTCGTCACTATGTATGAATTGCATCATGCTTACCACAATCCTGAAATGAGACATGCCATTTCATAGCTTACGTATTCTCATTTGAGAAAGTCGAAGTACTAAGTTATGAAGATGTCATGAGTAACTTTGTGAAGATCTAATAGATATGGAATTCATGTACAAGATTGCTGAAATGCAATGTATATCACATCATGTTTGTTCCTTGAAATGTGAATAAATGAACTGGCCAGTGTCCATATTGAGTCGTGACTCTTTTGGATTAATCAATATGACTTGTTAGCTCCTCGTCAATACATTATTGCTAGAAGGGTAAAATGGTAATTTTGTAAATCCCGACTAGCTGATGATACTCATGAAGGTTAAACGTAGATAATATTTAGTGGATCCACTCATCACTATTTAGTTGAATTCTTGAGTAGAAAATAAATTCATTTGAAGAGAGAGATTTTCAGTGTCAACTCTTTAGTGGAGTCAGTTGGCATTAAGCTAGAACATGGAAAATGTTTGTGAACTTTTGAGTCCAACTATGCTAGTTCAAGCTTTGTTCATTAGGATCCATGAGGTCACTACCATAAGTCATTAGAGTAGGAATAGTTAAACTCGAAGCCAAGTCAAAACAACAACGAGACAAGTTTTACGAAAGTTCTCTACATGATATTTTTATCTTTTTGGACATAGGACGAAATGAATGTCAATAATTTTTTTGACATTGTCATATGATGACAAATATCACTCGGCCAAACTTAAAGAATTAGGGCCTTGATGATTAATTTTATTTCATGGAATTTTACTTGAAAATTCTTAATGGGCTTTACTTATGTTGTCATGAACAAATGAAGAAACATCTAGAAACCCCTTCTAGATGGTGTACACGGCCAAACCCAAGAGAAAGATAAATTATTTTGTGCATTGATGTATGAAGATACTTGCCAAAAGAAAAAAAAGAGGAAACAAATTTCCTCTATGAGGAAACTAAGGTGGGCGGCCAAAGGCAAGAGAAGGCAATCAAAAAGGAAACAATTTGGCTTCTAGCAACTCTGAATATGTGATATTCTATAGAATAGGAAACTACCTTGTTGAAGGTAATCCCTCCCCAATAAATAGAGGCCTCATTCTCATTGTTTTATCATCCCACATAAGTTAGAGATTGAGAGCTTCTCTCTCTAGAACTTGTGGCCGCCCCTCTCCCTCTCTATCTCCCTCTAAGTTTTTTTCATTTTTATTTTGGCACCTAGGTCCACATTTAACCCATTGTTTTAGCTCTTCGACTCTTAGACTTGTTCTTGAGTCGTCGGGTTTGAAAGTGCCCACACACTAATTCCTTTCTTTCTTGAGTGATACTTCTGTGGTTGCTCGAGTTCCAGAAGAAAGAAGAAAGATGAGCTGCGTGGGGAGATGAACATTTAAACCTTCCTAAGGCTTATCAATGTTCAAGCTTCACAAAGAATAGTAAACAAGTAATGTTCTTTAATAGTTTTGTTTTATATGTACTTGCTCTTTGTCTAGGTTAGTAAAAACGTTTTACTTGTTAAAAGAAATTTTTTTTTATTTTCCGCCGCTTGCTCGAAGCGTTAAATCTTTTCTTAAACCCTAGATCAATTCCAACAAATAGTATCAGAGCTATTGTCAAAGATATGCATGTACATGTAATTAAAACTATGAGCTTCAAAATCGTTTTCTAAAGTTACTAATTTTGTGATAAGTTAGAATTGTTTTCTTATATTTTTTTAATTTTTTGCTCATGCCTTAAATTAAAAATCAGGTTGATTTTCTATGACTTTGGGATGTTATTAATAATCAGTTCTACAAGTTTTTAATTTTTTATGTTGAAAAACGTGGTTTTAAAGTCTGAGAAAATTTCGAGTAATTTTGTGACTAGTTATATGGTCTTGCTAGTTTCGTTTATTTACTCGTTTCGTTTTATGTTTGCTAGTTATATGGTCAATAAAACACATATAAAAGCTTTAACAACTCTGTAAAACGTTCTGTTACACTCGATTCTTTTTTCGCACTCAAATTCCGAACTTTAATTATTTCAGTTTTCTTTGAGCTCGAGAAAAACCCGCAGTAAATGTGGGATAACTGTCTTCTCAGAATTCGAAATTTAATGATTCTTGAATCAAATTAAAGTTATGTTCGTCCTTTTTCCAATGCAATTAGTTTTAGGTCCAAAGGACATCGGAGACGCCAGTTATAGCGATTTTACTCCGTGGTGCGCGGCTATACCAAATATCCAGTTTTTTTTAGAATTAATGAATTCCAAATTTAGGACCCCACACCATCAGTTATAAATCTCTAATGAGAAAATTTCCTCGGGAAAAATTGTTTTTTATAAGATTATAAACATAATGTGAAAGATTAAAATGTTTTGTATTTTTTTTTAAGTTTAATTGAAATTGAATTTTACAAAACTAGTTTGAATTTTGAAAAACCGTTTTCACTTTAAAACTTGAAAATATTTTGTCATCCAAATCAAATAGGTTTTCAAAATATTTTCAAAACTATATCTATATCACATATGTTCAAAATCTATATGCTCTTTGAAATTTGAGTGGGAGGTATCCTCGTAGACGAGCCGAAAAATAAAAGATGTGCAATCTCAAACTTTCAAGATGTCCAATTTAAAAGGTGGCTAGCCAAAGCTGGTGTATTGACATCTTGGCAAAGCATTAATCATGTGTCATTTACTTATAAAAGGAGACCTTTTGTGGCCTCTTGAGGGAGTAGATTGTCATTTCGTTTATAACACCTTTGGATTTTATCAAATGTTAAAAACTTAAATCCTAAACTAAAGACTAATCATAAACTTGTTTCAACTCTTATAGGAAAAATGTCTCTCAACCCTATTTCAACCGTTCTTTCCTCGAATAAAATCGAAGGCGAAAATTACGTGGACTGGAAACATAACCTCGACATAGTCCTTACTATCGACAAGCACAAATGGGTTCTCACCACCCCCTGTCATTCTCAAACGAATGAAGATTCGATAGAAGAGGAGAAAGACGCTTTGGCGGCCTGGCTTCGATCCAATAAGATTGCGTGGTGCTATATTTTGGCATCTATGAAAATTGTGTTGCAACAACAATAACATGACATCGAGACTGCCGCCGATATGCTCTACAATCTCCATGAGATGTTTAGAGGGCAAGGACGTCAAGCAAGGCAACAACCGGTTCGACAGTTTATGAACTGTCGCATGAAGGCTGGAACTCCCGTTAGAGATCATATGATGTTGATCATTAGCTATCCAAACTAAATGGAGATCCTTGGATCTGAGATTGATGGGGAGACTAAAATAGACATGATCTTGGAAACTCTCCCCAATTCTTTTGATACCTTCAAGTTGAACTACTCCATGAACAAGCTAGAGTAAACAGTTACCGAGCTTATGAAGGAGCTTGACACCGCTGAGGGACTCACTAAGAAAAAGAAAACTCAAGGACAGGTACATGCTACTACCTCCACCTTTGGATCTAAGAAGAGACCTCGCAAGGCCGAGAAGAAGAACCAAGCTAAGGTTCAATAGAAGAAGAAGACGCCAAAGGTTCCAAAGGTGGACAAGTCTAACGACAAGTGCCACCACTGCAACGAGCCTGGTCATTGGCGTAGGAATTGTCCTGCCTACATCAAGACTAAGGAAAAAGGTATTGTACGTATAACCAAAACTTGTTTAGTAGCTGATAATGTATCATCAAGGATTGTTGACTCCACTACTACTAACCATATTTGCTGCTCCTTAACTAGTTTTAGGAAAAGCAAAAGCTTAGAGGAAGGCGACTTCTGCTTCAAGTGGGGTGATGGGAGCGTAGTGTCGGCGAAGGCTGTGGGATCCGTGACGCTGTCTTTTGAAGACCGCACTTTAAATTTGAATAATGTTTATTATGTTCCTTCCTTTGGGAAAAACCTAATACCTGTTGCTCAACTTTTTGAGCAAGATAATTGTTTAAAGTTATAAAGAGTGGAATGCGTATTTTTGTTTCAAATTCTTTTGTCACTGATGCATGTATGAAGAATAGTCTTTTTTACATTTATCCAACTCAACCTTCTCTTTTAGACACTGAACTAGATATAGATCTAGTTAGGGAGCCAAAAAGGATCAAACTTTCTGATCCTTCCATCTAACAAACTCAACATATCTCTGGCACTTAAGACTTGGTCATATCAGTCTAGACAGGATTAAGAGACTTGTGAGGGACGATCCACTACAAGCCTCTGCAATAGGTTCACTACGTACTTGTGAATCTTTCATAGAAGGAAAAATGACTAAGCGACTTTTCTCCGATAAGGGTAGAAGAGCCACTGATGCTGGAACTAGTAGATTCTGATGTATGTGGTCCGCTCAGTCAACATGCATGTGGAGGATTTGAATACTTCGTTACCTTCACCGATGATTACTCAAGATACGGTTTTGTCTATTTGCTCAAACACAAATCCGAGACCTTTAGCGTATTTAAGGTCTTTAGGGCTCTAGTGGAAAAGCAAACTGGCAAAGTGATCAAAACCCTTCGAGCTGCGTGGGGAGACGAACGTTTCAACCTTCCTAAGGCTTCTCAACGTTCAAGCTTCACAAAGGTTAGTAAACAAGTAATGCTTTTTAATAGTTTTATTTTATATGTACTTTATCTTTGTCTAGGTTAGTAAAAACGTTTTAGTTGTTAAAAAGAGATTTTTATTTTCCGCCACTTACTTGAAGCGTTAAATCTTTTCTTAAACCCTAGATCAATTCCAATAGTTGCGGCCTTCCCTTGAAGGAGTAAAGTGTCATTTTGTTCATAACACCTTTGGATTTTTCCTTTTTTGTTCATCCTTAAAACTTAAACAAACTTAAATCCTAAACCAAAAGACTAATCATAAACTTGTTTCAACCTCTTTAGCATAATGTCTCTCCACCCTTTCTCAACCATCCGTTCCTCAAATAAAATCGAAACCAAAAACTACGTTAATTGGAAACCCTTCGAGCTGTGTGGGGAGACGAACGTTTCAACCTTCCTAAGGCTTCTCAACCCTCGAAGGAGTAAAGTGTCATTTTGTTCATAACACCTTTGGATTTTTCCTTTTTTGTTCATCCTTAAAACTTAAACAAACTTAAATCCTAAACCAAAAGACTAATCATAAACTTGTTTCAACCTCTTTAGCATAATGTCTCTCCACCCTTTCTCAACCATCCGTTCCTCAAATAAAATCGAAACCAAAAACTACGTTAATTGGAAACCCTTCGAGCTGTGTGGGGAGACGAACGTTTCAACCTTCCTAAGGCTTCTCAACCCTCGAAGGAGTAAAGTGTCATTTTGTTCATAACACCTTTGGATTTTTCCTTTTTTGTTCATCCTTAAAACTTAAACAAACTTAAATCCTAAACCAAAAGACTAATCATAAACTTGTTTCAACCTCTTCAGCATAATGTCTCTCCACCCTTTCTCAACCATCCGTTCCTCAAATAAAATCGAAACCAAAAACTACGTTAATTGGAAACGTAACCTCGACATAATTCTTACCGTTAACAAGCACAAATGAGAACTCACCACCCCGTGTCGTCCTCTGTCGAATGATGATTCGACTCAAGAAGAAAAAGACACCTTAGCGGCCTGGCTTCGATCCGATGAGATTGTGAGATGCTATATCTAAGCATCAATGAACAATGTGTTGCAACAACAACATCGTGACATCGAGACTACCGGCTACATGCTCTATAATCGCCAAGACATGTTTGGAGGGCAAGGGCAACAAGCCGTCCGACTGTTTATGAACTGTCGCATGAAGGCTGGGACTTCTGTTAGAGACCTTATGATACTGATCATTAGTTATCTGAATATAATGGAAATCCTAGGATCTGAGATTGATCGGAAAAATATCATAGATATGATATTAGATACTCTCCCCGAGTCTCTGTTGTCAATGGTGCCCACAAGAAGTGTTGTAATCTTTATATTGTACATTCGATGTATTAAAGTCTCATGAAGACTCTTGCTTGTAACTGCTTATTCATTAATAAAAAGTTGAAACGTTCATTCATTCTTCCGTGTCTGTTTGAAGCTTTATGATAAAACACTAGTCTTTAGTCCATAAACAAACTAAACAACTTACGAAGAGACAAATATAGATTTGCATGAACAAACTCTTCGTAGTTTGCTTAAAACGATATATTCGCAATCTAAGGGTCAAAGGACTATTGACCTCAGTACGATTGTTTGGAGAATCTATGATGTCTGGTTATGCGGCATTGAGAGTTGGAGACTCTATAGTTCTTCTAGGTATCTTCCGAAGGTACTGAATTGACCAGTGCACTTCTAGAGACAAGATAAGAACAAACCATTTAACCTCTTATGTCTCGAAGTCACTACGTATGAATTGCATCGTGCTTAACTTAATCTTGAAATGAGACATGCCATTTCACACCTTAGTATTCTCATTTGAGAAAGTCAGAGTTCGGACTCACTATGTGATTCCGAACAAGGCCTATTGGTGAAGTACTAAGTTGTGAGAATGTGATGAGTAACTTTGTGAAGTTCTCATAGATATGGAATTCATGTACAAGATTGCTGAAATGCAATGTATATCACCTCATGCTTTGTTCCTTGGAGTGTGAATAAATGAACTGGCCAGTGTCCAAATTGAGTCTTGACTCTTTTGGATGAAACAATGTGACTTGTTAGCTCCTCGTCAATACATTGTTTCTAACTTATTCACAAGCGACAAAGGAGTTGAGGAAATAACAGCTAGAAGGGTAAAATGGTAATTTTGTAAATCCCGACTAGCTGATGATATACATGAAGGGTAAACACTGATAATATTCTGTGGATCCACTCATTACAATTAGGTTGAATTCTTGAGTAGAAAACAAATTCATTTGAACCGAGAGATTTTCAGTGTCAACTCTTTAGTGGAGTCAGTTGACATTAAGCTAAACTTGGAAAAGGTTTGTGAACTTTTGAGTCTAAGTATTTAGCTCAAGCTTTGTTCATTTGGATCCATGAGGTCACTGTCACGAATCACATCGAATAGGAATAGTTAAACTGGAAGCTAAGTCAAAACAAGAACGAAAATAGTCAAAAGGGTATTTTTGTCTTTTGAGACAAAGGATGAGATGAATATCAATAAATTTTTTGACAAGTTCATTTGATGACTTAATGTCACTCGGCCATGACTTGATCATTGGGCCTTGTGAATTAATTTCATTTCATAAGAATTTTATTGAAAATTCTTAATGGGCCTTTCTCATGTTGTCATGAACAAATGAAGAAGCTTCTAGAAGCTCCTTCTAGAATGAGTTTGGGCGCCTACCCTATAGAGAAATAGGAGAGATTATTTTGTTCATAAATGTATCAAGATACTTGCCAAAAGAAATAGAGGAAACAAATTTCCCCTACATGGAAAGGGAAATTTCGGCCAACCTAGAGAAGGAACAAATTAGGAAACAAATCCCTTAAGGGAATGAGATGTTGGGCGCATATGGAGAAAAGGGCAATAAGAGATTGCTCATGAATTCTTGGAAAAAAGAGGAAACTCCCATTTCTAAGGCTAACCCTTCTCCTATAAATAGGGCCCTCATTCTCATTGTTTATTCATTCCAAGTTTTAGAGATTTGAGAGACTCTCTCTCTAGAACCTTGGCCGATCCTCTCTTTCTCTCTCTCTTCAATTTCGTTTTATTGTTTTGGCACCTAGGTCGTCACTTGACCTAGAGTTTAGCTCTGTGACTTCAAGACTCGTTCTTAAGTCGTAGTGTTTAAAAGTGCCCACTCACTGATTCCTTTTATTTCGAGTGATTTAGTGATAGAAACTATCGTGGTTGCTCGAGGTGCCGAGGAAAGAAAGAGAGACGTGCTGCGAGGGAGACGAGCGTTGCAACTTTCCAAAAGCTTCTCAAAGTTCAAGCTTCAAGAAAGGTTAGTAAACTTCTTAGCTCATAATAGTTTTTATTTATATGTACTTGCTCTTTGTCTAGGTTAGTAAAAAACTGTTTTTACTCGAAAAGAAAATTTTTAAAATTCCACCGCTTTGCGAAGCGTTAAACTTTTTCTTAAACCCTAGATCAATTCCAATAAATGGTATCAGAGCTATGGTCAAAGATATGCATGTACATGTATTTAAAAATATGAGCTTGAAAATCGTTTATTGCTCTTTCCTTTAAATTAAAAATCATGTTGATTTTCTATGAGTTTGGGATGATATTAAAACACATTAGAATCAGTTCTAAAATTTTTTAATTTTTTATATTGAAAAACGTGTTTTAAAGGTTTGAGAAATTTCGAGTAAAATTTTGTGACTAGTTTTATTATCTTGCTAGTTTCTTATTTTTACTTGAATCGTTTTATGCTTGTTGTTATTTCTTTTATACCATGTTATTACCCTGCTAATAAAACACAAATAAAAGCTTTAACAACCTTCATAAAACGTTCCGTTACACTCGATTCTTTTTCGCACCTAAAAAGGACCAAGCTTTAGTTATTTCTTTTTCTTCGAGCTGGAGTGAAACCTGCAGTAAAAGTGGCATAACTCTCTGTTCAGAAATCGAAATTTAATGATTCTTGAATCAAATTAAAGTTCTGTCTGTCCTCTATCCAAAGCCACCGGTTTCAGGTCAAAAGGTCATTGGAGCCGCCAGTTATGGCGATTTTACTCCGAGGTGCGCGGCTGTTCCGAAACTCCAGTTTTTTAGAATTCCGGATTTTCAGCCCCACTACCATGAGTTATAGAACTCTAATGAGAAAAATTTCTTGAGCAAAAATGTTTTTCATAAGATTATAAACATGATGTGTAAGATTAAAATGTTTTGATTTTGAAAGTTTAATTGAAATTGAATTTTTACAAAACTAGTTTGAATTTTGAAAAACCGTTTTCGTTTTCAAACTTGAAAATATTTTGTCATCCAAATCAAATAAATTTTCAAAATATTTTCAAAACCATATCTATATCACATAAGTTCAAAATCTATATGCTCTTGAAAATTTGAGTGGAAGGTCTCCTTGTAGACAAAATCTATAGTTTTTATTTATATGTACTTGCTCTTTGTCTAGGTTAGTAAAAAACTGTTTTTACTCGAAAAGAAAATTTTTAAAATTCCGCCGCTTTGCGAAGCCTTAAACTTTTTCTTAAACCCTAGATCAATTCCAACAAAGAACGCTCGGCCGAGGTGGCCGAGGTGGCAAGGATGCTCGGCCGAGGTGGCCGAGGTGGCAAAGCTGCTCGGCCGAGGTGGTAAGGATGCTCGGCCTAGGTGGCCGAGGTGGCAAAGATGCTCGGCCGAGGTGGCCGAGGTGGCAAAGCTGCTCGGCCGAGGTGGGAAGGATGCTCGGCCGAGGTGGCCGAGGTGCTCGGCCGAGGTGGTAAGGACACCCGGCCGAGGCAATAGGGGCGCTCGCGGGCTGGGAGGCCGGGGCGCGCGGGAGTGCGCGCGCGGGTCGGGAGGTCGGGGCGCGGGAGCGCGCGCGGGCCGGGAGGTCGGGACGCGCGGAAGTGCGCGCGCGGGCCGAGAGGCCGGGGCGCGGGAGCGTGCGTGGGCCGGGAGGCCGGGGTGCAGGGTACGCGCGAGACAGGCGCGCTAGGGCGCGCTGAGGCCCATTGGGCCGGGGGCCTCAGGGCCGGGGGCGCAGGTGCGCGCGCGCCGGCCGTGCCGGGCCGTGGGTGCGTCAGGGCGCTCGGGTTTGGCGGGCCGGGGCCCGTTGGGCTTCCGGCCGGAAAAACCCGGCCGGCCTTGAATCGTTTTTGAATTTCCGGTGTCCCGAAAATGACCGGTAACATTAGCCCCCCAAGTTTACGGCTTACAGGACGTAAGTCGTGAACTTTAGAAAAGAAAAGGGCGTTCAGGTAATTTCACATTCGATCACGCGTGACCGTACGCACGCATATCTTTCTTCTTCTTCTTCTTCTTCTTCTTCTTCTTCTTTCTAGGATTTTATTTATTTTTCACGCACTTTTTATTTAGCACGTGTTTATTGGATCCAGATCCGTGGCTCTTTTATTTATGAGATATTCTTGTCGCTTTCGTGTTGAATGCTTATCTCAATTTTCGAGCAATTTTACTCGTATATGCCTTCTTTGCGGGCTGACGTGGCCCGAAGGGCTTGTTCCCCTACTAATATTTTTGGCGGGTTTTGCATCCCTAGCTGGGATTTGTCCTCCGCTCGCTCTATTGTTACGACTCGTCGTCGTTCAATGTTCGAGGCGAGGGAGCGTTTGTGCCCAGTTAGGTGGTTGTGGCCCAGTGACTTCGCTTCGTGCCTTCCGGCGATCGAAGAGGTCGTACCGGGTAGTTTCCGGGGGCTCCGCGTCCGCGCCATCGGCGACTGGACGTGTATGTTGCGCCGGGTTGGGGCCGGCGTCTTTCGAGTTCGCGCTCTGGAGCAAGCGAACGTAAATTGCGCCGGTGTTAGGCCGGAGTCTTCGGAGCTCGTGCCGCTGAGTGACCGAGCGTTTATGGTGCACCGGCTGAGCCTGACGTCTTTTGGGTTCGTGCCCTGAAGCAAGCGAACGCGCTTTGCGTCGGGTTAGGCCGACGTCTTTTTATTGTTTGCGCCCTGGAGCGTCAGAATGTAGGTGCGCCGGGTTAGGCCGACGTCTTTTTAGTGTTTGCGCCCTGGAGCGTCGGAACGTAAGTGCGCCGAGTTAGGCCGGCATCTTTTTAGCGTTCGCACCCTGGAGCGTCGGAACGTAGGTGCGCCGGGTTGGGCCGGCGTCTTTTTAGCGTTCGCGCCCTGGAGCGTCGGAACGTAGGTGCGCCGGGTTCGGCCGGCGTCTTTTTAGCGTTCGCGCCCTGGAGCGTCGGAACGTAGGTGCGCCGGATTAGGCCGGCGTCTTTTTAGCGTTCGCGCCCTGGACCGTCGGAATGTAGGTGCGCCGGGTTAGGCCGGCGTCTTTTGGGCCCGCTTGCCCTGGAGCAAGCGAACGCGGTTGCGCCGTGTTAGGCCGGCGTCTTTTGGGCCCGCTTGCCTTGGAGCAAGCGAACGCGGGGGCGTCGGTTAGGCCGACGTCTTTTGGGCCTGCTTGCCCTGGAGCAAGCGAACGGGGTCAGAGTACAAGGCTGCCGACGACGAAGATCCGCCTTTTGACTTTGGCGTTGTAGTATCTCTCAACCTTTCGCTTTTGTGCAGCGAGTCTGGTGAGGGCCTCGGATCTTTTCTCGTCGATCAGATCCAATTCGAGGCGCATGGCCTCATCATTTTCTTTTTCGTCGAAAGTGTCGACCCGGTAGGTGGAGACTTCTGTTTCCACGGGGGCCACTACTTCAATCCCAAAGGCTAGGGAGAAGGGGGTCTCTCTAGTGGCGTTTCGAACGGTCGTTCGATAGGCCCATAGGATGAAAGGGAATTCCTCAGTCCAGGCACCTTTTTTGGCTTCGAGCTTTTTCTTGAGGTTGCTTTTAATCGTCTTGTTGATGGCTTCCACTTGGCCATTAGCCTATGGATGTCGCGATGACGAGAACGTCTTGCTTATCCCTATTTGGGCGCAAATCTCTCTAACCCTCGCGTTGTCGAACTGCGCCCCGTTATCGGTCACGATCGATGCGGGGATGCCGTGGACTACTAGATGAAGTTTGTAGTGTTGGCCTCGGTGATCCTGGCCAGAGGCTCGGCTTCGACCCACTTAGTGAAGTAGTCGATAGCGACGATGGCGTACTCGTATTGCCTCGGGGCTTTGGGAAGCTTGCCGATAATGTCTACGCCCCATTTCGCAAAGGGGCGTGGAACAACGATGCTACTTAGGGGAGACGGCGGCTGTCGTGGAACGTTGGAGAAACGTTGACACTTGTCGCACTTTCTCGCCCAGTCGTAGGCGTCTTTTTTCATCGTTGGCCAGAAATAGCCTTGTCGAAGCGCTTTGAGCGCGAGGGACCTCCCAGCGGCGTGGTTCCCGCAGAGGCCTTCATGGATCTCGTGGAGGACCTTAGTCGACTCGACGCTGTTGAGACATCGGAGCAGCGGGGTTGAATACCCCGGCTTGTATAAGGCTTCGCCTCTCAACACGTATTTGGATGCGAGGGCTTTGAGCCTTTCGGCTTCTCTGCGGTCTTCGGGAAGTACCCCTCTTCGCAAGAAGTCCGTAAGCGGGGTCATCCAAGTTGGATGAGCGGCGCTCTCAATCGTTCCAACCTCGTCACGTGAGACGAATCGTCGCGAGAGAGACTCGATTGGGATAGTTCCCAACCCGTCTTCGGTGATACCGAATCCGAGGCGAGCTAAGGCGTCAGCCTCGGAGTTCTCTTCTCGTGGGATCTGGATGATCTCGAACCAGGAGAAGGCATCTAGCTTGGCATTTGTCTTTGCGAAGTAGGCGATCATGTTAGGTTCTTTGGCAACGTAGTCGCCTTTAACCTGATTTACGATCAACTGCGAGTCACAGTGTATTCGTAAATTCTGCACGTCGAGCTTTTGAGCGAGCTCTAGCCCTACGATGAGGGCTTCGTACTCGGCCTCATTATTGGAGGCCTGGAATCCGTAGTGGAGGGCGTAGCGTAACGTTTCCCGGTCGGGATTTGTTAGAATCACGCCGGCGCCTGCTCCCTGGGCATTAGATGCTCTGTCTACGTGTAGTTCCCAGATGGGACCCGTAGGGTCGACCTTTCTCTTTCGAGCCGACAAGTCGTCGGTCGAGTCGTCTTCTGCTCTTCCCATGTCGGGAGTGTAGGAGAATTCTGCTACGAAATTAGCTAAAGCTTGAGCCTTTATTGCTGGTCTCGAGTGAAACTCAATCCCGTACTCGCTCAATTCTTGGGACCAGATCGCCATGCGAGTCGATGTTCCCTTTTGAAGAGCTTTACCGATTGGGTGTCCTGTTCGGACAACGATTGGGTGAGCCTGGAAGTAGGGGCGTAGCTTTTTGGCGACTACGAGGAGAGCGAGAGAGAGTTTTTCTATCTCCGTATAACGCGTTTCGTCGTCAACTAGGGCTTTGCTTACGTTGAAGATGGGCCATTGAGCCCTATCTTCTTCACGGATCAGCATAGCGCTCACAGCTCGTTCGGAGACGGCGAGGTAGATGTAAAGCGTCTCGCCTTCTTTTGGCTTAGAGAGGAACGGAGGTGTCTCGAAGTAGGCCTTCATTTCTTGAAAGGCCTTTTCGCACTCGTCCGTCCATTCAAAGCCGTCTGTCTTCTTAATTGCTTTGAAGAACGGTTGACACTTGTCGGTCAGACTTTGGACCTCCTTGAGATGTCGTGGAGACTTCATGTCAAGGAGTGCCTTGATTTTCTCGGGGTTTGCTTCGATACCTCGACGGCTAACTATGTAGCCTAGGAACTTCCCGGACTCGACCCCGAACACACATATGTTGGGGTTGAGCTTCATTTTGTATCGGCGGAGGATTAAGAACATCTCCCTCAGGTTGTCTACGTGATTGGTAGCCAGTAGGCTTTTAACGAGCATGTCGTCCACGTATACTTCCATGGTCTTGCCGATCAGGTTGGCGAAGATCCGGTTTACCAATCGTTGGTAAGTAGCTCCTGCATTCTTAAGGCCGAAAGGCATGACCTTGTAGCAGTAGAGGCCGCGATCAGTGACAAAGGTTGTCTTGATCTGATCGGGCTCGTGCATTCATATCTGGTTATAGCCCGAGTAGGCATCCATGAAACTTAGGAGTTCATGTCCTGCCGTGGCGTCAACCAGTTGTTCGATGTGTGGGAGTGGAAAGCAATCTTTTGGGCAGGCTTTGTTAAGATCTTTGTAATCTATGCAAATGCGCCACTTCCCGTTAGGCTTTTTGACCATGACCACATTGGCCACCCACTTTGGGTACTTGGCTTCTCGGATGAAACCAGCGGAGATAAGTTTTTCGACTTCATCGTTTATCGCTAGGTATCGTTCGGGGTTGAACGCACGTCTAGCTTGTACCTTTTCAGTGATAGTTTTATCATCATTCAATCGGTGCACAATCACATCGGGGTCTATGCCGGGCATGTCTGCATGTGTCCACGCAAAGACATCCCTAAACTCCCGAAGGAAGGACGCGAGTTGAGTTTTGATGGCGAGAGGGAGTTGTGCACCGATCTTCACCACCTGGTCAGGTTTAGCTTCGTCAAGAACGATCGAAGTGAGATCATCGGGGGTGTCAACTTTCAACCTCTCGATATCATCACGGGGATCTAATTCCCCGAGTTGCCGTGCGTCTTTCTGATCACACGGGTAGTCGTCTTCCAGTTGGTAGATCGTGTTAACCCTTTTTTCAGCGGGCTTGCCGTCCACGCCCTGGACATAGCATATCCTCGCTTGGGTTTGATCACCAGCCATGACGCCGATCCCCTCTACGGTAGGGAATTTTACTAGTAGGTGGTACGTGGACGTGATAGCCCTTAGTCTGTTCAACGTGGGTCGCACAATGATAACATTGTAGGGCGACTCCTGGTCGACCACAAGAAAGGGGACCATGTGAACGACTCCGATGCCTCTGGTAGTCCCGAAGGTGACTGCTAGATCAATGATTCCTTCAGTCATGACCTTCTCTCCCGTGAACCCAAACGGGGGTGTCTGAGTCAGGACAGGGCGGAGCCCCCCGAGCTTCATGCGCTCGAGGGTGGTCTTAAAGATTATATCGGTTGCGCTGCCGTTATCGATAAGAACTCTTTTTACCAAGTTGTTGGCCACTTGGGCCTTGAGGACTATAGCTTCATTGTGCGGGTGCACAACTCGCTTGGCCTCTTCATTGGTGAACTGTATCGTCTCGTGAGGTACGGACGGAGGTTCCTCGTAGGTGAGGTTAACCTGCCCGGCAAGTCCTTCTTGAGAGGCAGCTCTGAGGAGCTTTTTCCTTTGCCGGGCCGAGTCCCCATCTTGCAAGCCTCCTAGTATGGTGGTGACGATGTGGAGTTGCGCATCAGCCGTAGCTGTGACCGCTGTGCGGTCGGTGTTTGCGTTGGTCCCTCCACCTTTCTCAGGCTACGGCCTATTGCTGGCGGGGGCCGCCGCTCCTACCATGCGAAGGACAAACTCTTTGAGTTCTTCT
Source organism: Urtica dioica subsp. dioica (assembly GCF_054948205.1). Classification (NCBI taxonomy): domain Eukaryota; kingdom Viridiplantae; phylum Streptophyta; class Magnoliopsida; order Rosales; family Urticaceae; genus Urtica; species Urtica dioica. The sequence goes on along the minus strand of NC_142764.1, from coordinate 1,063,753 downwards.
TTCTGGATTAATGTCTCAATTTGCTTTCTAAGATGGAAGCACTGAGCGGTCGTGTGACCGTAATCCCGGTGGAATTCGCAATAATGGGACCGGTCGCGAGATGCGAGGTTGCCCTTTATCGGAGCCGGAGCAACGAACTTGTCACGTGCCACATCGTAGATTTGCTCTACCGGGGCGTTCAAGGGAGTGTAACCCGAGTAGTCTCTAAAATTGCTCGCAAGACGCGGCTTCTGAAACGTAGGGGGTCGGCGATCGGAAGCTTGCCCTCCCTTGTTTATCCTCTTACGGGGGTTTCTAGGCTCGTTGCCGGACTCATCCCGACGGCGGGAGGTTTGGCTGCTGCTCCTGCGGCCGTCGAGGTAATCTTCTACCCCCATAAAGGTTTTGGTTCGGTTTATTAACTCGGCCATCGTGGAAGGGACTCTGCCGACGACGGACTTTAAGAAGTCTCCGGTGCGCAAGCCCTCGATGATGGCTGTAATTGCGTCACTGTCGTCAAAGCGGTCAACCTTATTTGATTCTGCGGTGAATCGGGTGAGATACTGTCTCAAGGACTCGTTATTCTCTTGCCTGATCGACCATAAGTACATCTTGGTCTTCTTTTGGACCATGGATGTAGCAAATCGTGCTAGGAACATGTCCTTCAGGTCTTTGAATGACTGGACGTGCTATGTGGGATCGGTGAGGGTAAGACTAAAAGCTTGGCATAGAGCCCCAGGTGAAACGCCCTGCATCGTCATCCAAGTTTCGTAATGTTGGATGTGCTATGTGGGATCAGTTTTCCCATTGTATGGAGGGAGATTCGGGAGCTTGAAGTTTCCCGTGCACACCTCAGCAAGGATTTGGGCGGTGAAGGGGAAGGAATGTTCTTCCACGACCCCGTATGTATCACCGGCCAAGCCACCTTCACGCAGGTCACGCACCTCATTACGAAGGTTGTGAATCATGGTGACGACGTCGAGGCCAGTGTTGGGGGTCACTCCTTGTTCAGGAGGAGTCACCTGTCGCCTTTCGTTCGACCCTTGAGCCGTGCGAGGGTCCCCATTGATTGGGGCCGTAGGGTTGTGACCCTTACGGGCACTTAGCCTCTCCCTGAGATCTTCGCCACGGTCGTTCCGTTTGGCGGTAAGCCGATCTCTAAGATCCGGCCCGGCGGTATGGGTGAATGAGCTTCGAGCCACACGCCTTACTCGCCGAGTCGTTGTACCTTCCCTGACGTTGCCTCTTTGACCGAGCCGGCCATGGGCTGAACGTCAGGAGGTCTCTTCTTGAGAGGAGACTGGTATTGCTTTTGTTTTCGATGGACCAGCTTCGATCTCAACAAGGAGTTCCCCGTCTTTGGTGAGAGAAGTTTCGATGTCCACTGAAATTTCAAAGCCTTCATAGTCGGGGTCATAGTCATGTCCCTCGTCCATGAGGTCCTCGGATTCCCCGTGGGGGGCGCCGCGTGCAGGTGCCTTGCCTGCCAGTTGGCGGTGGTACCTTGCATTGGCTATCTTCAGTTGGCGGATTTTCTCCTCCATTTCAAGGATGCGGTCGTCCCGACTGTCCTTAAGAGGAGGGGGCGAGGGAGTGTGGCTCTCGTCGTTGAGAGACTCCTCGTCGCCTTGCGCTCGGGAGCGCAGGAAGTATTTCTTCACCGCGGTTGAGTTTTCGGGGTTGTTCACGCCCTCAGAACAAACGGGTGGTTGACCACTCATGTCTTTCTCAAGTCAAGAAGAAAGGGGTCGAGCTGTAGAAGGGATTTCGGGCTGTGTAAGTCGGGAAGTCCCCTCCTTCTAGCGCCAAAATATTGTCGCACAAAAATGAACAACGATTAAATACCTCGGGCGGTTCGATCCAAGGCCGGACCAAGTAATCGCGCCCGGGCCAAAAATGGGAGCTCGTAGACCGACCTGCACCCCAGACCCTGAGGTGTGTTTTGGGGGGTGTGACCGTGCCAAGGGTTGGCTGCCTACGTACCCTTTAGTCGGGATCAGGTCAGAACGTAGTTTAATTTGTGTATTGAGGGCTATCTTGGGCTCAGAGGCTTAGGGAATCCAAGGCTTTAGAGTAGGACCCGGCTCGTAGCTTCTAGTGAAGACTTTAGAGGGGTCGCTTGCTCGTAGCTCGGAGTTCTAGCTCAAGGGCCAAGAAGCAGGAGAAAGGTGTGAACCGCGGAAGCTCGGGTCGTAGAAGAGGAGCGCGCTCCCTCTCGTGGAGGGGGGTCCTCGTGTTTCTGAGCCGAGGGAAGAGGAGTGCGCGCTCTTGGAATATCACAAGAGTGCGAGAGAGAATTCTCGAGAGAAGAGAAGTGTTGTTGGAATGAAAGTTCTTGGAATGAACCAGGATGATTTTTCCTTCCCCAAGGGGGGGTATTTATAGTTGTGGAGAGAGGCCTTGGGCCGGCCCCTTGAGGCCCACCGGGTGGCCGGGAGAGGGGCGCGCGAGGCTTCACGCCCAAGAGGGCGCGCGAGGCTTCACGCCCAAGAGGGGCGCGCGAGGCTTCACGCCCAAGAGGGCGCAGGGCGCGCGGGACATGTCGCCTGGATGGGCGCGGGACATGATCGGGCACGGCGTGCCCGGCAGCGGGCGTGCTCGGCCGAGGTGGCAAGAACGCTCGGCCGAGGTGGCAAGGATGCTCGGCCGAGGTGGCCGAGGTGGCAAAGCTGCTCGGCCGAGGTGGTAAGGATGCTCGGCAAAGGTGGCCGAGGTGGCAAAGCTGCTCGGCCGAGGTGGTAAGGACACCCGACCGAGGCAGCAGGGGCGCTCGGCTGGGGCGCGTGCGGGCCGGGAGTCCGGGGCGCGCGGGAGTGCGCACGCGGGTCGGGAGGCCGGGGCGCGGGAGCGCGCGCGGGTCGGGAGGCCGGGGCGCGCAGGAGTGCGCGCGCGGGCCGGAAGGCCGGGACGCGGGAGCGTGTGCGGGCCGAGAGGCCGGGGCGCAGGGTGCGCGCGAGACAGGCGCACTAGGGCGTCTTGTCGCACGAAAATGAACAACTATTTAAAACCTCGGGCGGTTCGATCCAAGGCCGGACCAAGTGATCGCACCCGGGCCAAGAGTGTGAACTCGATAGTCTCGAGCTAGGGTTTTCTCCGATCAACCCGCCTCTCGGGAGAGGTAGGGGGTGAGGAGGAGGAGTGACCGTGCCTTGGTTGTCGGCTGCCTACGTACCCGTGCGTGGGATCAGGTCAGAACGTAGTTCAAGCGTGAAAGACGCAGTATGAGGTACGGAGCCTTGATGGAGAAGCGTGCTCGACGAAGGAGACGGGGCGCGAGGAGTCCTCGGCAGCGTCCCAGAACTTCGGAGATCGCGTACGCGTCTAGCGTGTTAGACGCGCGAGGGGAACTCTAGTCGAGAACCCTAGGGGCGTGCTTGAGCTCCGGAGAACGTTCGGTCAAAGGGAGCGACGTCCGGGAAGTCCCCGTGAGTGCTTCGGAACCTCTGAGAACGGGGGGGAGAGAAGAGAGGCTGCTTCAGGCCAAATATGGCATCCAGAGAAGCAGAGAAGAGTAAGAAATCAAGCGTGTCGATAGGAGATGAAGATAATTTATTGGATTGAATAGGATTGCTTTCCCCTTAATGGGAGGGGGTTTATATAGGTGTTTGGGGGCCTTAGAAGGTCCCTTTTTCGTCCATGTGGGACTACGAACGCGCATGCCATCAAGTGGAGGCGCACGGCGCGCGCGGCGCGCAGGTCACCGGGCGCGGCGCGGGATGCGCGGCGCATGGAGCGCGCGGCGCGGGCGCGTCCTGGTGCGGCGCGCGCCTGCATGGCGCGGCGCGCTGCTTGCTGCATGGCTGGCCGGCGCAGCGTGCTGTGCGCGCGGTGAACGGCTCGTCTTGCGGGGCTCTTGCGGGCCTTTAGGGGTCTTTGAATACCATTCTTCCCACGTGAAAGATGAAGGTTTCCACTTGACGAGAGTGACTCGACTCGAGGAGCAAGGCTCAACTCGACGAGAGTGACTAGTGGCTTGACTCGAGGAGCGACTCGAGAACGACTCGAGGCTCGACTCGAGGAACAACTCAAGGCTTGACTCGAGGAACGACTCGAGGCTCGACTCGAGGAGCAACTCAAGGCTCGACTCGAGGAACAACTCGGGGCTCAACTCGAGGGGCATGAGGATTTGGCACAAGCACCTGTCAGTCGATTCATAAGAGAAGGCTTGCCGCTCTTCAGGACCTTCGGCCTGACCATCGGCCCTTTGAACGGCGTGTCTTCTTGGCGTCTCGGGTTTTCCGAAAACGACCGACAAAATTAGCCCCCCAAGTTCATTGCTCGGGAGGCCCCGGGCGGTGAACTTTTAGTTGTTTCCACCGGGTGTTTGAGGAAAATATTTCCCGTGTCTTGTAACCCCGAGGAAAAATCTTTTCCTCTTCTTCTTTCTTCTTTCTTCTTTTTTTTTTTTTTTTTTTTTGGGACGTCGCGGCGCGGCGCGCGGTCTGTGCAGCGCGACCCGCGCGGCGCGCGGGCTTGGCGCGCGGCGCGCCCCGTCTGCGGGGCTGGTTCGCCTTGCGCGGGAGAACTCCGACTTTTTGGAGTTTTTTCTCCGATTTTGCTACTTGTGGGAGTAGGATTTCGACTCCTACCCCCCTAGAAGTCTATAAATAGGCCTCCCCCCTTCTCTTTATTCCTCACTTTATTTTTTTCTCTCTTTTCTACGCTTGTTTTCTTTTTTACGCTTGCATTATGGGTGTCCCTCCCCTTTTCTCAACTGAGAGTCCCGAGATTGATTTCTCTCTCTTGTTTTAGGGTTCTGAACACGCAGAGGATGATTTCTTCGCGGGATTAAAAGAAGTTCCTCTGCATGTGGAAGAAAATCCAAGCGGACTAGAGCAGTGGCTGGAGGAAGGCGAGCTGGGTGCGACCGTGCCCGCTGCTCAGCCTTACGAAGAGTACGCGCCAACTGGGCGCGATACAGGTGGGGAGTTTGATCATCCCGCGTCCGGGGAACCTGCCCCTCGCCTCGTGATCAACTTAGTCGGCGAGGGGGTTCGTGACAAAGCCCGCCTCGACGTGCTGCAGTCCGACTTGGACTCTCAAGGCGTGCCGGGAGATGTTACGGACGCGGATGCGGTGACTCCGCTAGAGTCGGTTCTCGACGAGATAGACTACGTGGACGACTTTGGTCCCGAGTCTGAAGATCCCGGAGGTGAGTCAGAGACATGTCCGGGGGCCGAAGGCCTCGCATCGGAGCGTCCCGAGGTACCGTCGGCGGCTGCCGCGGTTGTGTCGGAGGGCAGGGGCCCTTCCGTGGAGCCAGGGGGTTCTCAGCCCGAGACCCCTGACGCAGAGGCGTTAGTATCGGCGAGGTCGCTAGCTAGGACGGAGTGGTATCCCGAGGAGGGCTTTGCTGCTCCCAAGGACTTTGACTGTTCGGGGGTCGATGCTTCGAGCTCGCTCACCTACCGGACATTCGTCGGTCTCCGGGAGGCATTCGTCATTCCGTCGTCCGTGGCGCTTCTCCGTCCCTTACAGGGCGACCGTCCTTTCCGGCCTCGTCGTGGATTTGCCGCAGTTTCAGTTGCAAGTCTCAACTGCGGGTTGCCACTGCCATTTCAACCCATCGTTCAGCAGCTTCTCGCCCGTCTGGGGGTGCACGCATGTCAGATGAGTCCGGCATTCTACCGCATAGTGGCGATGTGCCACATGGAGTGGCATTGCTAGACTGAGCGGGTAATGACCGTGAGTGATTTTCGCAATCTCATCGCGGTCTTCCCTTCGCCCGGGCAACCCAGTTTCTTTGTGGCCCGCGATCGCCGAAATACTAAGCTGATCATCGATTCAGAGAAGTATAATCGACGACCATGGGTGTGGGTCTCGGCGGAGGCTTTTGGCGACGCGCCGCTCCGGTTCGGCCCCTTGGCCGAGTTTTCTGCTGACGCGGGGGCCGATGACCTCGACTTTGTGAAGGAGATCCGGGGAATGTCGGAGGCTCGGAAAGCCGTCGAACGATTTCGTTCCCCTAAGCTGATGGCTTCCACCAGGTGGTTCCCGCCATTTCCTCCTAGCCAGCGGACCGAGAGTGCCCCCAGTGCCGCATCATCTCTCTCGAGTGGCGATCATCAAGGTATGTCGATGTTTCACACTTCTTGATCTTGTTTTTAGCTTAGGTTTTTTTACTTTTGTTGCTTTTGTAGTCTCTTCGGCTAGGGCGAGGGCTCGAGCGCGCCTAGCGAAGGCTTCTCGGGACCCGAAGTCATTGGCGGCGGTCCGTTGTCGGATTGCTGCGCGGAACGGTCGGGAGAAATCCGATACCGATCATCGGACGGGGAGCGGCCCTCGCGCTTCTTTGAAGCGACCCTTCTCCTCGGCTTTACTAGACACGTCTTCGTACTCCAAGCGCGTAAACTCGATGGTCGACGTGGAGGCTGCGGAGGTTAGGGGGGAATGTTTCCTGGTCCTTGCTCAATCTTCGATGAAGATGTGGAAGAGCGTCGTGGCCAGCAGCGACGTGGAGTTCTTTCGTCACGGCGTTTCCGATGCACAGAGAGTAAGTTTCCCTTGCCTCGTTTGTGACGAACCTATCTTTCGCTAAACTATCTTTTTGCCTTCTCAGGTGCTTGCTCGAGCGACCAGAGGCGAGAAGATCCTTCACGACCTCATCAGGCGGATGAGCCGTGCCCAGGAGGAGTTTGCTCAAGCGAAGTCTCAGCTGGCCCACGCCGAGCGAGGTTCTCACTCAAAGGCGGAGTTTGCGAGTCTCCGCGAGCAGCTTCAGGAGGCTCGCGTGGAATTGGGAGTTACCCGCGGCAAGTGCGACCGTGCTCAGGCGGCGGTGGCGAAGATGGCTGAGGAGCTAACGACGGAACGTCAAGCCCTCGAAGTGGCGACTCGATCGACGGAGGTCTTCCGGAATGAAGCACGGGACCTTCGACGTCAGTTGGAATCGTGCACAGAAGAAGTTGGCATTCTCTAGGGCCAGCTTACAACGAGCGAGGCTGCCCGTGTTCGTGCAGAGCGTAAGCGCGACTCCTTGGCGGAGGAGGTGGCTCGGGTCACCGAGGAGAAAGCCGCGGCAGAACAGCTTGCGTCCGACCTTCAAGACGACTTTGATGTCGGAGTCGAGGAGGCAAGACATGCGGCGGCGGTGGAGTGTCGGGACGCCACATCTACCGAGAATGTTTCTCGGGGGGTCACCTTCCACTTCTTCGACTCGCTCTTCCCATCACTCGACGGGGCCGATCCTGTAGGCGACGATTCCGCCGAGTGACCTTTTCCTTTCTTTATTTTTCTCGCGCAGGTGTTTAGCGCATGCTTTTTAGGTTTTTCCATTCAGCGCACCTGTTTTAGCGCTTGCTTACTAGGATTTTTCCCTTTAGCGCACCTGTCTTAGCGCATACTTTCTAGGAGTTGAGGCAGTTGCCCCTTTCTTTTATGAGAAGTTATTTATTTATTCTTATGAATGTTTTCGCACATTCATCTTTTATGGCATGCTTAGATGGTCAATTGTTTGTGTCAATGGTTTTGCCCATCCTTTTACCTCAGCAGGATACCTTTTCAAACACGCCAGTCACTTGGATGGTTTGCGTTCTTAAGTATTTTCAACTGCGAGTTAGCCATGCTACGTAGGCGCCTTACGTGTGCCGGATTGTACCAAGTGGACGTCTCAGGCCGCGCCAGGTAGGCGTTTTAAGCGCGCCATGTAGGCGTCTTGGGTTGCGCCATGTAGGCGTCTTAGGTTGCGCCATGTAGGCGTCTTAAGTGCGCCATGTAGGCGTCTTAGGTTGCGCCATGTAGGCGTCTTAGGTTGCGCCATGTAGGCGTCTTACGGGTTGCGCCTTTACGCGTCTTACGTGCGCCATGTAGGTGTCTTAGGTTGCGCCATGTAGGCGTCTTACGGGTTGCGCCTTTACGCGTCTTACATGCGCCATGTAGGCGTCTTAAGTGCGCCATGTAGGCGTCTTAGGTTGCGCCATGTAGGCGTCTTACGGGTTGCGCCTTTACGCGTCTTACATGCGCCATGTAGGCGTCTTAAGTGCGCCATGTAGGCGTCTTAGGTTGCGCCATGTAGGCGTCTTACGGGTTGCGCCTTTACGCGTCTTACGTGCGCGATGTAGGCGTCTTAAGTGCGCCATGTAGGCGTCTTAGGTTGCGCCATGTAGGCGTCTTACGGGTTGCGCCTTTACGCGTCTTACGTGCGCCATGTAGGGGTCTTAGGTTGCGCCATGTAGGCGTCTTACGGGTTGCGCCTTTACGCGTCTTACGTGCACCATGTAGGCGTCTTAAGTGCGCCATGTAGGCGTCTTAGGTTGCGCCATGTAGGCGTCTTACGGGTTGCGCCTTTACGCGTCTTACGTGCGCCTTTACGCGTCTTACGTGCGCCAAGTTTTTGGGTTATAAGTTAATTGTTGATAACCATAAAACTTGCATAAAACGGAATTTGAAACGGAAAAACTCGAGTTTTATTACTTTTGCGAAAAACTTGCGAGAAAATTAAAATCCTAAAACATTTGCTCGTAGGCCTTATTGAAAATGGGAAATAAAAGCGATAAAAATGCGGGGGACGCTAGCTACTGGTAGTACTGCCTCAAGTGCTCCGCGTTCCACGGGTGGCGAATCGGAGTTCCGTCCGTGTGCTCGATGTAGTATGTCCCGTCGTGAATGACTTTGCGGACTCTGTAAGGGCCTTCCCAGTTCGGGGCTAGGACGCCGGCGCCTTGGGCTTGTGTGTTCTGGAACACTCGTCTGAGGACGAGGCTTCCGACGGCAAAGGTTCGCCTTTTGATCTTGGAGTTGTAGTATCTTTCGACCTTGCGCTTCTGTGCGGCGAGGCGTCTGAATGCTTCCGCTCTCTTTTCATCGATCAGGTCCAACTCAAGGCGCATGGCCTCGTCATTGTCCGCTTCGTCGAATGTATCGATTCGGAACTTGGGTATCTCGGTTTCAATTGGAACCACGGCCTCGACCCCATATGCAAGGGAGAATGGCATCTCGCCGGTGGCGTTTCGCGCGGTTATCCTATATGCCCATAGGACGAATGGCAATTCCTCGGCCCAGGCGCCTTTCTTGTCTTCGAGTTTCTTTTTCAGGTTGCTTTTGATAGTCTTGTTGACTGCCTCGACTTGGCCGTTGGTCTGAGGATGACGTGGCGAGGAGAAGGTCTTGCTGATCTTCAATTGATCGCATATATCTCTTACTCGCGCGTTGTCAAATTGTGCTCCGTTGTCGGTCACAATCGAGGCGGGGATACCGTGCCTGCATATGACGCTTTTCCAGATGAAGTTTGTCGTGTTTGCTTCAGTTATTCTGGCAAGCGGCTCGGCCTCTACCCACTTAGTGAAGTAGTCGATGGCGATAATGGCGTACTCGTATTGCCTTGGCGCTCTAGGGAGCTTACCAATGATGTCCACGCCCCACTTAGCAAAGGGACGTGGGACAACGATGCTGCTTAATGGGGTCGGGGGTTGTCGCGGAATTTCCGCGAAGCGTTGGAATTTATCGTAACGCCTCGCCCATTCGCAAGCATCTCGCTTCATGGTAGGCCAGAAATAGCCTTACTTAAGCGCTTTGAGCGCAAGGGAAATTCCAGCGGCGTGGTTCCCGCCGATGCCCTCATGGATTTCGTGGAGGACCTTGGTCGACTCAACGCTATCGAGGCACCGGAGCAGCTGTTGTCGCAGTTTTTCGGACAACGATTTAGGAGTCGCAGACGGTTAGACCCAAGGCCGGACCAAGTGGTCTCGTCTCGACTCGAGCGTGTCGGGCTTGGTATCCCAAGCCGTCCCTTAGCTATAGATGATCTCTGTCTCGTCCGAGCACCTGAAAAGTGAGCAAAGAAGGTGTGAACTACAAAGGGGAAACAGAGGGGTTGCCTCTGTTTACCTCTCCGACGCTCAACATTAGTAGGATTGAGGTGGTTTGTAGAGGGTTTAGTGTTTAGAGATCGAGACTTGAGAGAAACGAGCGAGGTTCGAGTTCGACAGCATTTCAGTACTCAAATTCAGATTTTTGGATTACCTTTTGAAGAGAGTGGGCCTCTGGTATTTATAGGCGACCAAAGGGGTCATTGGTGGGCCCCTTGGCCGAGTGAAATAAATGGCCGAGTATAGCCCTTGGCAAAGGATAATGCAGGTTGACGTCAGTGGCATGTCCTAGGGAGAGGATAATGCGGGTTGACGTCAGTGGCATGTCCTTGGCAGAGGATAATGCAAATCGGTGCCAGCGATATGCCCTTTGGCAGAGGATAATGTAGGCTAGCGTCAGCGGTATGTCCTTTCGCAGAGGATAATGTAGGCTGGCGTCATTGGCGTGTTCCTTCGCCGAGGATGGGCCTCTGACAACGAGGTCGAGCTCGACCAAGGGCGAGCTGACGAGCTCGACTACGGGCGAAGTGACGAGCTCGGCCTAGGCGAACTGGCGAGCTCGGCCGAGGCGAACTGGCGAGCTCGACCTAGCGAACTGGCAAGGCGAGCTCGGCTTAGAATTGGCGAGCTCGGCCTAGGCGAACTTGCGAGCTCGGCCTAGGCGAACTAGCGAGCTCGACCTGGCGAACTGGCGAACTCGACCTGGCGAACTGGCAAGGCGAGCTCTGTTGGAATCGATCTAGGGTTTGAGAAAAAGTTTAACGCTTCGTTAAGCGGCGGAATTTTAAAAATTTTCTTTTTAAGTAAAACTAGTTTTTACTAACCTAGACAAGAGCATGTGCATGTAAATAAAAACTAATATGAGCTATTAAAGTTACTAACCTTTTTGATGCTTGAACGTTGATGAGCCTTTGGAAGGTTGGCAACGTTCGTCTCCCCTCGCAGCACGTCTCTCTTTTCTTTCCTCGGCACCTCGAGCAACCACGAAAGTTTCTATCACTAAATCACTCGAAAAGAAGGAATCAGTGAGTGGGCACTTTTAAACACTACGACTTAAGAACGAGTCTCGAAGTCGCAGAGCTAAACGCTAGGTCGAGTGAGGACCTAGGTGCCAAGACAAGAAAAATCGAAAATATAAACTAGAGAGAGAGAGAGGAAGGGGCGGCCAAGTCTAGAGAGAGAGTCTCTCAAATCTCTTAAACTTGGATGATTGAATTGTGAGGAAATGAGGCTCCTATTTATAGGAGAGGTCTCACCTTCAATAAGGTAGTTTCCTCTTCTATAGAATATCACATATTCATGAGCAAAATTCCTCTCTTTCCTATTGAGACACTCGGCCAAGCTAGGGCTTCTAGAAGCCTTGATTTGTTTCCTATTTTGTTCAAAGCTTGCCTTTTCTCTCAATGTGGCCGATTCCCTTATGCATCCTTATGCAAATTTGTTTCCTCTTTTTCTTTTGGCAAGTATCTAAATACATTTATGCACAAAATAAACTCTCCTATTTCTCTATTAGGGTAGGCGCCCAAGTCTCTCTAGAAGGAGCTTCTAGAAGCTTCTTCATTTGTTCATGACAACATGAGAAAGGCCCATTAAGAATTTTCAATAAAATTCTCATGAAACGAAATTAATTCACAAGGCCCAATGATCAAGTCATGGCCGAGTGAAACATGTCACAAAATGACCTTGTCAAAAAATTTATTGACATTCATTTCATCCTTTGTCTCAAAAGACAAAAATACCCTTTTAACTATTTTCGTTCTTGTTTTGGCTTAGCTTCCAGTTTAACTATTCCTATCGATGTGATTCGTGACAGTGACCTCATGGACCCAAATGAACAAAGCTTTAGCTAAACACTTGGACTCAAAAGTTCACAAACCTTTTCCAAGTTTAGCTTAATGCAACTGACTCCACTAAAGAGCTGACACTAAAAATCTCTCGGTTCAAATGAATTTATTTTCTACTCAAGAATTCGACCTAATTGTGATGAGCGGATCCACTGAATATTATCTATGTTTACCCTTCATGAATGTCATCAGCTAGTCGGGATTTACTAAATTACCATTTTACCCTTCTAGCTGTTATTTCCTCAACTCCTTTGTCGCTTGTGAATAAGTTAGAAACAATGTATTGACGAGGAGCTAACAAGTCACATTGTTTCATCCAAAAGAGTCAAGACTCAATTTGGACACTGGCCAGTTCATTTATTCACACTCCAAGGAACAAAGCATGAGGTGACATACATTGCATTTCAGCAATCTTGTACATGAATTCCATATCTATGAGAACTTCACAAAGTTACTCATGACAGACTCACAACTTAGTACTTCACCAATAGGCCTTGTTCGGAATCACATAGTGAGTCCGAACTTTGACTTTCTCAAATGAGAATATTAAGGTGTGAAATGGCATGTCTCATTTCAGGATTAAGGTAAGCATGATGCAATTCATACATAGTGACTTCGAGACATAAGAGGTTAAATGGTTTGTTCTTATCTTGTCTCTAGAAGTGCACTGGTCAATTCAGTACCTACGGAAGATACCTAGAAGAACTATAGAGTCCCAAACTCTCAATGCCTCATAACCAGACATCATAGATTCTTCTAACAATCATACTGAGGTCAATAGTCCTTTGACCCTAAGATTGCGAATATATCGTTTTAAGCAAACTACGAAGAGTTTGTTCATGCAAATCTACATTTGTCTCTTCGTAAGTTGTTAAGTTTGTTTATGGACTAAAAGACTATGGTTTTATCATAAAGCTTCAGACAAGGAAGATTGAATGAACGTTTCAACTTTATTAATGAATGAATAGGCAATTACAAGCAAAAGTCTTCATGAGACTTTATTACATCAAATGTTCAAAATAAAGACTACAACTCTTCTTGTGGGCACCATTGACAACAAACTCCCACTTGACTCAAAGAAGGTGTGTGTAGTCCTTCATGCCTAATCCCTCACGATGTTGGTCGAAGACCTTGTTCGCTAGGGCCTTGGTGAATGGATCTGCGAGGTTGTCCACCGTTGAGATCTTCTTCACTTCCACGTCTCCGCGCTGCACGATCTCTCGAATCAAATGGTACTTCCTCTCAATATGCTTAGAGCGCTTATGGCTTCTAGGTTCCTTTGAGTTAGCGACAGCCCCACTATTATCACAATAAAGGGTCATGGGCTCGTCGACGTTTGGAACAACTTCCAAATACTTAAGGAATTTCTTAAGCCATACAGCCTCTTTGGATGCTTCACAAGCAGCCACATATTCTGCCTCCGTTGTGGAGTCAGCAATGCAAGATTGCTTAATACCCCTCCATACGACAGCTCCACCATTAAGGATGAACACAGATCCCGAAGTGGATTTCCTGGAATCCTCATCCGCTTGAAAATCGGAGTCGGTATATCCCGTCATAGTCAGGTCAGTACCTGAGTATGTAAGCATCAAGTTCCTAGTTCTTCGAAGATACTTAAGAACATGCTTAACAGCAATCCAGTGCTCGGGTCCAGGGTTGGATTGGAAACGGCTAACTACGTCAACGGCGAAACATATATCAGGTCTAGTGCAAAGCATAGCATACATGAGGCTTCCTACGGCAGAGGCGTAAGGAATCTTCCTCATGTCTTCAATCACTTGTGCAGTCTTGGGAGACTGGTCCTTAGAGAGTGAAACTCCATGCCTAAAGGGTGTTTGACCCCTCTTGCAGTCTTGCATCGAGAAGCGATCCATCACCTTATCAATATAAGATGCTTGAGAGAGCGACAGGGTCCGATTTTTCCTATCTCGAAAGATTTGGATTCCCAGAATGTACGCGGCTTCTCCTAGATCCTTCATATCGAATTGCTTTGCTAGCCAGACCTTAACCTCAGATAACTTACCCACGTCATTACCAATGAGTAGTATATCATCGACATATAGTACCAGAAACACAACTTTGCCTTCGTGTATTAACTTGTAAACACAAGGCTCATCTATTGACTGCTTAAAGCCGAAGCTCTTTACAGTTTCATCGAATCTTATATTCCATGACCTAGATGCTTGCTTTAGTCCATAAATGGATTTAAGCAACTCACAAACCTTGGTCTCTTGACCTTTATCCACGAAACCGTCTGGTTGAGCCATGTAAATGCGCTCGTCAAGATTGCCATTCAGAAAGGCTGTCTTGACATCCATTTGCCAGATCTCATAGTCGAGAGCTGCAGCTATGGATAGGAGTATGCGGATGGATTTAAGCATCGCGACTGGCGAGAAGGTTTCTTCATAGTCAATCCCTTCTTGTTGGGTATAACCCTTTGCCACAAGTCGTGCTTTGAACGTCTCGACGTTCCCATCAGGACCCCTTTTCTTCTTGTATATCCACTTACACCCTACGGGTTTAACCCTTCAGGAAGGTCTACAAGTTTCCAGACTTTGTTGACATACATCGAGTGCATCTCAACTTTCATGGCGTCAAGCCAAAGGTTTGATTCAGAACAAGCCATTGCTTGGCTATAGGAAACAGGATCATCCATGTCGGAGACGGCTACAAGAGAGTCTCCATAAGACATGTACCTGTCAGGCTTTTGAGTAGCCCTCCCACTACGTCGAAGTACTACTTGACGAGATTCTGATGAGTTAGGTTGTGTTTCAGTTGGGGTAAGAACAGTTCTCACAGACGAGGTAGAAGCTTCCTCACCCAACTTTTCTTCAAGCACAATTTTGCTTCTAGGTTTTGCATCCTTCATAAAGTCCTCCTCAAGGAAACGAGCATTCGTGCTAACGAAAGTCTTATCGTCCTCGGGACTATAGAAAGTAAAACCTTTGGTTTCCTTCGGATATCCTACAAACAGGCACAATTCTGACCTACTAGCCAACTTGCTAGTCTTTTGCCTCAGCACGTGTGCAGGGCAACCCCAAATTCGGATGCGGCCAAGATTTACTTTACGGCCAGTCCATCGTTCATAAGGAGTACCAGGAACCGTTTTGGACGGAACTTGGTTCAGAATGTAGGCGGCTGTTTCGAGGGCATATCCCCAAAAGGAAAGCGGGAGTGATGAGTAACTCATCATTGATCTAACCATCTCCATAAGAGTTCGGTTTCTTCTCTCTGACACTCCGTTTTGTTGAGGTGTGCCAGGTGCGGTAAGCTGAGAAGCGATACCTTCTTCTTAAAGAAAGTCATCGAACTCTCCAGACATATACTCACCACCTCGATCAGATCGAAGGATTTTGATCACTTTGCCAGTTTGCTTTTCTACTACAGCCCTAAAGACCTTAAATACGTTAAAGGTCTCGGATTTGTGTTTAAGCAAATAGACAAACCCATATCTTGAGTAATCATCAGTGAAGGTAACGAAGTATTCGTATCCTCCACGTGCCTGTTGGTTGAGCGGACCACATACATCAGAATGTATTAGTTCCAGCAACTCAGTGGCTCTTCGACCCTTATCGGAGAAAGGGCGCTTAGTCATTTTTCCTTCTATGCAGGATTCACAAGTAGTTAGTGAACCTATTGCAGAGGCTTGGAGTGGACAATCCCTCACAAGTCTCTTAATCCTATCTAGACTGATATGACCAAGTCTTAAGTGCCAGAGGTATGTTGATTTTGTTAGATCGGAGGATTCAGAAAGTTTGATCCTCTTTGACTCCCTAATTAGATCATTATCTATTTCGGTGTCTAAAAGAGAAGGTTGAGTGGGATAGATGTAGAAAAGAGCATTCTTCATACATGCATCAGTGACAAAAGAATTATCAGGAAACGAAATACGAATTCCATTCTTAATGAACTTTAAACAACAATCTTGCTCACGAAGACGAGCAACGGATATTAAGTTCTTCCCAAAGGTAGGAACAAAATAAACATTATTCAAGTTTAAAGTGCGGTCTTCAAAAGACAGCGTCACGGATCCCACAGCCTTTGCGGACACCAGGCTCCCATCACCCCATTTGAAACAGAACTCGCCTTCCTCTAAGCTTTTGGTTTTCTTGAAACCATTCAAAGAACAACAAATATGGTTAGTAGCAGCGGAGTCAAGAATCCACGTTGATACATTATCAGCTACTAAGCATGCTTCGGTAACTAGTACAACACTGTGTTCCTTTGCTTTGAGATAGGCAGGACAGTTCTTTTTATCGGCTTTGTAAGGTCTGTTCTTAGTTCCAGAGGTGGAGGCTTTTTGCTCAGTAGCATGTGCCTCTCCTTGATTCCTCTTTCTCTTAGTGAGACCTACAGCAGTGTGAAGTTCTTCCATAAGCTTGGTAACAGTGTACTCTAGCTTGTTAATGGAATAGTTCATCATGGAGGTATCAAGAGATGCGGGGAGAGTTTCTAAGATCACATCTATGACATTCTTCCCATCAATCTCAGATCCTAGAATTTCCATTTTACTCAGATGACTAATGATCAATATCATAAAGTCTCCAACAGGAGTCCTAGCCTTCATGCGACAGTTCATAAACTATCGGACTGCTTGTTGCCTTGTTTGACGCCTTTGCCCTCCAAACATCTCAAGGAGATTGTAGAGCATGTCAGCGGCAGTCTCGATGTCACGATGTTGCTCTTTCAACATATTGTTCATAGATGCCAAGATATAGCACCTCACAATCTCATCGGATCGAAGCCAGGCCGCCAAGTCGTCTATGTCCTCTTGAGTTGAATCATCATTCGTCAGAGGAGGACACGGGGTGGTGAGTACCCTATTTGTGCTTGTTAACGGTAGGTATTATGTCGAGGTTACGTTTCGAATCGACGTAATTGTCGCCTTCGAGTTTATTCGAGGAAAGAATTGTAGAGAGAGGGTTGAGAGACATATTGCCTATAAAAGTTGAAACAAGTTTATGATTAGTCTTTGGTTTAGGATTTAAGTTTCATTAAGACTTTTGTAAAACCCAAAGGTGTTATAAACCAAACGATAATTTACTCCCTCAAGAGAAGGCCGCAAAAAATCTCCATTTATAAGTAAATGACACATCATTAATGCTAAGCCAAGATGTCAATACATCTATTTTGACTAGCCACCTTGTAAATTGGTTTGATCACTCACATCCTTTCGCAGAGCCTCAAGGGAGGATACTAGGGATTGAGCCTAAGCGTGCAACCAACCACTTAGTCCAAAAGATCAGCTCTGAAAAACAATCCCCCAAGGGGAGGCCTTGCCATCATTGCATCACGCTCGGACGTAGCTCATTGAGCAATGATCGAAGCAATAACGCCTTGGAGTACTCACATTTAAGTGAGGGTCGCAAGAGCGGCTCTTAGTCCCACGTTATTGCATCTTTCACTAGTGTTGGGGATCGCGGGTTACAAACAACGAATATAACCCTCCCACTTAGTTTTTGGAGTTGGTTCATCGACTCTTATAAGTTCGGAAACAAATTTCCTAGTTAGAGAGCGACAGAGCGGACAACTAGAAGAGAATCCTAGATCGACATGTTCAGAGCAGTATTAGTGCATAAAGGCACAAGGGACATACTGGATCTTTTCCTATTTTCTATTTCGGGAAAGTGCGTGAGGGAAGTGTGAACTTCGACTCACTCGAACACTTGAAAGTTTGAGATTACACATCTTTTTATTCTTCGGCTTGTCTACAAGGAGACCTCCCACTCAAATTTTCAAGAGCATATAGATTTTGAACATATGTGATATAGATATAGTTTTGAAAACATTTTGAAAAATTATTTGATTTGGATGACAAAATATTTTCAAGTTTGAAAGTGAAAACGGTTTTTCAAAATTCAAACTAGTTTTGTAAAAATTCAATTTCAATTAATCTTTCAAAAATCAAAACTTTTAATCTTTACACATCATGTTTATAATCATATGAAAAACATTTTTTCTCAAGAAAGTTTTCTCATTAGAGTTCTATAACTCATGGTAGTGGGGTTTGAAAATCCGGATTTCTAAAAAACTGGAGTTTCAAACAGCCGCGCACCTTGGAGTAAAATCGCCATATCTGGCGGCTCCGATGTCCTTTTCAGCCGAAACCGGTGGCATTGGACAGAGGACAGACAGAGCTTTAATTTCATTCAAGAATCATTAAATTTCGATTTCTGAGCAGAGAGTTATGCCACTTTTAATGCGGGTTTACTCCAGCTCGAAGAAAAAGAAATAAATTAAAACTTGGTCCTACTTAGGTGCGAAAAAGAATCAAGTGTAACGGAATGTTTTAAGATGTTGTTTAAAGCTTTTATTTGTGTTTTATTAGCAAGGTAATAACAAGGCATAAAAGAAATAACAACAAGCATAAAACGATTCAAGTAAAAATAAGAAACTAGCAAGGTAACAAAACTAGTCACAAAATTTTACTCGAAAATTCTCAAACCTTTAAAACACGTTTTTCAATATAAAAAATTAAAAACTTTTAGAACTGATTCTAATGTGTTTTAAAAACATCCCAAACTCATAGAAAATCAACATGGTTTTTAATTTAAAGGCATGAGCAATAAATTAAAAAAAAATCTAAGATTACAATTCTAACTTGTCACAAAATTAGTAAACTTTCGAAAATTATTTTCAAGCTCATAATTTAAAAGCATGCACATGCATTCCTTTGACCATAGCTCTGATACCATTTGTTGGAATCGATCTAGGGTTTAAGAAAAAGTTTAACGCTTCGTTAAGCGGCGGAATTTTAAAAATTTTCTTTTTAAGTAAAACTAGTTTTTACTAACCTAGACAAGAGCATGTACATGTAAATAAAAACTAATATGAGCTATTAAAGTTACTAACCTTTCTTGAAGCTTGAACCTTGTAGAAGCTTTTGGAAAGTTGCAACGCTCGTCTCCCCTCGCAGCACGTCTCTCTTTCTTTCCTCGGCACCTCGAGCAACCACGAAAGTTTCTTGTTGTCGCACGAAAATGAACAACTATTTAAAACCTCGGGCGGTTCGATCCAAGGCCGGACCAAGTGATCGCACCCGGGCCAAGAGTGTGAACTCGATAGTCTCGAGCTAGGGTTCTCTCCGATCAACCCGCCTCTCGGGAGAGGTAGGGGGTGAGGAGGGTGAGTGACCGTGCCTTGGTTGTCGGCTGCCTACGTACCCGTGCGTGGGATCAGGTCAGAACGTAGTTCAAGCGTATGTGACGCAGTATGAGGCGCGGAGCCTTGGCGGAGAGGCGTGCTCGACGAAGGAAACGGGGCGCGAGGAGTCCTCGGCAGCGTCTCGGAACTTCGGAGATCGCGTACGCGTCTAGCGTGTTAGACGCGCAAGGGTAGCTCTAGTTGAGAACCCTAGGGGCGTGCTTGAGCACCGGAGAACGTTCGGTCAAAGGGAGCGCCGTCCGGGAATTTCCCGTGAGTGCTTCGGGACCTTTGAGAACGAGGGAGAGAGAAGAGAACCTGCTTCAGGCCAAATATGGCATCCAGAGAAGCAGAGAAATCGAGCGTGTCGATAAGAGATGAAGAGAATTATTAGATATTCTTGGATATCTTGGGATGGCTTTCCCCTCAATGGGAGAGGGTATTTATAGGTGTTTGGGAGCCTTAGAAGGTCCCTTTTTCGTCCATGTGGGACTAGGAATGCGTGTGGCATCAAGTGGAGGCGCACGGCGCGCGCGGCGCACAAAGGGCGGCGCACAACGCGCGGCGCGCGGCGCGCGGCGCAGGGGGCGCGGCGCGGGACGCGCGGCGCAGGACGCGCGGCGCAGGGTTCCTTGACCGGCGCGGCGCGCTGCCTGGCCGGCGCGGCGCGCTTCCTGCTGCCCGGCTGGCCGGTGCAGCGCGTTGCGCGCGCAGTGAGCGGCTCGTCTTGCCGGGCTCTTGCGGGCCTTCGAATGCCATTCTTCTCACGTGAAATATGAAGCTTTCTACTTGATGAGAGTGACTCGATCCGAGGGGCAAGGCTCGGCCCGGTGAGAGCGACTAGCGACTTGATTCGAGGAGTGACTCGAGGATGACTCGAGGCTCGACTCGAAAATGACTCGAGGCTCGACTCGAGGGACAATTAAAGGCTCGACTCGAGGAACCATTCAAGGCTCGACTCAAGGAGCGAAGCTCGACTCGAGGAGATTGACTCAAGGCTCGACTCGAGGAGCGAAGCTCGACTCGAGGAGTCAGGAGTTTGGGCTAGGGCTTGAAGATTTGCCGCTCTTCAGGACCTCCGGCCTGACCATCGGCCCTTTGAGCGACGTGCCTTCTTGGCGTCTCGGGTTTTCCGAAAACGACCGACAACATTAGCCCCCCAAGTTCGTCGTTCGGGAGGCGTCCCAGCGATGAACTTTTTGTTCTTCTAGTTGGGTGTTTGAGGAAAATGTTTCCCGTGCCTTGTGGCCCCGAGGAAAATTTTTTCCTCTTCTCTTTTTCCTTTCTTTTCTTTCTTCTTTTTTTTTTTTTTTTTTTTTTTTTTAGGGGGTGGCCGCGCGGCGCGCGCCCTGGACGGCGCGGCGCGCGGTCTGCGCTGCACGACCCGCGCGGCGCGCGGGCTTGGCGCGCGGCGCGCCCCGTGCGCGGGGCTGGGTCGCTTCGCGCGGGAGAACTCCGACTTTTTGGAGTTTCTACTCCGATTTTGCTCCTTGTGGGAGTAGGATTTCGACTCCTACCCCCCTAGAAGTCTATAAATAGACCTCCCCCCTTCCCTTTACTCCTCACATTATTTTTTCTCTTTTCTTACACTTGTTTTCTTCTTTTACGTTTGCATTATGGGTGTCCCTCCCCTTTTCTCAGCTGAGAGTCCCGAGATTGATTTCTCTCTCTTGTTTCAGGGTTCTGAACACGCAGAGGATGATCTCTTCGCGGGATTAAGGGAAGTTCCTCTGCACGTGGAAGAAAATCCAAGCGGAGTAGAGCAGTGGTTGGAGGAAGGCGAGCTGGGTGCGACCGTGCCCGCTGCTCAGCCTCTCGAAGAGTGCGCGCCAACTGGGCGCGGTACAGGCGGGGAGTTTGATCGTCCCGCGTCCGGGGAGCCTGCCCCTCGCCTCGTGATCAACTTAGTTGGCGGGGGGGTCCGTGACAAAGTTCGCCTCGACGCGCCGCAGTCCGACTTGGGCTTTCAAGGCGCGCCGGGAGATGTTACGGACGCGGATGCGGTGACTCCGCTAGAGTCGGTTCTCGACGAGATAGACTGCGTGGACGACTTTGGTCCCGAGTCTGAAGATCCCGGAGGTGAGTCAGAGACATGTCCGGGGGCCGAAGGCCTCGCATCGGAGTGTCCCGAGGTACCGTCGGCAGCTGCCACGGTCGTGTCGGAGGGCAGGGACCCTTCCGTGGAGCCAGGGGATTCTCAGCCTGAGACCCCTGACGCGGAGGCGTTGGTATCGGCGAGGTCGCTTGCTAGGACGGAGTGGTATCCCGAGGAGGGCCTTGCTGCTCCCGAGGACTTCGATTGTTCGGGGGTTGATGCTTCGAGCACGCTTACCTACCGGACATTCGTCGGTCTCCGGGAGGGTTTTGCCATTCCGTCATCCGTGGCGCTTCTCCGTCCTTTAAAGGACGACCGTCCTTTCCGGCCTCGTCGTGGTTTCGCCGCAGTTTCAGTTGCGAGTCTTAACTGCGGGTTGCGGCTGCCGTTTCAACCCATCGTTCAGCAGCTTCTCGCCCGTCTGGGGGTGCACGCATGTCAGATGAGCCCGGCATTCTACCGCATAGTGGCGATGTGCCATATGGAGTGGCATTGCCAGACCGAGCGGGTGATGACCGTGAGTGATTTTCGCAATCTCATCGCGGTCTTTCCTGCGCCCGGGCAACCCAGTTTCTTTGTGGCCCGCGATCGACGGAATACTAAGCTGATCATCGATTCAGAGAAGTACAATCGACGACCGTGGGTGTGGGTCTCGGCGGAGGCTTTTGGTGACGCCCCGCTCCGGTTCGGCCCCTTGTCCGAGTTTCCTGCTAACGAGGGGGCCGATGATCTCGACTTTGTGAAGGAGATCCGAGGAATGTCGGAGGCTCGGAAAGCCGTTGAACGATTTCGTTCTCCTGAGCTGATGGCTTCCACTGGGTGGTTCCCGCCGTTTCCTCAGCGGACCGAGGGTACCCCAAGTGCCGCATCATCTCTCTCGATCGGCGATCCTCAAGGTATGTTGACGTTTCGTATTTTTGCTTTTGTTTTTAGCTCAAGGTTTTGACTTTGTCGCTTTTGCAGTCTCTTCGGCTAGGGCGAGGGCTCGGGCTCGTCTAGCGAAGGCTTCCCGGGACCCGAAGTCGTTGGCGGCGGTTCGCCGTCGGATTGCTGCGCGGGATGGTCGGGAGAAACTCGATACCGATCATCGGGCGGAGAGCGGTCCTCGCGCTTCCTTGAAGCGACCTTCCTCCTCGGCTTTGCCAGACACGTCTTCGGACTCTAAACGCGTGAATTCGATGGTCGACGTGGAGGCCGCGGAGGTTAGGGGGGAATGTTCCCTGGGCCTTGCTCAATCTTCGATGAAGATGTGGAAGAGCGTTGTGGCCAGCAGTGACGTAGAGTTCTTTCGTCACGGCGTTTCCGATGCACAGAGAGTGAGTTTCCCTTGCCTCATTTGCGATGAATCTGTCTTTCGCTAAACTGTCTTTTTGGCCTTCTCAGGTGCTTGCTCGAGCGACCCGGGGCGAGAAGATCCTTCACGACCTCATCAGGCGGATGAGTCGCGCTCAGGAAGAGCTTGCTCAAGCGAAGTCTCAGTTGGCTCACGCCGAGCGAGGTTCTCACTCAAAGGCGGAGTTTGCGAGTCTCCGCGAGCAGCTTCAGGAGGCTCGCGTGGAGCTGGGAGTTACCCGCGGCAAGTGCGACCGTGCTCAGGCGGCGGTGGCGAAGATGGCTGAGGAGCTAACGACGGAACGTCAAGCCCTTGAAGTGGCGACTCGATCGACGGAGGTCTTCCGGAGCGAAGCGCGGGACCTTCGACGTCAGTTGGAATCGCGCACGGAAGAAGTTGGCATTCTTCAGGGCCAGCTTACATCGAGTGAGGCTGCCCGTGTTCGTGCGGAGCGTAAGCGTGACTCCTTGGCGGAGGAGGTGGCTCGGGTCACCGAGGAGAAAGCCGCGGCGGAGCAGCTTGCGTCCGACCTTCAGGACGACTTTGATGTCGGAGTCGAGGAGGCAAGGCATGCAGCGGCGGTGGAGTGTCGGGACGCCACAGCTGCCGAGAATGTTTCTCGGGGGGTCACCTTCGACTTCTTCGACTCGCTTTTCCCGCCACTCGACGGGGCCGACCCTGTGGGCGACGATCCCGCCGAGTGATCGTTTTCTTTCCTTATTTTTCCTGCGCAAATGTTTTAGCGCGTGCTTTTTAGGTTTTTCCGTTCAGCGCACTTGTCTTAGCGCTTGCTTACTAGGATATTTCCCTTTAGCGCACTTGTCTTAGCGCATGCTTTCTAGGTTTTGAGGCAGTTCCCCCTTTCTTTTATGAGGAGTTATTCATTTATTTCTATGAATGTTTTCGCATACTTATCTTCTACGGCATGCATGGATGGTCACTTGTTTGTGTCAATGATTTTGTCCATCCTTTTATCTCAGTAGGATACTTTTTCAAACACGCCAGTCACTTGGATGGTTTGTGTTCTTAAGCATTTTCAACTGCGAGTCAGCCATGCTACGTAGGTGTGTTACGCACGCCGGATTGCGCCACGTGGGCGTCTCAAATCGCGCCATGTAGGCATCTTGGGTTGCGCCATGTAAGCGACTTACGTGCGCCATGTAGGTGCCTTACGGGTTGCGCCTTTACGTGACTTACGTGCGCCATGTAGGCGTCTTAGGTTGCGCCATGTAGGCGTCTTACGGGCTGCGCCTTTACGCGGCTTACGTGCGCCATGTAGGCGTCTTAGGTTGCGCCATGTAGGCGTCTTACGGGTTGCGCCTTTACGCGACTTACGTGCGCCATGTAGGCGTCTTAGGTTGCGCCATGTAGGCGTCATACGGGCTGCGCCTTTACGCGACTTACGTGCGCCATGTAGGAGTCTTAGGTTGCGCCATGTAGGCGTCTTACGGGCTGCGCCTTTACGCGACTTACGTGCGCCATGTAGGCGTCTTAGGTTGCGCCATGTAGGCGTCTTACGGGTTGCGCCTTTACGCGACTTACGTGCGCCATGTAGGCGTCTTAGGTTGCGCCATGTAGGCGTCTTACGGGCTGCGCCTTTACGCGACTTACGTGCGCCATGTAGGCGTCTTAGGTTGCGCCATGTAGGCGTCTTACGGGCTGCGCCTTTACGCGACTTACGTGCGCCATGTAGGCGTCTTGGGTTGCGCCATGTAGGCGTCTTACGGATTGCGCCTTTACGCGACTTACGTGCGCCATGTAGGCGTCTTAGGTTGCGCCATGTAGGCGTCTTACGGGCTGCGCCTTTACGCGACTTACGTGCGCCATGTAGGCGTCTTAGGTTGCACCATGTAGGCGTCTTACGGGCTGCGCCTTTACGCGACTCACGTGCGCCATGTAGGCGTCTTAGGTTGCGCCATGTAGGCGTCTTACGGGCTGCGCCTTTACGCGACTTACGTGCGCCATGTAGGCGTCTTAGGTTGCGCCATGTAGGCGTCTTACGGGCTGCGCCTTTACGCGACTTACGTGCGCCATGTAGGCGTCTTAGGTTGCACCATGTAGGCGTCTTACGGGCTGCGCCTTTACGCGACTTACGTGCGCCATGTAGGCGTCTTAGGTTGCGCCATGTAGGCGTCTTACGGGCTGCGCCTTTACGCGACTTACGTGCGCCATGTAGGCGTCTTAGGTTGCGCCATGTAGGCGTCTTACTGGCTGCGCCTTTACGCGGCTTACGTGCGCCATGTAGGCGTCTTAGGTTGCGCCATGTAGGCGTCTTACGGGCTGCACCTTTACGCGACTTACGTGCGCCGTGTAGGCGTCTTAGGTTGCGCCATGTAGGCGTCTTACGGGCTGCGCCTTTACGCGACTTACGTGCGCCATGTAGGCGTCTTGGGTTGCGCCATGTAGGCGTCTTACGGATTGCGCCTTTACGCGACTTACGTGCGCCATGTAGGCGTCTTAGGTTGCGCCATGTAGGCGTCTTACGATTTTTTTGGTGGAGCGTGTTCTTTTGAGAGTTTCCTTACCATAGCTAGCCCCCCCAAGTTTTTTGGGTTATAAGTTAATTATTGATAACCAGAAAACTTGCATAAAACGAAATTGAAATGGAAAACTTGAGTTTTATTACTTTTGCGAAAAAAACTTGCGAGAAATTTTAAATCCTAAAACATTGGCTCGTAGGCCTTATTGAAAATGGAAATAAAAGCGATAAAAAAGCGGGGGACGCTAGCTACTGATATTACTGCCTCAAGTGTTCCGCGTTCCACGGGTGGCGAATCGGAGTCCCGTCCGTGTGCTCGATGTAATATGTCCCGTCGTGAATGACTTTGCGGACTCTGTAAGGGCCTTCCCAGTTTGGGCCTAGGACGCCGGCGCCTTGGACTTGTGTGTTTTGGAACACTCGTCTGAGGACAAGGCTTCCGACGGCAAAGGTTCGCCTTTTGATTTTGGAGTTGTAGTATCTTTCGACCTTGCGTTTCTGTGCGGCGAGGCGTCGGAATGCTTCCGCCCTCTTTTCGTCGATCAGGTCCAACTCAAGGCGCATGGCCTCGTTGTTTTCCGCTTCGTCGAACGTGTCGACTCGGAACGTGGGTATCTCGGTTTCAATTGGAACCACAGCCTCGACCCCATATGCAAGGGAGAATGGCGTCTCGCCGGTGGCGTTTCGCGCGGTTGTCCTATACGCCCATAGGACGAATGGTAATTCATCGGCCCAGGCGCCTTTCTTGTCTTCGAGCTTCTTTTTCAGGTTGCTCTTGATAGTCTTGTTGACTGCCTCGACTTGGCCGTTGGCCTGAGGATGTCGCGGCGAGGAGAAGGTCTTGCTGATCTTCAGTTGATCGCAGATATCTCTTACTCGCGCGTTGTCAAATTGTGCCCCGTTGTCGGTCACAATCGAGGCGGGGATACCGTGTCTGCATATGATGTTCTTCCAGATGAAGTTCGTCGTGTTTGCTTCAGTTATTCTGGCAAGCGGCTCGGCCTCTACCCACTTAGTGAAGTAGTCGATGGCGATAATGGCGTACTCGTATTGCCTTGGCGCTCTAGGGAGCTTGCCAATGATGTCCACGCCCCACTTAGCAAAGGGACGTGGGACAACGATGCTGCTTAACGGGGTCGGGGGCTGTCGCGGAATTTCCGCGAAGCGCTGGCATTTATCGCAACGCCTTGCCCATTCGCAAGCATCTCGCTTCATGGAAGGCCAGAAATAGCCTTGCTTGAGCGCTTTGAGCGCATGGGAAGTCCCAGCGGCGTGGTTTCCGCAGATGCCTTCATGGATTTCGCGGAGGACCTTGGTCGACTCAACGCTATCGAGGCATCGGAGCAGCGGTGTCGAGTAACCGCGCTTATAGAGCGTGCCCTCACGGAGCGTGTATTTGGATGCTAAGGCCCTCAATTTATCGGCTTCCTTGCGGTCTTCGGGGAGTTCCCCTCTTCGCAAAAACTCGACAATTGAGTCCATCCAAGTGGGCTGAGATGCCACTTCTATGGTCCTGACTTCGTCTCGGGAGACGGATGGTCGTGGGAGAGATTCAATGGGCACAGTCCCCAATCCGTCTTCGTCGATGCCAGATCCGAGGCGAGCAAGCGCATCAGCCTCCGAATTTTGTTCTCTCGGGATTTGGTGAATCTCGAACCAAGAGAAGGCCTCGAGTTTGGAGTTCGTCTTAGCCAGGTATGCGACCATGTTGGGCTCCTTGGCGATGTAATCTCCCTTAACCTGGTTTACGATCAACTGCGAGTCGCAGTGTATTCGCAGGTTATGGGAGCCGAGCTTCTGAGCTAGCTCTATCCCTACAATGAGCGCTTCGTATTCGGCTTCATTGTTGGAGGCTTGGAAGCCGTAGTGGAGGGCATATCGCAGCTTTTCCCCATCGGGGTTAATTAGGATTATTCCGGCGCCAGCCCCCCGAGCATTAGATGCTCCGTCTACGTATAACTCCCAGACGGGACCCGTTGGGTCTACCTTCCTTTTCCGAGTTAGCTCGTTATTGTTTAAGTCAGTTTCCGCTCTTCCCATATCGGGAGCGTAGGAGAATTCTGCCACGAAGTCGGCTAAGGCCTGCCCCTTTATAGCCGTTCTTGGGTGGAACTCAATCCCGTACTCGCTCAATTCCTGGGACCAGATCGCCATGCGAGTCGACGTTCCCTTTTGAAGAGCTTTACCGATTGGATGCTCAGTTCGCACCGCAATTGGGTGAGCTTGGAAGTACGGTCGTAGCTTCTTAGCTGCCGTTACGAGGGCCAGAGAAAGTTTCTCAATCTCGGTATAGCGTGTTTCCGCGTCGAGTAAGGCCTTGCTTACGTAGTAGATTGGCCATTGGACCTTGTTCTCTTCGCGGACAAGGACGGCGCTTACAGCTCTTTCAGAGACGGCGAGATACACGTACAGCATCTCGCCCTCTTTTGGTTTAGAGAGGAATGGTGGGGACCCAAAGTAAGCCTTCATTTCTTGGAAGGCACTTTCGCATTCGTCCGTCCACTCAAAGCCGTCCGTCCTCTTCAGAGCTTTGAAGAACGGTTGACACTTGTCGGTGGCTTTAGACACGAAGCGTGTCAGAGCGGCAATCCGACCGGTCAGGCTTTGCACTTCTTTGACTCGCCTTGGCGACTTCATTTCAAGGAGTGCCTTGATTTTTTCCGGGTTCGCTTCTATGCCTCGTCGGCTGACGATATAACCGAGGAACTTTCCGGATTCAACCCCGAATACGCATTTGTTGGGGTTGAGCTTCATTTTATATCGGCGGAGGATTGTGAACATCTCCCTAAGGTCGCGTACGTGATTAGTTGCCAGCAGGCTTTTAACGAGCATGTCGTCCACGTATACTTCCATTGTCTTGCCGATTTGATCGGCGAAGATCCGATTTACCAAGCGTTGGTATGTTGCTCCCGCGTTCTTAAGGCCGAAAGGCATGACCTTGTAACAGTAGAGACCTCGATCAGTGACAAAGGTTGTCTTAATTTGATCGGGCTCGTGCATTCGAATTTGGTTGTAGCCTGAATAGGCGTCCATGAAGCTTAGGAGTTCATGGCCGGCCGTGGCGTCCACCAGTTGTTCGATGCGCGGGAGTGGAAAGCAATCCTTAGGGCAGGCTTTGTTAAGATCTTTGTAATCTATACAAATTCGCCACTTCCCGTTGGGCTTTTTTACCATTACCACGTTGGCGACCCACTTGGGGTACTTAGCCTCTCGAATGAAGTTTGCGGTGAGGAGTTTCTCGACCTCTTCATTTATGGCCAGGTATCGTTCTGGGTTGAACGTTCGTCTAGCCTGTACTTTTTCGGCGACCTTTGGGTCGTCGTTCAGTCGGTGCACTATTACCTCGGGATCGATTCCGGGCATGTCCGCATGAGTCCATGCAAAAACATCCTTGAACTCCCTAAGGAAGGCGGTAAGCTGAGTTTTGATGGCGAGTGGAAGTCGGGTGCCGATTTTTACAACTTGATCAGGCTTCGACTCGTCCAGGACGATTGGCACAAGATCATCGGAGGTTTCCACTTTAAGTCTTTCGATTTCATCACGGGGGTCAAGTTCTCCGAACTTCCTTGCATCCCTTAGGTTGCATGGGTAATCGTCTTCCAGTTGGAAGATTGTGTTGACCGCTTTTCCCGCGGACTTGCCATCAACTCCTTGCACGTAGCATATCCTGGCTTGGGATTGGTCTCCAGCCATGATGCCAATTCCCCCTTCGGTGGGGAACTTCACCAGTAGGTGATACGTGGAAGTGATTGCCCTCAGCCGGTTCAACGTGGGTCGCCCAATGATTAAGTTGTAGGGCGACTCTTGATCGACCACTAGGAATGGGACCATGTGGACGGCTTCGATTCCTCCAGGGGTTCCAAAGGTGACCGGCAGGTCGATGATGCCCTCAGTCATAACCTTTTCCCCAGTGAACCCAAACAATGGCGTTTGGGTCGGAGTCGGGCGCAGCCCCCCGAGCTTCATGCGCTCTAGGGTGGACTTGAAAATTATGTCGGCAGCGCTGCCGTTATCAATGAGAACCCTTTTCACCAAGTTATTGGCCACTTGGGCTTTGAGTACGATCGCGTCATTGTGCGGATGCACAACTCGCTTGGCCTCTTCATTGGTGAAATACATCGTCTCGTGGGGCACGGACGGAGGTTCTTCATATGTGAAGTTGACGTGCATAGCAGCGTCTTCCTGAGACACGGCCCTAAGGAATTTCTTCCGTTGACGGGCCGAATCCCCATCCTGTGGACCTCCCAGTATGGTGGTTACCACGTGCAGTTGTGGGTTGGCGTTGGCAGTAGCCGGAGTTTGGTTGGCAGAGGCGGCTGCTCCTCCTCCTTGACCAGACTGCTGTCTGTTCGCGGTGGGGCCCGCAGCGCCAATCATGCGCAACACGAACTCCTTCAGCTCGCCCCGTTGGATCAGAGCCTCGATTTGCCTTTTGAGGTTGTAGCATTCCGAGGTCAAATGACCATATTCCCGATGGAACTCACAATACCTGGACCGATCGCGAGTTGCGGGATCCTTCTTCATTGGAGCCGGGGGCGTGAACTTGTCACGTGCCAGAGCCAAGATCCTTTCCGGCGCCGTGTTCAGCGGCGTGAACGACGAGTACCCTTTGAAGTTTTCCGCAAGTCGCGGTTTCTGAGGTACAGGGGGTTGGTTGTTAGGAACCTGGTTCCCCTTGTTTCGCCTCTTACGAGGTTCGTTCTGCTCGCTGATAGGTTCTTCCCGACGGCGAGAGCTTTGATTAGTGCCCTTGCGGCCGTCGAGGTAGTCTTCGACTCCCATGAAGGTCTTAGCTCGAGTCATTAACTCGGCCATGGTGGAAGGGACACGGCCGACGACAGACTTGAGGAAGTCACTCGTGCGCAAGCCTTCTATGATAGCGGCAATCGCGTCACTGTCGTCAAAGCGGTCGACCTTGTTTGACTCTTCTGTGAATCGGGCGAGGTATCGTCTAAGAGACTCGCCACTCTCTTGCCTGATTGACCACAGGTACATCTTGGTTTTCTTTTGGACCATAGACGTAGCGAATCGTGCTAGGAACATGTCCTTCAGGTCTTTGAACGAGTGGATGCTTCCTGGTCTCAAGTTTTTGAACCACTCAAAGCCGGGTCCGGTGAGGGTCAAACTAAAGGCTTGGCACATGGCACCAGGAGAAACACCCTGCATCGTCATCCAGGTTTCATAGTGCTGGATGTGGTAAGCAGGATCTGCTTTCCCATCATAGGGAGCGAGGTTCGGGAGCTTGAAATTCCCCGTACAAACCTCAGCCAATATCTGAGTAGTGAAAGGCGATGAGTTCTCCTCAACGACTCCGTAGGCGCTTCCACCTATTCCGTATTCTCGGAGATCTCGTACCTCATTTCGAAGGTTGTGGATCATAGTGACCACATCGAGACCGGTCGTTGGAGTAACCCCTTGATCGGGAGGAGTCACCTGCAGCCTCTCGTTAGACCCCTGTCCTGCACGGCGGTTCCCGTTAGTTGGGGCTGCCAGCGGGATGTTGGGTCTAGAGCTTAGTCGCTCTCTCAGATCATTGCCACGCCCCATGCGTTGAGCAGTGAGGTGGTCCCTAAGATCAGGGCTGGCCGTATGGAGGCGCCGGCTCTGCTTGCGGCGTTGCGCTCTCCGCGCGCCCTGACTTTCCGCAACATTCTCCCTCGGACCTAGTCGGTCGAGGGCCGAACGTCGGGAATTCCCCTCTTGAGAAGCTAACGGCGCATCGCCTGTTCGGGGAAAGGGATTCGACGGACCGGCTTCAAACACGGCGGGGAGTCCCCCGTCCTTCGTAAGAGAAGTCTCGACATCCTCCGAGTCACCAGTATCCTCATAATCAGGGTCGCGGCTTTCCTCGTTGAGGTTCTCAGGATCCCCGTTGGGGATCGTCGTGTCACGCATAGGTTGCTTCGCAGCCAGTTGGTGGTGATACCTTGCGTTCCTCGCCTTCAGTCGGCGGATACTCTCCTCCAACTCCGTGATGCGGTTGTCCCTGCTATCAGGAGATGGAGATGGTGAGCGGGTCGAGCTCTCTTCGTGGAGCGACTCTTCGTCACCATGCGCTCGGGAGCGCAAGAAGTATTTCTTGGTCTTAGCGACGTTTTCGGGGTTGTTTGCGCCCTCAGAACGTACGGGTGGTTGGCTACTCATCGTTTCTCAAGTTCGAGAAGGTTGAGTTCGCAGAAGAAAAGAAGAAGATGAATAGAAGGGATTTCGGGCTGAATAGGTCGGGAAGTCCCCTCCTTCTAGCGCCAAAATGTTGTCGCACGAAAATGAACAACTATTTAAAACCTCGGGCGGTTCGATCCAAGGCCGGACCAAGTGATCGCACCCGGGCCAAGAGTGTGAACTCGATAGTCTCGAGCTAGGGTTCTCTCCGATCAACCCGCCTCTCGGGAGAGGTAGGGGGTGAGGAGGGTGAGTGACCGTGCCTTGGTTGTCGGCTGCCTACGTACCCGTGCGTGGGATCAGGTCAGAACGTAGTTCAAGCGTATGTGACGCAGTATGAGGCGCGGAGCCTTGGCGGAGAGGCGTGCTCGACGAAGGAAACGGGGCGCGAGGAGTCCTCGGCAGCGTCTCGGAACTTCGGAGATCGCGTACGCGTCTAGCGTGTTAGACGCGCAAGGGTAGCTCTAGTTGAGAACCCTAGGGGCGTGCTTGAGCACCGGAGAACGTTCGGTCAAAGGGAGCGCCGTCCGGGAATTTCCCGTGAGTGCTTCGGGACCTTTGAGAACGAGGGAGAGAGAAGAGAACCTGCTTCAGGCCAAATATGGCATCCAGAGAAGCAGAGAAATCGAGCGTGTCGATAAGAGATGAAGAGAATTATTAGATATTCTTGGATATCTTGGGATGGCTTTCCCCTCAATGGGAGAGGGTATTTATAGGTGTTTGGGAGCCTTAGAAGGTCCCTTTTTCGTCCATGTGGGACTAGGAATGCGTGTGGCATCAAGTGGAGGCGCACGGCGCGCGCGGCGCACAAAGGGCGGCGCACAACGCGCGGCGCGCGGCGCGCGGCGCAGGGGGCGCGGCGCGCGGGTCACCGGGCGCGGCGCGGGACGCGCGGCGCAGGACGCGCGGCGCAGGGTTCCTTGACCGGCGCGGCGCACTGCCTGGCCGGCGCGGCGCGCTTCCTGCTGCCCGGCTGGCCGGTGCAGCGCGTTGCGCGCGCAGTGAGCGGCTCGTCTTGCCGGGCTCTTGCGGGCCTTCGAATGCCATTCTTCTCACGTGAAATATGAAGCTTTCTACTTGATGAGAGTGACTCGATCCGAGGGGCAAGGCTCGGCCCGGCGAGAGCGACTAGCGACTTGATTCGAGGAGTGACTCGAGGATGACTCGAGGCTCGACTCGAAAATGACTCGAGGCTCGACTCGAGGGACAATTAAAGGCTCGACTCGAGGAACCATTCAAGGCTCGACTCAAGGAGCGAAGCTCGACTCGAGGAGATTGACTCAAGGCTCGACTCGAGGAGTCAGGAGTTTGGGCTAGGGCTTGAAGATTTGCCGCTCTTCAGGACCTCCGGCCTGACCATCGGCCCTTTGAGCGACGTGCCTTCTTGGCGTCTCGGGTTTTCCGAAAACGACCGACAACATTTCTATCACTAAATCACTCGAAAAGAAGGAATCAGTGAGTGGGCACTTTTAAACACTACGACTTAAGAACGAGTCTCGAAGTCGCAGAGCTAAACACTAGGTCGAGTGAGGACCTAGGTGCCAAGACAAGAAATAATCGAAAATAAACTAGAGAGAGAGAGAGAGGATTTTCGGCCAAGTTCTAGAGAGAGAGTCTCTCAAATCTCTTAAACTTGGATGAATGAATTGTGAGGAAATGAGGCTCCTATTTATAGGAGAGGTCTCACCTTCAATAAGGTAGTTTCCTCTTCTATAGAATATCACATATTCATGAGAAAATATTGCCTTATTTCCTCATGAGTCACTCGGCCAAGGCAGCCTTCTAGAAGGCTTGGATTTGTTTCCTTTTTTGTTCCTTGCCTTGCCTTTGACTCACTTGGCCGAATTCCCTTAAGCATCCTCATGCAAATTTGTTTCCTCTTTTTCTTTTGGCAAGTATCTTGATACATTTATGCACAAAATATTCTCTCTTTCTTGGGTATTATGGGCGCCCAACATTTCTAGAAAAGACTTCTAGAATTTTCTTCACTTGTTCATGACAACATAAGAAAAGGCCCATTTAGAATTTTCAAATAAAATTCTTATGAAATGAAATTAATTCACAAGGCCCAATGATCAAGTCATGGCCGAGTGAAACATGTCACAAAATGACCTTGTCAAAAATTTATTGACATTCATTTCATCGTTTGTCTCAAAAGACAAAAATACCCTTTTAACTATTTTCGTTCTTGTTTTGGCTTAGCTTCCAGTTTAACTATTCCTATCGATGTGATTCGTGACAGTGACCTCATGGACCCAAATGAACAAAGCTTTAGCTAAACACTTGGACTCAAAAGTTCACAAACCTTTTCCAAGTTTAGCTTAATGCCAACTGACTCCACTAAAGAGCTGACACTGAAAATCTCTCGGTTCAAATGAATTTATTTTCTACTGAAGAATTCGACCTAATTATGATGAGCGGATCCACTGAATATTATCTATGTTTACCCTTCATGAATGTCATCAGCTAGTCGGGATTTACTAAATTACCATTTTACCCTTCTAGCTGTTATTTCCTCAACTCCTTTGTCGCTTGTGAATAAGTTAGAAACAATGTATTGATGAGGAGCTAACAAGTCACATTGTTTCATCCAAAAGAGTCAAGACTCAATTTGGACACTGGCCAGTTCATTTATTCACACTCCAAGGAACAAAGCATGAGGTGACATACATTGCATTTCAGCAATCTTGTACATGAATTCCATATCTATGAGAACTTCACAAAGTTACTCATGACAGACTCACAACTTAGTACTTCACCAATAGGCCTTGTTCGGAATCACATAGTGAGTCCGAACTTTGACTTTCTCAAATGAGAATACTAAGGTGTGAAATGGCATGTCTCATTTCAGGATTAAGGTAAGCATGATGCAATTCATACATAGTGACTTCGAGACATAAGAGGTTAAATGGTTTGTTCTTATCTTGTCTCTAGAAGTGCACTGGTCAATTCAGTACCTTCGGAAGATACCTAGAAGAACTATAGAGTTTCTAACTCTCAATGCCTCATAACCAGACATCATAGATTCTTCTAACAATCATACTGAGGTCAATAGTCCTTTGACCCTAAGATTGCGAATATATCGTTTTAAGCAAACTACGAAGAGTTTGTTCATGCAAATCTACATTTGTCTCTTCGTAAGTTGTTAAGTTTGTTTATGG
The DNA here is from genome assembly GCF_054948205.1 of Urtica dioica subsp. dioica. Lineage (NCBI taxonomy): Eukaryota > Viridiplantae > Streptophyta > Magnoliopsida > Rosales > Urticaceae > Urtica > Urtica dioica. The sequence continues at coordinate 1,029,751 of NC_142764.1, read as the reverse complement.
ACTAAAAGACTATGGTTTTATCATAAAGCTTCAGACAAGGAAGATTGAATGAACGTTTCAACTTTATTAATGAATGAATAGGCAATTACAAGCAAGAGTCTTCATGAGACTTTATTACATCAAATGTTCAAAATAAAGACTGCAACTCTTCTTGTGGGCACCATTGACAACAAACTTCACAAAGTTACTCATGACAGACTCACAACTTAGTACTTCACCAATAGGCCTTGTTCGGAATCACATAGTGAGTCCGAACTTTGACTTTCTCAAATGAGAATACTAAGGTGTGAAATGGCATGTCTCATTTCAGGATTAAGGTAAGCATGATGCAATTCATACATAGTGACTTCGAGACATAAGAGGTTAAATGGTTTGTTCTTATCTTGTCTCTAGAAGTGCACTGGTCAATTCAGTACCTTCGGAAGATACCTAGAAGAACTATAGAGTCCCAAACTCTCAATGCCTCATAACCAGACATCATAGATTCTTCTAACAATCATACTGAGGTCAATAGTCCTTTGACCCTAAGATTGCGAATATATCGTTTTAAGCAAACTACGAAGAGTTTGTTCATGCAAATCTACATTTGTCTCTTCGTAAGTTGTTAAGTTTGTTTATGGACTAAAAGACTATGGTTTTATCATAAAGCTTCAGACAAGGAAGATTGAATGAACGTTTCAACTTTATTAATGAATGAATAGGCAATTACAAGCAAGAGTCTTCATGAGACTTTATTACATCAAATGTTCAAAATAAAGACTACAACTCTTCTTGTGGGCACCATTGACAACAAGCTCAGCTTAGGAGAATTGGCGAGCTCGGCCCAGGCGAACTGGCGAGCTCGGCCTAGGCGAACTGGCGAGCTCGGCCTAGGCAGACTGGCGAGCTCGACCTGTCGAACTGGCAAGGCGAGCTCGGCTTAGGCGAATTGGCGAGCTCGACCTGTCGAACTGGCAAGGCGAGCTCGGCTTAGGCGAATTGGCGAGCTCGGCCTAGGCGAATTGGTGAGCTCGGCCTAGGCGAACTGGCAAGGCGAGCTCGGCTTAGGCGAAGTGGCGAGCTCGGCCTAGGCGAAGTGGCGAGCTCGGCCTAGGCGAACTGGCGAGCTCGACCTGGCGAACTAGCAAGGCGAGCTCGGCTTAGGCGAATTGGCGAGCTCGGCCTAGGCGAACTGGCGAGCTCGGCCTAGGCGAGCTGGCAAGGCGAGCTCGGCTTAGGCGAACTGGCGAGCTCGGCCTAGGCGAACTGGCGAGCTCGGCCTAGGCGAACTGGCGAGCTCGACCTGGCGAACTGGCAAGGCGAGCTCGGCTTAGGCGAATTGGCGAGCTCGGCCTAGGCGAACTGGCGAGCTCGGCCTAGGCGAACTGGCAAGGCGAGCTCGGCTTAGGCGAACTGGCGAGCTCGGCCTAGGCGAACTGGCGAGCTCGGCCTAGGCGAACTGGCGAGCTCGGCCTAGGCGAACTGGCGAGCTCGACTAGGCGAGGTAGCGAGCTCGACTAGGAGCTCGACCACGCGAAGTGGCGAGCTCGACTACGAGCTCAACCAGGCGAAGTGGCGAGCTCGACTAGGAGCAGTGGCGGGCTGGCGAGGTCGACCAAAGGCGAGCTGACGAGCTCGACCAAGGGCGAGCTGATGAGCTCGACCGAGCGAAGTGACGAGCTCGACCAAGGGCGAGCTGGCGAGCTGAGGCCGAGGTCGGCCTTGCGGGGCTGAGCTCGGTTTTTGGGCCGAGGCTGTCGGGCCGGCCCTTGTCTGAACAGGCCCACGGGCCGATCAATGGCCAGGGCAAGTCTGACTGCTTTTTCCCCTATGATTGGTCGCGATTGGGGCTGGGCCGATAACAGCAGTGGCGTCGAGTAACCGCGCTTATAGAGTATGCCCTCACGGAGCGTGTATTTGGATGCTAAGGCCCTCAGTTTATCGGCTTCCTTGCGGTCTTCGGGGAGTTCCCCTCTTCGCAAAAACTCGAAAATTGAGTCCATCCAAGTGGGCTGAGATGCCACCTCTTGTTGTCAATGGTGCCCACAAGAAGAGTAGTAGTGTCTATTTATGTACATTTGATGTCATATAGTCTTACGAAGACTCTTGCTTGTAATTGCTTATTCATTAATATAAAGTTGAAACGTTCATTCATTCTTTCTTTGTTTGAAGCTTTATGATAAAACCTTAGTCTTTAAGTCCATAAACAAACTTAACAACTTACGAAGAGACAAATGTAGATTTGCATGAACAAACTCTTGGTAGTTTGCTTAAAACGATATATTCGCAATCTTAGGGTCAAAGGACTATTGACCTCAGTATGATTGTTAGAAGAATCTATGATGTCTGGTTATGAGGCATTGAGAGTTGGAGACTCTATAGGTCTTCTAGGTATCTTCCGAAGGTACTGAATTGACCAGTGCACTTCTAGAGACAAGATAAGAACAAACCATTTAACCTCTTATGTCTCGAAGTCACTACGTTGGAATTGCAGCATGCTTACCTTAATCCTGAAATGAGACATGCCATTTCACAGCTTAGTATTCTCATTTGAGAAAGTCAGAGTTCGGACTCACTATGTGATTCCGAACAGGGCCTATTGGTGAAGTACTAAGTTGTGAGAATGTCATGAGTAACTTTGTGAAGTTCTCGTAGATATGGAATTCATGTACAAGATTGCTGAAATGCAATGTATGTCACCTCATGCTTTGTTCCTTGGAGTGTGAATAAATGAACTGGCCAGTGTCCAAATTGAGTCCTGACTCTTTTGGATGAATCAATGTGACTTGTTAGCTCCTCGTCAATACATTGTTTCTAACTTATTCACAAGCGACAAAGGAGTTGAGGAAATAACAGCTAGAAGGATAAAATGGTAATTTAGTAAATCCCGACTAGCTGATGACATTCATGAAGGGTAAGCATAGATAATATTCAGTGGATCCGCTCATCATAATTAGGTCGAATTCTTGAGTAGAAAATAAATTCATTTGAACCGAGAGATTTTCAGTGTCAACTCTTTAGTGGAGTCAGTTGGCATTAAGCTGAACTTGGAAAAGGTTTGTGAACTTTTGAGTCCAAGTGTTTAGCTCAAGCTTTGTTCATTTGGGTCCATGAGGTCACTGTCACGAATCACATCGATAGGAATAGTTAAACTGGAAGCTAAATCAAAACAAGAACGAAAATTGTCAAAAGGGTATTTTTGTCTTTTGAGACATAGGATGAAATGAATGTCAATAAATTTTTTGACAATTTCATTTGATGACTTAATGTCACTCGGCCATGACTTGATCATTGCGCCTTGTGAGTTAATTTCATTTCATAAGAGTTTTATTGAAAATTCTTAATGGTCCTTTCTCATGTTGTCATGGACAAATGAAGAAGCTTCTAGAAGCTCCTTTTGGAGAGACTTGGGCGCCTACCCTATAGAGAAATAGGAGAGATTATTTTGTGCATAAATTTATCAAGATACTTGCCAAAAGAAAAAGAGGAAACAAATTTGCATATGCATGCATTAGGAATTTCGACCAAGAGAGAGTCAAAGGTGTTGTCGCAGTTTTTCGGACAACGATTTAGGAGTCGCAGATGGTTAGACCCAAGGCCGGACCAAGTGGTCTCGTCTCAACTCGAGCGTGTCGGGCTTGGTATCCCAAGCCGTCCCTTAGCTGTAGATGATCTCTATCTCGTCCAAGCACCTGAAACGTGAACAGAAAGGTGTGAACTACAAAGGGGAAACAGAGGGGTTGCCTCTGTTTACCTCTCCGACGCTCAACATTAGTAGGATTGAGGTGGTTTGTAGAGGGTTTAGTGTTTAGAGGTCGAGACTTGAGAGAAACGAGCGAGGTACGAGTTCGACAGCGTTTCAGTACTCAAATTCGGATTACCTGGACCAAGGGAGGTACCTTGGTATTTATAGGCGACCAAGGAGCGTCGTGGACAGCCCCTTGGCCGAGAGACGCCTCTGACCCGGCCATGGACGGCTCTGACCCGGCCATGGCCGGCTCTGACTCGGCCGTGGAGGCCATGGCCGGCTCTGACTCGGCCGTGGAGGCCATGGCCGGCTCTGACCCGGCCATGGCCGGCTCTGACTCGGCCGTGGAGACCATGGCCGGCTCTGACCCGACCATGGCCGGCTCTGACTCGGCCGTGGGGGCCATGGCCGGCTCTGACTCGGCCATGGCCGGCTCTGACTCGGCCGTGGAGGCCATGGCCGGCTCTGACCCGGCCATGGCCGGCTCTGACTCGGCCGTGGGGGCCATGGCCGGCTCTGACTCGGCCGTGGCCGGCTCTGTCTCGGCCGTGGAAGCCATGGCCGGCTCTGACCCGGCCATGGCCGGCTCTGACTCGGCCGTGGAGGCCATGGCCGGCTCTGACTCGGTCATGGCCGGCCTTGAGGTGGCCGTGCGCCGGGAGAGGCTCGGGGAGGCCGTCATATGATGTCGTTGCCGTGCCGGGCCGGGACGGACCGGTAACATTAGCCCCCCGAGTTTATTATCGAGTGTAACTCGTGTGATAAACTCGAAGCCTCCGTCGTCGTTGGCCCACCGGAATAGCCCATCGCCAAGAGGTACGTCCCGGCGCCCTTTAATATTATTATTTTATTTTTTGTCGGTCATTCTCGTCTCGTTATTCGCGCCCATGGACCCCATCGACCGCCTATCGGGGTGTGGGACCATTGAAGACGATTTGTTTCATTTGTTCGGGGATCAACACGTGGACTTGGAAACTTTTTGGACTCAATTTTCATCTCTCCCGAGCGTTGCTAACGCGCCTCACTCCTCGAACACGAGCAGCGTCGTCACGATGGCCGGGGAAGACCTTGCCTTGGTCGAAGCGTGGTTGACCGGTGATGGAGGGGGCGCTCGGGCCGGAGACGGCCAGCGCCGGCAGGTGGACGCCGGAGACGATGTGCGCGCCGGAGGAGGCGGCCGGGCTCAAGGCGGCACCGGCGGCCCAGGAGACGTCGAGGAAGACCCGCTCGGGTCGAGGGGCAGCGCCTTGGCGCTCACCGGCGGTCTGGGTGGCGCGCGCGCGCCGGAGGCAGCCGCGCCTGGAGCGGCCGACGCTGGAAAGGGCGCGCCGGAGGAGGTCGGCCGCGGGAATGGCGCCTCGGCCGCGGGAGGCACGGCCTGGGTCGACCCCGACCTCGAGGGAGCCCTCACCCGGCCGGACGAGGCTGTCGGGACGCCCGCCTGTCGCGTTGGCGGGGGGAGCCGCTCGGGCGCAGCGACCGGCCCCGGGGAAGCCGCGCACGGCGAAACCAGTGCCGGGGGGGGCGCGTCGGCCGGCGTCGACGCCTTCTGTGCCGGTCCCGACGTGGGGGAGGTCGCCGGGTGCCCTGGAGACCACGCCCAGGAGGAGAGCCCCCCGAGCCCAGCTGCGCCGGCGAGGGAGGGCGCTGCCGGGGAATCGCCGGCGCCGGGGGACGCCGCCCGTGGAGGCGCCAGCTGTTGTCAATGGTGCCCACAAGAAGAGTAGTAGTGTCTATTTATGTACATTTGATGTCATATAGTCTTACGAAGACTCTTGCTTGTAATTGCTTATTCATTAATAAAGTTGAAACGTTCATTCATTCTTTCTTTGTTTGAAGCTTTATGATAAAACCTTAGTCTTTTAGTCCATAAACAAACTTAACAACTTACGAAGAGACAAATGTAGATTTGCATGAACAAACTCTTCGTAGTTTGCTTAAAACGATATATTCGCAATCTAAGGGTCAAAGGACTATTGACCTCAGTATGATTGTTAGAAGAATCTATGATGTCTGGTTATGAGGCATTGAGAGTTGGGGACTCTATAGTTCTTCTAGGTATCTTCCGAAGGTACTGAATTGACCAGTGCACTTCTAGAGACAATATAAGAACAAACCATTTAACCTCTTATGTCTCGAAGTCACTATGTATGAATTGCATCATGCTTACCTTAATCCTGAAATGAGACATGCCATTTCACACCTTAGTATTCTCATTTGAGAAAGTCAAAGTTCGGACTCACTATGTGATTCCGAACAAGGCCTATTGGTGAAGTACTAAGTTGTGAGTCTGTCATGAGTAACTTTGTGAAGTTCTCATAGATATGGAATTCATGTACAAGATTGCTGAAATGCAATGTATGTCACCTCATGCTTTGTTCCTTGGAGTGTGAATAAATGAACTGGCCAGTGTCCAAATTGAGTCCTGACTCTTTTGGATGAAACAATGTGACTTGTTAGCTCCTCGTCAATACATTGTTTCTAACTTATTCACAAGCGACAAAGGAGTTGAAGAAATAACAGCTAGAAGGGTAAAATGGTAATTTAGTAAATCCCGACTAGCTGATGACATTCATGAAGGGTAAACATAGATAATATTCAGTGGATCCGCTCATTATAATTAGGTGAATTCTTGAGTAGAAAATAAATTCATTTGAACCGAGAGATTTTCAGTGTCAACTCGTTAGTGGAGTCAGTTGGCATTAAGCTAAACTTGGAAAAGGTTTGTGAACTTTTGTGTCCAAGTGTTTAGCTCAAGCTTTGTTCATTTGGGTCCATGAGGTCACTGTCACGAATCACATCGAGTAGGAATAGTTAAACTGAAAGCTAAGTCAAAACAAAAACGAGACAGTTTTACGAAAATTGTCAAAAGGGTATTTTTGTCTTTTTGGACATAGGACGAAAAAAAATGTCAATAATTTTTTTTTGACATTGTCATATGATGACAAATGAAATAAATATTACTCAGCCATATTAGTGTAATTGGGCCTTGAGGATTAATTTCATTTCATAGAATTTTACTTGAAAATTCTTAATGGGCTTTTCTTATGTTGTCATGAACAAATGAAGAAACATCTAGAAGCTCCTTCTAGAAGCTCAAATTTCGTCCAACCCAAGGAAAATAAGGCTGAATTTCGTTCATGCCATAGTGGGAAAGAGAGTTTATTTTGTGCATTGATGTATGAAGATACTTGCCAAAAGAAAAAGGGGAAACAAATTTCCTTAAGAAGGAAAGTGCATTTTCGGCCAACTAAGAGGAAATCAAATGAGGAAACAAATCCTAAGCCTTCATGAGGCATGTTGGACGTGCAAGGCAATAGGAAAAGAGGAAACTACCTTTTGAAGGTAATCCTCCTCCTATAAATAGGAGCCTCATTCCTCACATTTCATTCATCCAAGTTTAAGAGATTTGAGAGACTCTCTCTCTAGAACTTTGGTCGAACTCCTCTCTCTCTCTCTAGTTTATTTTCAATTTTGTTTTGGCACCTAGGTCCTCATTTGACCTAGAGTTTAGCTCTGCGACTTCAAGACTCGTTCTTAAGTCGTAGTGTTTAAAAGTGCCCACTCACTGATTCCTTTTATTTCGAGTGATTTAGTGATAGAAACTATCGTGGTTGCTCGAGGTGCCGAGGAAAGAAAGAGAGACGTGCTGCGAGGAGACGAGCGTTGCAAACTTTCCAAAAGCTTCTACAAAGTTCAAGCTTCAAGAAAGGTTAGTAAACTTCTATACTCATAATAGGTTTTAATTACATGTACTTGCTCTTTGTCTAGGTTAGTAAAAACTGTTTTTACTTGAAAAGAAATTTTTTAAAATTCCGCCGCTTCCCGAAGCGTTTAATCTTTTTCTTAAACCCTAGATCAATTCCAACAAATGGTATCAGAGCTATGGTCAAAGAGATGCATGTACATGTTTTTAAAATTATGAGCTTGAAAATCGTTTTCAAAAGTTTACTAATTTTGTGACAAGTTAGAATTGTTATCTTAGATTTTTTTTAATTTAATGCTCTTGTCTTTAAATTAAAAAGCATGTTGATTTTCTATGAGTTTGGGATGGTTTTAAAACACATTAGAATCAGTTCTAAAAGGTTTTAATTTTTATATTGAAAAACGTGTTTTAAAGGTTTGAGAAATTTCGGTAAATTTTGTGACTAGTTACTTTATCTTTCTAGTTTCTTTTATTTACCGTATTCGTTTTATGCTTGTTGTTATTTCTTTTATTCTATGTTATTACCCTGCTAATAAAACACAAATAAAAGCTTTAAACAACATCTTAAAACGTTCCGTTACACTTGATTCTTTTTCGCACCTAAGTAGGACCAAGCTTTAATTTATTTCTTTTTCTTCGAGCTGGAGTAAACCCGCATTAAAAGTGGCATAACTCTCTGCTCAGAAATCTAAATTTAATGATTCTTGAATGAAATTAAAGCTCTCTCTGTCCTCTATCCAATGCCACCGGTTTCGGCTGAAAAGGACATCGGAGCCGCCAGATATGGCGATTTTACTCCGAGGTACGCGGCTGTCTGAAACTCCAGTTTTTAGAAATCCGGATTTTCAAACCCCACTACCATGAGTTATAGAACTCTAATGAGAAAATTTTCTTGAGCAAAAATGTTTTTCATATGATTATAAACATGATGTGTAAGATTAAAATGTTTTGATTTTCGAAAGTTTAATTGAAATTGAATTTTTACAAAACTAGTTTGAATTTTGAAAAACCGTTTTCACTTTCAAACTTGAAAATATTTTGTCATCCAAATCAAATAAGTTTTCAAAATGTTTTCAAAACTATATCTATATCACATATGTTCAAAATCTATATGCTCTTGAAAATTTGAGTGGGAGGTCTCTTTGTAGACAAGCCGAAAAATAAAAAGATGTGTAATCTCAACCTTTCAAGTGTTCGAGTGAGTTGAAGTTCACACTTCCCTCACGCACTTTCCCGAAATAGAAAATAGGAAAAGATCGAGTATGTACCTTGTGCCTTTATGCACTATTACTACTCTGAACATGTCGATCTAGGATTCTCTTCTAGTTGTCCGCTCTGTCGCTCTCTAACTAGGAAATCTGTTTCCGAACTTATAAGAGTCGATGAACCAACTCCAAAAACTAAGTGGGAGGGTTATACTTGTTGTTTGTAACCCACGATCCCCAACACTAATGAAAAGTGCAAGTGTCGCCGGACTAAGAGTCACCCTCGTGGCCCTCTCTTAAATGAGAGTACTCAAGGGCGCTTTGCTCTGATCATTGCTCAATGAGCTACGTCCGAGAGTGAGACGATGATGACAAGGCCTCCCCTCGGCGGATTGTTTTTCAAAGTCAATCTTTTGGACTAAGTGGTTGGTTACACACTTAGACTCAATCCCTAGTAATCCTCCCTCGAGGCCCTGCGAAAGGATGTGAGTGATCAAACCAATTTACAAGGTGGCTAGTCAAAATTGATGTATTGACATCTTGGCTATGCATTAATGATGAGTCATTTACTTATGAAAGGAGACTAGTTGCGGCCTTCCCTCGAAGGAGTAAAGTGTCATTTCGTTCATAACACCTTTGGATTTTATAAAGTCTTAAACAAACTTAAATCCTAAACCAAAGACTAATCATAAACTTGTTTCAACTTTTATAGGCAATATGTCTCTCAACCATCTCTCTATCTTTCTTTCCTCGATCAAACTCGAAAACGAAAACTACGTAGATTCGAAACGTAACCTCGACATAATACCTACCGTTAACAAGCACAAATGGGTACTCACCACCCCGTGTCCTCCTCTGACGAATGATGATTCGACTCAAGAGGACAATGACGCCTTAGCGGCCTGGCTTCGATCCGATGAGATTGTTAGGTGCTATATCTTGGCATCTATGAACAATATGCTGAAAGAGCAACATCGCGACATCGAGACTGCCGCCGAAATGCTCTACAATCTCCTTGAGATATTTGGAGGGCAAAGGCGTCAATCAAGGCAAAAAGCAGTCCGACAGTTTATGAACTGTCATATGAAGGCTAGGACTCCTGTTAGAGACTTTATGATACTGATCATTAGTTTTCTAAATAAAATGGAAATCCTAGGATCTGAGACTGATGGGAAGAATGTCATAGATATGATCTTAGAAACTCTCCCCGCATCTCTTGATACCTCCAAGATGAACTACTTCATAAACAAGCTAGTGTACACTGTTACCAAGCTTATGATGGAACTTCACGCTGCTGTAGGTCTCACTAAGAGAAAGAGGAATCAAGGAGAGGCACATGCTACTGAGCAAAAAGCCTCCGCCTCTGGAACTGTGAAGAGACCTTACAAGGCCGATAAAAAGAACTGTCCCACCTATCTCAAAGCAAAGGAACATAGTATTGTACTAGTTACCGAAGCATGCTTAGTAGCTGATAATGTATCAACGTGGATTCTTGACTCCGCTGCTACTAACCATATTTGCTGTTCCTTGAATGGTTTCAAGAAAACCAAAAGCTTAGAGGAAGGCGAGTTCTGTTTCAAATGGGGTGATGGGAGCCTGGTGTCTGCAAAGGCTGTGGGATCCGTGACGCTGTCTTTTGAAGACCGCACTTTAAACTTGAATAATGTTTATTTTGTTCCTACCTTCGGGAAGAACTTAATATCCGTTGCTCGTCTTCGTGAGCAAGATTATTGTTTAAAGTTCATTAAGAATGGAATTCGTATTTCGTTTCCTGATAATTCTTTTGTCACTGATGCATGTATGAAGAAAGCTCTTTTCTACATCTATCCCACTCAACCTTCTCTTTTAGACACCAAAATAGACAATGATCTAATTAGGGAGCCAAAGAGGATCAAACTTTCTGAATCCTCCGATCTAACAAAATCAACACACCTATGGCACTTAAGACTTGGTCATATCAGTCTAGAAAGGATTAAGAGACTTGTGAGGGATGGTCCACTCCAAGCCTCTGCAATAGGTTCACTACCGACTTGTGAATCCTGCATAGAAGGAAAAATGACTAAGCGACCTTTCTCTGATAAAGGTCGAAGAGCCACTGAGTTGCTTGAACTAATACATTCTGATGTATGTGGTCCGCTCAGCCAACAGGCACGTGGAGGATACGAATACTTCGTTACCTTCACTGATGATTACTCGCGATATGGGTTTGTCTATTTGCTTAAACACAAATCCGAGACCTTTAACGTATTTAAGGTCTTTAGGGCTTTAGTGGAAAAGCAAACTGGCAAAGTGATCAAAACCCTTCGATCCGATCGAGGTGGTGAGTATATGTCTGGAGAGTTCGATGACTTTCTTAAAGAAGAAGGTATCGCTTCTCAGCTTACCGCACCTGGCACACCTCAACAAAACGGAGTGTCAGAGAGAAGGAACCGAACTCTAATGGAGATGGTTAGATCAATGATGAGTTACTCATCACTCCCTCCTTCCTTTTGGGGATATGCCCTCGAAACAGCCGCTTACATTCTGAACCAAGTTCCGTCTAAAACGGTTCCTGGTACTCCTTATGAAAGATGGACTGGCCGTAAAGTAAGTTTGGGCCACATCCGAATTTGGGGTTGCCCTGCACATGTGCTAAGGCAAAAGACTAGCAAGTTGGCTAGTAGGTCAGAATTGTGCCTGTTTGTGGGATATCCAAAGGAAACCAAAGGTTTCATTTTCTATAGTCCCGAGGACGATAAGACTTTTGTTAGCACGAATGCTCGTTTCCTTGAGGAGGACTTCATGAAGGATGCGAAACCTAGAAGCAAAATTGTGCTTGAAGAAAAGTTGGGTGACGAAGCTTCTACCTCATCTGTAAGAACTGTTCTTACCCCAACTGAAACACAACCTAACTCATCAGAATCTCGTCAAGTAGTACTTAGACGTAGTGGGAGGGCTACTCAAAAGCCTGACAGGTACATGTCTTATGGAGACTCTCTTGTAGCCGTCTCCGACATGGATGACCCTGTTTCCTATAGCCAAGCGATGGCTTGTTCTGAATCAAACCTTTGGCTTGACGCCATGAAAGTTGAAATGCACTCGATGTATGTCAACAATGTCTGGAAACTTGTAGACCTTCCTGAAGGGATTAAACCCGTAGGGTGTAAGTGGATATACAAGAAGAAAAGGGGTCCTAATGGGAACGTCGAGACGTTCAAAGCACGACTTGTGGCGAAGGGTTATACCCAACAAGAAGGGATTGACTATGAAGAAACCTTCTCGCCAGTCGCGATGCTTAAATCCATCCGCATACTCCTATCCATAGCTGCAGCTCACGACTATGAGATCTGGCAAATGGATGTCCAGACAGCCTTTCTGAATGGCAATCTTGACGAGCGCATTTACATGGCTCAACCAGACGGTTTCGTGGATAAAGGTCAAGAGACCAAGGTTTGTGAGTTGCTTAAATCCATTTATGGACTAAAGCAAGCATCTAGGTCATGGAATATTAGATTCGATGAAACTGTAAAGAGCTTCGGCTTTGAACAGTCAATAGATGAGCCTTGTGTTTACAAGTTAATACACAAAGGCAAAGTTGTGTTTCTGGTACTATATGTCGATGATATACTACTCATTGGTAATGACGTGGGTAAGTTATCTGAGGTTAAGGTTTGGCTGGCAAAGCAATTCGATATGAAGGATCTAGGAGAAGCCGCATACATTCTGGGAATCCAAATCTTTCGAGATAGGAAAAACCAGACCCTATCGCTCTCTCAAGCATCTTATATTGATAAGGTGATGGATCGCTTCTCGATGCAAGACTGCAAGAGGGGTCAAACACCCTTTAGGCATGGAGTTACACTCTCTAAGGACCAGTCTCCCAAGACTGCACAAGAGATTGAAGACATGAGGAAGATTCCTTACGCCTCTGCCGTAGGAAGCCTCATGTATGCTATGCTTTGCACTAGACCTGATATATGTTTCGCCGTTGGCGTAGTTAGCCGTTTCCAATCCAACCCTGGACCCGAGCACTGGATTGCTGTTAAGCATGTTCTTAAGTATCTTCAAAGAACTAGGAACTTGATGCTTACATACTCAGGTACTGACCTGACTATGACGGGATATACCGACTCCGATTTTCAAGCGGATAAGGATTCCATGAAATCCACTTCGGGATCTGTGTTCATCCTTAATGGTGGAGCTGTTGTGTGGAGAAGTATTAAGCAATCTTGCATTGCTGACTCCACAATGAAAGCAGAATATGTGGCTGCTTGTGAAGCATCCAAAGAGGCTGTATGGCTTAGAAAATTCCTTAAGTATTTGGAAATTGTTCCAAACGTCGACGACCCCATGACCCTTTATTGTGGTAATAGTGGGGCTGTCGCTAACTCAAAGGAACCTCGAAGCCATAAGCGCTCTAAGCATATAGAGAGGAAATACCATTTGATTCGAGAGATCGCGCAGCGCGGAGACGTGGAGGTGAAGTAGATCTCTGGCAGATCCATTCACCAAGGCCCTGGCGAACATGGTCTTCGACCAACTTCAAGAGGGATTAGGCATGTAGGACTACTCACATCTTCTTTGAGTCAAGTGGGAGTTTGTTGTCAATGGTGCCCACAAGAAGAGTAGTAGTGTCTATTTATGTACATTTGATGTCATATAGTCTTACGAAGACTCTTGCTTGTAATTGCTTATTCATTAATAAAGTTGAAACGTTCATTCATTCTTTCTTTGTTTGAAGCTTTATGATAAAACCTTAGTCTTTTAGTCCATAAACAAACTTAACAACTTACGAAGAGACAAATGTAGATTTGCATGAACAAACTCTTCGTAGTTTGCTTAAAACGATATATTCGCAATCTAAGGGTCAAAGGACTATTTACCTCAGTATGATTGTTAGAAGAATCTATGATGTCTGGTTATGAGGCATTGAGAGTTGGGGACTCTATAGTTCTTCTAGGTATCTTCCGAAGGTACTGAATTGACCAGTGCACTTCTAGAGACAATATAAGAACAAACCATTTAACCTCTTATGTCTCGAAGTCACTATGTATGAATTGCATCATGCTTACCTTAATCCTGAAATGAGACATGCCATTTCACACCTTAGTATTCTCATTTGAGAAAGTCAAAGTTCGGACTCACTATGTGATTCCGAACAAGGCCTATTGGTGAAGTACTAAGTTGTGAGTCTGTCATGAGTAACTTTGTGAAGTTCTCATAGATATGGAATTCATGTACAAGATTGCTGAAATGCAATGTATGTCACCTCATGCTTTGTTCCTTGGAGTGTGAATAAATGAACTGGCCAGTGTCCAAATTGAGTCCTGACTCTTTTGGATGAAACAATGTGACTTGTTAGCTCCTCGTCAATACATTGTTTCTAACTTATTCACAAGCGACAAAGGAGTTGAAGAAATAACAGCTAGAAGGGTAAAATGGTAATTTAGTAAATCCCGACTAGCTGATGACATTCATGAAGGGTAAACATAGATAATATTCAGTGGATCCGCTCATTATAATTAGGTGAATTCTTGAGTAGAAAATAAATTCATTTGAACCGAGAGATTTTCAGTGTCAACTCGTTAGTGGAGTCAGTTGGCATTAAGCTAAACTTGGAAAAGGTTTGTGAACTTTTGTGTCCAAGTGTTTAGCTCAAGCTTTGTTCATTAGGTCCATGAGGTCACTGTCACGAATCACATCGAGTAGGAATAGTTAAACTGAAAGCTAAGTCAAAACAAAAACGAGACAGTTTTACGAAAATTGTCAAAAGGGTATTTTTGTCTTTTTGGACATAGGACGAAAAAAAATGTCAATAATTTTTTTTTGACATTGTCATATGATGACAAATGAAATAAATATTACTCAGCCATATTAGTGTAATTGGGCCTTGAGGATTAATTTCATTTCATAGAATTTTACTTGAAAATTCTTAATGGGCTTTTCTTATGTTGTCATGAACAAATGAAGAAACATCTAGAAGCTCCTTCTAGAAGCTCAAATTTCGTCCAACCCAAGGAAAATAAGGCTGAATTTCGTTCATGCCATAGTGGGAAAGAGAGTTTATTTTGTGCATTGATGTATGAAGATACTTGCCAAAAGAAAAAGGGGAAACAAATTTCCTTAAGAAGGAAAGTGCATTTTCGGCCAACTAAGAGGAAATCAAATGAGGAAACAAATCCTAAGCCTTCATGAGGCATGTTGGACGTGCAAGGCAATAGGAAAAGAGGAAACTACCTTTTGAAGGTAATCCTCCTCCTATAAATAGGAGCCTCATTCCTCACATTTCATTCATCCAAGTTTAAGAGATTTGAGAGACTCTCTCTCTAGAACTTTGGTCGAACTCCTCTCTCTCTCTCTAGTTTATTTTCAATTTTGTTTTGGCACCTAGGTCCTCATTTGACCTAGAGTTTAGCTCTGCGACTTCAAGACTCGTTCTTAAGTCGTAGTGTTTAAAAGTGCCCACTCACTGATTCCTTTTATTTCGAGTGATTTAGTGATAGAAACTATCGTGGTTGCTCGAGGTGCCGAGGAAAGAAAGAGAGACGTGCTGCGAGGAGACGAGCGTTGCAAACTTTCCAAAAGCTTCTACAAAGTTCAAGCTTCAAGAAAGGTTAGTAAACTTCTATACTCATAATAGGTTTTAATTACATGTACTTGCTCTTTGTCTAGGTTAGTAAAAACTGTTTTTACTTGAAAAGAAATTTTTTAAAATTCCGCCGCTTCCCGAAGCGTTTAATCTTTTTCTTAAACCCTAGATCAATTCCAACACCAGCGCTGGTCAGGAGGCGGCCCGGCCTGGCAGCGCCGGGCAGGAGGTGGCGGCTCGCCTGGCCCCTGGGGAAACCCTAGGCCCGAATGGGCCGGGCTTGTGTGGTGAAGACCCAGCCGGCTGGGAATTGGGCCGGGCCGGCAGGTCAGGCGCGCGGGAAGAGGACCCGGCCGGGCAGGGGCCGGACTGGGCCGGTGGGCCACGCGCGCGCGAGGGAGACCCGACCAGCCGGGGCCTGGGCCGGTCTGCCGGGCCGGGTGCACACGGGGCGAGCGCTGGGGCGCCCGGGCAGGGCCCACGGGCCGAAGGCTTGGCCAGCCGGGAATCGGACCGGGCCGACGGGCCAGGTGCATGCGTCGGGAGCGTCGGGCCGCTCGCGCCGGGCCCGTGCATGGAGGAGCTACCCAGCCAAGAGACGGGCTGGGTCCTCGGGCTGCACGCGTACGCCGGGGGGAACACGGCCGGCCGGGAGCCGAGCCGGCCCGACGACGATGGACCGACCGGGCGGCGATCGGGTGCGCCCTCGAGCGAGCACGCCGGGGCCGAGGGGAGCCAGCCGGCTTGTGAGGGCGGCCATGACGAGGCCCCACCTTGTACAAGCGCGGGCCGCGACGCCGATCGTTCGAGTGACTCGCCCAACCACCACGACGCACCTGTCGCGTCGCTTTCCTCGACCGTGCGGGAAGAAACGCGAGCCTCGGCCTTCCCGGTTGGAGAGTCGGCCATACGGGGCGAGCTCGATTGCTCGGGCATTGACGTCCCGAGTTCGCTCTCGATCATCAACTTCACGAGTCTAAGAAGGCGTTACAGTATCCCAGAGTGCGTGTCGATCCTGAGGCCATTACCCGACGACCTTCCTACTCGCCCGCGCAAGGGGTACGCAGCGGTCCACGAGGCGAGTCTCCGCGGAGGACTAAGACTTCCCTTTCATCCGGTCATCCAAGAATTGTTGGTTCGCTTAAGGGTGCACGCCTCGCAGATGTCCCCGTCCTTTTATCGGGTGGTTGCGGCGTGCCACATGATGTTTTTTCGGGCGAAGAAGAGGGCCATCACTGCCGACGATATTCAGAACCTCATGATGGTGCGAGGGGTGCCCGGGAAGCCTGGCTTCTACCTGGCGTCGCACCGCAAGCGCCTCGCCATTCTCACCAAGGTGAACTCGAAGCACAGATACCCTTGGGTATGGGTGTCCGAATCGTCTTTCGGGGTCGCGCCCCTCGTCTTCGGCCCTGTGGCCGACTTTCCACCCATGGGTGACATCGAAGGATCCGAGCTCGACGCGGTGATCAGAGCGGTTCCAGAATCGAGGCGGCAAGGAGCGGTCTTCGAGTCCCCAGACCTAATGGCAAGGACGGGGTGGTTCGTGCCTAGTGACGATGCTCCTTTGTGCCCCGACCTCGACGCGGGGGTCCCGGAGGATCCCGAGTCCGAGGCGGGGGGGTCGTCAGCTCCCTCCCCCGACGCGGGGGGTACTGGCCACGCATATACTTTCGTGTTATTGTTGTTTCCCATTATTTGTGCTTGTCGTCATGTTTTAATTGACAAACACTCTTCTCTCCTCTGTAGGTACCATGGCTCGACGTCATCGACCGCGCGCGCAAATGTCGAGAGCGATGCCCGCTGACGACGCTACGATTGCGGCTCGCCCCCCAGCCGAGGCCCGTCGCGGGGGGTCACCATCACGAGCGAGGAACGAGGCGATCTCTTCCAACAAGCGGCCATCATCGTCGGCTTCTCTCGGGTCACCGTCCGGTCACAAACGCGCTCACACGTCGACGGTGTCAGACAGTTTGGACTCCATGCTCTTAGCGGAGGCGGCAGAGTTGAGAGACCAGTGCTCCCGGGGAATCCTTGAGACCTCCTTGCGGGATTTCAAGGGCCTGCTGACAACGAGCGATCTTGAGCACTTCCAGAACGGGATCGGCGACGCCCGAAAGGTATGACTCGTTCTCATGTGTTATGTATCGTTGTCGCGCTTATTGTGACTATACGCATTTCCCTCGTTTCCACAGATGCTCGCACGCCAAGAGCGGAGCGATCGCATTCTTCGAGACATGCTACGACGCATGCAGATCATGGAAAAGGAGAAGGCGAGCATGACGGTTGCGCACGCTGCCGCCCTAGCGGAGGTTCGCACCGCCCAAGAGTTTGCGACGCTAGAGAAGGAGCTGGAACGAGCTCGCGGAGAATCGGCCACCGAGAAAGTGCTTCGTGAGAAGGCGGAGCAAGCAGCTGACACCTTTCTGGGGGAAACGAAGAAACTCCAGGCGGCACTCTCGAGCCGGGATGCGGAGCTGAGCATCGTCCATGCTCGGCTATCGGCGAGCGAGATTGCTCGAGTCAAGGTGGAGAGGGAGAGGGACACCTTGCGGGCGGAGATGCAAACGCTCGCCAAGGAGAAGGAAGATGCCGTGCGATCCAAGACGGACTTGGAGGACGACTGGGACTTGACGTTGAAGGCGGCCCGATACGAAGCGGCGAGGCGAGTCCGAGACGCGACCGCGAAGGAGAATGCGTCCCGCGGGACTACATTTTCCTTCTTTAACGCCATGTTCCCTCCTTACGATGACGAGCCGTGGGAGGACGACTTGCATCCACAGATCCCCGCCGAGGCTGCTCAGTCGACGACCCACCAGCCTGGCGGAGAAGCCGTTGGCGGGTTTGGCGCCCCTGACCCCGAAGGAGATGAAGAGCAAGTCGACTTTGGCTCGGACTAGTTGGGTTTTCCTTGGTTTTTCGCGCACTTGTTTAGCGCTCGCTTTATGCTTTCTTTCGGATTATCGTTATGTTTGCGTCGTACTTTCGTACTTTTCTTATTGGGTTGTTTACGCAACATCGTTTTGCTTTTGATTGAAGCTTTCTTTTCATCGTGCGTCTTATTTTCTCGACTTGCTACGCCTAGTGTAATCGATTTGCGCAATTTGAATGGTGCGTGTCTTACGAGCCCGGCTTGCTATGCTTAGCGTAACCGGTTGGCACGGCTTACTGCCGCATTTGGCGGCGAAGTTTCCCGCGGACGCTGGCTAGACCAGTTTTATCCGGCGGGTGTGATTTCCGGCCATCCATTTGTGACTCGCTGCCTATCGGCGTGCGCGAGCTGGGTGGCCGTCGCGCTCATCCTCCGGCGAGTACGCTACCTATTGGCGTGCGTATCGGGATGGGTTTGTAGCTCCCAGTGAGCGTGGTACTCGTTGGTACGCGTGTCACGTTTTGGGTTTTGGCTGCCGAGATCGACAATCCGGTGCGCGGACGTGATCCATCGATGTCTTGCGGCCTATCGGTGCGCAAGGTGCATCGGTGCACGAGAGGGTCGCAGCAAAAGACGTGCGAGGCCGGAGGTCCGGTGCGCGGACCCAACTCATCGACGTTTCGCTATCTCTCGGCATACGGCCTCGACCCGTGCGAGAGCGTCGCACGAGGAGGGTTCGAAGTCGGAGATCCGGTGCGCGGATCCGATTTACGGGTGTTTTGTTACCGCTTGGCGCGTGGGAAGTGGAGTAAGCGAGCTCGTTACTCTCGCCCTATCCCCCTTAGCCCCCCGAGTTTCTTGGGTGCTCGTAGAGGAAGCTAGAAATTAAGATACAATGTTTTGAAGTGAAATGTAATTCATTAAATTATCGAAATGGTTCAAAAATTACATCCCAGACCGTTGGCCAAACTTGAAATTGTAAATTGCCTTTGCTAGAATTGAAAGTTACATGAGAACAACAAAGCGTAAAAATGGGCGAATGAACATTTATTGATAATATTGTCGGAGATGCTCCGCATTCCATGGGTGTGTGAACACGAGTCCCTCCATGTTCTCGAGCTCGTATGTGCCATTGTGGATGGCTCGGCGCACACGGTACGGGCCTTCCCAGGTGGGGCCTAGAACTCCCGCACCTTGCACTTTGGTGTTTTGGAACACCCTTCGAAGGACGAGGCTTTCGTCGGCGAACTTCCGCAGCTTGATCTTCGAGTTGTAGTACTTCTCGACCTTCCTCTTCTGCGCAGCAAGCCGGGTAAGTGCGTCCGCCCTCCTTTCGTCTATGAGGTCTAGCTCGAGCCTGATCGCGTCATCGTTGGCGGCTTCGTCGTACTCCTCGATGCGCAAGGTTGGCAACTTGATCTCGACGGGTACCACAGCCTCGACGCCGAACGCGAGAGCGAAAGGGGTTTCGCCGGTCGCGTTTCGGGCGGTGGTGCGGTATGCCCATAAGACCATGGGGAGCTCGTCAGCCCAAGCCCCCTTTCTTGCCTCCAGCTTCTTCTTCAGGTTCTCCTTGATCGTCTTATTCACCGCCTCGACTTGACCGTTGGCTTGGGGATGGCGGGGAGAGGAGAAAGTCTTGCTAATGCCAAGCTGTTCGCACATTTCTCGGAGGCGCGCATTGTCGAATTGTTTTCCATTGTCGGTTATAATTGACGCAGGGATCCCGAAGCGACAGATGATGTTTCTCCAAATGAAGCTTGTCGTGTTCGCCTCGGTGATCTTTGCTAGCGGTTCAGCCTCTACCCACTTCGTGAAGTAATCGACAGCCACGATCACGTGCTTGTATTGTCTCGGGGCCGTAGGTAGCTCGCCGATGAGGTCGATTCCCCACTTCGCGAAAGGTCGCGGCACGATAATCGGACACAAAGGGGCCGGTGCTTGGCGCGGAATGTGGGCGAACCTTTGGCACTTGTCACACTTCTTGGCCCACTCGTGGGAATCCTTTTTCAAGGTTGGCCAGAAATATCCAAGTCTTAGCAGCTTCAATGCCAAATATTGCCCGGCGGCGTGGTTACCGCACACCCCCTCGTGCACCTCGTGGAGTGCTTTCCTCGCCTCCACCTCGGTCAGGCAACGGAGAAGGGGCATGGAGTAGCCTCTCTTGAACAAACTATCCTCCCTCATCCTGTACTTTGGGGCTAGGCTTCTCAGCTTTCTAGCTTCTTCTTTATCCTCGGGGACGACTCCTCGTTTAAGGAATTCCACGAGCGGGGTCATCCATGAGGGAGGCGGAGTCTCGTCAATGACCCCTACGTCGCCTCTCGAGACGTAGGGTCGGGTCAACACTTCGATTGGGACGCTGCCCTCGCCCTCCTCGTCTATCCCAGACGCGAGGCGAGCTAGGGCGTCGGCGTCAACGTTCTCCTCTCGAGGGACCTGGACGATCTCGAACCACGATAGGGCCTCCAAGTTCTTTTGGGCCTTGGACAAGTAGACGATCATGTGTGGCTCCTTTGCGGCGTAGTCGCCCTTAACCTGATTCACGATCAATTGCGAGTCGCAATGGATGCGCAGGTTTTGGGCGCCCAACTTGTTCGCTAGCTCCAAGCCAACAATCAGAGCCTCGTACTCTGCCTCGTTGTTGGAAGCCTTAAACTCGAACCGCAGGGCGTACCTCAGCTTTTCCCTATCGGGATTTGTGAGCACAACGCCGGCGCCAGCCCCCCGGGCGTTTGACGCGCCATCCACGTGCAAGTCCCAGACTGGCCCTATCGGGTCGTTGGTTCTCTTCCTTGACGACTCGCTATGGTCGTCCTCCTTGTCTTCCGTGGTCTTACTTCTTTCGTCGCCCTCGTTGGTTGGGGGCGCGCTTGTGAACTCGGCGATGAAGTCGGCGAGGGCCTGACCCTTAATGGCGGTTCTCGGTTGGAACTCGACCCCGTATTCGCCCAGCTCTTGGGACCATATCGCCATTCGAGAGGAGGTCCCTTTTTGAAGGGCCTTCTCGATGGGATGCCCCGAGCGGACCACGATGGGGTGTGCCTGGAAGTAGGGCCGGAGCTTTCTCGCGCTCATGACGAGAGCGAGGGACAGTCTCTCGATCTCGGGGTATCGGGTTTCGGCGTCGAGGAGCGCCTTGCTAACGTAGTAGACCGGCCATTGTACTTTGTCCTCTTCGCGTATGAGGACCGCGCTCACGGCCCTATCGGAAACCGCGAGGTAGAGGTACAGGGTTTCGCCGTTCTTTGGCTTCGCGAGGAACGGGGGGGAGGTGAAATAGGCTTTCATATCTCGGAACGCTTCCTCGCACTCCTTCGTCCATACGAACCCGTCGGTCTTTTTCAGTGCCTTGAAGAACGGTTGGCACCTATCAGTGGCTTTGGAAACGAATCGCGTCAGGGCGGCGATCCTTCCCGTCAAGCTTTGAACTTCTTTGACCTTTTGTGGCGACCTGATCTCTAAGATCGCCTTAATCTTCTCAGGATTGGCCTCGATCCCGCGGCGACTCACCATGTAGCCCAGAAATTTTCCAGACTCGACCCCGAAAGCGCACTTGTTGGGGTTAAGCTTCATCTTGTAGCGCCGCAGAATCGTGAACATTTCCCTAAGGTCTCGAACGTGGTCGCGGGCTTTGAGGCTTTTGACAAGCATGTCATCCACGTAGACCTCCATAGTCTTGCCAATTTTATTGGCGAACATGCGGTTCACCAACCTTTGATACGTTGCTCCCGCGTTTTTGAGGCCAAAGGGCATGACTTTGTAGCAGTAGAGTCCGCGGTTCGTAAAAAAGGTGGTCTTGATCTGATCCGGCTCGTGCATGCGGATCTGGTTGTAGCCTGAATAGGCGTCCATGAAGCTCAGCAACTCGTGGCCCGCCGTGGCGTCCACGAGCTGCTCGATCCTCGGGAGAGGGAAGCTGTCTTTCGGGCAGGCTTTGTTGAGATCTTTGTAGTCGATACAGATCCGCCACTTCCCGTTTGGCTTCTTGACCATTACCACATTGGACACCCACTTGGGGTGCTCCGCCTCCCTGATGAAGTCGGCGGCGAGAAGTTTGTCAACTTCTTCACCAATGGCTTGGTACCTCTCCCCACTGAACGCCCGTCGCGGTTGAACGCGCTCGGCCACTCTTTTGTCGTCGTTGAGACGATGAACCATGATCTCGGGGTCGATCCCCGGCATGTCGGCGTGTGTCCACGCAAAGACATCTTTGTGCTCTCGGAGGAAAGCGGCGAGCTCGATTCGGGTCTCAGGCGGGAGTTGGGCGCCTACCTTGACTACTTGGTCAGGTTTGGCGTCGTCCAACACGACGGGAACGAGGTCGTCCGGTGTCTCCACCTTTCGACGCTCGACTTCGTCCATTTGGTCTAGCTCTCCGAAGGTGCCTCCTTCCTCTAACTTGCACGGGAATTTGTCTCCGAGTTGGAAGACGGTGCTCACCACCTTCCCTTTCCCTTTTCCGTCCACGCCCTGGATGTAGCACATCCTCGCCATCGATTGGTCTCCCAACATCACGGCGATCCCTTTATCGGTCGGGAACTTCATCATCAGGTGGTACGTGGACGTTATGGCCTTCAACCGATTGAGAGTCGGGCGGCCGACGATGATGTTGTAAGCCGAGGGCTGATCCACCACCAGGAACGACACGATGTGGGTAACCTCGAGCCCCCCCGGCGTACCGAAGGTAACCGGGAGGTCGATAGTTCCCTCCGTCATAACCCTCTCCCCAGAGAAGCCGAAGAGCGGGGTCGAGATCGGGGTCGGTCTTACCCCGGATAGCTTCATCCTGTCCAACGCAGATTTGAAGATTATGTCGGCGGAGCTCCCATTGTCGATCAGGATTCTCCGGACGAGGTTGTTGGCGACCGGGGCAGAGACGACTATCGCGTCGTTGTGTGGATGGAGAACTCGCGTTGCTTCTTGTCCGGTGAAGAACATGGACTCGAAGGGGGCCGGAGGAGGGACCTCGTACGTATGGTTGATGTAGTGCGCTATTTTCCCTTGGGAAAGTTCGCGCACGTACTTCTTCCTTTGCGTAGCCGAGTCTCCGAACTCCGGGCCACCCAAGATTGCACCCACGACGTGAAGTTGCGAGCTCTCCGGCTCTTCGTTTGTCGAGCGGTCCGTGACAGTCACCGTCGCCGGACCTTTCTTCCCTTGCCGCGGGCGACCTCCGTGCGCCGCGGCCGTCCCGATAGTTCTCAGGACGTACTCTTTCAGCTTCCCATCTTGAATCAGAGCCTCAATCTGACGCTTGAGTTGATAGCATTCGGATGTCAGGTGCCCGTGATCTTGATGGTAGTCACAGTACTTGCTTTGATCCCTCTTGGCGGAATCCTTCGTGAGCGGGGTCGGGCTCCCCAACTTGTCACGGTGCAGAGCTAAGATTTGCTCCGGCGGAGTGTTCAGAGGAGTGAATGGCGAGAACCTCCGGAAGCTGTCGACATGCGACGGCTTCGGCCCGGGGAGGGAACGGCCATTAGGGGCCTGGCTTCCCTTATTCCTCCTCTTTCGGGGGTCGGGACGATCTTCATCTCGATCGTCGCGGCGGCGACTCCCCTGTGGTCCTGCCTTTCGGCCATCTCGGCCATCGAGATAGTCCTCGACTCCCATGTATGTGCGGGCTCTTGTCATCAGCTCCGCCATGTCACGCGGGACTTGGCCAACAATAGACTTGAGGAAGTCGCTCGTGCGCACTCCCTCGGTGATCGCCGTGATGGCGTCCCTGTCGTCGAACCCTTCGACCTTGTGAGACTCCTCGGTGAAGCGAGCGAGGTATTGTCTCAACGTCTCGTCTCTTCCTTGTCGGATAGAGAGGAGGTGGGTCTTTGGCTTCTTTTGCGCCACGAGGGTGGCGAATCGGGCGAGGAAAGCCTCTCGCAAGGCCCGGAAAGACGGGATGCTTCCCGGCCTCAAGCTTCGGAACCATTCAAACCCCGAGCCTGTGAGGGTCAGGCTGAAGGCTTGGCAGAGGGTGGCGTCCGCCTGCCCCTGCATAGTCATCCACGTCTCATAGTGTTGGACGTGGAAGTGGGGGTCCGTACGTCCATCGTAGGGGGGAATGGACGGTAACTTGAAGTTCCCCACGCATGGTTGCGCGAGGATTTGCGCGGCGAAGTGAGCGAGGAGTTTCTCTGCGCCGTCAAGCGCTCTCTAAGGTCCGCACTCGGTGCGGGGCGAGGTGAGGTCGCCCTTGGTTGGGCCGTCCGGCGGGCGCTTCGGCTGTCGGCCCCATCGTCTACCAGAGTCGCTCTCTCCTCGGCGAGGGGCCGTGTCCGGCCACCTCTTGAAACCGAGGGGGCGAGTCCCCGGGAATGTGACCGTGCATGCTGCCGCGCTAGGTGCGACGGCCCGGCCAAGGCGTCGTTGGGCCTCTCGGGCCGCGAAGGGGCGAGGCTAGGCGTTGCCTCGTTGGTCCTCGACTCCCCCACATATTCGGAGTCGGAGTAGTCTCTGGCGGACCTATCTTCAACGTCATAGCCGAGGAGGTCGGCTATGAGCGAACCGTCGACGCCGGGGCGGTCAAGGAGCTTCGCAAGCCGCCGGCAACTCCTCTCGGAGCACGGCCTCGGGGTCAATCATCGGGTCTTGGGGCTGGCTCTCGCTATCGCGAGGTTGCCCTTAAAGACGATGTGCGAGGCGTCGAAGACCGTACCTCGAGCTCGTCGCTCGGGTACCCGCGGAGGTAGTGGGAATGTGACTCATCTCTCGAGAGTCGTGAGAACAAAGGGAGAAAACTGGTAGAGGGAATGCGTCGCCAAGGTCGAGAGATCCCCTCCTTCTAGCGCCAAAATGTTGTCGCAGTTTTTCGGACAACGATTTAGGAGTCGCAGATGGTTAGACCCAAGGCCGGACCAAGTGGTCTCGTCTCGACTCGAGCGTGTCGGGCTTGGTATCCCAAGCCGTCCCTTAGCTGTAGATGATCTCTATCTCGTCCAAGCACCTGAAACGTGAACAGAAAGGTGTGAACTACAAAGGGGAAACAGAGGGGTTGCCTCTGTTTACCTCTCCGACGCTCAACATTAGTAGGATTGAGGTGGTTTGTAGAGGGTTTAGTGTTTAGAGGTCGAGACTTGAGAGAAACGAGCGAGGTACGAGTTCGACAGCGTTTCAGTACTCAAATTCGGATTACCTGGACCAAGGGAGGTACCTTGGTATTTATAGGCGACCAAGGAGCGTCGTGGACAGCCCCTTGGCCGAGAGACGCCTCTGACCCGGCCATGGACGGCTCTGACCCGGCCATGGCCGGCTCTGACTCGGCCGTGGAGGCCATGGCCGGCTCTGACCCGGCCATGGCCGGCTCTGACTCGGCCGTGGAGGCCATGGCCGGCTCTGACCCGGCCATGGCCGGCTCTGACTCGGCCGTGGAGGCCATGGCCGGCTCTGACCCAGCCATGGCCGGCTCTGACTCGGCCGTGGGGGCCATGGCCGGCTCTGACCCGGCCATGGCCGGCTCTGACCCGGCCATGGCCGGCTCTGACTCGGCCGTGGGGGCCATGGCCGGCTCTGACCCGGCCATGGCCGGCTCTGACTCGGCCGTGGAGGCCATGGCCGGCTCTGACTCGGCCATGGCCGGCCTTGAGGTGGCCGTGCGCCGGGAGAGGCTCGGGGAGGCCGTCATATGATGTCGTTGCCGGGACGGACCGGTAACAAAAGGCATGGAACAAAATAGGAAACAAATCCAAGGCTTATTGAAGCCTAGTTTGGCCGTGTGACTCAATAAAGGAAATAGGGAAATTAGCTCATGAATATGTGATATTCTATAGAAGAGGAAACTACCTTATTGAAGGTAAAGCCTTTCCTATAAATAGGAGCCTCATTTCCTCACATTTTATTCATCCAAGTTTAAGAGATTTGAGAGACTCTCTCTCTATAACTTTGGCCGAAACTCCTCTCTCTCTCTAGTTTATTTTCGATTTTTCTTGTTTTGGCACCTAGGTCCTCACTCGACCTAGTGTTTAGCTCTGCGACTTCAAGACTTGTTCTTAAGTCGTAGTGTTTAAAAGTGCCCACTCACTAATTCCTTTATTTCGAGTGATTTAGTGATAGAAACTTTCGTGGTTGCTCGAGGTGCCGAGGAAAGGAAGAGAGACGTGCTGCGAGGGGAGACGAGCGTTGCAACTTTCTAAGAGCTTCTCAAAGATCAAGCTTCAAGAAAGGTTAGTAAACTTCTTAGCTCATATTAGTTTTTAATTACATGTACTTGCACTTGTCTAGGTTAGTAAAAACCGTTTTCACTTGTAAAAGAAATTTTTTAAAATTCCGCCGCTTCCCGAAGCGTTAATTATTTTCTTAAACCCTAGATCGATTCCAACAAATGGTACGTATCAGAGCTATGGTCAAAGATTAGCATGTACATGTATTTAAAATTATGAGCTTGAAAATCGTTTTCGAAAGTTTACTAATTTTGTGACAAGTTAGAATTGTTATCTTAGATTTTTTTTTTAATTTATTGCTCATGTCTTTAAATTAAAACCCATGTTGTTTTTCTATGATTTTGGGATGTTTTTAAAACACATTAGAATCAGTTCTAAAAGTTTTTAATTTTTTATATTGAAAAACTTGTTTTAAAGGTTTGAGATTTTTCGAGTAAAATTTTGTGACTAGTTTTGTTATACTGCTAGTTTCTTATTTTTACTTGAATTGTTTTATGCTTGTTGTTATTTCTTTTATGCATTGTTATTACCTTGCTAATAAAACACAAATAAAAGCTTTAACAACCTTCATAAAACGTTCCGTTACACTCGATTCTTTTTTCGCACCTAAAAAGGACCAAGCTTTAATTATTTCTTTTTCAACCCGTATTAAACGTGGCATAACTCTCTGCTCAGAAATCTAAATTTAATGATTCTTGAATAAAATTAAAGCTCTATCTGCCCTCTGTCCAATGCCACCGGTTTCGGCTGAAAAGGACATTGGAGCCGCCAGATATGGTGATTTTACTCCGAGGTGCGCGGCTGTGTTGAAACTCCAGTTTTTTTAGAAATCCGGATTTTCAAACCCCACTACCATGAGTTATAGAACTCTAATGAGAAAATTTTCTTGAGCAAAAATGTTTTTCATATGATTATAAACATGATGTGTAAGATTAAAATGTTTTTATTTTTGAAAAGTTTAATTGAAATTGAGTTTTTACAAAACTAGTTTGAATTTTGAAAAACCGTTTTCACTTTCAAACTTGAAAATATTTTGTCATCCAAATCAAATAAGTTTCCAAAATGTTTTCAAAACTATATCTATATCACATATGTTCAAAATCTATATGCTCTTGAAAATTTGAGTGGGAGGTCTCTTTGTAGACAAGCCAAAAAATAAAAAGATGTGTAATCTCAAACTTTCAAGTGTTCGAGTGAGTTGAAGTTCACACTTCCCTCATGCACTTTCCCGAAATAGAAAATAGGAAAAGATCGAGTATGTACCTTGTGCCTTTATGCACTAATACTACTCTGAACATGTCGATCTAGGATTCTTTTCTAGTTGTCCGCTCTGTCGCTCTCTAACTAGGAAATTTGTTTCCGAACTTATAAGAGTCGATGAACCAACTCCAAAAACTAAGTGGGAGGGTTATACTTGTTGTTTGTAACCCGCGATCCCCAACACTAATGAAAGAAGCAATTAACGTGGGACTAAGAGCCGCTCTTGCGACCCTCATTCAAATGGGAGTACTCCAAGGCGTTATTGCTTCGATCATTGCTCAATAAGCTACGTCCGAGAGTGAGACGATGATGGCAAGGCCTCCCCTTGGGGGATTGTTTTTCAAAGTTGACCTTTTGGACTAAGTGGTTGGTTACACACTTAGGCTCAATCCCTAGTAATCTTCCCTTGAGGCTCTGCGAAAGGATGTGAGTGATCAAACCAATTTACAAGGTGGCTAGTCAAAATTGATGTATTGACATCTTGGCTTAGCATTAATGATGTGTCATTTACTTATAAAAGGAGATTTTTTGCGGCCGTCTCTTGAGGGAGTAAATTATCGTTTGGTTTATTACACCTTTGGATTTTATAAAAGTCTTAATAAAACTTAAATCCTAAACCAAAGACTAATCATAAACTTGTTTCAACTTCAATAGGCTTTATGTCCCGCAAACATCTCTCAATCTTTATTTCCTCGATCAAACTCAAAAACGAAAACTACGTAGATTCGAAACGTAACCTCGACATAATACCTACCGTTAACAAGCAGAAATGGGTACTCACCACCCCGTGTCTTCCTCTGACGAATGATGATTCAACTCAAGAGGACAATGACGCCTTAGCGGCCTGGCTTCGATCCGATGAGATTGTGAGGTGCTATATCTTGGCATCTATGAACAATGTGTTGAAAGAGCAACATCATGACATCGAGACTGCCGCTGACGTGCTCTATAATCTCCTTGAGATGTTTGGAGGGCAAAGGCGTCAAGCAAGGCAACAAGCAGTCCGACAGTTTATGAACTGTCATATGAAGTCTAGGAATCCTGTTAGAGACTTTATGATACTGATCATTAGTTTTCTAAATAAGATGGAAATCCTAGGATCTGAGAATGATGGGAAGAATGTCATAGATATGATCTTAGAAACTCTCCCCGCATCTCTTGATACCTCTAAGATGAACTACTCCATTAACAAGCTAGAGTACACTGTTACCAAGCTTGTGGAGGAACTTCACACTTCTGTAAGTCTCACTAAGAGAAAGAGGAATCAAGGAGAGGCAAATGCTACTGAGCAAAAAGCCTCCGCCTCTGGAACTGTGAAGAGACCTTACAAGGCCAATAAAGAGAACTATCCCGCCTATCTCAAAGCAAAGGAACATAGTATTGTACTAGTTACCGAAGCATGCTTAGTAGCTGATAATGTATCAACGTGAATTTTTGACTCCGCTGCTACTAACCATATTTGTTGTTCCTTGAATGGTTTCAAGAAAACCAAAAGCTTAGAGGAAGGCGAGTTCTGTTTCAAATGGGGTGATGGAAGCCTGGTCTCTGCGAAGGCTGTGGGATCCGTGATGCTGTCTTTTGAAGACCGCACTTTAAACTTGAATAATGTTTATTTTGTTCCTACCTTTGGGAAGAACTTAATATCCGTTGCTTGTCTTCTTGAGCAAGATTATTGTTTAAAGTTCATTAAGAATGGAATTCGTATTTCGTTTCCTGATAATTCTTTTGTCACTGATGCATGTATGAAGAATGGTCTTCTTTACATCTATCCCACTCAACCTTTTCTTTTAGACACCAAAAAAGATAATGATCTAATTAGGGAGCGCCAAAGAGGAACAAACTTTCTGAATCCTCCGATCTAACAAAATCAACATACCTCTGGCACTTGAGACTTGGTCATATCAGTCTAGATAGGATTAAGAGACTTGTGAGGGACGGTCCACTCCAAGACTCTGAAATAGGTTCACTACCTACTCGTGAATCCTGCATAGAAGGAAAAATGACGAAGCGACCTTTCTCCGATAAGGGTCGAAGAGCCACTGAGTTGTTGGAACTAGTACATTCTGATGTATGTGGTCCGCTCAACCAACAGGCACGTGGAGGATACGAATACTTCGTTACCTTCACCGATGATTACTCACGATATCAGTTTGTCTATTTGCTCAAACACAAATCCGAGACCTTTAATGTATTTAAGGTCTTTAGGGATTTAGTGGAAAAGCAAACTGGCAAAGTGATCAAAACCCTTCGATCTGATCGAGGTGGTGAGTATATGTCTGGAGAGTTCGATGACTTTCTTAAAGAAGAAGGTGTCGTTTCTCAGCTTACCACACCTGGCACGCCTCAACAAAATGGAGTGTCAGAGAGAAGGAACCGAACTCTTATGGAGATGGTTAGATCAATGATGAGTCACTCATCACTCCCTCCTTCCTTTTAGGGATATGCGCTCGAAACAGCCGCTTACATTCTGAATCAAGTTCCGTCTAAGACGGTTCCTGGTACTCCTTATGAAAGATGGACTGGCCGTAAAGTGAATCTTGGCCGCATCAGAATTTGGGGTTGCCCTGCACACGTGCTAAGGCAAACGACTAGCAATTTGGCTAGTAGATCAGAATTGTGCTTGTTTGTGGGATATCCAAAGGAAACCAAGGGTTTCATCTTCTATAGTCCCGAGGACGATAAGACTTTCGTTAGCACGAATGCTCGTTTCCTTGAGGAGGACTTTATGAAGGATGCAAAACCTAGAAGAAAAATTGTGCTTGAAGAAAAGTTGGGTGAGGAAGCTTCTACCTCATCTGTAAGAACTGTTCTTACCCCAACTGAAACACAACCTAACTCATCAGAATCTCGTCAAGTAGTACTTAGACGTAGTGGGAGGGCTACTCAAAAGCCTGACAGGTACATGTCTTATGGAGACTCTCTTGTAGCCGTCTCTGACATGGATGATCCTGTTTCCTATAGCCATGCGATGGCTTGTTCTGAATCAAACCTTTGGCTTGACGCCATGAAAGTTGAAATGCACTCGATGTATGTCAACAAAGTGTGGAAACTTGTAGACCTTCCTGAAGGGATTAAACCCGTAGGGTGTAAGTGGATATACAAGAAGAAAAGGGGTCCTGATGGGAACGTCGAGACGTTCAAAGCACGACTTGTGGCAAAGGGTTATACCTAACAAGAAGGGATTGACTATGAAGAAACCTTCTCGCCAGTCGCGATGCTTAAATCCATCTGCATACTCCTATCCATAGTTGCAGCTCTCGACTATGAGATCTGGCAAATGGATGTCAAGACAGCCTTTCTGAATGGCAATCTTGACGAGCGCATTTACATGGCTCAACCAGACGGTTTCGTGGAAGAAGGTCAAGAGACCAAGGTTTGTGAGTTGCTTAAGTCCATTTATGGATTAAAGCAAGCATCTAGGTCATGGAATATTAGATTCGATGAAACTGTAAAGAGCTTTGGCTTTGAACAGTCAATAGATGAGCCTTGTGTTTACAAGTTAATATACGAAGGTAAAGTTGTGTTTCTGGTACTATATGTCGATGATATACTACTCATTGGTAATGACGTGGGTAAGTTATCTGAGGTTAAGGTCTGGCTGGCAAAGCAATTCGATATGAAGGATCTAGGAGATGCCACATTCTGGGGATCCAAATCTTTCGAGATAGGAAAAACTGGACCCTGTCGCTCTCTCAAGCATCTTATATTGATAAGGTGATGGATCGCTTCTCGATGCAAGACTCCAAGAAGGGTCAAACACCCTTTAGGCATGGAGTTTCATTCTCTAAGGACCAGTCTCCCAAGACTGCACAAGAGATTGAAGACATGAGGAAAATTCCTTACGCCTCTGCCGTCGGAAGCCTTATGTATGCTATGCTTTGCACTAGACCTGACATCTGTTTCGCCGTTGGCGTAGTTAGCCGTTTCCAATCCAACCCTGGACCCGAGCACTGGATTGCTGTTAAGCATGTTCTTAAGTATCTTCGAAGAACTAGGAACTTGATGCTTACATACTCAGGTACTGACCTGACTATGACGGGATATACCGACTCCGATTTTCAAGCGGATAAGGATTCCAGGAAATCCACTTCGGGATCTGTGTTCACCCTTAATGGTGGAGCTGTTGTGTGGAGAAGTATTAAGCAATCTTGCATTACTGACTCCACAATGGAAGCAGAATATGTGGCTGCTTGTGAACCATCCAAAGAGGCTGTATGGCTTAGAAAATTCCTTAAGTATTTGGAAGTTGTTCCAAACGTCGACGAGCCCATGACCCTTTATTGTGATAATAGTGGGGCTGTCGCTAACTCAAAGGAACCTCGAAGCCATAAGCGCTCTAAGCATATTGAGAGGAAATACCATTTGATTCGAGAGATCGCGCAGCGCGGAGACGTGGAGGTGAAGTAGATCTCTGGCAGATCCATTCACCAAGGCCCTAGCGAACATGGTCTTCGACCAACTTCGAGAGGGATTAGGCATGTAGGACTACTCACATCTTCTTTGAGTCAAGTGGGAGTTTGTTGTCAATGGTGCCCACAAGAAGAGTAGTAGTGTCTATTTATGTACATTTGATGTCATATAGTCTTACGAAGACTCTTGCTTGTAATTGCTTATTCATTAATAAAGTTGTAACGTTCATTCATTCTTTCTTTGTTTGAAGCTTTATGATAAAACCTTAGTCTTTTAGTCCATAAACAAACTTAACAACTTACGAAGAGACAAATGTAGATTTGCATGAACAAACTCTTGGTAGTTTGCATAAAACGATATATTCGCAATCTTAGGGTCAAAGGACTATTGACCTCAGTACGATTGTTAGAAGAATCTATGATGTCTGGTTATGAGGCATTGAGAGTTGGAGACTCTATAGTTCTTCTAGGTATCTTCCGAAGGTACTGAATTGACCAGTGCACTTCTAGAGACAAGATAAGAACAAACCATTAAACCTCTTATGTCTCGAAGTCACTACGTATGAATTGCATCATGCTTACCTTAATCCTGAAATGAGACATGCCATTTCACAGCTTAGTATTCTCATTTGAGAAAGTCAGAGTTTGGACTCACTAGGTGATTCCGAACAGGGCCTATTGGTGAAGTACTAAGTTGTGAGAATGTCATGAGTAACTTTGTGAAGTTCTCGTAGATATGGAATTCATGTACAAGATTGCTGAGATGCAATGTATGTCACCTCATGCTTTGTTCCTTGGAGTGTGAATAAATGAACTGGCCAGTGTCCAAATTGAGTCCTGACTCTTTTGGATGAAACAATGTGGCTTGTTAGCTCCTCGTCAATACATTGTTTCTAACTTATTCACAAGCGACAAAGGAGTTGAGGAAATAACAGCTAGAAGGATAAAATGGTAATTTAGTAAATCCCGACTAGCTGATGACATTCATGAAGGGTAAACATAGATAATATTCAGTGGATCCGCTCATCATAATTAGGTCGAATTCTTGAGTAGAAAATAAATTCATTTGAACCGAGAGATTTTCAGTGTCAACTCTTTAGTGGAGTCAGTTGGCATTAAGCTGAACTTGGAAAAGGTTTGTGAACTTTTGAGTCCAAGTGTTTAGCTCAAGCTTTGTTCATTTGGGTCCATGAGGTCACTGTCACGAATCACATCGATAGGAATAGTTAAACTGGAAGCTAAGTCAAAACAAGAACGAAAATTGTCAAAAGGGTATTTTTGTCTTTTGAGACATAGGATGAAATGAATGTCAATAAATTTTTTGACAAGTTCATTTGATGACTTATTGTCACTCGGTCATGACTTGATCATTGCGCCTTGTTAGTTAATTTCATTTCATAAGAGTTTTATTGAAAATTCTTAATGGGCCTTTCTCATGTTGTCATGAACAAATGAAGAAGCTTCTAGAAGCTCCTTCTAGAGAGACTTGGGCGCCTACCCTATAGAGAAATAGGAGAGATTATTTTGTGCATAAATGTATCAAGATACTTGCCAAAAGAAAAAGAGGAAACAAATTTGCATATGGGATGCATAGGGGAATCGGCCAAGTTGAGAAAAAGGAAGGCATGGAACAAAATAGGAAACAAATCAAGGCTTCTAGAAGCCTTGTGTTGGCCGAGTATCTCAAAGGAAGGCATGGAACAAAATAGGAAACAAATTTGCATATGCATGCATTAGGAATTTCGGCCAAGAGAGAGTCAAAGGCATGGAACAAAATAGGAAACAAATCCAAGGCTTATTGAAGCCTAGTTTGGCCGTGTGACTCAATAAACGAAATAGGGAAATTAGCTCATGAATATGTGATATTCTATAGAAGAGGAAACTACCTTATTGAAGGTAAAGCCTCTCCTATAAATAGGAGCCTCATTTCCTCACATTTTATTCATCCAAGTTTAAGAGATTTGAGAGACTCTCTCTCTAGAACTTTGGCCGAAACTCCTCTCTCTCTCTCTAGTTTATTTTCGATTTTTCTTGTTTTGGCACCTAGGTCCTCACTCGACCTAGTGTTTAGCTCTGCGACTTCAAGACTTGTTCTTAAGTCGTAGTGTTTAAAAGTGCCCACTCACTAATTCCTTTATTTCGAGTGATTTAGTGATAGAAACTTTCGTGGTTGCTCGAGGTGCCGAGGAAAGGAAGAGAGACGTGCTGCGAGGGGAGACGAGCGTTGCACCTTTCTAAGAGCTTCTCAAAGATCAAGCTTCAAGAAAGGTTAGTAAACTTCTTAGCTCATATTATTTTTTAATTACATGTACTTGCACTTGTCTAGGTTAGTAAAAACCGTTTTTACTTGTAAAAGAAAATTTTTAAAATTCCGCCGCTTCCCGAAACGTTAATTATTTTCTTAAACCCTAGATTGATTCCAACACCTCTATGGTCCCGACTTCGTCTCAGGAGACGGATGGCCGTGGGAGAGATTCAATGGGTACGGTCCCCAATCCGTCTTCGTCGATGCCAGATCCGAGGCGAGCAAGCGCGTCAGCCTCCGATTTTTGTTCTCTCAGGATTTGGTGAATCTCGAACCAAGCGAAGGCATCGAGTTTGGAGTTTGTCTTAGCTAGGTACGCGACCATGTTAGGTTCCTTGGCGGTGTAATCTCCTTTAACCTGGTTTACGATCAACTGCGAGTCGCAGTGTATTCGTATGTTATGGGAGCCGAGTTTCTGTGCCAGCTCTATCCCTACAATGAGCGCTTCGTATTCAGCTTCATTGTTGGAGGCTTGGAAGCCGTAGTGAAGGGTGTATCGCAGCTTTTCCTCGTCGGGGTTAATCAAAATTATTCCGGCGCCAGGCGCCCCCGAGCATTAGATGCCCCATCTACGTATAGTTCCCAGATGGGACCCGTTCGGTCTACCTTCCTTTTTCGAGTTAACGCATCATCGTTCAAGTCAGCTTCCGCTCTTCCCATATCGGGAGTATAAGAGAATTCTGCCACGAAGTCGGCTAAGGCCTGCCCCTTTAAAGCCGTTCTTGGGTGGAACTCAATCCCGTACTCGCTCAATTCTTGGGACCAGATCGCCATGCGAGTCGATGTTCCCTTTTGAAGAGCTTTACCAATTGGATGCTCAGTTCGCACCGCGATCGGGTGAGCTTGGAAGTACGGTCGTAGCTTCTTTGCTGCCGTTACAAGAGCCAGAGAAAGTTTCTCAATCTCGGTGTAGCGCGTTTCCGCGTCGAGTAAGGCTTTGCTCACATAGTAGATCGGCCACTGGACCTTGTTTTCTTCACGGACAAGGACAACACTTACAGCTCTTTCAGAGATGGCGAGATACACGTATAGCGTCTCGCCCTCTCTCGGTTTAGAGAGGAATGGTGGGGACCCAAAGTAAGCCTTCATTTCTTGGAAGGCACTTTCGCATTCGTCCGTCCACTCAAAGCCGTCCGTCTTCTTCAGAGCTTTGAAGAACGGTTGACACTTGTCGGTGGCTTTAGACACGAAGCGTGTCAGAGCGGCAATCCGACCGGTCAGGCTTTGTACCTCTTTGACTCGTCTTGGCAACTTCATTTCAAGGAGTGCCTTGATTTTTTCCGGGTTCGCCTCTATGCCTCGTCGGCTGACGATGTAACCGAGGAACTTCCCGGATTCAACCCCGAATACGCATTTGTTGGGGTTGAGCTTCATTTTATATCGGCGGAGGATTGTGAACATCTCCCTTAGGTCGCGTACGTGATTGGTTGCCAGTAAGCTTTTAACGAGCATGTCGTTCACGTACACTTCCATCGTCTTGCCGATTTGATCGGCGAAGATCCGATTTACCAAGCGTTGGTACGTTGCTCCCGCGTTCTTAAGGCCGAAAGGCATGACCTTGTAACAGTAGAGACCTCGATCGGTGACAAAGGTCGTCTTAATTTGATCGGGCTCGTGCATTCGAATTTGGTTGTAGCCTGAATAGGCGTCCATGAAGCTTAGAAGTTCATGGCCGGTCGTGGCGTCCACCAGTTGTTCGATGCGCGGGAGTGGAAAGCAGTCCTTAGGGCAGGCTTTGTTAAGATCTTTGTAGTCTATACAAATTCGCCACTTCCCGTTGGGCTTTTTTACCATTACCACGTTGGCGACCCACTTGGGGTACTTAGCCTCTCGAATGAAGTTTGCGGTGAGGAGTTTCTCGACCTCTTCATTTATGGCCAGGTATCGTTCTGGGTTGAACGTTCGTCTAGCCTGCACTTTTTCGGCGACCTTTGGGTCGTCGTTCAATCGGTGCACTATTACCTCGGGATCGATTCCGGGTATGTCCGCATGAGTCCATGCAAAAATATCCTTGAACTCCCTGAGGAAGGCAGTAAGCTGAGTTTTGATGGCGAGTGGAAGTCGGGTGCCGACTTTTACAACCTGATCAGGCTTAGATTCGTCTAGGACGATTGGCACAAGATCATCGGAGGTTTCCACCTTGAGTCTTTCAATTTCATCCCGGGGGTCAAGTTCTCCGAACTTCCTTGCATCCCTTGGGTTGCATGGGAAATCGTCTTCTAGTTGGAAGATTGTGTTGACCGCATTTCCCGCGGATTTGCCATCAACTCCTTGTACGTAGCATATTCTGGCTTGGGATTGGTCTCCAGCCATAATGCCAATTCCCACTTCGGTGGGGAATTTCACCAGTAGGTGGTACGTGGAAGTGATTGCCCTTAGCCGGGTCAACGTGGGTCGCCCGATGATTAAGTTATAAGGCGACTCCTGATCGACCACTAGGAATGGGACCATGTGAACGGCCTCGATTCCTCCAGGGGTCCCAAAGGTGACCGGCAGGTCGATAATGCCCTCGGTCATAACCTTTTCCCCAGTGAACCCAAACAATGGCGTTTGGGTCGGAGTCGGGTGCAGCCCCCCGAGCTTCATGCGCTCTAGGGTGGATTTGAAAATTATGTCGGCAGCGCTGCCGTTATCGATGAGAACCCTTTTCACCAAGTTATTGGCCACTTGGGCCTTGAGCACGATCGCGTCATTGTGCGGATGCACAACTCGCTTGGCCTCTTCATTGGAGAAATACATCATCTCGTGAGGCACGGACGGAGGTTCTTCATATGTGAAGTTGACGTGCACAGCAGCGTCTTTCTGAGACACGGCCCTAAGGAATTTCTTCCGTTGTCGGGTTGAATCTCCATCTTGTGGACCTCCCAGTATGGTGGTTACCACGTGGAGTTGTGGGTTGGTGTTGGCAGTAGCCGTGGTTCGGTTGGCAGAAGCGGCTGTTCCTCCTCCCTGACCAGACTGTTGTCTGTTCGTGGTGGGGCCCGCAGCGCTAATCATGCGTAACACAAACTCTTTCAGCTCACCCCGTTGGATCAAAGCCTCGATTTGCCTTTTGAGGTTGTAGCATTCCGAGGTCAAATGACCGTATTCCCGATGGAACTCACAATATCTGGATCGATCGTGAGTTGCGGGATCCTTCTTCATTGGAGCCGGGGGCGTGAACTTGTCACGTGCCAGAGCCAGGATTCTTTCCGGCGCTGTGTTCAGCGGCGTGAATGACGAGTACCCTTTGAAGTTTTCCGCAAGTCGCGGTTTCTGAGGTACAGGGGGTTGGTTGCTAGAAACCTGGTTCCCTTTGTTTCGTCTTTTACGAGGTTCGTTCTGCTCGCGGCTAGGTTCTTCTCGACGGCGAGAGCTTTGATTAGTGCTCTTGCGGCCGTCGAGGTAATCTTTGACTCCCATGAAGGTCTTAGCTCGAGTCATTAACTCGGCCATGGTAGAAGGGACACGGCCGACGACAGACTTGAGGAAGTCACTTGTGCGCAAGCCTTCTATGATCGCGGCAATTGCGTCACCGTCGTCAAAGCGGTCGACCTTGTTTGACTCTTCAGTGAATCGGGCGAGGTATCGTCTAAGAGACTCGCCACTCTCTTGCCTGATTGACCACAGGTACATCTTGGTCTTCTTTTGGACCATAGATGTAGCGAACCGTGCTAGGAACATGTCCTTCAGGTCTTTGAACGAGTGGATGCTTCCTGGCTTTAAGTTCTTGAACCACTCAAAGCCGGGTCCGGCGAGGGTCAAACTAAAAGCTTGGCACATGGCGCCAGGAGAAACACCCTGCATCGTCATCCAGGTTTCATAGTGCTGGATGTGGTAAGCAGGATCTGCTTTCCCATCATAGGGAGCGAGGTTCGGGAGCTTGAAATTCCCCGTACAAACCTCAGCCCGTATCTGAGTAGTGAAAGGCGATGAATTCTCCTCAACGACCCCATAGGCACTTCCACCTATTCCGTATTCTCGGAGATCTCGTACCTCATTTCGAAGGTTGTGGATCATAGTGACCACATCGATACCGGTCGTTGGAGTAACCCCTTGATCGGGAGGAGTCACCTGAAGCCTCTCGTTAGACCCCTGTCCTGCGCGGCGGTTCCCGTTAGTTGGGGCTGCCAGCGGGATATTGGGTCTAGAGCTTAGTCGCTCTCTCAGATCATTGCCACGCCTAATGCGTTGAGCAGTGAGGCGGTCCCTAAGGTCAGGGCTTGTCGTACGGAGGCGCATGCTTTGTTTGCGACGGTGCGCTCTCCGCGCGCCCTGACTTTCCGCAACATTCTCCCTCGGACCTAGTCGGTCGAGAGCTGAACGTCAGGAATTCCCCTCTTGAGAAGCTATCGGCGCATCGCCTGTTCGGGGTAAGGGATTCGACGGACCGGCTTCAAACACGGCGGGGAGCCCCCCGTCCTTCGTGAGAGAAGTCTCGATATCCTCCGACTCACCAGTACCCTCGTAATCAGGGTCGCGGTCGCGGCTTTCCTCGTTGAGGTTCTCAGGATCCCCGTTGGGGATTATCGTGTCACGCATAGGTTGCTTTGTAGCCAGTCGGGTGTGGTACCTTGCTTTCCTCGCCTTCAGTCGGCGGATACTCTCCTCTAACTCCATGATGCGGTCGTCCCTGCTATCAGGAGATGGAGATGGTGAGCGGGTCGAGCTCTCTTCATGGAGCGACTCTTCGTCACCATGGGCTCGGGAGCGCAAGAAGTATTTCTTGGTCCCAGTGACGTTTTCGGGGTTGTTCACGCCCTCCGAACGTACGAGTGGTTGGTTACTCATCGTTTCTCAAGTTCGAGAAGGTTGAGTTCGCAGAAGAAAAGAAGAAGATGAACAGAAGGGATTTCGGGCTGAATAGGTCGGGAAGTCCCCTCCTTCTAGCGCCAAAATGTTGTCGCACGAAAATGAACAATTATTTAAAACCTCGGGCGGTTCGATCCAAGGCCGGACCAAGTGATCGCACCCGGGCCAAGAGTGTGAACTCGATAGTCTCGAGCTAGGGTTTTCTCCGATCAACCCGCCTCTCGGGAGAGGTAGGGGGTGAGGAGGAGGAGTGACCGTGCCTTGGTTGTCGGCTGCCTACGTACCCGTGCATGGGATCAGGTCAGAACGTAGTTCAGCGTGAAAGACGCAGTATGAGGCGCGGAGCCTTGATGGAGAAGCGTGCTCGACGAAGGAGACGGGGTGCGAGGAGTCCTCGGCAGCGTCCCAGACCTTCGGAGATCGCGTACGCGTCTAGCGTGTTAGACGCGCGAGGGGAACTCT
This sequence comes from Urtica dioica subsp. dioica, assembly GCF_054948205.1. NCBI lineage: Eukaryota > Viridiplantae > Streptophyta > Magnoliopsida > Rosales > Urticaceae > Urtica > Urtica dioica. Next base: position 990,287 of record NC_142764.1, on the reverse strand, counting down.
AGTCGAGAACCCTAGGGGCGTGCTTGAGCTCCGGAGAACGTTCGGTCAGAGGGAGCGACGTCCGGGAAGTCCCCGAGAGTGCTTCGGAACCTCTGAGAACGGGGGGAGAGAAGAGAGGCTGCTTCAGGCCAAATATGGCATCCAGAGAAGCAGAGAAGAGTAACAAATCGAGCGTGTCGATAAGAGATGAAGAGAATTTATTGGATTGAATAGGATTGCTTTCCCCTCAATGGGAGTGAGTTTATATAGGTGTTTGGGGGCCTTAGAAGGTCCCTTTTTCTTCCATGTGGGACTAGGAACGCGCATGCCATCAAGTGGAGGCGCACGGCGCGCGCGGCGCACAAAGCGCGGCTCACAACGCGCGGCGCGCGGCGTAGGGGGCGCGGCGCGCAGGTCACCGGGCGCGGCGCGGGATGCGCGGCGCAGGACGCGCGGCGCATGGAGCGCGCGGCGTGGGCGCGTCCTGGCGCGGCGCGCTGCTTGCTGCACTGCTGGCCGGCGCAGCGTGCTGTGCGCGCGGTGAACGGCTCATCTTGCCGGGCTCTTGCGGGCCTTTAGGGGTCTTTGAATACCATTCTTCCCACGTAAAATATGAAGGTTTCCACTTGACGAGAGTGACTCGACTCGAGGAGCAAGGCTCAACTCGACGAGAGTGACTAGTGGCTTGACTCGAGGAGTGACTCGAGAACGACTCGAGGCTCGACTCGAGGAACAACTCAAGGCTTGACTCGAGAAATGACTCGAGGCTCGACTCGAGGAACGACTCGAGGCTCGACTCGAGGAGCAACTCAAGGCTCGACTCGAGGAACGACTCGGGGCTCGACTCGAGGGGCATGAGGATTCGGCACGAGCACTTGTCAGTCGATTCATAAGAGAAGGCTTGCCGCTCTTCAGGACCTCCGGCCTGACCATCGGCCCTTTGAACGGCGTGTCTTCTTGGCGTCTCGGGTTTTCCGAAAACGACCGACAACAGGGCGCACTGAGGCCCATTGGGCCGGGGGCCTCAGGGCAGGGGCGCAGGTGAGCGCGCGCCGGCCGTGCCGGGCCGTGGGTGCGTCAGGGCGCTCGGGCCTGGTAAAACCCGGCCGGCCTTGAATCGTTTTTGAATTTCCGGTGTCCCGAAAATGACCGGTAACAAACAAACTAAACAACTTTCGAAGAGACAAATGTAGATTTGCATGAACAAACTCTTCGTAGTTTGCTTAAAACGATTTATTCGCAATCTAAGGGTCAGAGGACTATTGACCCAGTATGATTATTAGAAGAATCTATGATGTCTGGTTATGAGGCATTGAGAGTTGGAGACTCTATAGTTCTTCTAGGTATCTTCCGAAGGTACTGAATTGACCAGTGCACTTCTAGAGACAAGATAAGAACAAACCATTTAACCTCTTATGTCTCGAAGTCACTACGTATGAATTGCATCGTGCTTACCTTAATCCTGAAAGGAGACATGTCATTTCACACCTTAGTATTCTCATTTGAGAAAGTCAGGAGTCGGACTCACTATGTGATTCCAAACAAGGCCTATTGGTGAAGTACTAAGTTGTGAGTATGTCATGAGTAACTTTGTGAAGTTCTCATAGATATGGAATTCATGTACAAGATTGCTGAAATGCAATATATATCACCTCATGCTTTGTTCCTTGGAGTGTGAATAAATGAACTGGCCAGTGTCCAAATTGAGTCCTGACTCTTTTGGATGAAACAATGTGACTTGTTAGCTCCTCGTCAATACATTGTTTCTAACTTATTCACAAGCGACAAAGGAGTTGAGGAACTAACAGCTAGAAGGGTAAAATTGTAATTTTGTAAATCCCGACTAGCTGATGATATTCATGAAGGGTAAACATGATAATATTCTGTGGATCAACTCATTACAATTAGGTTGAATTCTTGAGTTGAAAATAAATTCATTTGAACCGAGAGATTTTCAGTGTCAACTCTTTAGTGGAGTCAGTTGACATTAAGCTAAACTTGGAAAAAGTTTGTGACCTTTTGAGTCCAAGTATTTTAGCTCAAGCTTTGTTCATTTGGATCCATGAGGTCACTGTCACGAATCGCATCGACTAGGAATAGTTAAATTGGAAGCTAAGTCAAAACAAGAACGAAAATTGTCAAAAGGGTATTTTTGTCTTTTGAGACATAGCATGAAATGAATGTCAATAAATTTTTTGACAAGGTCATTTGATGACTTAATAATACTCGGCCATGACTTGATCATTGGGCCTTGTGGATTAATTTCATTTCATAAGAATTTTATTGAAAATTCTTAATTGGCCTTTGTCATGTTGTCATGAACAAATAGAAAAGCTTCTAGAAGGCCTTTCTAGAGAAATAGGCGCCCAACATACAAATAGGAAGAGAGAATATTTTGTTCATAAATGTATCAAGATACTTGCAAAAAGAAAAAGAGGAAACAAATTTCCCACACATGCATAGGGAATTTCGGCCACATCGGTCAAGGGAGAAGCAAACAAAAGAGAAAACAAATCCAAGGACTTACTTGGTAAGTCTAGGCCGTGCACCTCTATGAAGGAAAAGGGAAATTATCTCATGAATATGTGATATTCTATAGAAGAGGTAACTACCTTATTGAAGGTGAGACCTCTCCTATAAATACGAGCCTCATTCTTCTCATTTCATTAATTGCACATAAGTTAGAGATTGAGAGCCTCTCTCTCTAGACCTTGTGGCCGCCCCTCTCCTCTCTCTCTCTAGTCAATTTCGTTTTATTGTTTTGGCACCTAGGTCCTCATTTGACCTAGAGTTTAGCTCTGGGACTTCAAGACTAGTTCTTAAGTCATAGTGTTTAAAAGTGCCCACTCACTAATTCCTTTTATTTCGAGTGATTTAGTGATAGAAACTTTCGTGGTTGCTCGAGTTGCCGAGGAAAGAAAGAGAGACGTGATGCGAGGGAGACGAACGTTTTCAACCTTCCGAAGGCTCATCAACGTTCAAGCTTCTAAAGAGGTTAGTAAATTTATTATGCTCATATTAGTTTTATTTACATGTGCTTGCACTTTGTCTAGGTTAGTAAAAACTGTTTTACTTGAAAAGGAAAATTTTTAAAATTCCGCCGCTTACCGAAGCGTTAAACTTTTTCTTAAACCCTAGATCAATTCCAACAAAAGGTATCAGAGCTATGGTCAAAGATATGCATATACATGTGTTGTCAATGGTGCCCACAAGAAGAGTAGTAGTGTCTATTTATGTACATTTGATGTCATATAGTCTTACGAAGACTCTTGCTTGTTATTGCTTATTCATTAATAAAAAGTTGAAACGTTCATTCATTCTTTCTCTGTTTGAAGCTTTATGATAAAACCTTAGTCTTTTAGTCCATAAACAAACTTAACAACTTACGAAGAGACAAATGTAGATTTGCATGAACAAACTCTTCGTAGTTTGCTTAAAACGATATATTCGCAATCTTAGGGTCAAAGGACTATTGACCTCAGTATGATTGTTAGAAGAATCTATGATGTCTGGTTATGAGGCATTGAGAGTTAGGAACTCTATAGTTCTTCTAGGTATCTTCCGAAGGTACTGAATTGACCAGTGCACTTCTAGAGACAAGATAAGAACAAACCATTTAACCTCTTATGTCTCGAAGTCACTATGTATGAATTGCATCATGCTTACCTTAATCCTGAAATGAGACATGCCATTTCACACCTTAGTATTCTCATTTGAGAAAGTCAAAGTTCGGACTCACTATGTGATTCCGAACAAGGCCTATTGGTGAAGTACTAAGTTGTGAGTCTGTCATGAGTAACTTTGTGAAGTTCTCATAGATATGGAATTCATGTACAAGATTGCTGAAATGCAATGTATGTCACCTCATGCTTTGTTCCTTGGAGTGTGAATAAATGAACTGGCCAGTGTCCAAATTGAGTCTTGACTCTTTTGGATGAAACAATGTGACTTGTTAGCTCCTCGTCAATACATTGGTTCTAACTTATTCACAAGCGACAAAGGAGTTGAGGAAATAACAGCTAGAAGGGTAAAATGGTAATTTAGTAAATCCCGACTAGCTGATGACATTCATGAAGGGTAAACATAGATAATATTCAGTGGATCCGCTCATCATAATTAGGTCGAATTCTTGAGTAGAAAATAAATTCATTTGAACCGAGAGATTTTCAGTGTCAGCTCTTTAGTGGAGTCAGTTGGCATTAAGCTAAACTTGGTAAAGGTTTGTGAACTTTTGAGTCCAAGTGTTTAGCTAAAGCTTTGTTCATTTGGGTCCATGAGGTCACTGTCACGAATCACATCGATAGGAATAGTTAAACTGGAAGCTAAGCCAAAACAAGAACGAAAATAGTTAAAAGGGTATTTTTGTCTTTTGAGACAAACGATGAAATGAATGTCAATAAATTTTTGACAAGGTCATTTTGTGACATGTTTCACTCGGCCATGACTTGATCATTGGGCCTTGTGAATTAATTTCATTTCATAAGAATTTTATTTGAAAATTCTAAATGGGCCTTTTCTTATGTTGTCATGAACAAGTGAAGAAAATTCTAGAAGTCTTTTCTAGAAATGTTGGGCGCCCATAATACCCAAGAAAGAGAGAATATTTTGTGCATAAATGTATCAAGATACTTGCCAAAAGAAAAAGAGGAAACAAATTTGCATGAGGATGCTTAAGGGAATTCGGCCAAGTGAGTCAAAGGCAAGGCAAGGAACAAAAAAGGAAACAAATCCAAGCCTTCTAGAAGGCTGCCTTGGCCGAGTGACTCATGAGGAAATAAGGCAATATTTTCTCATGAATATGTGATATTCTATAGAAGAGGAAACTACCTTATTGAAGGTGAGACCTCTCCTATAAATAGGAGCCTCATTTCCTCACAATTCATTCATCCAAGTTTAAGAGATTTGAGAGACTCTCTCTCTAGAACTTGGCCGAAGTCCTCTTCTCTCTCTCTCTAGTTTATTTTCGGTTTTCTCTTGTCTTGGCACCTAGGTCCTCACTCGACCTAGTCTTTAGCTCTGCGACTTTGAGACTCGTTCTTAAGTCGTAGTGTTTAAAAGTGCCCACTCACTGATTCCTTCTTTTCGAGTGATTTAGTGATAGAAACTTTCGTGGTTGCTCGAGTTGCCGAGGAAAGAAAGAGAGACGTGCTGCGAGGGGAGACGAGCGTTGCAACTTTCCAAAAGCTTCTACAAGGTTCAAGCTTCAAGAAAGGTTAGTAACTTCCATAGCTCATATTAGTTTTTATTTACATGCATATGCTCTTGTCTAGGTTAGTAAAAACTAGTTTTACTTAAAAAGAAATTTTTTAAAATTCCGCCGCTTAACGAAGCGTTAAACTTTTTCTCAAACCCTAGATCGATTCCAACAAATGGTATCAGAGCTATGGTCAAAGGAATGCATGTGCATGTTTTTAAATTATGAGCTTGAAAATCGTTTTCGAAAGTTTACTAATTTTGTGACAAGTTAGAATTGTAATCTTAGATTTTTTTTAATTTATTGCTCATGCCTTTAAATTAAAAACCATGTTATTTTTCTATGAGTTTGGGATGATGTTAAAACACATTAGAATCAGTTCTAAAAGTTTTTGATTTTTTATATTGAAAAACGTGTTTTAAAGGTTTGAGATTTTTCGAGTAAATTTTGTGACTAGTTCTGTTTTCTTGCTAGTTTCGTTTATTTACTTGAATCGTTTTATGCATGTTGTTATTTCTTTTATTCTATGTTATTACCCTGCTGATAAAACACAAATAAAAGCTTTAAACAACTTCATAAAACGTTCCGTTACACTCGATTCTTTTTCGCACCTAAAAGGACAAAGCTTTAATTTATTTCTTTTTCTTCGAACTGGAATGTAAACCCGCATTAAAAGCGGCATAACTCTCTGCTCAGAAATCTAAATTTAATGATACTTGAATCAAATTAAAGCTCTGTCTGTCCTCTGTCCAATGCCACTGGTTTCGGCTCAAAAGAATATCGGAACCGCCAGTTATGGCGATTTTACTCCGAGGTGCGCGGCTGTCTGAAACTCCAGTTTTTTAGAAATCCGGATTTTCAAACCCCACTACCATGAGTTATAGAACTCTAATGAGAAAACTTTCTTGAGCAAAAATGTTTTTCATATGATTATAAACATGATGTGTAAGATTAAAATGTTTTGATTTTTGAAAGTTTAATTGAAATTGAATTTTTACAAAACTAGTTTGAATTTTGAAAAACCGTTTTCACTTTCAAACTTGAAAATATTTTGTCATCCAAATCAAATAAGTTTTCAAAATGTTTTCAAAACTATATCTATATCACATATGTTCAAAATCTATATGCTCTTGAAATTTTGAGTGGGAGGTCTCTTTGTAGACAAAGCCGAAAAATAAAAAGATGTGTAATCTCAAACTTTCAAGTGTTCGAGTGAGTTGAAGTTCACACTTCCCTCATGCACTTTCCCGAAATAGAAAATAGGAAAAGATCGAGTATGTCCCTTGTGCCTTTATGCACTAATACTACTCTGAACATGTCGATCTAGGATTCTCTTCTAGTTGTCCGCTCTGTCGCTCTCTAACTAGGAAATTTGTTTCCGAACTTAAAAGAGTCGATGAACCAACTCCAAAAACTAAGTGGGAGGGTTATATTCGTTGTTTGTAACCCGCGATCCCCAACACTAGTGAAAGATGCAATAACGTGGGACTAAGAGCCGCTCTTGCGACCCTCACTTAAATGTGAGTACTCCAAGGTGTTATTGTTTCGATCATTGCTCAATGAGCTACGTCCGAGAGTGATGCAATGATGGCAAGGCCTCCCCTTGGGGGATTGTTTTTCAAAGCTGATCTTTTGGACTAAGTGGTTGGTTGCACACTTAGGCTCAATCCCTAGTATCCTTCCTTAAGGCTCTGCGAAAGGATATGAGTGATCAAACCAATTTACAAGGTGGCTAGTCAAAATGATGTACTGACATCTTGGCTTAGCATTAATGATGTGTCATTTACTTATAAATGGAGATTTTTTGCGGCCTTCTCTTGAGGGAGTAAATTATCGTTTGGTTTATAACACATTGGGGTTTTACAAAAGTCTTAATGAAACTTAAATCCTAAACCAAAGACTAATCATAAACTTGTTTCAACTTTTATAGGCAATATGTCTCTCAACCCTCTCTCTACAATTCTTTCCTCGAATAAACTCGAAGGCGACAATTACGTCGACTGGAAACGTAACCTCGACATAGTCCTTACTGTCGACAAGCACAAATGGGTTCTCACCACCCCCTGTCCTCAAACGAATGATGATTCGACGCAAGAGGAGAAAGACGTCCTGGCGGCCTGGCTTCGATCCCATGAGATTGCGAGATGCTACATTTTGGCATCGATGAACAATGTGTTGCAACAACAACATCGTGATTATGAAACTGCCACCGATATGCTCTACAATCTCCATGAGATGTTTGGAGGGCAAGGACGTCAAGCTAGGCAACAAGCGGTCCGACAATTCATGAACTGTCGTATGAAGGCTGGAACTCCCGTTAGAGATCATATGATGCTGATCATTAGCTATCTCAACGAGATGGAGATTCTTGGATCTGAGATTGATGGGGAGACTAAAATAGATATGATCTTGGAAACTCTCCCCGAAACCTTTGATACCTTCAAGTTGAACTATTCCATGAACAAGCTGGAGTACACTGTTACCGATCTCATGAAGGAACTTCAAACCGCTGAGGCACTCACTAAGAAAAAGAGGGCTCAAGGAGAAGTACATGCTACTGCCTCCACCTCTGGATCTAAGAAGAGACCTCGCAATGCCGAGAAGAAGAACCAACCTAAGGTTCAAACGAAGAAGAAGGCGCCAAAGGCTTCGAAGGTGGACAAGTCTAAAGACAAGTGCCACCACTGCAATGAGCCTGGTCACTGGCGTAGGAACTGTCCCGCCTACCTCAAAAGCAAAGCAAAAGGTATTGTACTTGTTACTGAAGCCTGTTTAGTAGCTGATAATGTATCATCGTGGATTATTGACTCCGCTGCTACTAACCATATTTGCTGCTCCTTGACTGGTTTTAGGAAAAGAAAAAGCTTAGAGGATGGCGACTTCTGCTTCAAGTGGGGTGATGAGAGCGTGGTGTCTGCGAAGGCTGTGGGATCCGTGACGCTATCTTTTGAAGATCGAACTTTAAATTTGAATAATGTTTATTATGTTCCTTCCTTTGGGAAAAACCTAGTATCTGTTGCTCAACTTTTCGAGCAAGATTATTATTTAAAGTTTATAAAGAATGGAATTCGTATTTCTTTTTCTAATTCTTTCGTCACTGATGCATGTATGAAGAATGGTCTTTTTTACATCTATCCCACTCAACCTTCTCTCTTAGACACCGAAATAGATAACGATCTAATTAGGGAGCCAAAGAGGATCAAACTTTCTGAATCCTCCGATCTAACAAAATCAACATACCTCTGGCACTTAAGACATGGTCATATCAGTCTAGATAGGATTAAGAGACTTGTGAGGGATGGTCCACTCCAAGCCTCTGCAATAGGTTCACTACCTACTTGTGAATCCTGCATAGAAGGAAAAATGACTAAACGACCTTTCTCCGATTAGGGTCGAAGAGCCACTGAGTTGCTGGAACTAATACATTCTGATGTATGTGGTCCGCTCAACCAACAGGCACGTGGAGGATACGAATACTTCGTTACCTTCACTGATGATTACTCAAGATATGGGTTTGTCTATTTGCTTAAACACAAATCCGAGACCTTTAACGTATTTAAGGTCTTTAGGGCTTTAGTGGAAAAGCAAACTGGCAAAGTGATCAAAACCCTTCGATCTGATCGAGGTGGTGAGTATATGTCTGGAGAGTTCGATGACTTTCTTAAAGAAGAAGGTATCGCTTCTCAGCTTACCGCACCTGGCACACCTCAACAAAACGGAGTGTCAGAGAGAAGAAACCGAACTCTTATGGAGATGGTTAGATCAATGATGAGTTACTCATCACTCCCGCTTTGCTTTTGGGGATATGCCCTCGAAACAGCCGCCTACATTATGAACCAAGTTCCGTCTAAAACGGTTCCTGGTACTCCTTATGAACGATGGACTGGCCGTAAAGTGAATCTTGGCCGCATCCGAATTTGGGGTTGCCCTGCACACGTGCTGAGGCAAAAGACTAGCAAGTTGGCTAGTAGGTCAGAATTGTGCCTGTTTGTAGGATATCCGAAGGAAACCAAAGGTTTTACTTTCTATAGTCCCGAGGACGATAAGACTTTCTTTAGCACGAATGCTCGTTTCCTTGAGGAGGACTTTATGAAGGATGCGAAACCTAGAAGCAAAATTGTGCTTGAAGAAAAGTTGGGTGAGGAAGCTTCTACCTCATCTGTAAGAACTGTTCTTACCCCAACTGAAACACAACCTAACTCGTCAGAATCTCGTCAAGTAGTACTTAGACGTAGTGGGAGGGCTACTCAAAAGCCTGACAGGTACATGTCTTATGGAGACTCTCTTGTAGCCGTCTCCGACATGGATGATCCTGTTTCCTATAGCCAAGCAATGGCTTGTTCTGAATCAAACCTTTGGCTTGACGCCATGAAAGTTGAGATGCACTCGATGTATGTCAACAAAGTCTGGAAACTTGTAGACCTTCCTGAAGGGATTAAACCCGTAGGGTGTAAGTGGATATACAAGAAGAAAAGGGGTCCTGATGGGAACGTTGAGACGTTCAAAGCACGACTTGTGGCAAAGGGTTACACCCAACAAGAAGGGATTGACTATGAAGAAACCTTCTCGCCAGTCGCGATGCTTAAATCCATCCGCATACTCCTATCCATAGCTGCAGCTCTCGACTATGAGATCTGGCAAATGGATGTCAAGACAGCCTTTCTGAATGGCAATCTTGACGAGCGCATTTACATGGCTCAACCAGACGGTTTCGTGGATAAAGGTCAAGAGACCAAGGTTTGTGAGTTGCTTAAATCCATTTATGGACTAAAGCAAGCATCTAGGTCATGGAATATTAGATTCGATGAAACTGTAAAGAGCTTCAGCTTCGAACAGTCAATAGATGAGCCTTGTGTTTACAAGTTAATACACGAAGGCAAAGTTGTGTTTCTAGTACTATATGTCGATGATATACTGCTCATTGGTAATGACGTGGGTAAGTTATCTGAGGTTAAGGTCTGGCTGGCAAAGCAATTCGATATGAAGGATCTAGGAGAAGCTGCATACATTCTGGGAATCCAAATCTTTCGAGATAGGAAAAACCGGACCCTGTCGCTCTCTCAAGCATCTTATATTGATAAGGTGATGGATCGCTTCTCGATGCAAGACTGCAAGAGGGGTCAAACACCCTTTAGGCATGGAGTTTCACTCTCTAAGGACCAGTCTCCCAAGACTGCACAAGAGATTGAAGACATGAGGAAAATTCCTTACGCCTCTGCCGTAGGAAGCCTCATGTATGCTATGCTTTGCACCCGACCTGATATATGTTTCGCCGTTGGCGTAGTTAGCCGTTTCCAATCCAACCCTGGACCCGAGCACTGGATTGCTGTTAAGCATGTTCTTAAGTATCTTCGAAGAACTAGGAACTTGATGCTTACATACTCAGGTACTGACCTGACTATGACGGGATATACCGACTCCGATTTTCAAGCGGATAAGGATTCCAGGAAATCCACTTCGGGATCTGTGTTCATCCTTAATGGTGGAGCTGTTGTGTGGAGAAGTATTAAGCAATCTTGCATTGCTGACTCCACAATGGAAGCAGAATATGTGGCTGCTTCTGAAGCATCCAAAGAGGCTGTATGGCTTAGAAAATTCCTTAAGTATTTGGAAGTTGTTCCAAACGTCGACGAGCCCATGACCCTTTATTGTGATAATAGTGGGGCTGTCGCTAACTCAAAGGAACCTAGAAGCCATAAGCGCTCTAAGCATATTGAGAGGAAATACCATTTGATTCGAGAGATCGCGTAACGCGGAGACGTGGAGGTGAAGTAGATCTCTGGTAGATCTATTCACCAAGGCCCTAGCGAACATGGTCTTCGACCAACTTCGAGAGGGATTAGGCATGTAGGACTACTCACATCTTCTTTGAGTCAAGTGGGAGTTTGTTGTCAATGGTGCCCACAAGAAGAGTAGTAGTGTCTATTTATGTACATTTGATGTCATATAGTCTTACGAAGACTCTTGCTTGTTATTGCTTATTCATTAATAAAAAGTTGAAACGTTCATTCATTCTTTCTCTGTTTGAAGCTTTATGATAAAACCTTAGTCTTTTAGTCCATAAACAAACTTAACAACTTACGAAGAGACAAATGTAGATTTGCATGAACAAACTCTTCGTAGTTTGCTTAAAACGATATATTCGCAATCTTAGGGTCAAAGGACTATTGACCTCAGTATGATTGTTAGAAGAATCTATGATGTCTGGTTATGAGGCATTGAGAGTTAGGAACTCTATAGTTCTTCTAGGTATCTTCCGAAGGTACTGAATTGACCAGTGCACTTCTAGAGACAAGATAAGAACAAACCATTTAACCTCTTATGTCTCGAAGTCACTATGTATGAATTGCATCATGCTTACCTTAATCCTGAAATGAGACATGCCATTTCACACCTTAGTATTCTCATTTGAGAAAGTCAAAGTTCGGACTCACTATGTGATTCCGAACAAGGCCTATTGGTGAAGTACTAAGTTGTGAGTCTGTCATGAGTAACTTTGTGAAGTTCTCATAGATATGGAATTCATGTACAAGATTACTGAAATGCAATGTATGTCACCTCATGCTTTGTTCCTTGGAGTGTGAATAAATGAACTGGCCAGTGTCCAAATTGAGTCTTGACTCTTTTGGATGAAACAATGTGACTTGTTAGCTCCTCGTCAATACATTGTTTCTAACTTATTCACAAGCGACAAAGGAGTTGAGGAAATAACAGCTAGAAGGGTAAAATGGTAATTTAGTAAATCCCGACTAGCTGATGACATTCATGAAGGGTAAACATAGATAATATTCAGTGGATCCGCTCATCATAATTAGGTCGAATTCTTGAGTAGAAAATAAATTCATTTGAACCGAGAGATTTTCAGTGTCAGCTCTTTAGTGGAGTCAGTTGGCATTAAGCTAAACTTGGAAAAGGTTTGTGAACTTTTGAGTCCAAGTGTTTAGCTAAAGCTTTGTTCATTTGGGTCCATGAGGTCACTGTCACGAATCACATCGATAGGAATAGTTAAACTGGAAGCTAAGCCAAAACAAAAACGAAAATAGTTAAAAGGGTATTTTTGTCTTTTGAGACAAACGATGAAATGAATGTCAATAAATTTTTGACAAGGTCATTTTGTGACATGTTTCACTCGGCCATGACTTGATCATTGGGCCTTGTGAATTAATTTCATTTCATAAGAATTTTATTTGAAAATTCTAAATGGGCCTTTTCTTATGTTGTCATGAACAAGTGAAGAAAATTCTAGAAGTCTTTTCTAGAAATGTTGGGCGCCCATAATACCCAAGAAAGAGAGAATATTTTGTGCATAAATGTATCAAGATACTTGCCAAAAGAAAAAGAGGAAACAAATTTGCATGAGGATGCTTAAGGGAATTCGGCCAAGTGAGTCAAAGGCAAGGCAAGGAACAAAAAAGGAAACAAATCCAAGCCTTCTAGAAGGCTGCCTTGGCCGAGTGACTCATGAGGAAATAAGGCAATATTTTCTCATGAATATGTGATATTCTATAGAAGAGGAAACTACCTTATTGAAGGTGAGACCTCTCCTATAAATAGGAGCCTCATTTCCTCACAATTCATTCATCCAAGTTTAAGAGATTTGAGAGACTCTCTCTCTAGAACTTGGCCGAAGTCCTCTTCTCTCTCTCTCTAGTTTATTTTCGGTTTTCTCTTGTCTTGGCACCTAGGTCCTCACTCGACCTAGTCTTTAGCTCTGCGACTTTGAGACTCGTTCTTAAGTCGTAGTGTTTAAAAGTGCCCACTCACTGATTCCTTCTTTTCGAGTGATTTAGTGATAGAAACTTTCGTGGTTGCTCGAGTTGCCGAGGAAAGAAAGAGAGACGTGCTGCGAGGGGAGACGAGCGTTGCAACTTTCCAAAAGCTTCTACAAGGTTCAAGCTTCAAGAAAGGTTAGTAACTTCCATAGCTCATATTAGTTTTTATTTACATGCATATGCTCTTGTCTAGGTTAGTAAAAACTAGTTTTACTTAAAAAGAAATTTTTTAAAATTCCGCCGCTTAACGAAGCGTTAAACTTTTTCTCAAACCCTAGATCGATTCCAACAAATGGTATCAGAGCTATGGTCAAAGGAATGCATGTGCATGTTTTTAAATTATGAGCTTGAAAATCGTTTTCGAAAGTTTACTAATTTTGTGACAAGTTATAATTGTTTTCTTAGATTTTTTTTATTTATTGCTCTTGCATTTAAATTAATAATCAAGTTGATTTTCTATGAGTTTGGGATGTTATTAAAACACATTAGAATCAGTTCTAAAGGTTTTTAATTTTTTATATTGAAAAACGTGTTTTAAAGGTTTGAGAAATTTCGAGTAAATTTTGTGACTAGTTTTCTTGTCTTACTAGTTTCTTTTATTTACTTGAATCGTTTTATACATGTTGTTATTTCTTTTATATCATATTATTACCTTGCTAATAAAATACCAATAAAAGCTTTAACAACATCCTAAAACATTCCGTTACAGTAGATTCTTTTTCGCACCTAAAAAGGACCAAGCTTCAATTATTTCTTTTTCTTCGAGCTGGAGTAAAACCAACAGTAAAAGTGGCATAACTCTCTGCTCAGAAATCGGAAATTTAATGATTCTTGAATCAAATTAAAGCTAAGTCTGTCCTCTGTCCAATGCCACCGGTTTCAGGTCAAAAGGACATCGGAGCCGCCAGTTATAGCGATTTTACTCGGAGGTGCACGGCTGTTCCGAAAGTCCAGTTTTTTAGAATTCCGGATTTTCAGTCTCACTACCATGAGTTATAGAACTCTAATGGAAAATATTTCTTGAGCAAAAATGTTTTTCATAAGATTATAAACATGATGTGTAAGATTAAAATGTTTTGATTTTTGAAAGTTTAATTGAAATTGAATTTTTACAAAACTGGTTTGAATTTTGAAAAACTGTTTTCGCTTTCAAACTTGAAAAATATTTTGTCATCCAAATCAAATAAATTTTCAAATGTTTTCAAAACTATATCTATATCACATATGTTCAAAATCTATATGCTCTTGAAAATTTGAGTGGGAGGTCTCCTTGTAGACAGGCCGAAAAATAAAAAGATGTGTAATCTCAAACTTTCAAGTGTTCGAGTGAGTTGAAGTTCACACTTCCCTCATGCACTTTCCCGCAATAGAAAATAGGAAAAGATCGAGTATGTACCTTGTGCCTTTATGCACTAACAGTGCTCTGAACATGATGATCTAGGATTCTCGTCTATTTGTCCGATCTGTCGCTCTCTAACTAGGAAATCTGTTTCCGAAATTTTAAGAGTCGATGAACCAACTCCAAAAACTAAGTGGGAGGGTTATATTTGTTTTTTATAACCCACGATCCCCAGCACTAATGAAAGAAGCAATTAACGTGGGACTAAGAGCCGCTCTTGCGACCCTCTCTTAAATGGGAGTACTCCAATGCGCTTTCGCTTCGATCATTGCCCAATGAGCTACGTCCGAGAGTGAGACGATGATGACAAGGTCTCCCCTTGGGGGATTGTTTTTCAAAGTTGATCTTTTGGACTAAGTGGTTGGTTGCACACTTAGGCTCAATCCCTAGTAATCCTCCCTTGAGGCTCTGCGAAAGGATGAGAGTGATCAAACCAATTTAAAAGGTGGCTAGTCAAAATTGATGTATTGACATCTTGGCTAAGCATTAATGATGTGTCATTTACTTATAAATGGAGATTTTTTGCGGCCTTCTCTTGAGGGAGTAAATTATCGTTTGGTTTATAACGCCTTTGGATTTTATCAAAGTCTTAAATAAAACTTAAATCCTAAATCAAAGACTAATCATAAACTTGTTTCAACTTAATTAAGCAACATGTCTCTCTACCATCTCTCAATCATCCTTTCCTCGAATAAACTCGAAAACAAAAACTACGTAGATTCGAAACATAACCTCGACATAATACCTACCATTAACAAGCACAAATGGGTACTCACCACCCCGTGTCCTCCTATGACGAATGATGATTCAATTCAAGAGGACAATAACGCCTTAGCGGCCTGGCTTCGATCTGATGAGATTGTGAGGTGCTATATCTTAGCATCTATGAACAATATGCTGAAAAAGCAACATCGTGAAATCGAGACTGCCGCCGACATGCTCTACAATCTCCTTGAGATGTTTGTGTTGTCAATGGTGCCCACAAGCTTAGTCCATAAACACTTCGTATGTAGATTTGTTGGAATCGATCTAGGGTTTTAGTCCATAAACAAACTTAACAACTTACGAAGAGACAAATGTAGATTTGCATGAACAAACTCTTCGTAGTTTGCTTAAAACGATATATTCGCAATCTTAGGGTCAAAGGACTATTGACCTCAGTATGATTGTTAGAAGAATCTATGATGTCTGGTTATGAGGCATTGAGAGTTAGGAACTCTATAGTTCTTCTAGGTATCTTCCGAAGGTACTGAATTGACCAGTGCACTTCTAGAGACAAGATAAGAACAAACCATTTAACCTCTTATGTCTCGAAGTCACTATGTATGAATTGCATCATGCTTACCTTAATCCTGAAATGAGACATGCCATTTCACACCTTAGTATTCTCATTTGAGAAAGTCAAAGTTCGGACTCACTATGTGATTCCGAACAAGGCCTATTGGTGAAGTACTAAGTTGTGAGTCTGTCATGAGTAACTTTGTGAAGTTCTCATAGATATGGAATTCATGTACAAGATTGCTGAAATGCAATGTATGTCACCTCATGCTTTGTTCCTTGGAGTGTGAATAAATGAACTGGCCAGTGTCCAAATTGAGTCTTGACTCTTTTGGATGAAACAATGTGACTTGTTAGCTCCTCGTCAATACATTGTTTCTAACTTATTCACAAGCGACAAAGGAGTTGAGGAAATAACAGCTAGAAGGGTAAAATGGTAATTTAGTAAATCCCGACTAGCTGATGACATTCATGAAGGGTAAACATAGATAATATTCAGTGGATCCGCTCATCATAATTAGGTCGAATTCTTGAGTAGAAAATAAATTCATTTGAACCGAGAGATTTTCAGTGTCAGCTCTTTAGTGGAGTCAGTTGGCATTAAGCTAAACTTGGAAAAGGTTTGTGAACTTTTGAGTCCAAGTGTTTAGCTAAAGCTTTGTTCATTTGGGTCCATGAGGTCACTGTCACGAATCACATCGATAGGAATAGTTAAACTGGAAGCTAAGCCAAAACAAGAACGAAAATAGTTAAAAGGGTATTTTTGTCTTTTGAGACAAACGATGAAATGAATGTCAATAAATTTTTGACAAGGTCATTTTGTGACATGTTTCACTCGGCCATGACTTGATCATTGGGCCTTGTGAATTAATTTCATTTCATAAGAATTTTATTTGAAAATTCTAAATGGGCCTTTTCTTATGTTGTCATGAACAAGTGAAGAAAATTCTAGAAGTCTTTTCTAGAAATGTTGGGCGCCCATAATACCCAAGAAAGAGAGAATATTTTGTGCATAAATGTATCAAGATACTTGCCAAAAGAAAAAGAGGAAACAAATTTGCATGAGGATGCTTAAGGGAATTCGGCCAAGTGAGTCAAAGGCAAGGCAAGGAACAAAAAAGGAAACAAATCCAAGCCTTCTAGAAGGCTGCCTTGGCCGAGTGACTCATGAGGAAATAAGGCAATATTTTCTCATGAATATGTGATATTCTATAGAAGAGGAAACTACCTTATTGAAGGTGAGACCTCTCCTATAAATAGGAGCCTCATTTCCTCACAATTCATTCATCCAAGTTTAAGAGATTTGAGAGACTCTCTCTCTAGAACTTGGCCGAAGTCCTCTTCTCTCTCTCTCTAGTTTATTTTCGGTTTTCTCTTGTCTTGGCACCTAGGTCCTCACTCGACCTAGTCTTTAGCTCTGCGACTTTGAGACTCGTTCTTAAGTCGTAGTGTTTAAAAGTGCCCACTCACTGATTCCTTCTTTTCGAGTGATTTAGTGATAGAAACTTTCGTGGTTGCTCGAGTTGCCGAGGAAAGAAAGAGAGACGTGCTGCGAGGGGAGACGAGCGTTGCAACTTTCCAAAAGCTTCTACAAGGTTCAAGCTTCAAGAAAGGTTAGTAACTTCCATAGCTCATATTAGTTTTTATTTACATGCATATGCTCTTGTCTAGGTTAGTAAAAACTAGTTTTACTTAAAAAGAAATTTTTTAAAATTCCGCCGCTTAACGAAGCGTTAAACTTTTTCTCAAACCCTAGATCGATTCCAACAAATGGTATCAGAGCTATGGTCAAAGGAATGCATGTGCATGTTTTTAAATTATGAGCTTGAAAATCGTTTTCGAAAGTTTACTAATTTTGTGACAAGTTATAATTGTTTTCTTAGATTTTTTTTATTTATTGCTCTTGCATTTAAATTAATAATCAAGTTGATTTTCTATGAGTTTGGGATGTTATTAAAACACATTAGAATCAGTTCTAAAGGTTTTTAATTTTTTATATTGAAAAACGTGTTTTAAAGGTTTGAGAAATTTCGAGTAAATTTTGTGACTAGTTTTCTTGTCTTACTAGTTTCTTTTATTTACTTGAATCGTTTTATACATGTTGTTATTTCTTTTATATCATATTATTACCTTGCTAATAAAATACCAATAAAAGCTTTAACAACATCCTAAAACATTCCGTTACAGTAGATTCTTTTTCGCACCTAAAAAGGACCAAGCTTCAATTATTTCTTTTTCTTCGAGCTGGAGTAAAACCAACAGTAAAAGTGGCATAACTCTCTGCTCAGAAATCGGAAATTTAATGATTCTTGAATCAAATTAAAGCTAAGTCTGTCCTCTGTCCAATGCCACCGGTTTCAGGTCAAAAGGACATCGGAGCCGCCAGTTATAGCGATTTTACTCGGAGGTGCACGGCTGTTCCGAAAGTCCAGTTTTTTAGAATTCCGGATTTTCAGTCTCACTACCATGAGTTATAGAACTCTAATGGAAAATATTTCTTGAGCAAAAATGTTTTTCATAAGATTATAAACATGATGTGTAAGATTAAAATGTTTTGATTTTTGAAAGTTTAATTGAAATTGAATTTTTACAAAACTGGTTTGAATTTTGAAAAACTGTTTTCGCTTTCAAACTTGAAAAATATTTTGTCATCCAAATCAAATAAATTTTCAAATGTTTTCAAAACTATATCTATATCACATATGTTCAAAATCTATATGCTCTTGAAAATTTGAGTGGGAGGTCTCCTTGTAGACAGGCCGAAAAATAAAAAGATGTGTAATCTCAAACTTTCAAGTGTTCGAGTGAGTTGAAGTTCACACTTCCCTCATGCACTTTCCCGCAATAGAAAATAGGAAAAGATTGAGTATGTACCTTGTGCCTTTATGCACTAACAGTGCTCTGAACATGATGATCTAGGATTCTCGTCTATTTGTCCGATCTGTCGCTCTCTAACTAGGAAATCTGTTTCCGAAATTTTAAGAGTCGATGAACCAACTCCAAAAACTAAGTGGGAGGGTTATATTTGTTTTTTATAACCCACGATCCCCAGCACTAATGAAAGAAGCAATTAACGTGGGACTAAGAGCCGCTCTTGCGACCCTCTCTTAAATGGGAGTACTCCAATGCGCTTTCGCTTCGATCATTGCCCAATGAGCTACGTCCGAGAGTGAGACGATGATGACAAGGCCTCCCCTTGGGGGATTGTTTTTCAAAGTTGATCTTTTGGACTAAGTGGTTGGTTGCACACTTAGGCTCAATCCCTAGTAATCCTCCCTTGAGGCTCTGCGAAAGGATGAGAGTGATCAAACCAATTTAAAAGGTGGCTAGTCAAAATTGATGTATTGACATCTTGGCTAAGCATTAATGATGTGTCATTTACTTATAAATGGAGATTTTTTGCGGCCTTCTCTTGAGGGAGTAAATTATCGTTTGGTTTATAACGCCTTTGGATTTTATCAAAGTCTTAAATAAAACTTAAATCCTAAATCAAAGACTAATCATAAACTTGTTTCAACTTAATTAAGCAACATGTCTCTCTACCATCTCTCAATCATCCTTTCCTCGAATAAACTCGAAAACAAAAACTACGTAGATTCGAAACATAACCTCGACATAATACCTACCATTAACAAGCACAAATGGGTACTCACCACCCCGTGTCCTCCTATGACGAATGATGATTCAATTCAAGAGGACAATAACGCCTTAGCGGCCTGGCTTCGATCTGATGAGATTGTGAGGTGCTATATCTTAGCATCTATGAACAATATGCTGAAAAAGCAACATCGTGAAATCGAGACTGCCGCCGACATGCTCTACAATCTCCTTGAGATGTTTGTGTTGTCAATGGTGCCCACAAGCTTAGTCCATAAACACTTCGTATGTAGATTTGTTGGAATCGATCTAGGGTTTTAGTCCATAAACAAACTTAACAACTTACGAAGAGACAAATGTAGATTTGCATGAACAAACTCTTCGTAGTTTGCTTAAAACGATATATTCGCAATCTTAGGGTCAAAGGACTATTGACCTCAGTATGATTGTTAGAAGAATCTATGATGTCTGGTTATGAGGCATTGAGAGTTAGGAACTCTATAGTTCTTCTAGGTATCTTCCGAAGGTACTGAATTGACCAGTGCACTTCTAGAGACAAGATAAGAACAAACCATTTAACCTCTTATGTCTCGAAGTCACTATGTATGAATTGCATCATGCTTACCTTAATCCTGAAATGAGACATGCCATTTCACACCTTAGTATTCTCATTTGAGAAAGTCAAAGTTCGGACTCACTATGTGATTCCGAACAAGGCCTATTGGTGAAGTACTAAGTTGTGAGTCTGTCATGAGTAACTTTGTGAAGTTCTCATAGATATGGAATTCATGTACAAGATTGCTGAAATGCAATGTATGTCACCTCATGCTTTGTTCCTTGGAGTGTGAATAAATGAACTGGCCAGTGTCCAAATTGAGTCTTGACTCTTTTGGATGAAACAATGTGACTTGTTAGCTCCTCGTCAATACATTGTTTCTAACTTATTCACAAGCGACAAAGGAGTTGAGGAAATAACAGCTAGAAGGGTAAAATGGTAATTTAGTAAATCCCGACTAGCTGATGACATTCATGAAGGGTAAACATAGATAATATTCAGTGGATCCGCTCATCATAATTAGGTCGAATTCTTGAGTAGAAAATAAATTCATTTGAACCGAGAGATTTTCAGTGTCAGCTCTTTAGTGGAGTCAGTTGGCATTAAGCTAAACTTGGAAAAGGTTTGTGAACTTTTGAGTCCAAGTGTTTAGCTAAAGCTTTGTTCATTTGGGTCCATGAGGTCACTGTCACGAATCACATCGATAGGAATAGTTAAACTGGAAGCTAAGCCAAAACAAAAACGAAAATAGTTAAAAGGGTATTTTTGTCTTTTGAGACATAAGGATGAAATGGATGTCAATAAATTTTGACAAGTTCATTTGATGACTTAATGTCACTCGGCCATAATATGATTAATTGGTCCTTGTGAATTAATTTCATTTCATAAGAATTTTATTGAAAACTCTTAATGGGCCTTTTTCATGTTCTCATGAATAAATGAAGAAGCTTCTAGAAGCTCCTTCTAGAAGTGAAATGGGCGCCCATAATACCCAAGGAAAGAGAGTTTATTTTGTGCATAAATGTATTTAGATACTTGCCAAAAGAAAAAGAGGAAACAAATTTCCCACACATGCAATGGGAAATTCGGCCAAGTGAGAAAAGGGAAAGCCAAGGAACAAAAAAAGGAAACAAATCCTTGCCTCTAGGAGGCAGCCTTGGGCGCCCAACAAGGAATGGGAAATGAAGGATTTTTGCTCATGAATATGTGATATTCTATAGAAGAGGAAACTACCTTATTGAAGGTGAGACCTCTCCTATAAATAGGAGCCCCATTTCCTCACAATTCATTCATCCAAGTTTAAGAGATTTGAGAGACTCTCTCTCTAGAACTTGGCCGAAGTCCTCTTCTCTCTCTCTCTAGTTTATTTTCGGTTTTCTGATACCATTTGTTGGAATCGATCTAGGGTTTTACAAAAGTCTTAATAAAACTTAAATCCTAAACCAAAGACTAATCATAAACTTGTTTCAACTGTTATAGGCAATATGTCTCTCAACCCTCTCTCAACAATTCTTTCCTCGAATAAACTCGAAGGCGACAATTACGTCGACTGGAAACGTAACCTCGACATAGTCCTTACTGTCGACAAGCACAAATGGGTTCTCACCACCCCCTGTCCTCAAACGAATGATGATTCGACGCAAGAGGAGAAAGACGTCCTGGCGGCCTGGCTTCGATCCGATGAGATTGCGAGATGCTATATTTTGGCATCGATGAACAATGTGTTGCAACAACAACATCGTGATTTCGAAACTGCCACCGATATGCTCTACAATCTCCATGAGATGTTTGGAGGGCAAGGACGTCAAGCTAGGCAACAAGCGGTCCGACAATTCATGAACTGTCGTATGAAGGCTGGAACTCCCGTTAGAGATCATATGATGCTGATCATTAGCTATCTCAACGAGATGGAGATTCTTGGATCTGAGATTGATGGGGAGACCAAAATAGATATGATCTTGGAAACTCTCCCCGAAACCTTTGATACCTTCAAATTGAACTATTCCATGAACAAGCTGGAGTACACTGTTACCGAGCTCATGAAGGAACTTCAAACCGCTGAGGCACTCACTAAGAAAAAGAGGGCTCAAGGAGAAGTACATGCTACTGCCTCCACCTCTGGATCTAAGAAGAGACCTCGCAACGCCGAGAAAAAGAACCAACCTAAGGTTCAAACGAAGAAGAAGGCGCCAAAGGCTCCGAAGGTGGACAAGTCTAAAGACAAGTGCCACCACTGCAACGAGCCTGGTCACTGGCGTAGGAACTGTCCCGCCTACCTCAAAACCAAAGCTAAAGGTATTGTACTTGTTACTGAAGCCTGTTTAGTAGCTGATAATGTATCATCGTGGATTATTGACTCCGCTGCTACTAACCATATTTGCTGCTCCTTGACTGGTTTTAGGAAAAGCAAAAGCTTAGAGGATGGCGACTTCTGCTTCAAGTGGGGTGATGAGAGCGTGGTGTCTGCGAAGGCTGTGGGATCCGTGACGCTATCTTTTGAAGATCGAACTTTAAATTTGAATAATGTTTATTATGTTCCTTCCTTTGGGAAAAACCTAGTATCTGTTGCTCAACTTTTCGAGCAAGATTATTATTTAAAGTTTATAAAGAATGGAATTCGTATTTCTTTTTCTAATTCTTTCGTCACTGATGCATGTATGAAGAATGGTCTTTTTTACATCTATCCCACTCAACCTTCTCTCTTAGACACCGAAATAGATAACGATCTAATTAGGGAGCCAAAGAGGATCAAACTTTCTGAATCCTCCGATCTAACAAAATCAACATACCTCTGGCACTTAAGACTTGGTCATATCAGTCTAGATAGGATTAAGAGACTTGTGAGGGATGGTCCACTCCAAGCCTCTGCAATAGGTTCACTACCTACTTGTGAATCCTGCATAGAAGGAAAAATGACTAAGCGACCTTTCTCCGATAAGGGTCGAAGAGCCACTGAATTGCTGGAACTAATACATTCTGATGTATGTGGTCCGCTCAACCAACAGGCACGTGAAGGATACGAATACTTCGTTACCTTCACTGATGATTACTCAAGATATGGGTTTGTCTATTTGCTTAAACACAAATCCGAGACCTTTAACGTATTTAAGGTCTTTAGGGCTTTAGTGGAAAAGCAAACTGGCAAAGTGATCAAAACCCTTCGATCTGATCGAGGTGGTGAGTATATGTCTGGAGAGTTCGATGACTTTCTTAAAGAAGAAGGTATCGCTTCTCAGCTTACCGCGCCTGGCACACCTCAACAAAACGGAGTGTCAGAGAGAAGAAACCGAACTCTTATGGAGATGGTTAGATCAATGATGAGTTACTCATCACTCCCGCTTTCCTTTTGGGGATATGCCCTCGAAACAGCCGCTTATATTCTGAACCAAGTTCCGTCCAAAACGGTTCCTGGTACTCCTTATGAACGATGGACTGGCCGTAAAGTGAATCTTGGCCGCATCCGAATTTGGGGTTGCCCTGCACACGTGCTAAGGCAAAAGACTAGCAAGTTGGCTAGTAGGTCAGAATTGTGCCTGTTTGTAGGATATCCGAAGGAAACCAAAGGTTTTACTTTCTATAGTCCCGAGGACGATAAGACTTTCGTTAGCACGAATGCTCGTTTCCTCGAGGAGGACTTTATGAAGGATGCGAAACCTAGAAGCAAAATTGTGCTTGAAGAAAAGTTGGGTGAGGAAGCTTCTACCTCATCTGTAAGAACTGTTCTTACCCCAACTGAAACACAACCTAACTCATCAGAATCTCGTCAAGTAGTACTTCGACGTAGTGGGAGGGCTACTCAAAAGCCTGACAGGTACATGTCTTATGGAGACTCTCTTGTAGCCGTCTCTGACATGGATGATCCTGTTTCCTATAGCCAAGCAATGGCTTGTTCTGAATCAAACCTTTGGCTTGACGCCATGAAAGTTGAGATGCACTCGATGTATGTCAACAAAGTCTGGAAACTTGTAGACCTTCCTGAAGGGATTAAACCCGTAGGGTGTAAGTGGATATACAAGAAGAAAAGGGGTCCTGATGGGAACGTTGAGACGTTCAAAGCACGACTTGTGGCGAAGGGTTATACCCAACAAGAAGGGATTGACTATGAAGAAACCTTCTCGCCAGTCGCGATGCTTAAATCCATCCGCATACTCCTATCCATAGCTGCAGCTCTCGACTATGAGATCTGGCAAATGGATGTCAAGACAGTTTTTCTGAATGGCAATCTTGACGAGCGCATTTACATGGCTCAACCAGACGGTTTCGTGGATAAAGGTCAAGAGACCAAGGTTTGTGAGTTGCTTAAATCCATTTATGGACTAAAGCAAGCATCTAGGTCATGGAACATTAGATTCGATGAAACTGTAAAGAGCTTCGGCTTTGAACAGTCAATAGATGAGCCTTGTGTTTACAAGTTAATACACGAAGGCAAAGTTGTGTTTCTGGTACTATATGTCGATGATATACTACTCATTGGTAATGACGTGGGTAAGTTATCTGAGGTTAAGGTCTGGCTAGCAAAGCAATTCGATATGAAGGATCTAGGAGAAGCCGCATACATTCTGGGAATCCAAATCTTTCGAGATAGGAAAAACCGGACCCTGTCGCTCTCTCAAGCATCTTATATTGATAAGGTGATGGATCGCTTCTCGATGCAAGACTGCAAGAGGGGTCAAACACCCTTTAGGCATGGAGTTTCACTCTCTAAGGACCAGTCTCCCAAGACTGCACAAGAGATTGAAGACATGAGGAAAATTCCTTACGCCTCTGCCGTAGGAAGCCTCATGTATGCTATGCTTTGCACCCGACCTGATATATGTTTCGCCGTTGGCGTAGTTAGTCGTTTCCAATCCAACCCTGGACCCGAGCACTGGATTGCTGTTAAGCATGTTCTTAAGTATCTTCGAAGAACTAGGAACTTGATGCTTACATACTCAGGTACTGACCTGACTATGACGGGATATACCGACTCCGATTTTCAAGCGGATAAGGATTCCAGGAAATCCACTTCGGGATCTGTGTTCATCCTTAATGGTGGAGCTGTTGTGTGGAGAAGTATTAAGCAATCTTGCATTGCTGACTCCACAATGGAAGCAGAATATGTGGCTGCTTGTGAAGCATCCAAAGAGGCTGTATGGCTTAGAAAGTTCCTTAAGTATTTGGAAGTTGTTCCAAACGTCGACGAGCCCATGACCCTTTATTGTGATAATAGTGGGGCTGTCGCTAACTCAAAGGAACCTTGAAGCCATAAGCGCTCTAAGCATATTGAGAGGAAATACCATTTGATTCGAGAGATCGTGCAGCGCGGAGACGTGGAAGTGAAGAAGATCTCAACGGTGGACAACCTCGCAGATCCATTCACCAAGGCCCTAGCGAACAAGGTCTTCGACCAACATCGTGAGGGATTAGGCATGAAGGACTACACACACCTTCTTTGAGTCAAGTGGGAGTTTGTTGTCAATAGTGCCCACAAGAAGAGTTGTAGTCTTTATTTTGAACATTTGATGTAATAAAGTCTCATGAAGACTCTTGCTTGTAATTGCCTATTCATTCATTAATAAAGTTGAAACGTTCATTCAATCTTCCTTGTCTGAAGCTTTATGATAAAACCATAGTCTTTTAGTCCATAAACAAACTTAACAACTTACGAAGAGACAAATGTAGATTTGCATGAACAAACTCTTCGTAGTTTGCTTAAAACGATATATTCGCAATCTTAGGGTCAAAGGACTATTGACCTCAGTATGATTGTTAGAAGAATCTATGATGTCTGGTTATGAGGCATTGAGAGTTAGGAACTCTATAGTTCTTCTAGGTATCTTCCGAAGGTACTGAATTGACCAGTGCACTTCTAGAGACAAGATAAGAACAAACCATTTAACCTCTTATGTCTCGAAGTCACTATGTATGAATTGCATCATGCTTACCTTAATCCTGAAATGAGACATGCCATTTCACACCTTAGTATTCTCATTTGAGAAAGTCAAAGTTCGGACTCACTATGTGATTCCGAACAAGGCCTATTGGTGAAGTACTAAGTTGTGAGTCTGTCATGAGTAACTTTGTGAAGTTCTCATAGATATGGAATTCATGTACAAGATTGCTGAAATGCAATGTATGTCACCTCATGCTTTGTTCCTTGGAGTGTGAATAAATGAACTGGCCAGTGTCCAAATTGAGTCTTGACTCTTTTGGATGAAACAATGTGACTTGTTAGCTCCTCGTCAATACATTGTTTCTAACTTATTCACAAGCGACAAAGGAGTTGAGGAAATAACAGCTAGAAGGGTAAAATGGTAATTTAGTAAATCCCGACTAGCTGATGACATTCATGAAGGGTAAACATAGATAATATTCAGTGGATCCGCTCATCATAATTAGGTCGAATTCTTGAGTAGAAAATAAATTCATTTGAACCGAGAGATTTTCAGTGTCAGCTCTTTAGTGGAGTCAGTTGGCATTAAGCTAAACTTGGAAAAGGTTTGTGAACTTTTGAGTCCAAGTGTTTAGCTAAAGCTTTGTTCATTTGGGTCCATGAGGTCACTGTCACGAATCACATCGATAGGAATAGTTAAACTGGAAGCTAAGCCAAAACAAGAACGAAAATAGTTAAAAGGGTATTTTTGTCTTTTGAGACATAAGGATGAAATGGATGTCAATAAATTTTGACAAGTTCATTTGATGACTTAATGTCACTCGGCCATAATATGATTAATTGGGCCTTGTGAATTAATTTCATTTCATAAGAATTTTATTGAAAACTCTTAATGGGCCTTTTTCATGTTCTCATGAATAAATGAAGAAGCTTCTAGAAGCTCCTTCTAGAAGTGAAATGGGCGCCCATAATACCCAAGGAAAGAGAGTTTATTTTGTGCATAAATGTATTTAGATACTTGCCAAAAGAAAAAGAGGAAACAAATTTCCCACACATGCAATGGGAAATTCGGCCAAGTGAGAAAAGGGAAAGCCAAGGAACAAAAAAAGGAAACAAATCCTTGCCTCTAGGAGGCAGCCTTGGGCGCCCAACAAGGAATGGGAAATGAAGGATTTTTGCTCATGAATATGTGATATTCTATAGAAGAGGAAACTACCTTATTGAAGGTGAGACCTCTCCTATAAATAGGAGCCCCATTTCCTCACAATTCATTCATCCAAGTTTAAGAGATTTGAGAGACTCTCTCTCTAGAACTTGGCCGAAGTCCTCTTCTCTCTCTCTCTAGTTTATTTTCGGTTTTCTCTTGTCTTGGCACCTAGGTCCTCACTCGACCTAGTCTTTAGCTCTGCGACTTCGAGACTCGTTCTCAAGTCGTAGTGTTTAAAAGTGCCCACTCACTGATTCCTTCTTTTCGAGTGATTTAGTGATAGAAACTTTCGTGGTTGCTCGAGGTGCCGAGGAAAGAAAGAGAGACGTGCTGTGAGGGGAGACGAGCGTTGCAACTTTCCAAAAGCTTCTACAAGGTTCAAGCTTCAAGAAAGGTTAGTAACTTTAATAGCTCATATTAGTTTTTATTTACATGTACATGCTCTTGTCTAGGTTAGTAAAAACTAGTTTTACTTAAAAAGAAAATTTTTAAAATTCCGCCGCTTAACGAAGCGTTAAACTTTTTCTTAAACCCTAGATCGATTCCAACAGTTTGGAGGGCAAAGGCATCAAGCAAGGCAAAAAGCAGTCCGACAATTTATGAATTGTCGCATGAAGGCTAGGACTCCTGTCTGGGACTTTATAATACTGATCATTAGTTATCTGAATACAATGGAAATCCTAGGATCTGAGATTGATGGGAAGAATGTCATAGATATGATCTTGGAAACTCACCCCGCATCTCTTGATACCTTCAAATTGAACTACTCCATGAAAAAGCTAGAGTACACTGTTACCAAGCTTATGATGGAACTTCACACTGCTGTAGGTCTCACTAAGAGAAAGAGGAATAAAGGAGAGGCACATGCTACTGAGCACAAAGCCTCCGCCTCTGGAACTAAGAAGAGACCTCACAAGGCCAATAAAAAGAACTGTCCTGCCTATCTCAAAGCAAAGGAACATAGTATTGTACTAGTTACCGAAGCATGCTTAGTAGCTGATAATGTATCAACGTGGATTCTTGACTCCGCTGCTACTAACCATATTTGTTGTTCCTTGAATGGTTTCAAGAAAACCAAAAGCTTAGAGGAAGGCAAGTTCTGTTTCAAATGGGGTGATGGGAGCCTGGTGTTTGCGAAGGCTGTGGGATCCGTGAAGCTATCTTTTGAAGACCACACTTTAAACTTGAATAATGTTTATTTTGTTCCTACCTTTGGGAAGAACTTAATATCCGTTGCTCGTCTTCTTGAGCAAGATTATTGTTTAAAGTTCATTAAGAATGGAATTCATATTTCTTTTTCTAATTCTTTTGTCACTGATGCATGTATGAAGAATGGTCTTTTTTAAATTTATCCCACTCAACCTTCCATCTTAGACACCGAAATAGATAATGATCTAATTAGGCAGCCAAATAGGATCAAACTTTCTGAATCCTCCGATCTAACAAAATCAACATACCTATGGCACTTAAGGCTTGGTCATATCAGTCTAGATAGGATTAAGAGACTTGTGAGGGACGGTCCACTCCAAGCCTCTGCAATAGGTTCACTACCTACTTGTGAATCCTGCATAGAAGGAAAAATTACTAAGCGACCTTTCTACGATAAGGGTCGAAGAGCCACTGAGTTGCTGGAACTAATACATTCTGATGTATGTGGTCCACTCAGCCAACAGGCACGTGGAGGATACGAACACTTCGTTACCTTCACCGATGATTACTCACGATATGGTTTTGTCTATTTTTTCAAACACAAATCCGAGACCTTTAACGTATTAAAGGTCTTTAGGGCTTTAGTGGAAAAGCAAACTGGCAAAGTGATCAAAACCTTTCGATCTGATCGAGGTGGTGAGTATATGTCTGGAGAGTTCGATGAGTTTCTTAAAGAAGAAGGTATCGCTTCTCAGCTTACCGCACCTGGCACACCTCAACCAAACGGAGTGTCAGAGAGAAGGAACCGAACTTGTTGTCGCACGAAAATGAACAACGATTAAATATCTCGGGCAGTTCGATCCAAGGCCGGACCAAGTGACCGCGCCCGGACCAAAAATGGGAGCTCGTAGACCGAGTTGCACCCTCCAGACCCTGAGTTGTGTTTTGGGGGGTGTGACCGTGCCAATGGCTGGCTGCCTACGTACCCTTTAGTTGGGATCAGGTCAGAACGTAGTTCAATTTGTATGTTGAGGGCTATCTTGGGCTCGGAGGCTTGAGAATCCAAGGTTTTAGAGTAGGACCCGGCTCGTACCTTCTAGTGAAGACTTTAGAGGGGTCGCTTGCCTCGTAGCTCGGAGTTCTAGCTCAATGGCCCGGAAGCAGGGGAGCAGTGTGTACTTCAAAAGCTCGGGTAGCATAAAAGGAGCGCGCTCACTCTCGTGGAGGGGGTTCCTTGTATTTCTGAGCCAAGGGAAGAGGAGCGCGCGCTCTTTGAAAGTCACAAGAGCGCGGGAGAAGAGAGAATTCTCGAGTGAGAGAAGTGTTGGATGAGGAGTTGTCGGGCTGAATGACCGTGTCTTTCCCTCCCCCTACGGGGGGTATTTATAGCATTGAGGAAGGCCTTAGGCCGGCCCCTTGAGCCCTACCGGGTGGCCAGGAGCGGGGCGCGCAAGGCACTACGCCCAGGAGGCCGCAGGGCACGCGGGGCGTGTCGTCCGGATGGGCGCGGGGCACACCGGGCGCAAGACTTGGCAGGGCGCGACGTGCCCGGCCGAGGCGGCCGGATCGCTCGGTCGAGGTAGCAGGAGTGCTCGGCCGGGGCAGCAGGGATTCCCGACTGTGGCAGTAGAGGCGCTCGCCCGGGGCGGCAGGAGCACCCGGCCGAGGCAGCAGGGGCGCTCGGCTGGGGCAGCAGGAGCACCCGGCCGAGGCAGCAGGGGCGCTCGGCCAGGGCAGCAGGGGCGCCCGGCCGAGGCGGCAGGAGCACCCGGCCGAGGCAGCAGGGGCGCTCGGCCGGGGCAGCAGGGGCTCCCGGCCGAGGCAGCAGAGCCGCTCGGCCGGGGCGCTAGGGCGTGTGCGGGCCGAGACGGCCAGGGCGCGGGAGCGCGCGAGGGCCGAGGTGCCCAGGAACGAGGGAGAGCGCGCGGGACGGGACGCCCGGGGCGTGGGGGCGCGCATGGGCCAGGGCGACGGGAGCCCGTGAGCGCGCGTGCGCCGGGACGCCCGGGGCGCGGGAGCACGCGCTGGCCTGGACGCCCCGGGCGCGGGAGCGCGCGCGAGCCGGGACGCCCGGGGCGCGAGAGCGCGGACGGGCCGGGATGCCTGGGGTGCGGCAGTGCGCGCGGGAGCGCGCGCGGGCCGGGAAGGCCGGTACGCGGGAGCGCGCGTGGGCCGGGACGGCCGGGGCGCAGGGCGCGGTAAGGCCCACTGGGCCGGGGGCGCAGGTGCGCGCGCGCCGGTCCTGTTGGGCCGTGGGGGCGTCGGGGCGCTCGGGCCTGGTGGGCCGGGGCCCGTTGGGGTTCCGGCCGGCGAAGCCCGGCCGGTCTTGAATTGGTTTTGAATTTCTGGTGTCCCGAAAATGACCGGTAACATTAGCCCCCCAAGTTTACGGCTTACGGGTCGTAAGTCGTGAACTTTAGAATAAGAAAGGGCGTTGAGGTCATTTTACCTTCGGTCATGCGGGACCGTACGCATGCATGTCCTCCTCTTTTCTCTTTTTTTTATTGGCCGGACCCTGGGGGGGCCAGACCGAGCCGGCTAGGCAGCAAGGCCCGCGCGCGGCCTGGCGCCGGTGGATTGGCACGCGCGCGAGGCTGGCACGTGGGCCGGGCCTTGTGTCGCGCGCGCAGGGGGGGGAGGGGGGGAAGGAGCAGGGTTTGCTCCTTGCTCTCCTATAAATAGGAGAGCCCCCCTCCCTTTTTGTTCACACCTGGCAGCCTTTGGGTAATTAGAAAATTCCTTTTGTGTTTGAAATTCCCCCTGGGCAGCCGACTTTTTTACCCTTTTTTAATGGGGGGTGAGCTTGTTTCCCACGTTGATGATCCCAAGATTGACTCTTCCTGCCCTCTCCCAGATTTTGGGGGGGCGGCCAAGGGTCCCTTTGAGGAACTTGACGGTATTCCCATCTTTGTCGAGGAAGACTCTGGTGCCGCCGACAAATGGCTCGCAGAGTTGGAGACTGACGCCGCGGCGATAGCCGAGCTGGCGGGGCCCGAGAGCGGCCTACCTACCAGGTGCGGCCCCAAAGGGGAGGACGAAGGGTCCAAGGACTCGCGTTCATCGCGGTTGGTGATCAACCTGGTTTCCCACGAGGCGTCCTTCGACGCCCCCTCGCTCAAGCAACGAGGTGAGGCGATGGTGAGTGCTGGGCTTCCCTGGGCGTCTAATTTAGATGCCTCGGGTGCTGAGCTTGCGATAGTGCCGTTCGAATCTTTTCTGGATGAAATTTACTCCGACGACCCTCTAGGGTCGGGCTCAGAAGGCCCTGAAAAGGATTTTGAGGCTCCTCCCGCGAGGGGGAAGGAGAACCGTAACGGGAAGGTGCTGGAGACGGCCTGGTCGGCTTTTGAGTCTGCGGAGGCCTCGGGGTATACCTATGCCAGGTCTCTGGAGAGGACCCGCATGTACGGAGTAGGCGACTCTGTTGCCCCCGTCGGCCTAGACTGCAGGGGAATCGATGCCGCGAGCACGCTCACTTCCCGAGTCTTCAGCACGCTCTGGGAGACGTATAACATCCTTCCTTCGGTGGGGCTGCTTAGACCTGCCCCCGAGGACAGGCCCTCTCGTCCTAGGGACGGATACGCAGCCGTGACAATCGGGAGTCTTGTCTGCGGGTTGCGCCTCCCGTTGCCAACGATCTTCCAGCAGATTCTGACCCGACTAGGGGTCCATGCATGCCAGATGAGCCCGGCGTTCTATCGCCTATTGGCTACATGCTTCATGGAGTGGCACTGCTAGACGCAGCGCGCCATGACCGTGGACGACTTCTGTAATCTGGTCGCCGTCTTTCCGACGCCGGGGCAGCCGGGATTTCATATGGCCCGCGCCCGGGGCAATGTGAGGCTGGTCGAGGATAGTGACCCGCCTAGCCGTCGGGCGTGGGTGTGGGTCACCTCGGACACCTTTGGCGAGGCGCCCCTTCGCTTTGGTCGTTTGGCCGACTTCCCAGCGGATGAGGGGGCAGCGGAGCTCCCCTTTGTGAGAGAAATATTGGGGATGTCGGAAGCCCGCAAGGCCGGCGAGCGGCTCCGTTCCCCCGAGCTGATGGCGCTTACCGGGTGGTTCCCGCCCTTTGCTTCGGGCACCGAGGAGGCGTGCCGGGCGAGCAGGCCCCCAAGTCTCGAGGCTCAACCAGTCGCTCCTGCTTCTCGAGGTAATTTTTACGGCTTTGTAAAAAAAAATTTGTTTGACAGGAACCTGACCTTTGTTGCTTTGCCTTGTGTAGCTGCAAAGAGGCGAGCTAGGAGGCTGGCCATTGCTTCTCGGGACCTTGAGTCGATGGCGGAGATTCGTTCCAGGGTCGCTGACCGCAAGGCGAGGGGAGAGCATGTCGAGACCGCCGGCGTAGCTGATCTGGAGCCCCGTGCCTCTTTGAAGAGGGCTTCGACAGCGGCGCCCCCCGACGAACATTCCGAACCCAAGAGGAGCTTGCTTGGAGGCGATAGAAGCTCTAGGAGATTGCTTCCGTCATCTCGAGGGATCCCCATTGTCCTGGTGGAAGGGCGTGGTGTCGAAGAGCGACATCGCCTTCTTTCAGGCGGGGGTTACCGACGCTCAGAGGGTCAGTATTTCTGTTTATTTGCCATAAGCGTAGGTTTAGTTTTAACCCTTGCTTCTTTGTCGTCGCAGGCGTACGCGAGGGCCGTGCGGAGCGACAGGATTTTGCATGACTTCATCCGGCGCTTGGGGTCATCCAAGGAAGAGCTTGCTTGGACGAAGGCTATGCTGGCTCAGGTCGAGCGAGGTTCGCACCCGGGGGCGGAGACCGAGACGCTTCGAGACCAGCTTCGTGAGGACAGGATGGAACTCTAAATCGCATGTGATCAGCGCGACGGAGCCCATGTGTCGGTGGCCAAGATGGCGGGGGAGCTCACCGAAGAACGGCAAGCTTGTGACGTGGCGACCCGATCAGCGGAAATTTTTCGCACTGAGGTTACCGACCTTCGGAGGCAACTGGATGCTCGATCCGATGCTTTGGAGACATCGCACCGCCAGCTTACTTCGAGCGAAGCGGTGCGTGTTCGGGCGGAGCACGAGCGCGACTCTCTGGCGGAGGAGAATGCTCGCCTCTCATCCCAGCTTGCTGAAGCGGAGCGAAGAGCGTCCGACTTGCAGGATGACTACGACATAGGGACCGAGGAGGCCCGTCGTGCCGGAGCGGTGGAATGTCGAGATACGACCGCGACTGAGAACGAGGCTCGGAGGGTTACCTTCGACTTCTTCGACACCCTGTTTCCCCTACTAGATGAGGGTGTTGTGTGAGCCGTGTGGCTTCTTCTTAGCACACATGTTTAGCGCTTTGCTTTCTTTTCCTTTTCTCATGATTTTATTTATTTTTTCACGCACTTTTTATTCAGCACGTGTTTATCGGATTCAGAGCCGTGGCTCCTTTTATTTATGATATATTTTTGTTGCTTTCATGTTGAATGCTTATCTCATTTTTCGAGCAATCTTACTCGTAAATGCCTTCTTTGCGGGCTAGCGTGGCCCGAAGGGCTTGTATTCTTACCAATAGCCTTGGCAGATTTTGCGTCCTTAACTGGGGTTCGTCCTCCGCACATTTCATCGTTACGACTCGTCGTCGTTTAAACATTCGATTTGAGGGGACGTTTGTGCCCGGTTAGGCGATCGGCCAACCCGTATTTGAACGGTGGTATCGACCTGTCGGGTTAGGCCGACGATTCAGCGTGCCTAATGTGGCTGTGGCCCAGCGACCTCGCTTCGCGCCTTTTGACGATCGAAGAGGTCATACCGGGTAGTTCCCAAGGGCTCTGCGTCTGTGCCATTGGCGACTGGACGTGCATGTCGTGCCGGGTCGGGCCGGCGTCCTTTGAGTTCGCGCCCTGGAGCAAGCGAACGTAGATCACGTCGGGTTAGGCCAGCGTCTTAGGAGCTCGTGCTTTTGAGCGACCGAGCGTAGATTGCGCCGGGTTAGGCCGGCGTCTTTATGGGTTCGCTTACCCTGGAGTAAGCGAACGCAGGTGCGTCGGGTTAGGCCGACGTCTTTTTGGGTTCGCTCACCCTGGAGCAAGCGAATGCGGGTGCGTCGGGTTAGGCCAATGTCTTTTTGGGTCCGCTCACCCTGGAGCAAGCGGACGCGGGTGCGTCGGGTTAGGCCGAAGTCTTTTTGGGTCCGCTCACCCTGGAGCAAGCGGACACGTGTGCGTTGGGTTAGGCCGACATCTTTTTGGGTTCGCTCACCCTGGAGCAAGCGAACGCGGGTGCGTCGGGTTAGGCCGACGTCTTTTTGGGTCTGCTCACCCTGGAGCAAGCGGACGCGGGTGTGTCGGGTTAAGCTGACGTCTTTTTGGGTTCGCTCACCCTAGAGCAAGCGAACGCGGGTGCGTCGGGTTAGACCGACGTCTTTTTGGGTTCGCTCACCCTGGAGAAAGCGAACGCGGGTGCGTCGGGTTAGGCCGACGTCTTTTAGGCTCGCTTGCCCTTGGAGCAAGGGAACGCGGGTTGCGCCGGGTTATGCCGGCGTCTTGTGGGCTCGCCTGCCCTAGAGCAAGCGAACGCGGGTTACGCCGAGTTATGCCGGCGTCGTGTGGGCTCGCTTGCCCTGGAGCAAGCGAACGCGGTTGCGCCGGGTTAGGCCGACGTCTTTTACTCAAATCCTATTGCGCCGGGTTAGGCCGACGTCTTTGGTGTTTGTGCCCTAAGGCTAGCGAACATTTGTTTTGCTCAAATTTGGCCTTTTTAGGGTTTGAGGCAGCGCCTTTATGCGACTTACATGCGTCCTGGACGACGTCTTTCACCTGCGCCTTTACGCGTCTTAGGACACGCCGAGAAGGCCGACGTTTTACTCGAACCCGTATGCACGAAGGGCCGTCGGGGTCCGAGCTTCCTAAGTCTGTATCCCCGTGGGGGACTTAGGCCTGGGTAGAAGTGTTCGTGCTGTTGAGCGACCGAACTTATGCGTTGCGTTGGGTTAGGCCGACGTCTTTGAGCTCGTGGGTTGAGCGACCGAACTTATGTGTTGCACCGGGTTAGGCCGACGTCTTTTGTCAAACCCGTATGCTTGACGAGCCGTCGGGGTTCGAGCTTCTTAAGCCTCTATATCCCATGAGTGGGGGCTTAAGGTTTTTTTTTTGTATGCCGTGATTTTTAGGGTGTACGTCGCAGGACCCATAGCCCCCCAAGTTTTTAGTTTACAGGTCGTGCCATGATGACTAAAAACTATTGATAAAGCGGGTAAAAAGACCGCAAACTTTATTTTTTATTAATTTATTGCTAACAGGGAACATCCTGAAACAGTGGCACGTAGGCCTTATTGAATAAGGAAAATCAGAGCAATAAGGGGGGGGCCCAGTCACTGGTGGTACTGCCTCAAGTGTTCGGCGTTCCACGGGTGCCGGATTGGAGTTCCGTCCGTGTGTTCGATGTAGTAGGTTCCGTCGTGTATGACTTGTCGAACTCTATACGGTCCTTCCCAATTCGGGCCCAGGACTCCGGCGCCTTGCACTTGGGTGTTTTGGAACACGTGTCTGAGTACAAGGCTGCCGACGGCGAAGATCCGCCTTTTGACTTTGGCATTATAGTATCTCTCAACCTTTCGCTTTTGTGCGGCGAGTCTGGTGAGGGCCTTGGATCTTTTTTCGTCGATTAGATCCAATTCGAGGCGTATGGCTTCGTCATTCTCTTTTTCGTCGAAAGTGTCGACCCTGTAGGTGGGGACTTCTGTTTCCACGGGGACCACCGCTTCAATCCCAAAAGCTAGGGAGAAGGGGGTCTCTCCGGTGGCGTTTCGAACGGTGGTTCGATAGGCCCATAGGATGAAAGGCAGTTCCTCAGCCCAGGCACCTTTTTTCGCTTCGAGCTTTTTCTTGAGGTTGCTTTTAATCGTCTTGTTGACGGCTTCCACTTGGCCATTAGCCTGTGGGTGTCGTGGGGATGAGAACGTCTTGCATATCCCTAATTGAGCGCAGATGTCTCTAACCCTCGCATTGTCGAACTGCGCGCCGTTGTCGGTCACGATCGACGCGGGGATGCCGTGGCGACATATTATGGACTTCCAAATGAAGTTCATACTGTTGGCCTCGGTGATTCTGGCCAGAGGCTCGGCTTCGACCCACTTAGTGAAGTAGTCGATAGCGACGATGGCGTACTCGTATTGCCTCGGTGCTTTAGGAAGCTTACCGATAATGTCCACGCCCCATTTCGCAAAGGAACGTGGGACGACGATGCTACCCAGGGGAGATGGCAGCTGTCGTGGAACGTTAGAGAAACGTTGACACTTGTCGCACTTTCTCGCCCAGTCGTAAGCGTCTCTTTTCATCGTCGGCTAGAAATAGCCTTATCGAAGCGCTACCTCCCAGCGGAGTGGTTTCCACAGAGGCTTTCGTGAATTTCACTGAGGACCTTAGTCGAGTGGACGCTGTTGAGGCATCGGAGCAGCGGGGTTGAGTACCCGCGATTGTATAGGGCTTCGCCTCTCAACACGTACTTAGATGCAAGGGCTTTCAGCCTTTCGGCTCCTTTGCGGTCATCGGGAAGTGCCCCTCTTCGCAAGAAGTCCGTAAGCGAGGTCATCCAGGTTGGATGAGCGGTGCTCTCAATTGTTACAACCTCGTCACGTGAGACGGATGGTCGCGAGAGAGACTCGATCGGGATAGTTCCCAACCCGTCTTCGGTGATACCGGATCCGAGGCGAGCTAGGGCGTCAGCCTCGGAGTTCTCTTCTCGTGGGATCTGGATGATCTCGAACCAGGAGAAGGCATCTAGCTTGGCATTTGTCTTTGCCAAGTAGGCGATCATGTTAGGTTTTTTGGCAACGTAGTCGCCTTTAACCTGATTTACGATCAACTGCGAGTCACAGTGTATTCGTAAGTTCTGCACGTTGAGCTTTTGAGCGAGCTCTAGCCCTACGATGAGGGCTTCGTACTCGGCCTCATTGTTGGAGGCTTGGAATCCGTAGTGGAGGGCGTAGCGTAACTTTTCCCGGTCGGCCTTCTCCCTGGGCATTAGATGCTCCGTCTACGTGTAGTTCCCAGATGGGACCCGTAGGGTCGACCTTTCTCTTTCGAGCTGACAAGTCGTCGGTCGAGTCGTCTTATGCTCTTCCCATGTCGGGAATGTAGGAGAATTCTGCCACGAAGTCAGCTAAGGCTTGAGCCTTTATTGCTGGTCTCGGGTGAAACTCGATCCCGTACTCGCTCAATTCTTGGGACCAGATTGCCATGCGAGTCAATGTTCCCTTTTGAAGAGCTTTACCGATGGGATGCCCTGTTCGGACAACAATTGGGTGAGCCTGGAAGTAGGGGCGTAGCTTTTTGGCGGCTACGAGTAGAGCGAGAGAGAGCTTCTCTATCTCTTTGTAACGCGTTTCGGCGTCAAGTAGGGCTTTGCTTACGTAGAAGATGGGCCATTGAGCCCTATCTTCTTCACGTATTAGCATAGCGCTCACAGCTCGTTCGGAGACGGCGAGGTAGACGTAGAGCGTCTCGCCTTCTTTTGGCTTGGAGAGGAACGGAAGTGTCCCGAAGTAGGCCTTCATTTCTTGAAAGGCCTTTTTGCACTCGTTAGTCCATTCAAAGCCGTCCGTCTTCTTTATTGCTTTGAAGAACGGTTGACACTCGTCGGTTGCTTTGGTCACAAAACATGAGAGGGCGGCAATCCGACCGGTCAGACTTTGGACTTCCTTGACACGTCGTGGAGATTTCATGTCAAGGAGTGCCTTGATTTTCTCGGGGTTCGCTTCGATACCTCGACGGCTAACTATGTAGCCTAGGAACTTCCTGGATTCGACCCCGAACACACATTTGTTGGTGTTGAGCTTCATTTTGTACCGGTGGAGGATTAAAAACATCTCCCTCAGGTTGTCTACGTGATTGGTAGCCAGTAGGCTTCTATCGAGCATGCCGTCCACGCATACTTCCATGGTCCTGCCGATTAGGTCGGCGAAGATCCGGTTTACCAATCGTTGGTAAGTAGAAGTAGAGGCCGCGATCAGTGACGAAGGTCGTCTTGATATGATGGGGCTCGTGCATTCGTATCTGGTTATCGCCCGAGTAGGCTCCCATGAAACTTAGTAGTTCATGTCCTGCCGTGGTGTCGACCAGTTGCTCGATGCGTGGTAGTGGAAAGCAATCTTTTGGACAGGCTTTGTTAAGATCTTTGTAATCTATACAAATGCGACACTTCCCATTAGGCTTTTTGACCATGACCACATTGGCGACCCACTTGGGGTACTTGGCTTCTCGGATGAAACCAGCGGAGAGAAGCTTTTCAATTTCCTCGTTTATCGCTAGGTATCGTTTGGGGTTGAACGCACGTGTAGCTTGTACCTTTTCAGCGATAGTTTTATCGTCATTCAACCGGTGCACAATCACATCGGGGTCTATACCGGGCATGTCTACATGTGTCCACGCAAAGACATCCTTAAACTCCCGAAGGAAGGACGCGAGTTGAGTTTTGATAACGAGAGGGAGTTGTGCACCGATCTTCACCACCTGGTCAGGTTTAGCTTCGTCGAGAACGATCGAAGTAAGATCGTTGGGGGTGTCAACTTTCAACCTCTCGATATCGTCACGGGGGTCTAGCTTCCCGAACTGCCGTGAGTCTTTTTTATCACACGGGTAGTCGTCTTCTAGCTGGTAGATTGCCGTCCATGCCTTGGATATAGCATATCCTCGCTTGGGTTTGATGACCAGCCATGACGCCGAGCCCCTCCTCTGTGGGGAATTTCACCAGTAGGTGATATGTGGATGTGATGGCCCTTAGTCTGTTCAACGTGGGTCGCCCAATGATAACATTGTAGGGTGACTCCTGGTCAACCACAAGTCAGGGGACCATGTGAACGACTTCGGTACCTCTGGTAGTCCCGAAGGTGACTGCTAAATAAATGATTCCTTCACTCATGACCTTTTATCTTGTGAACCCAAACAGAGGGGTTTGAGTCGGGATAGGGCGGAGCCCCCCGAGCTTCATGCGCTCTAGGGTGGTCTTAAAGATTATATCGGCTGCGCTTCCGTTATCAATAAGAACTCTTTTTACCAAGTTGTTGGCCACCTGGGCTTTAGGGACTATAGCGTCATTGTGCGGGTGCACAACTCGCTTGGCCTCTTCATTGGTGAATTGTATTGTCTCGTGAGGTACGCACGGAGGTTCCTCATAGGTGAGGTTAACTTGCCCGGCAAGCCCTTCTTGAGAGGTAGCTCTGAGGAGCTTTTTCCTTTGCCGGGCCGAGTCCCCGTCTTGCGGGCCACCTAGGATGGTGGTTACGACGTGGAGTTGCGCATCGGCCGTAGCCGCGATCGTGGTGCGGTCGGTGTTGACGTTGGCCCCTCCACCTTTCTCAGGCTGTGGCCTATTGTCGGCGGGGGCTGCTGCTCCTACCATGCGAAGGACAAACTCTTTGAGTTCGCCTTTTTGGATTAATGTTTCCTAAGATGGAAGCATTGAGCGGTCGTGTGACCGTAATCCCGGTGGAACTCACAATAGCGGGACCGGTCTCGAGATGCGAGGCTGCCCTTTATCGGAGCCGGAACGACGAACTTGTCACGCGCCACAGTGTAGATTTGCTCTACTGGAGCGTTCAAGGGAGTGTAACTCGAGTAGTCTCTAAAATTGCTCGCAAGACGCGGCTTTTGAGACGCAGGGGGTCGGCTATCGGAAACTTGACCTTCCTTGTTCACCCTCTTGCGGGGGTTGGTAGGCTCGTTGCCGGACTCATCCCGACGGCGGGAGCTTTGGTTGCTACTCCTGCGGCCGTCGAGGTAATCTTTGTTGGAATTGATCTAGGGTTTAAGAAAAAGATTAAACGCTTCGGGAAGCGGCGGAATTTTAAAAAATTTCTTTACAAGTAAAAACAGTTTTTTACTAACCTAGACAAAGAGCAAGTACACGTAATTAAAAAACTATTATGAGATAAGAAGTTTACTAACCTTTCTTGAAGATTGATCTTTGAGAAGCTCTTAGAAAGTTGCAACGCTCGTCTCCTCTCGCAGCACGTCTCTCTTCCTTTCCTCGGCACCTCGAGCAACCACGAAAGTTTCTATCACTAAATCACTCGAAATAAAGGAATTAGTGAGTGGGCACTTTTAAACACTACGACTTAAGAACGAGTCTCGAAGTCGCAGAGCTAAACACTAAGTCGAGTGAGGACCTAGGTGCCAAGACAAGAAAAAATCAAAAATAAACTAGAGAGAGAGAGAGAGGATTTTCGGCCACAAGTTCTAGAGAGAGAGTCTCTCAAATCTCTTAAACTTGGATGAATGAAATGTGAGGAAATGAGGCTCATATTTATAGGAGAGGTCTTACCTTCAATAAGGTAGTTTCCTCTTCTATAGAATATAACATATTAATGAGCCAATTTCCCCTTTTCTTCAATGAGGCACACGGCCAAGACTTGCCAAGCAAGTCCTTGGATTTGTTTCCTCTTTTATTTGCTTCTCTCTTGACCCTTATGGCCGAAATTTCCTTATGCTATGCATAGGAAATTTGTTTCCTCTTTTTCTTTTGGCAAGTATCTAAATACATTTATGCACAAAATATTCTCTCTTCACCTTGGGTATTTGGGCGCCTATCCTCATCTAGAAGGAGCTTCTAGAAGCTTCTTCATTTGTTCATGACAACATGAGAAAAGCCCATTAAGAATTTTCAATAAAATTCTTATGAAATGAAATTAATTCACAAGGCCCAATTAATCATATTATGGCCGAGTGTTACTTGTCATCAAATGACCATGTCAAAAAATTTATTGACATTCATTTCATCCTATGTCTCAAAAGACAAAAATACCCTTTTGACAATTTTCGTTCTTGTTTTGACTTAGCTTCCAGTTTAACTATTCCTATCGATGTGATTCGTGACCGTGACCTCATGGACCCAAATGAACAAAGCTTGAGCTAAACACTTGGACTCAAAAGTTCACAAACCTTTTCCAAGTTTAGCTTAATGCCAACTGACTCCACTAAAGAGCTGACACTGAAAATCTCTCGGTTCAGATGAATTTATTTTCTACTCAAGAATTCGACCTAATTATGATGAGCGGATCCACTGAATATTATCTATGTTTACCCTTCATGAATGTCATCAGCTAGTCGGGATTTACTAAATTACAATTTTACCCTTCTAGCTGTTATTTCCTCAACTCCTTTGTCGCTTGTGAATAAGTTAGAGACAATGTATTGACGAGTAGCTAACAAGTCACATTGTTTCATCCAAAAGAGTCAGGACTCAATTTGGACACTGGCCAGTTCATTTATTCACACTCCAAGGAACAAAGCATGAGGTGACATACATTGCATTTCAGCAATCTTGTACATGAATTCCATATCTATGAGAACTTCACAAAGTTACTCATGACATACTCACAACTTAGTACTTCACCAATAGGCCTTGTTCGGAATCACATAGTGAGTCCGAACTTTGACTTTCTCAAATGAGAATACTAAGGTGTGAAATGGCATGTCTCATTTCAGGATTAAGGTAAGCATGATGCAATTCATACATAGTGACTTCGAGACACAAGAGGTTAAATGGTTTGTTCTTATATTGTCTCTAGAAGTGCACTGGTCAATTCAGTACCTTCGGAAGATACCTAGAAGAACTATAGAGTCCCAAACTCTCAATGCCTCATAACCAGACATCATAGATTCTTCTAACAATCATACTGAGGTCAATAGTCCTTTGACCCTAAGATTGCGAATATATCGTTTTAAGCAAACTACGAAGAGTTTGTTCATGCAAATCTACATTTGTCTCTTCGTAAGTTGTTAAGTTTGTTTATTGACTAAAAGACTAAGGTTTTATCATAAAGCTTCAAACAAAGAAAGAATGAATGAACGTTTCAACTTTATTAATGAATGAATAGGCAATTACAAGCAAGAGTCTTCATGAGACTTTATTACATCAAATGTACAAAATAAAGACTACAACTCTTCTTGTGGGCACCATTGACAACAAACTCCCACTTGACTCAAAGAAGGTGTGTGTAGTCCTTCATGCCTAATCCCTCACGATGTTGGTCGAAGACCTTGTTCGCTAGGGCCTTGGTGAATGGATCTGCGAGGTTATCCACCGTTGAGATCTACTTCACTTCCACGTCTCCGCGCTGCACGATCTCTCGAATCAAATGGTATTTCCTCTCAATATGCTTAGAGAGCTTATGGCTTCTAGGTTCCTTTGAGTTAGCGACAGCCCCACTATTATCACAATAAAGGGTCATGGGCTCGTCGACGTTTGGAACAACTTCCAAATACTTAAGGAATTTTCTAAGCCATAAAGCCTCTTTGGATGCTTCACAAGCAGCCACATATTCTGCTTCCTTTGTGGAGTCAGCAATGCAAGATTGCTTAATACTTCTCCACACAACAGCTCCACCATTAAGGATGAACACAGATCCCGAAGTGGATTTCCTGGAATCCTTAACCGCTTGAAAATCGGAGTCGGTATATCCCGTCATAGTCAGGTCAGTACCTGAGTATGTAAGCACCAAGTTC
Organism: Urtica dioica subsp. dioica; assembly: GCF_054948205.1. Taxonomy (NCBI): domain Eukaryota; kingdom Viridiplantae; phylum Streptophyta; class Magnoliopsida; order Rosales; family Urticaceae; genus Urtica; species Urtica dioica. The sequence continues at coordinate 947,840 of NC_142764.1, read as the reverse complement.
CTAGTTCTTCAAAGATACTTAAGAACATGCTTAACAGCAATCCAGTGCTCGGGTCCAGTGTTCGATTGGAAACGGCTAACTACGCCTACGGCGAAACATATATCAGGTCTAGTGCAAGGCATAGCATACATGAGGCTTCCTACGGCAGAGGCGTAAGGAATTTTCCTCATGTCTTCAATCTCTTGTGCAGTCTTGGGATACTGGTCCTTAGAGAGTGAAACTCCATGCCTAAAGGGTGTTTGGCCCTTCTTGGAGTCTTGCATCGAGAAGCGATCCATCACCTTATCAATATAAGATGCTTGAGAGAGCGACATGGTCCGGTTTTTCCTATCTCGAAAGATTTGGATCCCCAGAATGTACGCGGCTTCTCCTAGATCCTTCATATCGAATTGCTTTGCCAGCCAGATCTTAACCTCAGATAACTTACCCACATCAATACCCATGAGTAGTATATCATCGACATATAGTACCAGAAACACAACTTTACCTTCGTGTATTAACTTGTAAACACAAGGTTCATCTATTGACTGTTCAAAGCGAAAGCTCTTTACAGTTTCATCGAATCTAATATTCCATGACCTAGATGCTTGCTTTAGTCCATAAATGGACTTAAGCAACTCACAAACCTTGGTATCTTGACCTTCTTCCACGAAACCGTCTGGTTGAGCCATGTAAATGCGCTAGTCAAGATTGCCATTCAGAAAGGCTGTCTTGACATCCATTTGCTAGATCTCATAGTCGAGAGCTGCAGCTATGGATAGGAGTATGCGGATGGATTTAAGCATCGTGACTGGCGAGAAGGTTTCTTCATAGTCAATCCCTTCTTGTTGGGTATAACCCTTCGCCACAAGTCGTGCTTTGAACGTCTCGACGTTCCCATCAGGACCCATTTTCTTCTTGTATATCCACTTACACCCTACAGGTTTAATCCCTTCAGGAAAGTCTACAAGTTTCCAGACTTTGTTGACATACATCGAGTGCATTTCAACTTTCATGGCGTCAAGCCAAAGGTTTGATTCAGAACAAGCCATTGCTTGGCTATAGGAAACAGGATCATCCATGTCAGAGACGGCTACAAGAGAGTCCCCATAAGACATGTACCTGGCAGGCTTTTGAGTAGCCCTCCCACTACGTCTAAGTACTACTTGACGAGATTCTGATGAGTTAGGTTGTGTTTCAGTTGGGGTAAGAACAGTTCTTACAGATGAGGTAGAAGCTTCCTCACCCAACTTTTCTTCAAGCACAATTTTGCTTCTAGGTTTTGCATCTTTCACAAAGTCCTCCTCAAGGAAACGAGCATTCGTGCTAACGAAAGTCTTATCGTCCTCGGGACTATAGAAAGTAAAACCTTTGGTTTCCTTTGGATATCCCACAAACAGGCACAATTCTGACCTACTAGCCAACTTGCTAGTCTTTTGCCTCAGCACGTGTGCAGGGCAGCCCCAAATTCGGATGCGGCCAAGATTCACTTTACGGCCAGTCCATCGTTCATAAGGAGTACCAGGAACCATTTTGGACGGAACTTGGTTCAGAATATAGGCGGCTGTTTCGAGGGCATATCCCCAAAAGGAAAGCGGGAGTGATGAGTAACTCATCGTTGATCTAACCATCTCCATAAGAGTTCGGTTTCTTCTCTCTGACACTCCGTTTTGTTGAGGTGTGCCAGGTGCGGTAAGCTGAGAAGCGATACCTTCTTCTTTAAGAAAGTCATCGAACTCTCCAGACATATACTCACCACCTCGATCAGATCGAAGGGTTTTGATCACTTTGCCAGTTTGCTTTTCCACTAAAGCCCTAAAGACCTTAAATACGTTAAAGGTCTCGGATTTGTGTTTAAGCAAATAGACAAACCCATATCTTGAGTAATCATCAGTGAAGGTAACGAAGTATTCGTATCCTCCACGTGCCTGTTGGTTGAGCGGACCACATACATCAGAATGTATTAGTTCCAGCAACTCAGTGGCTCTTCGACCCTTATCGGAGAAAGCTCGCTTAGTCATTTTTCCTTCTATGCAGGATTCACAAGTAGGTAGTGAACCTATTGCAGAGGCTTGGAGTGGACCATCCCTCACAAGTCTCTTAATCCTATCTAGACTGATATGACCAAGTCTTAAGTGCCAGAGGTATGTTGATTTTGTTAGATCGGAGGATTCAGAAAGTTTGATCCTCTTTGGCTCCCTAATTAGATCGTTATCTATTTCGGTGTCTAAAAGAGAAGGTTGAGTGGGATAGATGTAGAAAAGAGCATTTTTCATACATGCATCAGTGACAAAAGAATTATCAGGAAACGAAATACGAATTCCATTCTTAATGAACTTTAAACAATAATCTTGCTCACGAAGACGAGCAACGGATATTAAGTTCTTCCCAAAGGTAGGAACAAAATAAACATTATTCAAGTTTAAAGTGCGGTCTTCAAAAGACAGCATCACGGATCCCACAGCCTTCGCAGACACCAGGCTCCCATCACCCCATTTGAAACAGAACTCGCCTTCCTCTAAGCTTTTGGTTTTCTTGAAACCATTCAACGAACAACAAATATGGTTAGTAGCAGCGGAGTCAAGAATCCACGTTGATACATTATCAGCTACTAAGCATGCTTCAGTAACTAGTACAATACTATGTTCCTTTGCTTTGAGATAGGCAGGACAGTTCGTTTTATCGGCCTTGTGAGGTCTCTTCTTAGTTCCAGAGGCGGAGGCTTTTTGCTTAGTAGCATGTGCCTCTACTTGATTCCTCTTTCTCTTATTGAGACCTATAGCAGTGTGAAGCTCCTTCATAAGTTCGGTAACAGTGTACTTTAGCTTTGTAATGGAGTAGTTCAGCATGAAGGTATCAAGAGACTCGGGGAGAGTTTCTAAGATCATATCTATGATATTCTTCCCATGAATCTCAGATCCTAGTATTTCCATATCATTTAGGTAACTAATGATCAGCATCATATGGTCCCTAACAGGAGTCCTAGCCTTCATGCGACAGTTCATAAACTGTCGGACTGCTTGTAGCCTTATTTGACGCCTTTGCCCTCCAAACATCTCAAGGAGATTGTAGAGCATGTCAGCGGCAGTCTCGATGTCACGATGTTGCTCTTTCAGCATATTGTTCATAGATGCCAAGATATAGCACCTCACAATCTCATCGGATCGAAGCCTGGCCGCTAAGGCGTCATTGTCCTCTTGAGTTGAATCATCATTCGTCAGAGGAAGACACGGGGTGGTGAGTACCCATTTGTGCTTGTTAACGGTAGGTATTATGTCGAGGTTACGTTTCGAATCTACGTAGTTTTCGTTTTTCAGTTTGATAGAGGAAAGAAAGATTGAGAGATGTTTGCGGGACATAAAGCCTATTGAAGTTGAAACAAGTTTATGATTAGTCTTTGGTTTAGGATTTAAATTTTATTAAGACTTTTATAAAATCCAAAGGTGTTATAAACCAAACGATAATTTACTCCCTCGAGAGAAAGCCGCAAAAAATCTCCTTTTTTAAGTAAATGACACATCATTAATGCTAAGCCAAGATGTCAATACATCTAATTTGACTAGCCACCTTTTAAATTAGTTTGATCACTCACACCCTTTCGCAGAGCCTCAAGGGAGGATTACTAGGGATTGAGCCTAAGTGTGTAACCAACCACTTAGTCCAAAAGATCAGCTTTGAAAAACAATCCCCCAAGGGGAGGCCTTGTCATCATTGCATCACTCTCGGACGTAGCTCATTGAGCAATGATCGAAGCAATAACGCCTTGGAGTACTCACATTTAAGTGAGGGTCGCAAGAGCGGCTCTTAGTCCCACGTTATTGCATCTTTCATTAGTGTTGGGGATCGTGGGTTACAAACAACGAATATAACCCTCCCACTTAGTTTTTGGAGTTGGTTCATCGACTCTTATAAGTTCGGAAACAGATTTCCTAGTTAGAGAGCGACAGAGCGAACAACTAGAAGAGAATCCTAGATCGACATGTTCAGAGCAGTATTAGTGCATAAAGGCACAAGGTACATACTCGATCTTTTCCTATTTTCTATTTCGGGAAAGTGCGTGAGGGAAGTGTGAACTTCAACTCACTCGAACACTTGAAAGTTTGAGATTACACATCTTTTTATTTTTCGGCTTGTGTTGTCGGCCCGTCTAGGGCCGACGAGGACAAAGGCATTTCCTCGACCCTCGTGGCTGGTACGAGGTCTCGAACGATGAGGCCCTGACCCAACCAGGGGCCGGCCCGAACCGAGGGCCAAGTCAAATGCCCATGCAGCCGGCCCAAGGTTTGCCTCGGCCAATGGCCGGCCCAAGGTTTGCCTCGGCCATTGGCCGGCCCAAGGCTTGCCTCGGCCATTGGCCGGCCCTAAGGCTTGCCTCGGCCGATGGCCGGCCCAAGGCTTGCCTCGGCCATAGGCCGGCCCTAAGGTTTGCCTCGGCCAATGGCCGGCCCTAAGGCTTGCCTCGGCCATTGGCCGGCCCAAGGCTTGCCTCGGCCATTGGCCGGCCCTAAGGCTTGTCTCGGCCAATGGCCGGCCCAAGGCTTGCCTCGGCCATTGGCCGGCCCAAGGCTTGCCTCGGCCATTGGCCGGCTCAAGGCTTGCCTCGGCCAATGGCCGGCTCTAGAGCATTGCCTCGGCCAATGGCCGGCTCTAGAGCCTTGCCTCGGCCAATGGCCGGCTCTAGAGCCTTCCCTCGGCCATTGGCCGGCTCTAGAGTCTTGCCTCGGCCAATGGCCGGCTCTAGAGCCTTCCCTCGGCCAATGGCCGGCTCTAGAGCCTTCCCTCGGCCATTGGCCGACCCAAACTTGTTCACACGGCCAAGGGGTCTTCAAACCAGCCCTTGGCTGCCTATAAATACCAAGGCACCTCCCTTGGTCCAGGTAATCCATTCTTGAGCACTGAAACGCTGCCGAACTCGTACCTCGCTCGTTTCTCTCAAGCTTTGGCCTGTAAACACCCCTAAAACCTCTATACTCCACCTCAATCCCACTAATGTTGAGCGTCGGAGAGGTAAACAGGGGCACCCCCCCTGTTTCCCCTTTGTAGTTCACGTGTTCTCTACTCCTTTTCAGGTACTCTGACGAACTCAAGGGACATCCACAGCTAAGGGACGACTTGGGATACCAAGTCTGACACGCTCGAGTCAAGACGAGACCACTTGGTCCGGCCTTGGGTCTAACCGTCTTTGGCTCCTAAATAGTTGTCCGAAAAACAGCGACAACATTTTGGCGCTAGAAGGAGGGGATCTCTCGACCTTGACGACGCATTCCCTCTACCAGTTTTCTCCCTTTGTTCTCACGACTCTCGAGAGATGAGTCACATTCCCACTACCTCCGCGGGTACCCGAGCGACGAGCTCGAGGTACGGTCTCCGACTCCTCGCACACCGTCTTGAAGGGCAACCTCGCGATAGCGAGAGCCAGCCCCAAGACCCGGTGAACGACCCCGAGGCCGAGCTCCGAGAGGACACGGCCCGGCGGCTCGCGGAGCTCCTTGACCGTCCCGGCGTTGACGGCTCCCTCATCGCCGGTCTCCTCGGCTACGACGTCGAGGATCGATCTGCTCAGGATTACTCCGACCCCGAATACGTGGAGGAGTCGAGGACCGACGAGGCCACCCCTAGCCTCGCTCAAGCGCGACCCGAGAGGGCCAACGGTGCGTTGGCCGATCCTTTGTACCCGGCGCGACAACAGGCACGGTCACAGTCCCGGGGACTCGCCCCCTCGGTTTCAAGAGGTGGCCGGACACGGCCCCTCGCCGAGGAGAGAGCGACTCTGGTCGACGATGGAGCCGATAGCCGAAGCGCTCGCCGGACGACCCGACCAAGGGCGACCTCGCCTCGTCACGCACCAAGCGTGGACCTTAGAGAACGCTTGACGGCGCAGAGAAACTCCCGAGGGGAGGATCTCCGCCAAAGGCTGAATTCTCGAAGGGACGCGCTCCCCGCCGCAACTCTTGGCCGACCTCAGGCCAATGTCATGGACCAAGCATCCAACGAACGCCAATCGGTGACTCCCGTGGCCCCGACGGTCGGCCCTGCTAACGGGCTTGACGTGGTCACGATGATTCAGAGCCTCCAGAATCAAATCATCGAGATGAGGGAGTCAGGGAGGCAAAGGCCGTACGGAGGGATCGAGGAATCATACTCTCCCTTCGCCGCACAAGTCCTCGCGCAGCCATGCGTGGGAAACTTTAAGTTACCGTCCATTCCTCCCTATGATGGACGTACAGACCCCCACTTCCACGTCCAACACTATGAGACGTGGATGACGATGCAAGGGCAGACGGACGCCACCCTCTGCCAAGCCTTCAGCCTGACCCTCATAGGGTCGGGCTTTGAGTGGTTCCAAAGTTTGAGGCCTGGAAGCATCCCGTCCTTCCGGGTCTTGCGAGAGGCTTTCCTCGCTCGCTTTGCCACGCTTGTGGCACAAAAGAAATCAAAGACCCACCTCCTCTCCATTCGACAGGGGAGAGATGAGACATTGAGACAATACCTCGCTCGCTTCACCGAGGAGTCTCACAAAGTCGAGGGCTTCGACGACAAGGACGCCATCACGGCGATCACCGAGGGAGTTCGCACGAGCGACTTCCTCAAGTCCATTGTCGGGCAAGTCCCGCGAGACATGGCGGAGCTGATGACGAGAGCCCGCACACATATGGGAATCGAGGACTATCTCGATGGCCGCGATGGCCGAAAGTCAGGAGGACAAGGTAGTCGCCACCGCGAAGAACAGGACGAAGATCGTCTAGAACCTCGGAGGAAGAGGAGCAGGGGAGGCCGGGCCCCTAACGGTCGCCCCCTCTCCGATCCAAGATCGTCGCACGTTGATAGCTTCCGAGCGTTATCAACGTACACCCCACTGAACACTCCGCAAGAGCGGATCCTAGCTCTACACCGCGACAAGCTAGGAAGTCCGGCTCCCCTTGCGAAGGACCCCGCGAAGAGGGATCGAAATAAGTTCTGTGAGTACCACCAGGATCACGGGCATCTGACGTCCGAGTGCTACCATCTTAGGCGTCAGATCGAGGCCCTGATTCAAGACGGGAAATTAAAAGAGTATGTCCTGAGAACGGTCGGGGCGGCCACGGTGCACGAAGGCCATCCATGGCAGGGAAGGAAGGGTCCGGCGACGCTGACTGTCATGGACCAGGCAGCGATTGAAGAACCGGAGAGCTCACAGCTGCATGTCGTGGGCTAAGCCCGTCCCCTTTTCTCATTATGTCATTTTATTTCCGGTTTTAAGACAATCTCGAATTTCAATAAGGCCAATGGCCCAGGGATGTAATTTTTGACTATTTCTACATGGTAATCAGATTACATTTCACCTTGTTGCATTATAATTTCTAGTCTCCTCTACGAGTACACACGAAACTCGGGGGGGTACTGGGAAACAATGCTCAACGAAACTAGAGCTCACTCGCTCACCAGAAAAAAAAAAAACAAAAAAAAAACAAAAAAGACGCGCAAATCGATTATGCCTTCGTTGGCAAATCGAGAAAACAAGACGCGCACAATACAAAAAAGACGCGCAAATCGATTATGCCTTCGTTGGCAAATCGAGAAAACAAGACGCGCACAATACAAAAAAGACGTGCAAATCGATTATGCCTTCGTTGGCCAATCGAGAAAACAAGACGCGCACAAAACAAAAAAGACGTGCAAATCGATTATGCCTTCGTTGGCAAATCGAGAAAACAAGACGCGCACAATACAACAAAGACGTGCTAATCGATTATGCCTTCGTTGGCAAATCGAGAAAACAAGACGCGCACAAAACAACGAAGACGCGCAAATCGATTATGCCTTCGTTGGCAAATCGAGAAAACAAGACGCGCACAATACAAAAAAGACGTGCAAATCGATTATGCCTTCGTTGGCAAATCGAGAAAACAAGACGCGCACAAAACAAAAAAGACGTGCAAATCGATTATTCCTTCGTTGGCAAATCGAGAAAACAAGACGCGCACAATACAAAAAAGACGTGCAAATCGATTATGCCTTCGTTGGCAAATCTAGAAAACAAGACGCGCACAAAACAAAAAAGACATGCAAATCGATTATGCCTTCGTTGGCAAATCGAGAAAACAAGACGCGCACAATACAACAAAGACGTGCTAATCGATTATGCCTTCGTTGGCAGGTCGAGAAAACAAGACGCGCACAAAACAACGAAGACGCGCAAATCGATTATGCCTCCGTGGGCAAATCGAGAAAACAAGACGCGCACAAGACAACAAAGACGTGCAAATCGATTATGCCTTCGTTGGCGAGTCGAGAAAATAAGACGCGCACAACACAATAAAGCCGTGCTAATCGATCACGCCCTCATTGGTAGATCGAGAAAATGAGCCACGCATGATCAACCCGAAACAATAAGACGTCCCTCGCGACGCCCAAAGGCCATTCCCCATGACGCAAACCCAAGAGCGTTCATCCCGCATCCGTATAAAAGCATAGATTTTGAGTTTCCACTCGATCTACGCTCGACCGGAAACTCGGGGGGCTAATGTTGTCGGCCCGTCTAGGGCCGACGAGGACAAAGGCATTTCCTCGACCCTCGTGGCTGGTACGAGGTCTCGAACGATGAGGCCCTGACCCAACCAGGGGCCGGCCCGAACCGAGGGCCAAGTCAAATGCCCATGCAGCCGGCCCAAGGTTTGCCTCGGCCAATGGCCGGCCCAAGGTTTGCCTCGGCCATTGGCCGGCCCAAGGCTTGCCTCGGCCATTGGCCGGCCCTAAGGCTTGCCTCGGCCGATGGCTGGCCCAAGGCTTGCCTCGGCCATTGGCCGGCCCTAAGGTTTGCCTCGGCCAATGGCCGGCCCTAAGGCTTGCCTCAGCCATTGGCCGGCCCAAGGCTTGCCTCGGCCATTGGCCGGCCCAAGGCTTGCCTCGGCCATTGGCCGGCCCTAAGGCTTGCCTCGGCCAATGGCCGGCCCAAGGCTTGCCTCGGCCATTGGCCGGCCCAAGGCTTGCCTCGGCCATTGGCCGGCTCAAGGCTTGCCTTGGCCAATGGCCGGCTCTAGAGCATTGCCTCGGCCAATGGCCAGCTCTAGAGCCTTGCCTCGGCCAATGGCCGGCTCTAGAGCATTCCCTCGGCCATTGGCCGGCTCTAGAGTCTTGCCTCGGCCAATGGCCGGCTCTAGAGCCTTCCCTCGGCCAATGGCCGGCTCTAGAGCCTTCCCTCGGCCATTGGCCGACCCAAACTTGTTCACACGGCCAAGGGGTCTTCAAACCACCCCTTGGCTGCCTATAAATACCAAGGCACCTCCCTTGGTCCAGGTAATCGAAATTTGAATACTGAAACGCTGTCGAACTCGTACCTCGCTCGTTTCTCTCAAGTCTCGACCTCTAAACACTAAACCCTCTACAAACCACCTCAATCCTACTAATGTTGAGCGTCGGAGAGGTAAACAGGGGCACCCCCCCTGTTTCCCCTTTGTAGTTCACACCTTCTTTGCATACTTTTCAGGTGCTTGGACGAGACAGAGATCACCTACAGCTAAGGGACGGCTTGGGATACCAAGCCCGACACGCTCGAGTCGAGACGAGACCACTTGGTCCGGCCTTGGGTCTAACCGTCTGCGACTCCTAAATAGTTGTCCGAAAAACAGCGACAACAGCTTGTCTACAAGGAGACCTCCCACTCAAATTTTCAAGAGCATATAGATTTTGAACATATGTGATATAGATATAGTTTTGAAAACATTTTGAAAATTTATTTGATTTGGATGACAAAATATTTTTCAAGTTTGAAAGTGAAAACGGTTTTTCAAAATTCAAACTGGTTTTGTAAAAATTCAATTTCAATTAAACTTCCAAAAATCAAAACATTTTAATCTTACACATCATGTTTATAATCATATGAAAAACATTTTTGCTCAAGAAAATTTTCTCATTAGAGTTCTATAACTCATGGTAGTGGGGTTTGAAAATCCGGATTTCTAAAAAACTGGAGTTTCAGACAGCCGCGCACCTCGGAGTAAAAACGCCATATCTGGCGGCTCCGATGTCCTTTTGAGCCGAAACCGGTGGCATTGGACAGAGGACAGACAGAGCTTTAATTTGATTCAAGAATCATTAAATTCGATTTCTGAGCAGAGAGTTATGCCACTTTTAATGCGGGTTTACTCCAGCTCGAAGAAAAAGAAATAAATTAAAGCTTGGTCATTTTTAGATGCGAAAAAGAATCAAGTGTAACGGAACGTTTTAAGATGTTGTTTAAAGCTTTTATTTGTGTTGTATTAGCAGGGTAATAACAAGGCATAAAAGAAATAACAACAAGCATAAAAAGAATACGGTAAATAAAAGAAACTAGAAAGACAAGGTAACTAGTCACAAAATTTACCGAAATTTCTCAAACCTTTAAAACACGTTTTTCAATATAAAAAATTAAAAACTTTTAGAACTGATTCTAATGTGTTTTAAAAACATCCCAAACTCATAGAAAATCAACATGCTTTTTAATTTAAAGGCAAGAGCAATAAATTAAAAAAAAACTAAGATTACAATTCTAACTTGTCACAAAATTACTAAACTTTCGAAAACGATTTTCAAGCTCATAATTTTAAAAACATGTACATGCATATCTTTGACCATAGCTCTGATACCATTTGTTGGAATTGATCTAGGGTTTAAGAAAAAGATTAAACGCTTCGGGAAGCGGCGGAATTTTAAAAAATTTCTTTACAAGTAAAAACAGTTTTTACTAACCTAGACAAAGAGCAAGTACACGTAATTAAAAAACTATTATGAGATAAGAAGTTTACTAACCTTTCTTGAAGATTGATCTTTGAGAAGCTCTTAGAAAGTTGCAACGCTCGTCTCCCCTCGCAGCACGTCTCTCTTCCTTTCCTCGGCACCTCGAGCAACCACGAAAGTTTCTATCACTAAATCACTCGAAATAAAGGAATTAGTGAGTGGGCACTTTTAAACACTACGACTTAAGAACGAGTCTCGAAGTCGCAGAGCTAAACACTAAGTCGAGTGAGGACCTAGGTGCCAAGACAAGAAAAAATCAAAAATAAACTAGAGAGAGAGAGAGAGGATTTTCGGCCACAAGTTCTAGAGAGAGAGTCTCTCAAATCTCTTAAACTTGGATGGATGAAATGTGAGGAAATGAGGCTCATATTTATAGGAGAGGTCTTACCTTCAATAAGGTAGTTTCCTCTTCTATAGAATATCACATATTAATGAGCCAATTTCCCCTTTTCGTCTATGAGGCACACGGCCAAGACTTGCCAAGAAAGTCCTTGGATTTGTTTCCTCTTTTATTTGCTTCTCTCTTGACCCTTATGGCCGAAATTCCCTTATGCTATGCATAGGAAATTTGTTTCCTCTTTTTCTTTTGGCAAGTATCTAAATACATTTATGCACAAAATATTCTCTCTTCACCTTGGGTATTTGGGCGCCTATCCTCATCTAGAAGGAGCTTCTAGAAGCTTCTTCATTTGTTCATGACAACATGAGAAAAGCCCATTAAGAATTTTCAATAAAATTCTTATGAAATGAAATTAATTCACAAGGCCCAATTAATCATATTATGGCCGAGTGTTACTTGTCATCAAATGACCATGTCAAAAAAAATTTTGACATTCATTTCATCCTATGTCTCAAAAGACAAAAATACCCTTTTGACAATTTTCGTTCTTGTTTTGACTTAGCTTCCAGTTTAACTATTCCTATCGATGTGATTCGTGACAGTGACCTCATGGACCCAAATGAACAAAGCTTGAGCTAAACACTTGGACTCAAAAGTTCACAAACCTTTTCCAAGTTTAGCTTAATGCCAACTGACTCCACTAAAGAGCTGACACTGAAAATCTCTCGGTTCAAATGAATTTATTTTCTACTCAAGAATTCGACCTAATTATGATGAGCGGATCCACTGAATATTATCTATGTTTACCCTTCATGAATGTCATCAGCTAGTCGGGATTTACTAAATTACCATTTTACCCTTCTAGCTGTTATTTCCTCAACTCCTTTGTCGCTTGTGAATAAGTTAGAAACAATGTATTGACGAGGAGCTAACAAGTCACATTGTTTCATCCAAAAGAGTCAGGACTCAATTTGGACACTGGCCAGTTCATTTATTCACACTCCAAGGAACAAAGCATGAGGTGACATACATTGCATTTCAGCAATCTTGTACATGAATTCCATATCTATGAGAACTTCACAAAGTTACTCATGACATACTCACAACTTAGTACTTCACCAATAGGCCTTGTTCGGAATCACATAGTGAGTCCGAACTTTGACTTTCTCAAATGAGAATACTAAGGTGTGAAATGGCATGTCTCATTTCAGGTAAGGTAAGCATGATGCAATTCATACATAGTGACTTCGAGACACAAGAGGTTAAATGGTTTGTTCTTATATTGTCTCTAGAAGTGCACTGGTCAATTCAGTATCTTCGGAAGATACCTAGAAGAACTATAGAGTCCCCAACTCTCAATGCCTCATAACCAAACATCATAGATTCTTCTAACAATCATACTGAGGTCAATAGTCCTTTGACCCTAAGATTGCGAATATATCGTTTTAAGCAAACTACGAAGAGTTTGTTCATGCAAATCTACATTTGTCTCTTCCTAAGTTGTTAAGTTTGTTTATGGACTAAAAGACTAAGGTTTTATCATAACGCTTCAAACAAAGAAGATTGAATGAACGTTTCAACTTTTCATTAATGAATAAGCAATTACAAGCAAGAGTCTTCGTAAGACTATATGACATCAAATGTACACAGATAGACACTACTACTCTTCTTGTGGGCACCATTGACAACAAACTCCCACTTGACTCAAAGAAGATGTGAGTAGTCCTACATGCCTAATCCCTCTCGAAGTTGGTCGAAGACCATGTTCGCTAGGGCCTTGGTGAATGGATCTTACAGAGATCTTCTTCACTTCCACGTCTCCGCGCTGCACGATCTCTCGAATCAAATGGTATTTCCTCTCAATATGCTTAGAGCGCTTATGGCTTCTAGGTTCCTTTGAGTTAGCGACAGCCCCACTATTATCACAATAAAGGGTCATGGGCTCGTCGACGTTTGGAACTACTTCCAAATACTTAAGGAATTTTCTAAGCCATAAAGCCTCTTTGGATGCTTCACAAGCAGCCACATATTCTTCTTCCATTGTGGAGTCAGCAATGCAAGATTGCTTAATACTTCTCCACACAACAGCTCCACCATTAAGGATGAACACAGATCCCGAAGTGGATTTCCTGGAATCCTTATCCGCTTGAAAATCGGAGTCGGTATATCCCGTCATAGTCAGGTCAGTACCTGACTATGTAAGCACCAAGTTCCTAGTTCTTCGAAGATACTTAAGAACATGCTTAACAGCAATTCAGTTCTCGAGTCCAGGGTTCGATTGGAAACGGCTAACTACGCCTACGGCGAAACATATATTAGGTCTAGTGCAAGGCATAGCATACATGAGGCTTCCTACGGCAGAGGCGTAAGGAATTTTCCTCATGTCTTCAATCTCTTGTGCAGTCTTGGGAGACTGGTCCTTAGAGAGTGAAACTCCATGCCTAAAGGGTGTTTGGCCCTTCTTGGAGTCTTGCATCGAGAAGCGATCCATCACCTTATCAATATAAGATGCTTGAGAGAGCGACAGGGTCCGGTTTTTCCTATCTCGAAAGATTTGGATCCCCAGAATGTACGCGGCTTCTCCTAGATCCTTCATATCGAATTGCTTTGCCAGCCAGATCTTAACCTTAGATAACTTACCCACATCAATACCAATGAGTAGTATATCATCGACATATAGTACCAGAAACACAACTTTACCTTCGTGTATTAACTTGTAAACACAAGGCTCATCTATTGACTGTTCAAAGCCAAACCTCTTTACAGTTTCATCGAATCTAATATTCCATGACCTAGATGCTTGCTTTAATTCATAAATGGACTTAAGCAACTCACAAACCTTGGTATCTTGACCTTCTTCCACGAAATCGTCTGGTTGAGCCATGTAAATGCGCTCGTCAAGATTGCCATTCAGAAAGGCTGTCTTTGTTGTCAATGGTGCCCACAAGAAGAGTAGTAGTGTCTATTTGTGTACATTTGATGTAATATAGTCTTACGAAGACTCTTGCTTGTAATTGCTTATTCATTAATAAAAACTTGAAAACGTTCATTCAATCTTCCTTGTCTGAAGCTTTATGATAAAACCTTAGTCTTTTAGTCCATAAACAAACTAAACAACTTATGAAGAGACAAATGTAGATTTGCATGAACAAACTATTCGTAGTTTGCTTAAAACGATATATTCGCAATCTTAGGGTCAAAGGACTATTGACCTCAGTACGATTGTTAGAAGAATCTATGATGTCTGGTTATGAGGCATTGAGAGTTGGAGACTCTATAGTTCTTCTAGGTATCTTCCGAAGGTACTGAATTGACCAGTGCACTTCTAGAGACAAGATAAGAACAAACCATTTAACCTTTTATGTCTCGAAGTCACTATGTATGAATTGCATCATGCTTACCTTAATCCTGAAATGAGACATGCCATTTCACACCTTAGTATTCTCATTTGAGAAAGTCAAAGTTCGGACTCACTATGTGATTCCGAACAGGGCTTATTGGTGAAGTACTAAGTTGTGAGTATGTCATGAGTAACTTTGTGAAGTTCTCATAGATATGGAATTCATGTACAAGATTGCTGAAATGCAATGTATGTCACCTCATGCTTTGTTCCTTGGAGTGTGAATAAATGAACTGGCCAGTGTCCAAATTGAGTCCTGACTCTTTTGGATGAAACAATGTGACTTGTTAGCTCCTCGTCAATACATTGTTTCTAACTTATTCACAAGCGACAAAGGAGTTGAGGAAATAACAGCTAGAAGGGTAAAATGGTAATTTAGTAAATCCCGACTAGCTGATGACATTCATGAAGGGTAAACATAGATAATATTCAGTGGATCCGCTCATCATAATTAGGTCGAATTCTTGAGTAGAAAATAAATTCATTTGAACCGAGAGATTTTCAGTGTCAGCTCTTTAGTGGAGTCAGTTGGCATTAAGCTAAACTTGGAAAAGGTTTGTGAACTTTTGAGTCCAAGTGTTTAGCTCAAGCTTTGTTCATTTGGGTCCATGAGGTCACTGTCACGAATCACATCGATAGGAATAGTTAAACTGGAAGCTAAGTCAAAACAAGAACGAAAATAGTCAAAAGAGTATTTTGTCTTTTGAGACAAAGGATGAAATGAATGTCAATAAATTTTTTGACATGTTCATTTGATGACTTAATGACACTCGGCCATGACTTGATCATTGGGCCTCGTGAATTAATTTCATTTCATAAGAGTTTTATTGAAAATTCTTAATGGGCTTTTCTTATGTTGTCATGTACAAGCGAAGAAAATTCTAGAGGCCTTTCTAGAAGGTCATAGGCGCCCAAATACCCAAGAGAAAGAGAGTTCCTTTTGTGCATTAATGTATGAAGATACTTGCCAAAAGAAAAAGAGGAAACAAATTTCCTCTAAGAGGCATAAGGGATTTCGGCCAAACAAGCTTAGAGAGAGCAAGGAATAAAAGAGGAAACAAATCCAAGGTGTCATTAAGGCACATGTTGGCCGTGTGACTTGGATGGGAATGGGCAATAAAGATTGCTCATAAAGGCTTGGAAAATAAGAGGAAACTACTTCTTTCCAAGGCCAACCCTTCTCCTATAAATAGGACCCTCATTCCTCTCATTCTATTCATTCCACATAAGTTAGAGATTGAGAGCTTCTCTCTCTAAAACTTGTGGCCGAAAATCCTCTCTCTCTCTCTCTAGTTCATTTTCGATTTTTTCTTGTCTTGGCACCTAGGTCCTCACTCGACCTAGTGTTTAGCTCTGCGACTTCAAGACTTGTTCTTAAGTCGTAGTGTTTAAAAGTGCCCACTCACTAATTCCTTTATTTCGAATGATTTAGTGATAGAAACTTTCGTGGTTGCTCGAGGTGCCGAGGAAAGGAAGAGAGACGTGCTGCGAGGGGAGACGAGCGTTGCAAACTTTCCAAAAGCTTCTTCAAAGTTCAAGCTTCAAGAAAGGTTAGTAAACTCTTAGCTCATATTGGTTTTTAATTACATGTACTTGCTTCTTTGTCTAGCTTAGTAAAAACTGTTTTTACTTGAAAAGAAATTTTTTAAAATTCCGCCGCTTCCCGAAGCGTTTAATCTTTTTCTTAAACCCTAGATCAATTCCAACAAATGGTATCAGAGCTATGGTCAAAGATATGCATGTACATGTTTTTAAAATTATGAGCTTGAAAATCGTTTTCGAAAGTTTACTAATTTTGTGACAAGTTAGAATTGTAATCTTAGATTTTTTTTTAATTTATTGCTCTTGCCTTTAAATTAAAAAGCATGTTGATTTTCTATGAGTTTGGGATGTTTTTAAAACACAATAGAATCAGTTCTAAAAGTTTTTAATTTTTTATATTGAAAAACGTGTTTTAAAGGTTTGAGAAATTTCGGTAAATTTTGTGACTAGTTACCTTGTCTTTCTAGTTTCTTTTATTTACCGTATTCGTTTTATGCTTGTTGTTATTTCTTTTATGCCTTGTTATTACCCTGCTAATAAAACACAAATAAAAGCTTTAACAACCTTCATAAAACGTTCCGTTACACTCGATTCTTTTTCGCACCTAAAAAGGACCAAAGTTTTAATTATTTCTTTTTCTTCGAGCTGGAGTAAACCCGCATTAAAAGTGGCATAACTCTCTGCTCAGAAATCGAAATTTAATGATTCTTAAATCAAATTAAGGCTCTGTCTGTCCTCTGTCCAATGCCACCGGTTTCGGCTCAAAAGGACATCGGAGCCGCCAGATATGGCGATTTTACTCCGAGGTGGGCGGCTGTCTGAAACTCCAGTTTTTTAGAAATCCGGATTTTCAAACCCCACTACCATGAGTTATAGAACTCTAATGAGAAAATTTTCTTGAGAAAAAATGTTTTTCATATGATTATAAACATGATGTTTAAGATTAAAAGTTTTGATTTTTGAAAGATTAATTGAAATTGAGTTTTTACAAAACTAGTTTGAATTTTGAAAAACCGTTTTCACTTTCAAACTTGAAAATATTTTGTCATCCAAATCAAATAAATTTTCAAAATGTTTTCAAAACTATATCTATATCACATATGTTCAAAATCTATATGCTCTTGAAAAATTTGAGTGGGAGGTCTCCTTGTAGACAAGCCGAAAAATAAAAAGATGTGTAATCTCAAACTTTCAAGTGTTCGAGTGAGTTGAAGTTCACACTTCCCTCATGCACTTTCCCGAAATAGAAAATAGGAAAAGATCGAGTATGTACCTTGTGCCTTTATGCACTATTACTGCTCTGAACATGTCGATCTAGGATTCTCTTCTAGTTGTCCGCTCTGTCGCTCTCTAACTAGGAAATCTGTTTCCGAACTTATAAGAGTCGATGAACCAACTCCAAAAACTAAGTGGGAGGGTTATACTTATTGTTTGTAACCCACGATCCCCAACACTAATGAAAAGTGCAAGTGTCGCCGGACTAAGAGTCACCCTCGTGGCCCTCTCTTAAATGAGAGTACTCAATGGCGCTTTGCTCTGATCATTGCTCAATGAGCTACGTCCGAGAGTGAGACGATGATGGCAAGGCCTCTCCTTGGGGGATTGTTTTTCAAAGTTGATCTTTTGGACTAAGTGGTTGGTTGCACACTTAGGCTCAATCCCTAGTAATCCTCCCTCGAGGCCCTGCGAAAGGATGTGAGTGATCAAACCAATTTACAAGGTGGCTAGTCAAAAATAGATGTATTGACATCTTGGCTTAGCATTAATGATGTGTCATTTACTTATAAAAGGAGATTTTTTGCGGCCTTCTCTTGAGGGAGTAAATTATCGTTTGGTTTATAACACCTTTGGGTTTTATAAAAGTCTTAATAAAACTTAAATCCTAAACCAAAGACTAATCATAAACTTGTTTCAACTTATATAGGCAATATGTCTCTCAACATTCTCTCGATCATCCTTTCCTCGAACAAACTCGAAAACGAAAACTACGTAGATTCAAAACATAACCTCGACATAATAGTTACCGTTAACAAGCACAAATGGGTACTCACCACCCCATGTCCTCCTCTGACGAATGATGATTCGACTCAAGAGGACAACGACGCCTTGGCGGCCTGGCTTCGATCCGATGAGATTGTGAGGTGCTATATCTTAGCATCTATGAACAATATGTTGAAAGAGCAACATCGTGATATCGAGACTGCCGCCGACATGCTCTACAATCTCCTTGAGATGTTTGGAGGGCAAAGGCGTCAAACAAGGCTACAAGCAGTCCGACAGTTTATGAGCTGTCATATGCAGGCTAGGACTCCTGTTGGAGACTTCATGATACTGATCATTAGTTTTCTGAATAAAATGGAAATCCTAGGATCTGAGATTGATGGGAAGAGTGTCATAGATATGATCTTAGAAACTCTCCCCACATCTCTTGGTACCTCCAAGATGAACTACTCCATAAACAAGCTAGAGTACACTGTTACCAAGCTTATGAAGGAACTTCACACTGCTATAGGTCTCACTAAGAGAAAGAGGAATCAAGGAGAGGCACATGCTACTGAGCAAAAAGCCTCCGCCTCTGGAAATGTGAAGAGACCTTACAAGGCCGATAAAAAGAACTGTCCTGCCTATCTCAAAGCAAAGGAACATAGTATTGTACTAGTTACTGAAGCATGCTTAGTAGCTGATAATGTATCAACGTGGATTCTTGACTCCACTGCTACTAACCATATTTGTTGTTCCTTAAATGGTTTTGAGAAAACCAAAAGCTTATAGGAAGGGGAGTTCTGTTTCAAATGGGGTGATGGGAGCCTGGTGTCTGCAAAGGCTGTGGGATCCGTGACGCTGTCTTTTGAAGACCGCACTTTAAACTTGAATAATGTTTATTTTGTTCCTACCTTTGGGAAGAACTTAATATCCGTTGCTCGTCTTCTAGAGCAAGATTATTGTTTAAAGTTCATTAAGAATGGAATTCGTATTTCGTTTCCTGATAATTCTTTTGTCACTGATGCATGTATGAAGAATGCTCTTTTTTACATCTATCCCACTCAACCTTCTCTTTTAGACACCGAAATAGATAATGATCTAATTAGGGAGCCAAAGAGGATCAAATTTTCTGAGTCCTCCGATCTAACAAAATCAACACACCTATGGCACTTAAGACTTGGTCATATCAGTCTAGATAGGATTAAGAGACTTGTGAGGGATGGTCCACTCCAAGCCTCTGCAATAGGTTCACTACCTACTTGTGAATCCTGCATAGAAGGAAAAATGACTAAGCGACCTTTCTCTGATAAGGGTCGAAGAGCCACTGAGTTGCTGGAGCTAGTACATTCTGATGTATGTGGTCCGCTCAGCCAACAGGCACGTGGAGGATACGAATACTTCGTTACCTTCACCGATGATTACTCGCGATATGGTTTTGTCTATTTGCTCAAACACAAATCCGAGACCTTTAACGTATTTAAGGTCTTTAGGGCTTTAGTGGAAAAGCAAACTGGCAAAGTGATCAAAATCCTTCGATCTGATCGAGGTGGTGAGTATATGTCTGGAGAGTTCGATGACTTTCTTAAAGAAGAAGGCATCGCTTCTCAGCTTACCGCACCTGGCACACCTCAACAAAACAGAGTGTCAGAGAGAAGAAACCGAACTCTTATGGAGATGGTTAGATCAATGATGAGTTACTCACCACTCCCGCTTTCCTTTTGGGGATATGCCCTTGAAACAGCCGCCTATATTCTGAACCAAGTTCCGTCCAAAACGGTTCCTGGTACTCCTTATGAACGATGGACTGGCCGTAAAGTGAATCTTGGCCGCATCCGAATTTGGGGTTGCCCTGCACACGTGCTGAGGCAAAAGACTAGCAAGTTGGCTAGTAGGTCAGAATTGTGCCTGTTTGTGGGATATCCAAAGGAAACCAAAGGTTTTACTTTCTATAGTCCCGAGGACGATAAGACTTTCGTTAGCACGAATGCTCGTTTCCTTGAGGAGGACTTTATGAAAGATGCAAAACCTAGAAGCAAAATTGTGCTTGAAGAAAGGTTGGGTGAGGAAGCTTCTACCTCATCTGTAAGAACTGTTCTTACCCCAACTGAAACACAACCTAACTCATCAGAATCTCGTCAAGTAGTACTTCGACGTAGTGGGAGGGCTACTCAAAAGCCTGACAGGTACATGTCTTATGGAGACTCTCTTGTAGCCGTCTCTGACATGGATGATCTTGTTTCCTATAGCCAAGCGATGGCTTGTTCTGAATCAAACCTTTGGCTTGACGCCATGAAAGTTGAAATGCACTCGATGTATGTCAACAAAGTCTGGAAACTTGTAGACCTTCCCGAAGGGATTAAACCCGTAGGGTGTAAGTGGATATACAAGAAGAAAAGAGGTCCTGATGGGAACGTCGAGACGTTCAAAGCACGACTTGTGGTGAAGGGTTATACCCAATAAGAAGGGATTGACTATGAAGAAACCTTCTCGCCAGTCGCGATGCTTAAATCCATCCGCATACTCCTATCCATAGCTGCAGTTCTCGACTATGAGATCTGGCAAATGGATGTCAAGACAGCCTTTCTGAATGGCAATCTTGACGAGCGCATTTACATGCCTCAACCAGACGGTTTCGTGGAAGAAGGTCAAGAGACCAAGGTTTGTGAGTTACTTAAGTCCATTTATGGACTAAAGCAAGCATCTAGGTCATGGAATATTAGATTCGATGAAACTGTAAAGAGCTTCGGCTTTGAACATTCAATAGATTAGCCTTGTGTTTACAAGTTAATACACGAAGGCAAAGTTGTGTTTCTGGTACTATATGTCGATGATATACTACTCATTGGTAATGACGTGGGTAAGTTATCTGAGGTTAAGGTCTGGCTGGCAAAGCAATTCGATATGAAGGATCTAGGAGAAGCCGCGTACATTCTGGGGATCCAAATCTTTCGAGATAGGAAAAACCGGACCATGTCGCTCTCTCAAGCATCTTATATTGATAAGGTGATGGATCGCTTCTCGATGCAAGACTCCAAGAAGGGTCAAACACCCTTTAGGCATGGAGTTTCACTCTCTAAGGACCAGTCTCCCAAGACTGCACAAGAGATTGAAGACATGAGGAAAATTCCTTACGCCTCTGCCGTAGGAAGCCTCATGTATGCTATGCTTTGCACTAGACCTGATATATGTTTCGCCGTTGGCGTAGTTAGCCGTTTCCAATCAAACCCTGGACCCGAGCACTGGATTGATGTTAAGCATGTTCTTAAGTATCTTTGAAGAACTAGGAACTTGATGCTTACATACTCAGGTACTGACCTGACTATGACGGGATATACCGACTCCGATTTTCAAGCGGATAAGGATTCCAGGAAATCCACTTCGGGATCTGTGTTCATCCTTAATGGTGGAGCTGTCGTGTGGAGGAGTATTAAGCAATCTTGCATTGCTGACTCCACAATGGAAGCAGAATATATGGCTGCTTGTGAAGCATCCAAAGAGGCTGTATGGCTTAGAAAATTCCTTAAGTTTTTGGAAGTTGTTCCAAACGTCGACGAGCCCATGACCCTTTATTGTGATAATAGTGGGGCTGTCGCTAACTCAAAGGAACCTAGAAGCCATAAGCGTTCTAAGCATATTGAGAGGAAATACCATTTGATTCGAGAGATCGCGCAACGCGGAGACGTGGAGGTTAAGTAGATCTCTGGCAGATCCATTCACCAAGGCCCTAGCGAACCTGGTCTTCGACCAACATCGAGAGGGATTAGGCATAAAGGACTACTCACATCTTCTTTGAGTCAAGTGGGAGTTTGTTGTCAATGGTGCCCACAAGAAGAGTAGTAGTGTCTATTTGTGTACATTTGATGTAATATAGTCTTACGAAGACTCTTGCTTGTAATTGCTTATTCATTAATAAAAAGTTGAAAACGTTCATTCAATCTTCCTTGTCTGAAGCTTTATGATAAAACCTTAGTCTTTTAGTCCATAAACAAACTAAACAACTTACGAAGAGACAAATGTAGATTTGCATGAACAAACTCTTCGTAGTTTGCTTAAAACGATTTATTGGCAATCTTAGGGTCAAAGGACTATTGACCTCAGTATGATTGTTAGAAGAATCTATGATGTCTGGTTATGAGGCACTGAGAGTTTGGGACTCTATAGTTCTTCTAGGTATCTTCCGAAGGTACTGAATTGACCAGTGCACTTCTAGAGACAATATAAGAACAAACCATTTAACCTCTTGTGTCTCGAAGTCACTATGTATGAATTGCATCATGCTTACCTTAATCCTGAAATGAGACATGCCATTTCACACCTTAGTATTCTCATTTGAGAAAGTCAAAGTTCGGACTCACTATGTGATTCCGAACAAGGCCTATTGGTGAAGTACTAAGTTGTGAGTCTTTCATGAGTAACTTTGTGAAGTTCTCATAGATATGGAATTCATGTACAAGATTGCTGAAATGCAATGTATGTCACCTCATGCTTTGTTCCTTGGAGTGTGAATAAATGAACTGGCCAGTGTCCAAATTGAGTCCTGACTCTTTTGGATGAAACAATGTTACTTGTTAGCTCCTCGTCAATACATTGTTTCTAACTTATTCAGAGGCGACAAAGGAGTTGAGGAAATAACAGCTAGAAGGGTAAAATGGTAATTTAGTAAATCCCGACTAGCTGATGACATTCATGAAGGGTAAACATAGATAATATTCAGTGGATCCGCTCATCATAATTAGGTCGAATTCTTGAGTAGAAAATAAATTCATTTGAACCGAGAGATTTTCAGTGTCAGCTCTTTAGTGGAGTCAGTTGGCATTAAGCTAAACTTGGAAAAGGTTTGTGAACTTTTGAGTCCAAGTGTTTAGCTAAAGCTTTGTTCATTTGGGTCCATGAGGTCACTGTCACGAATCACATCGATAGGAATAGTTAAACTGGAAGCTAAGTCAAAACAAGAACGAAAATAGTGAAAAGGGTATTTTTGTCTTTTGAGACAAACGATGAAATGAATGTCAATAAATTTTTGACAAGGTCATTTTATGACATGTTTCACTCGGCCATGACTTGATCATTGGGCCTTGTGAATTAATTTCATTTCATAAGAATTTTATTGAAAATTCTTATTGGGCCTTTTTCATGTTGTCATGAACAAATGGAAAAGCTTCTAGAAGCCCATTCTAGAAGGACATAGGCGCCCAACATACCCAACCAAGAGAGAATATTTTGTGCATAAATGTATCAAGATACTTGCCAAAAGAAAAAGAGGAAACAAATTTGCATGAGGATGCTATATGGAATTCGGCCAAGAGAGAGACAAGGCAAGGCATGGAACAAAATAGGAAACTATTCCAAGACTTAATGAAGTCTATTTTGCCCGAGCCTCTCAAGGAAAAGAAAGAGGAAATTGGCTCATTTTATAGAAGAGGAAACTACCTTATTGAAGTTGAGACCTCTCCTATAAATAGGAGCCTCATTCTTCTCATTTTCAATTCATCCAAGTTTAAGAGATTTGAGAGACTCTCTCTCTAGAACTTTGGCCGAAAATCCTCTCTCTATCTCTCTAGTTTATTTTCGATTATTTCTTGTCTTGGCACCTAGGTCCTCACTCGACCTAGTGTTTAGCTCTGCGACTTCGAGACTCGTTCTCAAGTCGTAGTGTTTAAAAGTGCCCACTCACTGATTCCTTCTTTTCGAGTGATTTAGTGATAGAAACTATCGTGGTTGCTCGAGTTCCCGAGGAAAGAAAAGAGAGACGTGCTGCGAGGGGAGACGAACGTTGCCAACCTTCCAAAGGCTAATCAACGTTCAAGCATCAAAAAGGTTAGTAACTTTAATAGCTCATATTAGTTTTTATTTACATGCACATGCTCTTGTCTAGGTTAGTAAAAACTAGTTTTACTTAAAAAGAAAATTTTTAAAATTCCGCCGCTTAACGAAGCGTTAAACTTTTTCTCAAACCCTAGATCGATTCCAACATCGAAGTCACTATGTATGAATTGCATCATGCTTACCTTAATCCTGAAATGAGACATGCCATTTCACACCTTAGTATTCTCATTTGAGAAAGTCAAAGTTCGGACTCACTATGTGATTCCGAACAGGGCTTATTGGTGAAGTACTAAGTTGTGAGTATGTCATGAGTAACTTTGTGAAGTTCTCATAGATATGGAATTCATGTACAAGATTGCTGAAATGCAATGTATGTCACCTCATGCTTTGTTCCTTGGAGTGTGAATAAATGAACTGGCCAGTGTCCAAATTGAGTCCTGACTCTTTTGGATGAAACAATGTGACTTGTTAGCTCCTCGTCAATACATTGTTTCTAACTTATTCACAAGCGACAAAGGAGTTGAGGAAATAACAGCTAGAAGGGTAAAATGGTAATTTAGTAAATCCCGACTAGCTGATGACATTCATGAAGGGTAAACATAGATAATATTCAAGAACGAAAATAGTCAAAAGAGTATTTTGTCTTTTGAGACAAAGGATGAAATGAATGTCAATAAATTTTTTGACAAGTTCATTTGATGACTTAATGACACTCGGCCATGACTTGATCATTGGGCCTCGTGAATTAATTTCATTTCATAAGAGTTTTATTGAAAATTCTTAATGGGCTTTTCTTATGTTGTCATGTACAAGTGAAGAAAATTCTAGAGGCCTTTCTAGAAGGTCATAGGCGCCCAAATACCCAAGAGAAAGAGAGTTCCTTTTGTGCATTAATGTATGAAGATACTTGCCAAAAGAAAAAGAGGAAACAAATTTCCTCTAAGAGGCATAAGGGATTTCGGCCAAACAAGCTTAGAGAGAGCAAGGAATAAAAGAGGAAACAAATCCAAGGTGTCATTAAGGCACATGTTGGCCGTGTGACTTGGATGGGAATGGGCAATAAAGATTGCTCATAAAGGCTTGGAAAATAAGAGGAAACTACTTCTTTCCAAGGCCAACCCTTCTCCTATAAATAGGACCCTCATTCCTCTCATTCTATTCATTCAACATAAGTTAGAGATTGAGAGCTTCTCTCTCTAGAACTTGTGGCCGAAAATCCTCTCTCTCTCTCTTTAGTTTATTTTCGATTTTTTCTTGTCTTGGCACCTAGGTCCTCACTCGACCTAGTGTTTAGCTCTGCGACTTCAAGACTTGTTCTTAAGTCGTAGTGTTTAAAAGTGCCCACTCACTAATTCCTTTATTTCGAGTGATTTAGTGATAGAAACTTTCGTGGTTGCTCGAGGTGCCGAGGAAAGGAAGAGAGACGTGCTGCGAGGGGAGACAAGCGTTGCAAACTTTACAAAAGCTTCTTCAAAGTTCAAGCTTCAAGAAAGGTTAGTAAACTCTTAGCTCATATTGGTTTTTAATTACATGTACTTGCTTCTTTGTCTAGGTTAGTCAAAACTGTTTTTACTTGAAAAGAAATTTTTTAAAATTCCGCCGCTTCCCGAAGCGTTTAATCTTTTTCTTAAACCCTAGATCAATTCCAACAGTCTTGACATCCATTTGCTAGATCTCATAGTCGAGAGCTGCAGCTATGGATAGGAGTATGCGGATGGATTTAAGCATCGCGACTGGCGAGAAGGTTTCTTCATAGTCAATCCCTTCTTGTTGGGTATAACCCTTCGCCACAAGTCGTGCTTTGAACGTCTCGACGTTCCCATCAGGACCCATTTTCTTCTTGTATATCCACTTACACCCTACGGGTTTAATCCCTTCAGGAAGGTCTACAAGTTTCCAGACTTTGTTGACATACATCGAGTGCATTTCAACTTTCATGGCGTCAAGCCAAAGGTTTGATTCAGAACAAGCCATTGCTTGGCTATAGGAAACAGGATCATCCATGTCAGAGACGGCTACAAGAGAGTCCCCATAAGACATGTACCTGTCAGGCTTATGAGTAGCCCTCCCACTACGTCTAAGTACTACTTGACGAGATTCTGATGAGTTAGGTTGTGTTTCAGTTGGGGTAAGAACAGTTCTTACAGATGAGGTAGAAGCTTCCTCACCCAACTTTTCTTCAAGCACAATTTTGCTTCTAGGTTTTGCATCTTTCACAAAGTCCTCCTCAAGGAAACGAGCATTCGTGCTAACGAAAGTCTTATCGTCCTCGGGACTATAGAAAGTAAAACCTTTGGTTTCCTTTGGATATCCCACAAACAGGAACAATTCTGACCTACTAGCCAACTTGCTAGTCTTTTGCCTCAGCACGTGTGCAGGGCAGCCCCAAATTCGGATGCGGCCAAGATTCACTTTACGGCCAGTCCATCGTTCATAAGGAGTACCAGGAACCGTTTTGGACGGAACTTGGTTCAGAATATAGGCGGCTGTTTCGAGGGCATATCCCCAAAAGGAAAGCGGGAGTGATGAGTAACTCATCGTTGATCTAACCATCTCCATAAGAGTTCGGTTTCTTCTCTCTGACACTCCATTTTGTTGAGGTGTGCCAGGTGCGGTAAGCTGAGAAGCGATACCTTATTCTTTAAGAAAGTCATCGAACTCTCCAGACATATACTCACCACCTCGATCAGATCGAAGGGTTTTGATCACTTTGCCAGTTTGCTTTTTCACTAAAGCCCTAAAGACCTTAAATACGTTAAAGGTCTCGGATTTGTGTTTAAGCCAATAGACAAACCCATATCTTGAGTAATCATCGGTGAAGGTAACGAAGTATTAGTATCCTCCACGTGCCTGTTGGCTGAGCGGACCACATACATCAGAATATATTAGTTTCAGCAACTCAGTGGCTCTTCGACCCTTATCAGAGAAAGGTCGCTTAGTCATTTTTCCTTCTATGCAGGATTCACAAGTAGGTAGGAACAAAATAAACATTATTCAAGTTTAATGTGCGGTCTTCAAAAGACAGCGTCACAGATCCCACAGCCTTCGCGGACACCAGGCTCCCATCACCCCATTTGAAACAGAACTCGCCTTCCTCTAAGCTTTTGGTTTTCTTGAAACCATTCAAGGAACAACAAATGTGGTTAGTAGCAGCGGAGTCAAGAATCCACGTTGATACATTATCAGCTACTAAGCATGCTTCGGTAACTAGTACAATACTATGTTCCTTTGCTTTGAGATTGGCAAGACAGTTCTTTTTTATCGGCCTTGTGAGGTCTCTTCACAGTTCCAGAGGCGGAGGCTTTTTGCTCAATAGCATGTGCCTCTCCTTGATTCCTCTTTTTCTTAGTGAGACCTACAGCAGTGTGAAGTTCCTCCATAAGCTTGGTAACAGTGTACTCTAGCTTGTTTATGGAGTAGTTCATCTTGGAGGTATCAAGAGATGCGGGGAGAGTTTCTAAGATCATATCTATGATATTCTTCCCATCAATCTCAGATCCTAGGATTTCCATTTTATTCAGAAAACTAATGATCAGTATCATGAAGTCTCCAACAGGAGTCCTAGCCTGCATATGACAGTTCATAAACTGTCGGACTGCTTGTAGCCTTGTTTGACGTCTTTGCCCTCCAAACATCTCAAGGAGATTGTAGGGCATGTTAGCGGCAGTCTCGAAGTCACGATGTTGCTCTTTCAGCATATTGTTCATAGATGCCAAGATATAGCACCTCACAATCTCATCGGATCGAAGCCAGGCCGCTAAGGCGTCATTGTCCTCTTGAGTTGAATCATCATTCGTCAGAGGAGGACACGGGGTGGTGAGTACCCATTTGTGCGTGTTAACGGTAGGTATTATGTCGAGGTTACGTTTCGAGTCTATGTAGTTTTCGTTTTCGAGTTTGTTCGAGGAAAGAATGAAAGAGAGAGAGTTGGGAGACTTTATAAAATCCAAAGGTGTTATGAACGAAATGACACTTTACTCCTTCGAGGGAAGGCCGCAACGAGTGTCCTTTCATAAGTAAATGACTCATCATTAATGCATTGCCAAGATGTCAATACATCAATTTTGACTAGCCACCTTGTAAATTGGTTTGATCACTCACATCCTTTCACAGGGCCTCGAGGGAGGATTACTAGGGATTGAGTCTAAGTGTGTAACCAACCACTTAGTCCAAAAGATTGACTTTGAAAAACAATCCGCCGAGGGGAGGCCTTGTCATCATCGTCTCACTCTCAGACGTAGCTCATTGAGCAATGATCAGAGCAAAGCGCCCTTGAGTACTCTCATTTAAGAGAGGGCCACGAGGGTGACTCTTAGTCCGGCGACACTTGCACTTTTCATTAGTGTTGGGGATCGTGGGTTATAAACAACAAGTATAACCCTCCCACTTAGTTTTTGGAGTTGGTTCATCGACTCTTATAAGTTCGGAAACAAATTTCCTAGTTAGAGAGCGACAGAGCGGACAACTAGAAGAGAATCCTAGATCGACATGTTCAGAGCAGTATTAGTGCATAAAGGCACAAGGTACATACTCGATCTTTTCCTATTTTCTATTTCGGGAAAGTGCGTGAGGGAAGTGTGAACTTCAACTCACTCGAACACTTGAAAGTTTGAGATTACACATCTTTTTATTTTTCGGCTTGTCTACAAGGAGACCTCCCACTTAAATTTTCAAGAGCATATAGATTTTGAACATATGTGATATAGATATAGTTTTGAAAACATTTTGAAAATTTATTTGATTTGCGTGACAAAATATTTTTCAAGCTTGAAAGTGAAAACGGTTTTTCAAAATTCAAACTAGTTTTGTAAATACTCAATTTCAATTAAACTTTCAAAATCAAAAAATTTTATTCTTACACATCATGTTTATAATCTTAAAAACATTTTTGCTCAAGAAAATTTTCTCATTAGAGTTCTATAACTCATGGTAGTGGGGCTGAAAATCCGGAATTCTAAAAAACTGGAGTTTCAGACAGCCGCGCACCTCGGAGTAAAATCGCCATATCTGGCGGCTCCGATGTCCTTTTGAGCCGAAACCGGTGGCATTGGAAAGAGTACAGACAGAGCTTTAATTTGAGTCAAGAATAAATAAATTTAGATTTCGGAGCAGAGAGTTATGCCACTTTTAATGCGGGTTTACTCCAGCTCGAAGAAAAAGAAATAAATTAAAGCTTGGTCCTTTTTAGGTGCGAAAAAGAATCGAGTGTAACTGAACGTTTTAAGATGTTGTTTAAAGCTTTTATTTGTGTTTTATTAGCAGGGTAATAACATAGAATAAAAGAAATAACAACATGCATAAAACGATTCAAGTAAAAATAAGAAACTAGCAAGATATCAAAACTAGTCACAAAATTTTACTCGAAATTTCTCAAACCTTTAAAACACGTTTTTCAATATAAAAAATTAAAAACTTTTAGAACTGATTCTAATGTGTTTTAAAAACATCCCAAACTCATAGAAAATCAACATGCTTTTTAATTTAAAGACAAGAGCATTAAATTAAAAAAAAATCTAAGATTACAATTCTAACTTGTCACAAAATTAGTAAACTTTCGAAAACGATTTTCAAGCTCATAATTTTAAAAACATGTACATGCATATCTTTGACCATAGCTCTGATACCATTTGTTGGAATTGATCTAGGGTTTAAGAAAAAGATTAAACGCTTCGGGAAGCGGCGGAATTTTAAAAAATTTCTTTTCAAGTAAAAACAGTTTTTACTAACCTAGACAAAGAAGCAAGTACATGTAATTAAAAATCAATATGAGCTAAGAGTTTACTAACCTTTCTTGAAGCTTGAACTTTGAAGAAGCTTTTGGAAAGTTCGCAACGCTCGTCTCCCCTCGCAGCACGTCTCTCTTTCTTTCCTCGGCACCTCGAGCAACCACGAAAGTTTCTATCACTAAATCACTCGAAAAGAAGGAATCAGTGAGTGGGCACTTTTAAACACTACGACTTAAGAACGAGTCTCGAAGTCGCAGAGCTAAATACTAGGTCGAGTGAGGACCTAGGTGCCAAGACAAGAAAAAATCGAAAATAAACTAGAGAGAGAGAGGATTTTCGGCCAACAATGTCTAGAGAGAGAGTCTCTCAATCTCTAACTTATGTGGGATGACTAGAGTGAGAGGAATGAGGCCTCTATTTATAGGGGAGACATGAGCAAATCTTATTTCCTCTTTTCTACCCATGTTGGACGTTCATGACATGTCATGCAAGTCCTTGGATTTGTTTCCTTATTTGTTCTCTCTTAGTTGGCCGAAAATGCACTTTCCTTCTAAAGGAAATTTGTTTCCTCTTTTTCTTTTGGCAAGTATCTTCATACATCAATGCACAAAATAAACTCTCTTTCCCACTATGGCATGAACGAAATTCAGCCTTATTTTCCTTGGGTTGGACGAAATTTGAGCTTCTAGAAGGAGCTTCTAGATGTTTCTTCATTTGTTCATGACAACATAAAAAAAAGCCCATTAAGAATTTTCAAGTAAAATTCTATGAAATGAAATTAATCCTCAAGGCCCAATTACACTAATATGGCTGAGTAATATTTATTTCATTTGTCATCATATGACAATGTCAAAAATAATTTATTGACATTCATTTCGTCCTATGTCCAAAAGGACCAAAATTCCCTTTTGACAATTTTCGTAAAACTTGTCTCGTTCTTGTTTTGACTTAGCTTCTAGTTTAACTATTTCTATCGATGTGATTCGTGACAGTGACCTCATGGACCCAAATGAACAAAGCTTGAGCTAAACACTTGGACTCAAAAGTTCACAAACCTTTTCCAAGTTTAGCTTAATGCCAACTGACTCCACTAAAGAGCTGACACTGAAAATCTCTCGGTTCAAATGAATTTGTTTTCTACTCAAGAATTCGACCTAATTATAATGAGCTGATCCACTGAATATTATCTATGTTTACCCTTCATGAATGTCATCAGCTAGTCGGGATTTACTAAATTACCATTTTACCCTTCTAGCTGTTATTTCCTCAACTCCTTTGTCGCTTGTGAATAAGTTAGAAACAATGTATTGACGAGGAGCTAACAAGTCACATTGTTTCATCCAAAAGAGTCAGGACTCAATTTGGACACTGGCCAGTTCATTTATTCACACTCCAAGGAACAAAGCATGAGGTGACATACATTGCATTTCAGCAATCTTGTACATGAATTCCATATCTATGAGAACTTCACAAAGTTACTCATGACAGACTCACAACTTAGTACTTCACCAATAGGCCTTGTTCGGAATCACATAGTGAGTCCGAACTTTGACTTTCTCAAATGAGAATACTAAGGTGTGAAATGGCATGTCTCATTTCAGGATTAAGGTAAGCATGATGCAATTCATACATAGTGACTTCGAGACATAAGAGGTTAAATGGTTTGTTCTTATATTGTCTCTAGAAGTGCACTGGTCAATTCAGTACCTTCGGAAGATACCTAGAAGAACTATAGAGTCCCCAACTCTCAATGCCTCATAACCAGACATCATAGATTCTTCTAACAATCATACCGAGGTCAATAGTCCTTTGACCCTAAGATTGCGAATATATCGTTTTAAGCAAACTACGAAGAGTTTGTTCATGCAAATCTACATTTGTCTCTTCGTAAGTTGTTAAGTTTGTTTATGGACTAAAAGACTAAGGTTTTATCATAAAGCTTCAAACAAAGAAAGAATGAATGAACGTTTCAACTTTATTAATGAATAGATAGGCAATTACAAGCAAGAGTCTTCATGAGACTTTATTACATCAAATGTACAAAATACACACTACTACTCTTCTTGTGGGCACCATTGACAACAATATGGTCCCTAACAGGAGTCCTAGCCTTCATGCGACAGTTCATAAACTGTCGGACTGCTTGTAGCCTTGTTTGACGTCTTTGCCCTCCAAACATCTCAAGGAGATTGTAGAGCATGTCAGCGGCAGTCTCGATGTCACGATGTTGCTCTTTCAGCATATTGTTCATAGATGCCAAGATATAGCACCTCACAATCTCATCGGATCGAAGCCTGGCCGCTAAGGCGTCATTGTCCTCTTGAGTTGAATCATCATTCGTCAGAGGAAGACACGGGGTGGTGAGTACCCATTTGTGCTTGTTAACGGTAGGTATTATGTCGAGGTTACGTTTCGAATCTACGTAGTTTTCGTTTTTGAGTTTGATCGAGGAAAGAAAGATTGAGAGATGTTTGCGGGACATAAAGCCTATTGAAGTTGAAACAAGTTTATGATTAGTCTTTGGTTTAGGATTTAAGTTTTATTAAGACTTTTATAAAATCCAAAGGTGTTATAAACCAAACGATAATTTACTCCCTCAAGAGAAGGCCGCAAAAAATCTCCTTTTATAAGTAAATGACACATCATTAATGCTAAGCCAAGATGTCAATACATCTATTTTGACTAGCCACCTTTTAAATTAGTTTGATCACTCACATCCTTTCGCAGAGCCTCAAGGGAGGATTACTAGGGATTGAGCCTAAGTGTGTAACCAACCACTTAGTCCAAAAGATCAGCTTTGAAAAACAATCCCCCAAGGGGAGGCCTTGTCATCATTGCATCACTCTCGGACGTAGCTCATTGAGCAATGATCGAAGCAATAACGCCTTGGAGTACTCACATTTAAGTGAGGGTCGCAAGAGCGGCTCTTAGTCCCACGTTATTGCATCTTTCATTAGTGTTGGGGATCGTGGGTTACAAACAACGAATATAACCCTCCCACTTAGTTTTTGGAGTTGGTTCATCGACTCTTATAAGTTCGGAAACAGATTTCCTAGTTAGAGAGCGACAGAGCGGACAACTAGAAGAGAATCCTAGATCGACATGTTCAGAGTAGTATTAGTGCATAAAGGCACAAGGTACATACTCGATCTTTTCCTATTTTCTATTTCGGGAAAGTGCGTGAGGGAAGTGTGAACTTCAACTCACTCGAACACTTGAAAGTTTGAGATTACACATCTTTTTATTTTTCGGCTTGTCTACAAGGAGACCTCCCACTCAAATTTTCAAGAGCATATAGATTTTGAACATATGTGATATAGATATAGTTTTGAAAACATTTTGAAAATTTATTTGATTTGGATGACAAAATATTTTTCAAGTTTGAAAGTGAAAACGGTTTTTCAAAATTCAAACTGGTTTTGTAAAAATTCAATTTCAATTAAACTTCCAAAAATCAAAACATTTTAATCTTACACATCATGTTTATAATCATATGAAAAACATTTTTGCTCAAGAAAATTTTCTCATTAGAGTTCTATAACTCATGGTAGTGGGGTTTGAAAATCCGGATTTCTAAAAAACTGGAGTTTCAGACAGCCGCGCACCTCGGAGTAAAAACGCCATATCTGGCGGCTCCGATGTCCTTTTGAGCCGAAACCGGTGGCATTGGACAGAGGACAGACAGAGCTTTAATTTGATTCAAGAATCATTAAATTCGATTTCTGAGCAGAGAGTTATGCCACTTTTAATGCGGGTTTACTCCAGCTCGAAGAAAAAGAAATAAATTAAAGCTTGGTCATTTTTAGATGCGAAAAAGAATCAAGTGTAACGGAACGTTTTAAGATGTTGTTTAAAGCTTTTATTTGTGTTTTATTAGCAGGGTAATAACAAGGCATAAAAGAAATAACAACAAGCATAAAAAGAATACGGTAAATAAAAGAAACTAGAAAGACAGGGTAACTAGTCACAAAATTTACCGAAATTTCTCAAACCTTTAAAACACGTTTTTCAATATAAAAAATTAAAAACTTTTAGAACTGATTCTAATGTGTTTTAAAAACATCCCAAACTCATAGAAAATCAACATGCTTTTTAATTTAAAGGCAAGAGCAATAAATTAAAAAAAACTAAGATTACAATTCTAACTTGTCACAAAATTAGTAAACTTTCGAAAACGATTTTCAAGCTCATAATTTTAAAAACATGTACATGCATATCTTTGACCATAGCTCTGATACCATTTGTTGGAATTGATCTAGGGTTTAAGAAAAAGATTAAACGCTTCGGGAAGCGGCGGAATTTTAAAAAATTTCTTTACAAGTAAAAACAGTTTTTTACTAACCTAGACAAAGAGCAAGTACACGTAATTAAAAAACTATTATGAGATAAGAAGTTTACTAACCTTTCTTGAAGATTGATCTTTGAGAAGCTCTTAGAAAGTTGCAACGCTCGTCTCCCCTCGCAGCACGTCTCTCTTCCTTTCCTCGGCACCTCGAGCAACCACGAAAGTTTCTATCACTAAATCACTCGAAATAAAGGAATTAGTGAGTGGGCACTTTTAAACACTACGACTTAAGAACGAGTCTCGAAGTCGCAGAGCTAAACACTAAGTCGAGTGAGGACCTAGGTGCCAAGACAAGAAAAAATCAAAAATAAACTAGAGAGAGAGAGAGAGAGGATTTTCGGCCACAAGTTCTAGAGAGAGAGTCTCTCAAATCTCTTAAACTTGGATGAATGAAATGTGAGGAAATGAGGCTCATATTTATAGGAGAGGTCTTACCTTCAATAAGGTAGTTTCCTCTTCTATAGAATATCACATATTAATGAGCCAATTTCCCCTTTTCTTCTATGAGGCACACGGCCAAGACTTGCCAAGCAAGTCCTTGGATTTGTTTCCTCTTTTATTTGCTTCTCTCTTGACCCTTATGGCCGAAATTCCCTTATGCTATGCATAGGAAATTTGTTTCCTCATTTTCTTTTGGCAAGTATCTAAATACATTTATGCACAAAATATTCTCTCTTCACCTTGGGTATTTGGGCGCCTATCCTCATCTAGAAGGAGCTTCTAGAAGCTTCTTCATTTGTTCATAACAACATGAGAAAAGCCCATTAAGAATTTTCAATAAAATTCTTATGAAATGAAATTAATTCACAAGGCCCAATTAATCATATTATGGCCGAGTGTTACTTGTCATCAAATGACCATGTCAAAAAATTTATTGACATTCATTTCATCCTATGTCTCAAAAGACAAAAATACCCTTTTGACAATTTTCGTTCTTGTTTTGACTTAGCTTCCAGTTTAACTATTCCTATCGATGTGATTCGTGACAGTGACCTCATGGACCCAAATGAACAAAGCTTGAGCTAAACACTTGGACTCAAAAGTTCACAAACCTTTTCCAAGTTTAGCTTAATGCCAACTGACTCCACTAAAGAGCTGACACTGAAAATCTCTCGGTTCAAATGAATTTATTTTCTACTCAAGAATACGACCTAATTATGATGAGCGGATCCACTGAATATTATCTATGTTTACCCTTCATGAATGTCATCAGCTAGTCGGGATTTACTAAATTACCATTTTACCCTTCTAGCTGTTATTTCCTCAACTCCTTTGTCGCTTGTGAATAAGTTAGAAACAATGTATTGACGAGGAGCTAACAAGTCACATTGTTTCATCCAAAAGAGTCAGGACTCAATTTGGACACTGGCCAGTTCATTTATTCACACTCCAAGGAACAAAGCATGAGGTGACATACATTGCATTTCAGCAATCTTGTACATGAATTCCATATCTATGAGAACTTCACAAAGTTACTCATGACATACTCACAACTTAGTACTTCACCAATAGGCCTTGTTCGGAATCACATAGTGAGTCCGAACTTTGACTTTCTCAAATGAGAATACTAAGGTGTGAAATGGCATGTCTCATTTCAGGATTAAGGTAAGCATGATGCAATTCATACATAGTGACTTCGAGACACAAGAGGTTAAATGGTTTGTTCTTATATTGTCTCTAGAAGTGCACTGGTCAATTCAGTACCTTCGGAAGATACCTAGAAGAACTATAGAGTCCCAAACTCTCAATGCCTCATAACCAGACATCATAGATTCTTCTAACAATCATACTGAGGTCAATAGTCCTTTGACCCTAAGATTGCGAATATATCGTTTTAACTACGAAGAGTTTGTTCATGCAAATCTACATTTGTCTCTTCGTAAGTTGTTAAGTTTGTTTATTGACTAAAAGACTAAGGTTTTATCATAAAGCTTCAAACAAAGAAAGAATGAATGAACGTTTCAACTTTATTAATGAATGAATAGGCAATTACAAGCAAGAGTCTTCATGAGACTTTATTACATCAAATGTACAGAATAAAGACTACAACTCTTCTTGTGGGCACCATTGACAACAATCTTCTACCCCCATGAAGGTTTTGGCTCGGTTCATTAACTCGGCCATCGTAGAAGGGACTCTGCCGACGACGGACTTTAAGAAGTCTCCGGTGCGCAAGCCCTCGATGATGGCTGTAATTGCGTCACTGTCGTCAAAGCGGTCGACCTTACTTGATTCTGCGGTGAATCGGGTGAGATACTGTCTCAAGGACTCGTTGTTCTCTTGCCTGATTGACCATAAGTACATCTTGGTCTTCTTTTGGACCATAGATGTAGCAAATCGTGCTAGGAACATGTCCTTCAGGTCTTTGAATGATTGGACGCTTCCTGGTCTTAAATTCTTAAACCACTCGAAACCGGGTCCGGTGAGGGTAAGACAAAAAGCTTGGCATAGAGCCCCAGGTGAAACGACTTGCATCGTCAACCAAGTTTCGTAATGTTGGATGTGATACGTGGGGTCGGTCTTCCCATTGTATGGAGGGAGATTCGGGAGTTTAAAGTTTCTCGTGCACACCTCAGCAAGGATTTGGGCAGTGAAGGGCGAGGAATGTTCTTCTACGACCCCGTATGCATCACCGGCCAAGCCGCCTTCACGCAAGTCACGTACTTCGTTACGAAGATTGTGAATCATGGTGACGAAATCGAGGCCAGTGTTAGGGGTCACTCCTTGTTCAGGAGGAGTCACCTGGCGCCTTTCATTCGACCCTTGAGCTGTGCGAGGGTCCCCATTGATTGGGGCCGCAGGGTTGTGACCCTTGCGAGCACTTAGCCTTTCCCGGAGGTCTTCGCCACGGTCGTTCCGTTGGGCGGTAAGTCGATCTCTAAGATCTGGCCCGGCGGTATGGGGACGTGAGCTTCGAGCCACACGCCTCACTCGCCGAGTTGTTGGACCTTCCCTGACATTGCCTCTTTGACCGAGTCGGTCATGGGCTGAACGTCGGGAGGTCTCTTCTTGAGAGGAGATTGGTATTGCCTTTGATTTAGGCGGCGGGATTGACGGACCGACTTCAATCTCAACAGGTAGTTCTCCGTCCTTGGTGAGAGAAGTCTTGACGTCCGCTGAAATTTCCAAGCCTTCATAGTCGGGGTCATAGTCATGTCCCTCGTCCATGAGGTCCTCGGATTCCCCGTGAGGGGTGCCTTGCGCAGGCGCCCTGCCCGCCAGTTGGCGGTGGTACCTCGCGTTAGCTATCTTTAGTTGGCGGATTTTCTCCTCCATCTCAAGGATGCGGTCGTCCCGACTGTCCTGAGGTGGAGGGGGCGAGGGAGTGTGACTCTCGTCGTTGAGAGACTCCTCGTCGCCTTGCGCTCGGGAGCGCAGGAAGTATTTCTTCACTCCGGTTGCGTTTTCGGGGTTATTCACGAACTCAGAACGAACGGGAGATTGACCAGTCATGTCTTTCTCGAGTCGAGAAGAAAGGGGTCGAGCAGTAGAAGGGATTTCGGGCTGTGTAAGTCGGGAAGTCCCCTCCTTCTAGCGCCAAAATGTTGTCGCACGAAAATGAACAACGATTAAATACCTCAGGCGGTTCGATCCAAGGCCGGAACAAGTCACCGCGCCCGGGCCAAAAATGGGAGCTCGTAGACCGAACTGCACCCTCCAGACCGTGAGGTGTGTTTTGGGGGGTGTGACCGTGCCAAAGGTTGGCTGCCTACGTACCCTTTAGTTGGGATCAGGTCAGAACGTAGTTCAATTTGTATGTTGAGGGCTATCTTGGGCTCGGAGGCTTGAGAATCTAAGGCTTTAGAGTAGGACCTGGCTCGTAGCTTCTAGTGAAGACTTTAGAGAGGTCGCTTGCCTCGTAGCTCGGAGTTCTAGCTCAATGGCCCGGAAGCAGGGGAGCAGTGTGTACTGGAGAAGCTCGGGTCGCAAAAAAGGAGCGCGCTCCCTCTCGTGGAGGGGGGTCCTTGTATTTTTGAGACGAGGGAGGAGGAGCGCGCGCTCTTCGAATGTCACAAGAGCGCGGGAGAAGAGAGAATTCTCGAGTGAGAGAAGTGTTGGAAGAGGAGTTGTGGGGCTGAATGAGCGTGTCTTTCCCTCCCCCTAAGGGGGGGTATTTATAACATTGGGGAAGGCCTTGGGCCGGCCCCTTGAGGCCCACCGGGTGGCCGGGAGTGGAGCGCGCGAGGCACTACGCCCATGAGGGCGCAGGGCGCGCGAGGCACTACGCCCATGAGGGCGCAGGGCGCGCGGGGTGTGTCGTCCGGATGGGCGCGGGGTGCGCCGGGCGAAAGACATAGCAGGGCGCGGCGTGCCCGTCAGCGGGCGTGCCCGGCAGAGGCAGCGGGATCGCTCGGCCGAGGAAGCAGGAGTGCTCGGCCGGGGCAGCAGGGATTTCCCGACCGAGGCAGCAGAGGCGCTCGGCCGGGGCGGCAGGAGCACCCGGAAGAGGCAGCAGGGGTGCTTGGTCGGGGCAGCAGGGGCACCCGGCCGAGGCATCAGGAGCACCCGGCCGAGGGAGCAGGGGCGCTCGGCCGGGGCAGCAGGGGCGCTCGGCCGGGGCAGCAGGGGCGCCCGGCCGAGGCGGCAGGACGACCCGGCCGATGCAGCAGGGGCGCTCGGCCGGGGCAGCTTGGGCGCCCGGCCGAGGCAGCAGAGGCGCTCGGCCAGGGCGCTGGGGCGTGTGCGGGCCAGGCCCGGGGCGCGGGAGCGCGCGCGGGCGGGGGCACCCGGGAGCGCGGGAGCGCGGGCAGGGGCGCCCGGGAGCGCGGGAGTGCGGGCGGGGGCGCGCGGGAGCGCGGGCGGGGGCGCCCAGGGAGCGCGGGCGGGGGCGCCCGGGAGCGCGGGAGCGCGCGCGGGCGGGGGCGCCCGGGAGCGCGGGAGCGCGCGCGGGCGGGGGCGCCCGGGAGCGCGGGAGCGCGCGCGGTCGGGGGCGCCCAGGGCGCAGGAGCGCGCGCGGGCCGGGATGGCCGGGGCGTAAGGCGCGCGCGGGCCAATCGCGCTAGGGCGCGCTAAGGCCCACTGGGCCGGGGGCGCAGGTGCGCGCGCGCCGGTCCTGTTGGGCCGTGGGGGCGTCAGGGCGCTCGGGCCTGGTGGGCCGGGGCCCGTTGGGCTTCCGGCCGGCGAAGCCCGGCCGGTCTTGAATTGTTTTTGAATTTCCGGTGTCCCTAAAATGACCGGTAAAAGAACTCTTATGGAGTTGGTTGGATCAATGATGAGTTACTCATCACTCCCTCTCTAATTTTGGGGATATGCCCTCGAAACAACCGCTTATATTCTGAACCAAGTTCCGTCTAAGACGGTTCCTGGTACTCCCTATGAACGATGGACTGGCCGTAAAGTGAATCTTGGCCGCATCAAACTTTCGTGGTTGCTCGAGTTGCCGAGGAAAGAAAGAGAGACGTGCTGCGAGGGAGACGAACGTTTTCAACCTTCCGAAGGCTCATCAACGTTCAAGCTTCTAAAGAGGTTAGTAAATTTATTATGCTCATATTAGTTTTATTTACATGTGCTTGCACTTTGTCTAGGTTAGTAAAAACTGTTTTACTTGAAAAAGAAAATTTTTAAAATTCCGCCGCTTACCGAAGCGTTAAACTTTTTCTTAAACCCTAGATCAATTCCAACAATGACGTGGGTAAGTTATCCGAGGTTAAGGTCTGGCTGGAAAAGCAATTCGATATAAAGGATCTAGGAGAAGCCACGTACATTCTGGGAATCCAAATCTTTCGAGATAGGAAAAACCGGACCCTGTCGCTCTCTCAAGCATCTTATATTGATAAGGTAATGGATCGCTTTTTTATGCAAGACTCCAAGAAGGGCTGAACACCCTTTAGGCATGGAGTCTCACTCTCTAAGGACCAGTCTCTCAAGACTGCACAAGAGATTGAAGACATGAGGAAAATTCCTTACGCCTCTTTCGTAGGAAGCCTCATGTATGCTATGCTTTGCACTAGACCTGACATATGTTTCGCTGTTGGCGTAGTTAGCCGTTTCCAATCCAACCCTGGACCCGAGCACTAGATTGCTGTTAAGAATGTTCTTAAGTATCTTCGAAGAACTAGGAACTTGATGCTTACATACTCAGGTACTGACCTAACTATGACAGGATATACCGACTCAGATTTTCAAGCGGATAAGGATTCCAGGAAATCCACTTCGGGATCTGTGTTCATCCTTAATAGTGGAGCTGTTGTGTGGATGAGTATTAAGCAATCTTGCATTGCTGACTCCACAATGGAAGCAGAATATGTGGCTGCTTGTGAAGCATCCAAGGAGGCTGTATGGCTTAAAAAATTCCTCAAGTATTTGGAAATTGTTCCAAACGTCGACGAGCCCATGACCCTTTATTGTGATAATAGTGGGGCAGTCGCTAACTCAAAGGAACCTCGAAGCCATAAGCGCTCTAAGTATATTGAGAGGAAATACCATTTGATTCGAGAGATCGTGCAGCGCGGAGACGTGGAAGTAAAGAAGATCTCAACGGTGGACAACCTAGTAAATCCATTCACAAAGGCCCTAGCGAACAAGGTCTTCGACCAACATCGAGAGGGATTAGGCATGAAGGACTACACACATCTTCTTTGAGTCAAGTGGGAGTTTGTTGTCAATGGTGCCCACAAGAAGAGTTGTAATCTTTATATTGTACATTTGATGTAATAAAGTCTCATGAAGACTCTTGCTTGTAACTGCTTATTCATTAATAAAAAGTTGAAACGTTCATTCATTCTTTCGTGTTTGTTTGAAGCTTTATGATAAAACATTAGTCTTTTGTCCATAAACAAACTAAACAACTTACGAAGATACAAATGTAGATTTGCATGAACAAACTCTTCGTAGTTTGCTTAAAACGATATATTCGCAATCTAAGGGTCAAATGACTATTGACCTCAGTACGATTGTTAGGAGAATCTATGATGTCTGGTTATGGGGCATTGAGAGTTGGAGACTCTATAGTTCTTTTAGGTATCTTCCGAAGGTACTGAATTGACTAGTGCACTTCTAGAGACAAGATAAGAACAAACCATTTAACCTCTTATGTCTCGAAGTCACTATGTATGAATTGCATCGTGCTTACCTTAATCCTGAAATGAGACATGTCATTTCACACCTTAGTATTCTCATTTGAGAAAGTCAGAGTTCGGACTCACTATGTTATTCCGAACAAGGCCTATTGGTGAAGTACTAAGTTGTGAGAATGTCATGAGTAACTTTGTGAAGCTCTCATAGATATGGAATTCATGTACAAGATTGCTGAAATGCAATGTATATCACCTCATGCTTTGTTCCTTGGAGTGTGAATAAATGAACTGGCCAGTGTCCAAATTGATTCTTTACTCTTTTGGATGAAACAATGTGACTTGTTAGCTCCTCGTCAATACATTGTTTCTAACTTATTCCCAAGCGACAAAGGAGTTGAGGAAATAACAGCTAGAAGGGTAAAATGGTAATTTTGGAAATCCCGACTAGCTGATGATATTCATGAAGGGTAAACACTGATAATATTCTGTGGATCCACTCATTACAATTAGGTTGAATTCTTGAGTATAAAATAAATTCATTTGAACTGAGAGATTTTCAGTGTCAACTCTTTAGTGGAGTCAGTTGATATTAAGCTAAACTTGGAAAAGGTTTGTGAACTTTTGAGTCCAAGCATTTTAGCTCAAGCTTTGTTCATTTGGATCCGTGAGGTCACTGTCACAAATCACATTGATTAGGAATAGTTAAACTGGAAGCTAAGTCAAAAGATGAACGAAAATTGTCAAAAGGGTATTTCTGTCTTTTGAGACATAGGATGAAATGAATGTCAATAAATTTTTTGACAAGGTCATTTGATGACTTGATATCACTCGGC
Organism: Urtica dioica subsp. dioica; assembly: GCF_054948205.1. Taxonomy (NCBI): domain Eukaryota; kingdom Viridiplantae; phylum Streptophyta; class Magnoliopsida; order Rosales; family Urticaceae; genus Urtica; species Urtica dioica. The sequence continues at coordinate 906,095 of NC_142764.1, read as the reverse complement.
CATGTTAGTTCAATTGGGCCTTGTGGATTAATTTCATTTCATAAGAATTTTAATGAAAATTCTTAATGGGTCTTTCTCATGTTGTCATGAACAAATGAAGAAGCTTCTAGAAGCTCCTTCTAGATGAGAAATAGGCGCCCAACATACCCATAGGAAGAGAAAATATTTTGTGCATAAATGTATCAAGATACTTGCCAAAAGAAAAAGAGGAAACAAATTTGCATATGGATGCACAAGGGAATCGGCGAAGCTAGAGAAAGGAACAAAATAGGAAACAAATCAAGGCTTCTAGAAGCCTTGTTTGGCCGAGTATCTAAAATGGGAAAGGAGGGTTATTTTGCTCATGAATATGGGATATTCCATAGAAGAGGAAACTACCTTATTGAAGGTGAGACCTCTCGTATAAATAGGAGGCTTATTCTTCTCATTCCACATAAGTTAGAGATTGAGAGCCTCTCTCTCTAGTCAATTTTCGTTTTATTGTTTTGGCACCTAGGTCCTCATTTGACCTAGAGTTTAGCTCTGCGACTTCAAGACTCGTTCTTAAGTCGTAGTGTTTAAAAGTGTCCATACACTAATTCCTTTTATTTCGAGTGATTTAGTGATAGAAACTTTCGTGGTTGCTCGAGTTGCCGAGGAAAGAAAGAGAGACGTGCTGCGAGGGAGGCGAACGTTTTCAACCTTCCGAAGGCTCATCAACGTTCAAGCTTCTAAAGAGGTTAGTAAATTTATTATGCTCATATTAGTTTTATTTACATGTGCTTGCACTTTGTCTAAGTTAGTAAAAACTGTTTTTACTTGAAAAAGAAAATTTTTAAAATTCCGCCGCTTAACGAAGCGTTAAACTTTTTCTTAAACCCTAGATCAATTCCAACAGTCTCTTGATACCTTCAAGCTGAACTACTCCATGAACAAGCTAGAGTACACTGTTACCGAGCTTATGAAGGAGCTTCACACTGCTGAAGGTCTCAATAAGAGAAAGAGGAATCATGAAGAGGCACATGTTACTGAGCACAAAGCCTCCACCTCTGGATCTAAGAGACCTCACAAGGCCAAGAAGAAGAACTGTCATGCCTACCTTAAAGGAAAGGAACATAGTATTGTAGTAATGCTTAGTAGCTGATAATGTATCAACGTGAATTCTTGAATCTGCTACTACTAACCATATTTTTTTTTCCTCGACTGGTTTCAAGAAAACCAAAAGCTTAGAGGAAGACGACTTCTGCTACAAATGGGGTGATGGAGCTTGGTGTCTGCGAAGGCTGTGGGATCTGTGATGCTGTCTTTCGAAGAGCGCACTTTAAACTTTAATAATGTTTATTTCGTTCCTTCCTTTGGGAAGAACTTAATATCTGTTGCTCGCCTTCGTGAGCAAGATTATTGTTTAAATTTCATTAAGAATGGAATTCGTACTTTGTTTCCTGATAATTCTTTTGTCACTGATGCATGTATGAAGAATGCTCTCTTTTACATTTTTCCCACACAACCTTCTCTTTTTGACACTGAAATATATAATGATCTAGTTAGGGAGCCAAAGAGGATCTAACTTTATGATTCCTCCAATCTAATAAAATCAACATATCTCTGGCACTTAAGGCTTGGTCATATCAGCCTAGACAGGATTAAGAGATTTGTGACGGACTGTCCACTCCAAGCCTCTACAATAGGTTCACTACCTACTTGTGAATCTTGTACAGAAGGAAAAATGACTAAGTGACCTTTCTCAGCTATGGGTCGAAGAGCCACGGAGTCAAGATACGGTTTTGTCTATTTGCTCAAACACAAATCCGAGACCTTTAACATATTTAAGGTGTTTTGGGGTTTAATGGAAAAGCAAACTGGCAAACATATCAAAACCCTTTGATCCGATCGACGTGGTGAGTATATGTCTGGAGAGTTCGATGACTTTCTTAAAGAAGAAGGTATCTCTTCGTAGGTTACAACACCTGACACACCTCAACAAAACGGAGTGTTAGAGATAAGGAACTGAACTCTTATGGAGATGGTTAGATCAATGATGAGTTACTCATCACTCCCTCTTTCCTTTTGGGGATATTACCTCGAAACATCAGCCTACATTCTGAACCAAGATTCATCTAAAACGGTTCCTGATACTCTTTATGAACGATGGACTGGCCGTAAAGTAAATCTAGGCCACATCCGAATTTGGGGTTGTCCTGCACATGTGCTAAGGCAAAAGACTAACAAGTTGGCTAGTACGTTAGAATTGTGTATATTCGTTGGATATCAAAAGGAAACCAAAGGTTTCACATTCTATAGTCCCGAGGATGACAAGACTTTCGTTAGCACGATTGCTCGTTTCCTTGAGGAGGACTTCATAAAAGATGCAAAACCTAGAAGCAAAATTATGGTTGAAGAAAAGTTGGGTGAGGATGCTTATACCTCATCTGTAAGAACAGTTCTTACCCCAACTGAAACACAACATAACTCATCTGAATCTCGTCAATTAGTACTTCGACATAGTAGGAGGGCTTCTCAAAAGGCTGACAGGTGCATGTCTTATGGAGACACTCTCGTAGTCGTCTCTGACAGATAGTTTCATGGAAGAAGATCAGGAGACCAAGTTTGTGCGTTGCTTAAGTCCATTTATGGATTAAAGCAAGCATCTAGGTTGTGGAATATTAGATTAGATGAAAATGTGAAGAGCTTCGGTTTTGGGCAGTCAATAGATGAGCCATGCGTTTACAAGTTAATACACGAAGGCCAAGTTGTGTTTCTGGTACTGTATGTCGATGATATATTACACATAGGTAATGATGTGGGTAAGCATGTTCTTAAGTATCTTTGCAGAACTAGGAACTCGATGCTTACGTATTTAGGTATTGACCTGACTATGACGGGATATACTGACTCCGATTTTTAAAGCGGATAAGGATTCCAGGAAATCCACTTCGCGATCTGTATTCATCCTTATTGGTAGAGCTTTGGTGTGGAGGAGTATTAAGCATTCTTGCATTGCTGACTCAACAATGGAAGCAGAATATGTGGCTGCTTGTGAAGCATCCAAGGAAGCTGTATGGCTTAGGAAATTCCTGAAGTATTTGGAAGTCGTTCCAAACGTCGACGAGCTTATGACCCTTTATTGTGATAATAGTGGGTCTATCGCTAACTCAAAGGAACCTCGAAGCCATAAGCGCTCTAAGCATATTGTGAGGAAATACCATTTGATTCGAGAGATCGGCAGCGCGGAGACGTGGAGGTGAAGAAGATCTCAACGGTGGACAACCTAGGAGATCTATTCACCAAGTCCCTAGTGAACAAGGTCTTCGACCAGCATCGAGAGGGATTAGGCATGAAGGACTACTCACATCTTCTTTGAGTTAAGTGGGAGTTTGTTGTCAATGGTGCCCACAACAAGAGTAGTAGCCACTATTTATGTACATTGGATGTAATATAGTCTCACGTAGACTCTTGCTTGTAATTGCTGAATTATTAATAAAAGTTGAAACGTTCATTCAATTTTCGTGAAGCTTTATGATAAACTTTAGTCTTTAGTTCATAAATAAAACTCACAATGTATGAAGAGACAAATGTATATTTGCATGAACAAACTCTTCATGGTTTTCTTAAAACTGCATATTCACAATCTAAGGATCAAAGGACTATTGATCTCAGTATGATTGTTAGGAGAATCTATGATGTCTTGTTATGGGACATTGAGAGTTGGAGACTCTATAATTCTTCTAGGTATCTTCTGAAGGTACTGAATTGACCAGTGCACTTCTAGAGACAAAATAAGAACAAACCATTTAACCTCTTATGTCTCGAAGTCACTACGTATGAATTGAATCTTGCTTACCTCAATCATGAAATGAGACATGTCATTTCATAGCTTATGTATTCTCATTTGAGAAAGTCAAAGTTCTAGATTCACTATGTGATATAGACAAGACCTATTGGTGAAGTACTAAGTTATGAAGATGTCATGAGTAACTTTGTGACGCTCTCATAGATATGGTATTCATGTACAAGATTGCTGAAATGCAATGTATATCACATCATGCTTTGTTCCTTTGAGTGTGAATAAATGAACTGGCCAGTGTCCAAATTGAGTCGTGACTCTTTTGGATGAAACAATGTGACTTGTTAGCTCCTCGTCAATACATTGTTTCTAACTTATTCATAAGCGACAAAGGAGTTGAGGAAATAACAGCTAGAAGGGTAAAATGGTAATTTTGTAAATCCCATCTAGCTGGTTATATTCATGAAGGGTAAACATAGATAATATTCAGCAGATCCACTCATCACAATTAAGTATAATTTTTTAGTATAAAATAAATTCATTTGAACCGAGAGATTCTCAGTGTCAACTCTTTAATGGAGTCAGTTGACATTAAGCTAAACTTGGAAGTCCAAGTATGTTAGCTCAAGATTTGTTCATTCGGATCCATGAGGTCATTGACACAAGTCATTTCGAGTAGGATTAGTTAAACTAGAAGCTAAGTCAAAAAAAGAACTAGACAAGTTTTACGAATATTGTCTAAAGGGTATTTTTGTCTTTATGGACATGTGTTGAAATGAATGTCAATAAATAAGTATTTTGACATTGTCATATGATGAAAAATGACTTCAACCACTCGGCCATGTTAAGAATATTGGGCCTTGAGGATTAATTTCATTTCATAGAATTTTACTCGAAAATTCTTAATGGGCTTTTCTCATATTGTCATGAACAAATGAAGAAAAATCTAGAAACCCCTTCTAGAAGGTGTTGCACGTCCAACATAGCAAGAGAGAATTTATTTTGAGCATTAATGTATGAAGTTGCTTGCCAAAAGGAAAAGAGGAAACAAATGTCCTCCACATGGAAAGAGTGGTTTCGGCCAAGGCAAGAGAGGAAGCAAAAAAGGAAACAAATCGAAGGTCTTCTAGAAGACTCTTGGCCGTGTGACACAAGGAAGGGAGGGCAAAATATTTGCTCATGAATATGTGATATTCTATAGAAGAGGAAAATACCATTTTGAAGGTAATCCTACTCCTATAAATAAAGCCCTCGTTCTCATTGTTTCTCATCCCACACAATTTAGAGATTGAGAGCTTCTCTCTCTAGACCTTGTCGCTACCCCTCTCTATCTCTCTAACTCTTTTCGTTTGTTTTGGCACCTAGGTCCACATTTGACCTAGCGTTTTGTTTTAGTTCTTTGACTCTAAGACTTGTCCTTGAGTCGTTGTGTTTAAAAGTGCCCACTCACTTATTCCTTCTTACCTCGAGTGATTTATGTGATAGAAACTTTCGTCGTTACTCGAGTTCCCGAAGAACAAAGAAAGATAAGCTTAGTGGGGAGACGAGCGATTCAACCTTTCCAAAGGCTTCTCAACGATTAGGCTACGTAAAGGTTAGTAAACGAGAAATTGCTCTTATATAGTTTTAATTTAAAAATAAACATGTGCTTGCTCTTTGTCTAGGTTAGTAAAAATCGTTTTACTTGTTTAAAGAAATTTTTTTATTTTCTGCCACTTTCTAGAAGCATTAAATATTTTCTTAATCATAGATCGATTCCAACATTGACAACAGTGTCCATAGTAGAATGTCTTGAGCTGGACCGGTAAGGTGATCTCGTGGTGTGGACACTTCCTCAGCATCTCATTAAATCGTGCACATGCCTCGTGTAGTGACTCTCAATCCCATTGCCTGAAACAGAGGATCTCATTTCTTAGATGAGCGGTCTTCTCGAAGGGGAAGAACTTTGCGAAGAACTCGTTGCAGAGAATCTCCCTTGAGGTGATGGAGTCGGCGGGCAGCCACTTCAGCCAACTCTTCGTTCGATCACGAAGGGAGAATGGGAACATTCGAAGACGAATGGCATCTACAGCGATGTTGTTGATTTGGAACATACCACACAACTCGATGAAGTAAGAGATGTGCTCATTTGGATCTTCGTTTGAGGCTCCAGAGAATTGATTTTGTTGAATCATGTTGATTGTCTCCGTCTTGATCTCGAAGCTTTGGTTCCCTCTAATGGCTGTGTTGGAAATGGCTGATCGGTACCCACGAGTTGTTGGTAGCATGTAATCGATGAGAGGCTTCTCTTCTTCGCCCATGATCACTTCTTCAGTATCTTGCTTCTTCGCTTTTCAGTTTCTTTTGCAAGTTTTCCATATCTCAGGATCGATCAGAAGGCGGCTTGATTCATTGTCTTTTCATATATACCTTCAAAATATCAAAACAGAGCACAAAAAACATAAGCAAGCGCACGTGTCGTCCAAGTAATATAGTGTACTAAAAATATGGGTATCGAGTCCCACGAGGACTAAGTTTAATTAATAATTAAATCAACTAGAACAAATTGAACTCAACAGATTGGGGAAGAAGGTTGTCATAAAATTTTGACAAGAAATTTAAATAAACAAAGCAATTGAAGGATGGTTTTACGGTTATGCAAAGGTAAGGACCATGGCTTCCCTAGTCCATTCAATGGTTTGGAGGCTCAGAAATTTCACAAAATTTAAACACTCATACTTTGCTAGTCACGTTCAGAATCTTATCACTAAATCTCTCTCGATCATCTATCAATCTAAACCTATGACGAAATTTTGTCTCTCGATCTCTCCAAAAAATAAGGCAAGAAATTGAACACAAGAACGTATAAACGACTCCGTAACAACCTAGCTATCTCTGGCCTAGGAATGAATCATTGTAATTCAATTCACTTACATGAAAGCCTAATCTTTCTCAAGCATCAAGTAGATTAAATATCATGGACGAGGTAGCTAATCACATTTAAGCATTAAGAGTAGAATTGAATTAAGAAAAGTAATATAGAATGAACAAATACTTCAATTAAAGTGAATTTGAATGTATAACCATGTTCTAGACAAGCTACTTCATAGCCCATAAGGGGATTAGTTCATGGCATTGCGGAGAAACAAAGAAGAAGAAGAATAGAAACTAGAATTCATCAAAACAAAACCCATATTAATAATCATAAAAGAATAATGACAACATGAGTACAAGAGAATAAGAGAAGAAAATAAGAGCTGTGATTATAGCGTAGACGAGGACAAACGAAACTTCAAATATCTATCTCTCTCCCAAACATAATAAGAGAAGAGAATAAAAACTGTGATTATAGCGTAGACGAGGATGAACGACAAATCAAAAATATCTCTCTCCCAAACTCAATAAGAGAATCTATAATTAAAGCCAAAGTGTGTTTTTCGGTTACAGGAAATGAATATCATATGGTTGAGGGGTTATTTTCGGAGTCATCTGGGGCTTTGAATGAGATCCAATGGTCCAAATTCGCTCCAAAATATAGATAAATACTTCAGGCAATGTCGCCACCGTGCCACATTGAATTCCGTGAAATGTCGTTGTCTGCTTTGGGCTTTCATCACAACGCGCTTAAAAGCATCGTGCCGCGATGAACTATGTTTTTTGACTTCCAACGTGGACTTTTTCCAAAATCTGCCGTTTCGCTCCATTTTATCTCTCGAAAACTCTGAAGTAGCTCCATTGTTGTCTCGGTACCCGACTAAGTACCCAAAACCTGAAATTCTCATAAAACTCACAATGATAGTCGAGCACACTAAAAAAACAAGCTAGATTCAATTTGAAAAAGGGTGGATTCGTACGTAATAAACGCACTCATCAGATTCCAAGCAGGTGCAAGCTACTGATATGGATCTTAATAGGCATTTTAAGTGTTGTAGAATCTCCAATTTCTACAACACTTAGTCTTAAGCATTGTAGAATATTAATTGTAGATTCCAACATTTGTACTAATGGTAGCTGTTGGATTCTCTAAGTTTGCTATCTGTTTTCGTTTTAGAGTTGATACTTGTGTAGCTCGTGCTCTTGAAAAAAAAAACTCTTGTACTGATGATGTTGTTGTTTGGAAGGATTCTTTTCCTCCTTTCCAATTGAATGTAACTTTACGAGATTGCCGTGTTTATTTAAGCCCCAAGGACGTTTTTCCTTAGAAGGAAAATTATCTCTTCTCAACTTAGTCCAAAACCAATATTTATTAGGAAAATGACACATATATACATTGTGTTTTAGTGAAATGTCGAGTTCAACATCTGGTTTTAAAAAAAAATCAAGTACATACCATCTGTTTAACTAAAATGACGAAATTATATCCTGAAATAGACAATAGTGCCACAAATCTTCATTTTATTGAATATTTATTGACTTTTCATTGATGTTAACTACAATATTTATATGTAAACATCAATTATCTTTCTTTATTGGTGCCATATATGTAATTTATTTAAAAACTGAAAAATAAACAATAGTCTCTTAATCGTGAAGAATACAAAAAGAGGCAAAGTGGTAAAAATCAACAGTTGATAATCATCAAAATCACAAATTCGAACAGATAATCCAGGATTCAGAGTTGCAATTTAAACACTGGATGAAGTCATCTATTGAGAGATATGAGTTTTATTATTTAATTTCAAGTTAAGGATATTTTTATTTCAAAATTGAGAATTTAGAAGTTAAGGTACTAGTTTGGATTTGATTCGATTTTTCTGATATAAGAATGAATATCAATGAAAGCGAGATTTGTGACATTGGTATTCATTTTAGGATATAATTTCGTCATTTTAGTTAAACACGATATTCCATTAAAACATATATTTGTGTTATTATTCCACTAAAACCAAAGGTTAAACTCGATATTCCACTAAAACATATATTTGTGTATTTTTCCATATTTATTTTACTTTGGTTCAAAATATCATTTTAATTAACTAATATACACTCTTCGGTTTCCATAAAAGAAGCTTGTAATTCATTACATTCAAGATTAAATATTGATATAAATTGTTGACATCATCTCGAAGAAATGATTTAAAATATCAGATTCAAATGCGATTAAATAGAGCTAATTTAATACTGGTGGATTTGACCAATATAGATACATTTTAAAATTAAATAAAAGTCCAAATATTTTTAGGGTTATTAATTTTTTGCGAGTACATTGTATTTTCAAAACTATGAGTAACTCAAAATATGCAACATATGGGAAGCATCTTTTTACCGGTGTCATGATAAAAGAAATCTCGCTTTCTATAGTTACTAAATTTATTAAAAAAATGTAGCTTTGAATCACGAGTCATACGTATTTCTAAACTTAATGAAGGGAAAGACAGTGAACTTATTTAATTTATATAGTGTGTAGACAATAATAATAACTGGACAACAGCACAACTATATATTAATAATTGGACTCTGTCTAAACTTAGATCCCTCAAAACTCATAAACTACCTTCTCAAAGATTTCCATGTGCTGAGGCCGCAAAGATATGGCAACAGATAACCCACCAGTGTGATTGTTATCACTTTGAAAAATGAAAGCCTTCTCGTAAGTAAGGCTCCCGGGGCCCGTGTAAATCGGCGGACCCCACCCGAAATCAGCGTCACTGAGCCCCATCTTAGCCCAAGTAGTAATCTGAAAATTAGGACTGTACATGTAGAAAAGATAATTCCCTTTTTTTGTAGTCGTTGGATCATCAGACATAAGCGCGAGATGATCGATAATGGATCTCAAGTACTCGTTGTCCATCCGGGCCCATGCCTCGCGAATCTTAGCCGCGGCGTAACACAGTGGCTTTGACACCAGATCTCCAGCCCGAGAGACTGAAAAGGCGCGAAACACGGCATTTCCGAAGAAGCTAGGTGGCAGCTGTGGCTTCCACCTATTGCCGATCCTAGAGTTCACCGGGAACGTCAGCCTCGTCTCTTCTTCGCTTCCAATCCCGCGGGCTTTGCACACACATTTCCATATATGCCCCGCCAGTACCTCAAATGTGCTATAAGAACTCTCACCATCACTTTTCTCTGTTGACGCCGTGCCTTTCAACTGGTCCAGTTGGTCCTTAGTCAGCCTGAAAGTGGAAATCTTGAGGTCGTCTTCGGTTGTTGTGAGAGAAATTTGGCGATGTTCGAATTCAGGGTGATCGAACTTGGGTTGAGGAGGGTCGCGAGGGCAAAGCAGTAAAGCACGGTCTAGAAATGGTTGAGTTGAAATTTCGAGACCGCGAGCAATCTCTGACCACGATTTGACGAGATGGAAAGCTGATGATCCGTCCATACCATGGTGTTCTCCGCGGACGCCGACTGAGACGCCACCACATCTGAAGTTAGTCACCTGAAATGCGATTTAAGCATTAAGTACTTGGCCGTAAATATTAGTTATTAGCCTATCTTGATAAGTCTCTCACCCTATTTTAGTTTTTTGTTCCTTTTTTGTCTAAATATTTATGATTTATATTATATATTTAGAAGTGAATTTTTTTAGGGTAGATGTGGCTAATCTTAAGTTATATGTAATTTCAAGTTACACTAACAAATTTAAAATATTGTAATGTTCTAATAATTTATTTCAATTTATTCATGACAATAGAGAATTGAGAGATAATTTGCAATGAGTATGTTAATTAGCTTAGTAATTCTCTTCATGGATTTGTTACATAAACTTAAGGCTTCAGAATTGGGTGAAAAAAAAAAATACTGGTTCCGATTATTTCCAAAGTTTCATGTTCCTGAGGGATAGGGAATTGGAAATACTTGGTATATCCCGGAAGCACTTCTTCCGAAATTGTACCTAAGCACATGAAGAAAGACAATTAATCCGTAAAAATTTTCTATTACAAAAACACCATTATTTTTAGAATTTTCTTCAAATCGACTCAAACTCTCTTAAATTCTCTCAAACTTTCTCAAGTTCTTCAAATAAATAAAAATATATTTAGGAGACCTTCATATTTTGGATTTTTTTTAAATTATATTTTGGTATAGGATTGTTGTCGATATATTGAGTGTTAGTCGATATATCATCGGTATCATATGTATGTTGGGATTTCTTCGCCGAAACCCCTCTCACAAATTGAGAACGAAACAAAACAATTGCAAATAAAGGACTCAAATATTTATAGTGGCTCACCGTCAATGCGAAAGCTACATCCACTTTACCGTTGCAAAATCACTACAAACTCAAATCGGGGAGGTGTTTACAATATACAATTAGATTAAGGCTATTCTTGTTGAGATGAATAGAATACACCCTATGGACCCCTATTTATATACTTTTGAAGTTCACAAAGTTGCTCTCTCTTTCCTATGTGAGACTTTTTTCACTCCTATTATTTTAGGCTCCACACCTTCTAACAATCTCCAACTTGGGGACTAATCTCATCACATGTTTCCATTTTGTAGCTGCGACTCAACCCATCAAATGGTGAGTCCAACTGAAGTCGAGCTCAAGTTCCGTTTGTCATATGGCACTGACTTCGTCAACATGTCAGCTTGATTTTGACTGCCTGTGATCTTCTCGAGTACTAGCACCCCATCTTCCAATGCCGATCTAATGAAGTTGTATCACAACTGTATATGCTTCATCCAAGCATGATACACTGGGTTCTTTGCCAATTGAATACCACTCTGGCTATCGTTGTATAGCAGACCCCCGCTGTGGTCTTGATCCAGCTCGTGCGGAAACGTCTACAGCCATATCATCTCCTTCGTGGCCTCGGTGATGGCCACGTACTCTTCCTCGTAGCTCGACAAGGCAACGATCTTCTGCAACCTCGAAAGTCATCTTCTTGTTGTCGACGTTACCTCCATTGTCAGCATCGACGAAGCCTTGAAGTCCCCGCTTGGACTTCCTGAATATCAATGCCGAGCTCAAGCTGCCTCTTAGATATCAGAGGATCCACTTCACAGCCTCCCAGTGTTCTATCCCCAAGTTACTCATAAACCTACTTACAACTCACACTGCATAAGCAATGTCCGGCCTCGTACATACCATTGCGTACATCAAGCTTCCGATGGCCGAAGCAAAGGGGATATTATCCATGTACGCCAACTCGTCCTCTATCACTGGTGATTGCTTGTTGGACCGTTTGAAGTGGCTAGCCAGTGGTGTGCTAACTCACCTCGCATCCTTCATGTTGAAGCACGCGAGCACCTTCTTCGCGTACTCCTCATGTGAGAGCTCGATGCCTTCTATGGTCCCTTTATTTTTATCCCGAGGATCTGCTTCGAGTCTCTCAGGTCTTTCATCGTGAACTCTTTGGAAAGTTTCTACTTCAGCTCGTCGATCTCGTGTAGGTTTGCAACTACGATCAACATGTCGTCGATGAAAGAAGAAGAATCACGTAGGAGTTTTCAAGTCTCTTAAAATAGCAGCAGGGTCGGCCTTGCATCTGATAAACTTCGCGCGCTTCATGAAGTTGTCGAACTTCTTGTACCACTGCCTTGGGGCTTGTTACAGCCCATAGAGACTCTTCTGGAGCTTGCACATGAGCTCATCTTTTCCCTTCACCTCGAAGCCTTCGGGCTGCCCCATGTAGATCTCCTCGTCGAGATCACTGTGAAGAAATGTCGTCTTCATGTCCATCTGTTGGAGGTGCAGATTCTCCTTGGCAACCAACCCCAACACAGCTATGATCATGACGAACTTGACGATCGGAGAAAAGATTTTCGTAAAATCGATTTCCTCCTTCAGCTGGAAACCTTTCACAACCAGCCTCGCCTTGAACCGTTGGATTCCTTTGCTCTCCTCCTTCATCCGGTACGCGAATTGTTCTGCATTGCTTTCTTCCTAACTGGTAACTCCGCCAGCTCCCTAGTATGATTCGTGATCAGCATCGATCTGTATAGCCTCTTTGTAGCATTCCGTCTCTCCTCTATTGGTCAGGAGGATGTATTGAGAGTCGAAGAGAACTTGTGCACCAGTTTTATCACCCTACTCGATCTCCGCAGCTCGATCATTGGAGTCCGCTCATTCACGTCGAGTTCGGTGTCCTCATCAGCCTCGTCTTCACTTTCGCGACCACGTCTAGTTCGGAATGATCTCTCCTCGGTCGTTGAACCGTCATCATTCAGCTCGGTCGTCGATAAGTCTCTCAGATCGATCGTCGAGCTCTTTTTCATCTCGTCCTTATACATCATCTGCTTGTTGAAGACGATATTCCTTCTCCGAACAATCTTCCTTGCATCAGCATCCCAGAAACGATGATCGAGCTCAGTGTCACATAGTCAATAAAATAACATTTATTAGATTTGGGATCCAGATTATTTCTACCAGAATCATCAATATGAACATCGGACAAGCAACCAAACACTTTCAAAAAAGAAAGGTTTACCTTCTTCCCATTCCACACCTCTTCTGGAATTTTTAAACCTAAATGAACGCTCGGTCCTCGGTTGATCAAGAAGGTTGATGTATTGATTGCATCAGCTCAAAATATATTGGGCAACTTGGAGTGAATCTGCATAATCTGAGCTCGCTCATTCAACGTTCGGTTCATCCTTTCTGCTACGCCGTTTTGTTGGAGAGTTATTGAGATCGTTCTTATCATCTTGATCCCATTCTAGGCAAAATACTGCTTGATGTCGGAGTCAACGTACTCCCCGGCATTGTCGGACCTTAAGCACTTCACCTTCGAGCTCGTCTCCAGATCGACCATCGCCTTCCATGTCTTGAAGGCAGCAAATACATCATATTTATTTTTCAAAAAATAAACCCATATGTTCCTGGCGGAGTCGTTAATGAACATTACATAGTAGCGAGATCCCTCGAGTGAAGGAATAGGAGCTTGTCCCCATACGTCGGTATGTACCAGCTCAAGCTTCTGTACCTTCAATTCTCTGCTCGCATTCGTGAAGTTGACTCACTTCTGCTTCCCGAGAATGCAGCTCTCGCACGCGTGATGTTCCACCATCTTCAGCTTCGGGATCATGCCGTCTTTCACCAGCATCTTAATCCATTTTTCGCTCATGTGTCCGAGACGTTTGTGCCACAGCTCGGTTTTCTCACTGTTGTCGACCACGGCCACCATGTCTCGGCAGCTCGACGTCATGTAGAGCATGCCCGTCTTCTGTTCGCGAGCTATCACCATACCACCATTTGACCCTTTCCACGAGTTATTCTCGAACATCGTGGTATAGCCTTCATCATCGAGCTGACCCATCGAGATTAGGTTCCTCATCAGCTTTGGCACGTGGCTGAATTTTTTTTATCTTCTAGACTTGCCCGTTTCCCATCTTCAGCCTGACGTCGCCGACATCAGCAATGTCTAGAGGTTCACCATCAGCCATGTAGACCTTCACATGGTTCCATGCGACGTAGTTCTCCATGATGTCGCTGTTGGGAGTTGTGTGGAAGGACGCTCTTGAGTCGAGCACCCAAGAGTCGATCGAGCTGTCCACCGTTAGCAGTATCGGATCTGCTAAATCTTCTGTGATGTTGTGGGCACCTCTTTTCTCCTCCTTTACCGACGCCTTGCAATACGTCATGATGTTACCCATCTTTCCACAGTTCCAGCACTCGAAAGATTGTCTTATCCCGTTCCGCGACTTCGATTTGCCTATGGAGTTCCGAGCTTGATTTCTGTCGTGGTTTATATCCCTGTACTCCACGTGTAAGGCTGAGCTCAACGCAACCTCTTCAAATTCTATCCTTCTCACCTCTTCAGCAACGATGCGATCTCGCACGTCGTTGAACTTCAGCTTCGCGCTCTCGACCGAATTGCTCACCGCCGCCCTCATGAGCTCCCAGCTATTCGGTAGAAATACGAGCAGAATTAGGGCTCGCACTTCATCGTCAAATTCCATTTCAATCGACGATAATTGGTTGACAATCGCGTTAAATTCGGTCACGTGCGTCGCTATTCCGGCTCCTTCATCCTTCTTCAAGTGGTACCATCGATATATCCATCGGTAGTCGATATATCAGTAAAATCAGAATCTTGTTATTGATACCGATATTAGTATTTTAATCCTTTTTATGGTCAAGATAAATTATCTATTCCAACTGGATGCCCAAATATAGTTATACCTTACAACTAGCTCCTCATCATGTATAGTTTGTTGCACATACAAACCACAGGCTTTAATTGATATCAATTTATACAATGTTTGAAATAATATTTAATTACTATGCTACCTTATTAAATAATTGTTACTTTTATTAGTAGTTTAAAAGATTTATCCAGAATGTAAAACGTCATGTTCTAATATCTTGGAAAAATATATTGGTATGATTTTTTGTTTGCCCAGTATTGCAAATTTGAATATATATATATATATATATATATATATATATATATATATAATATTATCTTTCATAATTAATTAGTTGTGATTTTCTAAGAAACTCTATTAAACGCATCATCGGTAAGGTATACATATATATATATATATATATATATATATATATATTTATTTATAATATTATCTTTCATAATTAATTTGTTGTGATTTTCTCAGAAACTCTAAAAAACGCATCATGGGAAGGGTTTGGCTCGTATAAATATTATATTATACTCATACGAGTTTTATTATGCATTGAGAGTTTTTGAGAAAGTTGTGCCTGAGAGAAAACTGTTTGTTCTATCTTTGTGTAAATCTATATCTCTAGCGATCCACTTATTTTTCAGTGATGGAGGTTGGATTCGTTCTCGTAATATTCTAAGATCATGTATCATCATGAGCATGCATCAAACAATTTGTGAATTTTTTAATGAAACCGAAAGAATCTTAGCATTTGGGAGCGTTTGAGTAAAAATTGACAAACTGATTAGAAAAAATGCACTTAAAACTTTATAATTTAACTAATATCGTATAAGCATCTACATGAGCAATTCGCTTGATTTTTTTTCGTTACTTCTTTCTAGAAAAATATATAAGTTCTTTATTTTAGTCATACAATTTTGCTCAAAAAAACATTTTCCTCAAATTTTCCCCTCAAAATAAAAAAATATAAAAAATATTCTCATATTCGCATTTTTATTAACAAAGCCAAAATTATATTAATGATTGTAAATATTCGTTAATAATTGTAAATAACATCAAACTTTAAGGACATAAATAAAATGTTAAAAACTTTCGAATATGTCATACCACCATATAATGACTATTTACATAAAATTTACAAAAAGTTAACTATTTAGTAAATCTTTAAATTTTGATGACTTAGTTACTCAATTAATTGTTATAAATTTTGCCATTTTTTGCTAAAATCATAAATAAAAAATTACTAAGTTCGTATAGTTAACAACCATCAAAATGAAGTATATTCATTTCATATTAGAATTTTCCAAAATTTAGAGGGAAAATCGTATTAACTTAAGTTGTTCATAGTACGTGAGGTTCAAATTAATAAGAAAAAGAAAATCCATAGAAAATAAAATTTTCTATTAAAAATCGTTATTTTTTTAAAAAAATTAATACACTCTTCGAGTTTAATGAAAGTAATAATCTATAATTGAAAAAATAAAATAAAAAAGGATTTTATCACTTATTGGAATTGGTATTCATATAGTTAGGCTAATATTATGCATATATACATATATATACATATATATATATATAACATACCTGCACCGCCAGCATAGGATAAGATGAAATGTCTTGAGAGCTGCGATCAATATAAGGGAGGAGAACTGACATCTCCGACGACGGAGCTAAGTCTCCGAGATCTCTGAGGTCGGAGTCAGTCTCGGCCTCAACAAAGGGTACGCCCTCCTCGTTGCAGTCGATCTCTGTGATTTTGTCACCGTCGAGCCTGCACCGTCCGGCGAGTGGGTAGAAGTGGACCAAAGTCTTGCTCAACGACTCCCTCAGCACCGTCGCGAATTCGGCCGTGCTTTTCGTCCGCCGATAAATGTAAACGACAGAGTTGTAGTGACGGAATATATAAGTTCCGTCCAGCAGCGTAAAAGAGATCGATCGTCGAGGTGTCTTTTCTGCCGGCTTTACTGTTGTTGCCTTCATCGTTTTAATCTCGATCATCTTTTTCATGATTTCTACTCACTTCAAATTCTCAATAAGGATTTCAATTTGGTTGAACGATAATAGTATCACTATTATTGTTGAGCTATCAATGCCCAACGAAATTATGGAGGCAATATCAGTGCAATGTGTGAAGGATATTGTCTTCAGCTTTTGTCTATAGTCTAGTCCCATCAATCTAAGGTTTCTGTGAACGTCGCTTTAAAGTTTGTGGCCCCACATTGTTTTTTTTCTTTGTTCATTGTATTATCATATAAAATGTGTTGTTGTTGACGTTAAAACGCGCGGGAGAAACAAAACAACCCTTGTGCGATCTTTTCCGTGGACAAATAAATGCTGGTGTATTACTAGCCACAAAGAATACCTACCCTTGGTGAGATCTTTCTGTGGTCTGTGGACAAATAAATGCTGGTGTATCACTAGCCACAAAGCATACCTACCCCTGGTCTTCATGATAGGTTGTTTCAACCATTTTCCATTTTAAAATATATTGATATAAATATTCTCCAACGTTCCCCGATAACAACTTGCATCGGATTTTTGTCATCTTATTAAACTTTGGTATTGGTATTGGGCATTTAAATTTTTTCGTTTTTTGTTTTTATAAAAAGCTCCTAAAAAAATAAATTGATAAAAATAAAATGCTTAGATTATTAGAATAGTGCAAACGAAATTCAAGAATTTTTACATGAAGAATATTAAAAGTGGACAACAAAAAATCATAAATACAACAAAATAATACGTGGGTTATCCGTCTATACAAATAATCAGTTATTATCGTATTGTTGTCGCACGAAAATGAACGACTATTGAATACCTCGGGCGGTTCGATCCAAGGCCGGACCAAGTGATCGCACCCGGGCCAAGAGTGTGAACTCGAAAGTCTCGAGCTAGGTAGGGGATTCGATGGACCGGCTTCAAACACGGCGGGGGGTTCCCCGTCCTTTGTGAGAGAAGTCTCGATATCCTCCGAATCCCCAGTACCCTCGTAATCAGGGTCGCGGTCGCGGCTTTCCTCGTTGAGGTGCTCAGGATCCCCGTTGGGGATTACCATGTCATGCGCAGGTTGTTTCGCAGCCAGTCGGCTGTGGTACCTTGCGTTCCTCGCCTTTAGTCGGCGGATATTCTCCTCCAACTTCATGATGCGGTTGTCCCTGCTATCAGGAGATGGAGATGGTGAGCGGGTCGAGCTCTCTTCATGGAGCGACTCTTCGTCACCATGCGCTCGGGAGCGCAAGAAGTACTTTTTGGTCCCAGTGACGTTATCGGGGTTGTTAACGCCCTCAGAACGTACGGGTGGTTGACTACTCATCCTTTCTCAAGTTCGAGAAAGTTGAGTTTTCAAGAGAAAAGAAGAAGATAAACAGAAGGGATTTCGGGCTGAACAGGTCGGGAAGTCCCCTCCTTCTAGCGCCAAAATGTTGTCGCACGAAAATGAACAACTATTGAATACCTCGGGCGGTTCGATCCAAGGCTGGACCAAGTGATCGCACCCGGGCCAAGAGTGTGAACTCGAAAGTCTCGAGCTAGGTTTTCTCCGATCAACCCACCTCCCAGAGGAGAGAAGGGGTGAGGAGGAGGAGTGACCGTGCCTTGGGTGTCGGCTGCCTACGTACCATTTGTGGGATCAGGTCAGAACGTAGTTCATGCGTGTAAGACGCAGTATGAGGTGTGGAACCTTGGTGGAGAAGCGTGCTCAACGAAGGAGACGAGGCGGGGAGGAGTCCTCAGCGGCGTCTCAGAACTTCGGAGATCGCGTACGCGTATAGCGTTTTAGACGGGCAAGGGGACTCTAGTCGAGAACCCTAGGGGATTGCTTGAGCACCAGGGGGCGTTCGGTCAGAGGGAGCGACGTCTGGGAAGTCCCCGTGAGTGCTTCGGAACCTCTGAGAACGAGAGAGACTTGCGAGGATGCTTCAGGCCAAATATGGCATCAAGAGAAGCAGAGGAGAGTGAGAAATCGAGTGTATCGATAGGAGATGAAGGGATGGCTTCCCCCTCAGTGAGAGGGGGTTTATATAGGTGTTTGAGAGCCTTAGGAAGGTCCTTCGTCGTCCATGTGGGACTGGGGGCGCGCACCTCTTCAAGTGGAGGCGCACAAGAGGCAGCGGCGCACCACGCGCGGCGCGCGGTCTGCGCCGCTGTGCGCGCGGCGCAACTCTGCCCGGGTGCGGCGCGCACTGGGCAGCGCCTTCGTGGATCTTTCGCGACCGTCGTCCTTCCGGGCCCGTTGAGCTATTGTGGGCTTTGCATTTTGGGTTTATGACACAAATGTCTCTATTTGATGGATAGGATCCGAGTCGAGGCTCGACTCGAGGAGCGAGGCTCGACTCGAGGAGACTGACTCAAGGCTCGACTCGAGGAGTGAAGCTCGACTCGAGGAGACTGACTCAAGGCTCGACTCGAGGAGCGAAGCTCGACTTGAGGAGACTGACTCGAGGCTCGACTCGAGGAGCGAAGCTCGACTCGAGGAGACTGACTCGAGGCTCGACTCGAGGAGCGAAGCTCGACTCGAGGAGACTGAATCAAGTCTCAACCTGAGGGGCGAGGCTCGACTCGAGGAGCCGACTCAAGTCTCGACTCGAGGGGCTAGGTTCGACTCAAAGAGTCAAGAGTTTGGGCGAGGGCATGAAGGCTTGCCACTCTTCAGGACCTCCGGCCTGACCATCGGCCATTTGAGCGACGTGTCTTCTTGGCATCTCACTAGTACAAAATATAGCATCAGGTGCGACTTTGTTCGCACCTGAAAGTGGAAAAGTCGCACCTGAAAGTACTTTCAGGTGCGACTTTAGATACGCCAAAGTCGCACCCGAAAGTCCGCACCTGATAATCCTCTTGACTATCAGGTGCGACTAGTCGCACCTGAAAGTCTTATATTATCAGGTGCGACTAGTCGCACCTGAAAGTCTTGACTATCAGGTGCGACTAGTCGCACCTGATGCTCTTTATCTTTTTAAAAAAAAATTAATATGCTGATTATATATTACTAATTACATTATTACAATTATTAATCTTAATTTTAATTTCATTAACTAATTACAATTCCTAATTGATAGATTACAATATATCAAAACTAATTAAAACAAAAACAAATTTAAACTAATCACATTATTACAATTATTAATCTTAATTTTAATTTCATTAACTAATTACAATTACTAATCAATTAACTAATTAACTAATTACAATTCCTAATTGATAAACTAATCACATTATTACATTATTACAATTATTACAATATATCAAAACTAATTAAAACAAAAACAAATTTAAACTAAACACTAACCTAAACATATTAGTATGTCACAAACTAACCTGCAGAGACTCGGGACGAGGCGAGCGCACGGCGGAGAGTGAGTAGGGGCTGAGCGCACGACGAGAAAAATCAAAATCGATTGATTCCCGACAGCCTGACCCACTAGCGCTTAAGCCATCATAACTCGAGCTACAAAACTTGAAATCGATTGATTCTAGCGGCAAATGAAAGTAGACTCATGTAGCTTTCTAACGAGATATTACAAGCATATATACGACAAGAATAGCTGTTATCGGTCCGACCTTCGATCGGGACCAATCAGAGACAAAACAGCGATCAGACTTACCCCGGCCATTGATCGGCCCGTGGGCTGGCTCGGCCAAGGGCCTGCCCAATAGCCTCGGCCCAAGACCGAGCTCGGCTATCCACGGCCATCAGCCCGATGGCCTCGGCCTCGCGAGCTCGACCTCGGCCTAACGAGCTCGACCTCGACCTCACGAGCTCGACCTTGGCCTAACGAGCTCGACCTCGGCCTCACGAGCTCGACCTCGGCCTAACGAGCTCGACCTCGGCCTTGCGAGCTCGACCTCGGCCTCACGAGCCTATTGTCACGGGCTTAGTTGTCGAACTAAAAACCGTGTGGCCTTAGCTCGCAGGACGGGCTAAGTCAGCCTGAAAATTGGGCGAAGAAAGGGAGGGTCGGTCGGGGAGCGAGAATGAAAGTGTTTGTAAGAGAAATTTGTATTATATCGTGAATACAGAGAATGTTTGGATGCTTTTCGATGATCTCTCGAATGAGAATGGCCTCCCTATTTATAGGGAGAGTTACAAGAGAAGAATTAAGAGAAAAGTACAAAAATGCCCCTTCTATGCGTGTTCCCTAGGAGATACATTGAACCTAGACACATTCTAGATGGTTCTTGAGTCTGCATGACTTTAGAGACCTCCTAGAAGGTGGGTTGGGCGAAATCTCCTTTGGGCCTTGTAGCTTGTTGGGCCCAAATGTGTCTTGGGTCAAAACCTCCATGGGAAAGTAGGGCTCCATTGGGTCAGATGGGTCACGTGGCCCAGCCATCTTTATTGGGTCGTGACATCCTCCCCCACCTAATAACGCGGCGCCTCTGTCGCGTTGTTGCTCGTGAATTGTTGGATAAGCCTCTTGAACTGCCAAAGTGCATCCTCGTGTTCCCAGCTGGCTTCTGTCTCTGGTAGACCTTTCCACCTGACGAAGTATTCCTTGTATGGTTGGACCCCTCGTCTCCTGATGATCCGCTCTGCCAGTATCTCCTCTGTGGCTTTGTCGAAGGAGGTAGTCACGGCTGTGGGCGCCCTTGCGGATTCTCCTCTTGATGGCTCTTCTCGATCCTCGTGGTATGGTTTAAGCTGGCTCACATGGAAGACTGGGTGGATTTTTACCTTCGGAGGAAGTTGAAGCTTGTATGCTGTTGCCCCGACTTGGTTTGTCACCTCGAGTGGTCCTTCGTATTTCCGGATTAGTCCCTTGTGTACTTTCCGAAACACCTTGAATTGTTGTGGTAGAAGCTTCACCATGACTCGGTTGCCCACCGAGAATCGGACTTGCCTCCGCTTGGTGTCTGCCCACTTCTTCATTCGCTTGCTGGCTTTGTGAAGATAAGCTCGTGCCACTTCGGCCTGTTCATGCCAAGCTTTAGCGAACTTGAATGCGGCCGGGCTCTTCCCTTCGTATCTTGTCACCAAGGAAAGTGGCGTCGTTGGTTGTTGCCCCGTAATGAGCTCAAATGGACTCTTGTTTGTGGCTTCGCTTCGTTGCAGGTTGTAGGAAAACTGTGCCACATCCAAGAGTTTCGCCCAGTCCTGTTGGTTTGCGCTCACGTAGTGCCGTAAGTAGAGCTCCAAGAGTCCGTTTGTTCTCTCCGTTTGCCCGTCTGTTTGTGGGTGGAAACTTGTGGACATGTTGAGGTCGGACCCGAGTAGCTTGAATAATTCTATCCAGAAACGCCCGGTGAATCGTGGGTCTCGGTCGCTCACTATTGTTTCGGGCACTCCCCATAACTTCACCACGTTGCTGAAGAGCAGTCGAGCAGTGTCTTCCGCCGTACAGTCCGCTGGTGCTGGTATGAAGGTGGCGTATTTGCTGAACCGGTCGACCACTACGATGATGCTCCCGAATCCCTCCGACTTGGGTAGCGATGTGATGTAGTCCATGGAAATGCTTTCCCAAGGTCTCCTTGGGATAGGCTTCTACGTCGTCGCGCATTTGTGGCCAATAATACGTCCCCTTCAACAATGCTAGTGTTCTCCTGGTTCTAGGGTGCCCAGCCCACATCGAGTCATGGCATTCTTTGATAAGCTCCCTCCGTAAGTTGCCCCACCTCGGTACGTAGACTCGGTTACCTTTGGAGTAGAGTGCGCCATCTTCGAGCCAGAAACGCCTGGTTTTGCCTTCGTGTACCATGTTGACGAGGGTCTTGGCCAATGGTTCCTCCTCGAGTCCCATCTTGATCCGCTCCATTATTGGGCTGGTTGCTCGGCTAATGGAGGCGAGATTTGCTTTCCGACTCAAGGCGTCGGTGACTACGTTGACTCTGCCGGGCTTGTACTCCAAATGGTAGTCGAATTCCGCAAAGAAGTCTTACCAGCGAGCTGGTGGCGATGTTGTCGGTCAACACGACGAAGGGGGCGCCTAGAAGGTAGTGTCTCCACGCTCGCATGCAGTGGACTATGGCTGTCATCTCCTTCTCTTGGACGGTGTATCGTTTCTCCGTGTCATTGAGTTTTCGGCTCTCGTAGGCGACCGGGTGTCCATCTTGCATCAACACTCCTCCGATGGCAAAGTCCAAAGCATCGGTGTGGACTTCGAATGGCTTTGAGTGGTCCGGTAGCGCGAGTACTGGCTCTTCGCACACTGCATTCTTCAATCCGTCGAAGGCTTCTTGGCACCTCTCTGTCCACTCCCATGACTTGTCCTTCTTTAGTAAGTCGGTGAGCGGGGCTGCAATTGCCGAGTAATATTTGATGAACCGCCGGTAATAGTTGACGAGGCCAAGGAAGGATCACATCTCCGGGACTTTGGTGGATGGCTCCCATTCACGGATGGCTTCTACCTTGACTTGTTCCATCATGAGCGCTCCGTCTTTGATCTTGTGTCCCAAGCACAACACTTCCGTCTTCGCGAACGAGCACTTCTCCTTCTTCACATAGAGCTGGTTGTTCCTCAGTAGCTGGAATACTTCCCTCAAGTGCCCCTTGTGCTCCTCGAGAGTGTTGCTGTGAATAACAATGTCGTCCAGGTAGACGACTACGAAGCGATCGAGGTAGGGATAGAATATCTTGTTCATGAGGGTACAAAAGGTAGCCGGGGCATTAGTCAACCCAAACGGCATAACAAGAAATTCGTACGCACCGTACCTTGTGACACATGTCGTTTTTGCCTCATCTCCCTCAGCTATGCGGACTTGGTAGTACCCCGAACGGAGATCCAGCTTTGTGAAGTACTTGGCGTGTCCGAGCTGATCAAATAAGTCGGCTATCAAGGGTACGGGGTACCTATTCTTGATACTAACTTTATTGAGCTCCCGATAGTCGATGCACATTCTGAGGGATCCGTCCTTCTTCTTCTGGAACAAGACCAGTGCGCCGTATGGTGCTTTCGAGGGTCGGATGAAGCCTGCATCAAGTAACTCTCCTAGTTGCCTCGTCATCTCGGCTAGTTTGGGTGGAGCCATTCGGTACGGGCTGAGGGCAGGCGGCTTCGTTCCCGGCTCTAGCTCGATTTGGTGGTCCACCTCTCTTCGTGGGGGTAGCTTTTTCGGTAGTTCGGGAGGCATGACGTCTTGGAACTCCTCCAGTACGTTCTTGATCTCCACGGGTGCTTCCTCTTCTTGGATTACCTCTTCATCGTAGTCCTTGAGGATGGCCAAGTAGCTCTCTTCATCTCGTCGGGTTCCTTTCTTGAATTGCATGGCCGATAGTGCTAGGGCCTCGTGTTGGGCTTCCCTAGATGTGGATATCATGCAGGCGCTACTCCCGTCTGCTATGCATACCGAGTTAGCAAAGGGAATAGGTATAGCTTTTACCGTGTCCATGAAGTCCAGCCCGAGTACGATACGAAAGTCGTCCATGGGTGCCACCGAGTAGTCTATCGCCCCTTCCCATGTGCCAAGTATGGTCTTCACTCCTCGAGCGACCTCGTGGATAGGTTTGGCCTCCGAGTTGACAGCTTTGATGGTCCCCCCTCCTCTTATGGTCTTCAGTCCGAGTCGTTGTGCTTCCTCAAATGACACAAAGTTGTTTGACGCACCGGTGTCGATCATGGCTTTGACTGGGTGTCCGTTCACCGTGGCATCTACGTAAAGTAGTCCGGGGGACTTGATCTTTGGGGCGGCTTGGATGACGTTGAGCAGTCGCATGGACCCCATTGCATCCCCGTTGTTGGATTCTGGTTTGTCCAGGGTGGCGGTGAGCGCAGTCATGGCGTTTTTCGTTGGGCAATCCTTCATGAAGTGAGGACCGTCACATAAGAAGCATCGCTTTGGTTTTGGCTGCGCAGGGGCGGATTGGTTTGGAGTGAATCGTGGTCGGGAAGAGCTCGCCGTGTTGCTCCCTTCTGCTGGTCCGAACGACTGTTGGGAGAAGTCGCCACGACTTGAAGTAGGCCTCGGATTTCGTCCCTTGGTCGCGTCCCTTGGTGTGGAGAAGTCCACCAATCCTTCGGCCGTGGCAATGGCGGATGCCAAGTCTTGAACTCCTCTCCTTCTCAGCTCCACCTTGGCCCATGCTTGTAGGCCGTCCATGAAGAAGAATAGTGCATCTTAGTCGCCCATCCTTGGGATTTCGAGCACTAGGTTGGTGAACTCTTTTATGTAGTCGTGGACGGTACCTGTTTGCTTCAACTTTCGAAGTCTACTTCGAGCTTCGTCGATGGCATTTTCTGGGTAGAATTGCCTCTTCAGTTCATTCTTGAAGTCTTCGAAGGTGGCAATGGTGCATGTGCCTCTCTCCACGTCTTCCTGTCGTCGCCTCCACCAAAGCATGGCCACTTCCTCCAGGTAGAGTGATGTTGTCTGCACTTGAAGCGTTTCATTCGTGATACCCATGGCTCTGAAGTATTGCTTCAACCCCCATAGGAAGTTGTCGACTTCTCGCGCGTTGCGCGCTCCGGCGAAACTTCAGGGTCTTGGTACGTCTGCCCTGCGTACTTCTGTGGCTGTGTTTTGTCCATGTCCCGCTGAGAAAGCCCTTTTGAATAAGGCTAAATCGACCTTCATTTCTTCGATAACGCCGAGCACCCCATGCTCTTGGACTGAAGCTAGTGTCGCCTTCAGCTCCTCAACTTGCTCTATGACTCCCGCCATTTCGCGTTGGTGAGCTCCTCTCATCTTCTCTATCTCGGACTTCCATTCCCCTGGACGGCCCGAGTAAACTTCCTTCTCCAACGCTGTGAGTCTCTCCTTGATGGTGGCCGATAATTCTGACACCTCTTCCTCCAGGTTGCCGATTCGTTCGTCGCTTGGCTCCTCTATGCCCTTGAGTTCCTCAAGCCGCTTCTCCATATGACCTTCCATGTCTTTAAGAGCCTCGAGCCTTTCCTCAATGCGGTCCTCCGAGTCGTTGACGATGCTCTCCATCCTTCCGAGTCTCTCTCCCATGCTGGCTATTGCTTCCATCGACTTCGCGCGGGTGGCTTTCTCTGTACGTTTTTCTTCTCGTCCTCGTTGTTGGCCACCCTCTCCTTCGATGACGTTGGATGGTTCCGTTGTCTTCGCCATAGTGAACCTGGCTCTGATACCACTTGTCACGGGCTTAGTTGTTGAACTAAAAACCGTGCGGCCTTAGCTCGCAGGACGGGCTAAGTCAGCCTGAAAATTGGGCGAAGAAAGGGAGGGTCGGTCGGGGAGCGAGAATGAAAGTGTTTGTAAGAGAAATTTGTATTATATCGTGAATACAGAGAATGTTTGGATGCTTTTCGATGATCTCTCAAATGAGAATGGCCTCCCTATTTATAGGGAGAGTTACAAGAGAAGAATTAAGAGAAAAGTACAAAAATGCCCCTTCTATGCGTGTTCCCTAGGAGATACATTGAACCTAGACACATTCTAGATGGTTCTTGAGTCTGCATGACTTGAGAGACTTTCTAGAAGGTGGGTTGGGCGAAATCTCCTTTGGGCCTTGTAGCTTGTTGGGCCCGAATGTGTCTTGGGTCAAAACCTCCATGGGAAAGTAGGGCTCCATTGGGTCAGATGGGTCACGTGGCCCAGCCATCTTTATTGGGCCGTGACACTATGCTATACTCGGCCATCCTATGCTATCCTCGGCCGAGCCTATGCTATCTTCGGCCACCCTATGCTATCCTCGGCCGAGCCTATGCTATCCTCGGCCATCCTATGCTATCCTCGGCCGAGCCTATGTTATCCTCGGCCAAGGGGCCCACCAATGACCCCTTGGTCGCCTATAAATACAAGAGGCCCACCCTCTTCAAAAGGTAATCCATTCTTGAGTACTGAAACGCTGCCGAACTCACCTCTCGCTCGTTTCTCTCAAGTCTCGGCCCCTAAACACTTAAACCCTCTTTATCCATCTCAATCCTGCTAATGTTGAGCGTCGGAGAGGTAAACAGGGGCAACCCCCCTGTTTCCCCTTTGTAGTTCACACCTTCCCGCTTGCTTTTTCAGGCGCCTGGACGAAGTAGACATCACCGACAGCTAAGGGACGACTTGGGCCACCAAGTCCGACACGCTCGAGCCCGAACGCGACCACTTGGTCCGACCTTGGGTCGAACTGTTCGGGGCTCCTAAATCGTTGTCCGAAAACGAGCGACAACATTTTGGTGCTAGAAGGAGGGGACCACCGACCTTAGCACGCTCTCCCTTCCATTCCACACTCTCACTACTTTTACGACTCTCGAGAGATGAGTCGCATTCCAGCGGCCTCCGCCGGCACTCGAGCGACGAGCCCAAGGTACGGTCTCCGGAGCCTCGCTCACCGTCTTGAAGGGCAACCTCGTGATAACGAGAGCCAACCCCAAGACCCGACGAACGACCCCGAGGCCGCGCTCTGAGAGGACATGGCTCGGCGGCTCGCAGAGCTTCTAGACCGTCCCGACGTCGACGGCTCGCTCATTGCCGATCTCCTCGGCTACGATGTCGAGGATCGATCCGCCCGTAACGACTCCGACCCCGACTATGTGGGGGAGTCGAGGACCGACGAGGCGACTCCTAGCCTCGCCCATTCACGACCCGAGAGGCCCGATGGCGCGTCCGGCGTGACGACAGCCACGGTCACATTCCCGGGGACTCGCCCCCTCGGTTTCAAGAGGCGGCCGGACACGGCCCCTCACCGAGGAAAGAGCGACTCTGGGCAATGATGGGGCCGATAGCCGAAGCGCTCGCCGCACGGCCCGACCAAGGGCGAACTCGCCCCACCACGCGCCGAGCGTGGACCTTAGAGAGCGCTTGACGGCGCAGAGAAACTCCCGAGGGGAGGATCTCCGCCAAAGGCTCAACTCTCGGAGGGACGCGCTCCCCGCCGCAACTCTCGGCCAACCTCAGGCCAATATCGTGGACCAAGCGTCCAACGAACGCTAGCCGGTGACTCCCATGGCCCCGGCGGTCAGCCCTGCTAACGGGCTTGACATGGTCACGATGATTCAGAGCCTCCAAAACCAAATCATCGAGATGAGGGAGTCGGGGAGGCAGAGGCCGTATGGGGGGATCGAGGAATCATACTCTCCCTTCGTCGCGCAAATCCTCGCGCAACCTTGCGTAGGGAGCTTCAAATTGCCGTCCATCCCTCCCTATGATGGGCGGATTGACCCGAACTCCCACATCCAACACTACGAGACGTGGATGACAATGCAAGGGCAGCCGGACGCGACCCTATGCCAAGCCTTCAGCCTAACCCTCACAGGGTCGGGCTTTGAGTGGTTCCGGAGCTTGAGACCCGGGAGCATCCCGTCCTTCCGGGCTTTGCAAGAGGCTTTCCTTGCCCGCTTCGCCACGCTCGTGGCGCAAAGAAGTCGAAGACCCACCTCCTCTCCATTCGGCAAGGGAGAGACGAGACGTTGAGGCAATACCTCGCTCGCTTCACCGAGGAGTCTCACAAAGTCGAGGGGTTCGACGACAAGGACGCCATCACGGCGATCACCGAGGGAGTTCGCACGAGCGACTTCCTCAAGTCCATTGTTGGGAAAGTCCCGCGGTGCATGGCGGAGCTGATGACGAGAGCCCGCACGTATATGGGAATCGAGGATTACCTCGATGGCCGAGATGGCCGTAAGTCAGGGGGCAAGGTAGTCGACGCCGCGACGACCAAGATGGAGATCGTCCCGACCCTCGAAAGAGGTGGAACAAGGGAGGCCAGGCCCCTAACGGCCACTCCATCCCCGGGCCGAGACCGTCACACGTCGATAGCTTCCGAAAGTTCTTGACGTTCACCCCCTTGAACACCCCACCGGAGCGGATCCTAGCTCTGCACCGCGATAAGCTAGGGAGCCCCAATCCTCTCACAAAGGATCCTGCAAAGAGGGATCGAAACAAGTTCTGCGAATACCACCAAGATCACGGGCATCTGACGTCCGAATGCTATCCACTCAAGCGTCAGATCGAGGCCTTGATTCAAGACGGAAAACTGAAAGAGTACGTCCTTAGAACGATCGGGATGGCCGCGACGCACGGTGAGCGTCCGCGGCAGGAAAGGAAGGGTCCGGCAACGGTGACCGTCACGGACCGAGCACCAATCGAAGAACCGGAGGGCTCACAACTGCACGTCGTGGGCTCAATCATGGGCGGCCCGGAGTTTGGGGACTCATCCACGCAAAGGAAGAAGTACGCGCGTGAAGTTTCCCAAGGGAAAATAGCGCACTACATCAACCATACGTACGAGACTCCTCCTCCGGCCCCGTTCGAGTCCATGTTCTTCACTGGCCAAGAGGCGGCGCGAGTCCTCCACCCACACAACGACGCGATAGTCGTCTCGGCCCCGGTCGCCAACAACCTCGTCCGGAGAATCCTAATCGACAATGGGAGCTCGGCCGA
The DNA here is from genome assembly GCF_054948205.1 of Urtica dioica subsp. dioica. NCBI lineage: Eukaryota > Viridiplantae > Streptophyta > Magnoliopsida > Rosales > Urticaceae > Urtica > Urtica dioica. Next base: position 877,060 of record NC_142764.1, on the reverse strand, counting down.
TATAATCTTCAAGGCGGCACTGGACAAGATGAAACTATCTGGGATGAGACCGACCCCGATCTCGACTCCGCTCTTCGGCTTCTCCGGGGAGAGGGTCATGACGGAGGGAACCATCGACCTCCCGGTGACCTTCGGGACATCGGGGGGGCTCGAGGTCACCCACATCGTATCGTTCTTGGTCGTGGACCAACCCTCCGCCTACAACATCATAATTGGCCGCCCGACCCTCAATCGGTTGAAGGCCATTACGTCCACTTACCACCTGATGATGAAGTTCCCGACTGACAAGGGGATAGCCATGATGTTGGGAGACCAATCGATGGCAAGGATGTGTTACATCCAAGGTGTGGACGGGAAAGAAAAGGGAAAGATGGTGAACACCGTCTTCCAGCTTGGGGACAAGTTCCTGTGCGAAATAGAGGAAGGAGGAATCTTCGGAGAACTGGACCAGAGGGACGATGTCGGGCGTCGAAAGGTGGAGACACCGGATGACCTTGTTCCCGTCGTGTTGGACGACGCCAAACCCGACCAAATAGTCAAGGTAGGCGCCCAGCTCCCATCCGAAGTCCGAAACCAGCTCGCCACCTTCCTCCGCAAGCACAAGGACGTCTTCGCGTGGACACACGCCGACATGCCGGGGATCGACCCCGAGATAATGGTTCACCGTCTCAACGACGACAAGAGAGTAGCCGAACGCGTTCAACCGCGGCGGACGTTCAGTGGAGAGAGATACCAAGCCATCGGTGTAGAGGTTGACAAACTTCTTGCCGCCGACTTCATCAGGGAGGCGGAACACCCCAAGTGGGTGTCCAATGTGGTGATGGTCAAGAAGCCGAACGAGAAATGGCGGATTTGTATCGACTATAAAGATCTCAACAAGGCCTGCCCGAAAGATAGCTTCCCCCTCCCGAGGATCGAGCAGCTTGTGGACGCTACGGCGGGCCACGAGTTGTTGAGCTTCATGGACGCCTACTCAGGCTACAACCAGATCCGCATGCATGAGCCGGACCAGATCAAGACCACCTTTGTTACGAACCGCGGACTCTACTGTTACAAGGTCATGCCCTTTGGCCTCAAAAACGCGGGAGCGACGTATCAAAGGTTGGGAAACCGAATGTTCGCCAATCAAATTGGCAAAACCATGGAGGTCTACATGGACGATATGCTCGTCAAAAGCCTCAAGACCCACGACCACGTTCGAGACCTGAGAGAGATGTTTGCGATCCTGCGACGCTACAAGATGAAGCTCAACCCCAACAAGTGCGCTTTTGGGGTCGAGTCCGGAAAATTCTTGGGCTACATGGTCAGCCGCCGCGGGATCGAGGCTAACCCTGTGAAGATTAGGGCGATCTTAGAGATGAGGTCGCCGCAGAAAGTGAAAGAAGTTCAGAGTCTGACAGGAAGGATCGCCGCCCTGACGCGATTCGTGTACAAAGCTACCGACAAGTGCCAACCGTTTTTCAAGGCACTGAAGAAGACCGACGGGTTCGTGTGGACGGAGAAGTGCGAGGAAGCATTCCGCGAAATGAAAGCCTATTTCGCCTCCCCCCCGTTCCTTGCAAAGCCAAAGAATGGCGAAACCTTGTACATCTACCTCGCGGTTTCCGACAGGGCCGTGAGCGCGGTTCTCATACGCGAAGAAGACAAGGTGCAATGGCCGGTCTATTACGTTAGCAAGACGCTCCTCGATGCCGAGACTCGATACCCGGAAATCGAGAGATTGTCCCTCGCCCTTGTCATGAGCGCAAGAAAACTCCGACCCTACTTTCAGGCGCACCCCGTTGTGGTCCGCACGGGGCATCCCATCGAGAAGGCCCTTCAAAAAGGGACCTCCTCTCGAATGGCCGTATGGTCCGAAGAGTTGGGTTAGTACGGGGTCGAGTTCCAACCGAGAACCGCCATCAAGGGCCAAGCCCTCGCCGACTTCGTAGCCGAGTTCACAGGCGCGCCCTCTGCTGACGAGGGGGACGAAGGCGGTGAGGGCAGAGAAGACAAGGAGGACGACCACAGCGAGTCGTCGAAGAAGAGGACCAACAACCCGATAGGGCCGGTCTGGGACTTGCACGTGGATGGCGCGTCAAACGCCCAGGGGGCTGGCACCGGTGTTGTGCTCACAAATCTCGATAGGGAAAAACTGAGATACGCCCTGCGGTTCGAGTTCAAGGCTTCCAACAACGTGGCAGAATACGAGGCTCTGATCGTTGGCTTGGAGCTAGCTAACAAGCTAGGCATCCAAAACCTATGCATCCACTGCGACTCGCAGTTGATTGTGAACCAGGTTAAGGGCGACTTCGCCGCAAAAGAGCCAAACATGGTCGCGTACCTGTCCAAGACCCAAGAGAACCTAGAGCCCATATCATGGTTCGAGATCGTCCAAGTTCCTCGGGAGGCGAACGTCGACGCTGACGCCCTGGCTCGCCTCGCGTCCGGGATAGACGAGGAGGGCGAGGGCAGCGTCCCGATCGAAGTGCTGACCCGACCCTACGTCTCGAGAGGCGACGTAGGGGTAGTCGACGAGACTCCGCCCCCCTCATGGATGACTCCGCTCGTGGAATTCCTTAAGCGAGGAGTCACCCCCGAAGACAAAGAAGAAGCCAAAAAGCTAAGAAGCTTGGCGCCGAAGTACGGAATGAGGAAGGATAACCTGTTCAAGAGGGGCTATTCCATGCCCCTCCTCCGCTGCTTGACCGAGGTCGAGGCGAAGAAAGCGCTCCGTGAAGTGCACGAAGGGGTGTGCGGAAACCATGCCGCCGGACAATCCTTGGCATTGAAGCTTCTAAGGCTCGGGTATTTTTGGCCAACCTTGAAAAAGGACTCCCACGAGTGGGCCAAAAAATGCGACAAATGCCAAAGGTTCGCTCACATCCCGCGCCAAGCGCCTGCCCTGCTATGCCTGATCATCGTGCCGCGACCCTTCGCGAAGTGGGGAATCGATCTCATCGGCGAGCTACCTGTGGCTCCGAGGCAATACAAGCATGCGATCGTGGCGATCGACTATTTCACGAAGTGGGTAGAGGCCGAACCGCTGGGAAAGATCACCGACACAAACACAACGAACTTCATCTGGAAGAACATTGTCTGCCGTTTTGGGATCCCCGCGTCGATTGTGACCGATAACGGGAAGCAATTTGACAACGCGCGCCTCCGAGAAGTATGCGAGCTGTTGGGCATTAGCAAGACTTTCTCTTCCCCCCGCCATCCTCAAGCCAACGGTCAGGTAGAGGCGGTGAACAAAACGATCAAGGAGAATCTGAAGAAGAAGCTGGAGGAGAAAAAGGGGGCTTGGGCCGACGAGCTCCCCATGGTCCTATGGGCGTACCGAACCACCGCGCGAAACGCGACCGGCGAAACCCGTTTCGCTCTCGCGTTCGGCGTCGAGGCCGTGGTGCCCGTCGAGACCAAGCTGCCGACCCTGCGCATCGAGGAATACAAAGAAGCCGCCAACAACAACGCGATCAGGCTCGAGCTGGACCTCATAGATGAGAAGAGGGCAGACGCGCTCACCCGCCTTGCGGCACAAAAGAGGAAGGTTGAAAAATACTACAACTCGAAGGTCAAGCTGCGACAGTTCGCCGATGGAAGCCTCGTCCTTAGGAGGGTATTCCAAAACACCAAAGTGCAAGGGGCGGGAGTTTTGGGCCCCACCTGGGAAGGTCCGTACCGCGTGCGCCGAGCCATCCACAACGGCACGTACGAGCTCGAGAACCTGGAAGGGCTCGTGTTCACGCACCCTTGGAACGCGGAGCACCTTCGGCGATACTACCAACAGATGCCCGTTCCCGCTTACTCTATGTTTTGTTATGTCATTTCATTTTCAATTTTTGCAATGACAATTTTAAATCTCAAGTATGGCCAAAGGGCCTGGGAATGTAATTTTTTTTTTAACTATTTCAACATTGTGATCGAATTACATTTCGCTTCGAAACCTCTGCCTTATTTTGTAACAATTTTTCGTCTTCTCTGCGAGTACCCGAGAAACTCGGGGGGCTAACGGATTGTTGGAGCTTTGACCTCGTCTAGTCGAGTTCGTCACTTCGAGCTCGTCACTTCGCCTAGTCGAGCTTGTCACTTCACTTAGTCGAGCTCGTCACTTCGAGCTTGTCACTTCGTCTAGTCGAGCACGTCACTTCGCTTAGTCGAGCTCGTCACTTCGAGATGGTTACTTCGTCTAGTCGAGCTGGTCACTTCGTCTAGACGAACTCGTCACGTCGTCTAGTCGAGCTCGTCACCTCGTCTAGTCGAGCTCGCACGATGACACGTTCTACGCACCGCAAGGTAGCTAAAGATTAACAAGTCGGATCCGCGCACCGGACCTCCAACCCCCGCGAGACGCTCGCACACAATTCCGCGCCCCGCACACCGATAGGCAACGGGGCATCGGTAGATCGCGTCCGCGCACCGGACCGTCGATCTCGGCAGTCAAAACCCAAAACGTGACGCGCATACCGACAAGTACCACGCTCACTGGAAACTGCAAGCTCGTCCCGATACGCACGCCGATAGGTAGCGTACTCGCCGAAACATGAGCGCGACGGCCACCCAGTTCGCACACGCCGATAGGCAACGAGTCACGAATGGATGGCCGAAGGTCGCACCCACCGGGCGAATTTGGTCTAGCCAGCGTCCGCGGGAAGCTTCGCCACCGAGTGCGGCAGTAAGCCGTGCAAACCGGTTACGCTAGGTAAGGCAAGCCGGGCTCGTGAGACACGCACCAATCACATCGCGCGAATCGATTACGCTAAGCATAGCAAGTCGAGAAAATAAGACACATAACAGACGAAAAAGCTTTAACTAAAGCAAACAATGTTGTACGAGCAATCCAACAAAGAAAGTATGAGAGTACGACAAGCTTCTAACGGAAGAAAGACATAACAAAATCCCGGAAGGAAGCATGACGCAAGCGCTAAACAAGTGCGCGGAAAACCGAAGAAATCTCGGCTACTGCGAGCCGAAGTCGATCTGCTCTTCGTCGTCCTCGGGGCAGGGGGCGCCAAACCCGCCGATGGCATCTCCGTCAAGTTGAAGGTTCGTCGACTGAGCGGCTTCTGCGGGGGCTTGGGGGCGCAGGTCGTCCTCAGGCGGCTCGTCGTCCAGAGGAGGAAACATGACGTCGAAGAAGGAAAATGTGGTCCCACGAGACATGTTCTCCTTCGCGGTCGCATCTCGGACCCGTTTGGCTGCCTCATAACGGGCCGCCTCCAGCGCGAGGTCCCAGTCATCCTCCAAGTCCGTCTTAGACTGCACATCGTCGTCTTTCTCCTCGGCAAGGATCTGCACCTCCGCCCGCAAAGTATCCATCTCCCTCTCGGCCTTGACCCGGGAGATCTCGCTCACTGACAGCCGAGCGTGGACGATGCACAGCTCCTCGTCGCGGCTCGAGAGCACCGCCTGGAGCTTCTTCGTCTCCCCTAAGAAGGTGTCGGCCGCCTGCTCCGCCTTCTCCCGAGGCGCCTGCCCAGCCGTGCGAAGCAATTTCTCGGTCGCCGACTCCTCGCGAGCTCGCTTCAGCTCCTCCTCGAGTGCTTGAAATTCTCAAGCGGTGCGGGCTCCCGCTAGAGCGTCAGCGTTGGCGGCCGCTGTGCTCTCCTTGTCCTTCTCCATGATCTGCATGCACCGCAGCAGGTCCCGGAGAATGCGACCGCTTCGCTCTTGACGTGCGAGCATCTGCAGAGACAAGTGATATCCGTATAGTCGAAATAAGCATAATGGTTACGCATGAGATAAGCAGGCGGATCGTACCTTTCGGGCATCACCGATCCCGTTTTGGAAATTCTCCAGATCGCTTGTCGTCAGCAAACCTTTGAAGTCCCGCGGAGAGGTCCCAAGAATCCCTCGGGAGCACTGATCCCTCAGCTGCGCCGCCTCTGCCAGGAGCATCGAATCCATGCTATCCGGCACCATTGATGTGTGGGCGCGCTTGTGGCCAGAGGGTGGTCCGAAGGAAGTCGACGACGACGATCGTTTGTTAGAAGAGATCGCCCCGTTCCCCGCCCGCGGTGGCGAACCTCAGCTCGGGGGCAAGCCGCGGTCGTAGCTTCAGCGATAGGTGCCACTCTCAGCACGTGTGTGCGCGGCCGATGTCGTCTGGGCATGGTATCTGAAAGAGAGAGAGACGACAGTAAGTTAGAACACACATGATAAGTGTAATAGAACAAAAAGCGCGATAACGCGAGAGCGTGTGGACGACTAGTACCCCCCGCGTCGGGGGGAGGGACGGACGAACCCCCCGCCTCTGATACAGGGTCCTCCGTAACCTCCATGCCAAGACCAAGACACGGAGGGGCATTGTCACAAGGCACGAACCACCCGGTCCTCGCCATTAGGTCCGGGGACTCAAACAGTGACCCCTACCGCCTCGAATCCAGGATCGCTTTGATCACGGATACGAGTTCGGAATCTTCTGCGTCCCCGACGGAGGGAAAGTCGACCGCGGGCCCAAACGTTAAGGGCGCCGTCCCAAAGGTCGACTCGGAAACCCACACCCAAGGATACCGATGCTTCGAGGTAACCTTGGTAACGATGGAGATGCGCTTCCGAGGGCACGCGCAGTAGAAGCCCGGTTTCCCCGGGACCCCGCGAACGACAACGAGATCCTGGATATCGTCTGCGGTGACTGCCCGTTTCTTTGCTCGATAGAGCATCATATGGCACGCGGCGACCGCCTGGTAGAAGGACGGAGACATCTGCGACGCATGCACCCCCGACCGAATCAATAGCTCTTGGATCACCGGTTGAAAGGGTAACCGTGGCCCCCCGCGAAGACTCGCCTCGTGAATGGCCGCGTGTCCCTTCGGAGGGCGAGTCGGGCGATCGTCGGGCAACGGCCTCAGGATCGACACCGAATCCGGTATGCCTTAACGATTCCTCAAACTCGTGAAACTGACGATCGAGATCGAGCTCGGGACATCAACGCCTGAACAGTCCAGGTCATCACGGATTGCAGACCCCTCACGGCGGCCACCCGAGCCAGCCGGCCTTGTCTTCCCCTTGTCCGACCCGGCAGCGGGCCCACCATCGGCGCCCGGCCTGGCCTGAGAGTCCCCTCACGCGCCCAGATCACCCAGGCTCTTTGGGCTCTCGTCCGGCCCATTGGCGCTTGCGCCTGGCCCGGCAGCGTGGCCCGGCTCGCCAGATGGGACGCCACCAACCCCTAGGGCTAGGGCAACCAGCACCTCGGCCGCCGCCCCCTAGCCCTCCATCGACACCCCCCGCCTCCGATCGACCTCCACCGGTGCATCCCTCCTCGGGGGAGGCCGGGCCCAGAGTACCCGGGCCTCCCTTGCCGCCGCCCGCTTGCCAGACAGTCCCGACATTGCCACCCAGGACCGACGCGACTCTCCCTGCGCCCGGCTCGGCCGACGCGACTCCTTCCAGGGCGGACGCTCCACCAGCGCGGCTTGGGCCCCTCTCGGCAACGCCTCCAGCATAGACAAAGCCGACGGGGGTCGGCCCACCTTCGCGTGGACTCACCTCGGCGGGCACACCTTCCCCCGGCCCGCGCGCGTCCCCGACGACGTCGGGGTCCCCTCTGGCGACGTCTCCGGTGTGCGTACCCTCCTCCACATCGACCGAGCGAAGATCGCCTCTAGCCATCTCAACCGACATGTTGCCCGAAGGCGATGATGGGGGCGCTGCGTTTTGGGTAGCCGCAGGGGATGAGAATTGCGCCCAAAAGTCGTCTAGGTTTACATCTTGATTCCCGAGCAGAGGGAAGAGGTCATCTTCAACGGACCCACGCCCCGACAGGTGGTTGGTAGGGTCCATTGGCACGTGTGGCGAGACAAGACAAAAAGTGACCAGAAAAAGAAAAAACTAAATAGAAAAAGAGGCTTGAGTCAAACCTTTTCGCGATGGGTCGCTCCGGTGGGCCGACGATGACGGGAATGTTGAGTTTACCGCACGAGCTTCACTCGACGATAAACTCGGGGGGCTAATGTGTTGGAATTGATCTAGGGTTTAAGAAAAAGATTAAACGCTTCGGGAAGTGGCGGAATTTTAAAAATTTTCTTTTCAAGTAAAAACAGATTTTACTAACCTAGACAAAGAAGCAAGTACATGTAATTAAAAACCAATATGAGCTAAGAGTTTACTAACCTTTCTTGAAGCTTGAACTATGAAGAAGCTTGTGGAAAGTTTGCAACGCTCGTCTCCCCTCGCAGCACGTCTCTCTTTCTTTCCTCGGCACCTTGAGCAACCACGAAAGTTTCTATCACTAAATCACTCGAAAAGAAGGAATCAGTGAGTGGGCACTTTTAAACACTACGACTTAAGAACGAGTCTCGAAGTCGCAGAGCTAAACACTAGGTCGAGTGAGGACCTAGGTGCCAAGACAAGAAAAAATCGAAAATAAACTAGAGAGAGGGAGAGAGGATTTTCGGCCACAAGTTCTAGAGAGAGAGTCTCTCAAATCTCTTAAACTTGGATGAATGAAATGTGAGGAAATGAGGCTCCTATTTATAGGAGAGGTCTCACCTTCTATAAGGTAGTTTCCTCTTCTATAGAATATCACATATTCATGAGCCAATTACCTCTTTTCCCACTTGAGATGCTCGGCCAACATAAGCTACAATAAGCCTTGGATTTGTTTCCTATTTTGTTCCAAGCCTTGCTTTGTCTCTCTCTTGGCCGAAGTTATGCTTTCCTTCTAGAGGAAATTTGTTTCCTCTTTTTCTTTTGGCAAGTATCTTGATACATTTATGCACAAAATAAACTCTCTTTCCTTGGGTATTATGGGCGCCTATTCTCATCTAGAAGGAGCTTCTAGAAGCTTCTTCATTTGTTCATGACAACATGAGAAAAGCCCATTAAGAATTTTCAATAAAATTCTTATGAAATGAAATTAATTCACAAGGCCCAATAATCAAGTTATGGCCGAGTGACATTAAGTCATCAAATGAACTTGTCAAAAAAATATTGACATTCATTTCATCATATGTCTCAAAAGACAAAAATACCCTTTTGACTATTTTCGTTCTTGTTTTGACTTAGCTTCAAGTTTAACTATTCCTATCAATGTGATTCGTGACAGTGACCTCATGGACCCAAATGAACAAAGCTTGAGCTAAACACTTGGACTCAAAAGTTCACAAACCTTTTCCAAGTTTAGCTTAATGCCAACTGACTCCACTAAAGAGCTGACACTGAAAATCTCTCGGTTCAAATGAATTTATTTTCTACTCAAGAATTCGACCTAATTATGATGAGCGGATCCACTGAATATTATCTATGTTTACCCTTCATGAATGTCATCAGCTAGTCGGGATTTACTAAATTACCATTTTACCCTTCTAGCTGTTATTTCCTCAACTCCTTTGTCGCTTGTGAATAAGTTAGAAACAATGTATTGACGAGGAGCTAACAAGTCACATTGTTTCATCCAAAAGAGTCAGGACTCAATTTGGACACTGGCCAGTTCATTTATTCACACTCCAAGGAACAAAGCATGAGGTGACATACATTGCATTTCAGCAATCTTGTACATGAATTCCATATCTATGAGAACTTCACAAAGTTACTCATGACATACTCACAACTTAGTACTTCACCAATAGGCCTTGTTCGGAATCACATAGTGAGTCCGAACTTTGACTTTCTCAAATGAGAATACTAAGGTGTGAAATGGCATGTCTCATTTCAGGATTAAGGTAAGCATGATGCAATTCATACATAGTGACTTCGAGACACAAGAGGTTAAATGGTTTGTTCTTATATTGTCTCTAGAAGTGCACTGGTCAATTCAGTACCTTCGGAAGATACCTAGAAGAACTATAGAGTCCCAAACTCTCAATGCCTCATAACCAGACATCATAGATTCTTCTAACAATCATACTGAGGTCAATAGTCCTTTGACCCTAAGATTGCGAATATATCGTTTTAAGCAAACTACGAAGAGTTTGTTCATGCAAATCTACATTTGTCTCTTCGTAAGTTGTTAAGTTTGTTTATGGACTAAAAGACTAAGGTTTTATCATAAAGCTTCAAACAAAGAAATAATGAATGAACGTTTCAACTTTATTAATGAATGAATAGGCAATTACAAACAAGAGTCTTCATGAGACTTTATTACATCAAATGTACAAAATAAAGACTACAACTCTTCTTGTGGGCACCATTGACAACAAACTCCCACTTGACTCAAAGAAGGTGTGTGTAGTCCTTCATGCCTAATCCCTCACGATGTTGGTCGAAGACCTTGTTCGCTAGGGCCTTGGTGAATGGATCTGCGAGGTTGTCCACCGTTGAGATCTTCTTCACTTCCACGTCTCCGTGCTGCACGATCTCTCGAATCAAATGGTATTTCCTCTCAATATGCTTAGAGCGCTTATGGCTTCTAGGTTCCTTTGAGTTAGCGACAGCCCCACTATTATCACACTAAAGGGTCATGGGCTCGTCGACGTTTGGATTAACTTCCAAATACTTAAGGAACTTTCTAAGCCATACAGCCTCTTTGGATGCTTCACAAGCAGCCACATATTCTGCTTCCATTGTGGAGTCAACAATGCAAGATTGCTTAATACTTCTCCCAACAACAGCTCCACCATTAAGGATGAACACAGATCCCGAAGTGGATTTCCTGGAATCCTTATCCGCTTGAAAATCGGAGTCGGTATATCCCGTCATAGTCAGGTCAGTACCTGAGTATGTAAGCATCAAGTTCCTAGTTCTTCGAAGATACTTAAGAACATGCTTAACAGCAATCCAGTGCTCGGGTCCAGGGTTGGATTGGAAACGACTAACTACGCCAACGGCGAAACAGATGTCAGGTCTAGTGCAAAGCATAGCATACATGAGGCTTCCTACGGCAGAGGCGTAAGGAATCTTCCTCATGTCTTCAATCTCTTGTGCAGTCTTGGGAGACTGGTCCTTAGAGAGTGAAACTCCATGCCTAAAGGGTGTTTGACCCCTCTTGCAGTCTTGCATCGAGAAGCGATCCATCATCTTATCAATATAAGATGCTTGAGAGAGCGACAGGGTCCGGTTTTTCCTATCTCGAAAGATTTGGATCCCCAGAATGTACGCGGCTTCTCCTAGATCCTTCATATCGAATTGCTTTACCAGCCAGACCTTAACCTCAGATAACTTACCCACGTCATTACCAATGAGTAGTATATCATCGACATATAGTACCGGAAACACAACTTTGCCTTCGTGTATTAACTTGTAAACACAAGGCTCATCTATTGACTGTTCAAAGCCGAAGCTCTTTACAGTTTCATCGAATCTAATATTCCATGACCTAGATGTTTGCTTTAGTCCATAAATGGATTTAAGCAACTCGCAAACCTTGGTCTCTTGACCTTTATCCACGAAACCGTCTGGTTGAGCCATGTAAATGCGCTCGTCAAGATTGCCATTCAGAAAGGCTGTCTTGACATCCATTTGCCAGATCTCATAGTCGAGAGCAGCAGCTATGGATAGGAGTATGCGGATGGATTTAAGCATCGCGACTGGCGAGACGGTTTCTTCATAGTCAATCCCTTCTTGTTGGGTATAACCCTTCGCCACAAGTCGTGCTTTGAACGTCTCGACGTTCCCATCAGGACCCCTTTTCTTCTTGTATATCCACTTACACCCTACGGGTTTAATCCCTTCAGGAAGGTCTACAAGTTTCCAGACTTTGTTGACATACATCGAGTGCATTTCAACTTTCATGGCGTCAAGCCAAAGGTTTGATTCAGAACAAGCCATCGCTTGGCTATAGGAAACATGGTCATCCATGTCGGAGACGGCTACGAGAGAGTCTCCATAAGACATGTACTTGTCAGGCTGTTGAACAGCCCTCCCACTACGTCGAAGTACTACTTGACGAGATTCTGATGAGTTAGGTTGTGTTTCAGTTGGGGTAAGAATAGTTCTTACAGATGAGGTAGAAGCTTCCTCACCCAACTTTTCTTCAAGCACAATTTTGCTTCTAGGTTTCGCATCCTTCATAAAGTCCTCCTCAAGGAAACGAGCATTCGTGCTAACGAAAGTCTTATCGTCCTCGGGACTATAGAAAGTAAAACCTTTGGTTTCCTTTGGATATCCTACAAACAGGCACAATTCTGACCTACTAGCCAACTTGCTAGTCTTTTGCCTCAGCACGTGTGCAGGGCAACCCCAAATTCGGATGCTGCCAAGATTCACTTTACGGCCAGTCCATCGTTCATAAGGAGTACCAGGAACCGTTTTAGACGGAACTTGGTTCTGAATGTAAGCGGCTGTTTCGAGGGCATATCCCCAAAAGGAAAGCGGGAGTGATGAGTAACTCATCATTGATCTAACCATCTCCATAAGAGTTCGGTTTCTTCTCTCTGACACTCCGTTTTGTTGAGGTGTGCCAGGTGCGGTAAGCGATCCATCACCTTATCAATATAAGATGCTTGAGAGAGCGACAGGGTCCGGTTTTTCCTATCTCGAAAGATTTGGATTCCCAGAATGTATGCGGCTTCTCCTAGATCCTTCATATCGAATTGCTTTGCCAGCCAAACCTTAACCTCAGATAACTTACCCACGTCATTACCAATGAGTAGTATATCATCGACATATAGTACCAGAAACACAACCTTGCCTTCGTGTATTAACTTGTAAACACAAGGCTCATCAATTGACTGTTCAAAGCCAAAGCTCTTTACAGTTTCATCGAATCTAATATTCCATGACCTAGATGCTTGCTTTAGTCCATAAATGGATTTAAGCAACTCACAAACCTTGGTCTCTTGACCTTTATCCACGAAACCGTCTGGTTGAGCCATGTAAATGCGCTCGTCAAGATTGCCATTCAGAAAGGCTGTCTTGACATCCATTTGCCAGATCTCATAGTCAAGAGCTGCAGCTATGGATAGGAGTATGCGGATGGATTTAAGCATCGCGACTGGCAAGAAGGTTTCTTCATAGTCAATCCCTTCTTGTTGGGTATAACCCTTCGCCACAAGTCGTGCTTTGAACGTCTCGACGTTCCCATCAGGACCCCTTTTCTTCTTGTATATCCACTTACACCCTACGGGTTTAATCCCTTCAGGAAGGTCTACAAGTTTCCAGACTTTGTTGACATACATCGAGTGCATTTCAGCATTCATGGCGCCAAGCCAAAGGTTTGATTCAGAACAAGCCATCGCTTGGCTATAGGAAACAGGGTCATCCATGTCAGAGACGGCTACAAGATAGTGTCCATAAGACATGTACCCGTCAGGCTGTTGAACAGCCCTCCCACTACGTCGAAGTACTACTAGACGAGATTCTGATGAGTTAGGTTGTGTTTCAGTTGGGGTAAGAACAGTTCTTACAGATGAGGTAGAAGCTTCCTCACCCAACTTTTCTTCAAGCACAATTTTGCTTCTAGGTTTCGCATCCTTCATAAAGTCCTCCTTAAGGAAACGAGCATTCGTGTTAACGAAAGTCTTATCGTCCTCGGGACTATAGAAAGTAAAACCTTTGGGTTCCTTTGGATATCCCACAAACAGGCACAATTCTGACCTACTAGCCAACTTGCTAGTCTTTTGCCTCAGCACGTGTGCAGGGCACCCCAAATTCGGATGTGGCCCAAACTTACTTTACGGCCAGTCCATCTTTCATAAGGAGTACCAGGAACCGTTTTAGACGGAACTTGGTTCAAAATGTAAGCGGCTGTTTCGAGGGCATATCCCCAAAAGGAAAGCGGGAGTGATGAGTAACTCATCAACGATCTAACCATCTCCATAAGAGTTCGGTTTCTTCTCTCTGACACTCCGTTTTGTTGAGGTGTGCCAAGTGCGGTAAGCTGAGAAGCGATACCTTCTTCTTTAAGAAAGTCATCGAACTCTCCAGACATATACTCACCACCTCGACCAGATCGAAGGGTTTTGATCACTTTGCCAGTTTGCTTTTCCACTAAAGCCCTAAAGACCTTAAATACGTTAAAGGTCTCGGATTTGTGTTTGAGCAAATAGACAAACCCATATCGTGAGTAATCATCAGTGAAGGTAACGAAGTATTCGTATCCTCCATGTGCCTGTTGGCTGAGCGGACCACATACATCAGAATGTATTAGTTCCAGCAACTCAGTGGCTCTTCGACCTTTATCAGAGAAAGGTCGCTCAGTCATTTTTCCTTCTATGCAGGATTCACAAGTAGGTAGTGAACCTATTGCAGAGGCTTGGAGTGGACCATCCCTCACAAGTCTCTTAATCCTTTCTAGACTGATATGACCAAGTCTTAAGTGCCATAGGTGTGTTGATTTTGTTAGATCGGAGGATTCAGAAAGTTTGATCCTCTTTGGCTCCCGAATTAGATCATTATCTATTTCGGTGTCTAAAAGAGAAGGTTGAGTGGGATAGATGTAGAAAAGAGCATTCTTCATACATGCATCAGTGACAAAAGAATTATCAGGAAACGAAATACGAATTCCATTCTTAATGAACTTTAAACAATAATCTTGCTCACGAAGACGAGCAACGGATAATAAGTTCTTCCCAAAGGTAGGAACAAAATAAACATTATTCAAGTTTAAAGTGCGGTCTTCAAAAGACAGCGTCACGGATCCCACAACCTTTGCAGACACCAGGCTCCCATCACCCCATTTGAAACAGAACTCGCCTTCCTCTAAGCTTTTGGTTTTCTTGAAACCATTCAAGGAACAACAAATATAGTTAGTAGCAGCGGAGTCAATAATCCACGTTGATACATTATCAGCTATTAAGCATGCTTCAGTAACTAGTACAATATTATGTTCCTTTGCTTTGAGATAGGCATGACAGTTCTTTTTATCGGCCTTGTGAGGTCTCTTCTTAGTTCCAGAGGCGGAGGCTTTTTGCTCAGTAGCATGTGCCTCTCCTTGATTCATCTTTCTCTTAGTGAGACCTACAGCAGTATGAAGTTCCTTCATAAGCTTGTTAACAGTGTACTCTAGGTTGTTTATGGAGTAGTTCATCTTGGAGGTATCAAGAGATGCGGGGTGAGTTCTAAGATCATATCTATGACATTCTTCCCATCAATCTCAGATCCTAGGATTTCCATTTTATTTAGAAAACTAATGATCAGTATCATGAAGTCTCCAACAGGAGTCCTAGCCTGCATATGACAGTTCATAAACTGTCGAACTTCTTGTAGCCTTGTTTGACGCCTTTGCCCTCCAAACATCTCAAGGAGATTGTAGAGCATGTCGGCGGCAGTCTCGATGTCACGATGTTGCTCTTTCAGCATATTGTTCATAGATGCCAAGATATAGCACCTCACAATCTCATCGGATCGAAGCCAGGCCGCTAAGGCGTGATTGTCCTCTTGAGTTGAATCATCATTTGTCAGAGGAGGACACGGGGTGGTGAGTACCCATTTGTGCTTGTTAACGGTAGGTATTATGTCGAGGTTACGTTTCGAATCTACGTAGTTTTCGTTTTCGAGTTTGATCGAGGAAAGAAAGATAGAGAGATGGTTGAGAGACATATTGCCTATATAAGTTGAAACAAGTTTATGATTAGTCTTTGTTATAAACCAAACGATAATTTACTCCCTCGAGAGAAGGCCGCAAAAAATCTCCTTTTATAAGTAAATGACACATCATTAATGCTAAGCCAAGATGTCAATACATCTATTTTGACTAGCCACCTTGTAAATTGGTTTGATCACTCACATCCTTTCGCAGGGCCTCAAGGGAGGATTACTAGGGATTGAGCCTAAGTGTGTAACCAACCACTTAGTCCAAAAGATCAGCTTTGAAAAACAATCCCCCAAGGGGAGGCCTTGTCATCATTGCATCACTCTCGGACGTAGCTCATTGAGCAATGATCGAAGCAATAACGCCTTGGAGTACTCACATTTAAGTGAGGGTCGCAAGAACGGCTCTTAGTCCCACGTTATTGCATCTTTCATTAGTGTTGGGGATCGTGGGTTACAAACAACGAATATAACCCTCCCACTTAGTTTTTGGAGTTGGTTCATCGACTCTTATAAGTTCGGAAACAGATTTCCTAGTTAGAGAGCGACAGAGCGGACAACTAGAAGAGAATCCTAGATCGACATGTTCAGAGCAGTGTTAGTGCATAAAGGCACAAGGTACATACTCGATCTTTTCCTATTTTCTATTTCGGGAAAGTGCGTGAGGGAAGTGTGAACTTCAACTCACTCGAACACTTGAAAGTTTGAGATTACACATCTTTTTATTTTTCGGCTTGTCTACAAGGAGACCTCCCACTCAAATTTTCAAGAGCATATAGATTTTGAACATATGTGATATAGATATAGTTTTGAAAACATTTTGAAAATTTATTTGATTTGGATGACAAAATATTTTCAAGTTTGAAAGTTAAAACGGTTTTTCAAAATTCAAACTAGTTTTGTAAAAATTCAATTTCAATTAAACTTTCAAAAATCAAAACATTTTAATCTTACACATCATGTTTATAATCATATGAAAAACATTTTTGCTCAAGAAAATTTTCTCATTAGAGTTCTAAAAAACTGGATTCTCAGACAGCCGCGCACCTCGGAGTAAAATCGCCATATCTGGCGGCTCCGATGTCCTTTTGAGCCAAAACCGGTGGCATTGGACACAGCACAGAAAGAGCTTTAATTTGATTCAAGAATCATTAAATTTCGATTTCTGAACAGAGAGTTATTGCGCTTTTAATGCGGGTTTACTCCAGCTCGAAGAAAAAGAAATAAATTAAAGCTTGGTCCTTTTTAGGTGCGAAAAAGAATCAAGTGTAACGGAACGTTTTAAGATGTTGTTTAAAGCTTTTATTTGTGTTTTATTAGCAGGGTAATAACATAGAATAAATGAAATAACAACAAGCATAAAACGATTCAAGTAAAAAATAAGAAACTAGCAAGATATCAAAACTAGTCACAAAATTTTACTCGAAATTTCTCAAACCTTTAAAACACGTTTTTCAATATAAAAAATTAAAAACTTTTAGAACTGATTCTAATGTGTTTTAATAACATCCCAAACTCATAGAAAATCAACATGCTTTTTAATTTAAAGACAAGAGCAATAAATTAAAAAAAAATCTAAGATTACAATTCTAACTTGTCACAAAATTAGTAAACTTTCGAAAACGATTTTCAAGCTCATAATTTTAAAAACATGTACATGCCTATCTTTGACCATAGCTCTGATACCATTTGTTGGAATTGATCTAGGGTTTAAGAAAAAGATTAAATGCTTCGGGAAGCGGCGGAATTTTAAAAATTTTCTTTTCAAGTAAAAACAGTTTTTACTAACCTAGACAAAGAACCAAGTACATGTAATTAAAAACCAATATGAGCTAAGAGTTTACTAACCTTTCTTGAAGCTTGAACTTTGATGAAGCTTGTGGAAAGTTTGCAACGCTCGTCTCCCCTCGCAGCACGTCTCTCTTTCTTTCCTCGGCACCTTGAGCAACCACGAAAGTTTCTATCACTAAATCACTCGAAAAGAAGGAATGCACTTTTAAACACTACGACTTAAGAACGAGTCTCGAAGTCGCAGAGCTAAACACTAGGTCGAGTGAGGACCTAGGTGCCAAGACAAGAAAAAATCGAAAATAAACTAGAGAGAGGGAGAGAGGATTTTCGGCCACAAGTTCTAGAGAGAGAGTCTCTCAAATCTCTTAAACTTGGATGAATGAAATGTGAGGAAATGAGGCTCCTATTTATAGGAGAGGTCTCACCTTCTATAAGGTAGTTTCCTCTTCTATAGAATATCACATATTCATGAGCCAATTACCACTTTTCCCACTTGAGATGCTCGGCCAACATAGGCTTCAATAAGCCTTGGATTTGTTTCCTATTTTGTTCCAAGCCTTGCTTTGTCTCTCTCTTGGCCGAAGTTATGCTTTCCTTCTAGAGGAAATTTGTTTCCTCTTTTTCTTTTGGCAAGTATCTTGATACATTTATGCACAAAATAAACTCTCTTTCCTTGGGTATTATGGGTGTTGTCGGTCGTTTTCGGAAAACCCGAGACACCAAGAAGGCACGTCGCTCAAAGGGCCGATGGTCAGGCCGGAGGTCCTGAAGAGCGGCAAGTCTTCAAGCCTTCGCCCAAACTCTTGACTCTTTGAGTCGAGCCTAGCCCCTCGAGTTGAGACTTGAGCCGGCTCCCCGAGTTGAGCTTCGCTCCTCGAGTTGAGCCTTGAGTCAGTCTCCTCGAGTCGAGCTTTGCTCCTCGAGTCGAGTCACTCTCGTCAAATGGAAACCTTCATATTTCATGTGGCAAGAATGGTATTCAAAGGCTCGCAAGAGCCCGACGAAACGGGCCGTGCGCCGCGCGCGCAGCCGCGCCGGCCAACCAAGCACAGCAGCCTGCGCGCCGCGCCAGACAGGCCGCGCGCCGCGTCAGGCAGACCGCGCGCCGCGCCAAGACGCGCCCGCGCCGCGCGCTCCATGCGCCGCGCATCCTGCGCCGCGTCCAAAGACCCGCGCGCCGCGCTAGATGACCCGCGCGCCGCGCCCCCTGTGCCGCGCGCCGCGCGCCGCGCGTTGTGCGCCGCTCTTTGTGCGCCGCGCGCGCCGTGCGCCTCCAATTAATGCCACGCGCGTTCCTAGTCCCACATGGACGAAAAAGGAGCCTCCTAAGGCCCCCAAACACCTATAAATACCCCCTCCCATTGAGGGGAAATCCATCCCATTCATTCTCAAGGAACTTGAGACTTCTCTCTGCTTCTCTGGATGCCATCCTTGGCCTGAAGCAGATTCTCCACGATTTCTCGTTCTCAGAGATTCTGAAGCGCTTTCCGGGGACTCCCGAGTGCCGCCTCTCTTGATCGAACGATTAATCTTGAGCCCACGAGCGCTCTAACGGTTTTCTACTGAAAATCGCCTACGCGTCTAGCCCCCTAGACGCTTCCGCCATTTCTGACAAGAAATCGCCTACGCGTCCGGCATTTCCAACTAGGAATCGCCTACGCGTCCGGAATCTCCGCCACAACAAGGAACTCTTGACTTAGAGTCTTCCACGTCTCCAAAAGAGAGAGAACACACATTCTCTCTCGCGCTCGCGATCTCCGAAGTCCTGAGACGCCGCCGAGGACTCCTCGCGCCCCGTCTCCTTCGTCGAGTACGCTTCTCCATCAAGGCTCCGCGCCTCATACTGCGTATCACACGCTTGAACTACGTTCTGACCTGATCCCACGCACGGGTACGTAGGCAGCCGACAACCAAGACACGGTCACTCCCCCTCCTCACCCCCTACCTCTCCCGAGAGGCGGGTTGATCGGAGAAAACCCTAGCTCGAGACTATCGAGTTCACACTCTTGGCCCGGGTGCGATCACTTGGTCCGGCCTTGGATCGAACCGCCCGAGGTAATAAATAGTTGTTCATTTTCTTGCGACAACATTTTGGCGCTAGAAGGAGGGGACTTCCCGACCTGTTCAGCCCGAAATCCCTTCTGTTCATCTTCTTCTTTTCTTCTACAAACTCAACTTTCTCGAACTTGAGAAAAGATGAGTACTCAACCACCCGTACGTTCTGAGGGCGTGAACAACCCCGAAAACGTCACTGGGACCAAGAAATACTTCTTGCGCTCCCGAGCGCATGGTGACGAAGAGTCGCTCCATGAAGAGAGCTCGACCCGCTCACCATCTCCATCTCCAGATAGCAGGGACCACCGCATCATGGAGTTGGAGGAGAACGTCCGCCAACTAAAGGCAAAGAACACGAGGTACCACAGCCGACTGGCTGCGAAGCAACCCGCGCATAACGCAATGACCCCCAACGGGGATCCTGAGAACCTCAACGAGGAAAGCCACGACCGTGACCCTGACTATGAGGGTACTTGCGATCCGGAGGATATCGAGACTTCTCTCACGAAGGACGGAGGACTCCCCGCCATGTTTGAAGCCGGTCCTTCGAATCCCCTACCCCGGAAAGGCGACGCGCCGGCTGCTTCTCAAGAGGGAAACTCCCGACGCTCGGCCCTCGACCGACTAGGTCGAAGGGAGAACGTTGAGGAGAGTCAGGGCACGCGGAGAGCGCGCCGTCGCAGACGAAGCCTGCGCCTCCGAACGACCAGCCCAGATCTTAGGGATCACCTCACCGCCCAACGCATCGAGCGTGGCGATGACCTAAGGGAGCGACTAAGCTCTCGGCCAAACATCCCCGCAGCAGCCCTAACTAACGGGAACCGCCGAACGGGTCAAGGGTCAAATGAAAGACGACAGGTGACTCCTCCCGAACAGGGAGTTACTCCGACTACCGGTCTCGATGTGATCACAATGATCCACAATCTTCGAAATGAAGTACGAGATCTCCGAGAACACGGAATAGGCGGAAGTGCCTATGGGGTCGTTGAGGAGAAGTCCTCGCCTTTCACGGCTCAGATATTGGCCGAGGTATGTACGGGAAATTTCAAACTCCCGAACCTCGCTCCATATAATGGAAAAGCAGATCCTGCTTACCACATCCAGCACTATGAAACCTGGATGACGATGCAGGGTGTCACTCCCGGCGCTATGTGCCAAGCTTTTAGTCTTACCCTCGCCGGACCCGGCTTCGAGTGGTTCAAGAACTTAAGGCCGGGAAGCATCCGCTCGTTCAAAGACCTGAAGGACATGTTCCTAGCACGGTTCGCTACGTCTATGGTCCAAAAGAAGACCAAGATGTACCTGTGGTCAATCAGGCAAGAGGATGGCGAGTCTCTTAGACGATACCTCGCCCGATTCACTGAAGAATCGAATAAGGTCGATCGCTTTGACGACAAAGACGCAATCACCGCCATCACTGAAGGCTTGCGCACAAGTGACTTCCTTAAGTCCATCGTCGGCCGTGTCCCTTCTACCATGGCCGAGTTAATGACTCGAGCCAAGACCTTCATGGGAGTCGAAGATTACCTCGATGGTCGCAAGGGCAATGATCAAAGCCCTCACCACCGAGACGAGCCTAGCGACGAGCAAGGAAACTCCCGTAAAAGGCGAAACAGAGGAGGTCAGACTTTTAATAGACGACGTCCGATGCCCCAGAAGCCGCGACTTGCGGAAGACTTTAAGGGCTACTCGTCGTTCACACCGTTGAACACAACGCCGGAGCAAATCCTAGCTTTAGCGCGTGACAAGTTCACTCCCCCGGCTCCAATGAACAAAGATCCCGCGACTCGCGATAGATCTAAATATTGCGAGTTCCATCAGGAATACGGTCACTTGACCTCTGAATGCTATAGTCTTAAAAGGCAGATCGAGGCATTGATCCAACGGGGTGAGCTAAAAGAGTTCGTGTTACGCATGATTAGCGCTGCGGGCCCCACCTCGAACAGACCACAGTCTGGCAGGGGAGGAGGAACAGCCGCTTCTGCTGACCGAACCACGGCTACTGCCAATACCAATCCACAATTCCACATTGTAACCACCATATTGGGAGGTCCACAAGATGGAGATTCGGCCCGACAACGGAAAAAATTCCTGAGGGCCGTGGCTCAAGAAGACGCTGCTATGCACGTCAACCTCACGTATGAAGAACCTCCGTCCGTGCCTCACGAGACGATGCATTTCACCATCAAAGAGGCCAAGCGAGTTGTGCATCCGCACAATGACGCAATTGTGCTCAAAGCCCAAGTAGCTAATAACTTGGTGAAAAGAGTTCTCATCGACAACGGCAGTGCTGCCGACATAATCTTCAAATCCACCCTAGAGCGCATGAAGCTCGGGGGGCTACGCGCAACTCCGACCCAAACGCCTCTATTCGGGTTCACTGGGGAGATAGTCATGACCGAAGGCATCATCGATCTACCGGTCACCTTCGGAACTCCCGGAGGCATTGAAGTCGTTCACATGGTCCCATTCCTAGTGGTCGACCAAGAGTCCCCCTACAACGTAATTGTTGGGCGACCCACGTTGAACCGGCTAAGGGCAATCACTTCAACATACCACCTACTGGTGAAGTTCCCTACCAAGGATGGAATTGGCATCATGGCTGGAGATCAATCCCAAGCCAGAATATGCTACATCCAGGGAATCGATGGAAAAACTGCTAGAAAGACGGTTAACACAATCTCCCAGCTCAGAGATAGCGTCGAGTCGACCAAGGTCCTCCGCGAAGTCCATGAAGACACCTGCATGACACCCAAGTGCAAGATAACGGCGTCTTCATCAGGGACCCCACAGAGTCTACCAGGTCATACATGGACGAGACACCGATCTATCGCCTGTGGAATGCGGAACACTTGAAGAGAGTACTACCACTAGCCAGCGCTCCCCCCATTTTATTTCTTTGCTTTCTAAACATTCAATAAGGCCTACGAGCCAACGTTTTAGGATTTTAAATTTTTTGCAATATTAATAAAGTTCGATGTTTTTCTTTTAAAATCCACTTTATCAAAGATTTTTAATCATCAGGATTACACTTGTAAACCCAAAACTCGGGGGGCTAGTGCCATAGGCAATGGTAAGTACGCTCAAAATTCTCTAGAAAGTACGCTCCAAAAAAAGAAAGCACGCTCCATCAAAACAAAACATCCGAACACAAAACGGGAACAGGCGTGCACGTAAGACGCCTCCGTGGCGCGCCGTAAGACATCCCCGAGATGCAGGCTAAAGACGCCCCCGTGGCGCGCCCAAGAGACATCCCCGAGATGCAGGCTAAAGACGCCCCCGTGGCGCGCCCAAGAGACATCCCAGAGATGCAGGCTAAAGACGCCCCCGTGGCGCGCCCAAGAGACATCCCCGAGATGCAGGCTAAAGACGCCCCCACGGCGCGCCCAAGAGACATCCCCGAGATGCAGGCTAAAGACGCCCCCGCGGCACGCCCAAAAGACATCCCAGAGATGCAGGCTAAAGACGCCCCCGCGGCGCGCCCAAGAGACATCCCAGAGATGCAGGCTAAAGACGCCCCCGCGGCGCGCCCAAGAGACATCCCAGAGATGCAGGCTAAAGACGCCCCCGCGGCGCGCCCAAGAGACATCCCAGAGATGCAGGCTAAAGACGCCTCCGCGGCGCGCCCAAGAGACATCCCAGAGATGCAGGCTAAAGACGCCCCCGCGGCGCGCCCAAGAGACATCCACGAGATGCAGGCTAAAGACGCCCCCGTGGCGCGCCCAAGAGACATCCCAGAGATGAAGGCTAAAGACGCCCCCGTGGCGCGCCCAAGAGACATCCCCGAGATGCAGGCTAAAGACGCCCCCGCGGCGCGCCCAAGAGACATCCCCGAGATGCAGGCTAAAGACGCCCCCGCGGCGCGCCCAAGAGACATCCCAGAGATGCAGGCTAAAGACGTCTCCGCGGCGCGCCCAAGAGACATCCCCGAGATGCAGGCTAAAGCCGTCCCTCGTGACGCACTTAAGACGCCTACATGGCGCACGTAAGACGCGTAAAAGCGCAACCCGTAAGACGCCTACATGGTGCAACCTAAGACGCCTACATGGCGCACGTAAGACGCGTAAAGGCGCAGCCCGTAAGACGCCTACATGGCGCAATATAAGACGCCTACATGGCGCACATAAGACGCCTACATGGCGCACTTAAGACGCCTACATGGGGCACGTAAGACGCCTACGTGACGCACCTAAGACGCCTACATGGCGCACTTAAGACGCCCACATGGCGCAACCAAGTCGTCCCTCGTGACACACCTAAGTAACCTACATGCCGCATCTAGGCCATCCCTCATGACGTGCCTACGATGCCTAAAACAACGCACGCAGCCGTCTCTAATGACGCGCTCTGAGTCACCGCAAGGCGCTGTGTATGATGACTAATCGGAACGCACCTGAACAGCCATACAAGGCGCAACTCATGTCATCTTCACCACCGCCGACTAAGCACAATCACACCCGCCTCTGAGCAAGAACCTCGCTCGGCCTGAACCAGCTGAGACCTCGCTCCTCGAGTTGAGTCATTCTCCTCGAGTCGAGCCTTGCTCCCCAAATCGAACCATTCTCCTCGAGTCGAACTTCACTCCTCGAGTTGAGCCATTCTCCTCGAGTCGAGCTCTGCTCCTCGAGACGAGTCATCCTCCTCGAGTCGAGCTTCGCTCCTCGAGTTGAGCCATTCTCCTCGAGTCGAGCTCTGCTCCTCGAGACGAGTCATCCTCCTCGAGTCGAGCTTCGCTCCTTGAGTTGAGCCATTCTCCTTGAGTCGAGCATCGCTCCTTAAAGTCGAGCCGCTCTCCTTGAATCGAGCCTTCCTCCTCGAGTCAGGACATCCTCCTCAAGTCGAGTCACGCCCTCCTCGAGTCGAGCCATGCTCCTCGAGTCGAGTCACTCTCCTCGAGTCATCCCCCTCGAGTCGAGCATCACCCCTCTCATCAAGTCATTCTCCCCGAGTTGAGTCTTGCTCCTCGAATTGAGTCATACACCTCGAGTCGAGCATCGCTCCTCGAGTAGAGTCATATTCCTTAATGTCCAGCCAGTCTCCTTGAGTCGAGTCTAGCCCCTCGAGTTGAGACTTGAGTCGGCTCCCCGAGTCGAGCCTAGCCCCTCGAGTTGAGACTCGAGTCGGCTCCCCGAGTTGAGCTTCGCTCCTTGAGTTGAGACTTGATTCAGTCTCCTCAAGTCGAGCTTCGCTCCTCGAGTCGAGCATTGAGTCAGTCTCCTCGAGTCGAGCTTCGCTCCTCGAATCGAGCCTTGAGTCAGTCTCTTCGAGTCGAGTCCCACTCCTCGAACAAACGCCTGGAGCGACCTGAAGAACAGGTCAGCCAAGGTAGAGACCCGCGCTCGCGCCTGGGGAATAAGGGCCGACCTTCCGAACGCAGACGAAGAAGCGTCACCAAGGCGGGAATGGCGGATGCCCCGTGAGGCCGACTTATGCTTGATGCGTGGTCAAACTTTTAGCGTTTATCCCCGAGCAGTCGAAGCCCTCCGGTGCGGCAGAGCCTTCCGCCAGGTGCCGCTCCGTCTTCTCGAAGCATCAGCCCGCAGCATCAACCTCCGTCTTCGAGACCTCGGAATGAGCACGCCTTTGCAAAATGCAAAAGTGCAGTCGCCTTCCAAGCTGGCCGAGACGGAAGCCATGATCTTCCCCTAATAGGTCACGATTACACAATCGTCACCCTGCTAGTCACCGTCGAGTCCCATGGACTCCGGGTTGATGATATCATCAAACAAAACGCCATCGAAGATAGACTTGGGCATGACCTCGCCCAAAGATCAATAAGCCGTGACACGCCGGCACGCCTCTACATGAATGCACGCCCTACTTGTGCACGCATATCCCCATTGCTCCGGGGCTAGAGCGACGGACGCCAACGCGCTTGCCTCGCCCACGTCGAGCTACGTCTCCTATCCGCTTGGATCCTCCTCCACGTGTCGATCACACACTCGTGTCAACAAAGACGGAAAAGCGAGAAAGAGCACTTACAATTGTGAGAGTATTCTTTATAATCACAAAGGCTTCGCAACACTGAAGCCCTGGGAAGCATATTTTCCTCAAACACCCGGCGCAAACAACTAAAAGTTCACCGCCCGGGGCCTCCCGAGCAATGAACTTGGGGGGCTAATGTTGTCGGTCGTTTTCGGAAAACCCGAGACGCCAAGAAGGCACGTCGTTCAAAGGGCCGATGGTCAGGCCGGAGGTCCTGAAGAGCGGCAAGTCTTCAAGCCTTCGCCCAAACTCTTGACTCTTTGAGTCGAGCCTAGCCCCTCGAGTTGAGACTTGAGCCGGCTCCCCGAGTTGAGCTTCGCTCCTCGAGTTGAGCCTTGAGTCAGTCTCCTCGAGTCGAGCTTTGCTCCTCGAGTCGAGTCACTCTCGTCAAATGGAAACCTTCATATTTCATGTGGCAAGAATGGTATTCAAAGGCTCGCAAGAGCCTGACGAAACGGGCCGTGCGCCGCGCGCGCAGCCGCGCCGGCCAACCAAGCACAGCAGCCTGCGCGCCGCGCCAGACAGGCCGCGCGCCGCGTCAGGCAGACCGCGCGCCGCGCCAAGACGCGCCCGCGCCGCGCGCTCCATGCGCCGCGCATCCTGCGCCGCGTCCAAAGACCCGCGCGCCACGCTAGATGACCCGCGCGCCGCGCCCCCTGCGCCGCGCGCCGCGCGCCGCGCGTTGTGCGCCGCTCTTTGTGCGCCGCGCGCACCGTGCGCCTCCAATTAATGCCACGCGCGTTCCTAGTCCCACATGGACGAAAAAGGAGCCTCCTAAGGCCCCCAAACACCTATAAATACCCCCTCCCATTGAGGGGAAATCCATCCCATTCATTCTCAAGGAACTTGAGACTTCTCTCTGCTTCTCTGGATGCCATCCTTGGCCTGAAGCAGATTCTCCACGATTTCTCGTTCTCAGAGATTCTGAAGCGCTTTCCGGGGACTCCCGAGTGCCGCCTCTCTTGATCGAACGATTAATCTTGAGCCCACGAGCGCTCTAACGGTTTTCTACTGAAAATCGCCTACGCGTCTAGCCCCCTAGATGCGTCCGCCATTTCTGACAAGAAATCGCCTACGCGTCCGGCATTTCCAACTAGGAATCGCCTACGCGTCCGGAATCTCCACCACAACAAGGAACTCTTGACTTAGAGTCTTCCACGTCTCCAAAAGAGAGAGAACACACATTCTCTCGCGCGCTCGCGATCTCCGAAGTCCTGAGACGCCGCCGAGGACTCCTCGCGCCCCGTCTCCTTCGTCGAGTACGCTTCTCCATCAAGGCTCCGCGCCTCATACTGCGTATCACACGCTTGAACTACGTTCTGACCTGATCCCACGCACGGGTACGTAGGCAGCCGACAACCAAGGCACGGTCACTCCCCCTCCTCACCCCCTACCTCTCCCGAGAGGCGGGTTGATCGGAGAAAACCCTAGCTCGAGACTATCGAGTTCACACTCTTGGCCCGGGTGCGATCACTTGGTCCGGCCTTGGATCGAACCGCCCGAGGTAATAAATAGTTGTTCATTTTCGTGCGACAACAATGGGCGCCTATTCTCATTTAGAAGGAGCTTCTAGAAGCTTCTTCATTTGTTCATGAAAACATGAGAAAAGCCCATTAAGAATTTTCAATAAAATTCTTATGAAATGAAATTAATTCACAAGGCCCAATAATCAAGTTATGGCCGAGTGACATTAAGTCATCAAATGAACTTGTCAAAAAATTTATTGACATTCATTTCATCCTTTGTCTCAAAAGACAAAAATACCCTTTTAACTATTTTCGTTCTTGTTTTGACTTAGCTTCCAGTTTAACTATTCCTATCGATGTGATTCGTGACAGTGACCTCATGGACCCAAATGAACAAAGCTTGAGCCAAACACTTGGACTCAAAAGTTCACAAACCTTTTCCAAGTTTAGCTTAATGCCAACTGACTCCACTAAAGAGCTGACACTGAAAATCTCTCGGTTCAAATGAATTTATTTTCTACTCAAGAATTCGACCTAATTATGATGAGCGGATCCACTGAATATTATCTATGTTTACCCTTCATGAATGTCATCAGCTAGTCGGGATTTACTAAATTACCATTTTACCCTTCTAGCTGTTATTTCCTCAACTCCTTTGTCGCTTGTGAATAAGTTAGAAACAATGTATTGACGAGGAGCTAACAAGTCACATTGTTTCATCCAAAGAGTCAGGACTCAATTTGGACACTGGCCAGTTCATTTATTCACACTCCAAGGAACAAAGCATGAGGTGACATACATTGCATTTCAGCAATCTTGTACATGAATTCCATATCTATGAGAACTTCACAAAGTTACTCATGACATACTCACAACTTAGTACTTCACCAACATGCCTTGTTCGGAATCACATAGTGAGTCCGAACTTTGACTTTCTCAAATGAGAATACTATATTGTCTCATTTCAGGATTAAGGTAAGCATGATGCAATTCATACATAGTGACCTCGAGACACAAGAGGTTAAATGGTTTGTTCTTATATTGTCTCTAGAAGTGTACTGGTCAATTCAGTACCTTCGGAAGATACCTAGAAGAACTATAGAGTCCCAAACTCTCAATGCCTCATAACCAGACATCATAGATTCTTCTAACAATCATATTGAGGTCAATAGTCCTTTGACCCTAAGATTGCGAATATATCGTTTTAAGCAAACTACGAAGAGTTTGTTCATGCAAATCTACATTTGTCTCTTCGTAAGTTGTTAAGTTTGTTTATGGACTAAAAGACTAAGGTTTTATCATAAAGCTTCAAACAAAGAAAGAATGAATGAACGTTTCAACTTTATTAATGAATGAATAGGCAATTACAAGCAAGAGTCTTCATGAGACTTTATTACATCAAATGTACAAAATAAAGACTACAACTCTTCTTGTGGGAACCATTGATAACATAATGTTATCGGCCCGACCTTCGATCGGGACCAATCAGAGGCAAAACAGCGATCTGACTTACCTCGGCCATTGATCGGCCCGTGGGACGGCTCGGCCAAGGGCCGGCCCAATAGCCTCGGCCCTAGACCGAGCTCGGCTATCCACGGCCATCAGTCCGATGGCATCGGCCTCGCGAGCTCGACCTCGGCCTAATGAGCTCGACCTCGGCCTCACGAGCTAGACCTCGGCCTAACGAGCTCGACCTCGGCCTCACGAGCTCGACCTCGGCCTCACGAGCTCGACCTCGGCCTCACGAGCTCGACCTCGGCCTCACGAGCTCGACCTCGGCCTAACGAGCTCGACCTCGGCCTAACGAGCTCGACCTCGGCCTCGCGAGCTCGACCTCGGCCTCATAAGCTCGACCTCGGCCTCACGAGCTCGACCTCGGCCTCACGGGCTCGACCTCGGCCTCACAAGCCCGACCTCGGCCTCACAAGCTCCACCTCGGCCTCACGAGCTCGACCTCGGCCTCACGAGCCTATGCTATCCTCGGCCATCCTATGCTATCCTCGGCCGAGCCTATGCTATCCTCGGCCACCCTAATGCTATCCTCGGCCATCCTATGCTATCCTTGGCCATCCTATGCTATCCTCAGCCGAGCCTATGTTATCCTCGGCCAAGGGGCCCACAAATGACCCCTTGGTCGCCTATAAATACAAGAGGCCCACCCTCTTCAAAAGGTAATCCATTCTTGAGTACTGAAACGCTGCCGAACTCACCTCTCGCTCGTTTCCCTCAAGTCTCGGCCCCTAAACACTTAAACCCTCTTTATCCATCTCAATCCTGCAAATGTTGAGCGTCGGAGAGGTAAACAGGGGCAACCCCCCTGTTTCCCCTTTGTAGTTCACACCTTCCCGCTTGCTTTTTCAGGCGCCTGGACGAAGTAGACATCACTGACAGCTAAGGGACGACTTTGGCCACCAAGTCCGACACGCTCGAGCCCGAACGCGACCACTTGGTCCGGCCTTGGGTCGAACCGTTCGGGGCTCCTAAATCGTTGTCCAAAAACGAGCGACAACAATAGCTATCTCAAAAACAGCCCATAATTAACTGTTACAATTCTGGAAATCCCGTTTTACTGCTGCGAAACACAAACTTTGGAAATTCATAACTCATTCAATACTCAATGAATTTACATGTTCTTGGTCATTTTAGAAAGCCCATATAGTATACTATCCATGAAAAATATCCAAAAATAAGAACTCATATCATATCCGTCTGTCCACGTCGATTTACAGAGGCCGTTCAAACAGTTTTTCTTTTTCACAAATTCGGCCAAATTCAAACCACAGCCAAGAAATCCGAAACCAATCACCAATTTCAAGTCCTCAATATCAATAATCGGGTCCAAAGATCAACTAAACACAATCAATTACTTAGAAATCATGCCGAAATCAAAATCCCCAAATTATGAGCTATAAACCCTAGCTCAAAAATCCTTCCGAGAAAGAGACTTCCTCACCTTATTTTCGTGGAATTAGATTCTCCGGAAACCACTCACTCCTTCCTCGGTGGTCGCTCTTGCTCCGTCGTCCTCGCGACTCCCGGCGACGTCTCTTTTCCTCGGCCTGAAGCGCGCGGTGGAGGATGGGTCACGGCGGCCTCGGCGAGCTCGCGGCGGTGGCGCTCTGCTCGGCGATCGCCTCCAGCATAGACAAAGCCGACGGGGGTCGGCCCACCTTCGCGCGGACTCACCTCGGCGGGTACACCTTCCCCCGGACCGCGCGCGTCCCCGACGACGTCGGGGTCCCCTCTGGCGACGTCTCCGGTGTGCGTACCCTCCTCCACATCGACCAGCCACGCATCGACCGAGCGAAGATCGCCTCCAGCCATCTCAACCGACCTGTTGCCCGAAGGCGATGATGGGGGCGCTATGTTTTGGGTAGCCGTAGGGGATGAGAATTGCGCCCAAAAGTCGTCTAGGTTTACATCTTGATTCCCGAGCATAGGCAAGAGGTCATCTTCAACGGACCCACGCCCCGACAGGTGGTTGGTAGGGTCCATTGGCACGTGTGGCGAGACAAGACAAAAAGTGACCAGAAAAAGAAAAAATAAATAGAAAAAGAGGCTTGAGTCAAACCTTTTCGCGATGGGTCGCTCCGGTAGGCCGACGATGACGGGAATCTTGAGTTTACCGCACGAGCTTGACTCGACGATAAACTCGCGGGGCTAATGTTATCGGCCCGACCTTCGATCAGGACCAATCAGAGGCAAAACAGCGATCAGACTTACCTCGGCCATTGATCGGCCCGTGGGCCGGCTCGGCCAAGGGCCGGCCCAATAGCCTCGGCCCAAGACCGAGCTCGGCTATCCACGGCCATCAGTCCGATGGCCTCGGCCTCGCGAGCTCGACCTCGGCCTAATGAGCTCGACCTCGGCCTCACGAGCTCGACCTCGGCCTAACGAGCTCGACCTCGGCCTCACGAGCTCGACCTCGGCCTCACGAGCTCGACCTCGGCCTCACGAGCTCGACCTCGGCCTAACGAGCTCGACCTCGGCCTCGCGAGATCGACCTCGGCCTCATAAGCTCGACCTCGGCCTCACGAGCTTGACCTCGGCCTCACGGGCTCGACCTCGGCCTCACAAGCCCGACCTCGGCCTCACGAGCTCGACCTCTGCCTCACAAGCTCCACCTCGGCCTCACGAGCTCGACCTCGGCCTCACGAGCCTATGCTATCCTCGGCCATCCTATGCTATCCTCGGCCGAGCCTATGCTATCCTCGGCCACCCTATGCTATCCTTAGCCGAGCCTATGCTATCCTCGGCCATCCTATGCTATCCTCGGCCATCCTATGCTATCCTCAGCCGAGCCTATGTTATCCTCGGCCAAGGGGCCCACCAATGACCCCTTGGTCGCCTATAAATACAAGAGGCCCACCCTCTTCAAAAGGTAATCCATTCTTGAGTACTGAAACGCTGCCGAACTCACCTCTCGCTCGTTTCTCTCAAGTCTCGGCCCCTAAACACTTAAACCCTCTTTATCCATCTCAATCCTGCTAATGTTGAGCGTCGGAGAGGTAAACAGGGGCAACCCCCCTGTTTCCCCTTTGTAGTTCACACCTTTCCGCTTGCTTTTTCAGGTGCCTGGACGAAGTAGACATCACCGACAGCTAATGGACGACTTTGGCCACCAAGTCCGACACGCTCGAGTTCGAACGCGACCACTTGGTCCGGCCTTGGGTCGAACCGTTCGGGGCTCCTAAATCGTTGTCCGAAAACGAGCGACAACAATAGCTATCTCAAAAACAGCCCATAATTCACTGTTACAATTCTGGAAATCCCGTTTTACTGCTGCGAAACACAAACTTTGGAAATTAATAACTCATTCAATACTCAATGAATTTACATGTTCTTGGTCATTTTAGAAAGCCCATATAGTATACTATCCATGAAAAATATCCAAAAATAAGAACTCATATCATATCGGTTTGTCCACGTCGATTTACAGAGGCCGTTCAAACAGTTTTTCTTTTTCACAAATTCGGCCAAATTCAAACCACAACCAAGAAATCCGAAACCAATCACCAATTTCAAGTCCTCAATATCAATAATCGGGTCCAAAGATCAACTAAACACAATCAATTACTTAGAAATCATCCCGAAATCAAAATCCCCAAATTATGAGCTATAAACCCTAGCTCGAAAATCCTTCCGAGAAAGAGACTTCCTCACCTTATTTTCGTGGAATTAGATTCTCCGGAAACCACTCACTCCTTCCTCGGTGGTCGCTCTTGCTCCGTCGTCCTCGCGACTCCCGGCGACGTCTCTTTTCCTCGGCCTGAAGCGCGCGGTGGAGGATGGGTCGCGGCGGCTTAGCTCGCGGCGGTGGCGCTCTGCTCGGCTGGGACGCGGGCGCGGTGGATCTTCCGGCGACGTCTCTTCTCAGCTCCCTCTCTCTCTTTCCCTTTCTCTCTTCTTTCTTTTCTTTCTTTCTTCTCTTTCTCTTTCCCGTGTCCTTTCTTTTCTTTTAAATGCTTTCCATTTTAAAACTGAATGAAATAATGAGGGGGAGAATTGGCCCGCTTAAAATTTTAAACAGTCAGGTGCGAAAGAAAAAAAAAATTTAACGAAATTTTTTGGACTTCTGGTTGACAATCTGATGCGACTAGTCGCACCAGAAAGTCATTTAGATGCGACTTTTAGGTGCGACTAGTCGCACCTGATAGTCATGCGCATCAGAAAACTATATTTATAGTAGTGTCTCGGGTTTTCCGAAAACGACCGACAACACGTATTACTACACGAATCACGAGCAAAAACGTAGATCTTCGCCTATTTCAAGTTGCGCTTATAAGGGTCTTACTCGACTAAGATCTACGCCGAAAAAAATCATTATATTTTAGATTTGAGATTCAAAATCTTAAGAAATATTCAAAATAACTTTGATTAAAGATCGGACAGTACAAAAGCAAGATCTAGGAAATCTAGATTATTAAAACATAATAAAAAGAAAAAGCAAAATATGAAGAAAAAATTAAAATAAAAGCATTTTTTCTTAGATCGAGATTTCTCTATTGGTCGAGACTATCAAAGTTTCTGTATCTCAAGGTGGGCGATGAGACTGAAGATTAAAGGCCCAATTTGTGCTTTTCCGAGGGGCGAATTTTTACCCTAACATACAACAATATATCTCTGTGCTCCAATCCAAACAGTTAAATCGACGATAAATGAAAAACATGTGACGATGAGTTTTACCCAATTTCGAACAAATACATCCTACGTCCTACTTGAAATGTGATTTTACTAACAAAAATTAATCCGAGATTACAAAAATTACAAGTGATCGCAACTTTCTTCTTTCTCTTTTAATTTTTCTCTCAAACTTTTCTACGTTATTTTCCCCCTCTTTTTTTCTCTCATCCCCGCACACATTTTCTTCTCTCTGGGAATGCTCTGTTGCTAGTACTAGACCAGCATATATTTGTCCACGGACCACGGAAAGATCGCACCAAGGGTAGGTATGCTTTGTGGCTAGTACTACACGAGCATTTATTTGTCCACAGAGAGATCGCACCTCTTAATGAAGACCATTCTTTTTTTTAATGTATTTTGCACTCGCGTATTTCATGTATGTGTTACCAAGAAACTATTTAAAATAATCTAATGGTCATTTTCAATGAAAAACTGTAGTTAAATATTTAAATTATAGTTTACTCTATGCTTGAAATAATGTGCATTTATTAATATAAAAGAGAATTTAATATAATTTTATTGACTTACACTAGGACAGATAACACTATTGGATACGACTTTTGTCGTATCCATTGTCGCATCTAATAGTAAAATTGGATGCGACTTTTGATGCGAAAAAGTCGCATCCAATAGTCCGCTTCAAATGACAATGTATGTGACTTGTCGCATCCAAAAGGCCGAACTTTTGGATGCGACTATTTGGATGTGACTTGTCGAATCCATTTGCGTATCCAAACGAATTAGCAGGATTTTATACATTTGGATATCCAAATGTCTACCCGCCATAACGCGGGAACGTATTGGATGCGACTAGTCAAATCCAAAAGTCTTTCCCGAGTTGTGGCGGGCAGAGTATTGGATGCGAATAGTCGCATCCAATTTAGTTTTAATTTTTTTTTTAATTTTAAAAAATTAATATTATACACGTTCGATAACAATAAAGTGTAACATAAAATATTCAATATTATACACGTTTGATAAAAATAAAAATATTTCTTGCGCTCTTGGTACCACTTATCTACCGTGGCTGATCCTCTTCCGCATCTGCCTTGGGATGCGCTGCTGCCTCCTCTTGCCCTGCTGCCCCTAAGACCCTCTCGCGTAAATTCGAACGAAGGTGACGTTTGGTCATCAGCCCTTGTAGCTGGTGGCTGCGTAGTCTAAGGCTTTGGCGTCGAGGGCGACGATTGACCGGGTCTCATGTTCTGTGTGAGCTCAAAATATGTCGCTGCATCTGCTCCATCATGGCATGCTGGGCTTACACCATGGACATCAACTCGCTGATAACTGGATCGTGACGAGTGCGGGAGGACGAACCTGATGACGAGATCGCGTCCTGAGCTACAGAGTGGAGCAAAGCTCCCCTAGGGATCGTGGGACCTATCCCTACTTTCCAGTCTCGACGCTGCCCGAGAACTAAACGCATGGCTGCCTGCTCTACGTCATCGATGTTCACCTCCGCGCCTTCTTCCTCGACTTGCCGTTGAATATCCGCCATTTGACTCTGGATTGGTTCCTTTACAAATGTGATAAAAAAAAACCAATAAATTTTATCAAATACTAATTAATAAATAATTAACATGATCAAATTAATAAGACATTACAATTTACGTAGAGGGCTTTTGCGTCTTCCGTTGTCCAATTCCCTTTATCGTCTTGGTGGTAGTATTGCCACGTCTCTAGTGCGGAGCGCAAGGTCCCATCTTCTATCTTCTGCAAATATTTATAAAAATATACGTAACGGGTTCATATATAACTATTAATATTCCAATTACAATTTTACAAATCAACAACTTATTTGCATCCGACGACGAGCTAAGAAAGATATAGACCCCTGTCGTCTTTTTGTCTTCTTCTTCTTCTGATTTTCTTTGTTGCGTTCAGACGATTTCTACAAAACGTAAATTGAGTTAATTCGAGCTCATAGAGGATATCAATTTCTTTAAAAATATTACCTTAAACTCTTCTGACTCAAACATCTCTATCACCTTCTCCGAATTTGCCTAACTCACACCCTTTGGCGTTTCTTGTTTGGCGAGATCTTTTTTGGCCGCAGAATTATATTATGAACTTTCCTCGATAATTTTGACTTTCCGTTATTGAAAATTCACTTTGCATCATGAATTATAGCAGTGTCAATCTCGGCTCGATACCAATCTACTGAGCGTTCCTCGCCAGTCTCGGGATCTCTGTACACAAAAGTGAACTCACTATGGAGTTCGTCCAAGATAGCGTCGATAGACTGAGATGATACATCTGGCCAGCTAGAAATGTGCATCAGAATCAAGCCGCGTATTGTCGCTCGTTTTTAGATAATTATTTATGAGCCCCAAGCAGTTAGACCCTAGGCCGGACCAAGTGGTCTCGCTTCGGCTGGAACGTGTCGGACTTGGTATCCCAAGTCATCCCTTAGCTGTCAATGGTCCATGAGTTCGTCCAAACACCTGAAACGGAAGAAAGAACTCGTGAACTACAAAGGAAAAACAGAGGGGGTGCCACTGTTTACCTCTCTGATGCTCAACATTAGGAGGATTGAGGTGAAATGTAGAGGGTTTAGTGTTTAGAGGGTCGAAGCTTGAGAGAAATGAATGAAGTACAAGTTCAACAAGTTTCAGTACTCAATTTCGAATTACCTGAATCGAGGGGTTGAGCCTCGTATTTATAGGCGAGCAAGGAGCGTTTGGAGGCCCAGGACCGGTCGAGCGACGACCCAGGGGCGGCCATCGGCCCTGGGCCGGCCATTAGCCGAGTGACGACCCAAGGCCGGCCATTGGCCGAGTGACTGCCCTGGGCCGGCCGAGTGATGACCCAGGGCCGGCCATCGGCTGAGTGATGGCCCTAGGCCAGCCATTGGCTGAGTGACGGCCCTGGGCAAGCCATTGGCCGAGTGAAGGCCCATGGACGGCCAAGTGACGACCCAGGGCTGGCCATTGGGCGAGTGACGGCCCTGGGCTGACCATGCATCGAGTGGAGGCCAAGGGCCAGCCGAGTAACAACCCAGGGCCGGCCATCGGCCGAGTGACGGCCCTGGGCCGGCCATTGGCCAAGTTACTACCTTGGGCCGGCTGAGTGACGACCCATGGCCGGCCATCGGCCGAGTGACAGCCCTGGGGCGACCATCGGCCGAGTGACGACCCTAGACCGGTCGAGTGATGACCCAGGACCGGTCGAGCGAAGACCCAGGGGCGGCCATCGGCCGAGTGACGACCCAGGGCTGGCCATTGGCCGAGATACGGCCCTAGGCTGGTCGAGTGACGACCCTGGGCTGGCCATCAGCTGAGTGATGGCCTTGGGCCGGCCATTGGCCGAGTGACAGCCCAGAGCCGGCCGAGTGACGACCTAGGGCTGGCCCTGGGCCGGCCATTGGGCGAGTGACGGCTCTGGGCCGGCCATCGGTCGAGTGACGGCCTTGGGCCGGCTATCGGCCGAGTGACGGCCCAGGGCCGGCCGAGTAACGACCCAGGGCCGGCCATCGACCGAGTGACCGCCCTGGGCCAGCCATTGGCCAAGTTACTGCCTTTGGCGGCCGAGCGACGACCCATGGCCGGCCATCGGCCGAGTGAGGGCCCGGGGCCGACCATCGGCCGAGTGACGGCCCTAGGCCGGCCATCGACAGAGTGACGGCCCAGGGCCGGCCGAGTAACGACACAGTGCTGGCCATTGGCTGAGTGACGGCCCTGAGCTGGCCATTGCCACTCTCGCAGTCGCTTCACCGGGTCAGGACGGGTCGGTAACATTAGCCCCCCGAGTTTACGGTCGAGTGAAAACTCAATAGTCGCTCCGACGCGCGGACATGGGACAAACACTCTCGAATTCATGAGTGCACCGTACAGAAGCTTTAATGCATCGAGAGGGACGGCTTTGGTGCGTCGCGATGGACTTCTTTGGGGCATCACGAGCGACGGTTTTTGTACGTCGCGAGGGACGGCCTTGGTTGTCTTTCGTTTTAGATGTCTTACGCTCTTGTTACCGGTCGTTTTCGGGACGCCGGAAATTCAAAAACAATTCAAGACCGGCCGGGCTTCGCCGGCCGGAAGCCCAATGGGCCCCGGCAAACCGGGCCCGAGTACCCTGACGCGCACCCAGCCCAGGGGCCACGCACACCCGCGTCCCCGGCCCAGTGGGCCTTAGCGTGCCCTAGCGCGCCTGGCCCGCACGCACCTTGCGCCGCGGGCGTCCCAGCCCGCACGCGCTCCCGCTCCCCGGGCGTTCCGGCCCACGCGCGCTCCCGCGCCTCCGGCCGTCCCGGCCCGCGCGCTCTCCCGCGCTCCCGCGCCCCGGCCGTCTCGGCCTGCGCCCCGGCCGAGCGCCTCTGCTGCCTCGACCGGGCGCCCCTGCTGCCTCGGCCGAGCGCCCCTGCGGCCTCGGCCAGGTGTCCCTGCCGCCTCGGCCGGGTGCCCTTGCTGCCCCGGCCGAGCGTCCCTGCCGCCTCGGCCGGGTGCCCCTGGATCCCCGGCCGAGCGCCCCTGCTGCCTCGGCCGGGTGTTCCTACCGCCTCGGCCGGGTGCCCCTGCTGCCCCGGCCGAGCATCCCTGCTGCCCCGGCCGAGTGTACCTGCTGCCCCGGCCGAGCGCCCCTGCTGCGTCGGCCGGGTGTCCCTGCCGCCTCGCCCGGGTGCCCTTGCTACCCCGGCCGAGCACGCCTGCTGCCGGGCGCTCTTCGCTCCGCTTCAGCAAGCTGGGATGAGAGGCGAGTGTTCTCCTCCGCCAGAGAGTCGCGCTCGCGCTCTGCCCGAACACGCGCCGCTTCGCTAGAAGTAAGCTGGCGGTGCGACGTGTCCAAGGCATCGGATCGAGCATCCAGTTGCCTCCGAAGGTCGGTAACCTAAGTGCGAAAAATCTCCCCCGATTGGGTTGCCAGCTCACAAACTCGCCGTTCTTCGGTGAGCTACCCCGCCATCTTGGCCACCGACACTTGGGCTCCGTCACGCTGATCTCGTGCGATTTGGAGTTCCACCCTGGCCTCACGAAGCTAGTCTCGAAGCGTCTCGGTCTCCGTCCCCAGGTGCGAACCTCGCTCGACCTGAGCCAGCCTAGCTTTCGTCCGAGCAAGCTCCTCCTGGGAAGACCCCAAGCGCCGGATGAAGACATGCAAAATCTTGTCGCTCCGCACGGCCCTCGCGTACGCCTGCAATGACAAAGAAGCAAGGGTTAAAACTAAAACCTACGCTTATGACAAGTAAACAGAAATACTGACCCTCTGAGCGTCGGTAACCCCCGCCTGGAAGAAGGCAATATCGTTCTTCAATACCACGTCCTTCCACCAGGACAGTGGGAATCCCTCGAGGTGGCGGAAGCAATCCCCTCGAGCCTCTATCGCCTCCAGCTCCACCGCCGAGTTCGCCCTCTTGGGCTCGGAACGTTCTTCAGGAGGCGCCGATGTCGAAGCCCTCTTCAAAGAAGCACGGGGCTCTGGTTCAGCTACATAAGCAGTCTCGACACGCTCTCCCCTCG
Source organism: Urtica dioica subsp. dioica (assembly GCF_054948205.1). Lineage (NCBI taxonomy): Eukaryota > Viridiplantae > Streptophyta > Magnoliopsida > Rosales > Urticaceae > Urtica > Urtica dioica. The sequence continues at coordinate 838,737 of NC_142764.1, read as the reverse complement.
CCTTGCGGTCAGCGACCCTAGAGCGGATCTCCGCCATCGACGCAGGGTCCCGAGAAGCGGAAGCCAGCCTCCTAGCTCTCCTCTTTGCAGCTACACAAGGCAAAGCAACGAAGGTCAGGTTCTTGTCGAACAAAAATTTTTAAAAAACCGTAAAAGTTACCTCGAGAAGCTTGAGCGACTGGCTGAACCTCGAGACTCAGAGGCCTGCTCGCCCGGCGCGCCTCCTCGGTGCCCGGGGCAAAGGGTGGGAACCACTCGGTGAGCGCCATCAGCTCGGGGGAACGGAACCGCTCGCCATCCTTGCGGGCCTCCGACATCCCCGATATTTCTCTCACAAAGGGGAGCTCCGCTGCCCCCTCATCTGCTGGAAAGTCGGCCAAACGATCAACGCGAAGGGGCGCCTCGCCAAAGGTGTCCGAGATGACCCACACCCACGCCCGGCTGCTAGGCGGGTCACTATCCTCGAGCAGCCTCACATTGCCCCGGGCACGGGCCATATGAAATCCTGGCTGCCCCGGCACCGGGAAGACGGCAACCAAATTACGGAAGTCGTCCTCAGTCATGGCACGCTGCGTCTGGCAGTGCCACTCCATGAAGCATGTAGCCAACAGGCGGTAGAACGCCGGGCTCATTTGACATGCATGGACCCCTAGTCGGGTCAGGATCTGCTGGACGATCGTTGGGAACTAGAGACGCAACCCGCAGACAAGACTCCCGATCGTCACGGCCGCGTATCCGTCCCTGGGACGAGAGGGCCTGTCCTCGGGGGCAGGTCTAAGCAACCCCACCGAGGGGGGGATGTTATACGTCTCCCAAAGCGTGCTGAAGACTCGGGAAGTGAGCGTGCTCGCGGCATCGATTCCCCTGCAGTCTAAGCCGACGGGGGCAACAGAGTCACCTATTCCGTACATACGAGTCCTCTCCAGTGACCTGGCATAAGTGTAGCCCGAAGCCTCAGCGGACTCGAAAGCCGACCAGGCCGTCGCCAACACTTTCCCGTTACGCTTCTCCTTCCCCCTCGCAGGAGGAGCCTCCAAGTCCTCTTCGGGGCCTTCTGAGCCCGACCCTAGGGGGTCGTCGGAGTAAATCTCGTCCAAGAAAGATTCGGACGGCACTATCGAAAGCCCGGCACCCGAGGCATCTAAATCAGACGCCCAGGGGAGCCCGGTACTCACCGCTGCTTCACCTCGCTGCTTGAGCAAGGGGGCGTCAAAGCACGCCTCGCTGGAAACCAGGTTGATCACCAACCGCGACGAACGCGAGTCCTTGGACCCTTCGTCCTCCCCTTCGGGGCCGCACCTGGTAGGTAGGCCGCTCCCGGGCTCCGCCAGCTCGGCTATCGCCGCGGCATCGGTCTCCAACTCTGCGAGCCATTTGTCGGCCGCACCAGAGTCTTCCTCGACAAAGATGGGAATCCCGTCGAGTTCCTCAAAGGGACCCTTGGCCGCCCCCCCAAAATCTGGGAGAGGGCAGGAAGAGTCAACCTTGGGATCATCAACGTGGGAAACAAGCTCACTCCCCATTAAAAAAGGGTAAAAATGTCGGCTGCCCAGGGGGAATTTCAAACTCAAAGGAATTTTCCAATTACCCGCAGGCTGACAAGTGTGAACAGAAAGGGAGGGGGCCTCTCCAATTTATAGTAGAGGAAGGAGCAAACCCTGTTCCTTCCCCAACCCCCCCCCCCCCTTGCGCGCGCGACACAAGGCCCGGCCCGCGTGCCGGCCTCGCGCGCGCGCCAATCCACCGGCGCCAGGCAGCGAGCGGCCTCGCTGCCCGGCCGGCCCGGTCCGACCCCCCAAGGGTCCGGCCAATAAAAAAAAAGATATGCGTGCGTACGGTCACACATGACCGAAGGTAAAATGACCTCGACACCCTTTCTTTTTTTAAAGTTCACGACTTACGTCCCGTAAGCCGTAAACTTGGGGGGCTAATGTTACCGGTCGTTCACGGGACGCCGGAAATTCAAAAACAATTCAAGACCGGCCGGGCTTCACCGGCCGAAAGCCCAACGGGCCCGAGTGCCCTGACGCACCCACGGCCCGATAGGGCCAGCGCGCGCGCACTCGCACCCCCGGCCCAGGGGCCACGCACACCCGCATCCCCGGACTAGTGGGCCTTAGAGTGCCTGGCCCGCGCGCGCCCTGCGCCCCAGCCGTCCCGGGCCGCGCCCCGGCTGTCCCGGCCCGCGTGCGCTCCCGCGCCCCCAGGCGTCCCGGCCTGCGCGCGCTCCCGTGCCCCAGGCGTCCCGGCCTGCGTGCGCTCCCGTGCCCCAGGCGTCCCGGCCCGTGCGTGCTCCCGTGCCCCCGGCCGTCCCGGCCCTCGCGCGCCCCAACGCCCCGGCCGAGCGCCTCTACTGCCTCGATCGGGCGCCCCTGCTGCCCCGGCCGAGCGTCCCTGCTGCCCCGGCCGAGCGCCCCTGCTGCCTAGGCCGGGTGTCCCTGCCGCCTCGGCCGGGTGCCCTTGCTGCCCCAGCCGAGCGTCCCTGCTGCCCCGGCCGAGCACCCCTGCTGCCTCGGCCGGGTGCCCCTGCTGCCCCGGCCGAGCACGCTTGTTGCGGTGCACGCCACGCCCGGCCAAGTCCCGCGCCCGGCGCGCCCCGCGCCCGTCCAGACGACACGCCATGCGCCCTCCTGGGCGGTGTGCCTCGCGCGCCCCGCTCCCGGCCACCCGATGGGCCTCAAGACGCCGGCCCAAGGCCTCCCTCCAACACTATAAATACCCCCTCCTAGGGGGAGGGAAAACAATCCCAATTCTCACACAACACTCCTCACTCGAGAATTCTCTCCTCTCCCGTACTCTTGTGTTACTTCCAAGAGCGCTCGCTCCTCCTCCCTCGGCTCAGAAATACAAGGACCCCCCTCCACGAGAGGGAGCGCGCTCCTTTTCTGCGACCCGAGCTTCCGCAATACACACTGCTCTCTAGCTTCTTGGCCATTGAGCTAGAACTCCGAGCTACGAGGCAAGCGACCCCTCTAAAGTCTTCACTAGAAGCTACGAGCCGGGTCCTACTCTAAAGCCTTGGATTCTCAAGCTTCCGAGCCCAAGATAGCCCTCAATTCACAAATTGAACTACATTCTGACATGATCCCGACTAAAGGGTACGTAGGCAGCCAACCTTTGGCACGGTCACACCCCCCAAAACACACCTCAGGGTCTGGGGGGTGCAGCTTGGTCTACGAGCTCCCATTTTTGGCCCGGGCACGGTCACTTGGTCCGACCTTGGATCGAACCGCCCGAGGTATCTAATCGTTCTTCATTTTCGTTCGACAACAGCTCTCGACTTACTATCGTAATCGATTTGCACGATTTTGTCGATGCATGTATCATTTTTTTTATTTACCAACGAAGGCGTAATCGATTCGCACGTCTTGCCGATGCACGTCTTATTTTCTCGATTTACCAATGAGGGCGTAATCGATTTGCACGTCTTATTTTCTCGATTTACCAATAAGGGCATAATCGATTCGCACGTCTTGTTGATGCGTGTTTTATTTTCTCGATTTACCAATGAAGGAGTAATCGATTCGCACGTATTGCCGATGCGCGTCATATTTTCTCAATTTACCAATGAGGGCGTAATCGATTTGCACGTCTTCCTAGTGCACGTCTTATTATCTCGATTTACCAATAAGGGCGAAATCGATTCGCACGTCTTGTTGACGCGTGTCTTATTTTCTCGATTTACCAATGAAGGCGTAATCGATTCGCACGTCTTGCCGATGCGCGTCATATTTTCTCAATTTACCAATGAGGGCGTAATCGATTCGCACGTCTACACGATGCGCGTCTTATTTTCTGGATTTACCAATGAGGGCGTAATCGATTTGCACGTCTTGCCGATGCGCGTCTTATTTTCTCGATTTACCAATGTGGGCGTAATCGATTCGCAAGTCTTGTTGATGCGTGTCTTATTTTCTCGATTTACCAATGAGGGTTAATCGATTTGCACGTCTTTTATTTCCCGTGGAGGCCGGAAGACCCGGTTACTCGCCCTGCAGACGTAGGCCTAGAACCCGGTGTCTTCGATTGCCTCTTGGCTTACGACTCGCTGTATCAGGCGGCAAGCGCGACCATACCAAATTATTGTTGTTAATGGTGCCCACAAGAAGAGTAGTTTTGTGTACATTTGATGTAATATAGTCTCATGAAGACTCATGCTTGTAATTGCTTATTCATTAATAAAAAGTTGAAACGTTCATTCAATCTTCCTTGTTTGAAGCTTTATTATAAAACATTAGTCTTTAGTCCATAAACAAACTAAACAACTTACGAAGAGACAAATGTAGATTTGCATGAACAAACTCTTCGTAGTTTGCTTAAAACGATATATTCGCAATCTAAGGGTCAAAGGACTATTGACCTCAGTATGATTGTTAGAAGAATCTATGATGTCTGGTTATGAGGCATTGAGAGTTGGAGACTCTATAGTTCTTCTAGGTATCTCCCGAAGGTACTGAATTGACCAGTGCACTTCTAGAGACAAGATAAGAACAAACCATTTAACCTCTTATGTCTCGAAGTCACTACGTATGAATTGCATTGTGCTTACCTTAATCATGAAATGAGACATGTCATTTCACACCTTAGTATTCTCATTTGAGAAAGTCAGAGTTCGGACTCACTATGTGATTCCGAACATGGCCTATTGGTGAAGTACTAAGTTGTGAGAATGTCATCAGTAACTTTGTGAAGTTCTCATAGATATGGAATTCATGTACAAGATTGCTGAAATGCAATGTATGTCACCTCATGCTTTGTTCCTTGGAGTGTGAATAAATGAACTTGCCAGTGTCCAAATTGAGTCCTGACTCTTTTGGATGGAACAATGTGACTTGTTAGCTCCTCGTCAATACATTGTTTCTAACTTATTCACAAGCGACAAAGGAGTTGAGGAAATAACAGCTAGAAGGGTAAAATGGTAATTCTGTAAATCCCGACTAGCTGATGACATTCATGAAAGGTAAACATAGATAATATTTAGTGGATCCGCTCATCATAATTAGGTTGAATTCTTGAGTAGAAAATAAATTCATTTGAACCGAGAGATTTTCATTGTTAACTCTTTTGTGGAGTCAGTTGGCATTAAGCTAAACTTGGAAAAGGTTTGTGAACTTTTGAGTCCAAGTTTTTAGCTCAAGCTTTGCTCATTTGGGTCCATGAGGTCACTGTCACGAATCACATCGATTAGGAATAGTTAAACTGGAAGCTAAGTCAAAACAATAACGAAAATTATCGAAAGGGTAATTTTGTCTTTTGGACATGGCATGAAATGAATGTCAATAAATTTTTTGACAATGTCATATGATGACATATTATATCACACGGCCATAACATGTTTATTGGGCCTTGTGAATTAATTTCATTTCATAGAATTTTACTAGAAAATTCTTAATGAGCTTTTCTTATGTTGTCATGAACAATTAAAAGAAAACCTAGAAAGCCTTTCTAGAAGGCTTTTGGCCGTCCAACCCAAGTGAATGGGAGACCAAATTTCGTGCAGCCCTTAGTGTGAAAGAGAGTTTATTTTGTGCATTAATGTATGAAGATACTTGCCAAAAGAAAAAGAGGAAACAAATTTCCTCTAGGAGAGTATGACATGGGCGGCCAAGGAAAGCAAAATAGGAAACAAATTTGCTTCTAGATGGCAAGGCTTACACGCCCAAAATGAGAAAAGGAAATAAGGATTATTTCCTCATGAATATGTGATATTCTAAAGAAGAGGAAACTACCTTATTGAAGGTAAAGCCTCTCCTATAAATAGGAACCTTATTCTTCTCATTTGATTCATTCCACACAAGTTAGAGATTGAGAGACTCTCTCTAGACATTGTGGCCGATCCTCTCTCTCCCTCTCATTCAATTTCGTTTTATTGTTTTGGCACCTAGGTCCTCATTTGACCTAGAGTTTAGCTCTGCGACTTCAAGACTCGTTCTTATGTCGTAGTGTTTAAAAGTGCCCACTCACTGATTCCTTTATTTCGAGTGATTTAGTGATAGAAACTTTCGTGGTTGCTCGAGGTGCCGAGGAAAGAAAGAGAGACGTACTGCGAGGGGAGACGAGCGTTGCAAACTTTCCAAAAGCTTCTCAAAGTTCAAGCTTCAAGAAAGGTTAGTAAACTTCTTAGCTCATAATAGTTTTTATTTATATGTACTTGCTCTTTGTCTAGGTTAGTAAAAACTGTTTTTACTTGTAAAAGAAAATTTTTAAAATTCCGCCGCTTATCGAAGCGTTAATTATTTTCTTAAACCCTAGATCGATTCCAACAAATGGTATCAGAGCTATGGTCAAAGATTAGCATGTACATGTATTTAAAATTATGAGCTTGAAAATCGTTTTCGAAAGTTTACTAATTTTGTGACAAGTTAGAATTGTTATCTTAGATTTTTTTTTAATTTATTGCTCTTGCCTTTAAATTAAATATCATGTTGATTTTCTATGAGTTTGGTATGATATTAAAACACATTAGAATCAGTTCTAAAAGTTTTTAATTTTTTATATTGAAAAATGTGTTTTAAAGGTTTGAGAAATTTCGAGTAAAATTTTGTGACTAGTTTTCTTGTCTTACTAGTTTCTTATTTTTACTTGAATCGTTTTATGCTTGTTGTTATTTCTTTTATGCCTTGTTATTACCTTGCTAATAAAACACAAATAAAAGCTTTAACAACCTTCATAAAACGTTCTGTTACACTCGATTCTTTTTCGCACCTAAAAAGGACCAAGCTTTAATTATTTCTTTTTCTTCGAGCTGGAGTAAACCCGCATTAAAGCTCTGTCTGTCCTCTATCCAATTCCACTGGTTTCAGGTCAAAAGGACATCTGAGCCGCCAGTTATGGCGATTTTACTCCGAGGTGCGCGGCTGTTCCGAAACTCCAGTTTTTTAGAATTCCGGATTTTCAGCCCCACTACCATGAGTTATAGAACTCTAATGAGAAAATTTTCTTGAGAAAAATTGTTTTTTATAAGATTATAAACATGATGTGTAAGATTAAAAAGTTTTTATTTTTGAAAGATTAACTGAAATTGAGTTTTTACAAAACTAGTTTGAATTTTGAAAAACCGTTTTCACTTTCAAACTTGAAAATATTTTGTCATCCAAATCAAACAAGTTTTCAAAATATTTTCAAAACTATATCTATATCACATATGTTCAAAATCTATATGCTCTTGAAAAATTTGAGTGGGAGGTCTCCTTGTAGACAAGCCGAAAAATAAAAAGATGTGTAATCTCAAACTTTCAAGTGTTCGAGTGAGTTGAAGCTCACACTTCCCTCATGCACTTTCCCGAAATAGAAAATAGGAAAAGATCGAGTATGTACCTTGTGCCTTTATGCACTAACACTGCTCTGAACATGTCGATCTAGGATTCTATTCTAGTTGTCCACTCTGTCGCTCTCTAACTAGGAAATCTGTTTCCGAACTTATATGAGTCGATGAACCAACTCCAAAAACTAAGTGGGAGGGTTATATTTGTTGTTTGTAACCCACGATGCCCAACACTAATGAAAGAAGCAATTAACGTGGGATTAAGAGCCGCTCTTGCGACCCTCTCTTAAATGGGAGTACTCCTAGGCGTTTTTGCTTCGATCATTGCTCAATGAGCTACGTCCGAGAGTGAGACGATGATGACAAGGCCTCCCCTTGGGGGATTGTTTTTCAAAGTTTATCTTTTGGACTAAGTGGTTGGTTGCACACTTAGGCTCAATCCCTAGTAATCCTCCCTTGAGGCTCTGCGAAAGGATGTGAGTGATCAAACTAATTTAAAAGGTGGTTAGTCAAAATAGATGTATTGACATCTTGGCTAAGCATTAATGATGTGTCATTTACTTATAAATGGAGATTTTTTGCGGCCTTCTCTTGAGGGAGTAAATTATCGTTTGGTTTATAACACCTTTGGAATTTATAAAAGTCTTAATAAAACTTAAATCCTAAACCAAAGACTAATCATAAACTTTTTTCAACTTTTATAAGCAACATGTCTCGCAAACATCTCTCAATCATCCTTTCCTCGAACAAACTCGAAACCTTGAACTACGTTAGATTCGAAACATAACCTCGACATAACCCTTACCAAGCACAAATTGGTACTTACCACCTCGTGTCCTCCTCTGACGAATAATGATTCAACTCAAGAGGACAAAGACGCCATGGCGGCCTGGCTCTGCTCCGATGAGATTGTGAGGTGCTATATCTTAGCATCAATGAACAATGTGTTTCAACAACAACATCGTGACATCGAGACTGCCGCCGACATGCTCACCAATCTCCATGAGATGTTTGGAGGGCAAAGGCGTCAAGCAAGGCAAGAAGCAGTCCGACAATTTATGAACTGTCGCATGAAGGCTAGGACTCCTGTTGGAGACTTTATGATATTGATCATTAGTCATCTGAGTAAAATGGAAATCCTAGGATCTGAGATTGATGGGAAGAACGTCATAGATGTGATATTAGAAACTCTCCCCGCATCTCTTGATACCTCTAAGATGAACTACTCCATTAACAAGCTAGAGTACACTGTTACCAAGCTTATGGAGGAACTTCACACTGCTGTAGGTCTCACTAAGAGAAAGAGGAATCAAGGAGAGGCACATGCTACTGAGCACAAAGCCTCCGCCTCTAGAACTGAGAAGGGACCTTACAAGGCCGATAAAAAGAACTGTCCCGCCTATCTCAAAGCAAAGGAACATAGTATTGTACTAATTACCGAAGCATGCTTAGTAGCTGATAATGTATCAACGTGGATTCTTGACTCCGCTGCTAATAACCATATTTGTTGTTCCTTGAATGGTTTAAAGAAAACCAAAAGCTTAGAGGAAGGCGAGTTCTGTTTCAAATGGGGTGATGGGAGTCTGGTGTCTGCAAAGGCTGTGGGATCCGTGACGCTGTCTTTTGAAGACCGCACTTTAAACTTGAATAATGTTTATTTTGTTCCTACCTTTGGGAAGAACTTAATATCTGTTGCTCGTCTTCGTGAGCAAGATTATTGTCATTAAGAATGGAATTCATATTTCATTTCCTGATAATTCTTTTGTCACTGATGCATGTATGAAGAATGCTTTTTTCTACATCTATCCCACTCAATCTTCACTTTTAGACACAGAAATAGATAATGATCTAATTAGGGAGCCAAAGAGGATCAAACTTTCTGAATCCTCCGATCTAACAAAATCAACATACCTCTGGCACTTGAGACTTGGTCATATCATTCTAGATAGGATTAAGAGACTTGTGAGGGACGGTCCACTCCAAGACTGCAATAGATTCACTACCTACTTGTGAATCCTGCATAGAAGGAAAAATGACTAAGCGACCTTTCTCCGATAAGGGTCGAAGAGCCACTGAGTTGCTGGAACTAATACATTCTGATGTATGTGGTCCGCTCAGCCAACAGGCACGTGGTGGTTACGAATACTTCGTTACCTTCACCGATGATTACTCACGATATGGGTTTGTCTATTTGCTCAAACACAAATCCGAGACCTTTAACGTATTTAAGGTCTTTGGGGCTTTAGTGGAAAAGCAAACTGGCAAAGTGATCAAAACCCTTCGATCTGATCGAGGTGGTGAGTATATGTCTGGAGAGTTCGATGACTTTCTTAAAGAAGAAGGTATCGCTTCTCAGCTTACCGCACCTGGCACACCTCAACAAAACGGAGTGTCAGAGAGAAGAAACCGAACTCTTATGGAGATGGTTAGATCAATGATGAGTTACTCATCACTCCCTCCTTCCTTTTGGGGATATGCACTCGAAACAACCGCTTATATTCTGAACCAAGTTCCGTCCAGGATGATTCCTAGTACTGCTTATGAACGATGGACTGGCCGTAAAGTGAATCTTGGCCGCATCAGAATTTGGGGTTGCCCTGCACACGTGCTAAGGCAAAAGACTAGCAAGTTGGCTAGTAGGTCAGAATTGTGCTTGTTTGTGGGATATCCAAAGGAAACCAAGGGTTTCATCTTCTATAGTCCCGAGGACGATATGACTTTCGTTAGCACGAATGCTCGTTTCCTTGAGGAGGACTTTATGAAGGATGCAAAACCTAGAAGCAAAATTGTTCTTGAAGAAAAGTTGGGTAAGGAAGCTTCTACCTCATCTGTAATAACTGTTCTTACCCCAACTGAAACACAACCTAACTCATCAGAATCTCGTCAAGTAGTACTTAGACGTAGTGGGAGGGCTACTCAAAAGCCTGACAGGTACATGTCTTATGGAGACTCTCTCGTAGCCGTCTCTGACATGGATGATCCTGTTTCCTATAGCCAAGCGATGGCTTGTTCTGAATCAAACCTTTGGCTTGACGCCATGAAAGTTGAAATGCACTCGATGTATGTCAACAAAGTCTGGAAACTTGTAGACCTTCCTGAAGGGATTAAACCTGTAGGGTGTAAGTGGATATACAAGAAGAAAAGGGGTCCTGATGGGAACGTCGAGACGTTCAAAGCACGACTTGTGGCGAAGGGTTATACCCAACAAGAAGGGATTGACTATGAAGAAACCTTCTCGCCAGTCGCGATGCTTAAATCCATCCGCATACTCCTATCCATAGCTGCAGCTCTCGACTATGAGATCTGGCAAATGGATGTCAAGACATCCTTTCTGAATGGCAATCTTGACGAGCGCATTTACATGGCTCAACCAGACGGTTTCGTGGAAGAAGGTCAAGAGACCAAGGTTTGTGAGTAGTTTAAGTCCATTTATGGATTAAAGCAAGCATCTAGGTCATGGTATATCAGATTCGATGAAACTGTGAAAAGCTTCGGCTTTGAACAGTCAATAGATGAGCCTTGTGTTTACAAGTTAATACACGAAGGCAAAGTTGTGTTTCTGGTGCTATATGTCGATGATATACTACTCATTGGTAATGAAGTGGGTAAGTTATCTTAGGTTAAGGTCTGGCTGGCAAAGCAATTCGATATGAAGGATCTAGGAGAAGCCGCGTACATTCTGGGGATCCAAATCTTTCGAGATAGGAAAAACCGGACCCTGTCGCTCTCTCAAGCATCTTATATTGATAAGGTGATGGATCGCTTCTCGATGCAAGACTCCAAGAAGGGTCAAACACCCTTTAGGGATGGAGTTTCACTCTCTAAGGACCAGTCTCCCAAGACTGCACAAGAGATTGAAGACATAAGGAAAATTCCTCTGCCGTAGGAAGCCTTATGTATGCTATGCTTTGCACTAGACCTGACATCTGTTTCGCCGTTAGCATAGTTAGACGTTTCCAATCCGACCCTGGACCCGAGCACTGGATTGCTGTTAAGCATGTTCTTATGTATCTTCGAAGAACTAGGAACTTGATGCTTACATACTAAGGTACTGACCTGACTATGACGGGATATACCGACTCCGATTTTCAAGCAGATAAAGATTCCAGGAAATCCACTTCAGGATCTGTGTTCATCCTTAATGGTGGAGCTGTTGTGTGGAGAAGTATTAAGCAATCTTGCATTGCTGACTCCACAATGGAAGCAGAATATGTGGCTGCTTGTGAAGCATCCAAAGAGGCTGTATGGCTTAGAAAATTCCTTAAGTATTTGGAAGTTGTTCCAAACGTCGACGAGCCCATGACTCTTTATTGTGATAATAGTAGGGCTGTCACTAACTCGAAGGAACCTCGAAGCCATAAGCGCTCTAAGCATATTGAGAGGAAATACCATTTGATTCGAGAGATCGTGCAGCGCGGAGACGTGGAGGTTAAGTAGATCTCTGGCAGATCCATTCACCAAGGCCCTAGCGAACATGGTCTTCGACCAACTTCGAAAGGGATTAGGCATGTAGAACTACTCACATCTTCTTTAAGTCAAGTGGGAGTTTGTTGTCAATGGTTCCCACAAGAAGAGTAGTAGTGTCTATTTGTGTACATTTGATGTAATATAGTCTCATGAAGACTCTTGCTTGTGATTGCTTATTCATTAATAAAAAGTTGAAACGTTCATTCAATCTTCCTTGTTTGAAGCTTTATGATAAAACATTAGTCTTTAGTCCATAAACAAACTAAACAACTTACGAAGAGACAAATGTAGATTTGCATGAACAAACTCTTCGTAGTTTGCTTAAAACGATATATTCGCAATCTAAGGGTCAAAGGACTATTGACCTCAGTATGATTGTTAGAAGAATCTATGATGTCTGGTTATGAGGCATTGAGAGTTGGAGACTCTATAGTTCTTCTAGGTATCTTCTGAAGGTACTGAATTGACCAGTGCACTTCTAGAGACAAGATAAGAACAAACCATTTAACCGCTTATGTCTCGAAGTCACTACTTACCTTAATCCTGAAATGAGACATGCCATTTCACAGCTTAGTATTCTCATTTGAGAAAGTCAGAGTTCGGACTCACTATGTGATTCCGAACACGGCCTATTGGTGAAGTACTAAGTTGTGAGAATGTCATGAGTAACTTTGTGAAGTTCTCATAGATATGGAATTCATGTACAAGATTGTTGAAATGCAATGTATGTCACCTCATGCTTTGTTCCTTGGAGTGTGAATAAATGAAATGGGCAGTGTCCAAATTGAGTCCTGACTCTTTTGGATGAAACAATGTGACTTGTTAGCTCCTCGTCAATACATTGTTTCTAACTTATTCACAAGCGACAAAGGAGTTGAGGACATAACAGCTAGAAGGGTAAAATGGTAATTTAGTAAATCCCGACTAGCTGATGACATTCATGAAGGGTAAATATAGATAATATTCAGTGGATCCGCTCATCATAATTAGGTTGAATTCTTGAGTAGAAAATAAATTCATTTGAACCGAGAGATTTTCAGTGTCAACTATTTAGTGGAGTCAGTTGGCATTAAGCTAAACTTGGAAAAGGTTTGTGAACTTTTGAGTCCAAGTGTTTAGCTTAAGCTTTGTTCATTTGGGTCCATGAGGTCACTGTCACGAATCACATCGATTAGGAATAGTTAAACTGGAAGCTAAGTCAAAACAATAACGAAAATTGTCGAAAGGGTAATTTTGTCTTTTTGGACATGGCATGAAATGAATGTCAATAAATTTTTTGACAATGTCATATGATGACATATTATATCACACGGCCATAACATGTTTATTGGGCCTTGTGAATTAATTTCATTTCATAGAATTTTACTAGAAAATTCTTAATGGGCTTTTTTTATGTTGTCATGAACAATTAAAAGAAAACCTAGAAAGCCTTTCTAGAAGGCTTTTGGCCGTCCAACCCAAGTGAATGGGAGACCAAATTTCGTGCAGCCCTTAGTGTGAAAGAGAGTTTATTTTGTGCATTAATGTATGAAGATACTTGCCAAAAGAAAAAGAGGAAACAAATTTCCTCTAGGAGAGTATGACATGGGCGGCCAAGGCAAGCAAAATAGGAAACAAATTTGCTTCTAGATGGCAAGGCTTACACTCCCAAAATAAGAAAAGGAAATAAGGATTATTTCCTCATGAATATGTGATATTCTAAAGAAGAGGAAACTACCTTATTGAAGGTAAAGCCTCTCCTATAAATAGGAGCCTTATTCTTCTCATTTGATTCATTCCACACAAGTTAGAGATTGAGAGACTCTCTCTCTAGACATTGTGGCCGATCCTCTCTCTCCCTCTCTTCAATTTCGTTTTATTATTTTGGCACCTAGGTCCTCATTTGACCTAGAGTTTTGCTCTGCGACTTCAAGACTCGTTCTTAAGTCGTAGTGTTTAAAAGTGCCCACTCACTTATTCCTTTATTTCGAGTGATTTAGTGATAGAAACTTTCGTGGTTGCTCGAGGTGCCGAGGAAAGAAAGAGAGACGTGTTGCGAGGGGAGACGAGCGTTGCAAACTTTCCAAAAGCTTCTCAAAGTTCAAGCTTCAAGAAAGGTTAGTAAACTTCTTAGCTCATAATAGTTTTTATTTATATGTACTTGCTCTTTGTCTAGGTTAGTAAAAACTGTTTTTACTTGTAAAAGAAAATTTTTAAAATTCCGTCGCTTACCGAAGCGTTAATTATTTTCTTAAACCCTAGATCGATTCCAACAATTATGAGCGTGGCACCCTTGGGTGCGCGTGTCACGTGACATGCGGGGTAAGGTAGACTTGATCCCCCGGCGAGTGTGGCACCTTAGTGCGCTGGTCGCGTTTTCGGGTTGAGTCTCTTGGGTCGAGTCTTGTGACCTTGTGAGCGTCGCACCATGGAGCGCGTGTTACGTTTGGGGACTCAATTGGCCCATTCTTCCTCTCACGAGAGTGTCGTGGAGAAAATTTTGGTTCGCCGTTAGGGGCGACTTAAGCACGTTATTAGGGACGGCTTTTCTGGTGCTTGTAGGAGAGCATGTAGATTTATCATCGAGTCTTGTGAGTCTATCGTTGATTGGTGACTCAAGAAGTCGTGCATGTTTCATACGAGGACTTGTAAGTCGACTCATGGGCTTGTGACTCAACTCGGGGAGTCATGCGTATTCAACACGAGGACTTGTCATCCAATTCGTGGACTCGGAACTCGACTCCAGGAGTGAGCTCAACTCGAGGAGTTACGCGTAGAGTCGACACGAGGACTAGTTGGTCGGCTCGTGGATTCGGGACTCGATTCGAGGAATGAACTTGAGTCGATGAGTTATGCGCTGTTGTCAATAGTGCCCACAAGAAGAGTTGTAGTCTTTATTTTGAACATTTGATGTAATAAAGTCTCATGAAGACTCTTGCTTGTAATTGCCTATTCATTCATTAATAAAGTTGAAACGTTCATTCAATCTTCCTTGTCTGAAGCTTTATGATAAAACCATAGTCTTTTAGTCCATAAACAAACTTAACAACTTACGAAGAGACAAATGTAGATTTGCATGAACAAACTCTTTGTAGTTTGCTTAAAACGATATATTCGCAATCTTAGGGTCAAAGGACTATTGACCTCAGTATGATTGTTAGAAGAATCTATGATGTCTGGTTATGAGGCATTGAGAGTTAGGAACTCTATAGTTCTTCTAGGTACTGAATTGACCAGTGCACTTCTAGAGACAAGATAAGAACAAACCATTTAACCTCTTATGTCTCGAAGTCACTATGTATGAATTGCATCATGCTTACCTTAATCCTGAAATGAGACATGCCATTTCACACCTTAGTATTCTCATTTGAGAAAGTCAAAGTTCGGACTCACTATGTGATTCCGAACAAGGCCTATTGGTGAAGTACTAAGTTGTGAGTCTGTCATGAGTAACTTTGTGAAGTTCTCATAGATATGGAATTCATGTACAAGATTGCTGAAATGCAATGTATGTCACCTCATGCTTTGTTCCTTGGAGTGTGAATAAATGAACTGGCCAGTGTCCAAATTGAGTCTTGACTCTTTTGGATGAAACAATGTGACTTGTTAGCTCCTCGTCAATACATTGTTTCTAACTTATTCACAAGCGACAAAGGAGTTGAGGAAATAACAGCTAGAAGGGTAAAATGGTAATTTAGTAAATCCCGACTAGCTGATGACATTCATGAAGGGTAAACATAGATAATATTCAGTGGATCCGCTCATCATAATTAGGTCGAATTCTTGAGTAGAAAATAAATTCATTTGAACCGAGAGATTTTCAGTGTCAGCTCTTTAGTGGAGTCAGTTGGCATTAAGCTAAACTTGGAAAAGGTTTGTGAACTTTTGAGTCCAAGTGTTTAGCTAAAGCTTTGTTCATTTGGGTCCATGAGGTCACTGTCACGAATCACATCGATAGGAATAGTTAAACTGGAAGCTAAGCCAAAACAAGAACGAAAATAGTTAAAAGGGTATTTTTGTCTTTTGAGACAAAGGATGAAATGAATGTCAATAAATTTTTTGACAAGGTCATTTTATGACATGTTTCACTCGGCCATGACTTGATCATTGGGCCTTGTGAGTTAATTTCATTTCATAAGAATTTTATTGAAAATTCTTAATGGGCCTTTTTCATGTTCTCATGAATAAATGAAGAAGCTTCTAGAAGCTCCTTCTAGAAGTGAAATGGGCGCCCATAATACCCAAGGAAAGAGAGTTTATTTTGTGCATAAATGTATTTAGATACTTGCCAAAAGAAAAAGAGGAAACAAATTTCCCACACATGCTTGTAGGAAATTCGGCCAAGTGAGAAAAGGGAAAGCCAAGGAACAAAAAAGGAAACAAATCCTAGCCTCTAGGAGGCAGCCTTGGGCGCCCAACATGGAATGGGAAATAAAGGATTTTTGCTCATGAATATGTGATATTCTATAGAAGAGGAAACTACCTTATTGAAGGTAAAACCTCTCCTATAAATAGGAGCCCCATTCCTCACAATTCATTCATCCAAGTTTAAGAGATTTGAGAGACTCTCTCTCTAGAACTTGGCCGAAGTCCACTTCTCTCTCTCTCTAGTTTATTTTCGGTTTTCTCTTGTCTTGGCACCTAGGTCCTCACTCGACCTAGTCTTTAGCTCTGCGACTTCGAGACTCGTTCTCAAGTCGTAGTGTTTAAAAGTGCCCACTCACTAATTCCTTCTTTTCGAGTGATTTAGTGATAGAAACTTTCGTGGTTGCTCGAGGTGCCGAGGAAAGAAAAGAGAGACGTGCTGCGAGGGGAGACGAACGTTGCCAACCATCCAAAGGCTCATCAACGTTCAAGCATCAAAAAGGTTAGTAACTTTTAAAGCTCATATTAGTTTTTATTTACATGCATATGCTCTTGTCTAGGTTAGTAAAAACTAGTTTTACTTAAAAAGAAAATTTTTAAAATTCCGCCGCTTTGCGAAGCGTTTAATCTTTTTCTTAAACCCTAGATCGATTCCAACAAATGGTATCAGAGCTATGGTCAAAGGAATGCATGTGCATGTTTTTTAAATTATGAGCTTGAAAATCGTTTTCGAAAGTTTACTAATTTTGTGACAAGTTAGAATTGTAATCTTAGATTTTTTTTTAATTTATTGCTCTTGTCTTTAAATTAAAAAGCATGTTGATTTTCTATGAGTTTGGGATGATGTTAAAACACATTAGAATCAGTTCTAAAAGTTTTTAATTTTTTATATTGAAAAACGTGTTTTAAAGGTTTGAGAATTTTCGAGTAAATTTTGTGACTAGTTTTATTTTCTTACTAGTTCCGTTTATTTACTTGAATCGTTTTATGCATGTTGTTTTTTCTTTTATTCTATGTTGTTACCCTGCTAATAAAACACAAATAAAAGCTTTAAACAACCTCATAAAACGTTCCGTTACACTCGATTCTTTTTCGCACCTAAAAGGACAAAGCTTTAATTTATTTCTTTTTCTTCGAGCTGGAATGTAAACCCGCATTAAAAGCGGCATAACTCTCTGCTCAGAAATCGAAATTTAATGATTCTTGAATCAAATTAAAGCTCTGTCTGTCCTCTGTCCAATGCCACCGGTTTCGGCTCAAAAGGACATCGGAGCCGCCAGTTATGGCGATTTTACTCCGAGGTGCGCGGCTGTCTGAAACTCCGTTTTTTTAGAAATCCGGATTTTCAAACCCCACTACCATGAGTTATAGAACTCTAATGAGAAAACTTTCTTGAGCAAAAATGTTTTTCATATGATTATAAACATGATGTGTAAAGATTAAAAGTTTTGTTTTTTGAAAGATTAATTGAAATTGAATTTTTACAAAACTAGTTTGAATTTTGAAAAACCGTTTTCACTTTCAAACTTGAAAATATTTTGTCATCCAAATCAAATAAATTTTCAAAATGTTTTCAAAACTATATCTATATCACATATGTTCAAAATCTATATGCTCTTGAAATTTTGAGTGGGAGGTCTCTTTGTAGACAAAACCGAAAAATAAAAAGATGTGTAATCTCAAACTTTCAAGTGTTCGAGTGAGTTGAAGTTCACACTTCCCTCACGCACTTTCCCGAAATAGAAAATAGGAAAAGATCGAGTATGTCCCTTGTGCCTTTATGCACTAATACTGCTCTGAACATGTCGATCTAGGATTCTCTTCTAGTTGTCCGCTCCGTCGCTCTCTAACTAGGAAATCTGTTTCCGAACTTAAAAGAGTCGATGAACCAACTCCAAAAACTAAGTGGGAGGGTTATACTCGTTGTTTGTAACCCGCGATCCCCAACACTAGTGACAGATGCAATAACGTGGGACTAAGAGCCGCTCTTGCGACCCTCACTTAAATGTGAGTACTCCAAGGCGTTATTGCTTCGATCATTGCTCAATGAGCTACGTCCGAGAGTGATGCAATGATGGCAAGGCCTCCCCTTGGGGGATTGTTTTTCAAAGCTGATCTTTTGGACTAAGTGGTTGGTTGCACACTTAGGCTCAATCCCTAGTATCCTTCCTTAAGGCTCTGCGAAAGGATATGAGTGATCAAACCAATTTACAAGGTGGCTAGTCGAAATGATGTACTGACATCTTGGCTTAGCATTAATGATGTGTCATTTACTTATAAAAGGAGATTTTTTGCGGCCTTCTCTTGAGGGAGTAAATTATCGTTTGGTTTATAACACCTTTGGGTTTTACAAAAGTCTTAATAAAACTTAAATCCTAAACCAAAGACTAATCATAAACTTGTTTCAACTGTTATAGGCAATATGTCTCTCAACCCTCTCTCAACAATTCTTTCCTCGAATAAACTCGAAGGCGACAATTACGTCGACTGGAAACGTAACCTCGACATAGTCCTTACTGTCGACAAGCACAAATGGGTTCTCACCACCCCCTGTCCTCAAACGAATGATGATTCGACGCAAGAGGAGAAAGACGTCCTGGCGGCCTGGCTTCGATCCGATGAGATTGCGAGATGCTATATTTTGGCATCGATGAACAATGTGTTGCAACAACAACATCGTGATTTCGAAACTGCCACCGATATGCTCTACAATCTCCATGAGATGTTTGGAGGGCAAGGACGTCAAGCTAGGCAACAAGCGGTCCGACAATTCATGAACTGTCGTATGAAGGCTGGAACTCCCGTTAGAGATCATATGATGCTGATCATTAGCTATCTCAACGAGATGGAGATTCTTGGATCTGAGATTGATGGGGAGACCAAAATAGATATGATCTTGGAAACTCTCCCCGAAACCTTTGATACCTTCAAATTGAACTATTCCATGAACAAGCTGGAGTACACTGTTACCGAGCTCATGAAGGAACTTCAAACCGCTGAGGCACTCACTAAGAAAAAGAGGGCTCAAGGAGAAGTACATGCTACTGCCTCCACCTCTGGATCTAAGAAGAGACCTCGCAACGCCGAGAAAAAGAACCAACCTAAGGTTCAAACGAAGAAGAAGGCGCCAAAGGCTCCGAAGGTGGACAAGTCTAAAGACAAGTGCCACCACTGCAACGAGCCTGGTCACTGGCGTAGGAACTGTCCCGCCTACCTCAAAACCAAAGCTAAAGGTATTGTACTTGTTACTGAAGCCTGTTTAGTAGCTGATAATGTATCATCGTGGATTATTGACTCCGCTGCTACTAACCATATTTGCTGCTCCTTGACTGGTTTTAGGAAAAGCAAAAGCTTAGAGGATGGCGACTTCTGCTTCAAGTGGGGTGATGAGAGCGTGGTGTCTGCGAAGGCTGTGGGATCCGTGACGCTATCTTTTGAAGATCGAACTTTAAATTTGAATAATGTTTATTATGTTCCTTCCTTTGGGAAAAACCTAGTATCTGTTGCTCAACTTTTCGAGCAAGATTATTATTTAAAGTTTATAAAGAATGGAATTCGTATTTCTTTTTCTAATTCTTTCGTCACTGATGCATGTATGAAGAATGGTCTTTTTTACATCTATCCCACTCAACCTTCTCTCTTAGACACCGAAATAGATAACGATCTAATTAGGGAGCCAAAGAGGATCAAACTTTCTGAATCCTCCGATCTAACAAAATCAACATACCTCTGGCACTTAAGACTTGGTCATATCAGTCTAGATAGGATTAAGAGACTTGTGAGGGATGGTCCACTCCAAGCCTCTGCAATAGGTTCACTACCTACTTGTGAATCCTGCATAGAAGGAAAAATGACTAAGCGACCTTTCTCCGATAAGGGTCGAAGAGCCACTGAGTTGCTGGAACTAATACATTCTGATGTATGTGGTCCACTCAACCAACAGGCACGTGGAGGATACGAATACTTCGTTACCTTCACTGATGATTACTCAAGATATGGGTTTGTCTATTTGCTTAAACACAAATCCGAGACCTTTAACGTATTTAAGGTCTTTAGGGCTTTAATGGAAAAGCAAACTGGCAAAGTGATCAAAACCCTTCGATCTGATCGAGGTGGTGAGTATATGTCTGGAGAGTTCGATGACTTTCTTAAAGAAGAAGGTATCGCTTCTCAGCTTACCGCGCCTGGCACACCTCAACAAAACGGAGTGTCAGAGAGAAGAAACCGAACTCTTATGGAGATGGTTAGATCAATGATGAGTTACTCATCACTCCCGCTTTCCTTTTGGGGATATGCCCTCGAAACAGCCGCTTATATTCTGAACCAAGTTCCGTCCAAAACGGTTCCTGGTACTCCTTATGAACGATGGACTGGCCGTAAAGTGAATCTTGGCCGCATCCGAATTTGGGGTTGCCCTGCACACGTGCTAAGGCAAAAGACTAGCAAGTTGGCTAGTAGGTCAGAATTGTGCCTGTTTGTAGGATATCCGAAGGAAACCAAAGGTTTTACTTTCTATAGTCCCGAGGACGATAAGACTTTCGTTAGCACGAATGCTCGTTTCCTCGAGGAGGACTTTATGAAGGATGCGAAACCTAGAAGCAAAATTGTGCTTGAAGAAAAGTTGGGTGAGAAAGCTTCTACCTCATCTGTAAGAACTGTTCTTACCCCAACTGAAACACAACCTAACTCATCAGAATCTCGTCAAGTAGTACTTCGACGTAGTGGGAGGGCTACTCAAAAGCCTGACAGGTACATGTCTTATGGAGACTCTCTTGTAGCCGTCTCTGACATGGATGATCCTGTTTCCTATAGCCAAGCAATGGCTTGTTCTGAATCAAACCTTTGGCTTGACGCCATGAAAGTTGAGATGCACTCGATGTATGTCAACAAAGTCTGGAAACTTGTAGACCTTCCTGAAGGGATTAAACCCGTAGGGTGTAAGTGGATATACAAGAAGAAAAGGGGTCCTGATGGGAACGTTGAGACGTTCAAAGCACGACTTGTGGCGAAGGGTTATACCCAACAAGAAGGGATTGACTATGAAGAAACCTTCTCGCCAGTCGCGATGCTTAAATCCATCCGCATACTCCTATCCATAGCTGCAGCTCTCGACTATGAGATCTGGCAAATGGATGTCAAGACAGCTTTTCTGAATGGCAATCTTGACGAGCGCATTTACATGGCTCAACCAGACGGTTTCGTGGATAAAGGTCAAGAGACCAAGGTTTGTGAGTTGCTTAAATCCATTTATGGACTAAAGCAAGCATCTAGGTCATGGAACATTAGATTCGATGAAACTGTAAAGAGCTTCGGCTTTGAACAGTCAATAGATGAGCCTTGTGTTTACAAGTTAATACACGAAGGCAAAGTTGTGTTTCTGGTACTATATGTCGATGATATACTACTCATTGGTAATGACGTGGGTAAGTTATCTGAGGTTAAGGTCTGGCTAGCAAAGCAATTCGATATGAAGGATCTAGGAGAAGCCGCATACATTCTGGGAATCCAAATCTTTCGAGATAGGAAAAACCGGACCCTGTCGCTCTCTCAAGCATCTTATATTGATAAGGTGATGGATCGCTTCTCGATGCAAGACTGCAAGAGGGGTCAAACACCCTTTAGGCATGGAGTTTCACTCTCTAAGGACCAGTCTCCCAAGACTGCACAAGAGATTGAAGACATGAGGAAAATTCCTTACGCCTCTTCCGTAGGAAGCCTCATGTATGCTATGCTTTGCACCCGACCTGATATATGTTTCGCCGTTGGCGTAGTTAGTCGTTTCCAATCCAACCCTGGACCCGAGCACTGGATTGCTGTTAAGCATGTTCTTAAGTATCTTCGAAGAACTAGGAACTTGATGCTTACATACTCAGGTACTGACCTGACTATGACGGGATATACCGACTCCGATTTTCAAGCGGATAAGGATTCCAGGAAATCCACTTCGGGATCTGTGTTCATCCTTAATGGTGGAGCTGTTGTGTGGAGAAGTATTAAGCAATCTTGCATTGCTGACTCCACAATGGAAGCAGAATATGTGGCTGCTTGTGAAGCATCCAAAGAGGCTGTATGGCTTAGAAAGTTCCTTAAGTATTTGGAAGTTGTTCCAAACGTCGACGAGCCCATGACCCTTTATTGTGATAATAGTGGGGCTGTCGCTAACTCAAAGGAACCTAGAAGCCATAAGCGCTCTAAGCATATTGAGAGGAAATACCATTTGATTCGAGAGATCGTGCAGCGCGGAGACGTGGAAGTGAAGAAGATCTCAACGGTGGACAACCTCGCAGATCCATTCACCAAGGCCCTAGCGAACAAGGTCTTCGACCAACATCGTGAGGGATTAGGCATGAAGGACTACACACACCTTCTTTGAGTCAAGTGGGAGTTTGTTGTCAATAGTGCCCACAAGAAGAGTTGTAGTCTTTATTTTGAACATTTGATGTAATAAAGTCTCATGAAGACTCTTGCTTGTAATTGCCTATTCATTCATTAATAAAGTTGAAACGTTCATTCAATCTTCCTTGTCTGAAGCTTTATGATAAAACCATAGTCTTTTAGTCCATAAACAAACTTAACAACTTACGAAGAGACAAATGTAGATTTGCATGAACAAACTCTTTGTAGTTTGCTTAAAACGATATATTCGCAATCTTAGGGTCAAAGGACTATTGACCTCAGTATGATTGTTAGAAGAATCTATGATGTCTGGTTATGAGGCATTGAGAGTTAGGAACTCTATAGTTCTTCTAGGTACTGAATTGACCAGTGCACTTCTAGAGACAAGATAAGAACAAACCATTTAACCTCTTATGTCTCGAAGTCACTATGTATGAATTGCATCATGCTTACCTTAATCCTGAAATGAGACATGCCATTTCACACCTTAGTATTCTCATTTGAGAAAGTCAAAGTTCGGACTCACTATGTGATTCCGAACAAGGCCTATTGGTGAAGTACTAAGTTGTGAGTCTGTCATGAGTAACTTTGTGAAGTTCTCATAGATATGGAATTCATGTACAAGATTGCTGAAATGCAATGTATGTCACCTCATGCTTTGTTCCTTGGAGTGTGAATAAATGAACTGGCCAGTGTCCAAATTGAGTCTTGACTCTTTTGGATGAAACAATGTGACTTGTTAGCTCCTCGTCAATACATTGTTTCTAACTTATTCACAAGCGACAAAGGAGTTGAGGAAATAACAGCTAGAAGGGTAAAATGGTAATTTAGTAAATCCCGACTAGCTGATGACATTCATGAAGGGTAAACATAGATAATATTCAGTGGATCCGCTCATCATAATTAGGTCGAATTCTTGAGTAGAAAATAAATTCATTTGAACCGAGAGATTTTCAGTGTCAGCTCTTTAGTGGAGTCAGTTGGCATTAAGCTAAACTTGGAAAAGGTTTGTGAACTTTTGAGTCCAAGTGTTTAGCTAAAGCTTTGTTCATTTGGGTCCATGAGGTCACTGTCACGAATCACATCGATAGGAATAGTTAAACTGGAAGCTAAGCCAAAACAAGAACGAAAATAGTTAAAAGGGTATTTTTGTCTTTTGAGACAAAGGATGAAATGAATGTCAATAAATTTTTTGACAAGGTCATTTTATGACATGTTTCACTCGGCCATGACTTGATCATTGGGCCTTGTGAATTAATTTCATTTCATAAGAATTTTATTGAAAATTCTTAATGGGCCTTTTTCATGTTCTCATGAATAAATGAAGAAGCTTCTAGAAGCTCCTTCTAGAAGTGAAATGGGCGCCCATAATACCCAAGGAAAGAGAGTTTATTTTGTGCATAAATGTATTTAGATACTTGCCAAAAGAAAAAGAGGAAACAAATTTCCCACACATGCTTGTAGGAAATTCGGCCAAGTGAGAAAAGGGAAAGCCAAGGAACAAAAAAGGAAACAAATCCTAGCCTCTAGGAGGCAGCCTTGGGCGCCCAACATGGAATGGGAAATAAAGGATTTTTGCTCATGAATATGTGATATTCTATAGAAGAGGAAACTACCTTATTGAAGGTAAAACCTCTCCTATAAATAGGAGCCCCATTCCTCACAATTCATTCATCCAAGTTTAAGAGATTTGAGAGACTCTCTCTCTAGAACTTGGCCGAAGTCCTCTTCTCTCTCTCTCTAGTTTATTTTCGGTTTTCTCTTGTCTTGGCACCTAGGTCCTCACTCGACCTAGTCTTTAGCTCTGCGACTTCGAGACTCGTTCTCAAGTCGTAGTGTTTAAAAGTGCCCACTCACTAATTCCTTCTTTTCGAGTGATTTAGTGATAGAAACTTTCGTGGTTGCTCGAGGTGCCGAGGAAAGAAAAGAGAGACGTGCTGCGAGGGGAGACGAACGTTGCCAACCATCCAAAGGCTCATCAACGTTCAAGCATCAAAAAGGTTAGTAACTTTTAAAGCTCATATTAGTTTTTATTTACATGCATATGCTCTTGTCTAGGTTAGTAAAAACTAGTTTTACTTAAAAAGAAAATTTTTAAAATTCCGCCGCTTTGCGAAGCGTTTAATCTTTTTCTTAAACCCTAGATCGATTCCAACATGCGCAAAGTCGACGCGAGGACTTGTCAGTTGACTCGCGAATCGAAACATGACTCGAGGAGTGAACACAACTCGAGGAGTTACGTGTGGAGTCAACACGAGGAATTGTCAGTCGACTCGTGGATCGGGACTCGACTCGAGGAGCAAACTCAACTCGAGGATTTATGCGCAAAGTCGACACGAGGACTAGTCAATCGACTCATGGATCGGGACTCGACCCGAGGAGCGAACTCAACACGAGGAGTTACGCGTAAAGTCGACGCGAGGACTTGTTAGTCGACTCACGAATCGAAACTTGACTCGAGGAGTGAACTAAACTCGAGGAGTTATGCGTAAAATCGACGCGAGAACTTGTCAGTCGACTCACGAATCGAAACTCGACTCGAGGAGTGAACTCAACTCGAGGAGTTATGCGTAGAGTTGACACGAGGACTTGTCAGTCAATTTGTTGACTTGCGAATCGACTCGAGTAGTGAACTCAACTCGAGGAGTTTTGCGTAGAGTTCTCACGAGGACTAGTTAGTTGACTTATGGACTCAGGACTCGACTCGAGGAGTGAACTCAACTCTAGGGGTTACGCGCAAAGTCGACACGATGACTAGTCAGTCGACTCGTGGATCGGGACTCAACTCGAGGAGTGAACTAAACTCGAGGAGTTATGCGTAAAGTCGACGTGAGGACTTGTTAATCGAGTCACGAATCGAAACATGACTCGAGGAGTGAACTAAACTCGAGGAGTTATGCGTAAACTCGACGCGAGAACTTGTCAGTCGACTCGCAAATTGAAACTCGACTCGAGTAGTGAACTCAACTCGAGGAGTTCTGCGAAGAGTCGACACGAGGACTTGTCAGCCAATTTGTTGACTTGCGACTCGACTCAAGTAGTGAACTCAACTCGAGAAGTTATGCATAGAGTTGACACGAGGACTAGTTAGTCGACTCGTGGACTTAGGACTCGACTCGAGGACTGAATTAAACTCGAGGAGTTACGCGCGAAGTCTACACGAGGACAAGTTAGTCGACTCGTGGATCGGGACTCGACACGAGGAGCGAACTCAACTCGAGGAGTTATGCACAAAGTCGACACGAGGACTAGTCAGTCAACTCATGGATCGAGACTCGACTCGAGGAGAAAACTCGACTCGAGGAGTTATGAGCAAAGTCAACACGAGGACTAGTCAGTCGACTCATGGATCGAGACTCTACCCGCGGAGCAAACTCAACTCGAGGAGTTATGCGTTGAGTTGACACAAGGACTAGTTAGTCGACTCGTGGACTCAGGACTCGACTCGAGGAATGAACTTAACTCGAGGAGTTACGCGCGAAGTCGACACAAGACCTAGTCAGTCAACTCATGGATCGGGACTCGACACGAGGACTAGTCAATCAACTCGTGGATCGGGACTCGACCCGAGGAGCGAACTCAACTTGAGTAGTTACACGTAAAGTCGATGCGAGGACTTGTCAGTTGACTCGCGAATCGAAACTCGACTCAAGGAGTGATCTCAACTCGAGGAGTTATGCATAGAGTCGACAAGAGGACTTGTCAGCCAATTCGTGGACTCGAGACTTGACTCGAGTAGTGAACTCAACACGAGGAGTTGTGCGTAGAGTTAACACGAGGACTAGTTAGTCGACTCGCGGACTCAAGACTCGACTCGAGAAGTGAATTCAACTCGAGGGGTTAGGCGCGAAGTCGACACGAGGACTAGTCAGTCGACTCGTGGATCGGGACTCGACTCGAGGAACGAACTCAACTCGAGGAGTTATGCGCGAAGTCGACACAAGGATTAGTCAGTCGACTTGTGGATCGGGACTGGACTCGAGGAGTGAACTCAACTCGAGGAGTTATGTGCAAAGTCGACACGAGGACTAGTCAGTCGACTCGTGGATCGGAACTTGACTCGAGGAGCAAACTCAACTCGAGGAGTTATGCGTAGAGTTGACACGTGAACTAGTTAGTCGACTCGTGGACTCAGGACTCGACTCGAGGACTGAACTAAACTCGAGGAGTTACGCATGACGTCTACACGAGGACTAGTCAATCGACTCGTGGATCGGGACTTGACTCGAGGAGCAAACTCAACTCGAGGAGTTATGCACAAAGTCGACACGAGGACTAGTCAGTCGACTCGTGGATCGGGACTCCACTTGAGGAGCTAACTCAACTCGAGGAGTTATGTGCAGAGTTGACACGAGGACTAGTTAGCCGAGTCGTGGATCGGGACTCAACTCGAGGAGTGAACTCAACTCGAGGAGTTACACGCGAAGTCGACACGAGGACTAGTCAGTCGACTCCTGGATCGGGACTCGACTCTAGGAGCGAACTCAACTCGAGGAGTTATGCACAGTCGACACGAGGACTAGTCAGTCTACTTGTGTATTGGGACTCGACCCGAGGAGCAAACTCAACTTGAGGAGTTGTGCGCAAAGTTGACGCGAGGACTAGTCAATCGACTCGTGGATTGGGACTTGAATCGAGGAGCAAACTCAACTCGAGGATTTATGCGTAGAGTTGACACAAGGACTAGTTAGTCGACTCATGGACTCAGGACTCGGCTCGAGGAGTGAAATCAACTCGAGGAGTTACGCGCGAAATCCACACGAGGACTAGTTAATCGATTCGTGGATCGGGACTTGACTCGAGGAGCGAACTCAACTCGATGAGTTATGCAGAAAGTTGACACGAGGACTAGTCAGTCGACTCGTGGATCGAGACTTGACTCGAGGAGCAAACTCAGCTCGAGGAGTTGTGCCCAAAGTCGACACGAGGACTAGGTAGTCGACTCATGTATGGATATTGTTTTTCTTCGGGACCTCCGGCCTAACCATTGGCCCCTTGGGACTTCGTTATACTTTTGTTTTTGTATGCTTTTTTTTATTTTGAGGTTTTCATTTAGTTTTCATTGAGTGTTGTTCCCCATTAGCCCCCCGAGTTTCTTGTGTTTGCGGGACGAAGACCAAGAAACTCTCGTGTCGGAGATGTACAATAATATGTCACAATGGGTAGATCAATTTTTATTGTAATGAGAAGGTTGTTACAGCTTGACTTGGTACATGGCCTTTTTAGGAAAAAGATAATAACATGTTTGAAACAAAACGATCATAGTGCCGAGTAAGTTCAGGTGTGAATTTAATGGCGAAAGTTGTGTCGGTCATGGCCGCAAATGGTGGGAGCTTGTTCTTTAGTCGATGCACCGTGCTCATCGTCTCATTGTTCTCATGCTCGAGGTTTCAGAGTTGTTGCCTGTCGTGGGGGCTGCTGTAGCGGTGATGACGTTTTCTTCCTTTCGATAAGTCGGGCACGCAGCCGGGGTGGTCACCTTGCTAGCACATGCGACGAACTCGTTGAGATTCCTGCCTCGAATTAGGGAATCAATTTGCTTCCTAAGCTGGTAGCATTCAGTCGTCACGTGTCCGTGGTCTTGGTGATATTCACATTGTTAGCTCATGTCCCGCGTTGCGGGGTCCCTCTTCATTGGAGGCGGAGATCCTAGCTTCTCTCTGTGTAAGCTGAAGATCCGGCCTGGTGTCGTGTTGAGAGGGACAAAGGATTGCTTCGAGGTCGGAGAAGGATGGTCATTAGGGACTTGACCGATGGTCGGTGCCACGAGTGTGG
Source organism: Urtica dioica subsp. dioica (assembly GCF_054948205.1). Classification (NCBI taxonomy): domain Eukaryota; kingdom Viridiplantae; phylum Streptophyta; class Magnoliopsida; order Rosales; family Urticaceae; genus Urtica; species Urtica dioica. The sequence goes on along the minus strand of NC_142764.1, from coordinate 810,491 downwards.
CAACGCGCTTCTTGTTGGATGCTCGATTAACAACGTTGGGTGGTTGATGTCCCGAGATGACTTCTCTTGCGATCTCGCGTCGGGTGTTGAGTTTTTCTCTCAAGTCACTCCCATGAGATTCCCTTTGGGAATTGAGGCGATCTCTCAAGTCTCTATTGGCCGTTCCTATCACCCTTGGCAAGGGTATGTCATTCAAGCGACGTCCTCGACGGACACTGCGACCATTGATATCATCTTCTCTCCAGGGGTTTTGGATGCAAATGGTGTGGTCCGCTCAGTACACAAGCACGAGGATGATACGAATACTTCGTTACCTATACCGATGATTACTAAGATAACGTTTTGTCTATCTACTCAAACACAAATACGAGACCTTTGACGTATTTAAGGTCTTCCGGACCTTAGTGGGAGAGAAACTGGCAAACAAATCAAAACCCTTTGATCCCATCGAGGTGGTGAGTATATGTCTGAAGAGTTCAAACACTTTCTTAAAGAAGAAGGTATCGCTTCTCAGCTTACAGCACCTGGCACACCTCAGCAAAACGGAGTTTCGGAGAGAAGGAACCGATCTCTAATGGAGATGGTTAGATTGATGATGAGTTGCTCATCACTCCCTCTTTCTTTTTGGGGATATGCCCTAGAAACAGAAACTTACATTCTGAACCAAGTTCGTTTAAAATGGTTCTTGGTATTCCTTATGAACGATGGACTGGCCGTAAAGTAAATCTAGGCCAAATCAAAATTTTGGGTTGCCCTGCACTTGTGCTAAGGCAAAAGACTAGCAAGTTGGAAGAGAAGTCAGAATTATGTCATTTCATAGCTTACGTATTCCTATTTGAGAAAGTCAGAGTTCTAGATTCACTATGTGATATAGACAATACTTATTGGTTAACAACTAAGTTGTGAAGATGTCATGAGTAACTTTGTGAAGCCCTCATAGATATGGAATTTATGTACAAGATTGCTGAAATGCAATGTATATCACCTCATGCTTTGTTCCTTGGAATGTGAATAAATGAACTGGCCAGTGTCCAAATTGAGTCGTGACTCTTTTGGATGAATCAATGTGCCGTGTTAGTTCCTCGTCAATACATTGTTTCTAACTTATTCACAATCGACAAAGGAGATGAGGAAATAACAGATAAAGGGGTAAAATGGTAATTTTATAAATCACACCTAGCTGATGATATTCATGAAGGGTAAACATAGATAATATTTAGTGGATCCACTCATCACAATGAAGTTGAATTCTTGAGTAGAAAATAAATTCATTTGAACCGAGAGATTCTCAGTGTCAACTATTTAGTGGAGTCAGTTGACATTAAGCTAAAGGGTATTTTTGTCTTTTTGGACATATGACGAAATGAATGTCAATAAATAAGTATTTTGACATTGTCATATGATGACAATGAATTGATCCACATAGCCAACTTAATGAATTTGGGCTTTGAGGATTAATTTCATTTGATGGAATTTTACTTGAAAATTCTTAATGGGCTTTTCTTATGTTGTGATGAACAAATGAAGAAACATCTAGAAGCTCATTCTAGATGCATGCTACTCGTCCAACACAAGGAGAAAGAGAGAAACTATTTTGTGCATTAATGTATGAAGATACTTACCAAAAGAAAAAAGAGGAAAAAATATTTCTCTAGAATAAAATTGGTATGGGCGGCCAAAGGCAAGGGAGAAGCAATCAAAAGAGGAAACAAATATGCTTCTAGAAGCTTAGTTTGCGCGTCCAAATGAGAAAGAGGAAGAACAAATATTTTCTCATGAATATATGATATTCTATAGAAGAGGAAATTACATTTATGAAAGTAATCCTTCTCCTATAAATAGAGCCCTCATTCTCATTGTTTCTCATACCACACATTTTAGAGATTTAGAGCTTCTCTCTCTAGACCTTGTGGCCGCCCACTTCTCTCTCTCTCTAACTCTTTTCATTTTTGTTTTGGCACCTAGGTCCACATTTGACCTAGCGTTTTGTTTTTGTTGTTCGACTCTAAGACTTGTTCTTGAGTCTTGTGTTAAAAAGTGCCCACTCACTTATTCCTTCTTACCTCGACTGATTTACGTGATAGAAACTTTCGTGGTTACTCGTGTTTCCGAAGAACGAAGAAAGACGAGCTTAGTGGGGAGACGAGCGATTCAACCTTTCCAAAATCTTCTCAACGATCAAGCTTCGATAAAGGTTAGTAAACGAGTAATGCTCTTAGATAGTTTTAATTTTAAAAATAAACATGTGCTTGCTCTTTGTCTAGGTTAGTAAAAATTGTTTTACTTGTTTAAAGAAAATTTTTATTTTCCGCCGCTAGCTAGAAGCGTTAAATCTTTTCTTAATCCTAGATCGATTCCAACACCGCGCTCACCTCTCCGGTCACCTCTTCTTCCACAGTCTCTCCAACAACGTCGTCCTCTCCGGCCACAGCCTCTCGTCTCGCCATCCTCACGCTTCCAAACGCCATCCTCACGCTCTACGCCGCCGTCTTCTCGCCGGAGCCAGCGCCGTCGCAAGGCCGCCCAGCCGCAGCGGAAGCTCCTCATATCCTCGGCCGACACAAAGGTAATTCTTCATTTCTTCTTTCTCGTTCGTCCAATTTCCAGAATTTTAGTGTGATAAATGGACGTCTCCAACCTTTTAATTGTTTAAAATTAATTTTGTTGTTAATTTTCCTGAATAGTAGGCTTTATGGGCTTTCTAAAACATCAAAGAACGCAAAACTCCATTAGATATTGAATGAGATATGAACTTTTGAAATCAGTGATTCGAAGCTGCGATTTTGAAATTTCCAGAACAGTGCTAGTGAATTGCGGGCTGTTTTTGTTATAGTTTTATTCATTCAAATGTGTCTTGTAATATCTCATTGGAAAGGTATGAAAGTTAGTTTCGTTATGAAACAAGAATCGTTGGATTTCGAGTTGTGTAGCCAAAGTTATGATATATTCTGTACCTTGTGTCGAAACTGAAATTGTTGGTTCGATTTCCAGAATTTACGTCTGATAAACGGACGTGCACAGACTGCTGTAGTTTGAGATTAGTTTTTCTGTTAATTTTCTTGGATAGTAGGCTTTATGGGATTTCTTAAATGACTAAGCACATAAAAATCCATTGAGTTTTGAATTAGTTATGAATTTTTTAAAAATACTGACGAGAATCATGCGAAACAAGAATCCGAAACGTGTAACAGGAATCCGACCTCAACGCAAACAAGCCGAGATCTCCCTCTCTCGCTCCGACAGGTTAGTTTATTTATATATGTCAGTTTAGTTCTAAATAATGTTAGTGTTTAATTAGTTCTGTAATTAATTGGCGATGTTAATTTATTGCTTAATTAGTTTAGTAACATGTTTAGGTTTTTTTATTTTGATTATTAGTATAGGTTAATTGTAATTGTAATTGTTAAATGAAATGGTAATTGTTAAGTTAAATTGTAATTGTTAAATGAAATTGTCATTGTTAATTGAAATTGTAATTCATCTTCAGTTTTGAGTTTTCACTGATAAGTTGTTGTGACTGAGGCACAGAGGCTCGGTTTGGACTTAGTTGATTAATAAGATAGTTTTGGCTGGCTTTCCTAATATTTTTTTTTACGAATTTCCAGGTTTTTGGTTTATCAATATTATAGGGGAACTTCTACCGATATTTCGGTAGAATTTAAAACTAAGTAGTCTTAAAATCCATGCGAAACCGCATAAGAACTAAGTTAATTAATAACTCTATTTTTCCATCTCGTTTTCTCCTTTCGTTCAAAGAAATGTCAAATACAAGTAGAGATTGGATTACCGAGAATGATCGGTTAAGCTTGCAGTATAGAACTGGGGTCAATGAGTTTATCCGTCTTGCCAGCAAACAACCGAACGAAAATGGCTAATATAAGTGTCCTTGTAAGTCTTGCAACAATGCGAGATGGCAGGAAATCGGGGTTGTAAGGGTTCACCTCATGAACAAGGGATTTACCCCAAATTACACTACATGGTATCATCAAAGCGAACGTCATGTCCTTACCTAAGAAGAAGATGCCATCCAAACTGATCAGAGAGGAGTCGGAAGATTGCACGATGCTCTCCATGATATCGTGGATCACGAGGATTTCGACGGCTTTACGGATCCGACCCCGAGCAAGATGCGTGTAGAAGAGCAAGTTGAAGACTTATTCGTCGAGTTGGAAGCGTAATGTACCCTGGATGCAAAGATTTTTTATCTTTGTCGTTCATGGTTTCGTTGATGCACATCAAAGTCACGAACCATTGGACGAACAAGTCATTCACATAGCTCTTGCAACTCTTGAAAAAGTCTCATCCAGCTGGTAACCGAATTCTGGAGAAGCACTACGAGGCTAAAGCATAGCTGAAGCGTTTCAGAATGGCGTACGAGATGATCGACGCCTACACAAACGACGAGGTCTTGTTTAGAAAAGATCTGGAGAAAGCTTACATATGCCCAATTTGCAACGAGAGCAAATGGAAGACATTCCGGAAGACAGTACCGCAAAAGATATTGCGTTACTTTCCTTTGAAAGATCGATTGAAGCGGTTGTATGCTTCTCGACACACGACGCTCCAGATGAAGTGGGACGATAGAGATCGCGTCCGGGAAGAAGGCGTTTTGCGTCATTCTGCTGATGGTACGACGTGGAAAAAATCGGATGAGAGATTTCCAGATTTTGCTGCAGAGCCATAGAACGTGCGGCTTGGACTAGCCTCTGATGGGTTCAATCCATTTGGAGAAATGAGTCTATCGTACAGCATGTGGCATGTGGTAATGACAGCGTACAACTTATCGCCTTGGTTGTGTATAAAGAAAGAGTATCTGATGTTGACGCTTCTAATTCCCGGGCCGAGCTCACCAGGGAAAGACATGGATGTCTTCTTGTAGCCAATTGTTGAAGAACTGAAAGAATTATGGGAGACTGGGTTCCAAGTGCGTTATGGAAGCATCAATGAAGTGTTTTGGTTGCGTTCCACAGTACTCTAGACGATAAACAATTTTTCGGCTCGATCGTATTTATCGGGATGGAGTGGACAAGGGTATCTTGCTTGCCCCATGTGCAACTCTGTAACGCCATCTCTAAAAGTCAGAAATAGAATCGTCTACTACGGCCATCAGCGGTACTTGCCTCATTCTCACCAATTGAGAAAAAGTAACGATCATTACAGATTTCGAAACGAGAGACATCCTAAACTGAATAAGTTCACTCTTCAAGACGTACTCGACCAGTTGGCTAGTATTTCTTGCAAGACAACTTGCAAAGAAGCCGGCTATGTGGGAAGAAAACGAAGGCGAGAATCATCCGAACTGAATTGGACCAAGAAAAGAAGTTTTTACGAGTTGTCGTACTAGTCTGAGTTTGAGTTGAAGCACAACATGGAAGTCCTGCACATAGAGAAGAACGTGTGTGAGAATCTTCTCGGGACTATGCTCAGCTTAGAAGGGAAGAACAAGGACACTGAGAAAGCAAGACATAATTTAATCCACTTACAGATCAAGTCTACTTTGCACTTGAAAAGATAAGGGGATGTGTGGTACAAACCGCCAGCTGCATACACTTTAACCCGTTAGCAAAGGCAACAGTTTATGGAGTTCCTCTAATCTGTCAAATTTCGAGATTGCCTAGCTGGAAATTTGAAGAAAAACGTAACTACTGATGGGAAATTGACAAGTTTGAAGTCTTACGATTTCCACGTGATCTTACTGAGGTTGTTGGCCGTTGGTATTCGCCCATTTGTGCCGAAGACTATACAAGAGACGATCGCCGAGCTTTGCAAATTTTTTAAGTTAATATAAGTTCTAGAACTTTGAGACTGGAAGATCTCGAAAAAGCGCAAGTTTCCATAATTGAGATCTTGTGTAAGTTTGAGATCATTTTCCCAGTGGCGTTTTTCACGATTATGGTTCATGTGGTGATTCATTTACCAAAGGAAGCATTACACGGCGGCCCGATGCATATGAGGTGGATGTATCCCTTTGAGAGATACCTTAGAACGTTAAAAAATTTTGTCAAAAATAGAGCTAAACCAGAAGGCTATATTGCAGAAGCTTACGTTGTAGAAGAAGCTTTAACGTTCGTTGCAAGGTATCTCCATGATCAAAAAGGTGTTGCTTAAGATCAATTACGAGTGCTCTCTATTTTTTGATCCGAGAAGTGTGTGCCTTACGGGATGATGAAACCGATAGTATTAGACGATAAGCAGAAAGAGATGGCGGAGTGGTACATCTATACTAACTGTAGTGAAGTGGATTCATATTTAATGTAAGTTATCCATCTTTGTGTTTCTTTAAGTTATCTCATTGTTATACAACTGTTTGAATATCGTTTTGAGCAACAGTGAGCATTGGGAACTGCTAAGAGAAACCTGAGTTGACGATATCGACGATGCACATAGGAAATAATTCAAAGTTTAGTTTGCGAAAAAGGTAAACAAAGCTAATTATATTATTTGATAGCATATCTCACACGTATTTATCAATGCTTTGTTTTGTAACCAGATTTATGATCTGAAAGCTAGTGGCTCTGACGTCTCTGAAGAACTCTACACATTATCTGCTGGGTCCTTTCAAACCGCTGATCAGTTTCCGAGCTGCATGGTTAACGGCGTCAACTTCATCACTCATCGTCGTGATAATCAACGAATCACGCAAAACAATGGTGTATGTGTTCCTGTGGATGAGTACGTTTTCTACGGTCGAATTGAAGACGTCATCATGCTGAATTATAGGCATAATTGTCATGTCGTATTATTCAAATGCATTTGGTATGGTGACAAGTATGATGCGAGGAGAAGAGTGTACGATGATAGGATTTGTGGAACGACAAGTGCTTATACTGCAAAAGAATTGTTTACGGACGAGCCGTACATACTCGCGACTCAAGCAAAGCAAGTCTTTTACATAAAATACCTTTTCAAAGGCGGCGAACGGGAAATAGTTGAGGAATGAAATCATCGAGGGATTTGGGACATTCCTGAAGTTAACTCCACCACATCGGCCTTAGTTCCATTGACAATACAGCTGACATACATCGATCTTTAGAATCATTGTCACGAAACAGCTGAAACAGTGCTCAGTATCGATGTTGACGATGATGACGATGAGCAGCACGTCGTTTTTTAGGGAGAAGATGTCAATGTCGATATAGAAGATGATACTAACATTATATCGAGTGATGACGATGAATGAGTAGGATGTCTTTTTTAATTGTATATTTTGATGAAACAAATCACTTTTTAATGATATTGTGTTTATCTTATAGGATGTCGATGGCCGCTGGAGCAGGTAGAGGCGAGGATCCCTGACAGACACTGGGATCCGCTGGTTCGAAGGCTACACGGGGACCAACGACTAGCACCACATCAGAGAAAGCAGTCAGAGCGGTCAAAGGTGCGAAAGTTGTGGGCTACGATCCAGTACAACATGCGTTTTATCAGACTATTAGGGAAACGAATAACAAGATCGGAGTATTCTCCATGCGTCTAGGAATCTAAATACGCAGTGTTACCGGACTGTCCCTATCCGGTGAAGCGACGGTAAGAGCGGCAGTGGCCGGCCAAGGGCCGTCACTCGGCCAATGGCCGGCCCTGGGCCGTCACTCGGCCAGTGGCCGGTCCAGGGCTATCACTCGATCGATGGCCGGCCCTGGGTCGGCACTCGACCGGCCATGGGCCGTCACTCGACCAGTGGCTGGCCCAAGGCTGTCACTCGGTCAGTGGCCGGCCCAGGGCCGTCACTCGGCCGACGGCCGGCCCTGGGTCGTCACTTGGCCGGCCCTGGGCCTCCCCTCGACACATGGTCGGCTCAGGGCCGTCACTTAACCCCGGGTCGTTGCTCAGCCAATGGCTGGCCCTGGGTCGTCACTCGCACGGCCCTGGGCCGTCACTCGGCCAATGGACGGCCCAGGGCCGTCATTCAGCCAATAGCCGGTGCAGGACCATCACTCGGCCGATAGCCGGCCCTGGGTCGTCACTCGACCGGACCTAGGACGTCACTCAGCCAATGGGCAGCCCAGGGCCGTCACTCGGCCAATGGCCGCCCAGGGCCATCGCTCGGCCAATGACCGGCCTTGGATCGTCACTCGGCCGGCCCTGGGACGTGACTCGGCCAATGGCCGGTCCAAGACCGTCACTCGGCCGATGGCCGCCCCTGGGTCGTCGCTCGGCTGGTCCGGGGTCATCACTCGGCCAAGGGGCCTCCAAACGCTCCTTGGTCACCTATAAATACGAGGCTCGACCCCTCGAGTAAGGTAATCCTAAATTGAGTACAAAACCATTATTGAACTTGTACTTCACTCGTTTCTCTCAAGCTTCGACCCTCTAAACACTAAACCATCTACATTCCACCTTAATCCTCCTAATGTTGAGCGTCGGAGAGGTAAACAGAGGCACCCCCTCTGTTTCCCCTTTGTAGTTCACGTGTTCTTTTTTCCGTTTCAGGTGTTTGGACGAATTCAAGGACCATTGACAGCTAAGGGACGACTTGGGATACCAAGTCCGACACGCTCGAGCCGAAGCGAGACCACTTGGTCCGATCTTGGGTCTAACTGGTTGGGGCTCCTAAATAATTGTCCAAAAACGAGTGACAATATTTTGGTGCTAGAAGGAGGGGATCTCCCGACCTTGGCGACACATTCCCTCTACTACTCTTCTTCTACCTTCGACGGAAAAACTCTCGATAGATAAGCCAATTGCATGTCACCTCCACGGCTGACTGAGCGACTAGCTCGAGATACGTCTTGGGAAGCTTGGCACGGCAAATTGGGGATCAAGAGCCTCGTGACAATGAGAGCCTGGCCCTCGAGCCAGCCATCCCTGAACCGGATCTTGTACATGAATTCCATATCTATGAGATCTTCACAAAGTTACTCATGACATTCACACAACTTAGTACTTCACCAATAGGCCTTGTTCGGAATCACATAGTGAGTCCGAACTCAAACTTTCTCAAATGAGAATACGTAAGGTGTGAAATGGCATGTCTCATTTTGGGATTAAGGTAAGCACGATGCAATTCATACGTAGTGACTTCGAGACATAAGAGGTTAAATGGTTTGTTCTTATCTTGTCTCTAGAAGTGCACTGGTCATTTCAGTACTTTCGGAAGATACCTAGAAGAACTATAGAGTCTCCAACTCTCAATGCCTCATAACCAGACATCATAGATTCTTCTAACAATCATATACTGAGGTCAATAGTCCTTTGACCCTTAGATTTTGAATATATCGTTTTAAGCAAACTACGAAGAGTTTGTTCATGCAAATCTACATTTCTCTCTTCGTAAGTTGTTTAGTTTGTTTATGGACTAAAGACTTATGTTTTATCATAAAGCTTCAAACAGACACGGAAGAATGAATGAACGTTTCAACTTTTTATTAATGAATAAGCAATTAAAAGCAAGAGTCTTCATGAGACTTTTTACATCAAATGTACAATATAAAGATTACAACTCTTCTTGTGGGCACCATTGACAACACGACATGCTCGTTAAAAGCCTATTGGCAACCAATCACGTACGCGACCTAACGGAGATGTTCACGATCCTCCGCCGATATAAAATGAAACTCAATCCCAACAAATGCGTGTTCGGGGTTGAATCCGGGAAATTCCTCGGATACATCGTCAGCCGACGAGGGATAGAAGCGAATCCCGAAAAAATCAAGGCACTCCTTGAAATGAAGTCTCCAAGACGAGTCAAAGAGGTGCAAAGCCTGAGCGGTTGGGTTGGTGCTCTGACACGCTTCGTGTCTAAAGCCACCGACAAGTGTCAACCGTTCTTCAAAGCTCTAAAGAAGACGGACAGCTTTGAGTGGACGGACGAATGTGAAAAAGCCTTCCAGGAAATGAAGGCCTACTTTGGGTCCCCACCATTCCTCTCTAAACCGAGAGAGGGCGAGATGCTGTACGTATATCTCGCCGTCTCTGAGAGAGCTGTAAGTGCTTTTCTTGTCCGCGAAGAAGATAAGGTCCAATGGCTGGTCTACTACGTGAGCAAAGCCTTACTCGACGCGGAAACGCACTACACCGAGATAAAGAAACTTTCTCTGGCTCTCGTAACGGCAGCTAAGAAGCTACGTCCGTATTTCCAAGCTCACCCAATCGCGGTGCGAACCGAGCATCCGATCGGTAAAGCTCTTCAAAAGAGAACATCGACTCGCATGGCGATTTGGTCCCAAGAATTGAGCGAGTACGGGATTGAGTTCCACCCAAGAACGGCAATAAAGGGGCAGGCCTTAGCCGACTTTGTGGCAAAATTCTCCTATACTCCCGATACGGGAAGAGCAGAAAATGACCTAAATGATGACGCATTAACTCGGAAAAGAAAGGTTGACCCGATGGGTCCCATCTGGGAGTTGTACGTAGATGGAGCATCTAATGCTCGAGGGGCTGGCACCGGAATAGTCTTGATTAACCCCGACGGGGAAAAGTTACGTTACGCCCTCCACTACGGCTTCCAAGCCTCCAACAATAAAGCCAAATATGAGGCGCTCATTGTGGGAATAGAGCTAGCGCAGAAGCTTGGCTCTCATAACCTGCGAATACACTGCGACTCGCAGTTGATCGTGAACCAGGTTAAAGGGGATTACACTGCCAAGGAACCTAACATGGTTGCATACCTGGCTATGACAAACTCCAAACTCGATGCTTTCTCTTGGTTCGAGATCCAGCAAATCCCGAGAGAACAAAATTCAGAGGCTGATGCACTTGCTCGCCTTGGATCTGGCATCGACGAAGACGGGTTGGGGACCGTACGCATTGAATTTCTCCCACGGCCATCCGTCTCCCGAGACGAAATCGGGACCATAGAGGTGGCATCTCAGCCAACTTGGATGGACTCAATTGTCGAGTTTCTGCAAAGAGGGGAACTTCCTGAAGACCGCAAAGAAGCCGATAAGCTGAGGGCCTTACCATCCAAATACACGCTCCGAGAGGGTGTGCTGTATAAGCGCGGTTATTCAACACCGTTGCTTCGATGCCTTAATAGCGTTGAGTCGACCAAGGTCCTCCGCGAAATACATGAGGCCATCTGTGGGAACCACGCCACTGGAACTTCTTTCGCGCTCAAAGCGCTTAAGCAAGGCTATGTCTGGCCTACCATGAAGCGAGATGCTTGCGAATGGGCAAGGCGTTGCGACAAATGCCAACGCTTCGCGGATATCCCGCGACAGCCACCGACCCCATTAAGCAGCATCGTCGTCCCGCCTCCCTTTGCTAAATGGGGCGTGGACATCATTGGCAAGCTCCCTAGAGCACCGAGGCAATACGAATATGCCATAATCGCCATTGACTACTTCACTAAGTGGGTAGAGGCCGAGCCGCTTGCCAGAATAACTAAAGCAAACACGACAAGCTTCATCTAGAAAAGTATCATATGCAGGTACGGTATCCCCGCCTCGATTGTGACCGACAATGGAGCACAATTCGACAACGCACGAGTAAGAGATATCTGTGATCAACTAAAGATCAGCAAGACCTTCTCCTCGCCGTGTCATCCTCAGGCCAATGGCCAGGTCGAAGCAGTCAACAAGACTATCAAGAGCAATCTTAAAAAGAAGCTCGAAGACAGAAAAGGCGCCTGGGCCGAGGAATTGCCATTCGTCCTATTGGCTTACAGGACGACCGCGCGAAACGGCACCGGCGAAACGCCATTCTCCCTCGCATATGAGATCGAGGCCGTGGTTCCTATCGAAACTGAGACCCCCACATTACGAGTCGATACATTCGACGAGGAAAACAATGACGAGGCCATGCGACTGGAGTTGGATTTGATCGACAAAAAGAGATCGAAAGCATTCAGACGCCTCGCTGCACAGAAGCACAAGGTCGAAAGATACTACAACTCCAAGATCAAAAGGCGAACCTTTGCCGTCGGAAGCCTTGTACTCAGACGAGTTTTCCAGAATACACAAGTTTAAGGCGCCGGCGTCCTAGGCCCAAACTGGGAAGGCCCCTATAGAGTCCGAAAAGTCATTCACGACGGGACATACTACATTGAGCACACAGACGGAACTCCGATTCGCCACCCGTGGAATGCGGAACACTTGAGGCAGTACTACCAGTAGCTAGCGTTCCCTACGTTTTATCGCTTTTATTTCCCATTTTCAATAAGGCCTACGAGCCAATGTTTTAGGACTTTAAATTTCTCGCAAATGTTTCGCAAACGTAATAAAATTCGAGTTTTCCATTTCAAAATTCGTCTTGTGCAAGTTTTCCGGTTATCAAAAATTAAAACTCATAAACTTAAAACTTGGGGGGGCTAGCAACGGTAAGGAAACCCTAAAAAAGAACACGCTCCACCAAAAATATTTAAGACGCCTACATGGCGCATTAAGACGCCTATATGGCGCACCTAAGACGCCTACATGGCGCAACCAAGACGCCTACATGGCGCACCTAAGATGCTTACATGGCGCACCTAAGACGCCTACATGGCACACTAAGTCGCCTATATGGCGCACCTAAGACGCCTACATGCCGCACCTAAGACGCCTACATGCCGCACCTAAGACGCCTACATGGCGCAAGTAAGATGCCTACATGGTGCAACCAAGACGCCTACATGGCTCACCTAAGACGCGTACATGGCGCACTCAAGACGCCTACATGGCGCACTCAAGACACCTACATGGCGCAACCAAGACGCCTACATGGTGCACCAAGATGCCTACATGGCGCACCTAAGATGCCTACATGGCGCACTCAAGACGCCTACATGGCGCAACTCAAGACGCCTACATGGCGCAACTCAAGATGCCTACATGGCGCATTCAAGACGCCTACATGGCGCACTTAAGCCGCCTACATGGCGCATCTAAGACGCCTACATGGCGCACCTAAGACGCCTACATGGCACGACCTAAGACGCCTACATGGCGCACCTAAGACGTCTACATGGCGCATCTAAGACGCCTACATGGCGCACCTAAGACGCCTACATGGCACGACCTAAGACGTCTACATGGCGCAATCCGGCACACATAAGGTGCCTACGCGGCATGACTGACTCGCAGTTGAAAAAATTTACAAAATGTAAACCATCCAAGCGGCTGGTGCGTCTGAAGTGAGATCCAGCTGAGATAAAAGAACTGGCAAGACCGTTGACACATACACTTGCCTATCGAAACATGGCATGACAAATGAATGAGCAAAAACGTTCATAAAAATAAATAATGTCTCTTAAAAGGAAGCGCAACTACCCCAAAAATCCTAGAAAGCAAGCGCTAAAACAAGTGCGCTGAAAGGAAAAACCTAAAAGAAAGCATGCGCTAAACACTTGCGCGGGAAAAACAATAAAGTAAAATATATCACTCGGCGGGATCGTCGCCAATAGGATCGGCCCCGTCGAGTGGTGGGAACAGCGAGTCGAAGAAGTGGAAGGTGACCTCCCCAGAAGCATTCTCGGTAGCTGTGGCGTCCCGACACTCCACCGCCGCCGCATGTCTCGCTTCTTGACCCCGACGTCGAAATTGTCTTATAGTTCGGACGCGAGCTGATGCGGTGCAGCTTTCTCGGCGGTGACCCGAGCCACTTCTGTTGTCAATGGTGCCCACAAGAAGAGTAGTAGTATCTATTTATGTACATTTGATGTCATATAGTCTTACGAAGACTCATGCTTGTAATTGCTTATTCATTATTAATAAAGTTGAAACGTTCATTCATTTTTTCTTTGTTTGAAGCTTTATGATAAAACCTTAGTCTTTTAGTCCATAAACAAACTTAACAACTTACGAAGAGACAAATGTAGATTTGCATGAACAAACTCTTCGTAGTTTGCTTAAAACGATATATTCGCAATCTTAGGGTCAAAGGACTATTGACCTCAGTATGATTGTTAGAAGAATCTATGCCAACGGCGAAACAGATGTCAGGTCTAGTGCAAAGCATAGCATACATGAGGCTTCCTACGGCAGAGGCGTAAGGAATCTTCCTCATGTCTTCAATCTCTTGTGCAGTCTTGGGAGACTGGTCCTTAGAGAGTGAAACTCCATGCCTAAAGGGTGTTTGACCCCTCTTGCAGTCTTGCATCGAGAAGCGATCCATCATCTTATCAATATAAGATGCTTGAGAGAGCGACAGGGTCCGGTTTTTCCTATCTCGAAAGATTTGGATCCCCAGAATGTACGCGGCTTCTCCTAGATCCTTCATATCGAATTGCTTTACCAGCCAGACCTTAACCTCAGATAACTTACCCACGTCATTACCAATGAGTAGTATATCATCGACATATAGTACCGGAAACACAACTTTGCCTTCGTGTATTAACTTGTAAACACAAGGCTCATCTATTGACTGTTCAAAGCCGAAGCTCTTTACAGTTTCATCGAATCTAATATTCCATGACCTAGATGTTTGCTTTAGTCCATAAATGGATTTAAGCAACTCGCAAACCTTGGTCTCTTGACCTTTATCCACGAAACCGTCTGGTTGAGCCATGTAAATGCGCTCGTCAAGATTGCCATTCAGAAAGGCTGTCTTGACATCCATTTGCCAGATCTCATAGTCGAGAGCAGCAGCTATGGATAGGAGTATGCGGATGGATTTAAGCATCGCGACTGGCGAGACGGTTTCTTCATAGTCAATCCCTTCTTGTTGGGTATAACCCTTCGCCACAAGTCGTGCTTTGAACGTCTCGACGTTCCCATCAGGACCCCTTTTCTTCTTGTATATCCACTTACACCCTACGGGTTTAATCCCTTCAGGAAGGTCTACAAGTTTCCAGACTTTGTTGACATACATCGAGTGCATTTCAACTTTCATGGCGTCAAGCCAAAGGTTTGATTCAGAACAAGCCATCGCTTGGCTATAGGAAACAGGGTCATCCATGTCGGAGACGGCTACGAGAGAGTCTCCATAAGACATGTACTTGTCAGGCTGTTGAACAGCCCTCCCACTACGTCGAAGTACTACTTGACGAGATTCTGATGAGTTAGGTTGTGTTTCAGTTGGGGTAAGAATAGTTCTTACAGATGAGGTAGAAGCTTCCTCACCCAACTTTTCTTCAAGCACAATTTTGCTTCTAGGTTTCGCATCCTTCATAAAGTCCTCCTCAAGGAAACGAGCATTCGTGCTAACGAAAGTCTTATCGTCCTCGGGACTATAGAAAGTAAAACCTTTGGTTTCCTTTGGATATCCTACAAACAGGCACAATTCTGACCTACTAGCCAACTTGCTAGTCTTTTGCCTCAGCACGTGTGCAGGGCAACCCCAAATTCGGATGCTGCCAAGATTCACTTTACGGCCAGTCCATCGTTCATAAGGAGTACCAGGAACCGTTTTAGACGGAACTTGGTTCTGAATGTAAGCGGCTGTTTCGAGGGCATATCCCCAAAAGGAAAGCGGGAGTGATGAGTAACTCATCATTGATCTAACCATCTCCATAAGAGTTCGGTTTCTTCTCTCTGACACTCCGTTTTGTTGAGGTGTGCCAGGTGCGGTAAGCTGAGAAGCGATACCTTTTTCTTTAAGAAAGTCATCGAACTCTCCAGACATATACTCACCACCTCGATCAGATCGAAGGGTTTTGATCACTTTGCCAGTTTGCTTTTCCACTAAAGCCCTAAAGACCTTAAATACGTTAAAGGTCTCGGATTTGTGTTTAAGCAAATAGAAAAACCCATATCTTGAGTAATCATCAGTGAAGGTAACGAAGTATTCGTATCCTCCACGTGCCTGTTGGTTGAGCGGACCACATACATCAGAATGTATTAGTTCCAGCAACTCAGTGGCTCTTCGACCCTTATCGGAGAAAGGTCGCTTAGTCATTTTTCCTTCTATGCAGGATTCACAAGTAGGTAGTGAACCTATTGCAGAGGCTTGGAGTGGACCATCCCTCACAAGTCTCTTAATCCTATCTAGACTGATATGACCAAGTCTTAAGTGCCAGAGGTATGTTGATTTTGTTAGATCGGAGGATTCAGAAAGTTTGATCCTCTTTGGCTCCCTAATTAGATCGTTATCTATTTCGGTGTCTAAAAGAGAAGGTTGAGTGGGATAGATGTAAAAAAGACCATTCTTCATACATGCATCAGTGACAAAAGAATTAGAAAAAGAAATACGAATTCCATTCTTTATAAACTTTAAATAATGATCTTGCTCGAAAAGTTGAGCAACAGATACTAGGTTTTTCCCAAAGGAAGGAACATAATAAACATTATTCAAATTTAAAGTTCGATCTTCAAAAGATAGCGTCACGGATCCCACAGCCTTCGCAGACACCACGCTCTCATCACCCCACTTGAAGCAGAAGTCGCCATCCTCTAAGCTTTTTCTTTTCCTAAAACCAGTCAAGGAGCAGCAAATATGGTTAGTAGCAGCGGAGTCAATAATCCACGATGATACATTATCAGCTACTAAACAGGCTTCAGTAACAAGTACAATACCTTTTGCTTTGCTTTTGAGGTAGGCGGGACAGTTCCTACGCCAGTGACCAGGCTCATTGCAGTGGTGGCACTTGTCTTTAGACTTGTCCACCTTCGGAGCCTTTGGCGCCTTCTTCTTCGTTTGAACCTTAGGTTGGTTCTTCTTCTCAGCATTGCGAGGTCTCTTCTTAGATCCAGAGGTGGAGGCAGTAGCATGTACTTCTCCTTGAGCCCTCTTTTTCTTAGTGAGTGTCTCAGCGGTTTGAAGTTCCTTCATGAGCTCGGTAACAGTGTACTCTAGCTTGTTCATGGAATAATTCAACTTGAAGGTATCAAAGGTTTCGGGGAGAGTTTCCAAGATCATATCTATTTTAGTCTCCCCATCAATCTCAGATCCAAGGATCTCCATCTCGTTGAGATAGCTAATGATCAGCATCATATGATCTCTAACGGGAATTCCAGCCTTCATACGACAGTTCATGAATTGTCGGACCGCTTGTTGCCTAGCTTGACGTCCATGCCCTCCAAACATCTCATGGAGATTGTAGAGCATATCGGTGGCAGTTTCGTAATCACGATGTTGTTGTTGCAACACATTGTTCATCGATGCCAGAATACAGCACCTCGCAATCTCATCGGATCGAAGCCAGGCCGCCAGGGCGTCTTTCTCCTCTTGCGTCGAATCATCATTCGTTTGAGGACAGGGGGTGGTGAGAACCCATTTGTGCTTGTCGACAGTAAGGACTATGTCGAGGCTACGTTTCCAGTCGACGTAATTGTCGCCTTCGAGTTTATTCGAGGAAAGAATGGTTGAGAGAGGGTTGAGAGACATATTGCCTATAAAAGTTGAAACAAGTTTATGATTAGTCTTTGGTTTAGGATTTAAGTTTTATTAAGACTTTTATAAAATCCAAAGGTGTTATAAACCAAACGATAATTTACTCCCTCAAGAGAAGGCCGCAAAAAATCTCATTTTATAAGTAAATGACACATCATTAATGCTAAGCCAAGATGTCAATACATCAATTTTGACTAGCCACCTTTTAAATTGGTTTGATCACTCACATCCTTTCGCAGAGCCTCAAGGGAGGATTACTAGGGATTGAGCCTAAGTGTGCAACCAACCACTTAGTCCAAACGATCAGCTTTGAAAAACAATCCCCCAAGGGGAGGCCTTGTCATCATTGCATCCCTCTCGGACGTAGCTCATTGAGCAATGATCGAAGCAATAACGCCTTGGAGTACTCACATTTAAGTGAGGGTCGCAAGAGCGGCTCTTAGTCCTACGTTATTGCATCTTTCATTAGTGTTGGGGATCGTGGGTTACAAACAACGAATATAACCCTCCCACTTAGTTTTTGGAGTTGGTTCATCGACTCTTTTAAGTTCGGAAACAGATTTCCTAGTTAGAGAGCGACAGAGCGGACAACTAGAAGAGAATCCTAGATCGACATGTTCAGAGCAGTATTAGTGCATAAAGGCACAAGGTACATACTTGATCTTTTCCTATTTTCTATTTTGGGAAAGTGCATGAGGAAGTGTGAACTTCAACTCACTCGAACACTTGAAAGTTTGAGATTACACATCATCCTTTTATTTTTCGGCTTGTCTACAAGGAGACCTCCTACTCAAATTTTCAAGAGCATATAGATTTTGAACATATGTGATATAGATATAGTTTTGAAAACATTTTGAAAATTTATTTGATTTGGATGACAAAATATTTTCAAGTTTGAAAGTGAAAACGGTTTTTAAAAATTCAAACTAGTTTTGTAAAAATTCAATTTCAATTAAACTTTCAAAAATCAAAACATTTTAATCTTACACATCATGTTTATAATCATATGAAAAACATTTTTGCTCAAGAAAATTTTCTCATTAGAGTTCTATAACTCATGGTAGTGGGGTTTGAAAATCCGGATTTCTAAAAAACTGGAGTTTCAGCAGCCGCGCACCTCGGAGTAAAATCGCCATATCTGGCGGTTCCTATGTCCTTTTGAGCCGAAACTGGTGGCATTGGACAGAGGACAGACAGAGCTTTAATTTGATTCAAGAATCATTAAATTACGATTTCTGAGCATAGAGTTATGCCACTTTTAATGCGGGTTCACCCCAGCTCGAAGAAAAAGAAATAAATTAAAGCTTAGTCCTTTTTAGGTGCGAAAAAGAATCGAGTGTAACGGAACGTTTTATGAAGGTTGTTAAAGCTTTTATTTGTGTTTTATTAGCAAGGTAATAACATGATATAAAAGAAATAACAACAAGCATAAAACGAATACGGTAAATAAAAGAAACTAGAAAGACAAGGTAACTAGTCACAAAATTTACCGAAATTTCTCAAACCTTTAAAACACGTTTTTCAATATCAAAAATTAAAAACTTTTAGAACTGATTCTAATGTGTTTTAAAAACATCCCAAACTCATAGAAAATCAACATGGTTTTTAATTTAAAGGTAAGAGCATTAAATTAAAAAAAAAATCTAAGATTACAATTCTAACTTGTCACAAAATTAGTAAACTTTCGAGAACGATTTTCAAGCTCATAATTTTAAAAACATGTACATGCTAATCTTTGACCATAGCTCTGATACCATTTGTTGGAATTGATCTAGGGTTTAAGAAAAAGATTAAACGCTTCGGGAAGCGGCGGAATTTTAAAAAATTTCTTTACAAGTAAAAACAGTTTTTACTAACCTAGACAAAGAGCAAGTACATGTAATTAAAAACTAATATGAGCTAGAAGTTTACTAACCTTTCTTGAAGCTTGAACTTTGAAGCAGCTTTTGGAAAGTTTGCAACGCTCGTCTCCCCTCGCAGCACGTCTCTCTTTCTTTCCTCGGCACCTCGAGCAACCACGATAGTTTCTATCACTAAATCACTCGAAATAAAAGGAATCAGTGAGTGGGCACTTTTAAACACTACGACTTAAGAACAAGTCTTGAAGTCGCAGAGCTAAACACTAGGTCGAGTGAGGACCTAGGTGCCAAGACAAGAAAAATCGAAAATAAACTAGAGAGAGAGAGAGAGGATTTTCGGCCACAAGTTCTAGAGAGGGAGTCTCTCAAATCTCTTAAACTTGGATGAATGAAATGTGAGGAAATGAGGCTCCTATTTATAGGAGAGGTCTCACCTTCAATAAGGTAGTTTCCTCTTCTATAGAATATCACATATTCATGAGCTAATTTCCCTATTTCCTACTTGAGACACACGGCCAAAACAAGTCTTCTAGAAGCCTTGATTTGTTTCCTATTTTGTTCAAGGCTTGCCTTTTCTCTAATGTGGCCGATTCCTTATGCATCCCATATGCAAAATTTGTTTCCTCTTTTTCTCTTGGCAAGTATCCAAATACATTTATGCACAAAATAAACTCTCTTTCCTTGGGTATTATGGGCGCCTATTCTCATCTAGAAGGAGCTTCTAGAAGCTTCTTCATTTGTTCATGACAACATGAGAAAAGCCCATTAAGAATTTTCAATAAAATTCTTATGAAATGAAATTAATTCACAAGGCCCAATAATCAAGTTATGGCCGAGTGACATTAAGTCATCAAATGAACTTGTCAAAAAATTTATTGACATTCATTTCATCATATGTCTCAAAAGACAAAAATACCCTTTTGACTATTTTCGTTCTTGTTTTGACTTAGCTTCCAGTTTAACTATTCCTATCGATGTGATTCGTGACAGTGACCTCATGGACCCAAATGAACAAAGCTTGAGCTAAACACTTGGACTTAAAAGTTCACAAACCTTTTCTAAGTTTAGCTTAATGCCAACTGACTCCACTAAAGAGCTGACACTGAAAATCTCTCGGTTCAAATGAATTTATTTTCTACTGAAGAATTCGACCTAATTATGATGAGCGGATCCACTGAATATTATCTATGTTTACCCTTCATGAATGTCATCAGCTAGTCGGGATTTACTAAATTACGATTTTACCCTTCTAGCTGTTATTTCCTCAACTCCTTTGTCGCTTGTGAATAAGTTAGAAACAATGTATTGACGAGGAGCTAACAAGTCACATTGTTTCATCCAAAAGAGTCAGGACTCAATTTGGACACTGGCCAGTTCATTTATTCACACTCCAAGGAACAAAGCATGAGGTGACATACATTGCATTTCAGCAATCTTGTGCATGAATTCCATATCTATGAGAACTTCACAAAGTTACTCATGACAGACTCACAACTTAGTACTTCACCAATAGGCCCTGTTCGGAATCACATAGTGAGTCCGAACTTTGACTTTCTTAAATGAGAATACTAAGGTGGGAAATGGCATGTCTCATTTCAGGATTAAGGTAAGAATGATGCAATTCATACATAGTGACTTCGAGACATAAGAGGTTAAATGGTTTGTTCTTATATTGTCTCTAGAAGTGCACTGGTCAATTCAGTACCTTCGGAAGATACCTAGAAGAACTATAGAGTCCCCAACTCTCAATGCCTCATAACCAGACATCATAGATTCTTCTAACAATCATACTGAGGTCAATAGTCCTTTGACCCTAAGATTGCGAATATATCGTTTTAAGCAAACTACGAAGAGTTTGTTCATGCAAATCTACATTTGTCTCTTCGTAAGTTGTTAAGTTTGTTTATGGACTAAAAGACTAAGGTTTTATCATAAAGCTTCAAACAAAGAAAGAATGAATGAACGTTTCAACTTTATTAATGAATAGATAGGCAATTACAAGCAAGAGTCTTCATGAGACTTTATCACATCAAATGTACAAAATAAAGACTACAACTCTTCTTGTGGGCACCATTGACAACACTAATGTTGTCGGTCGTTTTCGGAAAACCCGAGACGCCAAGAAGGTACGTCGCTCAAAGGGCTGATGGTCAGGCCTGAGGTCCTGAAGAGCGGCAAGCCTTCAAGCCCTTGCCCAAACTCTTGACTCCTTGAGTCGTGTCTCGCCCCTCGAGTCGAGACTTGATTCAGTCTCCTCGAGTCGAGCCTCGCTCCTCGAGTTGAGCCTTGAGTCAGTCTCCTCGAGTCGAGCCTTGAGTCAGTCTCCTCGATTCGAGCCTCGCTCCTCGAGTCGACCATCGACTCGGATCCTATCCGTCGAATAGATACATTCGTGTCATAAACCCGGAATGCAAAGCCCACAATAGCTCAACGGGCCCGGAAGGATGACGGTCGCGGTAAGCCCACGAAGATGCAGCCCAGCGCGCGCCGCGCTCGCTGCACTGCGCGCCGTGCCCGAGGAAGGTCGCACCGCGCACAGAGCGTCGCAGCCCTGCGCGCCGCGGGTCGCGCGCCGTGCGTGGTGCGCCGCTACCTCTTGCGCGCCTCCACTTGAAGATGTGCGCGTCCCTAGTCCCACATGGACGACGAAGGACCTTCCAAAGGTCCTCAAACACATAGATAAACCCCCTCTCACTGAGGGGGAAGTGATCCCTTCATCTCCTATCGATACGCTCGAATTCTCGCTCTCCTCTGCTTCTCTTGATGCCTTCTTTGGCCTGAAGCACTCTCGCAAGTCTCTCTCGTTCTCTGAGGTTCCGAAGCACTCACGGGGACTTCATGGACGTCGCTCCCTCTGACTGAACGCCCCCAGTGCTCAAGCACACTCCTAGGGTTCTCGACTAGAGTCCCCCTGCCCGTCTAATACGCTAGACGCGTACGGGATATCCGAAGTTCTGAGACGCCGCCGAGGACTCCTCCGCGCCCCGCCTCCTTCGTCGAGCACGCTTCCCCACCAAGGCTCCGCGCCTCACACTGCGTCTTACACGCCAGAACTACGTTCTGACCTTATCCCACACACGGGTATGTAGGCAGCCAACACACAAGGCACGGTCACTCCTCCTCCTCACCCATTCCCTCTCCCGAGAGGCGGGTTGATCGGAGAATACCTAGCTCGAGACTTTCGAGTTCACACTTTTGGCCCGGGTGCGATCACTTGGTCCGGCCTTGGATCGAACCGCCCGAGGTATTCAATAGTTGTTTATTTTCGCATGACAACAAGCACCATTGACAACAACATCGCTGGTGAAGCAGCCGTGCAAGTAGTAGACAAATTGCGAACTTCCCGCGATGTGTTGCATAAACAATTGAAGGAAAACTTAGCCAGGGCCCAGAATCAGATAAAGATGATCGCTGCTTAAACCCCAAGATCTACAAGCATTACTTTGGGCTGTTCCCAGTCGTATCACGGGTTGGACCAGTAGCGTACACCCTCGAATTACCCCCTGGGAATCGCATTCACATCACGCTTCACATCTCGCTTCTCAAAGCATTCAAAGGTGAGGCATCGAGAATGTCCTTTCCCCTTCCGGAAACAATGAGCCGGTCCTAACTCCGATAGCGATTCTAGCAGGCAGACGCATTCACACCGGCGCAGATTCGAAGAAGCAGGTGCTTGTACAGTGGTCCCACAGCCCACCGGAAGATGTGACTTGGGAGGACTGGGCCTCATTCACCAGCGTGTATGAGGTCACCGACCTTGATGCCAAGGTCGTTTTCGAAGGCGGTCCTCTGATACGACACCAACGCTCGAGCTGGACATGAACAAGATGACTTGGGCCCAAGATGTGGCCCAAACCGAAACAGAGGAGCTGCCTTCTTTCCAAAGCAAAGATAATCCTAGTCCAAAGAAGATGAAGCCCATTCGGAAGAAAAAAGAAGCCAGCGTGACTGGAGTCGTACGTTGAGAAGTAGGAGTACGTGAAGAGAAAAAGAGAGTCAGAGAGAAGGGAAAGTTTGGGGTCCTTTTGGTAATTCTGTTTAATCAGATATTTGGGGGTTTGGGGGTTACGTTTTGGCTATTTAACTCAAGAAATGAGTCTTTAATGGTTATGCAAGAATTATAAAACTGATTGTTTATTTTTGCATCTTAAGGAAGTTTATATTGTGCCTCAAAATACCAGTACGATATGAGAATATAGCTTTCTTTGTCCTTGTTATTGACTGCCATATCATCCTCTCGACTCGACAGTTACAAACCACGAAATTGCTGACTACGAAAAGCCCGATAATTAGACCACATGCTTGACGTATACTCTCGACAAAACACACTAAGTAGGGCTTGCCACCAAATAACCACTAGGGTGTAGCTTATCACACCACTAACTCCCATAAATTAATATTATCAATATTAGAGATAATCTCGCCTAAAAATTTATGGACACTGTAGTTTAATAGTCAACAAAAATATTCATGTTTTTGAAATAGCCAACACTTGTAACTTTTTGGAAAAATAGCCAAACAACATTTGTGACATAAGTGATAGCTAATAAAAATTACTTTTATGACCTTAGCTTTTTAAATTCGTCACTTTATATCCCCTATTTTTGAATTCATCACATTCTCTCTCCTACTTTCTTTCTTACATTTTTTTTTCAAAAAAACATAAAAATTCAATATATATCTCATATAAACTCAAAATTGAGTGATTTCAAATCTTACGGATTCGTGGCGCCGATATCTTCAAAAATAGATAAATCATGTTTGATCAAAAATCATATTTAACGCATCATGTTTACGTGTGTTTGTAATGATTTTTCTAAAAATATTCAATAAATTTTCATTTATTTCTAGATGATTTCCGAAATTTTTTAGTTATTTTCATATCCAAGACAGCAACGTGATTTTGTTACATCTATAATATTAAAAATTATTTTTCATCCAACACCAAAGTCTATTTTTAAAGATTTTGGCGCCACAAATCCATAAAATTTGGAATCACTCTTAATTTAGTTTATAAGAGGTAGATATGGATTTTTTAAATTTGGATGAAAAATATATTTGAAAAAAAGTATTAGAGATAAATTGACGAATTCAAAACAAAAAAAGAGAGAAAGTGACGAATATAGGAATAAAAAATTGCTAAATTGATTTATTGAGACTCTTGAAATTTTATTTTACTAATCCAACTGTCATTTGGCTACTTTTCATAATTTTATAAACGTTGGCTAAATCACAAACGTTAAGATTAAGATTCGTTAAGATTAAGTTTGCTTAGTTAGTTACGAATTTCAAATTTTATTCTTAACCATTTTGAGCCGGGTACCTTAGGTCGTCGCGAGACAAGATAGTAGTTGTAACTTTTTTTTATTTGTCTTCATGATTAATTCAAAAAATAAAAATTCCTACAAAAATTATAAAAATACGTAAGCAAAATACGAAATCGCGAATTTATTATGGTTTTTCAATTTTCGACACATACAGACTTACCGAATGTTCTAGTCCATGTAAAATAAATAAATCAATCAAAAAATTAAAAAAATCCACATTCTGATAATTTTTCTTTTGAAAATAAAGAGATTTCCGTTAAAAAATTTGCATTAGAACGAGTATAATAAAAGCAAGTGAAGTGGAGTTGATTGTATGATTTGCTCTGAGATTGAGAGTTTACTACTAAGGGGTAAATGAGTAAGAGACCTGGAACAAAAAAAAAAAAACAGGATATTGAGCTTAAGAAGAAGAGAAAGACAGGGTGCGGTGCGGAGAATTATGATGAGGAGGAGGGGCGGAAGTGGCGGATGTGGAGGAGGAGCATGGAGAGGGCTCGGAGGAAGCGGACGCACTGCGGGGGAGTGACGCGGTCGAGCACCCCCTTGACGGCCTTGAGCCGCACGCAGTCAGCCGCCTTCATGAGGCGCTCCAGCACGCCCACCATGCCGCCCACCACGAGGGGACCCCCGTCCGGGCGCCGCGACAGGTCCAGCACGCGGCGATCGGCGAGGGCCACGTGGTGCCGCTCCAGCTCGCGGTCGAGGCGCTCCTCGTCGGCGCGCACGCGCGACAGCAGGTGGTGCAGGGCCGCCGCCTGGGGGTCCGACACGGCCACGGAGGTCAGCAGGCGGAAGATGGACGACGGTTTCCACCCTGTGACCCACATCAGCGACGCCTCCAGAGGGGAGGCCCACGGCGGCGCGTAGAACGCCACCACATCCTCCCTCGCCGCTGCCCACTTTGCCGTGTAGTACGCCTTCACGTGGCACGTCACCCTCGCTATCACCACCTCGTCCTCCTCCTCCTCCTCTTTCCGCCGCACCAGATCTTCTAGCTGCACCTCCCACCTGTCCAAGAACTCGCAGAACTTGTATTCCACTTTGCTCTTCCTCATCCTTTATCACCCTTCGCTACGTGCTGATCCTTCCTTATATACACACGCACATGAGGGACAGAGAAGGGGACACGTGGAGAGACAACCCAGAGCCACGACGCGACCTGCATGCGCGCCTCCTCCTGCTACTCTTCTTTCTTGCTTTCATTTACACAAATCGATTCAGCTTCAATTTCAACCGAAGTTTATGCGTGTGAATGAGTGACCTCCTCCCACCTGTGTCGCTTACCCTTTCCACGTGCGAACCCGACTGCCAATTACCATTCACCCCTCGTGGAGCGATCAGCTGGATCGCCCCGAAATCAGGAATCCAACTTCAGGTGGTCGACCATACACATACACATAATATTTAAACATCATACATACATACATTAAATTTCATGAAAATATTTATTTTAAAATGTCTTAGAATATTCTTGAATGTTTTATTAAATCAAAATACATGCCGTGGGTGTTGGTATAAAATTTAATCAAAATGGGTAGAATATTCTTGAATGTTTTATTATATCAAAATGCCGTGGGTGTTGGTATGTAATTTAATCAAAATGGCTCCGGCAAGGTCACTGGTTACTTGGAGTAGATGTGGTATACTACGGAATATATGAATAATGTCAAGCCCCAAAATATGGGATCAAAAGAAAAATAAACTGAAACACTAAAAAAAAAAAAAAAATCACACTAGAAAACAAACTAAATGACATTACGATACTCTTTCTTTTGAAAAGTCAATAAATTTTTTTCCCACAAAATATAATTACGTAAACAAAATAAAATTAAAGTCCAATCAATAAATCACCACAGTTTAATGAAGCACTATTAATATATAATAACAACAAATATCACCGAATCATCTCAATTAAATAATTCACAATCAAGAATAAAATTAACTTATAATTATAAATCTTATTATTTGTCTATTGAGATGCCAAGTCGTCTATGCAATGTGTCAGATGAAAGCGCATCACCTACGACCAATGCCAGACTCAAAGTACCTGGGCAAAGTGAACCCATTGACCGGTAGCCAAAGTATTGTCCTGTGTAAACCCGCTGGGCAGCAAAAGGAAGTGGAATGCCCAATCGCTCTCTGCATATCAACATCCTTGGCCAATAATATCCACGGATGGAAGCGCATCGCCCGTCAACATAACGCGGATAACAAGTCTGGTCTATTTAAAAGCATTAAGTCATCTACTAACTAATCAAATTGCATGTTATTATTCATAAGGAAAACATCTATTTGACGTGTAAGAGAGGTCGAGCCTACAATGTCATGACCCGTGAGCAACAGCTCACCCAGGAGCCGCGACTGATCAACCCAAAATCAAACATAAACCCATAATATAAATGTGTATTAAACAGAGAAGCACAAAAGGTTTGTTATATATAAAAAAATAGTTCATAAAAAAGATGGGAAATTTTTTTCGCTTGGAATAAAACTGTCTTATAGTGACTCTTATACATATACGTTCAGGAACGGTTTAAAAAATAAAACTAATCCCCGATTTGTGAGACCCCATAGCACACAGGTCAAGGCAATATACGCTCGCTCTCGGTCTTCCGCTTTCCACTTTCGAGATTTTCCTTTATCTACATTATCGATGGTCGTAAAGCTATGAGTCAAATGACTCAATAAGTGGAAGTCTATCTAGAAAAGAAAATAAAGTAAATGCCATGTGACGTGCAAACAAGCACATAAGTATATGAGGAATGGGCGCTAGAATAAAATGCTAGAGCATGACTGATGCATGACGTCACACTTTACTTACGTACTTGCCGCCCTACAAGATCGTACAACATCCCCTTCTAGGACCTTTAAAACGAAAAGAAGCCAGCCTCTGACCTCGAACAACGGTCTTACAGTGGCTTGGGTGTTTTAACACTGCATGGGATCCACTATTAATATCATCTTCATCTGACGTCGGTGCAAGTGTGCCACCTTGAAAGGACAATGAGTTCATGTGAAGGGGTCAGGGCCGGCCCGAACTCATCCGGCGCCCTAGGCGAATAAACATTTTGGGGCCTTTTGATAACAATAAAAAATCAAATATAAAACAAAAAATTATGAACAAAAATATTTGTTGATATAGTAAGTGTTGAATAGCAAGATTAAATATAACCAGAGAGAAGGATCAGCCAGAGATAAAATAAAAGTACCGGATATGATCAACATTCAACGGTATAAATGTTTTCTACATTGTCCTGTTGTAAAACTTGTATGTACAAAAGTATCGTAGAATTGTCTAAGCTTGTAATTGTCCTGTTGTAAAACTTGTATTTTTTTTTCTTTCTATACTATGTCTTTGAAACAGGGTTTACCTTTTGTTGTCGCCGTTTTTTCGGACAACGATTCAGGAGCCACAGGCGGTTAGACCCAAGGCCGGACCAAGTGCCCTCGCCTGGGCTCGAGCGTGTCGGACTTGGTCGCCTAGATCTTCCCTTGGCTGTCGGTGGTGTCTGAGCTCGCCGGGGTACCTAGAAAGGATGAGAGAACCGTGAGCTAAAAAGGGGAAACAGAGGGGGTGCCTCTGTTTACCTCTCCGACGCTCAACATCAGTGGGATTGAGGTGGATAATAGAGGGTTTAAGTGTTTAGGGGTCGAGACTTGAGAGAAACGAGCAAAAGGTGAGTTCGGCAGCGTTTCAGTCCTCAAACTTGGATTACCTTTTGAAGAGGGAGGGCCTCTTGTATTTATAGGCGACCAAGGGGCCATTGGTGGGCCCCTCGGCCGAGGATAGCATGGTTTCGGGCCTTGGCCGAGGATAGCATAGGCCCGGCCGAGGATAGCATAGGGTTCGGCCCTTGGCCGAGGATAGCAAAGGGTGGCGTCACTTGTGGGCCCCTCGGCTGGGGATAGCATGGGCTCGACAGGGGATAACATAGACTGGCGCTATTGAGGTGCCCCCTGGCTGAGGATAACATAGGCTGGCGTCATTGGCGTGCCCCTGGGCTGAGGACAAGATGGGCTGGCGTCATTGGTGGGCCCCTTGGCCGAGGATAACACAGGCTCGGCCGAGGATGGCATAGGTCGAGGATAGGCCTGTGAGGCCGAGGTCGAACGGTCGAGCTGAGGCCGAGGTCGAACGGTCGAGCTGAGGCCGAGGTCGAATGGTCGAGCTGAGGCCGAGGTCGAGCTCGTCAGGCCGGGGTCGAGCTGAGGCCGGGGTCGAGCTCGCCAGGCCGAGGTCGAGCTGAGGCCGAGGTCGAGCTTGCCAGGCCGAGGTCGAGCTGAGGTCGAGGTCGAGCTGAGGCCGAGGTCGAGCTCGCCAGGCCGAGGCCGAGCTGAGGCCGGGGTCGAGCTCGGTCTTGGGCCGAGGCCATTGGGCCGGCCTTTGGCCGAGCCGGCCCAAGGGCCGATTAACGGCTAGGGCATGTCCGATTGCTTTTTTCCCTTTGAATAGCTTCGATCGGGATCGGGCCGAGGTCGCTCGTGAGGCCGAGGTCGAACGGTCGAGCTGAGCCCGAGGTCGAGCTCGTCAGGCCGGGGTCGAGCTGAGGCCGGGGTCGAGCTCGCCAGGCCGAGGTCGAGCTGAGGCCGAGGTCGAGCTCGGCAGGCCGAGGTCGAGCTGAGGCCGAGGTCGAGCTCGTCAGGCCGAGGTCGAGCTGAGGCCGAGGTCGAGCTGAGGCCGAGGTCGAGCTCGCCAGGCCGAGGCCGAGCTGAGGCCGGGGTCGAGCTCGGTCTTGGGCCGAGGCCATTAGGCCGGCCTTTGGCCGAGCCGGCCCAAGGGCCGATTAACGGCTAGGGCAAGTCCGATTGCTTTTTTCCCTTTGAATAGCTTCGATCGGGATCGGGCCGATAACATTAGCCCCCCGAGTTTATCGTCGAGTGAAGCTTGTGCGGTAAACTCAAGATTCCCGTCATCGCCAGCCCACTGAAGCGACCCATCGCGAAAAAGGTTCGACCCGAGCCTCTTTCACTATTTAATTTCCCTTCTCTGGTTTCTTTTCGTTTTTTACCTCGCTACACGTGCCAATGGTCCCTACTAATTATCTATCGGGGCGTGGGTCCGTTGAAGATGACCTCTTCCCTCTGCTCGTGGATCAAGATGCAAACCTAGATGATCTTTGGGCGCAATTCTTACCCCCTGTGGATACCCAAAAACCAGCGCCCTCATCACAGCCTTCGGGCAACGGGTCGGTCGAGATGGCTGGAGGTGATCCTCGTTCGGTCGATGCGCGGCTGGCCGACGCGGAGGAGGGTGCGCGCACCGGAGTCGTCGCCAGAGGGGACCCCGAGGTCGTCGGGGACGCGCGCGGCCTGGGGGGAGGTGCGCCCGACGAGGCGAGTCCGTGCGGAGGCGGGGCGACCCCCGTCGGCCTTGTCTGTGCTGGAGGTGTTGCCGGGAGAGGCCCAAACCGCGCTGGTGGAGCACCCGCCCTGGAAGGAGTCGCGTCGGCCGAGCCGGACGCAGGGAGAGTCGCGCCGGTCCCGGGCGGCGACGCTGGGACTGTCTGGCAGTCGAGCGGCGGCGAGGGAGGCCCGGGTACTCTGGGTCCGGCCTCCCTCGAGGAGGGATGCATCGGTGGAGGTCGATCGGAGGTGGGCGGCGTTGCTGGCGGTAACGCCGGCGCTAGAGACGAGGAACGCCGGCCGGACAGCGCCGGCCAAGGGGCAGCGGACGAGGCACTGGTTGCCCACCTGGCGAGTCGGGCTGTGCCGCCGGGCCAGGCACAAGCGCCAATGGGCCGGGCGAGAGCCCAAGGAGCCCGGGTGGCCTCGGCGCGCGAGGGAACTCTCTGGACAAGCCGGGCGCCGACGGTGGGCCCGCTGCCGGACCGGACAAGGAGGAGATAGGGCCAGGATCGCGTGGTCGTTCGTGGGGTCCCGGGGAAACCGGGCTTCTACTGCGCGTGCCCTCGGAAGCGCATCTCCATCGTTACCAAGGTTACCTCGAAGCATCGATAACCTTGGGTGTGGGTTTCCGAGTCGGCCTTTGGGTCCGCGCCCTTAGCGTTCGGGCCCGCGGTCGACTTTCCCTCCGACGGGGACGTAGAAGATTCCGAACTCGTATCTGTGATCAAAGCGATCCTAGATTTGAGGCAGCAGGGGTCACTGTTCGAGTCCCCGGACCTCATGGCGAGGACCGGGTGGTTCGTGCCTTGATGCAACGTCCCTCCGTGCCTCGGCCTTGGCGTGGAGGTTGCGGAGGACCTTGTATCAGAGGCGGGGGGTTCGTCCGGCCCTCCCCCCGACGCGGGGGGTACTATCCGTTCACACGCTCTCGCGTTATCACGCTCTCTGTTGTATTAAGCTTATCGTGTGTATTCCAACTTACTGCCGTCTCTCTCTCTTTCAGATACCCTGCCCAGACGACATCTGCCACGCACACACGTGCCGATAGTGGCACCTACCGCCGAAGCCACGACCGCGGCTTGCCCCCGAGCCAAGGTTCACCGCCGAGGGTTGCCGCCGCGGGCGGGGAACGAGGCGATCTCTTCTAACAAGCGATCGTCGTCGTCGATTCCCTTCGGGACACCCTCCGGCGACAAGCGCGCCCACACATTGACGGTGCCAGATGGCATGGATTCGATGCTCCTGGCGGAGGCGGCGGAGTTGAGGGATCAGTGCTCCCGAGGGATTCTTGAGACCTCTCTGCGGGACTTCAAGGGTTTGCTGACGGCAAGTGATCTGGAGCATTTCAAAAACGTGATCGGCGATGCCCGAAAGGTACGATACTCCTGCTTATCTCATGCGTAACCCTTATGCTTACTTTGATTATACGTACATCGCTTGTCTCTGCAGATGCTCGCACGTCAAGAGCGAAGCGGTTGCATTCTCCGGGACCTGCTGCGGCGCATGCAGATTATGGAGAAGGACAAGGAGAGCACGGCGGCCGCCCACGCTGCTCGAGAATTCCAAGCACTCGAGGAGGAGCTGAAGCGAGCTCGCGAGGAGTTGGCGACCGAGAAATTGCTTCGCACGGCCGGGCAGGCGTCTCAGGAGAAGGCGGAGCAGGCGGCCGACACCTTCTTAGGGGAGACAAAGAAGCTCCAGGCGGCGCTCTCGAGTTGGGACGAGGAGCTGAACATCGTCCACGCCCGGCTGTCAGCGAGTGAGATCTCCCGGGTCAAGGCCGAGAGGGAGATGGATACTTTGCGGGCGGAGGTGCAGATCCTTGCCGAGGAGAAAGACGACGCCGTGCAGTCCAAGACGGACCTGGAGGATGACTAGGACCTCGCGCTGGAGGCGGCCCGCTATGAGGCAGCCAAACGGGTCCGAGACGCGAGCGTGAAGGAGAACGTGTCTCGCGGGACCACGTTTTCCTTCTTCGACGTCATGTTTCCTCTTCTAGACGGCGAGTCGCCTGAGGACGACCCGCGTCCTCAAGCCCCCACGGAAGCCGCTCAGTCGGCGAACCTCCAACTCGACGGAGAAGTCATCGGTGGGTTTGGCGCCCCCTGCCCCGAGGAAGATGAAGAGCAGATCGACTTCGGCTCGGAGTAGCCGGGTTTTCTTCGGTTTTCCGCGCACTTGTTTAGCGCTTGCGTCATGCATTCTTCCGGAATTTTGTTATGTCTTTCTTCCGTTAGAAGTTTGTCGTGTTCTCATACTTTTCTTTTTGGGTTGTTCGTACAACATTGTTCGCCTTAGTCAGCGCTTTTCTGTCTGTTATGTGTCTTATTTTCTCGACTTGCCATGCTTAGCGTAATCGATTCGCGCGTTGTGATTGGTGCGTGTCTCACGAGCCCGGCTTGCCTTACCTAGCATAACCGGTTTGCACGGCTTACTGCCGCACTTGGCGGCGAAGCTTCCCGCGGACGCTGGCTAGACCAGATTCGCCCGGCGGGTGCGACCTTCGGCCATTCATTCGTGACTCGTCGCCTGTCGGCGTGTGCGAGCTGGGTGGCCGTCGCGCCCGTCTTGCGGCGAGTACGCTACCTATCGGCGTACGTATCGGGACGAGCTTGCAGTTTTCTGTGAGCGTGGTACTTGTAGGTACGCGCGTCATGTTTTGGGTTTTGACTGCCGAGAAAGACGGTCCGGTGCGCGGACGTGATCTACCGACGCCCCATTGCCTATCGGTGTGCGGGGCGTGGAATTTGCGCGAGAGCGTCGCGCGGGGGTCGGAGGTCTGGCGCGCGGATCCGATTTGTTGATATTTAGCTACCTTTCGGTGTGTAAAACGTGTCGTTGTGCGAGCCCGACTAGACGAGGCGACAAGCTCGGCTAGACGATGTGACAAGTTTGACTAGGCGGAGTGACCAGCTCGTAGTGACGAGGAGGCCAGCTCAACCGGGAGCTCGACCAGGCGAAGCGACGAGCTCGACCAAGAGCAGTGGCAAGCTCGACTTAGGAGCTCGACCTGGCGGAGTGGCGACCTCGACTAGGAGCAGTGGCGAGCTCGACTGGGAGCTCGACCAGGCGAAGTGGCGAGCTCGACTAGGAGCAGTGGCGAGCTCGACTAGGAGCTCGACCAGGCGAAGTGGCGAGCTCGACTAGGAGCAGTGGCGAGCTCGACTAGGCTAAGTGACGAGCTTGACTAGGAGCAGTGGCGAGCTCGACTAGGCTAAGTGACGAGCTCGACTAGGAGCAGCGGCGAGCTCGACTAGGAGCTCGACCAGGCGAAGTGGCGAGCTCGACTAGGAGCAGTGGCGAGCTCGACTAGGCTAAGTGACGAGCTTGACTAGAAGCAGTGGCCAGCTCGACTAGGCTAAGTGACGAGCTCGACTAGGAGCAGCGGCGAGCTCGACTAGGAACTCCACCAGGCGAAGTGGCGAGCTCGACTAGGAGCTCGACCAGGCGAATTGGTGAGCTCGTCTAGGAGCAGCGGCGAGCTCGACCAGGCGAAGTGGCGAGTTCGACTAGGAGCAGTGGCGAGCTCGACTAGGAGCTCGACCAGGCGAGCTCGACTAGGAGCAGTAGCGAGCTCGACTGGGCTAAGTGACGATCTTGACTAGGAGCAGTGGCGAGCTCGACTAGGCTAAGTGACGAGCTTGACTAGGAGCAGTGGCGAGCTCGACTAGGCTAAGTGACGAGCTTGACTAGGAGCAGTGGCGAGCTCGACTAGGCTAAGTGACGAGCTTGACTAGGAGCAGTGGCGAGCTCGACTAGGCTAAGTGACGAGCTCGACTAGGAGCAGCGGCGAGCTCGACTAGGAGCTCCACCAGGCGAAGTGGCGAGCTCGACTAGGAGCAGCGGCGAGCTCGACTAGGAGCTCGACCAGGCGAGCTCGACTAGGAGCAGTGGCGAGCTCGACTGGGCTAAGTGACGAGCTCGACTAGGAGCAGTGGCGAGCTCGACTAGGCTAAGTGACGAGCTTGACTAGGAGCAGTGGCGAGCTCGACTAGGCTAAGTGACGAGCTTGACTAGGAGCAGTGGCGAGCTCGACTAGGCTAAGTGACGAGCTTGACTAGGAGCAGTGGCGAGCTCGACTAGGCTAAGTGACGAGCTCGACTAGGAGCAGCGGCGAGCTCGACTAGGAGCTCCACCAGGCGAAGTGGCGAGCTCGACTAGGAGTAGCGGCGAGCTCGACTAGGAGCTCGACCAGGCGAGCTCGACTAGGAGCAGTGGTGAGCTCGACTGGGCTAAGTGACGAGCTCGACTAGGAGCAGTGGCGAGCTCGACTAGGAGCTCGACCAGGCTATGACGAACTCGACTAGGCGAAGCGACGAGCTCGACTGGGAGCAGTGGCGAGCTCGACTAGGAGCTCGACCAGGCGAAGTCGCGAGCTCGAAGTCCCAACAGTCCGTTAGCCCCCCGAGTTTCTCGGGTACTCGCAGAGAAGACGAGAAATTGTTACAAAATAATGTAAAGGTTTCGAAGCGAAGTGTAATTCGATTACAACGTTGAAATAGTTAATAAAAGAAAATTACATTCCCAGGCCGTTCGGCCGTACTTGAGATTAAAAAATGTCATTTCAAAAATTGAAAATGGAATGACATAACAAAACATAGAGTAAGTGGGAACGGGCGTCTATTGGTAGTACCGCCGAAGGTGTTCCGCGTTCCAAAGGTGCGTGAATACGAGTCCTACCAGGTTCTCGAGCTCGTAGGTGCCATTGTGGATGGCTCGGCGCACGCGGTATGGACCTTCCCAAGTGGGGCCCATGACTCCCGCCCCTTGCACTTTGGTGTTTTGGAACACCCTTTTGAGGACGAGGCTTCCGTCGGTGAACTGCCGTAGCTTGACCTTGGAGTTGTAGTACTTTTCGACCTTCCTCTTTTGTGCGGCAAGGCGGGTGAGCGCGTCCTCCCTCCTCTCATCTATGAGGTCCAGCTCGAGCTGATCCCGTTGTCGTTGGCGGTTTCTTCGTATTCCTCGATGCGCAGGGTCGGCAGCTTGGTCTCGACGGGTACCACGGCCTCGACTCCGAATGCGAGAGCGAAAGGAGTTTCGCCGGTCGCGTTTCGCGCGGTGGTTCGGTATGCCCACAGGACCATGGGGAGCTCGTCGGCCCAAGCCCCTTTTTTCTCCTCCAGCTTCTTTTTCAGATTTACCTTGATCGTTTTGTTGACCGCCTCTACCTGACCGTTGGCTTGAGGATGGCGGGGGGAAGAGAAAGTCTTGCTAATGCCCAACCGCTCGCATACTTCTCGAAGGCGCGCATTGTCAAACTGCTTTCCGTTATCGGTCACAATCGACGCGGGAATCCCGAAGCGGCAGACAATGTTCTTAAGATGAAGTTCGTTGTGTTTGTCTCGCTGATCTTTGCCAGTGGTTCGGCCTCTACCCACTTCGTGAAATAGTCGATTGCCACGATCGCATGCTTGTACTGTCTCGGAGCCATAGGTAGCTCGCCGATGAGATCGATTCCCCATTTTGCGAAGGGGCGCGGTACGATGATCGGACATAGCGGTGCCGGTGCTTGGCGTGGGATGTGGGCGAACCTTTGACATTTGTCGCACCTTTTGGCCCACTCGTGGGAGTCCTTTTTCAAGGTTGACCAAAAATATCCGAGCCTCAGGAGTTTCAACGCCAAAGACTGTCCGGCGGCGTGGTTTCCGCACACCCCCTCATGCACCTCGCGGAGCGCCCTCTTCGCCTCGACCTCGGTCAAGCAGCGGAGGAGGGGCATGGAATAGCCTCTTTTGAACAGGTTGTTCTCCCTCATCGTGTATTTCGGCGCCAAGCTTCTCAGCTTTTTGGCCTCCTCTTTGTCTTCGGGGACGACTCCTCGCTGACGGAATTCTACGAGCGGTGTCATCCACGAGGGAGGCGGAGTCTCTTCAACTACCCCTACGTCGCTTCTCGAGACGTAGGGTCGGGTTAGCACCTCGATCGGGACGCTGCCTTCGCCCTCCTCGTCTATCCCGGACGCGAGGCGAGCTAGGGCGTCAGCGTCGATGTTCGCTTCTCGGGGGACTTGGACGATCTCGAACCATGACAGTGCCTCTAGGTTCCTTCGAGTTTTGGATAAGTACGCGACCATGTTCGGTTCTTTAGCGGCGTAGTCACCCTTAACCTGGTTCACGATCAACTGCGAGTCGCAGTGGATGCGCAGGTTTTGGGCGCCTAGCCTGTCCGCCAGCTCCAAGCCAACGATCAGAGCCTCGTACTCCGCTTCGTTGTTGGAAGCCTTGAACTCGAACCGCAGGGCATATCTCAGTTTTTCCCTATCGGAATTTGTGAGCACCACGCCGGCGCCAGCCCCCCGGGCATTCGACGCGCCATTTACGTGCAAGTCCCAGACCGGCCCTGGCCCTCTTCTTTGACGGCTTGCCGTGGTTGTCCTCCTTGTCTTTCGTGCCCTCACTACCCTCGTCCCCATCGTCGGTCGGGGGCGTTGTGAATTTGGCGATGAAGTCGGCGAGGGCCTGGCCCTTGATGGCGGTTCTTGGCTGGAACTCGACCCTGTACTCGCCCAACTATTGGGACCACACGGCCATTCGAGAGGAGGTCCCTTTTTGAAGGGCCTTCTCGATGGGATGTCCCGTGCGGATCACAATGGGGTGCGCCTGAAAGTAGGGTCGGAGTTTTCTCGCGCTCATGACAAGGGCGAGGGACAATCTCTCGATTTTTGGGTATCGAGTCTCGGCGTCGAGGAGTGCCTTGCTAACATAGTAGACCGGCCATTGCACCTTGTCTTCTTCGCGTATGAGAACCGCGCTCACGGCTCTGTCGGAAACCGCGAGGTAGATGTACAAGGTTTCGCCATTCTTTGGCTTTACAAGGAACGGGGGGGAGGCGAAGTAGGCTTTCATTTCGCGGAATGCTTCCTCGCACTTCTCCGTCCACACGAACCCGTCGGTCTTCTTTAGTGTCTTAACAAACGGTTGGCACTTGTCGGTGGCCTTGGACACGAATCGCGTTAGGGCGGCGATCCTTCCTGTCAGACTCTGAACTTCTTTCACTTTCTGCGGCGACCTCATCTCTAAGATCGCCCTAATCTTCTCGGGGTTAGCCTCGATCCCGCGGCGGCTAACCATGTAGCCCAACAATTTTCCGGACTCGACCCCAAAAGCGCACTTGTTGGGGTTGAGCTTCATCTTGTAGCGTCGCAGGATCGCAAACATTTCTCCCAGGTCTAGAACGTGGTCGTGGGTCTTGAGGCTTTTGACGAGCATATCGTCAACGTAGACCTCCATAGTTTTGCCAATTTGATCGGCGAACATTCGGTTCACCAACCTTTGATACGTCGCCCCCGCGTTTCTGAGGCCAAAAAGGCATGACCTTGTAACAGTAGAGTCCGCGGTTTGTAACAAAGGTGGTCTTGATCTGATCCGGCTCGTGCATGCGGATCTGATTGTAGCCTGAGTAGGCGTCCATGAAGCTTAATAACTTGTGGCCCGCCGTGGCATCCACAAGTTGCTCGATCCTCGGGAGAGGGAAGCTGTCCTTCGGGCAGGCTTTGTTGAGATCTTTGTAGTCGATACAGATTCGCCACTTCCCTTTTGGCTTTCTGACCATCACCACGTTGGACACCCACTTGGGGTGTTCCGCCTCTCTAATGAAGTCGGCGGCGAGAAGTTTGTCAACCTCTTCACCAATGGCTTGATACCTCTCTCCACTGAACGTCCGTCGTGGTTGAACGCGCTCAGCCATTCTCTTGTCGTCGTTGAGACGGTGAACCATTATCTCGGGGTCGATCCCCGGCATGTCGGCGTGTGTCCATGCAAAGACGTCTTTATGCTCGCGAAGGAAGGTGGCGAGCCGGGCTCGAACTTCGGACGGGAGTTGGGCGCCTACCTTGACTACTTGGTCCGGTTTGGCGTCGTCCAACACGACGGGAACAAGGTCGTCCGGTGTCTCCAACTTTCGACGCTCGACATCGTCTCTCTGGTCCAGTTTTCCGAAGATTCTGCCTTTCCCTATTTCGCACGGGAACTTGTCCCCGAGTTGGAAGACGGTGCTCACCATTTTTCCCTTTTCTTTCCCGTCCACGCCTTGGATGTAGCACATCCTTGCCATTGATTGGTCTCCCAACATTATGGCTATCCCTTTGTCCGTTGGGAACTTCATCATCAGGTGGTAAGTGGAAGTGCTGGCCTTTAGCCGATTGAGAGTCGGGCGGCCGAGGATGATGTTATACGTCGAGGGCTGGTCCACGACCAGGAACGACACGATGTGGGTCGCCTCGAGCCTTCCCGGTGTACCGAAGGTAACCGGGAGGTCGATAGTTCGCTCCGTCATGACCCTTTCCCCGGAGAAGCCGAAGAGCGGGGTCGATATCGGGGTCGGTCTCATCCCGGATAGCTTCATCTTGTCCAACGCCGACTTGAAGATTATATCGGCGGAGCTCCCATTGTCGATTAGGATTCTCCGGACGAGGTTGTTGGCGACCGGGGCCGAGACGACTATCGCGTCGTTATATGGGTGGAGGACTCGCGCCGCCTCTTGGCCAGTGAAGAACGTGGACTCGAACGGGGCCAGGGGAGGAGCCTCGTGTGTGTGGTTGATGTAGTGCGCTATTTTCCCTTCGGAAACTTCGCGCACATAGTTCTTCCTTTGCGTGGCCGAGTCTCCAAATTCCGGGCCTCCCAGGATCGCGCCCACGATGTGCAGTTGCGAGCTTTCTGGTTCTTCAATGGTCGCTCGGTCTGTGACGGTCACCGTCGCCGGACCCTTTCTTTCTTGCCGCGGGCGCTCATCGCGCGCCGCGGCCGTCCCGATCGTTCTAAGGACGTATTCCTTCAGTTTCCCGTCTTGAATCAGGGCCTCGATCTGACGCTTGAGTTGATAGCATTCGAATGTCAGATGCCCGTAATCTTGGTGGTATTCGCAGAACTTGTTCCGATCCCTCTTTGCGGGATCCTTTGTGAGAGGAGTCGGGCTCCCTAGCTTGTCGCGGTGCAGAGGTAGGATCCGCTCCGGTGGGGTGTTCAAAGGGGTGAACGTTGAGAACTTTCGGAAGCTATCGACGTGTGCCGGTCTCAGCCAGGGGAGGGAGCGGCCGTTAGGGGCCTGGCCTCCCTTATTCGTCCTCTTTCGAGGGTCGGGACGATCTCCGTCTGGGTCGTCGTGGCGTCGACTACCTTGTCCCCCTGACTTCCGGCCATCTCGGCCATCGAGATAGTCCTCGATTCCCATATACGTGCGGGCTCTCGTCATCAGCTCTGCCATGCTTCGCGGGACCTTCCCCACAATGGACTTGAGGAAGTCGCTCGTGCGAACTCCTTCGGTGATCGCCGTGATGGCGTCCTTGTCGTCGAAGCCCTCGACTTTGTGAGATTCCTCGGTGAAGCGAGCGAGGTATTGCCTCAACGTCTCGTCTCTCCCTTGCCGAAGGGAGAGGAGGTGGGTCTTTGACTTGTTTTGTGCCACGAGCGTGGCGAAGCGGGCGAGGAAAGCCTCCTGCAAAGCCCGGAAGGACGGGATGCTCCCGGGTCTCAGGCTCCGGAACCACTCAAAGCCCGACCCCGTGAGGGTTAGGCTGAAGGCTTGGCATAGGGTCGCGTCCGGCTGCCCTTGCATTGTCATCCATGTCTTGTAGTGTTAGATGTGGAAGTCCGGGTCAGTCCGCCCATCATAGGGAGGGATGGATGGCAATTTGAAGTTTCCCACGCAAGGCTGCGCGAGGATTTGCAGGACGAAGGGAGAGTATGATTCCTCGATCCCCCCATATGGCCTCTGCCTCCCCGACTCCCTCATCTCGATGATTTGGTTTTGGAGGCTCTGAATCATTGTGACCATGTCGAGCCCGTTAGCCGGGCTGACCGCCGGGGCTACGGGAGTTGCTGGCTGGCGCTCGTTGGACGCTTGGTCCACGATATTGGCCTGAGGTTGGCCGAGAGTTGCGGCGGGGAGCGCCTCCCTCCGAGAGTTGAGCCTTTGGCGGAGATCCTCCCCCCGGGAGTTCCTCTGCGCCGTCAAGCGCTCTCTAAGGTCCACGCTCGGCGCGCAGTGGGTCGAGTTCGCCCTTGGTCGGGCCACGCGGCGAGCTCTTCGGCTATCGGCCCCATCATTGCCCAGAGTCG
Organism: Urtica dioica subsp. dioica; assembly: GCF_054948205.1. Lineage (NCBI taxonomy): Eukaryota > Viridiplantae > Streptophyta > Magnoliopsida > Rosales > Urticaceae > Urtica > Urtica dioica. The sequence continues at coordinate 770,711 of NC_142764.1, read as the reverse complement.
CTCTCTCCTCGGCGAGGGGCCGTGTCCGGCCGCCTCTTGAAACCGAAGGGGCGAGTCCCTGGGAACGCGACCGTGCCTGCTGTCGCGCCGGACGCGACGGGTCGGCCAAAGCGCCATTGGGTCTCTCGGACCGCGAATGGGCGAGGCTAGGAGTCGCCTCGTCGGTCCTCGACTCCCCCACATAGTCGGGGTCGGAGTCGCTATGGGCGGATCGATCCTCGACATCGTAGCCGAGGAGACCGGCAATGAGCGAACCGTCAACGCCGGGACGGTCAAGGAGCTCCGCAAGCCGCCGGGCCGTGTCCTCTCGGAGCTCGGCCTCGGGGTCGTTCACCGGGTCTTGGGGCTGGCTCTCACTATCGCGAGGTTGCCCTTCAAGACGGCGTGCGAGGCGTCGGAGACCGTACCTCGAGGTCGTCGCCCGAGTACCCGCGGAGGTAGTGGGAATGTGACTCATCGTTCAATAGTCAGGGTGAAAGTGGTAGAGGGATTGTGTCGCCAAGGTCGAGAGATCCCCTCCTTCTAGCGCTAATGTGTTGTCGCCATTTTTTCGGACAACGATTCAGGAACCACAGGCGGTTAGACCCAAGGCCGGACCAAGTGGCCTCGCCTGGGCTCGAGCGTGTCGGACCTGGTCGCCCAGATCTTCCCTTGACTGTCGGTGGTGTCTGAGCTCGCCGGCGTACCTAGAAAGGATGAGAGAACCGTGAGCTAAAAAGGGGAAACAGAGGGGGTGCCTCTGTTTACCTCTCCGACGCTCAACATCAGTGGGATTGAGGTGGATAATAGAGGGTTTAAGTGTTTAGGGGTCGAGACTTGAGAGAAACGAGCGAAAGGTGAGTTCGGCAGCGTTTCAGTCCTCAAACTTGGATTACCTTTTGAAGAGGGAGGGCCTCTTGTATTTATAGGCGACCAAGTGGCCATTGGTGGGCCCCTCGGCCAAGGATAGCATGGGTTCGGCCCTTGGCCGAGGATAGCATAGGCCCGGCCGAGGATAGCATAGGGTTCGGCCCTTGGCCGAGGATAGCAAAGGGTGGCGTCACTGGTGGGCCCCTCGGCTGGGGATAGCATGGGCTCGGCAGGGGATAACATAGACTGGCGCTATTGAGGTACCCCCTGGCCGAGGATAACATAGGCTGGCGTCATTGGCGTGCCCCTGGGCTGAGGACAAGATGGGCTGGCGTCATTGGTGGGCCCCTTGGCCGAGGATAACACAGGCTCGGCCGAGGATAACACAGGCTCGGCCGAGGATGGCATAGGGCCGAGGATAGGCCTGTGAGGCCGAGGTGGAACTCGTGGGGCCGAGGTCGAACTCGCGAGGCTGAGGTCGCTCGTGAGGCCGAGGTCGAACGGTCGAGCTGAGGCCGAGGTCGAGCTCGTCAGGCCGGGGTCGAGCTGAGGCCGAGGTCGAGCTCGCCAGGCCGAGGTTGAGCTGAGGCCGAGGTCGAGATTGTCAGGCCGAGGTCGAGCTGAGGCCGAGGTCGAGCTCGTCATGCCGAGGTCGAGCTCGCTAGGCCGAGGTCGAGCTGAGGCCGAGGTTGAGCTCGCCAGGCCGAGGCCGAGCTGAGGCCGGGGTCGAGCTCGGTCTTGGGCCGAGGCCATTGGGCCGGCCTTTGTCCGAGCCGGCCCAAGGGCCGATTAACGGCTAGGGCAAGTCCGATTGCTTTTTTCCCTTTGAATAGCTTCGATTGGGATCGGGCCGAGGTCGCTCGTGAGGCCGAGGTCGAACGGTCGAGCTGAGGCCGAGGTCGAGCTCGTCAGGCTGGGGTCGAGCTGAGGCCGAGGTCGAGCTCGCCAGGCCGAGGTCGAGCTGAGGCCGAGGTCGAGCTCGTCAGGCCGAGGTCGAGCTGAGGCCGAGGTCGAGCTCGTCAGGCCGATGTCGAGCTCGCCAGGCTGAGGTCGAGCTGAGGCCGAGGTCGAGCTCGCTAGGCCGAGGCCGAGCTGAGGCCGGGGTCGAGCTCGGTCTTGGGCCGAGGCCATTGGGCCGGCATTTGGCAGAGCCGGCCCAAGGGCCGATTAACGGCTAGGGCAAGTCCGATTGCTTTTTTCCCTTTGAATAGCTTCGATCGGGATCGGGCCGATAAGACCTTTCACAGGTTGCACATAGCCATTGTTTATTATTTATGTCTCACAAGTCAATTACTAAGTGCAACTACTCACCTTTTCAACAAAAAAAAAAGTACTGCCACTCATGTTTTACGTATCATATCATCTCATATTTTACCCTAAATCAAACTCACTCCAAACCCAATAGTAATATAGTATTAATCGCCGAGCTTTAGCTGTAGTAACATATTAGAGTGCCAAAACCAATACAGACACCGATCAAGCATTTTATATATTTACATGTATTCATTTATGAAAGCTCATACAATTTATATGTGACAACGACTGATACAACTGAATGGTTTTAAAGTAAAATGATCATATACTGCAAGAAAGGATAGATCAGACCACATATTTATTCTTACCAGTCTCTAGCTATTAAGACAGCGCTACAATCACTGTAATGCACCTAAATTGATTCAAAAGAAAATCAACATGTTATATGTTTACTTCAGTTTTTCGTCAATGAAGTTTACAGCTAATCAAATCCAAGTGACGATACATAAGTCCAACAATTTTAAAGTAAAACTGATTAATCCACCATGACTTGGTGATAGCACTCAGATGATGAGTTTTTTGTTTACCTCCGCATAGTTGAGGTTTTTCAGGTGTTGGAGCGAAGGGACCTCTTGAAGCCCCAGGCAATCCTCTATGAGAAAGCTGTTCGAGGACGACCAAAGCTCCTCTCTCAATCTTCACCGCTCTCAGTTTCCACAACCTATCCAACATCAGCGTCCTGAAATCACTAATTTTCAAATCCTAAGATCCCTAATTTTAAAATCCACTCAATATTTCAAATCCCTAATTTTCCTCACCTTGATTTAGTAGGGCTCGGTCGTCGATCGGACTTGGACGCTCGGTGCTGCGGAGTGCAGTGCTCACTTCACTTGACGCGCGCGCGGAGGAGATGGCGCGGAGGAGAGGCTCGTTTGGGTCGTGCGGAGGCGGAGGAGATGGCGCCTTTGTTTGGGTCGCACGGAGGCGGAGGAGATGGCGCGTTCGTTCGGGTCGCACGGAGATGGCGCTGTTCGAATCGATCTAGGGTTTAAGAAAAATTTAATGCTTCGTTAAGCGGCGGAATTTTAAAAATTTTCTTTTTCAAGTAAAACGTTTTTACTAACCTAGACAAAGTGCAAGCACATATAAATAAAAACTTAATATGAGCATTAAAGATTACTAACCTCTTTACAAGCTTGAACGTTGGTGAGCCTTCGGAAGGTTGAAACGTTCGTCTCCCTCGCAGCACGTCTCTCTTTCTTTCCTCGCTAACTCGTGTAACCACGAAAGTTTCTATCACTATATCACTCAAGATAAAAAGGAATTAGTGTGTGGGCACTTTTAAACACTACGACTTAAGAACGAGTCTTGAAGTCGAAGAGCTAAACACTAGGTCAAATGAGGACCTCGGTACCAAAACAATAAAAACGAAATTGAATAGAGAGAGAAGCTCTTAATCTCTAAAACTTTGGATGAATGAAATGTGTGGAATGAGGCTCATATTTATAGGAGAGGTCTTATCTTCAATAAGGTAGTTTCCTCTTCTATAGAATATCACATATTCATGAGCCAATTTCCCTTTTTCCTTCATGAGGTGCACGGCCAAGACTTACCAAGTAAGTCCTTGGATTTGTTTCCTCTTTTGTTTGCTTCTCCCTTGACTCCTCTTGGCCGATTCTCTTTGTTCCCCTTAGAGGAAATTTGTTTCCTCTTTTTCTTTTGGCAAGTATCTTGATACATTCATGTACAAAATATTCTCTCTTTCCCTTGGGTAGTAGGCGCCCATATTGTCTAGAAAAGGTTTCTAGAAGCTTTTCCGTTTGTTCATGACAACATCAAAAAGACCCATTAAGAATTTTCAATAAAATTCTTATGAAATGAAATTAATCCACAAGGCCCAACAAATCTAATTTTTGGCCGAGTGTTACTTGTCATCAAATGACCATGTCAAAAAAATTATTGACATTCATTTCATCCTATGTCTCTAAAGACAAAAATACCCTTTTGACAATTTTCGAAAAAACTTGTCTCGTTTTTGTTTTGACTTAGCTTCTAGTTTAACTATTCCTACTCGATGTGATTCGTGACAGTGACCTCATGGATCCAAATGAACAAAGCTTGAGCTAAACACTTGGAATCAAAAGTTCACAAACCTTTTCCAAGTTTAGCTTAATATCAACTGACTCCACTAAAGAGTTGACACTGAAAATCTCTCGGTTCAAATGAATTTATTTTCTACTCAAGAATTCAACCTAATTGTAATGAGTGGATCCACATAATATTATCAGTGTTTACCCTTCATGAATATCATCAGCTAGTCGGGATTTACAAAATTACCATTTTACCCTTCTAGCTGTCATTTCCTCAACTCCTTTGTCGCTTGTGAATAAGTTAGAAACAATGTATTGACGAGGAGCTAACAAGTCACATTGTTTCATCCAAAAGAGTCAGGACTCAATTTGGACACTGGTCAGTTCATTTATTCACACTCCAAGGAACAAAGCATGAGGTGATATACATTGCATTTCAGCAATCTTGTACATGAATTCCATATCTATGAAAACTTCACAAAGTTACTCATGACATTCTCACAACTTAGTACTTCACCAATAGGCCCTGTTCGGAATCACATAGTGAGTCCGAACTCTGACTTTCTCAAATGAGAATACGTAAGCTGTGAAATGGCATGTCTCATTTCAGGATTAAGGTAAGCACGATGCAATTCATACGTAGTGACTTCGAGACATAAAAGGTTAAATGGTTTGTTCTTATTTTGTCTCTAGATGTGCACTGGTCAATTTAGTACCATCAGAAGATACCTAGAAGAACTATAGAGTCTCAAACTCTCAATGCCCCATAACCATACATCATAGATTCTCCTAACAATCATACTGAGGTCAATAGTCCTTTGACCCTTAGATTGCGAATATATCGTTTTAAGCAAACTACGAAGAGTTTGTTCATGCAAATCTACATTTGTCTCTTCGTAAGTTGTTTAGTTTGTTTATGGACTAAAGACTAATGTTTTATCATAAAGCTTCAAACAGTCAAGGAGGAATGAATGAACATTTCAACTTGTTATTAATGAATAAGCAATTACAAGCAAGAGTCTTCATGAGACTCTATTACATCAAATGTACAAAATAAAGACTACAACTTTTCTTGTGGGTACCATTGACAACAAACTCCCACTTGACTCAAAGAAGATGTGTGTAGTCCTTCATGCCTAATCCCTCTCGATGTTGGTCGAAGACCTTGTTCGCTAGGGCCTTGGTGAATGGATCTGCTAGCTTGTCCACCGTTGAGATCTTCTTCACTTCCACGTCTCCGCGCTGCACGATCTCTCGAATCAAATGGTATTTCCTCTCAATATGTTTAGAGCGCTTATGGCTTCGAGGTTCCTTTGAGTTAGCGACAGCCCCACTATTATCACAATAAAGAGTCATGGGCTCGTCGACGTTTGGAACAACTTCCAAATACTTAAGGAATTTTTTAAGCCATACAGCCTCTTTGGATGCTTCACAAGCATCCACATATTCCGCTTCCACTGTGGAGTCAGCAATGCAAGATTGCTTAATACTCCTCCACACGACAGCTCCACCATTAAGGATGAACACAGATCCCAAAGTGGATTTCCTGGAATACTTGTCCGCTTGAAAATCAGACTCGGTATATCCCGTCATAGTCAAGTCAGTACCTGAGTATGTAAGCATCAAGTTCCTAGTTCTTCGAAGATACTTAAGAACATGCTTAACAGTAATCTAGTGCTCGGGTCCAGGGTTGGATTGGAAATGGCTAACTACGCCAACGGCGAAACATATATCAGGTCTAGTGCAAAGCATAGCATACATGAGGCTTCCTACGGCAGAGGCGTAAGGAATCTTCCTCATATCTTCAATCTCTTGTGCAGTCTTGAGAGACTGATCCTTAGAGATTGAAACTCCATGCCTAAAGGGTGTTTGGCCCTTCTTCGAGTCTTGCATCGAGAAGCGATCCATTACCTTATCAATATAAGATGCTTGAGAGAACGACAGTGTCCGGTTTTTCCTATCTCGAAAGATTTGGATCCCCAGAATGTACGCGGCTTCTCCTAGATCCTTCATATCGAATTGCTTTGCCAGCCAAACCTTAACCTTAGATAACTTACCCACGTCATTACCAACGAGTAATATATCATCAAGATATAGTACCAGAAACACAACTTTTCCTTCGTGTATTAATAACTTGTAAACACAAGGCTCATCTATTGACTGTTCAAAGCCGAAGCTCTTCACAGTTTCATCGAATCTAATATTCCATGACCTAGATGCTTGCTTTAATCCATAAATGGACTTAAATAACTCACAAACCTTGGTCTCTTGACCTTCTTCCACGAAACCGTCTGGTTGAGCCATGTAAATGCGCTCGTCAAGATTGCCATTCAGGAAGGCTGTCTTGACATCCATTTGCCAGATCTCATAGTCGAGAGCTGCGGCTATGGATAGGAGTATGCGGATGGATTTAAGCATCGCGACTGGCGAGAAGGTTTCTTCATAGTCAATCCCTTCTTGTTGCGTATAACCCTTAGCCACTAGTCGTGCTTTGAACGTCTAGACGTTCCCATCCGGACCCCTTTTCTTATTGTATATCCACTTACACCCTACGGGTTTAATCCCTTCAGGAAGGTCTACAAGTTTCCAGACTTTGTTGACATACATCGAGTGTATTTCAACTTTAATGGCGTCAAGCCTAAGGTTTGATTCAGAACAAGCCATCGCTTGGCTATAGGAAACAGGATCATCCATGTCAGAGACGGCTACGAGAGAGTCTCCATATGACATGTACCTGTCAGGCTTTTGAGTAGCCCTCCCACTACGTCGAAGTACTACTTGACGAGATTCTGATGAGTTAGGTTGTGTTTCAATTGGGGTAAGAACAGTTCTTACAGATGAGGTAGAAGCTTCCTCACCCAACTTTTCTTCAAGCACAATTTTGCTTCTAGGTTTTGTATCGTTCATAAAGTCCTCCTCAAGGAAACGAGCATTCGTGCTAACGAAAGTCTTATCGTCCTCGCGACTATAGAAAGTAAAACCTTTGGTTTCCTTTGGATATCCAACGAAAAGACACAATTCTGACCTACTAGCCAACTTGCTAGTCTTTTGCCTTAGCACGTGTGCATGGCAACCCCAAATTTTGATGCCGCCAAGATTCACTTTACGGCCAGCCCATGGTTCATAAGGAGTACCAGGGACCGTTTTGGACGGAACTTGGTTCAGAATATAGGCGGCTGTTTCGAGGGCATATCCCCAAACGGAAGGAGGGAGTGATGAGTAACTCATCATTGATCTAACCATCTACATAAGAGTTCGGTTCCTTCTGTCTGACACTCCGTTTTGTTGAGGTGTGCCAGGTGCGGTAAGCTGAGAAGCGATACCTTCTTCTTTAAGAAAGTCATCGAACTCTCCAGACATATGTTGTCAATGGTGCCCACAAGAAGAGTTGTAGTCTTTATTTTGTACATTTGATGTAATAAAGTCTCATGAAGACTCTTGCTTGTAATTGCCTATTCATTAATAAAGTTGAAACGTTCATTCATTCTTTCTTTGTTTGGAGCTTTATGATAAAACCTTAGTCTTTTAGTCCATAAACAAACTTAACAACTTACGAAGAGACAAATGTAGATTTGCATGAACAAACTCTTCGTAGTTTTCTTAAAACGATATATTCGCAATCTTAGGGTCAAAGGACTATTGACCTCAGTATGATTGTTAGAAGAATCTATGATGTCTGGTTATGAGGCATTGAGAGTTGGGGACTCTATAGTTCTTCTAGGTCTCTTCCGAAGGTACTGAATTGACCAGTGCACTTCTAGAGACAATATAAGAACAAACCATTTAACCTCTTATGTCTCGAAGTCACTATGTATGAATTGCATCATGCTTACCTTAATCCTGAAATGAGACATGCCATTTCACACCTTAGTATTCTCATTTGAGAAAGTCAGAGTTCGGACTCACTATGTCATTCCGAACAGGGCCTATTGGTGAAGTACTAAGTTGTGAGTCTGTCATGAGTAACTTTGTGAAGTTCTCATAGATATGGAATTCATGTACAAGATTGCTGAAATGCAATGTATGTCACCTCATGCTTTGTTCCTTGGAGTGTGAATAAATGAACTGGCCAGTGTCCAAATGGAGTCCTGACTCTTTTGGATGAAACAATGTGACTTGTTAGCTCCTCGTCAATACATTGTTTCTAACTTATTCACAAGCGACAAAGGAGTTGAGGAAATAACAGCTAGAAGGGTAAAATGGTAATTTAGTAAATCCCGACTAGCTGATGACATTCATGAAGGGTAAACATAGATAATATTCAGTGGATCCGCTCATCATAATTAGGTCGAATTCTTGAGTAGAAAACAAATTCATTTGAACCGAGAGATTTTCAGTGTCACCTCTTTAGTGGAGTCAGTTGGCATTAAGCTAAACTTGGAAAAGGTTTGTGAACTTTTGAGTCCAAGTGTTTAGCTCAACCTTTGTTCATTTGGGTCCATGAGGTCACTGTCACGAATCACATCGATAGGAATAGTTAAACTGGAAGCTAAGTCAAAACAAGAACGAAAATAGTCAAAAGGGTATTTTTGTCTTTTGAGACATATGATGAAATGAATGTCAATAAATTTTTGACATGGTCATTTTATGACATGTTTCACTCGGCCATGACTTGATCATTGGGCCTTGTGAATTAATTTCATTTCATAAGAATTTTATTGAAAATTCTTATTGGGCCTTTTTCATGTTGTCATGAACAAATGGAAAAGCTTCTAGAAGCCCCTTCTAGAAGGTGATAGGCGCCCATAATACCCATAGGAAGAGAAAATATTTTGTGCATAAATGTATCAAGATACTTGCCAAAAGAAAAAGAGGAAACAAATTTCCCCTAAGAGGAAACATGGTGGGCGCCCAAATGTGGTCAAGAGAGAAGCAAACAAAAGAGGAAACAAATCCAAGGACTTACTTGTTTTGTCTTGGACGTGCACCTCTTTGAAGGAAAAGGGAAATTGGCTCATGAATATGTGATATTCTATAGAAGAGGAAACTACCTTATTGAAGGTGAGACCTCTCCTATAAATAGGAGCCTCATTCCACACTTTTCATTCATGCAAAGTTTTAGAGATTGAGAGCTTCTCTCTCTAGACTTGGCCGCCCCTTCCTCTCTCTCTCTCTAGTTCATATTTTCGATTTTTCTTGTCTTGGCACCTAGGTCCTCACTCGACCTAGTGTTTAGCTCTGCGACTTCGAGACTCGTTCTTAAGTCGTAGTGTTTAAAAGTGCCCACTCACTGATTCCTTCTTTTCGAGTGATTTAGTGATAGAAACTTTCGTGGTTGCTCGAGGTGCCGAGGAAAGGAAGAGAGACGTGCTGCGAGGGGAGACGAGCGTTGCAACTTTCCAAAAGCTTCTACAAGGTTCAAGCTTCAAGAAAGGTTAGTAACTTTCTTAGCTCATATTGGTTTTTAATTACATGTACATGCTCTTGTCTAGGTTAGTAAAAACTAGTTTTACTTAAAAAGAAAATTTTTAAATTTCCGCCGCTTAACGAAGCGTTAAACTTTTTCTCAAACCCTAGATCGATTCCAACAAATGGTATCAGAGCTATGGTCAAAGGAATGCATGTGCATGTTTTTAAATTATGAGCTTGAAAATCGTTTTCGAAAGTTTACTAATTTTGTGACAAGTTAGAATTGTAATCTTAGATTTTTTTTTAATTTATTGCTCATGCCTTTAAATTAAAAACCATGTTGATTTTCTATGAGTTTGGGATGTTTTTAAAACACATTAGAATCAGTTCTAAAAGTTTTTAATTTTTTATATTGAAAAACGTGTTTTAAAGGTTTGAGAAATTTCGAGTAAAATTTTGTGACTAGTTATATTCTCTTGCTAGTTTCTTATTTTTACTTGAATCGTTTTATGCTTGTTGTTATTTCTTTTATGCCTTTTTATTACCTTGCTAATAAAACACAAATAAAAGCTTTAAACAACATCTTAAAACGTTCCGTTACACTTGATTCTTTTTCGCACCTAAGTAGGACCAAGCTTTAATTTATTTCTTTTTCTTCGAGCTGGAGTAAACCCGCATTAAAAGTGGCATAACTCTCTGCTCAGAAATCGAAATTTAATGATTCTTGAAGCTCTGTCTGTCCTCTGTCCAATGCCACCGGTTTCGGCTCAAAAGGACATCGGAGCCGCCAGATATGGCGATTTTACTCCGAGGTGCGCGGCTGTCTGAAACTCCAGTTTTTTAGAAATCCGGATTTTCAAACCCCACTACCATGAGTTATAGAACTCTAATGAGAAAACTTTCTTGAGCAAAAATGTTTTTCATATGATTATAAACATGATGTGTAAGATTAAAATGTTTTGATTTTTGAAAGTTTAATTGAAATTGAATTTTTACAAAACTAGTTTGAATTTTGAAAAACCGTTTTCACTTTCAAACTTGAAAATTTTTGTCATCCAAATCAAATAAGTTTTCAAAATGTTTTCAAAACTATATCTATATCACATATGTTCAAAATCTATATGCTCTTGAAATTTTGAGTGGGAGGTCTCCTTGTAGACAAGCCGAAAAAATAAAAAGATGTGTAATCTCAAACTTTCAAGTGTTCGAGTGAGTTGAAGTTCACACTTCCCTCACGCACTTTCCCGAAATAGAAAATAGGAAAAGATCGAGTATGTCCCTTGTGCCTTTATGCACTAATACTGCTCTGAACATGTCGATCTAGGATTCTCTTCTAGTTGTCCGCTCTGTCGCTCTCTAACTAGGAAATTTGTTTCCGAACTTATAAGAGTCGATGAACCAACTCCAAAAACTAAGTGGGAGGGTTATATTCGTTGTTTGTAACCCGCGATCCCCAACACTAGTGAAAGATGCAATAACGTGGGACTAAGAGCCGCTCTTGCGACCCTCACTTAAATGTGAGTACTCCAAGGCGTTATTGCTTCGATCATTGCTCAATGAGCTACGTCCGAGAGTGATGCAATGATGGCAAGGCCTCCCCTTGGGGGATTGTTTTTCAAAGCTGATCTTTTGGACTAAGTGGTTGGTTGCACACTTAGGCTCAATCCCTAGTATCCTCCCTTGAGGCTCTGCGAAAGGATGTGAGTGATCAAACCAATTTAAAAGGTGGCTAGTCAAAATAGATGTATTGACATCTTGGCTTAGCATTAATGATGTGTCATTTACTTATAAATGGAGATTTTTTGCGTCCTTCTCTTGAGGGAGTAAATTATCGTTTGGTTTATAACACCTTTGGATTTTACAAAAGTCTTAATGAAACTTAAATCCTAAACCAAAGACTAATCATAAACTTGTTTCAACTTATATAGGCAATATGTCTCTCAACCATCTCTCTATCTTTCTTTCCTCGATCAAACTCGAAAACGAAAACTACGTAGATTCGAAACGTAACCTCGACATAATACCTACCGTTAACAAGCACAAATGGGTACTCACCACCCCGTGTCCTCCTCTGACGAATGATGATTCAATTCAAGAGGACAATGACGCCTTAGCGGCCTGGCTTCGATCCGATGAGATTGTGAGGTGCTATATCTTGGCATCTATGAACAATGTGCTGAAAGAGCAACATCGTGACATCGAGACTGCCGCTGACATGCTCTACAATCTCCTTGAGATGTTTGAAGGGCAAAGGCGTCAAACAAGGCAACAAGCAGTCCGACAGTTTATGAACTGTCATATGCAAGCTAGGACTCCTATTGGAGACTTTATGATATTGATCATTAGTCATCTGAGTAAAATGGAAATCCTAGGATCTGAGATTGATGGGAAGAATGTCATAGATATGATCTTAGAAACTCTCCCCGCATCTCTTGATACCTTCAAGAGGAACTACTCCATTAACAAGCTAGAGTACACTGTTACCAAGCTTATGGAGGAACTTCACACTGCTGTAGGTTTCACTAAGAAAAAGAGGAATCAAGGAGAGGCACATGCTACTGAGCAAAAAGCCTCCGCCTCTGGAACTGTGAAGAGACCTTACAAGGCCGATAAAAAGAACAGTCCCGCCTATCTCAAAGCAAAGGAACATAGTATTGTACTAGTTACCGAAGCATGCTTAGTAGCTGATAATGTATCAACGTGGATTCTTGACTTCGCTGCTACTAACCATATTTGTTGTTCCTTGAATGGTTTCAAGAAAACCAAAAGCTTAGAGGAAGGCGAGTTCTGTTTCGAATGGGGTGATGGGAGCCTGGTGTCTGCGAAGGCTGTGGGATCCGTGACGCTGTCTTTTGAAGACCGCACTTTAAACTTGAATAATGTTTATTTTGTTCCTACCTTTGGGAAGAACTTAATATCCGTTGCTCGTCTTCGTGAGCAAGATTATTGTTTAAAGTTCATTAAGAATGGAATTCGTATTTCGTTTCCTGATAATTCTTTTGTCACTGATGGATGTATGAAGAATGCTCTTTTCTACATCTATCCCACTCATCCTTCTCTTTTAAACACCGAAATAGATAACGATCTAATTAAGGAGCCAAAGAGGATCAAACTTTCTGAATCCTCCGATCTAAGAAAATCAACATACCTCTGGCACTTAAGACTTGGTCATATCAGTCTAGATAGGATTAAGAGACTTGTGAGGGACGGTCCACTCCAAGCCTCTGCAATAGGTTCACTACCTACTTGTGAATCCTGCATAGAAGGAAAAATGACTAAGCGACCTTTCTCCGATAAGGGTCGAAGAGCCACTGAGTTGCTGGAACTAATACATTCTGATGTATGTGGTCCGCTCAACCAACAGGCACGTGGAGGATACGAATACTTTGTTAACTTCACTGATGATTACTCAAGATATGGGTTTGTCTATTTGCTTAAACACAAATCCGAGACCTTTAACGTATTTAAGGTCCTTAGGGCTTTAGTGGAAAAGCAAACTGGCAAAGTGATCAAAACCCTTCGATCTGATCGAGGTGGTGAGTATATGTCTGGAGAGTTCGATGACTTTCTTAAAGAAGAAGGTATCGCTTCTCAGCTTACCGCACCTGGCACACCTCAACAAAACGGAGTGTCAGAGAGAAGAAACCAAACTCTTATGGAGATGGTTAGATCGATGATGAGTTACTCATCACTCCCGCTTTCCTTTTGGGGATATGCCCTCGAAACAGCCGCCTACATTCTGAACCAAGTTCCGTCCAAAACGGTTCCTGGTACTCCTTATGAACGATGGACTGGCCGTAAAGTGAATCTTGGCCGCATCCGAATTTGGGGTTGCCCTGCACACGTGCTGAGGCAAAAGACTAGCAAGTTGGCTAGTAGGTCAGAATTGTGCCTGTTTGTAGGATATCCAAAGGAAACCAAGGGTTTTACTTTCTATAGTCCCGAGGACGATAAGACTTTCGTTAGCACGAATGCTCGTTTCCTTGAGGAGGACTTTATGAAGGATGCAAAACCTAGAAGCAAAATTGTGCTTGAAGAAAAGTTGGGTGAGGAAGCTTCTACCTCGTCTGTGAGAACTGTTCTTACCCCAACTGAAACACAACCTAACTCATCAGAATCTCGTCAAGTAGTACTTAGACGTAGTGGGAGGGCTACTCAAAAGCCTGACAGGTACATGTCTTATGGAGACTCTCTTGTAGCCGTCTCCGACATGGATGACCCTGTTTCCTATAGCCAAGCGATGGCTTGTTCTGAATCAAACCTTTGGCTTGACGCCGTGAAAGTTGAAATGCACTCGATGTATGTCAACAAAGTCTGGAAACTTGTAGACCTTCCTGAAGGGATTAAACCCGTAGGGTGTAAATGGATATACAAGAAGAAAAGGGGTCCTGATGGGAACGTCGAGACGTTCAAAGCACGACTTGTGGCGAAGGGTTATACCCAACAAGAAGGGATTGACTATGAAGAAACCTTCTCGCCAGTCGCGATGCTTAAATCCATCCGCATACCCCTATCCATAGCTGCAGCTCTCGACTATGAGATCTGGCAAATGGATGTCAAGACAGCCTTTCTGAATGGCAATCTTGACGAGCGCATTTACATGGCTCAACCAGACGGTTTCGTGGATAAAGGTCAAGAGACCAAGGTTTGTGAGTTGCTTAAATCCATTTATGGACTAAAGCAAGCATCTAGGTCATGGAATATTAGATTCGATGAAACTGTAAAGAGCTTCGACTTTGAACAGTCAATAGATGAGCCTTATGTTTACAAGTTAATACACGAAGGCAAAGTTGTGTTTCTCGTATTATATGTCGATGATATACTACTCATTGGTAATGACGTGGGTAAGTTATCTGAGGTTAAGGTCTGGCTAGCAAATCAATTCGATATGAAGGATCTAGGAGAAGCCGCGTACATTCTGGGAATCCAAATCTTTCGAGATAGGAAAAACCGGACCCTGTCGCTCTCTCAAGCATCTTATATTGATAAGGTGATGGATCGCTTCTCGATGCAAGACTGCAAGAGGGGTCAAACACCCTTTAGGCATGGAGTTTCACTCTCTAAGGACCAGTCTCCCAAGACTGCACAAGAGATTGAAGACATGAGGAAAATTCCTTACGCCTCTGCCGTAGGAAGCCTCATGTATACCATGCTTTGCACTAGACCTGACATCTGTTTCGCCGTTGGCGTAATTAGCCGTTTCCAATCCAACCCTGGACCCGAGCACTGGATTGCTGTTAAGCATGTTCTTAAGTATCTTCGAAGAACTAGGAACTTGATGCTTACATACTCAGGTACTGACCTGACTATGACGGGATATACCGACTCCGATTTTCAAGCGGATAAGGATTCCAGGAAATCCACTTCGGGATCTGTGTTCATCCTTAATGGTGGTTCTGTTGTGTGGAGAAGTATTAAGCAATCTTGCATTGCTGACTCCACAATGGAAGCAGAATATGTGGCTGCTTGTGAAGCATCCAAAGAGGCTGTATGGCTTAGAAAATTCCTTAAGTATTTGGAAATTGTTCCAAACGTCGACGAGCCCATGACCCTTTATTGTGATAATAGTGGGGCTGTCGCTAACTCAAAGGAACCTAGAAGCCATAAGCGCTCTAAACATACTGAGAGGAAATACCATTTGATTCGAGAGATCGCGCAACGCATAGACGTGGAGGTGAAGTAAATCTCTGGCAGATCTATTCACCAAGGCCCTAGCGAACCTGGTCTTCGACCAACATCGAGAGGGATTAGGCATAAAGGACTACTCACATCTTCTTTGAGTCAAGTGGGAGTTTGTTGTCAATGGTGCCCACAAGAAGAGTAGTAGTGTCTATTTATGTACATTTGATGTCATATAGTCTTACGAAGACTCTTGCTTGTAATTGCCTATTCATTCATTAATAAAGTTGAAACGTTCATTCATTCTTTCTTTGTTTGAAGCTTTATGATAAAACCTTAGTCTTTTAGTCCATAAACAAACTTAACAACTTACGAAGAGACAAATGTAGATTTGCATGAACAAACTCTTCGTAGTTTGCTTAAAACGATATATTCGCAATCTTAGGGTCAAAGGACTATTGACCTCAGTATGATTGTTAGAAGAATCTATGATGTCTGGTTATGAGGCATTGAGAGTTGGGGACTCTATAGTTCTTCTAGGTATCTTCCGAAGGTACTGAATTGACCAGTGCACTTCTAGAGACAATATAAGAACAAACCATTTAACCTCTTATGTCTCGAAGTCACTATGTATGAATTGCATCATGCTTACCTTAATCCTGAAATGAGACATGCCATTTCACACCTTAGTATTCTCATTTGAGAAAGTCAGAGTTCAGACTCACTATGTCATTCCGAACAGGGCCTATTGGTGAAATACTAAGTTGTGAGTATGTCATGAGTAACTTTGTGAAGTTCTCATAGATATGGAATTCATGTACAAGATTGCTGAAATGCAATGTATGTCACCTCATGCTTTGTTCCTTGGAGTGTGAATAAATGAACTGGCCAGTGTCCAAATTGAGTCCTGACTCTTTTGGATGAAACAATGTGACTTGTTAGCTCCTCGTCAATACATTGTTTCTAACTTATTCACAAGCGACAAAGGAGTTGACGAAATAACAGCTAGAAGGGTAAAATGGTAATTTAGTAAATCCCGACTAGCTGATGACATTCATGAAGGGTAAACATAGATAATATTCAGTGGATCCGCTCATCATAATTAGGTCGAATTCTTGAGTAGAAAATAAATTCATTTGAACCGAGAGATTTTCAGTGTCAGCTCTTTAGTGGAGTCAGTTGGCATTAAGCTAAACTTGGAAAAGGTTTGTGAACTTTTGAGTCCAAGTGTTTAGCTAAAGCTTTGTTCATTTGGGTCCATGAGGTCACTGTCACGAATCACATCGATAGGAATAGTTAAACTGGAAGCTAAGTCAAAACAAGAACGAAAATAGTGAAAAGGGTATTTTTGTCTTTTGAGACAAACGATGAAATGAATGTCAATAAATTTTTGACATGGTCATTTTATGACATGTTTCACTCGGCCATGACTTGATCATTGGGCCTTGTGAATTAATTTCATTTCATAAGAATTTTATTGAAAATTCTTATTGGGCCTTTTTCATGTTGTCATGAACAAATGGAAAAGCTTCTAGAAGCCCCTTCTAGAAGGTGATAGGCGCCCATAATACCCATAGGAAGAGAAAATATTTTGTGCATAAATGTATCAAGATACTTGCCAAAAGAAAAAGAGGAAACAAATTTCCCCTAAGAGGAAACATGGTGGGCGCCCAAATGTGGTCAAGAGAGAAGCAAACAAAAGAGGAAACAAATCCAAGGACTTACTTGTTTTGTCTTGGACGTGCACCTCTTTGAAGGAAAAGGGAAATTGGCTCATGAATATGTGATATTCTATAGAAGAGGAAACTACCTTATTGAAGGTGAGACCTCTCCTATAAATAGGAGCCTCATTCCACACTTTTCATTCATGCAAAGTTTTAGAGATTGAGAGCTTCTCTCTCTAGACTTGGCCGCCCCTTCCTCTCTCTCTCTCTAGTTCATATTTTCGATTTTTCTTGTCTTGGCACCTAGGTCCTCACTCGACCTAGTGTTTAGCTCTGCGACTTCGAGACTCGTTCTTAAGTCGTAGTGTTTAAAAGTGCCCACTCACTGATTCCTTCTTTTCGAGTGATTTAGTGATAGAAACTTTCGTGGTTGCTCGAGGTGCCGAGGAAAGGAAGAGAGACGTGCTGCGAGGGGAGACGAGCGTTGCAACTTTCCAAAAGCTTCTACAAGGTTCAAGCTTCAAGAAAGGTTAGTAACTTTCTTAGTTCATATTGGTTTTTAATTACATGTACATGCTCTTGTCTAGGTTAGTAAAAACTAGTTTTACTTAAAAAGAAAATTTTTAAATTTCCGCCGCTTAACGAAGCGTTAAACTTTTTCTCAAACCCTAGATCGATTCCAACAGCACCTTGTCTTCTTCGCGTATGAGAACCGCGCTCACGGCCCTGTCGGAAACCGCGAGGTAGATGTACAAGGTTTCGCCATTCTTTGGCTTTGCAAGGAACGGGGGGGAGGCGAAATCGGCTTTCATTTCGCGGAATGTTTCCTCGCATTTCTCCGTCCACACGAACCCGTCGGTCTTCTTCAGTGCCTTGAAAAACGGTTGGCATTTGTCGGTGGCCTTGGACACGAATCGCGTCAGGGCGGCGATCCTTCCTGTCAGACTCTGAACTTCTTTCACTTTCTGCGGCGACCTCATCTCTAAGATCGCCCTGATCTTCTCAGGGTTAGCCTCGATCCCATGGCGGCTAACCATGTAGCCCAAGAATTTTCCGGACTCGACCCCAAAAGCGCACTTGTTGGGGTTGAGCTTCATCTTGTAGCGTCGCAGGATCGCAAACATCTCTCTCAGGTCTCGAACGTGGTCGTGGGTCTTGAGGCTTTTGACGAGCATATCGTCCACGTAGACTTCCATGGTTTTTCCAATATGATTGGCGAACATTCGGTTTACCAACCTTTGATACGTCGCTCCCGCGTTTTTGAGGCCAAAGGGCATGACCTTGTAACAGTAGAGTCCGCGGTTCGTAACAAAGGTGGTCTTGATCTGGTCCGGCTCGTGCATACGGATCTGGTTGTAGCCTGAGTAGGCGTCCATGAAGCTCAACAACTCGTGGCCCGCCGTAGCGTCCACAAGCTGCTCGATCCTTGGGAGGGGGAAGCTATCTTTCGGGCAGGCCTTGTTCAGATCTTTATAGTCGATACAGATCCGCCATTTCTCGTTTGGCTTCTTGACCATCACCACGTTGGACACCCACTTGGGGTGCTCCGCCTCCTTGATGAAGTCGGCGGCGAGAAGTTTGTCGACCTCTACACCGATGGCTTGGTATCTCTCTCCGCTGAACGTCCGCCGCGGTTGAACGCGTTCGGCTACTCTCTTGTCGTCGTTGAGACGGTGAACCATTATCTCGGGGTCGATCCCCGGCATGTCGGCGTGTGTCCACGCAAAGACGTCCTTGTGCTTGCGGAGGAAGGTGGCGAGCTGGTTTCGGACTTCGGACGGGAGTTGGGCGCCCACATTGACTACCTGGTCGGGTTTGGCGTCGTCCAACACGACGGGAACGAGGTCGTCCGGTGTCTCCACCTTTCGACGCCCGACATCTTCCCTCTGGTCCAGTTCTCCGAAGGTTCCTCCTTCCTCTATTTTGCACGGGAACTTGTCCCCGAGCTGGAAGACGGTGCCCACCATCTTTCCCTTTTCTTTCCCGTCCACGCCTTGGATGTAGCACATCCTTGCCATTGATTAATCTCCCAACATCATGGCTATCCCCTTGTCAGTCGGGAACTTCATCATCAGGTGGTAAGTGGACGTAATGGCCTTCAACCAGTTGAGGGTTGGGCGGCCAATTATGATGTTGTAGGCGGAGGGTTGGTCCACTACCAAGAACGATACGATGTGGGTGACCTCGAGCCCCCCAGGTGTCCCGAAGGTCACCGGGAGGTCGATGGTTCCCTCCGTCATGACCCTCTCCCCGGAGAAGCCGAAGAGCGGAGTCGAGATCGGGGTCGGTCTCATCCCAGATAGCTTCATCCTGTCCAGTGCCGCCTTGAAGATTATATCGGCGGAGCTCCCATTGTCGATTAGGATTCTCCGGACGAGGTTGTTGGCGACCGGGGCTGAGACGACTATCGCGTCGTTGTGTGGGTGGAGGACTCGCGCCGCCTCTTGGCCAGTGAAGAACATGGACTCGAACGGGGCCGGAGGAGGAGCCTCGTACGTATGGTTGATGTAGTGCGCTATATTCCCTTGGGAAACTTCACGCGCGTACTTCTTCCTTTGCGTGGACGAGTCCCCAAACTCCGGGCCGCCCATGAGCGGATCCACTGAATATTATCTATGTTTACCCTTCATGAATGTCATCAGCTAGTCGGGATTTACTAAATTACCATTTTACCCTTCTAGCTGTTATTTCCTCAACTCCTTTGTCGCTTGTGAATAAGTTAGAAACAATGTATTGACGAGGAGCTAACAAGTCACATTGTTTCATCCAAAAGAGTCAGGACTCAATTTGGACACTGGCCAGTTCATTTATTCACACTCCAAGGAACAAAGCATGAGGTGACATACATTGCATTTCAGCAATCTTGTACATGAATTCCATATCTATGAGAACTTCACAAAGTTACTCATGACAGACTCACAACTTAGTACTTCACCAATAGGCCTTGTTCGGAATCACATAGTGAGTCCGAACTTTGACTTTCTCAAATGAGAATACTAAGGTGTGAAATGCCATGTCTCATTTCAGGATTAAGGTAAGCATGACGCAATTCATACATAGTGACTTCGAGACATAAGAGGTTAAATGCTTTGTTCTTATATTGTCTCTAGAAGTGCACTGGTCAATTCAGTACCTTCGGAAGATACCTAGAAGAACTATAGAGTCCCCAACTCTCAATGCCTCATAACCAGACATCATAGATTCTTCTAACAATCATACTGAGGTCAATAGTCCTTTGACCCTAAGATTGCGAATATATCGTTTTAAGCAAACTACGAACAGTTTGTTCATGCAAATCTACATTTGTCTCTTCGTAAGTTGTTAAGTTTGTTTATGGACTAAAAGACTAAGGTTTTATCATAAAGCTTCAAACAAAAAAAGAATGAATGAACGTTTCAAATTTATTAATGAATAGATAGGCAATTACAAGCAAGAGTCTTCATGAGACTTTATTACATCAAATGTACAAAATAAAGACTACAACTCTTCTTGTGGGCACCATTGACAACAAACTCCCACTTGACTCAAAGAAGATGTGAGTAGTCCTACATGCCTAATCCCTCTCGAAGTTGGTCGAAGACCATGTTCGCTAGGGCCTTGGTGAATGGATCTGCCAGAGATCTACTTCACCTCCACGTCTCCACGTTGCGCGATCTCTCGAATCAAATGCTATTTCCTCTCAATATGTTTAGATCGCTTATGGCTTCGAGGTTCCTTTGAGTTAGCGACAGCCCCAGTATTATCACAATAAAGGGTCATGGGCTCGTCGACGTTTGGAACAATTTCCAAATACTTAAGGAATTTTCTAAGCCATACAGCCTCTTTGGATGCTTCACAAGCAGCCACATATTCTCCTTCCATTGTGGAGTCAGCAATGCAAGATTGCTTAATACTTCTCCACACAACAGCTCCACCATTAAGGATGAACACAGATCCGGAAGTGGATTTCCTGGAATCCTTATCCGCTTGAAAATCGGAGTCGGTATATCCCGTCATAGTCAGGTCAGTACCTGAGTACGTAAGCATCAAGTTCCTAGTTCTTCAAAGATACTTAAGAACATGCTTAACAGCAATCCAGTGCTCGGGTCCAGGGTTGGATTGGAAACGACTAACTACGCCAACGGCGAAACATATATCAGGTCTAGTGCAAAGCATAGCATACATGAGGCTTCCTACGGCAGAGGCGTAAGGAATCTTCCTCATGTCTTCAATCTCTTGTGCAGTCTTGGGAGACTGGTCCTTAGAGAATGAAACTCCATGCCTAAAGGGTGTTTGACCCCTCTTGCAGTCTTGCATCGAGAAGCGATCCATCACCTTATCAATATAAGATGCTTGAGACAGCAACAGGGTCCGGTTTTTCCTATCTCGAAAGATTTGGATCCCCAGAATGTACGCGGCTTCTCCTAGATCCTTCATATCGAATTGCTTTGCCAGCCAGACCTTAACCTCAGATAACTTACCCACGTCATTACCAATGAGTAGTATATCATCGACATATAGTACCAGAAACACAACTTTACCTTCGTGTATTAACTTGTAAACACAAGGCTCACCTATCGACTGTTCAAAGCCAAAGCTTTTTACAGTTTCATCGAATCTAATATTCCATGACCTAGATGCTTGCTTTAGTCCATAAATGGATTTAAGCAACTCACAAACCTTGGTCTCTTGACCTTTATCCACGAAACCGTCTGGTTGAGCCATGTAAATGCGCTCGTCAAGATTGCCATTCAGAAAGGCTGTCTTGACATCCATTTGCCAGATCTCATAGTCGAGAGCTGCAGCTATGGATAGGAGTATGCGGATGGATTTAAGCATCGCGACTGGCGAGAAGGTTTCTTCATAGTCAATCCCTTCTTGTTGGGTATAACCCTTTGCCACAAGTCGTGCTTTGAACGTCTCGACGTTCCCATCAGGACCCCTTTTCTTCTTGTATATCCACTTACACCTTACGGGTTTAATCCCTTCAGGAAGGTCTACAAGTTTCCAGACTTTGTTGACATACATCGAGTGCATTTCAACTTTCATGGCGTCAAGCCAAAGGTTTGATTCAGAACAAGCCATCGCTTGGCTATAGGAAACAGGGTCATCCATGTCGGAGACGGCTACAAGAGAGTCTCCATAAGACATGTACCTGTCAGGCTTTTGAGTAGCCCTCCCACTACGTCTAAGTACTACTTGACGAGATTCTGATGAGTTAGGTTGTGTTTCAGTTGGGGTAAGAACAGTTCTTACAGATGAGGTAGAAGCTTCCTCACCCAACTTTTCTTCAAGCACAATTTTGCTTCTAGGTTTCGCATCCTTCATAAAGTCCTCCTCAAGGAAACGAGCATTCATGCTAACGAAAGTCATATCGTCCTCGGGACTATAGAAAGTAAAACCTTTGGTTTCCTTCGGATATCCTACAAACAGGCACAATTCTGACCTACTAGCCAACTTGCTAGTCTTTTGCCTCAGCACGTGTGCAGGGCAACCCCAAATTCGGATGCGGCCAAGATTCACTTTACGGCCAGTCCATCGTTCATAAGGAGTACCAGGAACCGTTTTAGACGGAACTTGGTTCAGAATGTAAGCGGCTGTTTCGAGGGCATATCCCCAAAAGGAAAGCGGGAGTGATGAGTAACTCATCATTGATCTAACCATCTCCATAAGAGTTCGGTTTCTTCTCTCTGACACTCCGTTTTGTTGAGGTGTGCCAGGTGCGGTAAGCTGAGAAGTGATACCTTCTTCTTTAAGAAAGTCATCGAACTCTCCAGACATATACTTACCACCTCGATCGGATCGAAGGGTTTTGATCACTTTGCCAGTTTGCTTTTCCACTAAAGCCCTAAAGACCTTAAATACGTTAAAGGTCGGATTTGTGTTTGAGCAAATAGACAAACCCATATCTTGAGTAATCATTAGTGAAGGTAACGAAGTATTCGTATCCTCCACGTGCCTGTTGGTTGAGCGGACCACATACATCAGAATGTATTAGTTCCAGCAACTCAGTGGCTCTTCGACCCTTATCGGAGAAAGGTCGCTTAGTCATTTTTCCTTCTATGCAGGATTCACAATTAGGTAGTGAACCTATTGCAGAGGCTTGGAGTGGACCGTCCCTCACAAGTCTCTTAATCCTATCTAGACTGATATGACCAAGTCTTAAGTGCCATAGGTATGTTGATTTTGTTAGATCGTAGGATTCAGAAAGTTTGATCCTCTTTGGCTCCCTAATTAGATCGTTATCTATTTCAGTGTCTAAAAGAGAAGGTTGAGTGGGATAGATGTAAAAAAGAACATTCTTCATACATGCATCAGTGACAAAAGAATTATCAGGAAACGGAATACGAATTCCATTCTTAATGAACTTTAAACAATAATCTCGCTCGAGAAGACGAGCAACGGATATTAAGTTCTTCCCAAAGGTAGGAATAAAATAAACATTATTCAAGTTTAAAGTGCGGTCTTCAAAAGACAGCGTCACGGATCCCACAGCCTTCGCGGACACCAGGCTCCCATCACCCCATTTGTAACAGAACTCGCCTTCCTCTAAGCTTTTGGTTTTCTTGAAACCATTCAAGGAACAACAAATATGGTTAGTAGCAGCGCAGTCATGAATCCACGTTGATAAATTATCAGCTACTAAGCATGCTTCGGTAACTAGTACAATACTATGTTCCTTTGCTTTGAGATAGGCAGGACAGTTCTTTTTATCGGCCTTGCGAGGTCTCTTCACAGTTCCAGAGGCAGAGGCTTTTTGCTCAGTAGCATGTGCCTCTCCTCGATTCCTCTTTTTCTTAGTGAGACCTACAGCAGTGTGAAGTTCCTCCATAAGCTTGGTAACAGTGTACTCTAGCTTGTTAATGGAGTAGTTCATCTTGAAGGTATCAAGAGATGCGGGGAGAGTTTCTAAGATCACATCTATGACATTCTTCCCATCAATCTCAGATCCTAGGATTTCTATTTTACTCAGATGACTAATGATCAATATCATAAAGTCTCCAATAGGAGTCCCAGCCTGCATATGACAGTTCATAAACTGTCGGACTTCTTGTAGCCTTGTTTGACGCCTTTGCCCTCCAAATATCTCAATGAGATTGTAGAGCATGTCAGCGGCAGTCTCGATGTCACGATGTTGCTCTTTCAGCATATTGTTCATAGATGCCAAGATATAGCACCTCGCAATCTCATCGGATCGAAGCCAGGCCGCTAAGGCGTCATTGTCCTCTTGAGTTGAATCATCATTTGTCAGAGGAGGACACGGGGTGGTGAGTACCCATTTGTGCTTGTTAACGGTAGGTATTATGTCGAGGTTACGTTTCGAATCTACGTAGTTTTCGTTTTCGAGTTTGATCGAGGAAAGAATGAACGAGAGAAGGTTGAGAGACATATTGCTTATTTAAGTTGAAACAAGTTTATGATTAGTCTTTGGTTTAGGATTTAAGTTTGTTTAAGACTTTATAAAATCCAAAGGTGTTATGAACGAAATGACACTTTACTCCTTCGAGGGAAGGCCGCAACGAATCTCCTTTCATAAGTAAATGACTCATCATTAATGCATAGCCAAGATGTCAATACATCAATTTTGACTAGCCACCTTGTAAATTGGTTTGATCACTCACATCCTTTCGCAGGGCCTCGAGGGAGGATTACTAGGGATTGAGTCTAAGTGTGTAACCAACCACTTAGTCCAAAAGATTGACTTTGAAAAACAATCCGCCGAGGGGAGGCCTTGTCATCATCGTCTCACTCTCGGACGTAGCTCATTGAGCAATGATCAGAGCAAAGCGCCCTTGAGTACTCTCATTTAAGAGAGGGCCACGAGGGTGACTCTTAGTCCGGCGACACTTGCACTTTTCATTAGTGTTGGGGATCGTGGGTTACAAACAACGAATATAACCCTCCCACTTAGTTTTTGGAGTTGGTTCATCGACACTTATAAGTTCGGAAACAAATTTCCTAGTTAGAGAGCGACAGAGCGGACAACTAGAAGAGAATCCTAGATCGACATGTTCAGAGCAGTATTAGTGCATAAAGGCACAAGGTACATACTCGATCTTTTCCTATTTTCTATTTCGGGAAAGTGCGTGAGGGAAGTGTGAACTTCAACTCACTCGAACACTTGAAAGTTTGAGATTACACATCTTTTTATTTTTCGGCTTGTCTACAAGGAGACCTCCCACTCAAATTTTCAAGAGCATATAGATTTTGAACATATGTGATATAGATATAGTTTTGAAAACATTTTGAAAATTTATTTGATTTGGATGACAATATTTTCAAGTTTGAAAGTGAAAACGGTTTTTCAAAATTCAAACTAGTTTTGTAAAAATTCAATTTCAATTAAACTTTCAAAAATCAAAACATTTTAATCTTACACATCATGTTTATAATCATATGAAAAACATTTTTGCTCAAGAAAATTTTCTCATTAGAGTTCTATAACTCATGGTAGTGGGGTTTGAAAATCCGGATTTCTAAAAAACTGGAGTTTCAGACAGCCGCGCACCTCGGAGTAAAATCTCCATATCTGGCGGCTCCGATGTCCTTTTCAGCCTAAACCGGTGGCATTGGACAGAGGACAGACAGAGCTTTAATTTGATTCAGGAATCATTAAATTTAGATTTCGGAGCAGAGAGTTATGCCACTTCTAATACGGGTTTACTCCAGCTCGAAGAAAAAGAAATAAATTAAAGCTTGGTCCTATTTCGGTGCGAAAAAGAATCAAGTGTAACGGAACGTTTTATGAAGTTGTTTAAAGCTTTTATTTGTGTTTTATTAGCAGGGTAATAACATAGAATAAAAGAAATAACAACAAACATAAAACGAATACGGTAAATAAAAGAAACTAGAAAGACAAAGTAACTAGTCACAAAATTTACCGAAATTTCTCAAACCTTTAAAACACGTTTTTCAATATAAAAAATTAAAAACTTTTAGAACTGATTCTAATGTGTTTTAAAAACATCCCAAACTCATAGAAAATCAACATGCTTTTTAATTTAAAGACATGAGCAATAAATTAAAAAAAAATCTAAGATAACAATTCTAACTTGTCACAAAATTAGTAAACTTTCGAAAACGATTTTCAAGCTCATAATTTTAAAAACATGTACATGCTAATCTTTGACCATAGCTCTGATACCATTTGTTGGAATCGATCTAGGGCTTGAGAAAATAATTAACGCTTCGGTAAGCAGCGGAATTTTAAAATTTTTCTTTTACAAGTAAAACAGTTTTTACTAACCTAGACAAGTGCAAGTACATGTAATTAAAAACCAATATGAGCTAGAAGTTTACTAACCTTTCTTGAAGCTTGAACTTTGAAGAAGCTTGTGGAAAGTTTGCAACGCTCGTCTCCCCTCGCAGCACGTCTCTCTTTCTTTCCTCGGCACCTCGAGCAACCACGAAAGTTTCTATCACTAAATCACTCGAAAAGAAGGAATCAGTGAGTGGGCACTTTTAAACACTACGACTTGAGAACGAGTCTCGAAGTCGCAGAGCTAAACACTAGGTCGAGTGAGGACCTAGGTGCCAAAACAAGAAAAATCGAAAATAAACTAGAAAGAGAGAGAGAGAGGAATTCGGCCAACAATGTCTAGAGAGAGAGTCTCTCAATCTCTAACTTATGTTGAATGAATAGAATGAGAGGAATGAGGGTCCTATTTATAGGAGAAGGGTTGGCCTTGGAAAGAAGTAGTTTCCTCTTATTTTCCAAGCCTTTATGAGGAAATCTTATTTCCTCTTTTTCCCTTGCTTTGCACGTCCAACATGTGCTTCAATAAGCCTTGGATTTGTTTCCTCATTTAGTTTGTCTCTCTCTTTCCCTTGTGTTGGCCGAACTTATGCTTTCCTCATAGAGGAAATTTGTTTCCTCTTTTTCTTTTGGCAAGTATCTAAATACATTTATGCACAAAATAAACTCTCCTATTTCTCTATTAGGGTAGGCGCCCAAGTCTCTCTAGAAGGAGCTTCTAGAAGCTTCTTCATTTGTTCATGACAACATGAGAAAGGCCCATTAAGAATTTTCAATAAAATTCTCATGAAATGAAATTAATTCACAAGGCCCAGTTAATCATATTATGGCCGAGTGACATTAAGTCATCAAATGAACTTGTCAAAATTTATTGACATCCATTTCATCCTTATGTCTCAAAAGACAAAAATACCCTTTCGACAATTTTCGTTCTTGTTTTGACTTAGCTTCCAGTTTAACTATTCCTATCGATGTGATTCGTGACAGTGACCTCATGGACCCAAATGAACAAAGCTTGAGCTAAACACTTGGACTCAAAAGTTCACAAACCTTTTCCAAGTTTAGCTTAATGCCAACTGACTCCACTAAAGAGCTGACACTGAAAATCTCTCGGTTCAAATGAATTTATTTTCTACTCAAGAATTCGACCTAATTATGATGAGCGGATCCACTGAATATTATCTATGTTTACCCTTCATGAATGTCATCAGCTAGTCGGGATTTACTAAATTACCATTTTACCCTTCTAGCTGTTATTTCCTCAACTCCTTTGTCGCTTGTGAATAAGTTAGAAACAATGTATTGACGAGGAGCTAACAAGTCACATTTTTTCATCCAAAAGAGTCAGGACTCAATTTGGACACTGGCCAGTTCATTTATTCACACTCCAAGGAACAAAGCATGAGGTGACATACATTGCATTTCAGCAATCTTGTACATGAATTCCATATCTATGAGAACTTCACAAAGTTACTCATGACAGACTCACAACTTAGTACTTCACCAATAGGCCTTGTTCGGAATCACATAGTGAGTCCGAACTTTGACTTTCTCAAATGAGAATACTAAGGTGTGAAATGCCATGTCTCATTTCAGGATTAAGGTAAGCATGACGCAATTCATACATAGTGACTTCGAGACATAAGAGGTTAAATGGTTTGTTCTTATATTGTCTCTAGAAGTGCACTGGTCAATTCAGTACCTTCGGAAGATACCTAGAAGAACTATAGAGTCCCCAACTCTCAATGCCTCATAACCAGACATCATAGATTCTTCTAACAATCATACTGAGGTCAATAGTCCTTTGACCCTAAGATTGCGAATATATCGTTTTAAGCAAACTACGAACAGTTTGTTCATGCAAATCTACATTTGTCTCTTCGTAAGTTGTTAAGTTTGTTTATGGACTAAAAGACTAAGGTTTTATCATAAAGCTTCAAACAAAGAAAGAATGAATGAACGTTTCAAATTTATTAATGAATAGATAGGCAATTACAAGCAAGAGTCTTCATGAGACTTTATTACATCAAATGTACAAAATAAAGACTACAACTCTTCTTGTGGGCACCATTGACAACAACCCCATCGAGAAGGCTTTGCAGAAAGGGACCTCCTCTCGAATGGCCGTATGGTCCCAGGACCTAGGCGAATACGGGGTCGAGTTCAAACCATGAACTGCCATCAAGGGCCTGGCCCTCGCCGACTTCATAGCCGAGTTCACAAGCGCACCCTCAACTGACGAGGGGGACAAAGATAGTGACAACAAGGAAGACAAGGAGAACGAACACGACGAGTCCTCGAAAAAGAGGACCAACGGCCCGATAGGACCGGTCTAGGACTTGCACGTAGATGGCACGTCGAACGCCCGGGGGGCTGGCACCGGCGTTGTGCTCACAAATTCCGATAGGGAAAAACTGAGATACGCCCTGCGGTTCGAGTTCAAGGCTTCCAACAACGAGGCGGAGTACGAGGCTCTGATCGTTGGCTTGGAGCTAGCGAACAAGCTAGGCGTCCGAAACCTACGCATCCACTTCGACTCGCAGTTGATCGTGAATCAGGTTAAGGGCGACTACGCCGCTAAAGAGCCAAACATGATCGCATACTTGTCCAAGACCCAAAAGAACCTACAGGCCCTGTCATGGTTCGAGATCGTCCAAGTTCCCCGAGAGGCGAACATTGACGCTGACGCCCTAGCATGCTTGCATCCGGCATAGACGAGGAGGGAGAAGGCAGCGTCCCCATAGAAGTGTTGACCCGACTCTACGTCTCGAGAGGCGACGTAGGGGTGGTTGGCGAGACTCCGCCTCCCTCATGGATGACGCCGCTCGTGGAATTCCTTAAGCGAGGAGTCGTCCCCGAAGACAAAGAAGAGGCCAAAAAGCTGAGAAGCTTGGCACCGAAGTACACGATGAGGGAGGATAACCTGTTCAAGAGAGGCTACTCCATGCCCCTTCTCCGGTGCTTGACCGAGGTCGAGGCGAAGAAAGCGCTCCGCGAAGTGCACGAAGGGGTGTGCGGAAACCATGCCGCCGGGCAATCTTTGGCATTGAAGCTCCTAAGGCTCGGATATTTTTGGCCTACCTTGAAAAAGGACTCCCACGAGTGGGCCAAAAGGTGCGACAAACGCCAAAGGTTCGCCCACATCCCGCGCCAAGCGCCGGCACCGCTATGTCCAATCATCGTGCCGCGACCCTTCGCAAAGTTTGGAATCGACCTCAACGGTGAGCTACCTATGGCCCCGAGGCAATACAAGCATGCGATCGTGGCGATCGACTACTTCACAAAGTGGGTAGAGGCCGAACCGCTAGCAAAGATCACCAAGGCAAACACGACGAGCTTCATCTGGAAGAACATTGTATGCCGCTTCGGGATCCCCGCGTCGATTGTGACCGACAATGGAAAGCAATTCGACAACGTGCACCTCCGAGAAATGTGCGAGCAATTGGGCATTAGCAAGACTTTCACCTCTCCCCGCCATCCGCAGGCCAACGGTCAGGTCGAGGCGGTCAACAAGACGATCAAGGAGAACCTGAAGAAGAAGCTGGAAGAGAGGAAGGGAGCTTAGGCCGACGAGCTTCCCATGGTCTTGTGGGCGTACCGTACCACCGCATTCGGCGTCGAGGCCGTGGTACCGGTTGAGACCAAGCTGCCAACCCTACGCATCGAGGAGTATGAAGAAGCCGCCAACGACGACGCAATCAGGCTCGAGCTAGACCTCATAGACGAGAAGAGGACGGACGCACTCACCCGCCTTGCTGCGCAAAAGAGGAAGGTCGAGAAGTACTACAACTCCAAGATCAAGCTGCGGAAGTTCACTGACGGAAGCCTCGTCCTTAGAAGGGTGTTCCAAAACACCAAAGTGCAAGGGGCGGGAGTCTTGGGCCCCACTTGGGAAGGTCCGTACCGCGTGCGCCGAGGCATCCACAACGGCACGTACGAGCTCGAGAACCTGGAGGGACTCGTGTTCACACACCCGTGGAACGCGGAGCACCTGCGGCAAAACTACCAATAGAGGCACCACTTCCCCGACGTTCAATTATTTTCGTCTTGTTTTCAATTTTAGCAACAAACAATGTTAAGTTTCAAGTAAAGCCGATGGCTTGGGAATGTAATTTTTGACTATTTCGACATGATAATTGAATTAGATTTCATCTCAAAGCATTTGTCCTATTGTATTATAATTTCTAGTCTCCTCTACGAGTACACAAGAAACTCGGGGGGCTAATAAGGATAACAGGCACGTTTCTCACGCGACGCGCTTGCGCGACTCCACGTTTCACGCGCCGAGAGGTAGCGAAACATCAGCGCATCGGACCTCCGACCCTCGCGCGATGCTCTTGCACATTTCCACACCTCGCACGCCGATAGGCAGCGGGGCGCCGATGGATCGCGTCCGCACACCGGACCGTCGATCCCGGCAGTCAAAACCCAAAACATGACACGCGTACCAACAGGTATCACGCTCATTGGGAACTGCGTCTACAACCAGCCCGTCCCGATGCATAATGCGCACACCGATAGGTAGCGTACTAGCTGGGAGATGGGTGCGACGGCCGCCCATCTCGCACACGCCGATAGGCAGCGATTCGTGAATGGGTGGCAGAAAGTCGCACCCGCCGGACGAAACTAGTCTAGCCAGCGTCCGCGGAAAACTTCTCCGCCAGGTGTGGCAGTAAGCCGTGCAAACCGGTCACGCTAGATATAGTAAGTCGGGTTCGTAAGACACTCATTAAATGAATTGCGCGAATCGATTACGCTAAGCATAGTAAGTCGAGAAAATAAGACGCAATTGCGCAATTCGATTACGCTAAGCATAGTAAGTCGAGAAAATAAAACGCATAATACGAAGGTAAACGGTATCGCATAAAGCAGCTCAACAAAGAGAATATGAAAGTACGGAAAATGTCGAACGAAAGACAAACATAACAAATATCCGAAAGAAAACATAAAGCGAGCGCTAAACAAGTGCGCGGAAAACAAAGTAAAATTGGCTATTCCGAGCCGAAGTCAATCTGCTCGTCGTCATCCTCGGGGCGAGGGGCGCCGGACTCGCCAATGGTTTCTCCGTCAAACTGGCAGTTCGTCGACTGGGCGGCCTCCGCGGGTACCTGAGGGCGCAAATCATCCTCCAGCGGCTCGTCATCCAAAGGAGGGAACATGGCATTGAAAAAGGAAAAGGTGGTCCCGCGAGACGCGTTCTCCTTCGCGGTCGCGTCTCGGACCCGTATGGCCGCCTCATAACGAGCCGCCTCCAACGCGAGATCCCAGTCGTCCTCCAAGTCCGTCTTGGATCGCACGGCGTCGTCCTTCTCCTCGACGAGGGTCTGCACCTCCACCCGCAAAGTGTCCATCTCCCTCTCGGCCTTGACCCGGGAGATCTCGCTCGCCGACAGTCGAGCGTGGACGATGCTCAACTCCTCGTCCCGACTCGAAAGCACCGCCTTGGGTTTCTTCGTCTCCCCTAAGAAGGTGTCGGCCGCCTGCTCCGCCTTCTCCCGAGATGCCTGCTCTGCCATGCGAAGCGATTTCTCGGCCGCCGACTCCTCACGAGCTCGCTTCAGCTCCTCCTCGAGTGCTTGAAACTCTCGGGCGGTGTGGACCCCGGCTAGAGCGGCAGCATGGGCGGCCGCCGTGCTCTCCTTGTCTCTCTCCATGATCTGCATGCGCCGCATCAGGTCCCGGAGAATGCGGTCACTTCGCTCCTGGCGTGCGAGCATCTGTGGGAACAGGTGGTATACGCATGGTCGGAACAAGCATAATGATTACACATAAGACGTGTAAACGAGTCGTACCTTGCGGGCGTCGCCGATCCCGTTTTGGAAGTGCTCAAGATCGCTCGTCGTCAGCAGACCCTTGAAATCCCACAGAGAGGTTTCAAGGATCCCTCGGGAGCACTGGTCCCTCAGCTCCGCCGCCTCCGCAAGGAGCATCGAATCCATGCTATCCGGCACCGTCGATGTGTGGGCACGCTTATGGCCGGAAGGTGATCCGAAGGAGGTCGATGACAACGGTCGCTTGTTGGAGGAGATCGGCTCGTTCCTCGCCCGCGACGGCGACCACCGGTGGCGAGCCTCAGCTTGGGGATGAGCTGCAGTCGTAGCCTCGACGATAGGTGCCGCCCTCGGCACGTGTGTGCGCGGTCGATGTCGTCGGGTCATGGTATCTGAAAAAGAGAAAGAGACGACAATAAGTTAGAGCGCAAACGATAAGCTAATACGACGAAAAGCGTGATAACGCGAAAGCATATGTACGGCTAGTACCCCCCACGTCGGGGGGAGGGGCAGACGAACCCCCCGCCTCTGATTCGGGATCCTCCGTAACCTCCACACTGAGACCCGGACACGGAGGAGCGTCGTCGCCGAACGCGAACCACCCAGTCCTCGCCATTAGGTCTGGGGATTCGAAGAGCGATCCTTGCCGCCTCGACTACGGGAACGCCCTGATCACCGCGTCAAGCTCGGACACCCATACCCAAGGGTATCTGTGCTTCGAGTTAACCTTGGTGATGATAGCGAGGCGCTTTCGATGTGACGCTAGGTAGGAACCCGGCTTCCCGGGCACCCCTCGTACCATCATAAGGTACTGAATATCGTCAGCGGTGACGGCCCTCTTCCTCGCTCGATAGAGTATCATGTGGCACGCCGCCACCAGTCGATAAAAGGATGGGGACATCTGCGAAGCATGTACCCCTAATCGAACCAGCAGCTCTTGGATAATCGGTTGGAAGGGCAGCCTTAGTCCTCCGCGAAGACTCGCCCACTCGAGTCGGGCAGCTCCCCTCAACCCCGGCAGATTTGCCCGAGCGCGCGACCGGCAGCCGGCCGGTCGGGTCGCCGCCGTCAGGCCGGCCCGGCCCGTGGCCGGCCACGCTCCCTCCTGTGTGCGCGTCCAGCCCAAGGACCCAGCCCATCTCTTGGCTGGGTGGCTTCTCCACAGGCGGGCCAGGCCCAGGCGGCCCCCGGCATTCGGCGCGCGCATCCGGCCCGTCAGCTCGGCCCAGCTCTCGATCAGCCGGGTCTCCGGCCCGTGAGCCCTGCCCGAGCGTTCCAGCGCTCA
The DNA here is from genome assembly GCF_054948205.1 of Urtica dioica subsp. dioica. Taxonomy (NCBI): domain Eukaryota; kingdom Viridiplantae; phylum Streptophyta; class Magnoliopsida; order Rosales; family Urticaceae; genus Urtica; species Urtica dioica. Next base: position 737,595 of record NC_142764.1, on the reverse strand, counting down.
CCCCAAGCGCGTCCGGCCCAACGGCCCGGCCCAGCTCCCGGCCGACTGGGCCCTCCTCGTGCGCACCCGGTCCAGCGACCCCGGCCGGCCCCTGGGCAGTTGGGCCTTCCTCGCGCGCGCCGACCCAGCCCGGTTCCTGGCCGGCTGGGTCCTCCCCACACAGGCCCGGCCGGATGGGGCCTAGGGTTTGCCCAAGGGCTGGGCAGGTGGCCGCCCCCTGGCCGGTGCCACCTGGCCGGGACGCCTCCTGCCCGGCGTCAGCCCCTCCCTGGGCGATGTCGCCCGGCGCCGGCGATCCTCCAGCGGCGCGCGTCATCACCGGCGCGGCCAGGCTCGGTGGGCCCTCCTCCTGGGCACGATCTGCAGGCCGCCCGACGGTCTCACCCAGGCAGGCGAGGACCTCCCCCGTGTCGGGACCGGCACAGAAGGCGCCGGCACCGGCCGTTGTACCCCTCTCGGTGCCGGTGTCACCAAGCGCGACCGCCCCGGGACCGCTCGCTCCGCCCGGGCAGTCTTCCTCGCCGGCGCGCCTGGTGGGCGTCTAGTCGGCCCCGCCCAGTCGGGTGGGGGCTTCCTCGGGGCTGGGGTCGACCCAGGTCGCGCCGCCCCCGGAGGAGGCGTCCTCCCCGGCGTCGTCCTCCTCCGGTGCGTCTGCTCTAGCGCCGGCCGCTCCAGGCACGGCTGCCTCCAGCACGCGCACGCCACCCAGGCCACCAGTGGGCAACGGGGCATCATTCCCCGGCCTGAGTTGGTCCTCCCCGACGTCTCCAGTGCCGCCGGCGCCGCCCCGAGCCCAAGCGCCTCCTCCGGCGCGCGCACTGTCCCCGGCGCCCCCCTGCCGGCGCTGGCCGTCTCCGGCGCGCGCGCCCTCTCCCTCGTCGGCCAGCCACGCTTCAACCAAAGCAAGGTCTTCCTCGGCGATCGCAACGGTGCTGCTCGTACCCAATGAGTGTGGTGCGTTAGGAATGTTCGGGGAAGACGAGAATTGGGTCCAAAAGTTTTCCAAATCCAGATGTTGATTCCCGAGCAAGTGAAACAGGTCGTCTTCGATGACCCCACACCCCGGTAGGCGGTCAATGGGGTCCATGGGCGCAAATAACGAGACGAAAAAGTTGACCGAGGAAAAAGAAAAGTAATGATTAAAGGCGTCGGAACGTACCTCTTGGCGACGGGCTACTTCGATGGGCCGACGACGGTAAGGACTTTGAGTTTACCACGCGAATTACACTCGATGATAAACTCGGGGGGCTAATGTTACCGGTCCATCCCGGCCCGGTAGGACGACGACAGCCGCGATAGCGATCGCCCCGGGACTCTCCCGGTGCACGGCCGCCTCAGAGCCGGCCCTCGTCTCCAGGGCCGCCTCAGAGCCGGCCCTCGTCTCCACGGCCGCCTCAGAGCCGGCCCTCGTCTCCACGGCCGCCTCAGAGCCGGCCCTCGTCTCCACGGCCGCCTCAGAGCCGGCCCTCGTCTCCACGGCCGCCTCAGAGCCGGCCCTCGTCTCCACGGCCGCCTCAGAGCCGGCCCTCGTCTCCACGGCCGCCTCAGAGCCGGCCCTCCTCTCCACGGCCGCCTCAGAGCCGGCCCTCCTCTCCATGGCCGACTCAGAGCCGGCCCTCGCCTCCACGGCCACCTCAGAGCTGGCCCTTGTCTCCACGGCCGGCTCAGAGCCGGCCCTCGCCTCCACGGCCGCCTAAGAGCCGGCCCTCCTCTCCATGGCCAGCTCAGAGCTGGCCCTTGTCTCCACGGTCGGCTCAGAGCCGACCTTCGCCTCCACGGCTGCCTTAGAGCCGGCCCTCCTCTCCATGGTCGGCTCAGAGCCGGCCCTCGCCTCCACGGCTGCGTCAGAGCCGGCCCTCGCCTCCACGGCCGCCTCAGAGCCGGCCCTCGTCTCCACGGCCGGCTCAGAGCCGGCCCTCGCCTCCACGGCTACCTCAGAGCCGGCCCTCGCCTCCACGGCTGCCTCAGAGCCGGCCCTCGCCTCCACGGCTGCATCAGAGCCGGCCCTCGTCTCCACGGCCGCCTCAGAGCCGGCCCTTGCCTCCACGGCCGCCTAAGAGCCTGCCCTCGACTCCACGGCCGCCTCAGAGCCGGCCCTCGTCTGCACGTCCGGCTCAGAGCCGGCCCTCACCTCCACGGCCGCCTCAGAGCCGGCCCTCGTCTCCATGGCCAGCTCAGAGCCGGCCCTCGCCTCCACGGCCGCCTCAGAGCCTGCCCTCGTCTCCATGGCCGGCTGAGAGCTGGCCCTCGGCCAAGTGGACGCCCAAAACGCCCCTTGGTCGCCTATAAATGCCGGGGTCCCTCCCCTGATCGAGGTAATCCGAGTTTGAGTACTGAAACGTTGCCGAACCCGTACCTCGCTCGTTTCTCTCAAGTCTCGGCCTCTAAACACCTAACTCTCTACAATCTACCTCAACCATACTAATGTTGAGCGTCGGAGAGGTAAACAGAGGCAACCCCTCTGTTTTCCCTTTGTAGTTCATCGTTACCTTCTCTTGCAGGGAAACCGACGGACGAAGCAAACACCAATCACAGCTAAGGGAAGACTCGGGATACCGAGTCCGACACGCTCAAGCCCGAACGCGATCACTTGGTCCGGCCTTGGGTCGAACCATTTGGGGCTTCTAAATAGTTGTCCGAAAAACAGCGACAACATCTCAAAAGACAAAAATACCCTTTTGACAATTTTCATTCTCGTTTTGACTTAGCTTCCAGTTTAACTATTCCTACTCGATGTGATTCATGACAGTGACCTCATGGACCCAAATGAACAAAGCTTGAGCTAAACACTTGGACTCAAAAGTTCACAAACCTTTTCCAAGTTTAGCTTAATGCCAACTGACTCCACTAAAGAGTTGACACTGAAAATCTCTCGGTTTAAATGAATTTATTTTCTACTCAAGAATTCGACCTAATTATGATGAGTGGATCCACTAAACAATGTATTGACGAGGAGCTAACAAGTCACATTGTTTCATCCAAAAGAGTCAAGGCTCAATTTGGACACTGGCCAGTTCATTTATTCACACTCCAGGGAACAAAGCATGAGTTGATATACATTGCATTTCAGCAATCTTGTACATGAATTCCATATCTATGAGAACTTCACAAAGTTACTCATGACATTCTCATAACTTAGTACTTTGACCCTTAGATTGCGAATATATCGTTTTAAGCAAACTACGAAGAGTTTGTTCATGCAAATCTATATATGTCTCTTCATAAGTTGTTAAGTTTGTTTATGGACTAAAAGACTAAGGTTTTATCATAAAGCTTCAGACAAATAAGATTGAATGAACGTTTCAACTTTTATTAATTAATAAGCAGTTACAAGCAAGTGTCTTCGCAAGACTATATTACATCAAATGTACATAAATACACACTACAACTCATATGTGGGAACCATTGACAACAAACTCCCACTTGACTCAAAGAAGATGTGTGTAGTCGTTCATGCCTAATCCCTCTCGATGTTGGTCGAAGACCTTGTTCGCTAGGGCCTTGGTGAATGGATCTGCCAGAGATCTATTTCACCTCCACGTCTCCGCGCTGCACGATCTCTCGAATCAAATGGTATTTCCTCTCAATATGCGTAGAGTGCTTATGGCTTCAAGGTCCCTTTGAGTTAGCGACAGCCCCACTATTATCACAATAAAGGGTCATGGGCTCGTCGACGTTTGGAACTACTTCCAAATACTTAAGGAATTTTCTAAGCCATACAGCTTCTTTGGATGCTTCACAAGCAGCCACATATTCTGCTTCCATTGTGGAGTCAGCAATGCAAGATTGCTTAATACTCCTCCACTCAACAGCTCCACCATTAAGGATGAACACAGATCCCGGAGTGGATTTCCTGGAATCCTTATCCGCTTGAAAATTGGAGTCGGTATATCCCATCATAGTCAGGTCAGTACCTGAGTATGTAAGCATCAAGTTCCTAGTTCTTCGAAGATACTTAAGAACATGCTTAACAGCAATTCAGTGCTCGGGTTCAGGGTTGGATTGGAAACGACTAACTACGCCAACGGCGAAACAGATGTCAGCTCTAGTGCAAAGCATAGCATACATGAGGCTTCCTACGGCAAAGGCGTAAGGAATTTTCCTCATGTCTTCAATCTCCTGTGCAGTCTTGGAAGACTGGTCCTTAGAGAGTGAGACTCCATGCCTAAAGTGTGTTTCGCCCTTCTTGGAGTCTTGCATTGAGAAGCGATCCATTACCTTATCAATATAAGATGCTTGAGAGAGCGACAGTGTCCGATTTTTCCTATCTCGAAAGATTTGGATCCCCAGAATGTACGCGGCTTCTCCTAGATCCTTCATATCGAATTGCTTTGCCAACCAGACCTTAACCTCAGATAACTTACCCACGTCATTACCAATGAGTAGTATATCATCGACATATAGTACCAGAAACACAACTTTGCCTTCGTGTATTAACTTGTAGACACAAGGCTCATCTATTGACTGTTCAAAGCCGAAGCTTTTTACAGTTTCATCGAATCTAATATTCCATGACCTAGATGCTTGCTTTAGTCCATAAATGGATTTAAGCAACTCACAAACCTTGGTCTCTTGACCTTTATCCACGAAACCGTCTGGTTGAGCCATGTAAATGCGCTCGTCAAGATTGCGATTCAGGAAGGCTGTCTTGACATCCATTTGCCAGATCTCATAGTCGAGAGCTGCAGCTATGGATAGGAGTATGTGGATGGATTTAAGCATCGCGACTAGAGAGAAGGCTTCTTCATAGTCAATCCCTTCTTGTTGGGTATAACCCTTCGCCACAAGTCGTTCTTTGAACGTCTCGACGTTCCTATCAGGACCCCTTTTCTTCTTGTATATCCACTTACACCCTACGGGTTTAATCCCTTCAGGAAGGTCTACAAGTTTCCAGACTTTGTTGACATACATCGAGTGCATCTCAACTTTCATGGCGTCAAGCCAAATGTTTGATTCAGAACAAGCCATCGCTTGGCTATAGGAAACAGGATCATCCATGTCACATACGGCTACGAGAGAGTCTCCATAAGACATGTACCTGTCAGGCTTTTGAGTAGCCCTCCCACTACGTCGAAGTACTACTTGACGAGATTCCGAAGAGTTAGGTTGTGTTTCAGTTGGGATAAGAACAGTTCTTACAGATGAGGTAGAAGCCTCCTCACCCAACTTTTCTTCAAGCACAATTTTGCTTCTAGGTTTCACGTCTTTCATAAAGTCCTCCTCAAGGAAACGAGCATTCTTGCTAACGAAAGTCTTATAGTCCTCGGGACTATAAAAGATGAAACCCTTGGTTTCCTTTGGATATCCCACAAACAAGCACAATTCTGACCTACTAGCCAACTTGCTAGTCTTTTGCCTTAGCACTTGTGCAGGGCAACCCCAAATTCGGATGTGACCCAAATTTACTTTATGTCCAGTCCATCGTTCATAATGTTGTCAATGGTGCCCACAAGAAGAGTAGTAGTGTCCCTTTGATGTCATATAGTGTTACGAAGACTCTTGCTTGTAATTGCTTATTCATTAATATAAAGTTGAAACGTTCATTCATTCTTTCTTTGTTTGAAACTTTATGATAAAACCTTAGTCTTTTAGTCCATAAACAAACTTAACAACTTACGAAGAGACAAATGTAGATTTGCATGAACAAACTCTTCGTAGTTTGCTTAAAACGATATATTCGCAATCTTAGGGTCAAAGGACTATTGACCTCAGTACGATTGTTAGAAGAATCTATGATGTCTGGTTATGAGGCATTGAGAGTTGGAGACTCTATAGTTCTTCTAGGTATCTTTCGATGGTACTGAATTGAGCAGTGCACTTCTAGAGACAAGATAAGAACAAACCATTTAACCTCTTATGTGTCGAAGTCACTATGTATGAATTGCATCATGCTTACCTTAATCCTGAAATGAGACATGCCATTTCACACCTTAGTATTCTCATTTGAGAAAGTCAGAGTTCGGACTCACTATGTGATTCCGAACAGGGCCTATTGGTGAAGTACTAATTAAGTTGTGAGAATGTCATTAGTAACTTTGTGAAGTTCTCATAGATATGGAATTCATGTACAAGATTGCTGAAATGCAATGTATGTCACCTCATGCTTTGTTCCTTGGAGTGTGAATAAATGAACTGGCCAGTGTCCAAATTGAGTCCTGACTCTTTTGGATGAAACAATGTGACTTGTTAGCTCCTCGTCAATACATTGTTTCTAACTTATTCATAAGCGACAAAGGAGTTGAGGAAATAACAGCTAGAAGGGTAAAATGGTAATTTAGTAAATCCCGACTAGCTGATGACATTCATGAAGGGTAAACATAGATAATATTCAGTGGATCCGCTCATCATAATTAGGTCGAATTCTTGAGTAGAAAATAAATTCGTTTGAACCGAGAGATTTTCAGTGTCAACTCTTTAGTGGAGTCAGTTGGCATTAAGCTAAACTTGGAAAAGGTTTGTGAACTTTTGAGTCCAAGTGTTTAGCTCAAGCTTTGTTCATTTGGGTCCATGAGGTCACTGTCACGAATCAGATCGATAGGAATAGTTAAACTGGAAGCTAAGTCAAAACAAGAACGAAAATTGTCAAAAGGGTAATTTTGTCTTTTGAGACATAGGATGAAATGGATGTCAATAAATTTTGACAAGTTCATTTGATGACTTAATGTCACTCGGCCATATTGAAATAATTGGGCCTGGTCAATTAATTTCATTTCATAAGAATTTTATTGAAAATTCTTAATGAGCCTTTTTCATGTTGTCATGAACAAATGGAAAAGCTTCTAGAAGCCTTTTCTAGAAGGCTATAGGCGCCCAACATACCCAAGAGATAGAGAGAATATTTTGTGCATAAATGTATGAAGATACTTGCCAAAAGAAAAAGAGGAAACAAATTTCCTCTAAGGGAAATAAGAGGTAGGCGCCCAAGTTGAGAAAGAAGCAAGGCAAGGAACAAAAAAAAAAGGAAACAAATCCAAGGCTTAATGAAGCCTACCTTGGCCGAGTATGTCTTAGAGGAAAAGATGAAATTGGCTCATGAATATGTGATATTCTATAGAAGAGGAAACTACCTTATAGAAGGTAAGACCTCTCCTATAAATAGGAGCCTCATTCTTCTCATTTTTCTGGTTCCACATAAGGTAGAGATTGAGAGCTTCTCTCTCTAGAACTTGTGGTTGCCGCCCCTCTTCTCTCTCTCTCTAGTTTATTTTCGATTTTTCTTGTTTTGGCACCTAGGTCCTCACTCGACCTAGTGTTTAGCTGTGCGACTTCAAGACTCGTTCTTAAGTTGTAGTGTTTAAAAGTGCCCACTCACTAATTCCTTTATTTCGAGTGATTTAGTGATAGAAACTTTCGTGGTTGCTCGAGGTGCCGAGGAAAGAAAGAGAGACGTGCTGCGAGGGGAGACGAGCGTTGAAACTTTCCAAAAGCTTCTTCAAAGTTCAAGCTTCAAGAAAGGTTAGTAAACTTCTTAGCTCATATTAGTTTTTAATTACATGTACTTGCTCTTTGTCTAGGTTAGTAAAAACTGTTTTTACTTGTAAAGAAATTTTTTAAAATTCCGCCGCTTCCCGAAGCGTTTAATCTTTTTCTTAAACCCTAGATCAATTCCAACAAATGGTATCAGAGCTATGGTCAAAGATTAGCATGTACATGTATTTAAAAATATGAGCTTGAAAATCGTTTTCGAAAGTTTACTAATTTTGTGACAAGTTAGAATTGTTATCTTAGATTTTTTTTAATTTATTGCTCTTGCCTTTAAATTAAAAATCATGTTGATTTTCTATAAGTTTGGGATGTTTTTAAAACACATTAGAATCAGTTCTAAAAGTTTTTAATTTTTTTATATTGAAAAACGTGTTTTAAAGGTTTGATTTTGATTTTTCTAAAAGTTCATATGATTATAAACATGATGTGTAAGATTAAAATGTTTTGATTTTTGAAAGTTTAATTGAAATTCAGTTTTTACAAAACTAGTTTGAATTTTGAAAAACCGTTTTCACTTTCAAACTTGAAAATATTTTGTCATCCAAATCAAATAAATTTTCAAAATGTTTTCATAACTATATCTATATCACATATGTTCAAAATCTATATGCTCTTGAAAATTTGAGTGGGAGGTCTCCTTGTAGACAAGCCGAAAAATAAAAAGATGTGTAATCTCAAACTTTCAAGTGTTCGAGTGAGTTGAAGTTCACACTTCCCTCATGCACTTTCCCGAAATACAAAATAGGAAAAGATCGAGTATGTACCTTGTGCCTTTATGCACTAATACTACTCTGAACATGTCGATCTAGGATTCTCTTGTAGTTGTCCGCTCTGTCGCTCTCTAACTAGGAAATTTGTTTCCGAACATATAAGAGTCGATGAACCAACTCCAAAAACTAAGTGGGAGGGTTATACTTGTTGTTTGTAACCCACGATCCCCAACACTAATGAAAAGTGCAAGTGTCGCCGGACTAAGAGTCACCCTCGTGGCCCTCTCTTAAATGAGAGTACTCAAGGGCGCTTTGCTCTGATCATTGCTCAATGAGCTACGTCCGAGAGTGAGACGATGATGGCAAGGCCTCCCCTTGGGGGATTGTTTTTCAAAGTTGACCTTTTGGACTAAGTGGTTGGTTGCACACTTAGGCTCAATCCCTAGTAATCCTCCCTCGAGGCCCTGCGAAAGGATGTGAGTGATCAAACCAATTTACAAGGTGACTCCCTCAATGAGCTACGTCCGAGAGTGAGACGATGATGGCAAGGCCTCCCCTTGGGGGATTGTTTTTCAAAGTTGACCTTTTGGACTAAGTGGTTGGTTGCACACTTAGGCTCAATCCCTAGTAATCCTCCCTCGAGGCCCTGCGAAAGGATGTGAGTGATCAAACCAATTTACAAGGTGGCTAGTCAAAATAGATGTATTGACATCTTGGCTTAGCATTAATGATGTGTCATTTACTTATAAAAGGAGATTTTTTGCGGCCTTCTCTTGAGGGAGTAAATTATCGTTTGGTTTATAACACCTTTGGATTTTATAAAAGTCTTAATAAAACTTAAATCCTAAACCAAAGACTAATCATAAACTTGTTTCAACTTATATAGGCAATATGTCTCTCAACCATCTCTCTATCTTTCTTTCCTCAATCAAACTCGAAAACGAAAACTACGTAGATTCGAAACGTAACCTCGACATAAAACCTACCATTAACAAGCACAAATGGGTACTCACCACCCCGTGTCCTCCTCTGACGAATGATGATTCAACTCAAGAGGACAATGACGGCTTAGCGGCCAGGCTTCGATCCGATGAGATTGTGAGGTGCTATATCTTGGCATCTATGAACAATATGCTGAAAGAGCAACATCGTGACATCGAGACTGCCGCTAACATGCTCGACAATCTCCTTGAGATGTTTGGAGGGCAAAGGCGTCAAACAAGGCTACAAGCAGTCCGACAGTTTATGAACTGTCATATGCAGGCTAGGACTCCTGTTGGAGACTTCATGATACTGATCATTAGTTTTCTGAATAAAATGGAAATCCTAGGATCTGAGATTGATGGGAAGAACATCATAGATATGATCTTAGAAACTCTCCTCGCATCTCTTGATACCTCCAAGATGAACTACTTCATAAACAAGCTAGAGTACACTGTTACCAAGCTTATGAAGGGACTTCACACTGCTGTAGGTCTCACTAAGAGAAAGAGGAATCAAGGAGAGGCACATGCTACTGAGCAAAAAGCATCTGCCTCTGGAACTAAGAACAGACCTTACAAAGCCGATAAAAAGAACTGTCCTGCCTATCTCAAAGCAAAGGAACATAGTATTGTACTAGTTACTGAAGCATGCTTAGTAGCTGATAATGTATCAGCGTGGATTCTTGACTCCGCTGCTACTAACCATATTTGTTGTTCCTTGAATGGTTTCAAGAAAACCAAAAGCTTAGAGGAAGGCGAGTTCTGTTTCAAATGGGGTGATGGGAGCCTGGTGTCCGCGAAGGCTGTGGGATCCGTGACGCTGTCTTTTGAAGACCGCACTTTAAACTTGAATAATGTTTATTTTGTTCCTACCTTTGGGAAGAACTTAATATCCGTTGCTCGTCTTCGTGAGCAAGATTATTGTTTAAAGTTCATTAAGAATGGAATTCGTATTTCGATTCCTGATAATTCTTTTGTCACTGATGCATGTATGAAGAATGCTCTTTTCTACATCTATCCCACTAAACCTTCTCTTTTAGACACCGAAATAGATAATGATCTAATTAGGGAGCCAAAGAGGATCAAACTTTCTGAATCCTCCGATCTAACAAAATCAACATACCTATCGCACTTAAGACTTGGTCATATCAGTCTAGATAGGATTAAGAGACTTGTGAAGGACGGTCCACTCCAAGCCTCTGCAATAGGTTCACTACCTACTTGTGGATCCTGCATAGAAGGAAAAATGACTAAGCGACCTTTCTCTGATAAGGGTCGAAGAGTCACTGAGTTGCTGGAACTAGTACATTCTTATGTATCTGGTCCGCTCAACCAACAGGCACGTGGAGGATACGAATACTTCGTTACCTTCACCGATCGTTACTCACGATATGGGTTTGTCTATTTGCTCAAACACAAATTCGAGACCTTTAACGTATTTAAGGTCTTTAGGGCTTTAGTGGAAAATCAAACTGGCAAAGTGATCAAAACCCTTCGATCTGATCGAGGTGGTGAGTATATGTCTGGAGAGTTCAATGACTTTCTTAAAGAAGAAGGTATCGCTTCTCAGATTACCGCACCTGGCACGCCTCAACAAAACGGAGTGTCAGAGAGAAGAAACCGAACTCTTATGGAGATGGTTATATCAATGATGAGTTACTCATCACTCCCTCTTTCCTTTTGGGGATATGCCCTCGAAACAGCCGCTTATATTCTGAACCAAGTTCCGTCCAAAACGGTTCCTGGTACTCCTTTAAACGATGGACTGGCCGTAAAGTTAGATTGGGCCACATCCGAATTTGGGGTTGCCCTGCACATGTGCTAAGGCAAAAGACTAGGAAGTTGGGCTAGTAGGTCAGAATTGTGCCTGTTTGTGGGATATCCAAAGGAAACTAAAGGTTTCATTTTCTATAGTCCCGAGGACGATAAGACTTTCGTTAGCACGAATGCTCGTTTCCTTGAGGAGGACTTTATGAAGGATGCAAAACCTAGAAGCAAAATTGTGCTTGAAGAAAAGTTGGGTTGAGGAAGCTTCTACCTCATCTGTGAGAACTGTTCTTACCCTAACTGAAACACAACCTAACTCATCAGAATCTCGTCAAGTAGTACTTCGACGTAGTGGGAGGGCTACTCAAAAGCCTGACAGGTACATGTCTTATGGAGACTCTCTTGTAGTCGTCTCTGACATGGATGATCCTGTTTCCTATAGCCAAGCGATGGCTTGTTCTGAATCAAACCTTTGGCTTGACGCCATGAAAGTTGAAATACACTCGATGTATGTCAACAAAGTCTGGAAACTTGTAGACCTTCCTGAAGGGATTAAACCCGTAGGGTGTAAGTGGATATACAAGAAGAAAAGGGGTCCTGATGGGAACGTCGAGACGTTCAAAGCACGACTTGTGGCGAAGGGTTATACCAAACAAGAAGGGATTGACTATGAAGAAACCTTCTCGCCAGTCGCGATGCTTAAATCCATCCGCATACTCCTATCCATAGCTGCAGCTCTCAACTATGAGATCTGGCAAATGGATGTCAAGACAGCCTTTCTGAATGACAATCTTGACGAGCGCATTTACATGGCTCAACCAGACGGTTTCGTGGAAGAAGGTCAAGAGACCAAGGTTTGTGAGTTTCTTAAGTCCATTTCTGGATTAAAGCAAGCATCTAGGTCATGGAATATTAGATTCGATGAAACTGTAAAGAGCTTTGGCTTTGAACAGTCAATAGATGAGCCTTGTGTTTACAAGTTAATACACGAAGGCAAAGTTGTGTTTCTGGTACTATATGTCGATGATATACTACTCATTGGTAATAACGTGGGTAAGTTATCTGAGGTTAAGGTCTGGCTAGCAAAGCAATTCGATATGAAGGATCTAGGAGAAGCCGCGTACATTCTGGGAATCCAAATCTTTCGAGATAGGAAAAACCAGACCCTGTCGCTCTCTCAAGCATCTTATATTGATAAGGTGATGGATCGCTACTCGATGCAAGACTCCAAGAAGGGTCAAACACCCTTTAGGCATGGAGTTTTACTCTCTAAGGACCAGTCTCCCAAGAGTGCACAAGAGATTGAAAACATGAGGAAAATTCCTTACGCCTCTGCCATAGGAAGCCTCATGTATGCTATGCTTTGCATTAGACTTGATATATGTTTCTCCGTTGGCGTAGTTAGCCGTTTCCAATCCAACCCTGGACCCGAGCACTGGATTGCTGTTAAGCATGTTCTTAAGTATCTTCGAAGAACTAGGAACTTGATGCTTACATACTCAGGTACTGACCTGACTATGACGGGATATACCGACTCCGATTTTCAAGCGGATAAGGATTCCAGGAAATCCACTTCGGGATCTGTGTTCATCCTTAATGGTGGAGCTGTTGTGTGGAGGAGTATTAAGCAATCTTGCATTGCTGACTCCACAATGGAAGCAGAATATGTGGCTGCTTGTGAAGCATCCAAAGAGGCTGTATGGCTTAGAAAATTCTTTAAGTATTTGGAAGTTGTTCCAAACGTCGACGAGCCCATGACCCTTTATTGTGATAATAGTGGGGCTGTCGCTAACTCAAAGGAACCTAGAAGCCATAAGTGCTCTAAGCATATTGAGAGGAAATACCATTTGATTTGAGAGATCGCGCAGCGCGGAGACGTGAAGGTGAAGTAGATCTCTGGCAGATCCATTCACCAAGGCCCTAGCGAACATGGTCTTCGACCAACTTCGAGAGGGATTAGGCATGTAGGACTACTCACATCTTCTTTGAGTCAAGTGGGAGTTTGTTGTCAATGGTGCCCACAAGAAGAGTAGTAGTTTCCCTTTATGTACATTTGATGTCATATAGTCTTACGAAGACTCTTGCTTGTAATTGCTTATTCATTAATATAAAGTTGAAACGTTCATTGATTATTTCTTTGTTTGAAGCTTTATGATAAAACCTTAGCCTTTTAGTCCATAAACAAACTTAACAACTTACAAAGAGACAAATGTAGATTTGCATGAACAAACTCTTCGTAGTTTGCTTAAAACGATATATTCGCAATCTTAGGGTCAAAGGACTATTGACCTCAGTACGATTGTTAGAAGAATCTATGATGTCTGGTTATGAGGCATCGAGAGTTGGAGACTCTATAGTTCTTCTAGGTATCTTTCGAAGGTACTGAATTGACCAGTGCACTTCTAGAGACAAGATAAGAACAAACCATTTAACCTCTTATGTCTCGAAGTCACTATGTATGAATTGCATCATGCTTACCTTAATCCTGAAATGAGACATGCCATTTCACACCTTAGTATTCTCATTTGAGAAAGTCAGAGTTCGGACTCACTATGTGATTCCGAACAGGGCCTATTGGTGAAGTACTAATTAAGTTGTGAGAATGTCATGAGTAACTTTTTGAAGTTCTCATAGATATGGAATTCATGTACAAGATTGCTGAAATGCAATGTATGTCACCTCATGCTTTGTTCCTTGGAGTGTGAATAAATGAATTGGCCAGTGTCCAAATTGAGTCCTGACTCTTTTGGATGAAACAATGTGACTTGTTAGCTCCTCGTCAATACATTGTTTCTAACTTATTCACAAGCGACAAATGAGTTGAGGAAATAACAGCTAGAAGGGTAAAATGGTAATTTAGTAAATCCCGACTAGCTGATGACATTCATGAAGGGTAAACATAGATAATATTCAGTGGATCCGCTCATCATAATTAGGTCGAATTCTTGAGTAGAAAATAAATTCATTTGAACCGAGAGATTTTCAGTGTCAACTCTTTAGTGGAGTCAGTTGGCATTAAGCTAAACTTGGAAAAGGTTTGTGAACTATTGAGTCCAAGTGTTTAGCTCAAGCTTTGTTCATTTGGGTCCATGACGTCACTGTCACGAATCACATCGATAGGAATAGTTAAACTGGAAGCTAAGTCAAAACAAGAACGAAAATTGTCAAAAGGGTAATTTTGTCTTTTGAGACATAGGATGAAATGGATGTCAATAAATTTTGACAAGTTCATTTGATGACTTAATGTCACTCGGCCATATTGAAATAATTGGGCCTGGTCAATTAATTTCATTTCATAAGAATTTTATTGAAAATTCTAAATGGGCTTTTTTCATGTTGTCATGAACAAATGGAAAGGCTTCTAGAAGCCTTTTCTAGAAGGCTATAGGCGCCCAACATACCCAAGAGATAGAGAGAATATTTTGTGCATAAATGTATGAAGATACTTGCCAAAAGAAAAAGAGGAAACAAATTTCCTCTAAGGGAAATAAGAGGTAGGCGCCCAAGTTGAGAAAGAAGCAAGGCAAGGAACAAAAAAAAAAGGAAACAAATCCAAGGCTTAATGAAGCCTACCTTGACCGAGTATGTCTTAGAGGAAAAGAGGAAATTGGCTCATGAATATGTGATATTCTATAGAAGAGGAAACTACCTTATAGAAGGTAAGACCTCTCCTATAAATAGGAGCCTCATTCTTCTCATTTTTCTGATTCCACATAAGTTAGAGATTGAGAGCTTCTCTCTCTAGAACTTGTGGTTTCCGCCCCTCTTCTCTCTCTCTCTAGTTTATTTTCGATTTTTCTTGTTTTGGCACCTAGGTCCTCACTCGACCTAGTGTTTAGCTGTGCGACTTCAAGACTCGTTCTTAAGTTGTAGTGTTTAAAAGTGCCCACTCACTAATTCCTTTATTTCGAGTGATTTCGTGATAGAAACTTTCGTGGTTGCTCGAGGTGCCGAGGAAAGAAAGAGAGACGTGCTGCGAGGGGAGACGAGCGTTGAAACTTTCCAAAAGCTTCTTCAAAGTTCAAGCTTCAAGAAAGGTTAGTAAACTTCTTATCTCATATTAGTTTTTAATTACATGTACTTGCTCTTTGTCTAGGTTAGTAAAAACTGTTTTTACTTGTAAAGAATTTTTTTAAAATTCCGCCGCTTCCCGAAGCGTTTAATCTTTTTCTTAAACCCTAGATCAGTTCCAACACATAAGGAGTACCAGGAACCGTTTTAGACGAAACGTGGTTCAGAATGTAAGCGGCTGTTTCGAGGGCATATCCCCAAAAGGAAAGAGGGAGTGATGAGTAACTCATCATTGATATAACCATCTCCATAAGAGTTCGGTTCCTTCTCTTTGACACTCCGTTTTGTTGAGGTGTGCCAGGTGCGGTAAGCTGAGAAGCGATGCCTTCTTCTTTAAGAAATTCATCGAACTCTCCAGACATATACTCACCACCTCGATCAGATCGAAGTGTTTTGATCACTTTGCCAGTTTGCTTTTCCACTAAAGCCCTAAAGACCTTAAATACGTTAAAGGTCTCGGATTTGTGTTTGAGCAAATAGAAGAAACCATATCGCGAGTAATCATCGGTGAAGGTAACGAAGTATTCGTATCCCCCGCGTGCCTGTTGGCTGAGCGGACCACATACATCAGAATGTACTAGTTCCAGCAACTCAGTGGCTCTTCGACCCTTATCGGAGAAAGGTCGCTTAGTCATTTTTCCTTCTATGCAGGATTCACAAGTACGTAGTGAACCTATTGCAGAGGCTTGGAGTGGACCGTCCCTCACAAGTCTCTTAATCCTATCTAGACTGATATGACCAAGTCTTAAGTGCCATAGGTATGTTGATTTTGTTAGATCGGAGGATTCAGAAAGTTTGATCCTCTTTGGCTCCCTAATTAGATCATTATCTATTTCGGTGTCTAAAAGAGAAGGTTGAGTGGGATAGATGTAGAAAAGAGCATTCTTCATACATGCATCAGTGACAAAAGAATTATCAGGAAACGAAATACGAATTCCATTCTTAATGAACTTTAAACAATAATCTTGCTCAAGAAGACGAGCAACAGATATTAAGTTCTTCCCAAAGGTAGGAACAAAATAAACATTATTCAAGTTTAAAGTGCGGTCTTCAAAAGACAGCGTCACTGGACGTGCATGTTGCGTCGGGTTGGGCCGACGTCTTTTGAGTTCGTGCCCTGGAGCAAGCGAATGTAGATTGCGCCTGGTTAGGCCGGCGTCTTAGGAGCTCGTGCTGTTCAGCGACCGAGCGTATATGGTGCGTCGGCTGTGCCGACGTCTTTTTGGCGTGCGCGCCCTGGAGCGTCTGAACGTGGTTGCGTCGGGTTAGGCCGACGTCTTTTGAGCTCGTGCTGTTGAGCGACCGAGCATAGGTTGCGCCGGGTTAGGCCGGCGTCTTTATGGGTTCGCTCGCCCTGGAGCAAGCAAACGCGGGTTGCGCCGGGTTAGGCCGGCGTCTTTTTGGGTTCGCTCACCCTAGAACAAGCGAACGCGGGTTGCGCCGGGTTAGGCCGGCGTGTTTTTAGGTTCGCTCACCCTGGAGTAAGCGAACGCGGGTGCGTCGGGTTAGGCCGACGTCTTTTTGGGTTCGCTCACCCTGGAGTAAGCGAACGCGGGTTGCGCCGGGTTAGGCCGGCGTCTTTTTGGGTTCGCTCACCCTGGAGCAAGCGAACGCGGGTTGCGCCGGGTTATGCCGGCGTCTTTTGGGCTCTTGTTGTTGAGCGACCGAGCGTAGATTGCGCTTGGTTAGGCCGGCGTCTTTATGGGTTCGCTCGCCCTGGAGCAAGCGAACGCGGGTTGCGCCGGGTTAGGCCGGCGTCGTTTTGGGTTCGCTCACCCTGGAGCAAGCAAACGCGGGTTATGCCGGCGTCTTTTGGGCTCGCTTGCCCTGGAGCAAGTGAACGCGGGTTGCGCCGGGTTAGGCCGGCGTCTTTATGGGTTCGCTCACCCTGGAGCAAGCGAACGCGGGTTACGCCTGCTTAGGCCGGCGTCAATTGGGCTCGCTTGCCCTGGAGCAAGCGAACGCGGGCGCGTCGTGTTAGGCAGACGTCTTTTTGGGTTCGCTCACCCTGGAGCAAGCGAACGCGGGTTGCGCCGGGTTAGGCCGGCGTCTTTTGGGCTCGCTTGCCCTGGAGCAAACGAACGCGGGTGTCTCGGGTTAGGCCGACATCTTTTACTCAAACCTTGTTGCGCTGGGTTAGGTCGGCGTCTTTGGTGTTCGTTCCCTGAGGCTAGCGAACATTTGTTTGGCTCAAATTTGGCCGTTTTTAGGGTTTGAGGCAACGGCTTTACGCGACTTACATGCGTCTCGGGAGACGTCTTTCACCTGCGCCTTTACGCGTCTTATGGCATGCCGGGAAGGCCGACGTTTTACTCGAACCCGTATGCGCGAAGGGCCGTCGGGGTCCGAGCTTCCTAAGTCTGTATCCCCGTGGGGGAGTTAGGCCTGGGTAAAATCGTTCGTGCTGTTGAGCGACCGAACTTATGTGTTGCGCCGGGTTGAGCTGGCGTCTTTGAGCTCGTGCTGTTGAGCGACCGAGCATATGTGTCGTGCCGGGTTAGGCCGACGTCTTTTCTCAAACCCATATGCTTGATGAGCCGTCGGGGTTTGAGCTTCTTAAGCCTCTATATCCCATGAGTGGGGGGCTTAAGGTTTTTTTTATATATGCCGTGATTTCTTGAGTGTACGTCGCAAGACCCATAGCCCCCCAAGTTTTTAGTTTACAGGTCGTGCCGTGATGACTACAAACTTTAATAAAGTGGGTAAAAAGACCGCAAACTTTTTTTTTTTTGCTAACAGGGAACATCCTCAAACAGTGGCACATGGGCCTTATTGAATAAGGGAAATCAGAGCAATAAAGGGGGACTCAGTCACTGGTGGTAGTGCCTCAAGTGTTCGGCGTTCCACGGCTGCCGGATTGGAGTTCCGTCCGTGTGTTCGATGTAGTAGGTTCCGTCGTGTATGACTTGTCGAACTCTATACGGTCCTTCCTAATTCGGGCCCAGGACTCCGGCGCCTTGTACTTGGGCGTTCTGGAACACGCGCCTGAGTACGAGGCGCGCTGCCGACGGCGAAGATCCGCCTTTTAACTTTGGCGTTGTAGTATCTCTCGACCTTTCGATCTGTGCAGCGAGTCTAGTGAGGGCCGAGGATCTTTCTTCGTCGATTAGATCCAATTCGAGGCGTATGGCCTCGTCATTTTCTTTTTCGTCGAAAGTGTCGACCCGGTAGGTGGGGACCTCTGTTTCCACGGGGACCACAGCCTCAATCCCAAAAGCTAGGGAGAAGGGGGTCTCTCCGGTGGCGTTTCGAACGGTCGTTCGGTAGGCCCACAAGATGAAAGGTAGCTCCTCAGCCCATGCGCCTTTTTTGGCTTCGAGCTTTTTCTTGAGGTTGCTTTTAATCGTCTTGTTGACGGCTTCCACTTGGCCATTAGCCTGTGGGTGTTGCGGGGATGAGAATGTCTTGCTTATCCCTAGTTGGGCGCAGATTTCTCTAACCATAGCATTGTCGAATTGCGCGCCATTGTCGGTCACGATTGACGCGAGGATGCCGTGGCGGCATATTATGGACTTCCAGATGAAGTTCGTAGTGTTGGCCTCGGTGATCCTGGCCAGAGGCTCGGCTTCGACCCACTTAGTGAAGTAGTCGATAGCGACGATGGCGTATTCGTATTGTCTCGGAGCTTTGGGAAGCTTGCCGATAATGTCTACGCCCCATTTCGCAAAGGGGCGTGGAACGACGATGCTACCCAGGGGAGATGACGGCTGTTGTGGAACGTTAGAGAAACGTTGACACTTGTCGCACTTTCTCGCCCAGTCGTAGGCGTCTTTCTTCATCGTCAGCCAGAAATAGCCTTGTCGAAGTGCTTTGAGCGCAAGGGACCTCCCAGCGGAGTGGTTCCCGCAGAGGCCTTCGTGAATTTCGCGGAGGACCTTGGTCGACTCGATGCTATTGAGGCATCGGAGCAGCGGGGTTGAGTACCCGCGCTTGTATAAGGCTTCGCCTCTCAACACGTATTTAGATGCGAGGGCTCTCAGCCTTTCGGCTTCTTTGCGGTCTTCGGGAAGGGCCCCTCTTCGCAAGAAGTCCGTAAGCGGAGTCATCAAAGTTGGATGAGTGGCGCTCTCAATCGTTCCAACCTCGTCACGTGAGACGGATGGTCGGGAGAGAGACTTGATTGGGATAGTTCCCAACCCATCCTCGGTGATACCAGATTCGAGGCGAGCTAGAGCGTCGGCCTCGGAGTTCTCTTCTCGTGGGATCTGGATGATCTCGAACCAGGAGAAGGCATCTAACGTGGCATTTGTCTTTGCCAAGTAGGCGATCATGCTAGGATCTTTGGCAACGTAGTCGCCTTTAACCTGATTTACGATTAACTGCGAGTCACAGTGTATTCGTAAACTCTGTACGTTGAGCTTTTGAGCGAGCTCTAGCCCTACGATGAGGGCTTCGTACTCGGCCTCATTGTTAGAGGCCTGGAATCCGTAGTGGAGGGCGTAGCGTAATTTTTCCCGGTCGGGATTTGTTAAAATCACGCCAGCGCCTGCTCCCTGGGCATTAGATGCCCCGTCCACGTGTAGTTCCCAGATGGGACCCGTAGGGTCGACCTTTCTCTTTCGAACCGACAAGTCATCGGTCGAGTCGTCTTCTGCTCTTCCCATGTCGGGAGTGTAGGAGAATTCTGCCACAAAATCGACTAGGGCTTGAGCCTTTATTTCCGGTCTCGAGTGAAACTCGATCCCGTACTCGCTCAATTCTTGGGACCAGATCGACATGCGAGTCGATGTTCCCTTTTGAAGAGCTTTACCGATGAGGTGCCCTGTTCGGACAATAATTGGGTGAGCCTGGAAGTAGGGGAGTAGCTTTTTGGCGGCTATGAGGAGTGCGAGAGAGAGTTTCTCTATCTCTGTGTAACGCGTTTCGGCGTCAAGTAAGGCTTTGCTCACATAGAAGATAGGCCATTGAGCCTTATCTTCTTCACGGATCAGCACAGCGCTTACGGCTCGTTCGGAGACGGTGAGGTAGATGTAGAGCGTCTCGCCTTCTTTTGGCTTGGAAAGGAACGGAGGTGTCCCGAAGTAGGCCTTCATTTCTTGAAAGGCCTTCTCGCACTCGTCCGTCCATTCAAAGTCGTCCGTCTTCTTTATTGCTTTGAAGAACGGTTAACACTTGTCGGTTGCCTTGGCCACAAAACGCTAGAGGGCGGCAATCCGACCGGTCAGAGTTTGGACTTCCTTGACACGCCGCGCAGATTTCATGTCAAGGAGTGCCTTGATTTTCTCGGGGTTCGTTTCGATACCTCGATGGCTAACTATGTAGCCTAGGAACTTCCCGGATTCGACCCCGAACACACATTTGTTGGGGTTGAGCTTCATTTTGTACCGACGGAGGATTAAGAACATCTCCCTTAGGTTGTCTACGTGATTGGTAGCCAGTAGGCTTTTAACGAGCATGTCGTCCACGTATACTTCCATGGTCTTGCCGATAAGGTCGGCGAATATCCGGTTTACCAATCGTTGGTAAGTAGCTCCTGCATTTTTAAGGCCGAAAGGCATGACCTTGTAGCAGTAGAGGCCGCGATCAGTGACGAAGGTCGTCTTGATCTGATCGGGCTCATGCATTCATATCTGGTTATAGCCCGAATAGACGTCCATGAAGCTTAGCAGCTCATGTCCTGTCGTGGCGTTGACCAGTTGTTCGATGCGTGGGAGTGGAAAGCAATCTTTTGGGCAGGCTTTGTTAAGATCTTTGTAATCTATACAAATTCGCCACTTCCCATTAGGCTTTTTAACCATGACCACATTGGCCACCCATTTGGGGTACTTCGCTTCTCGGATGAAACCAGCGGAGAGAAGCTTTTCGACTTCTTCATTTATCGCCAGGTATCGTTCAGGGTTAGACGCGCGTCTAGCCTGTACCTTTTCGGCGATAGTTTTATCGTCAATGAACCGGTGCACAATCACATCGGGGTCTATGCCAGGCATGTCTGCATGTGTCCATGCAAAGACATCCTTAAACTCCCGAAGGAAGGACGCGAGTTGAGTTTTGATGGGAAGAGGGAGTTGTGCACCGATCTTCACTACTTGGTCAGGTTTAGCTTCGTCGAGAACGATCGCAGTGAGATCATCGGGGGTGTCAACTTTCAACCTCTCGATATCGTCACGGGGGTCTAGCTCCCCGAGTTGTCGTGCGTCTTTTTTATCACACGGATAGTCGTCTTCTAGTTGGTAGATCGTGTTAACCCTTTTCTCAGCGGGCTTGCCGTCCACGCCCTGGACGTAGCATATCCTCGCTTGGGTCTGATCGCCAGCCATGACGCCAATCCCCTCCTCTGTGGGGAATTTGACCGGTAGGTGATATGTGGATGTGATGGCCCTTAGTCTGTTCAACGTGGGTCGCCCAATGATAACATTGTAGGGTGACTCCTGTTCAACCACAAGAAAAGGGACCATGTGAATGACTTTGATACCTCCGGTAGTTCCGAAGGTGACTGGTAAATCAATGATTCCTTCAGTCATGACCTTTTCTCCCGTGAACCCCCAAATAGAGGTGTCTGAGTTGGGACAGGGCGGAGCCCCCCGAGCTTCATGCACTCCAGGGTGGTCTTAAAGATTATATCGGCTGCGCTGCCGTTATCAATAAGAACTCTTTTTACCAAGCTGTTGGCCACCTAGGCCTTAAGGATTATAGCGTCATTATGCGGGTGCACAACTCGATTGGCCTCTTCATTGGTGAATTGTATCGTCTCGTGAGGTACAGACGGAGGTTCCTCATAGGTGAGGTTAACTTCCCGGCAAGACCTTCTTGAGAGGCAGCTCTGACGAGCTTTTTCCTTTGTCGGGCCGAGTCCCCGTCTTGCAAGCCACCTAGGATGGTGGTTACGACGTGGAGTTGCGCATCGGCCGTAGCCGCAACCGCGGCGCGGTCGGTGTTGGCGTTGGCCTCTCCTCCTTTTTCAGGCTGTGGCCTGTTGTCAGTGGGGGTTGCAGCTCCTACCATGCGAAGGACAAACTCTTTGAGCTCTCCTTTTTGGATTAATGTCTCAATTTGCCTCCTGAGATGGAAGCATTGAGCGGTCGTGTGACCGTAATCCCGGTGGAACTCATAATAATGGGACCGGTCCCGAGATGCGGGGCCGCCTTTCGTTGGAGTCGGAGCAGTAAACTTGTCACGCGCCACAGCGTAGATCTGTTCTACTGGGGCGTTCAAAGGGGTGTAACTTGAGTAGTCTCTAAAATTGCTCGCAAGACGCGGCTTTTGAGACATAGGGGGTCGGCTATCGGAAGCTTGACCTCCCTTGTTCACCCTTTTGCCCGGGGGTTGCCTGGCTCGTTGCCGGACTCGTCCCGACGGCGGGAGCTTTGGTTGCTGCTCCTGCGGCCGTCGAGGTAATCTTCCACCCCCATGAAGGTCTTGGCTCGGTTCATTAACTCGGCCATCGTAGAAGGGACTCTATCGACTACGGACTTTAAGAAGTCCCCGGTGCGCAAGCCCTCGATGAATCGGGTGAGATACTGTCTCAAGGACTCGTTACTCTCTTGCCTGATTGACCATAAGTACATCTTAGTCTTCTTTTGGACCATGGATGTAGCAAATCGTGCTAGGAACATGTCCTTCAGGTCTTTGAACGATTAGACGCTCCCTGGTCTTAAATTCTTAAACCACTCAAAACCGGGTCCGGTGAGGGTAAGACTAAAAGTCTGGCATAGAGCCCCAGGTGAAACGCCCTGCATCGTCATCCAGGTTTCGTAATGTTGGATGTGATATGTGGGATCAGTTTTCCCATTGTATAGAGGGAGATTCGGGAGTTTGAAGTTTCCCGTGCACACCTCTGCAAGGATTTGGGCAGTGAAGGGCGAGGAATGTTCTTCTACGACTCCGTATGTATCACCGGCCAAGCCTCCTTCACGCAGATCACGTACTTCGTTGCGAAGGTTTTGAATCATGGTGACGACATCGAGGCCGGTGTTGGGGGTCACTCCTTGTTCAGGAGGAGTCACCTGGCGCCTTTCATTCGACCCTTGAGCCGTGCGAGGGTCCCCATTGATTGGAGCCGCAGGGTTGTGACCCTAGCGGGCACTTTGCCTCTCCCGGAGGTCTTCGCCACGGTCATTCCGTTGGGCGGTAAGTCGATCTCTAAGATCCGGCCTGGCGGTATGGGGGCGTGAGCTTCGAGCCACTCGCCTTACCCGCCGAGTCGTTGGACCTTCCCTGATATTGCCTCTTTGACCGAGTCGGTCATGGGCTGAACGTCGGGAGGTCTCTTCTTGAGAGGAGATCGGTATTGCCTTTGTTTTAGGCGGTGGATTCGACGGGCCGACTTTGATCTCAACAGGGAGTTCCTCGTCTTTGGTGAGAGAAGTCTCGATGTCCGCTGAAATCTCCAAGCCATCATAGTCGGGGTCATAGTTATGCCCCTCGTCCATGAGGTCCTCGGATTCCCCGTGGGGGCTACCCTGTGCAGGTGCCTTGCTCGTCAGTTGACGGTGGTACCTTGCATTGGCTATCTTTAGTTGGCGGATTTTCTCCTCCATCTCAAGGATGCAGTCGTCCCGACTGCCCTGAGGTGGAGGGGGCGAGGGAGTGTGGCTCTCGTCGTTGAGAGACTCCTCGTCGCCTTGTGCTCGGGAGAGCAGAAAGTATTTCTTCACTCCAGTTGCGTTTTCGGGGTTATTCACGCCCTCAGAACGAACGGGTGGTTGACCACTCATGTCTTTCTCAAGTTGAGAAGAAAGGGGTCGAGCTGTAGAAGGGATTTCGGGCTGTGTAAGTCGGGAAGTCCCCTCCTTCTAGCGCCAAAATGTTGTCGCACGAAAATGAACAACGATTAAATACCTTGGGCGGTTCGATCCAAGGCCGGACCAAGTGACCGCGCCCGGGCCAAAAATGGGAGCTCGTAGACCGAGTTGCACCCTCCACACCCTGAGGTGTGTTTTGGGGAGTGTAACTGTGCCAAAGGTTGGCTGCCGACGTACCCTTTAGTCGGGATCAGGTCAAAACGTAATTCAATTTGAATGTTGGGGGCTATCTTGGGCTCGGAGGCTTTAGAGTAGGACCCGGCTCGTAGCTTCTAGTGAAGACTTTAGAGGGGTCGCTTGCCTCGTAGCTTGGAGTTCTAGCTCAAGGGCCAAGAAGCAGGAGAGCAGTGTGTACTGCAGAAGCTCGGGTCGCAGAATAGGAGCGCGCTCCCTCTCGTGGAGGGTGGTCCTTGTATTTCTGAGGCACAACACCCGGGAGGGCGCAGGGCGCGTCGTCTGGACGGGCGCGGGGCGCGCAGGGCGTGAGACCTTGCCGGGCGCGGCGTGCCCAGCAGCAGGTGTGCCCGGCCGAGGTAGCAGGGGCACTCGACCGAGGCGGCAGGAGCGCTCGGCCGGGGCAGCAGGGGCGCCCGGCCGAGGCCGTAGAGGCGCTCGGCCGGGGCAGCAGGGGCACCCGGCCGAGGCGACATGAGCACCCGGCCGAGGCAACAGGAGCGCCCGGCCGGGGCAGCAGGGGCACCCGGCCGAGGCAGCAGAGGCGCCCGGCCGGGGCAGCAGGGGTGCCCGGCCGAGGCAGCAGAGGCGCTCGGCTGGGGCAGCAGGGGCGCCCGGCCGAGGCAGCAGAGGCGCTCGGCTGGGGCAGCAGGGGCGCCCGGCCGAGGCAGCAGGGGCGCAGGAGCGCGCGCGGGCCGGGACGGCTGGGGCGCGGGAGCGCGCGCGGGCCAGGCGTGCTAGGGCGCGCACTCAGGCCCACTGGGCCGGGGGCGCGGGTGCGCGTGCGCAGGGCCTCTGGGCCGGGGGCGCAGGTGCGCGCGCGTAGGCCCTGTCGGGCCGTGGGTGCGTCAAGTCGCTCGGGCCTGGTGGGCCGGGGCCCGTTGAGCTTCCGGCCGGCGAAGCCTGGCCGGTCTTGAATTGTTTTTGAATTTTCGGCATCCCGAAAACGACCGGTAACATGGCATGCAAATTTCTCCTCTGTCGAGCTTTTCCTTTATGAATTGTCGATCGATCTCCACGTGCTTGGTCCGGTCGTGTTGAACTGGGTTATGAGCAATGCTAATCGCAGACTTGTTGTCGCAGAATAGCTTCATAGGTGAGCTTGACTCGATCTGCAGTTCCTCCATAATGCGCTTAATCCATATAACTTCGCATATTCCTTGTGCCATAGCTTGGAACTCAGCTTCCGCACTACTTCCAGCCACCACCTGTTGTTTTTTACTTCTCCATGTCACCAAGTTGCCCTAAACAAAGGTGCAGTAAGCCGAGGTAGATCTTTGGTTATCTAAACTCCCCCATAGTCTGCATCAGTGAAGACCTCGATCTGCTTGCTCTCATTTTTCTTGAAGAGCATGCCTTTGCCTGGACTTCCTTTAAGGTAGTGTAATATTCTATACACGGCCTCAAGGTGACTTTCAGATGGACAGTGCATATATTGACTTACAAGGCTCACTGCATATGCGATGTCGGGGCGAGTGTGAGCCAAGTAAATCAATTTCCAGACAAGCTTTTGATACCTAACCTTGTTTGCTGGTGCTTCTCCTTCCTTCTTATTGAGACGGTGATTGGGATCGATTGGTGTTGAAGATAGTTTGCAGCCGAGTAGACCAGTTTCAGTTAAGAGATCGAGTACATACTTCCGCTGTGAGATTGCAATTCCCTTCGGTGACCTTGCTACTTCCATCCCCAAGAAATACTTGAGATTTCCCATATCTTTTATCTCGAATTGTTGCGCCAAGAAGTGCTTTAGCTTTGTGAGTTCATCTTCATCGCCTCCTGTCATGACCATATCATCTACGTACACGATTAATATGGCTATTTTACCTCCCGGAGTGTGCTTGTAGAACATAGTGTGGTCGGACTGAGCTTGCTTGTATTTCTGATCCTTCATTGCTTTGGAAAACCTTCCGAACCAAGCTTTGGGGGATTGTTTAAGACCGTATACTGCCTTTTTCAATCTGTACACCTTTCCACTTGAGTTGTTGTCGAAGCCGGGTGGAATTTGCATGAATACTTCTTCTTCTAGCTCTCCGTTCAAGAATGCATTCTTGACATCGAATTGCAGCAAAGGCCAATCTAGATTCACTACTAATGAAAGCAAAACTCGAACCGTGTTAATTTTCGCAACCGGTGCAAAAGTTTCCTCGTAGTCAAGGCCATAGGTTTTGGTGAACCCTCGAGCAACTAGCCTTGCTTTGTATCTTTCCACCTTACCATCCGCATTATATTTAACTGTAAATATCCACTTGCAATCCACTGTGCGTTTGCCCTTCGGCAATTCGGTCATTTCCCAAGTCTCATTTTTCTTCAGGGCCCTCATTTCTTCTAAGACAGCCTCCTTCCACTTAGGAACACTTAGAGCTTCGTGTATAGAGCTAGGGACCTCATCATTAGTTATCATGGTGATGAAGGCTCTAAAACTAGGTGATAGGTTTTGATAAGACACATAATTTGATAGTGGATACACGGGAAATTTGGTATAGGTCCTAGTTCCTTTTCGTATGGCAATGGGTTCATTTGGCTTGTTGTGGGATGATGCAATTGGTATAGGGATGGATGGTTCTTGAGATACGCTGGTTTGTGATAAATCAGGAGATGAAGGAGTGTTACCTTGACTTGTTCTCGGTTCGGATGATGGCAGCGCTGGAGAATCAGTTGTCCTCGTATGCCCCCTCGAGTGAACACTGAATTCAGAAGATTGGTCCTCCATAGGACTAGTTTCAGATTCATTAAATAAGGAAATATTATCATTTTCATTCTCAATTTGGGGAACATGGTTAGATTGGGTATTTTCAGAATTTTCAATAATAGGTAGGACTTGTTTTTCCCAAAACTGATCTTCATTGAGTGATCTCCCCCTGAAGAGAAGTTTTCTCAGAAAAAAGTTTTGTTTCAAAGAATGTGACATCCATACTTATAAAAAGTTTACCGAGCTAGGGTCAAAACATTTGAAACCTTTTTGAATTGGAGAGAAACCTAAGAAAATGCATTTAGTAGCTCTAGGATCTAATTTACCTCTTTTGTGGTCATGAATATGAACAAACGTTGTGCATCCAAATATTTTTGGAGATAAATTAGTAAAGCATTTATTTTTCGGAAAATAGTTTTGAAGAGTTTTTATAGGAGAATTGTAGCTTAATACTTTCCTTGGAATTCTATTAATTAGATATGAAGCAGTAAATATAGCATCTCCCCAAAAAACGTTTAGGAATATTCATGGAAAACATTAAAGCTCGGGTAACCTCAAGAAGGTGTCTATTTTTTTCTTTCGGCGATACCATTTTGTTGAGGTGTATCAACACAAGAACTATGATGGATAATTCCTTTTTCGATTAAGAAAAGTCCTAAGATTTTATTGAAATATTCCCTACCATTATCAGTTCTTAGTATTTGAATCCGAGTTTGAAATTATGTTTCAATCATAGTGTAAAAATTTTTTAAAGTATCAGTTGCCTCGGATTTTTCTTTTAATAGATAAATCCAAGTATTTCTTGTATGATCATCAATGAAAGTAATAAACCATCTTGTTCCTGAAATATTTTTTATTCGACGTGGTCCCCACATATCACTATGTATTAGTGAAAAAGGTTTTGAAGGAGTGTATTTAACAGATGGAAAAAAAAAAAGTTCTTTTATGTTTTAGCTAACTCACAGATTTCACATTGTAAAGACTCAATACTTTTATCATGAAACAATGCAAGAAATAAATGTTTTAAATACCCAAAACTAGGATGACCCAAACGAAAATGCCATAACATTATTTCATCACTTAAAGAAAGGAAACTAGAACATGGAGTTTTCTAAATTTTTTTACTCGAGTTGACATTCGAGTCCAGACGGTAGAGTCCCCCGTGCGCTTCAACATTGCCAATCATCTTCCCCGAGTGCAGGTCCTGAAGAGTACAACCAGTAGGTAAAAATGTTAGTTTGCATTGGGAATCAGTTACTAATTTGTCGACAGACAATAGGTTACATGTTAGATTAGGGACATGTAAAACATTGTGTAAGGTGAGGGATGGTGAGAGAATGATTGAACCTTTCCCGGCAATAGCTGAGAGAGACTCATCTGTAATTTTTACTTTTTCATACCCAGAACATGGGAAATATGAGTTGAATAAATAAGAGGACCCAGTCATATGGTTAGTGGCTCCTGAATCTATTATCCATGGAGTAGGGATGTTTGTGGAAACACTTAGGGCTGTTTTGAAGCTACCTTTCTGGGCAAGTGAGGATGAAGAAGGTGAGGAAGATGACTTATGTGAGGTCCAAAGCTTGTACAGTTGCTCTAAGTCTTCTTTGTTGAAGAAATTCTGCTCAGGTGGTGAAGTTTGGGCTCCTTGCTCGCTGGAGTTAGTCTGAGAGGCTTGATACGCACTTCTGTTATCCCGGGAGGATCGCTGAGATGGTTGAGATTCGGCTGGTTTGCCATGGAGCTTCCAGCATTTGGCCTTGATATGACTGAGCTTGTTGCAGTAGTCGCAGATCGGGCGATCAGGCTTCTTTGAGAAGCGCTGGTTGGAGTCAGTCCGGAATGACATCATGGCGGTGGTGTCCATCTGGTTGGCTGTGACATCGGTGCTGCTTGATCCGAGCATGACTTGGCGGCGACTCTTCTCGACGAACCTCTGCGAAGACTTCTCTGGTGCTTGGAAGTGGCTCTCGGCCAAGCACCCTTCCTCTAACTTCATCGAGCTCCTTGTTTAACCCAACTATGAAATCGAAAACTCGTTCCTTCTCGATGGTCTTTTGGTAGAAGGCACTGTCATTGGGACAATTCCACTCGTAGTTGCAGTAGAGGTCTAGCTCTTGCCACAACATTTTGAGGTCGGTGTAGTATTGAGTGACCATCTTATCTCCCTGTTTCGTCTTTCTCAACCAAGTCTTGATCTCGAAGAGTTGGCCAGCATTTCCGAGGTCCGAATACGTCTCTTTTACTGCTGTCCAAATCGCGCTTTCTGATGGAAGAAATAAGTAGGTCCTTCCTAGGCTTGACTCCATAGAGTTTACCAGCCATGATATGATCTTCGAGTTCTCAGCCTCCCTCTTCTGATATGCGGCTTGATTTGTAGTTGCATCTGGTTTCACCTTCGATCCTGATAAGTAGCCGAATTTTCCTCTTCCCTGCACAAAGAGCTTAACCGACTGGGACCATTCCATGAAATTACCTCCATTGAGTTTATGTGAGGTAATAGAATAATTTTGAAGAGACTCGGTGGTGGAGATGGAACACGATCCACCAGACTGATTAGTGTTTCCGGTAGAACCGATGCTATTAATACTTGGTCCGAATACGTCTCTTTTACTGTTGTCCAAATCGCGCTTTCTGATGGAAGAAATAAGTAGGTCCTTCCTAGGCTTGACTCCATAGAGTTTACCAGCCATGATATGATCTTCGAGTTCTCAGCCTCCCTCTTCTGATATGCGGCTTGATTTGTAGTTGCATCTGGTTTCACCTTCGATCCTGATAAGTAGCCGAATTTTCCTCTTCCCTGCACAAAGAGCTTAACCAACTGGGACCATTCCATGAAATTACCTCCATTGAGTTTATGTGAGGTAATAGAATAATTTTGAAGAGACTCGGTGGTGGAGATGGAACACGATCCACCAGACTGATTAGTGTTTCCGGTAGAACCGATGCTATTAATACTTGGTTCAGCCATTAATGATAGGAAGAAACCTATGTAAGTGTTTATAGCTCTGATACCATGATAGCACTTATATCTGAACGTATGTTTTTCCTTTATTGATGAATATGGTAAATATAGGAATACAACTGAACTGATTGCCTAAGTAATAGGACTGTACGTCTAACCTCCTAACAATAGGATAAATATCTAACACTAAAATAAATAAATAAGCAGATAATTATTCCTACTTAATCTGAACTAACCTAATAATAAACGATTAATCTACTCTAATTTACATATATTTACACGTAATCTAACACTAACTACGCTCGCCAAGTCGGGTGACCTTCGACCGAGCACGGTGCAATCCGACGAACCGCGCACGAGCGGTCCCCAAGGCAACTATGGCAGAGAGGCCATGGCTGACCGGCCATGGGCAAGGCCGCCCGGCCATCTCCAAAACACTCATCTCGTGACCTATAAATATAGGGCTCGGTTGAGTCCCGAAACGCTGATGAACTCCAAAGTCACACGTTTCGCTCGACCGCGACGATTAACACCCTCTAAATTCTCTACACTCCACCTCAATCACAATTATGTTAAGCGTCGGAGAGGTAAACAGATGCACCCCCTCAGTTTCCCTTTTGTAGTTTATCGTTTATCCGGTGTAGCGGCGAGCAAAGGAACCAGTTACAGCTAAGGGAGGACTCGAGACATCGAGTCCGACATGCTCAAGCTAAAGCGAGACCACTCGGTCCGTCTATGGGTCTAACCGCTTGAGGCTTATAAATAGTTGTCCAAAAACGAGCGACAACATTTTGACGCTAGAAGGAGGAGGCTTCCCTACCTTGACTACTCATTCCCTCTACCGCAGTTTCTTCAACATTTCAACAATCTTACTCTCGAGATATGAGCAAAGCACCCGACGCCTCCGCAACGGGCCATCCAAGATACCACAACGTCTGAGCCGCTAGCTCGAGATACGAATTTCGCCGACTCTCTCATAGGGAATTGGGACGGCAGTCCCGAGGTAATGAACGGAATCACGATTCGCATGCGCCCCACATCGACGGTGATAGCCTCGTGGTGGAGACGAATCAAAGCCTAGCCGAGTTGCTAGCACGGCCCAGAATGGATATGGCTCTCATCGCTCGCCTCCTAGGCCATGATGGTGATGGAGAAGACTCTTGAGATCACGATTATGTCGGAGACGACAGACTTGTGGAGTTCGAGATGAGCCAATCTTATACCTGGTCGTCGACCATTCTGGGCCATGAAGAACTGAGCACCCCCTCAAGGGGACACCCTCGAGCGTTTGTATTGATGCGCCAAGGTTCGAGCAATTTTCAAGGGCACGCGATCTCGAGGTCCCGAGAGGAACGCTCCAAATTCACAATTCATGTCCGGCCTCCTCGAGGAGAGACTCAACAACCACCGTGGAACCGTAGGGAGAGCCACCTTGGGAAACCAACCACCCAACGTTGTCGATCAAGCATCCAACGAGAGGCGTGTTTTTGCACCCATGGTCCTGGCCGTCAGTCCCGCCGGCGACTTGGATATGATCATAATGATCCAAAGTCTCCATAACCAAATAATAGAAATGCGAGATTCGGGGGTAGGTGGCCACGAGCCATACAATAGGGTGGAAGCATCCTATTCACCCTTCACCGCCCAAGTCCTCGCACGACCCTCCAGCGGGAACTTGAAGTTACCAACAATCCCCCCGTACAACGGGCGATCCGATCCAGACTTCCACATACAACATTTGGAAACATGGATGATAATGTAGGGGGAGCCCGACGCCACGCTGTCACGCCCCGGGGAAATGGGGTGTGATTATTGAATAAAATTAAACACTAATAAACTTTACATAACTATCACACGGTGCATACTTAGTTATTTACTTTACAAGTCCAAAGATAAAAGAAAGAAAACGAAAAATAAAACGAACATTCGACACTTGAT
Organism: Urtica dioica subsp. dioica; assembly: GCF_054948205.1. NCBI lineage: Eukaryota > Viridiplantae > Streptophyta > Magnoliopsida > Rosales > Urticaceae > Urtica > Urtica dioica. The sequence continues at coordinate 706,072 of NC_142764.1, read as the reverse complement.
AGTCTATCCAACGAAATCCTTCAAACTCTCGACCACACTTAATCCCGAGGTCTTCCTAACCCTTCTCTTTCTCACATCTTGATTATAAGAAAAATATGAGGAAATAGGGATGAGCCTGAGGCTCAATAAGTGCTATAATAATGGTTTGATTTTTAAAAAGATTTTCGAAAATAATACTTACTTTATAATAATAATATTCTTGTCACGCGTAAATCACCATACACGTACAAGTATAATAATAATCGTATACGTGTAAATCACCATACACGCACAAGTATAACTTGCAGGAATGTAAATTGCATGAATGTAAATGACAGAAATGTAAATGACGGAATGCTGATACTAGAAAGTAAATGCAAGAAATGTAATTGAATTTAAATGTGCATATACGCCCATTTAAACGTATACTATTTCCTGAGCCCCTGTCAACATAACTCGTGACAATCCTCTGATCAGAATGGTGCACTCTCCACACCCTTATATATACGATTGCATTCTCCGCTTCATATATATATATATATATATATATATATATATATATATATATATATATATATATATATATATACGTTTTCGGCTCTATTAGGAGATACAAAATATTTTATTTCGCAAATACGGGATATATGTATAATATCAAAAATATTCTCAACTTCATAATCGGAATCCCGAGTTGAAGTTCCGCCACATTTTCTAAGAACGGTTTATGTTTCGTGGCACGTTCACAACCATTTTCATTTCGAAAATAATATATACTTGAGGTCAAACCATAAAATCATGAGAGAAGGGTTATAATAACCTACCTCGAGATTAAATGTCTATGTCGCTCTTCCACGAGACGTTCGCTCGCTCCGTTTAATTGGGCTGTGGAAAAAAAAACATACTAACGTACTAACTCGAAACGATTCGTACAAAAATAACTTAAACTCTGTAAATTACAACATAATAAATAAATAACTCGCTAATCCTAAACGGACGCTTCGCGAGCCTTCGAGCCAAATCCGAAACGCCGTATCCACTCTACGTTCTCCCGGTCTTGTTCGGCCTCGCCTCGTCGACATTCGTGCTATAGCTTTGTCGTTTCCCGGTCACGCCCTCGCCGTCCCGAACTCGCTGTTTTGGGCTCTACGTAGCCCACCTATATCGAGTCTAGACCCTCGACACATAAACTCACAACAAAGCGATGTTAGAACTCGAATCATCACTAAGAACCCGAGCTAACAAACATTTTAATAACAACGATACCCTTTAGAACAATCAAATTCAAGACACGCTGCCATAACAAACTCAACTAACCTCAGACATCCAAAATACACGGTTAGAACAAACTCACGGCCCAAAAAATGCACACACGGCCAAAACCAAAATTCAAACCCAATATGTCAAAACCGAAAATCCATAACAATTCGTTAAAAATCCAAACACAATCCATCTTAAACTCAGTTTTGTAACACAATCTCAGTCCAAAATCATCAAAGCACGTCCAATAATCAAAACCCCCAAATTTTCAGATTCAAAACCCTAAAACCTAATTTTCGGCCAAAATAATCATGAGAAAATCCAAACAATAATCTTAATCCATGAATCCGAGTAACAACACCACAACCGAGCTCAAATCACATCCAGAGTACATCAATTTCACGAAATCAAACCAGAAAATCAAAATCCCAAATTGAGTTCCAAACCCTAGCTTTTCAAATTTCAATCCGGGTTTGAGTCTTTTACCTTGTTTCCGGGAGATTAATCTTCCTCGGTGTGTGTTCTCTCACTCCCGGCGTTTCTTTCTCGGGCGGCGGCCACGGCGAGCTCGCGGCGTTCTTCTTCTTCTCGGCGGGCGCGCGCGGTGGCTCGGGTTGGAGCTGATGGTCGAGCGCAAGTAAAGAAGAAGATGAAGAAGAGAAGAGGTGAAGAAGGTGGTGGTGAGGGTTGTGGCGGTGAAGATGATGTCCTTGATGTCGGTTTTGTTTTTTTTTCTTCTCTGTTTCTCTTTGCAGGTTACGCACGAGAGAAGGAAAGGAAGGAAGAAGAAAATAATAGAGTCACGCGCGCGCGAAGAAAAAGAAGAAGAAAGAAATAAAGAAAAGAAGAGTGTACAAAATTCTTCGGATTTTGCAATTAAATCCTTCCTAATTCCACCGCTATCAAACTGACCCCGACTCAAGCTTTTTATTTTAATTGAGTCCAGAAAACCTTAAATTCACGTCATTGTCACAAAATTTTCTGACTAAAACCGTAACCGATCAAACTTTTAATTAAATGATTCAAACCGAGAATTTTCTCACTCGTTCTTGATTATCTCAAATATATTAAAAAGGTTTCTCGAAGATTAATTCTCGTCCTTGAGAATTTATTTTCTTAAATTAAATTCTGGAATATCCCCTCGGAAAATAATTTATTATTCAAAACGAACTCGATAAATCCTTTATTCATTCCGAGATTTTTCATTACCTTAATATATCTTAAATCACTCGATAAACTTATTACTCCAACCCAAAATAATGGAAACGATTCTTAGAAAATTAATTTACATAATTTTCTCGTCCTTTTGATTAACTTAATTTACAACATTACGCTTAAAATTTCAAGTCGCTACAGTTCTCCCCTCCTTAGAGAAATTTCGTCCCGAAATTTAAGATCTAACTGGGCACATGGAATAAATACAGATATTTTTCCATCATATCAGTTTCCACTTCCCAAGTCGCTTTTTCGCTTCCGTGATGTGTCCATAAAACCTTCACCAACAAAATCTCACAATTACGAAGACTCTTCATTTTCCTATCGACAACCTGGATTTTCACTTCATCATAAGTGATATTCTCTTAGATTGGTACATCTTCAAGTTGAATAATAGCTGTAGGATCAGGTTCACTCTTCTGAAGCATTGACAAGTGAAAAACATCGTGCACAAACGATAGTTCTGGTGGGTAGAGCAAGTCGATAAGCTACAAGACCTACTCGTGCAGTAATCTGAAAAGGTCCTACATATCGAGGAGACAATTTCCCTTTCTTTCCAAAATGGAAAATACCTTTACGTGGAGATACTTTCATAAGTATGTAGTCTCGTACCTCAAATTCGAGTGGCCTTCATCTCTATTAGCATAGCTCTTTTGCCGACTCTGAGCTATCTTCAATCGCTGCTGAACGATCGAGATTTTCTCATTAGTCTCTTCGATGATCGTAGCTCCTGTCTGAACTGAAAAGGGGCCATGCCTATGCTGGACTGAAAACTGTTATTGAATGCAAACTCAGCAAACGAGAGATTCTCTTTCCATTTGTTACCAAAATCCAAAGCACACACTCTCAACATATCTTCTAGGATTTGAATAACCCTCTCAGATTGCCCATCTGTCTAAGGATGAAAAGAAGTATTGAAATTCAGTATGGTTCCCAAGGCTTCTTGGAAACTTCTCCAATAATGAGTAGTGAATCGCGTGTCTTTATCTGAAGTGATGCTTCGAGGAATACTGTGATATTTCACCACTTTTCTAGGTACACCTCATCTAGTTTCCTCTTGGAGTACGTTACTTGATGGGAATAAAATGCACAGACTTTGTAATTCAATCCGCGATTACCCAAATCGTACCAAAGCCTTCATACGACTTTGGTAGATTTGTGAGGAAATCCATGGTTATCTCTTCCCATTTCCATTCAGATTCCTCCTAACTTTCGTCACTCAGCTTTTACTTTGAGAGAATTCTGGCAACTCTTGACATAGTCGATGACGTCTCTTTTCATATTATGTCACCAAAACTGTTTCTTCAAATTCTGGTACATTTTATTGGCTTCAGGATACATGGCATAACGAGACTTATGCGCCTCTTCCATAATCACTTTCCTGATCTCGTTTATTGTGGAACAGCTAAGCGATTCTTTAAATACAAGTTTCCATTACAGCGAATATTCCAAGACTCAAGTATCTCACCATTCTGCAATCTTGTTAGAACGACCAGAAGATACTTATCTTGTTGCTGATTCTCTTGACTTGCTGGATCAAGTACGGTGGATTTACCAGATTTTAAATCACTGCTGAATCACGATTCTCGAAAAGCTTGAGATCGTAATTCCCTGTTACCATTTCTCTCTTCCAATCCCAAGGAGACTAGAATACCTGCTCCTTTCCTGCTTAGCGCATCAGCTACAATATTAGCTTTGCAAGGATGGTACTCGAGAGTGAAATCATAATCTTCCATGTACTCAATCCATCGTCGTTGTCTCAAGTTCAGGTCTCGCTGAGTAAAGAGATATTTCAAACTTTTATGATCAGAAAAGATTTGAAATCTTACCTCATAAATATAGCATCTCCATATCTTCAATGCAGAGATGATGGCTGCTAACTCCAGATCATGAGTTGGGTAGTTCTTCTCGTGAGGCTTTAGTTGATGAGAACCATAAGCGACTACACGTCCAGTTTGAATCAAAACGCAACGCGGACATTGTTTAGAAGCATCTGAGTAGACCTCATACGGCTCGCCCATCTTCGGATCCTTGGAAAGCATTCTCACACTGATGATCCGACTCAAACCGAACATTCTTCTTTGTGAGTAGGGTCATTGGTGCGGCTATCCATGAGAAATCTTTCACAAACTTTCTATAGTATCCAGCCAAACCCTGAAAACTTCAAATCTCTCCAACGTTCTTTGGTGGCTCCTATCTTAAGACTGCTTCTATCTTAGAAGGGTCTACAGATATTCCATCTTCAGTTATCACATGCCCAAGAAACTTAACTTATGTTAACCATAAATCACACTTCTCTTTCTTGGCATATAACTGATGTTCCCGAAGAGTTTGTAAAACAATCCTAAGATGCTGCTCATTCTCTTGCGCATCCTTCGAGTAAATCAAAATGTCATCAATCAAGACAATGACAAACTGATCCAAGAATGGTCGAAAAACCCGATTCATCATGTCCATAAAAGCAGCAGGAGCGTTCTTAATCCAATAGGCATTACTAAGAACTCAAAATGACCATAACGAGTTCTGAAAGCCAACTTGGGAATATTCTCCTCACGAACCTTCAATTGATGATACCCAGATCTCAAATCTATCTTGAAAAAAAATCGAGATCCTCCCAGTTGATCAAACAACTCGTCAACCCTTGAAAAGGTATCGAGGATAAGATCAATACATAACTCTATCTCCCGGTCAGGTGGCAGACTAGTTAACTCTTCTGAAAAACGTTGTAAAATTCCTCCACCACAACAGAAATAACAAATCATATGAAGAGACAAATGTAGATTTGCATGAAGAAACTTTTCATGGTTTGCTTAAAATAATATATTCGCTATCTAAGGATCAAAAGACTATTGATCTCAGTACGATTGTTAGGAGAATCTATGATGTCTGGTTATGGGACATTGAGAGTTGGACACTCTATAGTTCTTCTAGGTATCTTTCGAAGGTACTGAATTGACCAGTGCACTTCAAGAGACAGAATAAGAACAAACCATTTAACCTCTTATGTCTCGAAGTCACTACGTATGAATTGCATCGTGCTTACCTTAATCCTGAAATGAGACATGCCATTTCACAACTTACGTATACTCATTTGAGAAAGTCAGAGTTCGGATTCACTATATGATTCCAAACATGACCTATTGGTGAAGTACTAAGTTATGAAGATGTCATGACTAACTTTGTGGAGCTCTCATAGATATGGAGTTCATGTACAAGATTGCTGAAATGCAATGTATATCACCTCATGCTTTGTTCCTTAGAATGTGAATAAATGAACTGGCCAATGTCCAAATTGAGTCTTGACTCTTTTCTATTAAACAATGTGACTTGTTAGCTCCTCGTCAATACATTGTTTCTAACTTATTCACAAGCGACAAATGAGTTGAGGAAATAACAGCTAGAAGGGTAAAATGATAATTTCTTAAATCCCGACTAGTTGATGATATTCATGAAGGGTAAACATAGATAATATTCAATGGATCCCTCATCAAAATTAAGTTGAATTCGTGAGTAGAGAATAAATTCATTTGAACCGAGAGATTCTCAGTGTCAACTCTTTAGTGGAGTCAGTTGACATTAAGCTAAACTTAGAAAAGGTTTGTGAACTTTTGAGTCCAAGTATGTTAGCTCAAGCTTTGTTCATTTCAATCCATGAGGTCACTGTCACAAATCATATCGAGTAGGAATAGTTAAACTAGAAGATAAGTCAAAACAAGAACGAGACAAGCTTTACGAAAATTGTCTAACGGGTATTTTTGTCTTTTTGGATATAGGACGAAATGAATGTCAATAAATTTTTTTTTTACATTGTCATATGATCACAAATGATTTAAACCACTAAGCGATATTGATGAATTTGGGCGTTCAAGATTAATTTCATTTCATAGAATTTTACTTGAAAATTCTTAATGGGCTTTTCTTATGTTGTCATTAACAAATGAAGAAAAATCTAGAAACCCCTTCAAGAAGGTGTTGCACGTCCAACCTAGAGAAAGAGAGACCAATTTTGTGCATTAACGTATGAAGATACTTGCCAAAAGAAAAAGAGGAAACAAATTTCCTCTAGAAGAAAGGTGAGGTGGGCGAAAAATACAAGGCAATGGAGAAGTAAACAAAAGAGGAAACAAATCCAAGGTGTCATGAAGACTCCTTGGCCGTGTGACTCAATGCGGTGAAGGGCAATATTTGCTCATGAATATGTGATATTCTATTGAAGAGGAAACTACCTTATTGAAGCAAATCCCTCCCCTATAAATAGAGGCCTCATTCTCATTGTTTATTCATTCCAAAGTTTTAGAGATTGAGAGCTTCTCTCTCTAGACTTGGCCGCCCATCTCCTCTCTCTCTCTCTCTAAGTTCTTTTCGTTTTTGTTTTGGCACCTAGGCCCATACTTGACCTAGTGTTTAGCTCTTCGAATGCTTCTTCTTGAGTCGTCGTGTTTAAAAGTGCCCACACACTAATTCCATTCTTTCTCGAGTGATTCTTGTGATAGAAACTTTCGTGGTTGCTCGAGTTCCCAAGGAAAGAAGAAAGACGAGCTGAGTAGGGAGACAAACGTTTCAACCTTCCTAAGGCTGCTCAACGTTCAAGCTTCACAAAGGTAAGTAAATAAATAATGCACTTTAATAGTTTTAATTTATATGTACTTGCTCTTTATCTAGGTTAGTAAAATCGTTTTACTTGTTTTAAAGAAAATTTTTAAATTCCGCCACTTACTCGAAGCGTTAAATCTTTTCTTAACCCTAGATCAATTCCAACAGCTTATGCTTCAGTCGGTTGATCTGGAGATGAAGCCACTCAGTGCCACGATGCATCCTGTTAGCTTCTGGACTTCTTTTATGTTCCGAGGCAGCCATTATTTTGTCGGGATTTACTTCTATCCCTTGCTCATGGATGATGAATCCTAAAAATCATCATGCAGAGACACTAAATGTATATTTTATAGAGTTAAGTTTCATGCGATACTGCCGTAGAATTTTGAAAGATTATCTCAGATCTCCAGCATGTTTATCTATTTTCTGATTGATTACAAGGAGGTCACCAATGTATGCTTCCATAGTGACTCCAAGTAAGTCTGCGAACATTTTATTCACCAATCTTTGATATCTAGCTCCAATGTTTTTTTTAGTCCAAACGGAATTACTATATAAGCGGAAAGTCCTCGGTCAGTTATGAACGTGGTATGATCTTGGTCGGACCGTACATTGGGATTTGGTTATGCTTGGAGTAGGCGTCCATGAAACTTAACAGTTCATGTCGGGCCGTGGCATATACCAATTGATCTATTCTCGGCATTAGGAAACTCTCTTTTGGACAAGCTTTGTTTAACTCCGTGAAATCCACAAAAATTCTCCATTTCGCATTTGTTTTTTTTTAACTAATACCGAATTAGATACCCAGCTCGTATACTTAGTCTCCCTGATTTATTTGTTCGATATTAATTTATCTACTTCGTCTTTCAATGCTATGTACCTCTCGGTATTTAACGCCTTATTTTTTGTCTAATATGTTTTTCTTTTGCGATCTATATGTAGCCTATGACATGCAAGTGAAGACTCTATCCCTAATGTATCGGTTTGAGACCGTGCAAAGATGTCTAAATTTCTTGACAAAAGAGAAACAAGATCTTTTTTTTTGTACTTGAGTCAAGATATTTTTTCGATCCTGAGCTTCCTATGTGGCTGCTTTGGATCCGGAGTAATTTCTTCGACTTCGTCACCTAGGCCGACAGCTCCTCGGCTAAGGAGGTGGGGTTGAAGTCGGTGTTGATTGTCATCACTTTGTGGCATTTTTGTCCTGGCTGTTCTTCACGTAGTTGGCATAGCAAGTTTTTACCAGCGCCTGGGTTCCTTGCACTTCCCCGACTCCTTGATTGGTTAGGAATTTCATCTTGAGATATTCCACCAATGTAATGGCTCCGAGCGTCTGCAAAGTGGGTAATCTGATTATGGCGTTGAAGGAAGACTTACCCGAGACTACTACCCATTGGGTATTTGTGGTTTTTGTTCTTGGATTTTCTCCCACGGTTAATGGGACCGAGATGACACCTCTTTGTTTTTTGGAATCAGCTGTCAACCCATAGAGGTTTTCCGGGGAGGAAGCCAACGAATTTTTAAGACCCATCCTGTCTAAGGTCTCTTCGTAGAGGACATCGACAATGCTTCCAGTGTCTACCAAGATTTGATGAACGTTCGGATTTCCGATGAGGGCCGAGATTACCAATGGATAATTATGTGGGAACATCACCCATTGTGCATCTTCTGTTGTGAAGGTGATCGGTTCCAAATTGTCTTGATTTGTTGGAATAGATCTTGGGTTGAAGAAAAAGTTTAACGCTTCGGTAAGCGGCGAAATTTTAAAAAATTTCTTTTTCAAGTAAAACGGTTTTTACTAACCTAGACAAAGAGCAAGCACATGTAAATAAAAACTTAATGTGAGCATGAAAGATTACTAACCTCTTTAGAAGCTTGAACGTTGATGAGCCTTCGGAAGGTTGAAACTTTCGTCTCCCTCGCAGCATGTCTCTCTTTCTTTCCTCGCTAACTCGAGCAACCACGAAAGTTTCTATCACTAAATCACTCAAGATAAAAAAAGAATTAGTGTGTGGGTATCTTTAAACACTACGACTTAAGAACGAGTCTTGAAGTCGAAGAGCTAAACTCTAGGTCAAATGAGGACCTAGGTGCCAAAACAATAAAAACGAAATTGAGTAAAGAGAGAGAGGAGAGGGGCGGCCAAGTCTAGAGAGAGAAGCTCTAAATCTCTAAAACTTTGGATGAATGAAATGTGAGGAATGAGGCTCCTATTTATAGGAGAGGTTTTGCCTTCAATAAGGTAATTTCCTCTTCTATAGAATATCACATATTCATGAGCAATATAGCCTTATTACCTCTTTCATTTGGGCGGCCAAGACTTGCCAAGCAAGTCCTTGGATTTGTTTCCTCTTTTATCTGCTTCTCCCTTGACCCATATGGGCGCCCACATAGATTTCCTCTTAGGGGAAATTTGTTTCCTCATTTTCTTTTGGCAAGTATCTTCATACATTCATGCACAAAATATTCTCTCTTTGTTTCCTAAAACATCTAGAAAAGGCTTCTAGAAACTTTTTCATTTGTTCATGACAACATGAAAAATGCCCATTAAGAATTTTCAATAAAATTCTTATGAAATGAAATTAATCCACAAGGCCCAATAAATCTAATATTGGCCGAGTGAAACATGTCATTAAATGACCTTGTCAAAAAATTTATTGACATTCATTTCATCCTATGTCTCAAAAGACAAAAATACCCTTTTGACAATTTTCGTAAAACTTGTCTCGTTTTTGTTTTGACTTAGCTTCTAGTTTAACTATTCCTACTCGATGTGATTCGTGACAGTGACCTCATGGATCCAAATGAACAAAACTTGAGCTAAACACTTGGACTCAAAAGTTCACAAACCTTTTCCAAGTTTACCTTAATGTTAACTGACTCCACTAAAGAGTTGGCACTGAAAATCTATCGGTTCAAATGAATTTATTTTCTACTCAAGAATTCAACCTAATTGTAATGAGTGGATCCACAGAATATTATCAGTGTTTACCATTCATGAATATCATCAGCTAGTCGGGATTTATAAAATCACCATTTTACCCTTCTAGCTGTTATTTCGTCAACTCCTTTGTCGCTTGTGAATAAGTTAGAAACAATGTATTGACGAGGAGCTAATAAGTCACATTGTTTCATCCAAAAGACTCAGGACTCAGTTTGGACACTGACCAATTCATTTATTCACACTCCAAGGAACAAAGCATGAGCTGATATACATTGCATTTCAGCAATCTTGTACATGAATTCCATATCTATGAGAACTTCACAAAGTTACTCATGACATTCTCACAACTTAGTACTTCACCAATATGCCCCGTTCGGAATCACATAGTGAGTCTGAACTCTGACTTTCTCAAATGAGAATACGTAAGCTGTGAAATGGCATGTCTCATTTCAGGATTAAGGTAAGCACGATGCAATTCATACGTAGTGACTTCGAGACATAAGAGGTTTAATGTTTTGTTCTTACTTTGGACTAAAGACTAATGTTTTATCATAAAGCTTCAAACAGACAAGGAAGAATGTGTTGTCGCACGAAAATGAACAACTATTGAAAACCTCGGGCGGTTCGATCCAAGGCCGGACTAAGTGATCGCACCCGGGCCAAGAGTGGGAACTCGAAAGTCTCGAGCTAGGTTTTTCTCCGATCAACCCGCCTCTCGGGAGAGGTAGGGGGTGAGGAGGAGGAGTGATCGTGCCTTGGGTGTCGGCTGCCTACGTACCTGTGCGTGGGATCAGGTCAGAACGTAGTTCAGGCGTGTAAGACGCAACATGAGGTGTGGAACCTCGGTGGAGAAGCGTTCTCGACGAAGGAGACGGGGCGTGAGGAGTCCTCGGCAACGTCTCAGAACCTCGGAGACCGTGTACGCGTCTAGCGTGTTAGACGCGCGAGGGGAACTCTAGTCGAGAACCCTAGGGGCGTGCTTGAGCACCGGAGAACGTTCGGTCAGAGGGAGCGACGTCCGGGAAGTTCCCGTGAGTGCTTCGAAACCTCTGAGAACGAGAGAGAGAGTAGAGAGACTGCTTCAGGCCAAAAATGGCATCAAAAGAAGCAGGGAAGAGTAAGAAATCGAGCGTGTCGATAGGAGATGAAGAGATGCTTTTCCCCTCAGTGGGAGGGGGTTTATATAGGTGTTTGAGGGCCTTAGAAGGTCCCTTTTTCGTCCATGTGGGACTAGGAATGCGCACGCCGTCAACTGGAGGCGCACGGCGCGCGCGGCGCGCAGGTCACCGGGCGCGGCGCGCAGGCCACTGGACACGGCGCAGGATGCGCGGCGCATGGAGCGCGCGGCGCGGGCGCGTCTTGGCGCGGCGCGCGGCCTGCCTGGCGCGGCGCGCTGCTTTCCTGGCGCGGCGCGCGGCTTGCTGCATGGCTGGCCGGCGCAACGTGCTGCGCGCGCGGCGAATGGCTCGTCTTGCCGGACTCTTGTGGGCCTTTAGGGGTCTTCGAATACCATTCTTGCCATGTGAAATATGAAGGTTTCCACTTGACGAGAGTGACTCGAGGAGGACAACTCGAGGCTCGATTCGAGGAGGACGACTCGAGGCTCGACTCGAGGAACGACTCGAGGCTTGACTCGAGGAGCGACTCGAGGCTCGACTCGAGGGGAACGACTCGAGGCTCGACTTGAGGAACGATTCGAGGCTCGACTCGAGGAGCGACTCGAGGGGCGTGAGGATTTGGCACGAGGACTTGCCAGTCGACTCGTGACAGAAGGCTTGCCGCTCTTCAGGACCTCCGGCCTAACCATCGGCCCTTTGAACGGCGTGTCTTCTTGGCGTCTCGGGTTTTCCGAAAATGAGTGACAACATTAGCCCCCCAAGTTTATCGCTCGGGATGCCCCGGGCGGTGAACTTTTAGTTGTTTCCGCCGGGTGTTTGAGGAAAATTTATCTCCCAGGGCTTCGCCGTCGCGAAGCTTTTGTTAATATAGAGAATATTCTTGCAAATGCAAGTGCTCTCTCTCGCTTTTCCGTCTCTCTCAACACGATTGTGTGATCAACACGTGGGGGAGGATCCGAGCGGATGAGAGGCGTAGCTCAATGTGGGCGAGGAGGACGCGGTCGCATCCATCACTCCAGCCCCGGGGCAGCGGGGACATGCGTGCGCAGGTAGGGCGTGCGTGTGCGCAGAGATGGATCGGCGCGTTACGGCTAGTTGATCTTTTTGCGAGGTCATGCCCAAGTCTTTCTTCGATGGCGTTTTGTTTGATGATATCATCAACCCGGAGTCCATGGGACTCGACGGTGACTAGCAGGGTGACGATTGTGTAATCATGACCTATTTAGGGGAAAATCATGGCGTCCATCTCGGCCAGCTTGGAAGGCGACTGCACTTTTGCGTTTCGCAAAGGCATGCTCATTCCGAGGCCTCGAAGACGGAGGTTGATGCTGCGGGCTGATACTTCGAGAAGACGGAGTGGCACCTGGTGAAAGGCTCTGCCGCACCGGAGGGCTTCGATTGCTCGGGGATCAACGCTAAAAGTTTGACCACGCACCTGAGCATAAGTCGGTCTCACGGGGCATCCGCCATTCCAGCTCTGGTGACGCTTCCCCATCTGCATTCGAAAGATCAGCCCTTATTCCCCAGACGTGAGTGCGAGTGTCGGTTATAGATGCGAAGGGACATCGTAACGAGTAGTGATGTAGACTTCTCATGTCATGGCATTTTTTGACGCTCAGAGGGCATGTTTTTCTTTGTTTGTCTTTTTGCTTTATTTTGCAATTGTCTTACTTTGGCTAGCCTGTTCTTCAAATTGTTACAGGTGCTTGCTCGAGGAGCGGGACTCGACTTGAGGAGAATGGCTCGACTCGAGGAGCAAGGATCGACTTTGAGGAGAATGACTCGACTCGAGGACAGTGATTTGACTCGAGGAGCGAAGCTCAACTTGAGGAGAATGACTCGACTCGAGGAGCAAAGCTCGACTTGAGGAGAATGACTCGACTCGAGGACAGTGATTTGACTCGAGGAGCGAAGCTCAACTTGAGGAGGATGACTCGACTCAAGGAGCGAAGCTCGACTTGAGGAGAATGACTCGACTCGAGGAGCGAGGCACGACTTCGAGGAGAATGACTCGACTCAAGGAGCGAAGCTCGACTTCGAGGAGAATGACTCGACTCAAGGAGCGAAGCTCGACTCGAGGAGAATGACTCGACTCGAGGAGCAAAGCTCGACTTGAGGAGAATGACTCGACTCGAGGACAGTGATTTGACTCGAGGAGCGAAGCTCGACTTGTGGAGGATGACTCGACTCAAGGAGCGAAGCTCGACTTGAGGAGAATGACTCGACTCGAGGAGCGAGGCTCGACTTCGAGGAGAATGACTCAACTCAAGGAGCGAAGCTCGACTTCGAGGAGAATGACTCGACTCAAGGAGCGAAGCTCGACTCGAGGAGAATGACTCGACTCGAGGAGCAAAGCTCGACTTGAGGAGAATGACTCAACTCGAGGGGCGGGGCTCGACTCGAGGAGAATGGTTCGGTTCGAGGAGAATGACTCGACTCGAGGAGAGAAGCTCGACTCGAGGAGAATGACTCAACTCGACGCTCGATTCGAGGAGAATGACTAGACTCGAGGAGGATGACTCGGGTCGAGGAGCGATGCTCGACTTTGAGGAGAATGACTCGACTCGAGGAGCGAGGCTCGACTTTGAGGAGAATGACTCGACTCAAGGAGCGAAGCTCGACTCAAGAAGAATGACCCGACTCGAGGAGAATGGTTCGGTTCGAGAAGAATGACTCGACTCGAGGAGGATGACTTGTCTCGAGGAGCAAAGCTTGACTCGAGGAGCGAGGCTCGACTCGAAGGGAATCTACACAACCTCGTACGTCGCCTGGGACTCTTCCAGGAGGAGTTTGTTTGAGCGAAGTCTCAGCTAGCTCAGGCCGAGCGAAGTTCTTGCTCAGAGACGAAGTTCGCGAGTCTTTGTGAGCAGCTCCAATTAGCTCGCGTGGAATGAGGGGTCTCACCAGGCGAGCGTGATCGTGCCCAGTTGGCGGTGGCGAAGATGGCAGGACCTACGCCTAGTATGGTGGTTTAGGTGTGTCTTGTGGCGGCTCCAAGTTGCGATTAGTCATCGTACGCAACACCTTGTGGCGACTCAGAGCGCGTCGTGAGAGACGTTTCTGTGCGTCGTTTAGCCGTCTAGGCACGTCGCGAGGGGTGGCCTTGATGTGCCATGTAGGCTTCTTAGATGCGCTGTATAGGCTTTTTAGATGTGCCATGTAGGCATCTTAAGTGCGCCATGTAGGCGTCTTAGGTGCGTCGCGAGGGACAACTTGGTTGCGCCATGTAGGTGTCTTAAGTGCGCCATGTAGGCGTCTTGGGTACGCCATGTAGGCGTCTTAGGTGCGTCACGAGGGACGACGTGGTAGCGCCATGTAGGCGTCTTACGTGCGCCATAAAGGCGTCTTAGGTGCGCCATGTAGGCGTCTTAAGTGCGTCGCGAGGGACGACTTGGTCGCGCCATGTAGGCATCTTATGTGCGCCATGTAGGCGTCTTAGGTGCGCCATGTAGGCGTCTTACGTGCGCCATGTAGGCGTCTTACGTGCATCGCGAGGGACGGCTTTGGTGCGCCATGTAGGCGTCTTAGGTGCGCCATGTAGGTGTCTTTAGTGCGCCATGTAGGCGTCTTAAGTGCGTCGTGAGGGACGACTTGGTCGCGCCATGTAGGCGTCTTACGTGCGCCATGTAGGCGTCTTAGGTGCGCCATGTAGGCGTCTTAGGTGCGCCATGTAGGCGTCTTTGGTGCATCGCGAGGGACGGCTTTGGTGCGCCATGTAGGCGTCTTAGGTGCGCCATGTAGGCGTCTTTGGTGCGTCACGAGGGACGACTTTAGCCTGCATCTCTGGGATGTCTTATGGCGCGCCGCGGAGGCGTCTTAGCCTGCATCTCTGGGATGTCTTATGGCGCGCCGCGGAGGCGTCTTAGCCTGCATTTCTGGGATGTCTTATGGTGCGCCGCGGAGGCATCTTAGCCTGCATCTCTAGGATGTCTTATGGCGCGCCGCGGAGGCGTCTTTAGCCTGCATCCCTGGGATGTCTTATGGCGCGCCGCGGAGGCGTCTTAGCTTGCATCTCTGGGATGTATTATGGCGCGCCGCGGAGGCGTCTTAGCCTGCATCTCTGGGATGTCTTATGGCGCGCCGCGGAGGCGTCTTTAGCCTGCATCTCCGGGATGTCTTATGGCGCGCCGTGGAGGCGTCTTAAGTGCACACTCGTCCCGTTTATGTTCGAGTGTTTTGTTTTGGTGGAGCGTGCTTTCTTTTTGTGGAGCGTACTTTCTTGAGGATTTTGAGTGTTCTTGCCGTTGCCTATGTCACTAGCCCCCCGAGTTTTTGGGTTTGCGATCTTATTTTGATGACCGAAAATCTTTGGAAAAGTGGATTTTGAAAGAAAAACATCGAACTTTATTAATATTGCGAAAATTTGAAATCCTAAAACATTGGCTCGTAGGCCTTATTGAATGTTGGAAAGCAAAGAAATAAAATGGGGGGAGCGCTGGCTAGTGGTAGTACTCTCTCAAGTTTTCCGCATTCCACAGGCGACGGATCGGTGTCTCGTCCGTGTAGTTGATGTAGCGTGTCTCGTCATGTATGACTTGGCAGACTTTGTGGGGTCCCTCCCTGTTTGGGATGAAGACGCCGGAGCCTTGCACTTGAGTGTCATGCAGAGGTCTTCGTGGATTTCGCGGAGGACCTTGGTCGACTCGACGCTATCTCTGAATTGGGAGATCGTGTTAACCGTCGTTCTAGCAGTCTTTCCATCGATTCCTTGGACGTAGCATACTCTTGCTTGGGATTGGTCTCCAGCCATGATGCCGATTCCATCCTCGGTGGGGAACTTCACCAGTAGGTGGTATGTTGAAGTAATGGCCCTTAGTCGGTTCAGCGTGGGTCGCCCAATGATTACATTGTAGGGCGACTCTTGATCGACCACTAGGAATGGGACCATGCGAACGACTTCAATGCCTCCGGGAGTTCCGAAGGTGACCGGCAAATCGATGATGCCTTCGGTCATGACTCTCTCCCCAGTGAACCCGAATAGAGGCGTTTGGGTCGGAGTTGGGCGTAGCCCCCCAAGCTTCATGTGCTCTAGGGTGGACTTGAAAATTATGTCGGCAGCACTGCCGTTGTCGATGAGAACTCTTTTCACCAAGTTATTAGCCACTTGGGCTTTGAGCACTATCGCATCATTGTGCGGATGCACAACTCGCTTGGCCTCTTCGTTGGTGAAGTACATCGTCTTGTGAGGCACGGACGGAGGTTCTTCATACGTAAGGTTGACGTGCATAGCAGCGTCTTCTTGAGCCACGGTCCTAAGGAATTTCTTCCGTTGTCGGGCTGAATCTCCATCTTGTGGACCTCCCAATATGGTGGTCACCACGTCGAGTTGTGGATTGGCGTTGGCAGTAGCCGCGGTTCGGTCGGCAGAAGCGGCTGTTCCTCCTCCTTTGCCAGACTGTTGTCTGTTCGTGGTGGGGCCCGCAGCGCTAAGCATGCGTAACACGAACTCTTTTAACTCACCCCGTTGGATCAGTGCCTCGATCTGCCTTTTAAGACTATAGCATTCGGAGGTCGAGTGACCGTATTCTTGATGGAACTCGCAATATTTAGATCGATCGCGAGTCGCGAGATCTTTGCTCATTGGAGCCGGGGGAGTGAATTTGTCACGTGCCTAAGCTAGGATTTGATCTGGCGTTGTGTTCAAAGGTGTGAACGACGAGTAGCCCTTAAAGTCTTCCGCAAGTCGCGGCTTTTGGGGCATCGGAGGTCGGCTATTAGAAGTCTTCCCCCCTCTATTTCGTCTTTTACGGGAGTTGCCTTGCTCGTTGCTAGGCTCGTCTCGGTGGTGAGGTAATCTTCGACTCCCATAAAGGTCTTGGCTCGAGTCATTAACTCGGCCATGGTAGAAGGGACACGGCCGACGATGGACTTAAGGAAGTCACTTGTGCGCAAGCCTTCAATGATGGCAGTGATTGCGTCTTTGTCGTCAAAGCGGTCGACCTTGTTCGATTCTTCAGTGAATCGGGCGAGGTATCGTCTAAGAGACTCGCCATTCTCTTGCCTGATTGACCACAGGTACATCTTGGTCTTCTTTTGGACCATAGATGTAGCGAAGCGTGCTAGGAACATGTCCTTCAGGTCTTTGAACGATCGGATGCTTCCCGGCCTTAAGTTCTTGAACCACTCGAAGCCGGGTCCGGCGAGGGTAAGACTAAAAGCTTGGCACATGGCGCCGGGAGCGACACCCTGCATCGTCATCCAGGTTTCATAGTGCTGGATATGGTAAGCGGGATCCGCTTTTCCATCATATGGAGCAAGGTTCGGGAGTTTGAAATTTCCCGTGCATACCTCGGCCAATATCTGAGCCGTGAAAGGCGAGGACTTCTCCTCAACGACCCCATAGGCACTTCCGCCTATTCCGTGTTCTCGGAGATCTCGTACTTCATTTCGAAGATTGTGGATCATTGTGATCACATCGAGACCAGTAGTCGGAGTAACTCCCTATTCGGGAGGAGTCACCTGTCGTCTTTCATTTGACCCTTGACCCGTACGGCGGTTCCCGTTAGTTGGGGCTGCTACGGGGATGTTTGGCCGAGAGGTTAGTCGCTCTCTTAAGTCATCGCCACGCTCAATGCGTTGGGCGGTGAGGTGATCGCTAAGATCAGGGCTGGTCGTACGGAGGCGCAGGCTTCGTCTGCTACGGCGCACTCTCCGCGTGCCTTGACTCTCCGCAACATTCTCCCTTTGACCTAGTCGGTCGAGGGCCGAACGTCGGGAATTTCCCTCTTGAGAAGCAGCCGGCGCGTCGCTTGTCCGGGGTAGGGGATTCGAAGGACCGGCTTCAAACACGGCGGGGTGTTCCCCGTCCTTCGTGAGAGAAGTCTCGATATCCTCCGGATCGCCAATACCCTCATAATCAGGGTCGCGGTCGTGGCTTTCCTCGTTGAGGTTCTCAGGATCCCCGTTGGGGGTCATTGTGTTACGCGCGGGTGTCTTCGCAGCCAGTCGGCTGTGGTACCTCGCGTTCTTCGCCTTTAGTTGGCGGATATTCTCCTCCAACTCCATGATGCGGTCATTTCTGCTATCTGGAGATGGAGATGTAAGCGGGTCGAGCTCTCTTCGTGGAGCGACTCTTCGTCACCATGCGCGTGAGAGCGCAAGAAATATTTTTTGGTCCCAGTGACGTTATCGGGGTTGTTAACACCCTCAGAACGTATGGGTGGCTGACTACTCATCTTTTCTCAAGTTCGAGAAAGTTGAGTTTGTAGAATAAAAGAAGAAGATGAACAGAAGGGATTTCGGGCTGAATAGGTCGGGAAGTCCCCTCCTTCTAGCGCCAAAATGTTGTCGCACGAAAATCAACAACTATTGAAAACCTCGGGCGGTTCGATCCAAGGCCGGACCAAGTGATCGCACCCGGGCCAAGAGTGGGAACTCGAAAGTCTCGAGCTAGGTTTTTCTCCGATCAACCCGCCTCTCGGGAGAGGTAGGGGTGAGGAGGAGGAGTGACCGTGCCTTGGGTGTCGGCTGCCTACGTACCCGTGCGTGGGATCAGGTCAGAACGTAGTTCAGGCGTGTAAGACGTAACATGAGGCGTGGAACCTCGGTGGAGAAGCGTGCTCGACGAAGGAGACGGGGCGCGAGGAGTCCTCGGCAACGTCTCAGAACCTCGGAGACCGTGTACGCATCTAGCGTGTTAGATGCGCGAGGGGAACTCTAGTCGAAAACCCTAGGGGCGTGCTTGAGCACCGGAGAACGTTCGGTCAGAGGGAGCGACGTCCGGGAAGTTCCCGTGAGTGCTTCGGAACCTCTGAGAACGAGAGAGAGAGTAGAGAGACTGCTTCAGGCCAAAAATGGCATCAAAAGAAGCAGGGAAGAGTAAGAAATCGAGCGTGTCGATAGGAGATGAAGAGATGTTTTTCCCCTCAGTGGGAGGGGGTTTATATAGGTGTTTGAGGGCCTTAGAAGGTCCCTTTTTCTTCCATGTGAGACTAGGAACGCGCGCGCCGTCAACTAGAGGCGCACGGCGCGCGCGGCGCACAAAGCGCGGCGCAAAACGCGCGGCGCGGCGCGTAGGCCACTGGACGCGGCGCAGGATGCGCGGCGCATGGAGGGCGCGGCGCGGGTGCATCTTGGCGCGGCGCGCGGCCTGCCTGGCGCGGCGCGCTGCCTTCCTGGCGCGGCGCGCGGCTTGCTGCATGGCTGGCCGGCGCAACGTGCTGCGCGCGCGGCGAATGGCTCGTCTTGCTGGACTCTTGTGGGCCTTTAGGGGTCTTCGAATACCATTCTTGCCACATGAAATATGAAGGTTTCCACTTGACGAGAGTGACTCGAGGAGGACAACACGAGGCTCGATTCGAGGAGGACGACTCGAGGCTCGACTCGAGGAGTGACTCGAGGCTCGACTCGAGGAACGACTCGAGGCTTGACTCGAGGAGAACGACTCGAGGCTCGACTCGAGGAGAACGACTCGAGGCTTGACTCGAGGAGCGACTCGAGGCTCGACTCAAGGGGAACGACTCGAGGCTCGACTCGAGGAACGACTCGAGGCTCGACTCGAGGAGCGACTCGAGGGGCGTGAGGATTTGGCACGAGGACTTGCCAGTCGACTCGTGACAGAAGGCTTGCCGCTCTTCAGGACCTCCGGCCTGACCATCAGCCCTTTGAACGGCATGTCTTCTTGGCGTCTCGGGTTTTCCGAAAACGACCGACAACAGAATGAATGAACGTTTCAACTTTTTATTAATGAATAAGCAATTACAAGAAAGAGTCTTCGTGAGACTTTATTACATCAAATGTATAAAATAAAGACTACAACTCTTCTTGTGGGCACCATTGACAACATGATTATCTTAGTCGGCCTCTGTTTGGCTGTGAAGAGGATTTTCGATGCCCCGCCTGGGCTTCTCTGACATTGTTTTTTTAGCGCTTCGTGTGTTTCCTCTGACGTGTGGGCCCCCTCCGATCAGGGATATTTTCCTGTAGAGCTCGCTCTTCTGCTCCTCATGCTAGTTTTGATCTGCTCGGAACTTTTTCAATGCCTCATCTATAGCTTCTTTCAGGTTGAAGCAGTCTGCGATCTTTTGCCCGATATCATGATGGAAAGCACAATATTTTGTTTTATCTCTCTTTGAGATATCTTTCTTGATCCAATTCGGCTTCGGAAAATCTTCCTGGTGCTGAGTAAGGCTGAATATTTCTTCCATAGAAGTATTCACTAGATGATATTTATCATACTTACTCGCAAATGGCTTCTGCGGTCTTGCTCCCAACTGGATCCTCTTAGGGGGACGCACGACTTCGGATTGATGTCCCGTTTGCTCTTCTCGTCGAGCTTCGGAGTCTTAACTTTTCTTGCCGCTAGCCTTGCTTCCTCTGCGTTGATCTACATATGAGCTCTCTTAAGAAAATCGTTGTAGTCTCGGGGAGTTGTTTTCTTGAGCGACCATCAGAATTCCGTTTGGATTTCTACGGTTATGCCGAAGAGCTTGAAGTATTCGTTGAGAGGTTGTCTACTTGGAGCGCTTGCTTTGAATAGCGTTTGATGTAGTTCTTCATTGTTTCACCATGGGCCTGCTTGACGGCCAGAGTCTTTCCCGAGCTCAAGCCAACAAAATGTTCCATGAACTTTCTCGCTAGTTGCTTTCACGATCCCACTGAGTTGTGGCTAAGTTTTCGATACCACCTATTAACTGAGCCTGCCAGGGTGATAGAGAAAGCCCGACACATCCCCTCAGGATCTGCTCCCTGCAAGAGCATCCACGATGAAAAAGTGTCAAGGTGAACCCCTGGATTAGTCTTATCATCGTACACCGGGATGCTCGACATTCTAAAGTGATCTGACCGCGAATAAAGATACAGCCTCCCCTTTCTTTAGGGTCGGTTCCTTCTGACCCAAAGCTACATCTTCAATTCGACACTCCAATCTTTCGAAGTTGGTCTCATTGGTGCTTGCACTGTCTCCAGTTTATGAACCTTATCCATGATCTTTCATGATATGCGAATGGCTCTTCTCGGTCGAGGAATGATACCGATTAGGAATCTTTTCCTGACTCACTTAATACCCTTCCAAATCTGTATGGTCTTCTTCCCGCTCAAATCGGTCCTTGGCGTAATTCTGAGACTTCTTAGCCCGTTGTTCCTACTCCATGGGTTCTATCCCTGATCGATGTGATGGTTCTTCATCTGGAATCACTACTGCGCTTCGCAGTGTGACCTTCTTTGCATGGAGTTTTCCCCTCAGATCCTTGTTACGGGCTTCCAGAACTAGGAGGCCCTCTTGCATCTCCTTCAGTGGTTCGGCCAAACCAGGCTAGGGGAGAAGCTCCTCAATTTCTTCCGCTCTGAGTGGCAGGGTGCGGTTGTGATGCTCGATCTCTTGATCGTGATCAGCGACATTGTCAGGTGGGTTTGATGAGCTTGCCATTGAACTTCAATGTTTTCCCTATTCTTCTAGCGCCAAATTGTTGACCTGAAAAATTAGTACAACAATATCTTACGAAAGACACAAGATACCCAGAACGCAGTCCCGAGGATTCTGAGTATTTAGGTAAGACTTATCCTAACTACAGAGTAATCTCATAGAAGAAAGAAGTAAATGAGAGTGTCGAAAGGTTAAAATTATGGCTTGTGTTCTTTGCGTTCAAAAAGTGAAGTGTCTTTCTCCATCGAGCTCCTCTTCTACTTATAGATGTTTTGAGTCGAGTACATGGGGTGATCAGTCCCACATCTTTGACGATTATCAAATAACCATTGTCATGACGTGTGTAATGGGTGGTTGTTCCTTGTGTCCTCAGCATAGCCGTCAAGGTGAGAGTTTAATTTTAATTTTTATTATGTACACATGCTTGCTTAATTTTGATTAGTCTTTGACCAACCATATTCTCTTATATTCGAAGTTTTGCTTGATAAGGTTTGTTCTTGACTTAGAACAGGTCATTCTTTAATTTCCATGAGTTTTCGGGCCTACTTGACTCGAACTGAGTGCTGGATGAATCTTGTTCTCGGGATTCGGCGTAGCCTTCTCAGCCAATTCGAATTATGTGAGTAATTATGATTAGAGGGCAATTTGTAAATATTCTGACCGATTTTTTTTGTACTATATCCCTATGCACGCAATGACGTAATGATTACATCACATTTGTAAGGCATAGGACTACCGACAGCCGCGAAACACTGAATCATTTGCTTAATTAAAGTAATGCCACCACACCACAATTAACATTATCATACTTGTTTTTCAATGCGTGTGCAACGATCACGTCAACACACCATCTTCAACTTCTGTACTTTTTTTTTTCCTCTCTTTTCATTCGGCTCAGTCGTATAGAAAAAAGGATTAGGACTAAAAAGGAAACAACAATAATAACACCACTACTGTTGGTCTTTCATTACTTTATTATTATTCAATTAAAGCATCGCTTAAATTAATTAATTTTATATCTTCACGCACCAAAGGAGAATAAACAAAAATTAAACTAGTAAACAAACCCGTCGATCAAAAAGTAGAGCACTTTTTCTTTCTTTCTTTTAGATCATCGCTTTCAACTCCACATCTCTACAATTAATGAAAAAAAAACCGAATCATGTAACAGATAGAGAGGTTAAAACATGAAACAGTACAGTACACTCGATGATGATGATGATCATGAAGACCATGTGTGTCTGTGTGTGTGTAATACGAATGGGATCCTAAAATACAAGTGGCGTTAGTCACGCAGAATGAAATTTTCATATATAGCTTGGTCTCATAAACAATAGTTTATTGGCTATCACTGTATATACAAAATAAAATAAGACGGGGGAGAGAGAGCGAGATAATAAATGGGAACCATAGAAATATATGTGATGGTGTGCCTAGGTGTCAAGCGTGGTGGCGGTTTTGGGAGACTCGGAAATGCTCTCCAGGTGGGGCCTCCAGACGGCGGCGCGTCCCCGGCGGCGCGTGGAGAGTTTCTCGGAGAGAATTTCGGTGAGGTAGCGATCAGATAGGAGCAGGTTCACATTAGCAGCAGCGGTAGCGGTGTACGTGGATGATGGGTCAACAAGGGGCGATGATGTTCTTGTGGTTGTAGGATTGGCTCGCCTCTTCTTTCTGGAACAAGAGTCGGGGATGAGGAAGTAGATGTTGCCACGGTGGAGGAGGGCGTCGGGTGGGACCACGGCCACGGCGGCGTCAGAGGAGGAAGGCTTCTTGAGCACGTGCTTGGGGTGGGCGCGCATGACGTCAGCGGCGCGCACCGTAGCGGCGCTGATCTCCTGCACGCGCCCGTTGGAGTGCACGATGCGGATCACGTCCAGCGCCCCGCACGGCAGAATGCACGATATGCAACACCTTATCGTATTCTTCATATATACCTCTATTTCTATACACAATTATCTTCGCTCGCCTCAACAATACAAGATCAATCTCTCCTCTCTCATCTCAGAGAGAGAGAGGGAGAGACAAGTGTTGTCGAGAGTGATAAGAGGAAGAGAGAAGTAGATAGAGCCGGACGAAAACAGAAAATTATAGGGAGAGAGAGAGAGAGAGGTAGTGAGATCTCTTTTCTTTTGTTAACTTTTTCTTTTCTTTCCTTTTTTTTCGTTGTCAGGAGGTAGTTAGTCGACTCCAGGATCAGCTAGCAGCAATATGTGTGAAACATTTATGTACCCAAATAAAATGATTGTTATAATTCAAAGTACAGAAACGAAAAAAGAACGCGAGCTCTTATTTAATTTTTAATTACAATCATATATTTATAATAGAAGGGTCTAAAGCTGAAACAAGATATACAAAAAATGATGCGGTGGGGGTAATTTAGCGTATTAATTAGGAAAGCAAATGATAAAAATAACGAGGGGAAATTAGATGGCATGAATGATTGAAGATGGGGTTTAGGGGGATGGACAACCAATAATTCAAATGAGTTGAGTTGAGTTAAGTTGAGTTGGGTTGGGTTGGGTTGGGTTGGCCCGACTCACACACATGCTATTCCATGATTACGACTACCAACTAATTAACCAATTTATTTAATACTCGAGCAGACGGGACACATGTTACCTTCCCATTCACTGTCATCTTTGTTATTTGGAGGTATCAGAGAGAGTAGTGACTACAAATTACAATGCTAGAATCATCCCAAAACAAAATATTATTTTGAGACACTGGTCCTGATCTCTAAATTGCATCATGTACTGGGCTGCTATGTGAGACTTGTGTTCGGGAAATATATAGTTGTAGTTTCAATGTTTTACTAAATTATAGGTGTTTGTCGAGAGATCGATAGATGGCGATACATCTAGTACAATATTAATGTAATGATCATCATGCAAGTAACCGACGGAGTTATTGATCACTCTAACTCTAGTTTGCCTCAGTATATTAACATTTAAGGATCTATCATATCCATATATATAGGTGGGGTACTTACATAAAACGAAGAATTTCGATATACGACGGAACATTAAAACACAATTACAAGTTCAAAATAAGTGGAGTAACAAAAAATAAACTTAATAGAGAGATGTTTGGCATAAATTTGTTTAAAAAGAAAATGCTTTTAGATTTTTTTTTTCAAAAATTAAGCTTTTTTATTTTCTCCCATATTTTGCGAAATCATTGTTCAACTTTTACTAAAAGTTATTTTTATCAAACACTTCAAAACGATTGAGCTTTTAGAAAAAGTTAAAAACAGCTTAATAAGTTAAGCCAAACATAACCATACACACACAGTAGGGATGGGGATTTGGTGAAACGGTTATGACACAGTTTAAAGCGGATTTGGATCTCAACAAATGAGTTAATTCTTAATCGGGATGAATACGCTAAAATGATTAAATAATGGGTCAAAATTACACGATTACGTTATCACGGTTAAGATCTAATTAACATGATTATTAAATGGTCGACATTAAACACGATTACAACCCGAACGAATATGACCCAACTAATATGATTATGAGTAATAGCACGATTACGATCCAATTAAACACAAATATTATAGTCTATATATATATATGTATATATACATATAATTAAATATATGCATGTATAAATGTAATGGAAAATTATAAGTATAAATAAGATATATAAAATTGTAAGTATAAAAAAAATGAGATTTATATTCACGTAGAAGAACTTATAATTAAAAATTGAATACTTAAAGTGAGGCTTTTGTCCTTTTGTGAGTTTTCATATTCTCTCTAGCTTAAGGAAATTTTTGGGGTTTCGCCCTTGTTTTCTTGGGGGTGGTAAGGGTGATTTTAGAGAAAACATGAGAGTTGTGAGCAAGTTTTGGGGAAGGGAAACACAGAGGGAGGGTCTTGCTTTGCTTGAGGAAGGGGAGGAAGAGGTTATTGATGTGGAACAAGAAGAGGAGGAAGATGAGGATTAAGAAGATCTTTCTTGGCAAGTAATCTACATATCCCTACCATGTCGACAGCCGAGGTGGTGAGAGAGATTTCTTATTGCCTTGTTGGAAAGATCTTGTCTCCAAGACCTCTTAGAGACTGACTGATATGTGAAGTATTCTCGGTGATGCGGAGGTGCAAAAATCTTTGGAAAATAAGGGAAATAAAAACTAAGGATTTTCCAATTCCATTTTGAATGAAAGGAGGATGGGGATAGAATCTTGGACGGAAGGCCCTGGACAGGCACGAGCACAACTCTTGATTCAAAGCTGGGCAGAGATGCTTACCATTGATTATTGGAGTATGGGATTGCCTCCTGGTTTTCTGAAGGAAAGTAATGGACGACGATTAGCGTTGATGGTAGGGAGAGTCATTGGGTAAACCAGAAGATATGCGACTTCAATGAGACTTAAGGAGCTTCATCGGAGGTATTCATAATTATGATTGAACATGGATTGATGATCAAGATCAGATTGGAAGATATTTCAACGTCAAATCCAGCGAACTGTTCAGATCCTCAAATCCGAAATTGTCGGAAGGGCTAGAAGAACTCACTCATCAGATTCTAAACGAATCATAAAACTTGGAGATTGAAGCTATTCCTAGGAGATCTAGACAATGTTGTGGTCGATGGATAGTTTGAAGGCGTAGGGGCTGGACAGTTTTCAAGGAGTTTTTTACAAGAAATTTTGGAACATCGTGGGTTGTTACCGGTCGTTTTAGGGGAACTGGAAAAACAAAAACATACCGCGCCGGCCGGGTTTCGCCGGCCAGACCACCTGCTGGGCCCCAGCCCGTGCACGTGCCGGCTCGTGCGCGCACTGCATCGCCGGGCCCCCGGACCGCGTATGCGCCCAACGCTCCCGGCCCATGGGACCGCGTGCGCCCTAGTGCTCCCGGCCCATCGGCCCGCGAGCGCCCAACACTCCTGGCCCACGCGCGCCCGAGCGCTCCCGACCCACCGGCCCGCACGCTTTTGTATAGACTACAAAGATCTTAACAAAGCCTGCTCTAAAGACTACTTTCCGCTCCCACGCATTGAAGAACTGGTCGACGCCATGGCAGGACATGAGCTACTAAGTGTCATGAACGCCTACTCGAGCTATAACCAGATATGAATGCATGAGCCCAATCAGATCAAGACAACCTTCGTCACTGATCGAGGCCTCTACTGCTACAAGGTCATGCCTTTTGGCCTTAAGAACGCAGGAGCTACTTGCCAACAATTGGTAAACCGTATCTTCGCCGCCTAATCGGCAAGACTATGGAAGTATACGTGGACGACATGCTCGTTAGGAGCCTACGGGCTGCTAATCACGTAGACAACCTAAGGTAGATGTTCTTAATCCTCCGCCGCTACAAAATGAAGCTCAATCCCAACAAATTCGTGTTTGGGGTTGAGTCCGGGAAGTTCCTAGGCTACATTGTTTGCTGGCGAGGAATCGAAGTGATCCCCGAAAAAATCAAGGTACTCCTTGACATGAGATCTCCACTGTTGTCAATGGTGCCCACAAGAAGAGTTGTAGTCTTTACTTATGTACATTTGATGAAATAAAGTCTCACGAAGACTCTTGCTTGTAACTGCTTATTTATTAGTTAAAGTTGAAACATTTATTCATTATTCCTTGTCTGAAGCTTTATGATAAAACCTTAGTCTTCAGTCCGTAAACAAACATAAAAACATATGAAGAGACAAATGTAGCTTTACATGAACAAACTCTTCATGGTTTGCTTAAAACAATATATTTGCAATCTTAGGATCAAAGGACTATTGATCTGTTGTCAATGGTGCCCACAAGAAGAGTTGTAATCTTTATATTCTACATTTGATGTAATAAAGTCTCATGAAGACTCTTGCTTGTAATTGCTTATTCATTAATAAAAAGTTGAAACGTTCATTCAATCTTCCTTGTTTGAAGCTTTATGATAAAAACCTTAGTCTTTAGTCCATAAACAAACTAAACAACTTACGAAGACACAAATGTAGATTTGCATGAACAAACTCTTCGTAGTTTGCTTAAAACGATATATTCGCAATCTAAGGGTCAAAGGACTATTGACCCCAATATGATTGTTAGAAGAATCTATGATGTCTGGTTATGAGGCATTGAGAGTTGGAGACTCTATAGTTCTTCTAGGTATGCAAAACCTAGAAGCAAAATTGTGCATGAAGAAAAGTTGGGTGAGGAAGCTTCTACCTCATCTGTAAGGACTATTCTTACCCCAACTGAAACACAACCTAACTCATCAGAATCTCGTCAAGTAGTACGTCGACGTAGTGGGAGGGCTACTCAAAAGCCTGACAGGTACATGTCTTATGGAGACTCTCTCGTAGCCGTCTCTAACGTGGATGATCCTGTTTCCTATAGCCAAGCGATGGCTTGTTCTGAATCAAACCTTTGGCTTGACGCCATGAAAGTTGAAATGCACTCGATGTATATCAACAAAGTCTGGAAACTTGTAGACCTTCCTGAAGGGATTAAACCCGTACGGTGTAAGTGGATATACAAGAAGAAAATGGGTCCTGATGGGAACGTCGAGACGTTCAAAGCACGACTTGTGGCGAGGGGTTATACCCAACAAGAAGGGATTGACTATGAAGAAACCTTCTCGCCAGTCCCGATGCTTAGATCCATCCGCATACTCCTATACATAGATGCAGCTCTCGACTATGAGATCTGGCAAATGGATGTCAAGACAGCCTTCCTGAATGGCAATCTTGACGAGCGCATTTACATGGCTCAACCAGACGGTTTCGTGGAAGAAGGTCAAGAGACCAAGGTTTGTGAGTTGCTTAAGTCCATTTATGGATTAAAGCAAGCATCTAGGTCATGGAATATCAGATTCGATGAAACTGTGAAAAGCTTCGGCTTTGAACAGTCAATAGACGAGCCTTGTGTTTCTGGTACTATATGTCGATGATATACTACTCATTGGTAATGACGTGGGTAAGTTATCTGAGGTTAAGGTCTGGCTGGCAAAGCAATTCGATATGAAGGATCTAGGAGAAGCCGCGTACATTCTGGGAATCCAAATCTTTCGAGATAGAAAAAACCGGACCCTGTCGCTCTCTCAAGCATCTTATATTGATAAGGTGATGGATCGCTTCTCGATGCAAGACTCCAAGAAGGGTCAAACACCCTTTAGGCATGGAGTTTCACTCTCTAAGGACCAGTCTACCAAGACTGCACAAGAGATTGAAGACATTAGGAAAATTCCTTACGCCACTGTCGTAGGAAGCCTCATGTACGCTATGCTTTGCACTAGACCTGACATCTATTTCGCCGTTGGCGTAGTTAGCCGTTTGATTCGAAGCCATATGCGCTCTAAGCATATTGAGAGGAAATACCATTTGATTCGAGAGATCGTGCAGCGCGGAGACGTGGAAGTGAAGAAGATCTCAACGGTGGACAACCTAGCAGATCCATTCACAAAGGCCCTAGCGAACAAGGTCTTCGACCAACATCGAGAGGGATTAGGCATGAAAGACTACACACATCTTCTTTGAGTCAAGTGGGAGTTTGTTGTCAATGGTGCCCACAAGAAGAGTTGTAATCTTTATATTCTACATTTAATGTAATAAAGTCTCATGAAGACTCTTGCTTGTAATTGCTTATTCATTAATAAAAAGTTGAAACGTTCATTCAATATTCCTTGTTTGAAGCTTTATGATAAAAACCTTAGTCTTTAGTCCATAAACAAACTAAACAACTTACGAAGAGACAAATGTAGATTTTTGTGAACAAACTCTTCGTAGTTTGCTTAAAACGATATATTCGCAATCTAAGGGTCAAAGGACTATTGACCCCAATATGATTGTTAGAAGAATCTATGATGTCTGGTTATGAGGCATTGAGAGTTGGAGACTCTATAGTTCTTCTAGGTATCTTCCGAAGGTACTGAATTGACCAGTGCACTTCTAGAGACAAGATAAGAACAAACCATTTAACCTCTTATGTCTCGAAGTCACTATGTATGAATTGCATCGTGCTTACCTTAATCCTGAAATGAGACATGTCATTTCACACCTTAGTATTCTAATTTGAGATAGTCAGAGCTCGGACTCACTATGTGATTCCGAACAAGGCCTATTGGTGAAGTACTAAGTTGTGAGTATGTCATGAGTAACTTTGTGAAGTTCTCATAGATATGGAATTCATGTACAAGATTGCTGAAATGCAATATATATCACCTCATGCTTTGTTCCTTGGAGTGTGAATAAATGAACTGGCCAGTGTCCAAATTGAGTCTTGACTCTTTTGGATGAAACAATGTGACTTGTTAGCTCCTCGACAATACATTGTTTCTAACTTATTCACAAGCGACAAAGGAGTTGAGGAAATAACAGCTAGAAGGGTAAAATGGTAATTTTGTAAATCCCGACTAGCTGATGATATTCATGAAGGGTAAACATGATAATATTCTGTGGATCCGCTCATTACAATTAGGTTGAATTCTTGAGTAGAAAATAAATTCATTTGAACCGAGAGATTTTCATTGTCAACTCTTTAGTGGAGTCAGTTGACATTAAGCTAAACTTGGAAAAGGTTTGTGAACTTTTGAGTCCAAGTATTTTAGCTCAAGCTTTGTTCATTTGGATCCATGAGGTCACTGTCACGAATCACATCGAATAGGAATAGTTAAACTGGAAGCTAAGTCAAAACAAGAACGAAAATAGTCAAAAGGGTATTTTTGTCTTTTGAGACAAAGGATGAAATGAATGTCAATAAATTTTTTGACAAGTTCATTAGATGACTTAATGTCACTCGGCCATATTAAAATATTTGGGCTTTGTGAATTAATTTCATTTCATAGGAATTTTATTGAAAATTCTTAATGGGCCTTTTTCATGTTGTCATGAACAAGTGGAAAAGCTTCTAGAAGGCCTTTCTTGAATGAGATAGGCGCCCAACATACCCAAGAGAAAGAGAAAATATTTTGTGCATAAATGTATGAAGATACTTGCCAAAAGAAAAGGAGGAAACAAATTTTCCCTAAGAGGAAATGAGGTAGGCGCCCAAGAGAGAGACAAAAGGCAAGGCATGGAACAAAATAGGAAACAAATCCAAGGCTTAATGAAGCCTACCTTGGCCGAGTATGTCATAGAGGAAAAGAGGAAATTAGCTCATGAATATGTGATATTCTATAGAAGAGGAAACTACCTTATTGAAGGTAAGACCTCTCCTATAAATAGGAGCCTCATTCTTCTCATTTTTCTCATTCCATGTAATTTAGAGATTGAGAGCCTCTCTCTCTAGAACTTGTGGTTGCCGCCCCTTCCTCTCTCTCTCTAGTTTATTTTCGATTTTTTGTTTTGGCACCTAGGTCCTCATTTGACCTAGAGTTTAGCTCTGCGACTTCAAGACTCGTTCTTAAGTCATGGTATTTAAAAGTGCCCACTCACTAATTCCTTTTATTTCGAGTGATTAAGTGATAGAAACTTTTGTGGTTGCTCGAGTCGCCGAGGAAAGAAAGAGAGACGTGATGCGAGGGGAGACGAGCGTTGCAAACTTTCCCAAAGCTTCTCAAAGTTCAAGCTTCAAGAAAGGTTAGTAAACTTCTATGCTCATTATAGTTTTTATTTATATGTACTTGCTCTTTGTCTAGTTTAGTAAAAAACTGTTTTTACTTGAAAAGAACATTTTTAAAATTCCGCCGCTTTGCGAAGCGTTAAACTTTTTCTTAAACCCTAGATCAATTCCAACATGATCTCAGTACGATTGTTAGAAGAATCTATGATGTCTTGTTATGGGACATTGAGAGTTGGAGACTCTATAGTTCTTCTAGGTATCTTCCGAAGGTACTGAATTGACCAGTGCACTTCTACAGACAAGATAAGAACAAACCATTGAACCTCTTATGTCTCGAAGTCACTACGTATGAATTATCATGCTTACCTCAATCCTGAAATGAGACATGCCATTTCATAGCTTACATATTCTCATTTGAGAAAGTCAGAGTTCGGATTCACTATGTGATTCTTAACAGGACCTATTGGTGAAGTACTGAGGCAGCTATGCATGTTTGAGGGGCATTGGAGGACCCACAGGCTGAATTGAGAAGCTTCTTTAGCTGGTCAATCTGCTCAGCAGTGAATGGTAGTGCACTCGCCTGAGATGAGTCAGCAGGATAACTTCGCGACTTTGACAGCTTTCCTTTGCGATTATCTGGACGACCATGAAGTTTCTAGCAAGTATCTTTGACATGACCGGGTTTTTTACAGTGTTCGCACCACGGCCGGTTTGACTTTGGACGTGAGTCTCCAGATGAGTTGTCGTTGTAGGATCTGTTGGAGTAGGCTGGAGCAGCAAGTGCCGTAGAGTCAGTTTCTGACTCTCGAGATCCACCAAGCATCACCTTCCGACGAGTCTCCTCTCGCCAAACTTCAACAAAGGCTTCCCGCATGCTCGGAAAGGGGCTTCGACTTAATACACGACCACGAACATCATCAAGTTGTGTGTCCAGTCCATATAGGAAGTCGAATACCTTTTCTTTTTCGAGGCGTTTTGCGTGGATGGTTGCGTCAGCAGTGCACTTCCAGTCATTGCTGTAATACAGATCCAACTCTTGTCACAAAGTACACAATATATTGTAATACTCGGTCACCTGAAGGCTGCCTTGGCGTTGATCTTTGAGTTTGGATTTGATCTCGAACACTTGAGATGCGTTGTCGAGGTCGGAGTATGTTTCTTTTATGGCTGTCCATAGTGAGGCTGCAGTTAGATAGAACATATAGGTCCTTCCGATGTCGATCTCCATGGAGTTGATTAGCCATGTCAGCACCATGGAATTTTCCGCATCCCACTGACGAAAACTGGGGTCGTCGGGACTTGGAGCTGCAGATTCGCCTGTTAGAAAGCTGAGGCGGCCTTTGCCGCAAAGAAAGAGAGACACTGATTGAGACCAGTGCAAAAAGTTTTTTCCGTTCAATTTGTGAAGGGTTATTTGCAGTGATGAATTCTCAGTGAAGGAAGGTTGAATGGATTGGGACTGTGGCTTCGTGTCATCTGATTGCTCAACCAAGTCAGTTTTCGACATGGCTAATTTTTTTTTTTTCAAGAGGATACCAAAGTAGGCTCTGATACCATATGAGCGATTTGAGAGGTTTTGAGAATAATCGCATAATGACCTAAGCAGGCCTGCGTTCTTATTTATAGACTTAATACAATTAATCAGCTCCATAATTGGAGGAGGAAATATTGCCTAATTACAGAGAATAATACAGAATATGAATAAAATAAAATACTATAAATATATATATATATATATATATATATACACGATTATGTATCAAATAGATTATCCTTAATAATAACTAAATATTCTATATATGACAATAAGTTTATTTTATTCAAATAATCTATATATTATACTACCAATTTTTGTTGTAGTCATACCAAACGACTACTTTAGTTTTATGGAGTGTTTACACGTATATAGTTATTTAGGACTATTGTTGTAAAGAGCAAGGTTTCAAAAGCCGAGGAAAGTCGCCGAAAATTGGTGGCGGCGTCGTTTTTGGACCATAAACGGCCGATGACGTCTGTTAAGGCGTTTTTCCCCAAGATGTCGTTCGGTTTCCGGTGAAACAACATGCCGTTTGGATGAAAAATGACCGACCATTTTCGGATCCTTCTTTTCATATATACTGTGAAAATGTCGTGGGGCTCCTCAGTTTGTCGAACGAAACGAAAAAAAAAGAATAAAAAAATGGCATTCAATCCCAGCTGCGGCGGCGATGTTGCAGACAGCAGAAATCGGCGACTTTCAGCTACTGCCTTTTCGTTTCGAGTGGTTGGAGAGCAAAAACCACAAATTATCGGCGATATACGGCGAATCTCGGGCGGCTATTTGGAACCACAGACTTTATATTTTTTCATGAGAAATTTGGTTTTCTTTATTTTTTTTAAGAACATAAAATCGCACCAGAGGTTAGAGGGGGAGAAGAAGAATTGTCGGCACCTTGGCTCCACTGATAGTGATGTATGTGTTGTTGGCCCGTCTAGGGCCAACGGGAACAAGGGCATCTCTTCGACCCACATGGCTAGTACGAGGTCTTGGGCGGCGAAACCCTGACTCAACCAGGAGCCGGCCCAAACCAATGGCCAAGTCAAAGCCCAGCCATGGGCCGAGTCAATGGCTCACTCGGCCATTGGCTGGGTCAAATGGCTCACTCGGCCATTGGACAGTTCACTCGGCCAATGGCCGAGTGAACCCTTCAGCGACCAAGGCAGTTCACTCGGCCATTGGCCGAGTGAACCTTCCAGCAGTTCACTCGGCCAATGGCCGAGTGAACCCTCCAGCCGCCAAGGCAGTTCACTCGGCCATTGGCCGAGTGAACCTTCCCGCAGTTCACTCGGCCAATGGCCGAGTGAACCATCCAGCTGCCCCTGCAGTTCACTCGGCCATTGGCCGAGTGAACCTTCCAGCAGTTCACTCGGCCAATGGCCGAGTGAACCATCCAGCTGCCCCTGCAGTTCACTCGGCCATTGGCCGAGTGAACCTTCCAGCAGTTCACTCGGCCAATGGCCGAGTGAACCCTCCAGCCGCCAAGGCAGTTCACTCGGCCATTGGCCGAGTGAACCTTCCAGCAGTTCACTCGGCCAATGGCCGAGTGAACCATCCAGCTGCCCCTGCAGTTCACTCGGCCATTGGCCGAGTGAACCTTCCAGCAGTTCACTCGGCCAATGGCCGAATGAACCTTCCAGCCGCCCCTGCAGTTCACTCGGCCATTGGCCGAGTGAACCTTCCAGCAGTTCACTCGGCCAATGGCCGAGTGAACCTCAGCCGGCCCAAGCTTTTCACTCGGCCAATGGCCGAGTGAACCTCACCACCATGTTCACTCGGCCATTGGCCGACCCAGCCACTCAATGGCCGAACCAAGCAAGTTCACTCGGCCAAGGGGGCTCCCAACCACCCCTTGGCTGCCTATAAATACAAGGGTCCTTCCCTTGACCCAGGTGATCCATCCTTGAGCACTGAAACGCTGCCGAACTCGTACCTCGCTCGTTTCTCTCAAGCTTTGGCCTCTAAACACCCCTAAAACCTCTATATTCCACCTCAATCCCACTAATGTTGAGCGTCGGAGAGGTAAACAGGGGCACCCCCCCTGTTTCCCCTTTGTAGTTCACGTATTCTCTACTCCTTTCCAGGTACTCTAACGAACTCAAGGGACATCCACAGCCAAAGGGACGACTCGGGATACCGAGTCCGACACGCTCGAGCCGGAGTGAGACCACTTGGTCCGGCCGTGGGTCTAACCACTCTGGGCTCCTAAATCGTTGTCCAAAAATCAGCGACAACAGTATGCATCTGTAGGTCATATTTTATTGGGCTTTTTTTATTTATTTATTAGGCTTGTTGTTGTAGATGTTTTAAAATCACAATGGCTCTACTATCCACTAGAAAGACCACACCGCGAGAGAAAAAAAATGGCTAAGCTAATAACAACCAATCTATGAAAATTTTATGTAACTATGTTCCACCATAGCCAAATATACTAATGGAAAGATAGAACCTTGGAATTTCATTTAGAGAAGAGTTAAAAGCGAGTAAAAAGCCGCCAACCCAATACCAACCAATCCATAATATGAAAATTATGTAACTTTGTTCTGCAATAGACAAGTATATTAATGAAATTACAATAGATATAAAGATTCACACTTTGATTACTGCTCTTAGAGAGCCAAAGTTTTGCAAAAGCGACAAAGACCTCACACCATGATTTTCTGTAATTTTTGGACCTAAAAAGAGAATAGAAGAGGGTTTTCTATACCTCATGGTGGTGACAGAATCCAGCGAGCTCAAACCCAATTCTTCGCCGCTGGTTCAAAGGAGCAAAAAGCCAGAAAAAGTTAAAAAAAACTTGGCCGAGCTTCGACGAGTCTCACTCTGAGGACCTACAATGTGATGTAAAAAGTGCCTGAAGCGGGGTGGGCACAAGCTGGCATTTGGGGTGGTGGTGTCGGAAGACCTCTGGCCAGTCCTCAAGGAGTTCATGTACATTAGCTTCTCCACCTCTACCGGCCCGATGGCCTGCTCTCACTACATCCTAGGCTGGATCTTCAGCACCAGCGACCCGTGCCAGGAGCTGGACCTGACTACTCTCCCCCACCTCCCGCGGCCGAAGAAACAAATCCATTGCATTTCATTTTATGAGCTATTTACAAAGAAAATTAATTGCTGAAACATGGTCGATGACTGATACATGCCTGGACTACTGTATCTAAGGTCGTATATGTGGAAAACTAGTGAAGGTTGATCACGACGTGCGAGCATTCTACACTTGTGGTAAGTGTACGACTCAGACAGACTTTGGTTGTAGATGTGTCGTTTAAGTACCGATACGACACACTAACTGAGGTCGCTATGATGGTCATAGTGAGACTTGATCTAAATCCTGAAATGATCATGGACAGTAGATCATGTTACCGAACTCTTTGACTCATTCGCTAAAAGGCTACTATCATGCTAATCACAGCTTATGTCTTGGGAGTTTCGAAGCATGATTCGAGTGGGAAGTGGTTGACAGATACGGAATCCAGCCTTCCTGAAAGAAGGTTAATGTTCAATCACCTAATGGTTGATTTCAGAATTGATAGATTTCCGGCACTTCTGAAGTATGTACGTTCCGAAGAATCTTTTGCTGGGGAAACACTAGTGTTTAGGGTATATATGTATCAAGAAAGGTATAACAGATTAATTGACCTTTCTCGATACGGGGTTAAACCTGGAGGGTCTTGATCACATACTGACTAGATCTGTGGACACTCATGACGATGAGTAAATATAATTCCAGTATAAAAGAGAGTTCGGTCTTGGCTTACCTAAGTAGAGTCTGACCAAGATTAGACAAATCTATGTGTAAAAGAGAAATGACTTTTTCGTCTTTTCATCGGATTTGTTAAGCTTATATTACTAGGTCCATAATCCCCGATTCAGCTCGGACGCAGAGTCGATTGTGTCGGTGAAGTCTCTGGTGAGGATGGAGTGGTACCTTGTGGAAAGCTTTGCTGCTCTCGAGGGCTTCGACTATTCGGGGGTCGATGCTTTGAGCTCTCTTCTCCGTCCTTTGGCGAATGATCGGCCATTGTACCCACGCACTGGTTTGCCACAGTATCGGTGACGAGTCTTCATTGCGGATTGCGACCTACCATTCCAGCCCATTGTCCATCAGCTCCTCGCGCGATTTGGGGTGAATGCCTGTCAGATGAGCCCGGCGTTCTATCGCATCATGGAGATGTACCACATGGAGTGGCACTGCCAAACTCCTTTGGAGATGCACCCCTCCGGTTCGGTCCTTTTGACGACTTCTTTGCTGATGCGGGGACCGATGTCCTCGAATTCATGAAGGAGATCCGAGGCATGTCGGAGGCTCGGAAAGCTAGGGAGCAGTTTTGTTCAACCGAGCTGATGGCATCCACTGGGTGATCTCCCTCGAGTGCTGGTCTTCCAGGTACTTTGGCGTTTAGTTTTGTAGCTTCAGTCTCTTTTAGTCAAAGCTCTAATCTTTGTTGTTTTTGCAGCTTCCTCGGCTAGGGCGAGGGTTCGCACGCGTTTGGCGAGATCTTTCTGAGGCTCGAAGTCATTGGCAGCAATTCATTCTTGGATCGTAGCGTGGAATGGCAAGGAGAAGTCTGACGCCGGTTGCTCGGCAGAGAGCGGTCCCCGCACTTCTTTAAAGCGACCCTCTTCTTTGGGTCTTCCGGATGCACCTTCGAATTCGAAGCTTGCAAACTCAATGATCGAAGCGGAGGCTGTGAAAGTCAGAGGGGAGTGTTCTCATGGGCTCATGCAGTCCCCGTTGAAGATGTGGAAGGGCATCGTGATAAGTGGCGATGTGGAGTTCTTCCGTAATGGCATCTCTGATGCATAGAGGGTAAGTTTTCCTCTGCTTATCTTGTCTTTCTGTTTAGCGACAACTTCACTTTTGCTGACTTGCTTTCCAATCACTTCAGGTGCTCGCATGTGCGACCCGAGGCAAGAAGATTCTACATAATCTCATTCGGCGCATAGGACTCATCCAGGAGGAGCTTGTTCAAGCGAAGTCTCAACTAGCTCGGGCCAAGCAAGGTTCTCACTCAAAGGCAGAGTTCGCGAGTCTTCGCGAGTAGCTTCAAGAGACTTGCGTGGAATTGGGAGTTTTCCAAGGCAAGTGTGATCGTGCCCAGTCGGCAGTGGTGAAGATGGATGGAGAATTGACTATGGAGTGTCAAGCTCTAGAGGTGGCGACTCGATCGACAGAAGTTAACTGGAGCGAGGTGCGGGACCTTCAACGCCAGTTGGATACGCGGACGGATGAGGCAAACATCAAACAGATTCATCTTTTGTCGAGCGAGGCTGCCCGCATCCGGAAGGAGCGCGAGAGTGACTCTTTGGCGGAGGAAGTAGCTCGGCTTACTGCGGAGAAGGCAGCGGCAGAGTAGCTTGCATCTCACTTGCAAGTCAACTTCGATGTCGAGGTCGAGGAGGCGAGGCACGCTGCGGTGGTGGAGTGTTGGGAAGCTACCGCTATCGAGAATGTCTCTCGAGATATCACTTTCAACTTCTTCGATTCTCTGTTTCCCACCGCTCGACGGGGTTGAGCCTCTTAGTGACGAACAAGTTATGTTCGAGTAATTTTTTCGTGCAAGTGTCTAGCGCATTGCTTTCTTTAGGAGTTTCCTTTCGGCACACTTGTCTCAGCACTTGCTTTCTAGGATTTTTGGGGCGGTTGCCCTCTTTTTATGAAATATGATATTTTTCTTTTATGAACATGTCTTCTCAATCGCACGTTCTTATTCCGATTAGCTATGGCATGTCTCGGTAGATACACGTCTTTTGTCTATAGTTTTGACAAGTCATCTACCTTAGCAGGATTTGTGGCCGCACCCAAGCCAAAGGTGTGAACTCGAAAGTCTCAAGTTGGGTTTCCTCTAGTCGGAGGGTTTTTCAGAGGAGAGAAGGGATGAATAGAGGAAGTGGCCTTGCTTTTTGTGTAAGCTACCTACGTACCCCTGCGAATAGGGATCGGGTCAGAACGTAGTTCATGGCGTATGTAATGCTGTATGAGGCGCGGAGCCTGGGGAGTGTGCTCGTCAGAGGAGACGTAGCGCCTAGTTTTCTCCGAGCGATGTCTCGACTCTAGGATCAAGTTACCCGGGATAGAATGTGTGTTTTTTCTCTTTTGGAGGCGTGGGAGACTCTCAGTCGAGAGTTCCTTGCCGTGGAGGGCGCGCGGGACACGTAGGCAATTTTTTGTCGAAAATGGTGGACGCGTCTAGTGGAAACTCCTGGGAGCGCTTGGGCTCTAGATTAAGCGTTCGATCAGAAGTAGCGACGCTCGAAAGTCCCCGAGAGCATTTTAGAATCTCTGAGAATGAGAAATCTTGCAAAAGGTGCTTCAGACAAAAGATGGCATCTAGAGAAGCAGAGAGAATAGTAGTATATTTCGGGATTGAAAGGGATGGATTATCCTTCACTGGGGAGGGGGTATTTATGGTATTTGGAGAGGCCTAAGATGCCCTTAGGTCATCCATGTGAGACTAGAGAGCGCGCTCTCCTCGAGGGGGAGCTCGCTCTCCTCAAAAAGAGGAGTAACGCAGATCCGAGGCGCACACGGGGCGCTCTCCACGAACGGTGCGCGCGCATGCTTACCCCACGGGGTAGTCGGTGCGCCCCTTTCACGAGGGGCGTGTGGCCCATATCATTGGCCGTTTGTGGGCCTTAGAGATCTTTGATGGCCCAGCCTGCTGATCCTTCGGGACTTGGGATTACACGCAAGTCGCGTGAAATATAAAAGTCCCTTCTCGAGGAATTAAGGTCGACACGAGGACTCGTCAATCAACTTGTGGACAACTCGACTCGGGGAGCAAAGCTCGACTCGAGGAATACGACTCAACTCGAGGAGCATGACTCGGCTCGAGGAGGGTGACCCGACTAAGAGAGCTGAAAATTTGACACGAGGACTTTTCACGTCGATTCGTGGTGGGAGGCTTGCCGCTCTTCAGGACCTCCAGCCTGACCATCGGCCCTTCGAATGGCGTGCCTTTCCGACGTCTCGTTTTTTTCGAAATCGATCGTAAATAATTGGTAAGTACTAATAATCGGGTATGGACGAATTTTGGCACACGGTCAAAGAGGAAATTCGCGTAAATCTTGTGCCGGGATTCTCAAAAAATCGTCAACCTCATTATGTGCAAGAATTATTTTCTTAAAACCCAATTAATTATTTATTTACTTGGTCCAACAATAAGCGAATAAGTAATTGATTAATTATTTACTTGATCAAACAATAAATAATTAATACTACCATAAATAATTATTTA
Organism: Urtica dioica subsp. dioica; assembly: GCF_054948205.1. Taxonomy (NCBI): domain Eukaryota; kingdom Viridiplantae; phylum Streptophyta; class Magnoliopsida; order Rosales; family Urticaceae; genus Urtica; species Urtica dioica. Next base: position 666,329 of record NC_142764.1, on the reverse strand, counting down.
ATTATGAAAATACCTATATTTCAGAATTGATGATGTCAATCACAATTACAGCTAGTGAGATTATGATAATGAAACACATTATTATTAGAAGTTCTATATTTGCCTTATCGAAGCTAAATTGGAGATAATGGACCTAATAATAGAAGCTTAACAAATCTGATAAAAAGACGAAAATTTCCTTTCTCTTTTCCACATCGATTTGTCTAATCTTTGTCAGACTCCACCTAGGTAAGCTAACACTGAACACTCATTTATACTAGAATTATATTTACTCATCGTGACGAGTGTCCACTGATCTAGTCAGTACGTGATCAAGATCTTCCACGTTCAACCCCTATGGAGAAAGGTCAACTAATCCATTATACATTTCTTGATACATATATACCCTATGCACTGTTGCTTCCCCAACAAAATATTATTCCGAACGTATATACTTCGAAAGTGCCAAAAATCTATCGGTTGTGGAATCTACCCTTAGGTGAGTGAACATTGAACTTCTTTCAGGAAGGCTAGATTTCGTATCTGTCAACCACTTCCCAATCAAATCATGCTGCGGAACTCCTAAGACATAAGCTGTGATTAGCATGATAGAAGCCTTTTAGCGAATGAGTCAAAGAGTTCAGTAATATTATCCAGTGTCTATGATCACTTCAGGATTTAGATTAAGTCTCACCGTGACATTCATAGCGACCCCGATTAGTGTGTCGTAACGGTACTTAAACAACACATCTACAACGAAAGTTTGTCCGAGTCATACACTTATCACAAGTGTAGAATGCTCGCACGTCGTGTTCAACCTTCACTGGTGTTTCGCATATATGACTTTAGATACAGTTGTCTAGGCATGTATCATTCATTGACCATGTTTTAGCAACACCCCCCGAACTCAGGTGCCTAGCACGTGACTTAGTTTAATACGGAGGCTATGGATGATAGTTGCTATTGATTCTGATATTCAAACATCAACCAACTAATCATATGATGCTAATAAAGTAAACCATTATTCTATTTAGTAATCATTTATTTTTTTATCTCTCGTTGGCAAGAATTCCTAACATTATCAACTTCCTCTCCAATGGCCAAACGCCTCTCTCCATTGAACGCTCTCTTCGGTTGTACCTTCTCGGGTATTCTTTTATCACCATTGAGGCGTTGCACCATTATCTCGCGATCGATCCTCGACATGTCAACATGTGTCCATGTAAAGATATCCTTGTGCTTACGCAAGAAGGTCGTAAGTTCAAGCTGGATATTGGTCGGGAGTTGGGCGCCTATTTTGACCACATGGTCAGGCTTTGCGTCATACAATACGACCGGCATGAGATCGTCAAATGTTTTCACACTTCAACACATCATTTCTTCACGTTGGTTCAACTCTCCAAAGGTGCCATCTTCCTCGATGTCGCACGGGAACTCGTCTCCGAATTGGTATACCGTGTTCACCATCTTGTGTTCCTCTTCCTTGATGATTATCTTACTGTCCAAGGCTCACACATAGCATGTTCTCGCCAGAGCTTGGTCTCCCATCATGTGAGCCACGTCTTTCTCGGTCGAGAACTTCAACATGAGATGGTAGACTGTTGTCACAGCTTTCAGGCCAATGATGGTCAGTCAACCAATGATCCTGTTGTATGATGCGGGCTTGTCGACGATGATGAACGTAACAATGCGAGTGACCTCAATGTCCCTCCGCCTTCCAAAAGTCACATGCAAATCAATGGATCCCTCGTTCCAGACCCTCTCCCTAGAGAAACCATAGAGATGGGTTTTGACGGGCATGGGTCTTACTCCGTCGAGCTTCATACAATCCAAGGTTGTTTTGAAGATGATGTCCACTGCACTACACTTATCTATTAAGAACCGTCGAACGATGTTGTTTGCGACTGTCGTCGTTACAACTATCGCATCGTTGTGCAGGTGTAATACTCTTTTTGCCTCGAGCTCGGTGAAATAGATTAACTCAAATGGAACGGACGGGGGCTCCACGTAAGTAAGTTTGATTATTTGGGTGATCTTCCCGTGAGAGTCGCCATATTCTGGCCCTCCCACAATTGTTTTGACGATGTTCATGCTTGAGCTCGCCGGCTCGTCACTCACTCCGGGAGCTGCATCGCGGCTAACCCTTTTCCTTTCCCTTGTTGGAGCAGGTGCTCAGTTAGGGTTTGTCACTCCGGTGACGCGCATGACAAATTCTTTGAGCTTATCATCTTGAATTAGAGCTTCGATTTGCCGCTTGAGCTGATAGCATTCGGACGTCACGTGTCCGTGATCTCAGTGGTACTCATAGTATTTGCTTCTATCCGCATCGCGGGATCTTACTTTAGTCGGGCCGGTGATCCTAATTTATCCTTGTGTAGGGTCAGGATTCGGTCAGGTGTTGTGTCAAGCGGGGTGAACGATTTTCTTTAAAATTCATCGATGAAGGATTGTCTCGACCTTGACGGGGGACGGCCGTTAGGGGCCTGGCTAACCTTGTTTCATTTATTTCGTGACATGGGGTGGTCACCACTTCGCTCGTCTCGACGAAGATTACTACGATTGTTTCCCTTTCTCCCATCAAGGTAGTATCCTATCCCCATGTAGGTCCTGGCTCTCGCCATTAACTCGGCCATGTCTCTCAGGACCTTCCCCACAATTGATTTCAGGAAATCACGTGTCCTGGCTCATTCGGTGATTGCGGTGATGGCATCTTTATCATAGAAGCCTTCGAACTTGTGACTTAGACTTCTTTTGCGCCATGAGTATGGCAAACCTGGTGAGAAACGCATCTCTAAGTTCTTGAAAGGATGCAATGCTGCCTGGCCTAAGGCTTCTAAACCCTTCAAAACTTGAGCCCGTGAGGGTCAAGCTAAAGGCTTGGTAGAGCGTGGTGTCGGGCTGCCCTTGCATTATCATCCATATTTCATAATGTTGTATGTGGAAGTTCGGATCGGATCGCCCATCGTATGGGAGAATCGTTGGTAACTTGAAGTTTCCGCTAGAGGGTCGTCCAAGGATTTGGGCGGTGAAGGGTGACTAGGATGCCTCCACTCTACTGTAAGGCCCGTGGCCACCTGCCCCTGGTTCTATCATTTCTATAATTTTATTTTGGAGACTTTGGATCATTGTGATCCACTAGTACAAAATATAGCATCAGGTGCGACTTTTTCACACCAGCTGACACTTACAGGTGCGACTTTAGGTGCGACAAAGTCTCACTCGAAAGTCCGCACCTGAAAGTCATTACTATCAGGTGCGACAAATTTAGGTGAGACTTTTCGCAACAAAAGTCGCACCTAAATTTACTCCAAAACAATATATTTAGGCGGGATATAGAGTTTCAGATGCGACTAGTCGCATCTGAAACTTTAGCGCCAAATGTATCGGATGCGACTAATCGCATCTGATACTCCTTCCCGCCTAATATTTTGGCGGGATACAAGAGTATCAGATGCGACTAGTCGCATCTGATACATTTGGCGCTAAAGTTTCAGATGCGACTAGTCGCATCTGAAACTCTATATCCCGCCTAAATATATTGTTTTGGAGTAAATTTAGGTGCAACTTGTCGCACCCAATAGTCCTGCGCATCTGAAAACCAAATTTGTAGTAGTGCTCATCTGGGAAATAAATCATATCGTGTCCTATCCTAAATATAAAACAAGGGTGCGTGAAATTATCGTGTAAAGAAGTGATACCATGGATCATATAAGTGGTTAAAACGTATTTTACCTACTATGTTTTCAAAATTACTAACACTTAACATTCTAAACAATTACTAACATATCTATTTAATTATCTAACATGTACATACTAATTAACTAACTAGCATTTTATATCAACTAGCCTAATTAACTAAACTAACTAAACTAACAGCTTATATAACAAACAATAAAATAAAATAAAAGCTAGACTTACTTGGAACAAAGGCTCGGTGCAGCGGAAGAGCGGCTCGATGAAACGACGGAGGAGGGATCGAGGCAGCGACGACTCGGTGCAGCGGAAGACGATTGAGGACCGACAACACAGCGGGGAGAGAGACTCGTCGAGGACAGAGACTCGTCGAAACAGCAGGGACGAGGCTCGGGACAGCAGCTTGACGAGGAACAAAACAGCAGGGACGAGGCTTGGGACAGCAGCTTGACGAGGCTCAAAATAGCAGGGACGAGGCTCGGGACAGTAGCAGCGGGGAGAGAGAGTTCAGCCTACCAAATTAAATCGGCTCTCAGTTCAGTCAAAGGGAAAATAATAGAGAGATATGTATATATATAGAGAGAGAGAGAGGCAGTGAAGGATAGCTTACCGGGATTACAGCGATGCCGAGGCTGAGCACGTGTCGAGGTAGCGGGGCTGTCGAGGCAGAGGCGCCGAGGCTTTCGTGGCCAGCATGTTTGAGAGAATGAGACAGTGTGAGGGAGTGAGAGAGAGATAGAGAGAGAGAGAGATTGAGAGTTAGAGAAATACCACAATGGTTGGAGAAAATGTGCGGCGAAGAGTGAGCAGTCGGAGAGAGTGAGAGTGAGGCAAAGATCAGTGATGAGGAGAATGAGAGGTTGGAGAGATTGAGAGTGAGACAGAGAGAGAGCCGTCGGAGAGGGTGAGAGTGTGGTGGAGAGTGACAGTGCGGCGGAGAGTGAGAGTGATGTGGAGAGTGAGAGATCGGAGAGAGTGAGGTCGGCAAGAGTGTGAGGCAGAGATTTTGAGGTGGCTATTGTGGCTGTGGTGGTTGTGGAGGTTCGTGGAGGTGGTTATGGTGGTTTGTGATGGTGGAGAGGTCGAAGCAGAGTCAAAATGAGCGGGAGAATTTTTTTTTCGGGAAAATCGACGGATGTTGTGAAGAAGACGAAGTACAGAAGATTTGGAATAATAGAAAAACCTAGAAAATAGGTGCAAGAAAGTAGCACCGAAAGACTCTTTTCGATGCGACTAGTCGTACCCAATGATTAAAATTTAAATAAGAATGCCATGTCATATAACTGAACGAAAAATTGAGAGGGAGATTTGAACTTCAAAAAAAAATTTAACAATAGGCTGCGACTTTGTCGCACCGAAAAGTTTGTTAAACTATTGGGTGCGACAAGTCGCACCTGATAGTCAAAATCAAACTCAATTTTAGCAAAAAAATTTTGTTTCCCGGCCGACAATCAGGTGCGACTAGTCGCATCTGAAAGTCATTTAGATGCGACTTGTCGCACCCGATAGTTATGCGCATTAGAAAACCAAATTCGTAGTAGTGATATCATATCCAAGTCGTGGGTGGGACCGACGGCCGGGGCCAAGAGTGTAGCAACACGCCTCTCGTTGGATGCTTGATCAACAACGTTGTGCGGTTGGTGTCCCAAGGTGGCTCCCCTTGTGGTTCCACGTCAGGTGTTGAGTCTTTCCCTCAAGTCTTCCCCGTGGTGTTTCCTTCGGGAAGTGAGACGATCCCTCAAGTCTTCATTTGTTGTTCCCACGACTCTCGGCGTGGGCATGCCGTTCAAGCGACGTCCTCGATGGACATCGCGACTATCGGTGCCATCCTCTCCTCGACGGGGTCGGACATGGATTATGAATCTAGAGCGTCCCTCTCTGGACCTCGAGACTGTGCACCCTTGAAAATCACCCGAGTTTTGGTGCCTTGACATGGACGCTCGAGGGTGTCCTCTTGAGAGAGATGGGGGGAGGGGGGGGGGGGGGGGCAACTCCTCGTTGTCGCGCACGGTTGGCGATCAAGTATAAGATTGGCTCGTCTCGGTCTCCACGACTCTATCATCCCCGACGTAGGCGCGATCATGAGAGTCTTCTTTACTTTGGGCCGTGCTACCAATTCGGCTATGCGTTGATTCGTCTCCACCACGAGGCTATCGTCGTCGACGTGAGGAGCAGGAGAATCGTGAGTCCGTTCATCGCCTTGTGACTGTTGTCCCAATTCCCTATGAGAGAACCGGCGGAATTCATATCTCGAGCTAGCCGCTCGGATGTTGTGGTCGCTTGGACGTCCGGCTGTGGAGGCGGTGGGTGCTTTGCTCATCTCTCGAGAACAATTTTGTTGAAAAGTTGAAGAAAGGTGTGGTAGAGGGAATGAGTTGTCAAGGTTGGGATGTCCCCCTCCTTCTAGCACCAAAATATTGTCGCTCATTTTTGGACAACTATTTAGAAGCCTCAAGCTCTCAGACCAATGGTCGGACCGAGTGGTCTCGCTTTGGCTTGAGCCTGTCAGGCTCGATGTCTTGAGTCTTCCCTTAGCTGTAGATGGTTCCCGCACTCGCCGCTATACCTAAAACAGATGGGTATACGGTGAACTACAAAGAGGAATAGAGGGGTGCCTCTATTTACCTCTCCAACGCTCAACATTAGTGAGATTGAGGTGGAGTGTAGAGGTTTTAGAGGGTTTAATCGTCGCGGTCAAGTGAAACGTGTGACCCTGGAGTTCGACAGTGTTTCGAGACTCAAGACGCAAGAGTTTGCGATTACCTTTTGGTGATCGGGAGGAGTATATTAGGGATGGCTGATCGACCGTGTGTATGGCTGGTCGGCCCTTGCAACTTCAAAGGCAATGGCCGGCTTGCCATACATATGGCCGGTCGGCCCTTGAGCTTCAAAGGCGATGGCCGGTCGGCCATACGTATGGCCGATAGGCCCTTGAGCTTCAATGGACGATGGCTGGCCGGCCATACGTGTGGCAGGTCGGCCATTCGTGAGGCCCATGAGACTTCAGAAGAATGGCCGATCGGCCATGAGTATGACCGGCTAACATGGACTACATGGGAATGGCCGATCGGCCATAATTATGGCCGGACGGCCATGGGCTGCATGGGAGGCCACCCGGCCTCGCACCAGAGCTGTCTTGGGGCCCTCGAGCGAGTTCGCTCGTGCGTGGTTCGTCGAATCGCGCCGTGCTCAGCCGAAGGTCGCCCGACTTAGCGAGTGTTGCTGGTTATGACCATTTTGTCCCTGTTGGTCCGCGACGGGCCGACAACATCTCTCTCATATTAAGCTTCAGGCTTCGTCTTTCTCTTATAATGAATTAACCGAATTAATAAAAGTATCTTCATTTTCGCTAACATGCTTTCTAATTCCATTTAATAAATCTAATGTGATATGGCTTTAATTTATTGGTAAGTTAAAATGAGTAGTCGATTTCCCTAAATTAATTATTATTTTTCTCATGAAGAAATTGGAAACAAATTATTAGTTTTTTTTTTCGTTATAAGAAACTAAAAATGGATTGGCAAGTATTCTATCGATTAAGGCAAGGAGCCGTATATGCCTTTTTGTCTTTCGCTATTGCCACAAAAGTTATCGTTTTTACTTTATATAATAGTTTCCATGCAATTTCCTTAAAGTAGTAGAGCGAGTCAATCAATTATTGCAATACAAAGATCAAAGAGACAATTGTCCATGCAAGACCTTGGTTGTTTGAGACTCGGGAAAGGTAGTTCGAAACCTAGACCGATCGAGATGTAATATTGTTCAATTAACTAATGACTCTTTCAAACAAATGTTCGTTGTTAAAGGTGAATTAGAGGATAGCTCGACCTTTCCCTTTCTGAACAAAAAAGCAAATCAAGACTTGATATGAAGCTTAACATTAATGTAAGTTACGTATTATTTTTGAAGAAACTGAATGCACAGCTAATGTTGGTTAGTAATATTTTAATGCGTATGTAATAGAATTCCGAATTGGAATAAAGCAGCACTGATTAGTCTATGGTCTCTCCATTATTGTTTTGGTATTTTACCCTCCCACGTTGTTAGCCCTTTTCTTTCCTTTCAGCTAGTTGAACTACTTTAACTTTAACCGTCCATATGTATATGTTTTTTTTTTCTTAACACCTATTTTATTAGTACTTTATTGGTTCGCAAAATCCATGTGATTTCTTCATCCACTTGCTTCCCATTATATATATATAATATTATATATATATATATATATATATATATATATATATATATATATATATTTGCTAAGTGACAGAGTAAGCAAAAGACATTTCATTACAATCCATTCATAAATTAAACAAAGTCTTAAATGAAAATACAATATAATTACTAGAGTATCAGTTGCCAACAACATAACCTCATACTAATAAAATCATTTAATGTCTTAAAAATGCCAGATTACTAGTCTTGAGGCACGGCATTTTTTTTTCGCTATGTAAAGATTTTACTTCGATGTTATAAATATGAAAAAAAAGTGTACACGTTATTTGTAAAAATATTTAAAATTAGAACATGATGAAAAAAAAAAACAGTTATATAAAAGTTATATTTGAAAAATTACGTTTGAAGAGAGAAGAATGTGGGAGAAAGGGAGAGACAAAAGGGGACTAGGTTTTCATATGTGCAAAAGTGTATGAAGTATTATAAAATAAGTAAATAAATAGTGTAAGTAAAAGAGACTAAGACTAAAATACCCTTATTATTCTAAGAGATAAGGGAGTCACCCAAGAATAGACAAAATCTAGTGGCAGACTTACGATCAGATGGATCTCCACCGCAATCGGCGTCCGAGTAAGCACATACCTCAAGAGAAGAAGTAGACGAAAAGAGCAAACTCTGAAATTGAGTTCCCTGAAGATATCGAAGAAGTGCACCTGAAAAAGAGGGCCGAGTCATGTGGACTATGATGAAGTCAAAGAGATGATATCACAATGGAGAATTTTTAAAACCAAGCCCAGGGAGCTTCTTTAAGCCCATAAAGGGCTTTCTTCAATCGACAAACTTCACCAGAACTGTGAGGAACACCAGGAGGAGGAACCATGTAAACTTCCTCATTAAGATCCCCGTTCAGAAAAGCATTCTTAACATCCATATGAGAGATGTCTCATTGATGAACAGATGTCACTGCAATGAGGGTACATATAGTGACATTCTTGGAAACAGGAGCAAATGTTTCCTCATAGTCCATGCCATACTGCTGAGCAAACCCTTTAGCAACCAAGCGAGCTTTGTATCACTCAATACTCCCATCACACTTAGTTTTGATATTGTAGACCCAATGAGAACCAATAACATGTTTTCCCTCGGGAAGAGGAACAATATCCCAAGTACATGTCTTGTACAACGGAAAGAGTTCTTCAACCATTGTCTGCTGCCAAAGAGGGTCAAGAACAATATCTATATAGGAAGAGGGCTCAAAGAGTTGGTGTATGGAAGTCAAGAAGGAAGCAAAAGAGGTGGAATATTTGGAGTAAACAAAATTAGGTAACTGAGTGGACTTATGGGTTCGTTAAGGGAAACGAGGTGGAGGGGGAGGTGCTGAATCCACACTCGTTGAAGCTTCATCTTGGGAGGCAATAGGAGCAGAGGGAGTATCGATAAGCTGAGTGTGATAATCTTCAAGGTTAGAAGAATCGACCGTACAAGACTCAAAGGGATCAATGCGTAATCGGACTTATGCAAATTTGGAGTATCTGAGGAAATAGAGTAAAATGAAATATGTTCAAGAAACACAACATGACGAGAGACATAAAGCTTTTGACTAACTGGATCATAACAACGATATATCTTTTGACCTTCACCATAACCAAGAAATACACAAAGAGCAGATCGAGAGGTAACTTTGTTCGACATGAGGTCGGAGAACAAAACAAGCGCAACCAAAAACTCTCAAGAAAGTATAATCAGGAGCATGACCATGAAGTTTTTTTTGAAAGGAGACAAACCTAAAGTGATGGATGACGGAATTCTGTTTATGGAGTGAGCGGAAGTAAGAACAGCTTCCCCTCAAAATTCACTAGGAACATGCACAGACAAGAGGAGATAGCGGACTATTTCAACGTTGTGTATATATTTCCTTTCAACCACACCACCCAACCACACCGAAAACACTTAATGACAACATTATATTGAGTTTTAACAAAAGCACGAAACATATGATAAATGCCAAGAAAATCAAAACGATGTTTCATAAGAATAACCTGTTGGAATTGATCTAGGGTTTAAGAAAAAGTTTAACGCTTCGGGTAAGCGGCGGAATTTTAAAAATTTTCTTTTAACAAGTAAAACGATTTTACTAACCTAGACAATGAGCAAGTACACGTAAATAAAAAAAACTATTATGAGCATTATAAATTTACTAACCTTTTTAGAAGTTTGAACGTTGACGAGCCTTCGGAAGGTTGAAAACGTTCGTCTCCCTCGCAGCACGTCTCTCTTCTTTCCTCGCCAACTCGAGCAAACACAAAAGTTTCTATCACTATAATCACTCGAGAAAAATAGGAATTAGTGTGTAGGCACTTTTAAACACTACGACTCAAGAACAAGTCTCAAAGTCGAAGAGCTAAACTCGCTAGGTCAAATGAGGACCTAGGTGCCAAAACAAAAATGGAAAATAACTAGAGAGAGAGAGAGAGGAGTCGGCCTATATTCTAGAGAGAGAGATTCTCAATCTCTAAAACTTTGGGATGAATGAAATGTGAAGAATGAAGCTCCTATTTATAGGAGAGGCTTTACCTTCAATAAGGTAGTTTCCTCTTCTATAAAATATCACATATTCATGAGCGAATAATGTCTTATTCCTTCATGAGTCACACGGCCAAGGGAGCCTTCTAGAAGGCTTGGATTTGTTTCCTCTTTTGTTCCATTGACTCTACTTGGCCGAATTCCCTTATGCCATGCATAGGAAATTTGTTTCCTTTTTTTCTTTTGGCAAGTATCTTGATACATTTATGCACAAAATATTCTCTCTTTCTTTTGGGTGATGGGCGCCCAAGGCTTCTCTAGAAGGAGCTTCTAGAAGCTTCTTCATTTGTTGATGACAACATGACAAAGGTCCATTAAGAATTTTCAATAAAATTCTTATGAAATGAAATTAATCCACAAGGCCCAATTAAACTAACTTGGCCGAGTGGTCTTAAGGAATCAAATAACCTTGTCAAAAAATTTATTGACATTCATTTCATCCTGTTCAAAAGGACAAAAATACCCTTTTGACAATTTTCATAAAATTTGTCTCGTTCTTGTTTTGACTTAGCTTCTAGTTTAACTATTTCTACTCAATGTGATTTGTGACAGTTACCTCATGGATCCAAATGAACAAAGCTTGAGCTAAACACTTGGACTCAAAAGTTCACAAACCTTTTCCAAGTTTAGCTTAATGTCAACTGACTCCACTAAAGAGTTGACACTGAGAATCTCTCGGTTCAAATGAATTTATCTTCTACTCAATAATTCAACTAAATCGTGATGAGTGGATCCACTGAATATTATCTATGTTTACCCTTCATGAATATCATCAGCTAGTCGGGATTTACAAAATTACTATTTTACCCTTCTAGCTGTTATTTCCTCAACTCCTTTGTCTCTTGTGAATAAGTTAGAAACAATGTATTGGCGAGGAGATAACAAGTCACATTGTTTCATCCTAAATAGTCAAGACTCAATTTGGACACTGGCCAATTCATTTATTCATATTCCAAGGAACAAAGCATGAGGTTATACATTGCATTTCAGCAATCTTGTACATGAATTCCATATCTATGAGAACTTCACAAAGTTACTCATGACATTCTCACAACTTAGTACTTCACCAATAGGCCCTGTTCAGGATAACATAGTGAGTCCAAACTCTGACTTTCTCAAATGAGAATACGTAATTTATGAAATGGCATGTCTCAATTTAGGATTAAGGTAAGCACGATGCAATACGTAGTGACTTCGAGACATAAGAGGTTAAATGCTTTGTTCTTATTTTGTCTCTAGAAGTGCACTGGTCAATTCAGTACCTTCGGAAGATACCTAGAAGAACTATAGAGTCTCCAACTCTCAATGTGTTGGAATCGATCTAGGGTTTAAGAAAAAGTTTAACGCTTCGTTAAGCGGCGGAATTTTAAAAATTTTCTTTTTAAGTAAAACTAGTTTTTACTAACCTAGACAAGAGCATGTACATGTAAATAAAAACTAATATGAGCTATTAAAGTTACTAACCTTTCTTGAAGCTTGAACCTTGTAGAAGCTTTTGGAAAGTTGCAACGCTCGTCTCCCCTCGCAGCACGTCTCTCTTTCTTTCCTCGGCACCTCGAGCAACCACGAAAGTTTCTATCACTAAATCACTCGAAAAGAAGGAATCAGTGAGTGGGCACTTTTAAACACTACGACTTAAGAACGAGTCTCGAAGTCGCAGAGCTAAACACTAGGTCGAGTGAGGACCTAGGTGCCAAGACAAGAAATAATCGAAAATAAACTAGAGAGAGAGAGAGAGGATGGGGCGGCCAAGTCTAGAGAGAGAAGCTCTCAATCTCTAAAACTTTGCATGAATGAAAAGTGTGGAATGAGGCTCCTATTTATAGGAGAGGTCTCACCTTCAATAAGGTAGTTTCCTCTTCTATAGAATATCACATATTCATGAGCCAATTTCCCTTTTCCTTCAAAGAGGTGCACGTCCAAGACAAAACAAGTAAGTCCTTGGATTTGTTTCCTCTTTTGTTTGCTTCTCTCTTGACCACATTTGGGCGCCCACCATGTTTCCTCTTAGGGGAAATTTGTTTCCTCTTTTTCTTTTGGCAAGTATCTTGATATATTTATGCACAAAATATTCTCTCTTCCTATGGGTATTATGGGCGCCTATCACCTTCTAGAAGGGGCTTCTAGAAGCTTTTCCATTTTGTTCATGACAACATGAAAAAGGCCCATTAAGAATTTTCAATAAAATTCTTATGAAATGAAATTAATCCACAAGGCCCAATTAATCATATTATGGCCGAGTGACATTAAGTCATCAAATGAACTTGTCAAAATTTATTGACATCCATTTCATCCTTATGTCTCAAAAGACAAAAATACCCTTTTAACTATTTTCGTTCTTGTTTTGACTTAGCTTCCAGTTTAACTATTCCTATCGATGTGATTCGTGACAGTGACCTCATGGACCCAAATGAACAAAGCTTTAGCTAAACACTTGGACTCAAAAGTTCACAAACCTTTTCCAAGTTTAGCTTAATGCCAACTGACTCCACTAAAGAGCTGACACTGAAAATCTCTCAGTTCAAATGAATTTATTTTCTACTCAAGAATTCGACCTAATTATGATGAGCGGATCCACTGAATATTATCTATGTTTACCCTTCATGAATGTCATCAGCTAGTCGGGATTTACTAAATTACCATTTTACCCTTCTAGCTGTTATTTCCTCAACTCCTTTGTCGCTTGTGAATAAGTTAGAAACAATGTATTGACGAGGAGCTAACAAGTCACATTGTTTCATCCAAAAGAGTCAGGACTCAATTTGGACACTGGCCAGTTCATTTATTCACACTCCAAGGAACAAAGCATGAGGTGACATACATTGCATTTCAGCAATCTTGTACATGAATTCCATATCTATGAGAACTTCACAAAGTTACTCATGACAGACTCACAACTTAGTACCTCACCAATAGGCCTTGTTCGGAATCACATAGTGAGTCCGAAATTTGACTTTCTCAAATGAGAATACTAAGGTGTGAAATGACATGTCTCATTTCAGGATTAAGGTAAGCATGATGCAATTCATACATAGTGACTTCGAGACATAAGAGGTTAAATGGTTTGTTCTTATATTGTCTCTAGAAGTGCACTGGTCAATTCAGTACCTTCGGAAGATACCTAGAAGAACTATAGAGTTCCTAACTCTCAATGCCTCATAACCAGACATCATAGATTCTTCTAACAATCATACTGAGGTCAATAGTCCTTTGACCCTAAGATTGCGAATATATCGTTTTAAGCAAACTACGAAGAGTTTGTTCATGCAAATCTACATTTGTCTCTTCGTAAGTTGTTAAGTTTGTTTATGGACTAAAAGACTATGGTTTTATCATAAAGCTTCAGACAAGGAAGATTGAATGAACGTTTCAACTTTTTATTAATGAATAAGCAATTACAAGCAAGAGTCTTCGTAAGACTATATGACATCAAATGTACATAAATAGACACTACTACTCTTCTTGTGGGCACCATTGACAACAAACTCCCACTTGACTCAAAGAAGATGTGAGTAGTCCTACATGCCTAATCCCTCTCGAAGTTGGTCGAAGACCATGTTCGCTAGGGCCTTGGTGAATGGATCTGCCAGAGATCTACTTCACCTCCACGTCTCCGCGTTGCGCGATCTCTCGAATCAAATGGTATTTCCTCTCAATATGCTTAGAGCGCTTATGGCTTCTAGGTTCCTTTGAGTTAGCGACAGCCCCACTATTATCACAATAAAGGGTCATGGGCTCGTCGACGTTTGGAACAACTTCCAAATACTTAAGGAATTTTCTAAGCCATACAGCCTCTTTGGATGCTTCACAAGCAGCCACATATTCTGCTTCCATTGTGGAGTCAGTAATGCAAGATTGCTTAATACTCCTCCACACAACAGCTCCACCATTAAGGATGAACACAGATCCTGAAGTGGATTTCCTGGAATCCTTATCCGCTTGAAAATCGGAGTCGGTATATCCCGTCATAGTCAGGTCAGTACCTGAGTATGTAAGCATCAAGTTCCTAGTTCTTCGAAGATACTTAAGAACATGCTTAACAGCAATCCAGTGCTCGGGTCCAGGGTTTGATTGGAAACGGCTAACTACGCCAACGGCGAAACAGATGTCAGGTCTAGTGCAAAGCATAGCATACATAAGGCTTCCTACGGCAGAGGCGTAAGGAATTTTCCTCATGTCTTCAATCTCTTGTGCAGTCTTGGGAGACTGGTCCTTAGAGAGTGAAACTCCATGCCTAAAGGGTGTTTGACCCCTCTTGCAGTCTTGCATCGAGAAGCGATCCATCACCTTATCAATATAAGATGCTTGAGAGAGCGACAGGGTCCGGTTTTTCCTATCTCGAAAGACTTGGATCCCCAGAATGTACGCGGCTTCTCCTAGATCCTTCATATCGAATTGCTTTGCTAGCCAGACCTTAACCTCAGATAACTTACCCACGTCATTACCAATGAGTAGTATATCATCGACATATAGTACCAGAAACACAACTTTGCCTTCGTGTATTAACTTGTAAACACAAGGCTCATCTATTGACTGTTCAAAGCCGAAGCTCTTTACAGTTTCATCGAATCTAATATTCCATGACCTAGATGCTTGCTTTAGTCCATAAATGGATTTAAGCAACTCACAAACCTTGTTCTCTTGACCTTTATCCACGAAACCGTCTGGTTGAGCCATGTAAATGCGCTCGTCAAGATTGCCATTCAGAAAAGCTGTCTTGACAACCATTTGCCAGATCTCATAGTCGAGAGCTGCAGCTATGGATAGGAGTATGCGGATGGATTTAAGCATCGCGACTGGCGAGAAGGTTTCTTCATAGTCAATCCCTTCTTGTTGGGTATAACCCTTTGCCACAAGTCGTGCTTTGAACGTCTCAACGTTCCCATCAGGACCCCTTTTCTTCTTGTATATCCACTTACACCCTACGGGTTTAATCCCTTCAGGAAGGTCTACAAGTTTCCAGACTTTGTTGACATACATCGAGTGCATCTCAACTTTCATGGCGTCAAGCCAAAGGTTTGATTCAGAACAAGCCATTGCTTGGCTATAGGAAACAGGATCATCCATGTCGGAGACGGCTACAAGAGAGTCTCCATAAGACATGTACCTGTCAGGCTTATGAGTAGCCCTCCCACTACGTCGAAGTACTACTTGACGAGATTCTGATGAGTTAGGTTGTGTTTCAGTTGGGGTAAGAACAGATCTTACAGACGAGGTAGAAGCTTCCTCACCCAACTTTTCTTCAAGCACAATTTTGCTTCTAGGTTTCGCATCCTTCATAAAGTCCTCCTCAAGGAAACGAGCATTCGTGCTAACGAAAGTCTTATCGTCCTCGGGACTATAGAAAGTAAAACCTTTGGTTTCCTTCGGATATCCTACAAACAGGCACAATTCTGACCTACTAGCCAACTTGCTAGTCTTTTACCTCAGCACGTGTGCAGGGCAACCCCAAATTCAGATGCGGCCAAGATTCACTTTACGGCCAGTCCATCGTTCATAAGGAGTACCAGGAACCGTCTTGGACGGAACTTGGTTCAGAATGTAGGCGGCTGTTTCGAGGGCATATCCCCAAAAGGAAAGCGGGAGTGATGAGTAACTCATCATTGATCTAACCATCTCCATAAGAGTTCGGTTTCTTCTCTCTGACACTCCGTTTTGTTGAGGTGTGCCAGGTGCGGTAAGCTGAGAAGCGATACCTTCTTCTTTAAGAAAGTCATCGAACTCTCCAGACATATACTCACCACCTCGATCAGATCGAAGGGTTTTGATCACTTTGCCAGTTTGCTTTTCCACTAAAGCCCTAAAGACCTTAAATACGTTAAAGGTCTCAGATTTGTGTTTAAGCAAATAGACAAACCCATATCTTGAGTAATCATCAGTGAAGGTAACGAAGTATTCGTATCCTCCACGTGCCTGTTGGTTGAGTGGACCACATACATCAGAATGTATTAGTTCCAGCAACTCAGTGGCTCTTCGACCCTTATCGGAGAAAGGTCGCTTAGTCATTTTTCCTTCTATGCAGGATTCACAAGTAGGTAGTGAACCTATTGCAGAGGCTTGGAGTGGACCATCCCTCACAAGTCTCTTAATCCTATCTAGACTGATATGACCAAGTCTTAAGTGCCAGAGGTATGTTGATTTTGTTAGATCGGAGGATTCAGAAAGTTTGATCCTCTTTGGCTCCCTAATTAGATCATTATCTATTTCGGTGTCTAAAAGAGAAGGTTGAGTGGGATAGATGTAGAAAAGAGCATTCTTCATACATGCATCAGTGACAAAAGAATTATCAGGAAACGAAATACGAATTCCATTCTTAATGAACTTTAAACAATAATCTTGCTCACGAAGACGAGCAACGGATATTAAGTTCTTCCCTAAGGTAGGAACAAAATAAACATTATTCAAGTTTAGAGTGCGGTCTTCAAAAGACAGCGTCACGGATCCCACAGCCTTCGCGGACACCAGGCTTCCATCACCCCATTTGAAACAGAACTCGCCTTCTTCTTTTGGTTTTCTTGAAACCATTCAAGGAACAACAAATATGGTTAGTAGCAGCGGAGTCAAGAATCCACGTTGATACATTATCAGCTACTAAGCATGCTTCGGTAACTAGTACAATACTATGTTCCTTTGCTTTGAGATAGGCATGGAGAGTTCCTTTTGTCGGCCTTGTAAGGTCTCTTCACAGTTTCAGAGGCGGAGGCTTTTTGCTCAGTAGCATGTGCCTCTCCTTGATTCCTCTTTCTCTTAGTGAAACCTACAGCAGTGTGAAGTTCCTTCATAAGCTTGGTAACAGTGTACTCTAGCTTGTTTATGGAGTAGTTCATCTTGGAGGTATCAAGAGATGCGGGGAGAGTTTCTAAGATCATATCTATGACATTCTTCCCATCAGTCTCAGATCCTAGGATTTCCATTTTATTCAGATGACTAATGATCAATATCATAAAGTCTCCAACAGGAGTCCTAGCCTTCATGCGACAGTTCATAAACTGTCGGACTGCTTGTTGCCTTGTTTGACGCCTTTGCCCTTCAAACATCTCAAGGAGATTGTAGAGCATGTCAGCGGCAGTCTCGAAGTCACGATGTTGCTCTTTCAGCATATTGTTCATAGATGCCAAGATATAGCACCTCACAATCTCATCGGATCGAAGCCAGGCCGCTAAGGCGTCATTGTCCTCTTGAGTTGAATCATCATTCGTTAGAGGAGGACACGGGGTGGTGAGTACCCATTTGTGCTTGTTAACGGTAGGTATTATGTCGAGGTTACGTTTCAAATCTACGTAGTTTTCGTTTTCGAGTTTGATCGAGGAAAGAAAGATTGAGAGATGTTTGCGGGACATAAAGCCTATTGAAGTTGAAACAAGTTTATGATTAGTCTTTGGTTTAGGATTTAAGTTTCATTAAGACTTTTGTAAAATCCAAAGGTGTTATGAACGAAATGACACTTTACTCCTTCGAGGGAAGGCCGCAACGAGTCTCCTTTCATAAGTAAATGACTCATCATTAATGCATAGCCAAGATGTCAATACATCAATTTTGACTAGCCACCTTGTAAATTGGTTTGATCACTCACATCCTTTCGCAGGGCCTCGAGGGAGGATTACTAGGGATTGAGTCTAAGTGTGTAACCAACCACTTAGTCCAAAAGATTGACTTTGAAAAACAATCCGCCGAGGGGAGGTCTTGTCATCATCGTCTCACTCTCGAACGTAGCTCATTGAGCAATGATCAGAGCAAAGCGCCCTTGAGTACTCTCATTTAAGAGAGGGCCACGAGGGTGACTCTTAGTCCGGCGACACTTGCACTTTTCATTAGTGTTGGGGATCGTGGGTTACAAACAACAAGTATAACCCTCCCACTTAGTTTTTGGAGTTGGTTCATCGACTCTTATAAGTTCGGAAACAAATTTCCTAGTTAGAGAGCGACAGAGCGGACAACTAGAAGAGAATCCTAGATCGACATGTTCAGAGCAGTATTAGTGCATAAAGGCACAAGGGACATACTCGATCTTTTCCTATTTTCTATTTCGGGAAAGTGCGTGAGGGAAGTGTGAACTTCAACTCACTCGAACACTTGAAAGTTTGAGATTACACATCTTTTTATTTTTCGGCTTGTCTACAAGGAGACCTCCCACTCAAATTTTCAAGAGCATATAGATTTTGAACATATGTGATATAGATATAGTTTTGAAAACATTTTGAAAATTTATTTGATTTGGATGACAAAATATTTTCAAGTTTGAAAGTGAAAACGGTTTTTCAAAATTCAAACTAGTTTTGTAAAAATTCAATTTCAATTAAACTTTCAAAAATCAAAACATTTTAATCTTACACATCATGTTTATAATCATATGAAAAACATTTTTGCTCAAGAAAGTTTTCTCATTAGAGTTCTATAACTCATGGTAGTGGGGTTTGAAAATCCGGATTTCTAAAAACTGGAGTTTCAGACAGCCGCGCACCTCGGAGTAAAATCGCCATAACTGGCGGCTCCGATGTCCTTTTGAGCCGAAACCGGTGGCATTGGACAGAGGTCAGACAGAGCTTTAATTTGATTCAAGAATCATTAAATTTCGATTTCTGAGCAGAGAGTTATGCCGCTTTTAATGCGGGTTTACATTCCAGCTCGAAGAAAAAGAAATAAATTAAAGCTTCGTCCTTTTAGGTGCGAAAAAGAATCGAGTGTAACGGAACGTTTTAAGATGTTGTTTAAAGCTTTTATTTGTGTTTTATTAGCAGGGTAATAACATAAAAAATAAAAGAAATAACAACATGCATAAAACGATTCAAGTAAATAAACGAAACTAGCAAGAAAACAAAACTAGTCACAAAATTTACTCGAAAATTCTCAAACCTTTAAAACACGTTTTTCAATATAAAAAATTAAAAACTTTTAGAACTGATTCTAATGTGTTTTAACATCATCCCAAACTCATAGAAAATCAACATGGTTTTTAATTTAAAGGCATGAGCAATAAATTAAAAAAAAACTAAGATAACAATTCTAACTTGTCACAAAATTAGTAAACTTTCGAAAACGATTTTCAAGCTCATAATTTAAAAACATGCACATGCATTCCTATGACCATAGCTCTGATACCATTTGTTGGAATCGATCTAGGGTTTAAGAAAAAGTTTAACGCTTCGTTAAGCGGCGGAATTTTAAAAATTTTCTTTTTAAGTAAAACTAGTTTTTACTAACCTAGACAAGAGCATGTACATGTAAATAAAAACTAATATGAGCTATTAAAGTTACTAACCTTTCTTGAAGCTTGAACCTTGTAGAAGCTTTTGGAAAGTTGCAACGCTCGTCTCCCCTCGCAGCACGTCTCTCTTTCTTTCCTCGGCACCTCGAGCAACCACGAAAGTTTCTATCACTAAATCACTCGAAAAGAAGGAATCAGTGAGTGGGCACTTTTAAACACTACGACTTAAGAACGAGTCTCGAAGTCGCAGAGCTAAACACTAGGTCGAGTGAGGACCTAGGTGCCAAGACAAGAAATAATCGAAAATAAACTAGAGAGAGAGAGAGAGGATGGGGCGGCCAAGTCTAGAGAGAGAAGCTCTCAATCTCTAAAACTTTGCATGAATGAAAAGTGTGGAATGAGGCTCCTATTTATAGGAGAGGTCTCACCTTCAATAAGGTAGTTTCCTCTTCTATAGAATATCACATATTCATGAGCCAATTTCCCTTTTCCTTCAAAGAGGTGCACGTCCAAGACAAAACAAGTAAGTCCTTGGATTTGTTTCCTCTTTTGTTTGCTTCTCTCTTGACCACATTTGGGCGCCCACCATGTTTCCTCTTAGGGGAAATTTGTTTCCTCTTTTTCTTTTGGCAAGTATCTTGATATATTTATGCACAAAATATTCTCTCTTCCTATGGGTATTATGGGCGCCTATCACCTTCTAGAAGGGGCTTCTAGAAGCTTTTCCATTTTGTTCATGACAACATGAAAAAGGCCCATTAAGAATTTTCAATAAAATTCTTATGAAATGAAATTAATCCACAAGGCCCAATTAATCATATTATGGCCGAGTGACATTAAGTCATCAAATGAACTTGTCAAAATTTATTGACATCCATTTCATCCTTATGTCTCAAAAGACAAAAATACCCTTTTAACTATTTTCGTTCTTGTTTTGACTTAGCTTCCAGTTTAACTATTCCTATCGATGTGATTCGTGACAGTGACCTCATGGACCCAAATGAACAAAGCTTTAGCTAAACACTTGGACTCAAAAGTTCACAAACCTTTTCCAAGTTTAGCTTAATGCCAACTGACTCCACTAAAGAGCTGACACTGAAAATCTCTCAGTTCAAATGAATTTATTTTCTACTCAAGAATTCGACCTAATTATGATGAGCGGATCCACTGAATATTATCTATGTTTACCCTTCATGAATGTCATCAGCTAGTCGGGATTTACTAAATTACCATTTTACCCTTCTAGCTGTTATTTCCTCAACTCCTTTGTCGCTTGTGAATAAGTTAGAAACAATGTATTGACGAGGAGCTAACAAGTCACATTGTTTCATCCAAAAGAGTCAGGACTCAATTTGGACACTGGCCAGTTCATTTATTCACACTCCAAGGAACAAAGCATGAGGTGACATACATTGCATTTCAGCAATCTTGTACATGAATTCCATATCTATGAGAACTTCACAAAGTTACTCATGACAGACTCACAACTTAGTACCTCACCAATAGGCCTTGTTCGGAATCACATAGTGAGTCCGAAATTTGACTTTCTCAAATGAGAATACTAAGGTGTGAAATGACATGTCTCATTTCAGGATTAAGGTAAGCATGATGCAATTCATACATAGTGACTTCGAGACATAAGAGGTTAAATGGTTTGTTCTTATATTGTCTCTAGAAGTGCACTGGTCAATTCAGTACCTTCGGAAGATACCTAGAAGAACTATAGAGTTCCTAACTCTCAATGCCTCATAACCAGACATCATAGATTCTTCTAACAATCATACTGAGGTCAATAGTCCTTTGACCCTAAGATTGCGAATATATCGTTTTAAGCAAACTACGAAGAGTTTGTTCATGCAAATCTACATTTGTCTCTTCGTAAGTTGTTAAGTTTGTTTATGGACTAAAAGACTATGGTTTTATCATAAAGCTTCAGACAAGGAAGATTGAATGAACGTTTCAACTTTTTATTAATGAATAAGCAATTACAAGCAAGAGTCTTCGTAAGACTATATGACATCAAATGTACATAAATAGACACTACTACTCTTCTTGTGGGCACCATTGACAACAAACTCCCACTTGACTCAAAGAAGATGTGAGTAGTCCTACATGCCTAATCCCTCTCGAAGTTGGTCGAAGACCATGTTCGCTAGGGCCTTGGTGAATGGATCTGCCAGAGATCTACTTCACCTCCACGTCTCCGCGTTGCGCGATCTCTCGAATCAAATGGTATTTCCTCTCAATATGCTTAGAGCGCTTATGGCTTCTAGGTTCCTTTGAGTTAGCGACAGCCCCACTATTATCACAATAAAGGGTCATGGGCTCGTCGACGTTTGGAACAACTTCCAAATACTTAAGGAATTTTCTAAGCCATACAGCCTCTTTGGATGCTTCACAAGCAGCCACATATTCTGCTTCCATTGTGGAGTCAGTAATGCAAGATTGCTTAATACTCCTCCACACAACAGCTCCACCATTAAGGATGAACACAGATCCTGAAGTGGATTTCCTGGAATCCTTATCCGCTTGAAAATCGGAGTCGGTATATGCCGTCATAGTCAGGTCAGTACCTGAGTATGTAAGCATCAAGTTCCTAGTTCTTCGAAGATACTTAAGAACATGCTTAACAGCAATCCAGTGCTCGGGTCCAGGGTTTGATTGGAAACGGCTAACTACGCCAACGGCGAAACAGATGTCAGGTCTAGTGCAAAGCATAGCATACATAAGGCTTCCTACGGCAGAGGCGTAAGGAATTTTCCTCATGTCTTCAATCTCTTGTGCAGTCTTGGGAGACTGGTCCTTAGAGAGTGAAACTCCATGCCTAAAGGGTGTTTGACCCCTCTTGCAGTCTTGCATCGAGAAGCGATCCATCACCTTATCAATATAAGATGCTTGAGAGAGCGACAAGGTCCGGTTTTTCCTATCTCGAAAGACTTGGATCCCCAGAATGTACGCGGCTTCTCCTAGATCCTTCATATCGAATTGCTTTGCTAGCCAGACCTTAACCTCAGATAACTTACCCACGTCATTACCAATGAGTAGTATATCATCGACATATAGTACCAGAAACACAACTTTGCCTTCGTGTATTAACTTGTAAACACAAGGCTCATCTATTGACTGTTCAAAGCCGAAGCTCTTTACAGTTTCATCGAATCTAATATTCCATGACCTAGATGCTTGCTTTAGTCCATAAATGGATTTAAGCAACTCACAAACCTTGTTCTCTTGACCTTTATCCACGAAACCGTCTGGTTGAGCCATGTAAATGCGCTCGTCAAGATTGCCATTCAGAAAAGCTGTCTTGACATCCATTTGCCAGATCTCATAGTCGAGAGCTGCAGCTATGGATAGGAGTATGCGGATGGATTTAAGCATCGCGACTGGCGAGAAGGTTTCTTCATAGTCAATCCCTTCTTGTTGGGTATAACCCTTTGCCACAAGTCGTGCTTTGAACGTCTCAACGTTCCCATCAGGACCCCTTTTCTTCTTGTATATCCACTTACACCCTACGGGTTTAATCCCTTCAGGAAGGTCTACAAGTTTCCAGACTTTGTTGACATACATCGAGTGCATCTCAACTTTCATGGCGTCAAGCCAAAGGTTTGATTCAGAACAAGCCATTGCTTGGCTATAGGAAACAGGATCATCCATGTCGGAGACGGCTACAAGAGAGTCTCCATAAGACATGTACCTGTCAGGCTTATGAGTAGCCCTCCCACTACGTCGAAGTACTACTTGACGAGATTCTGATGAGTTAGGTTGTGTTTCAGTTGGGGTAAGAACAGATCTTACAGACGAGGTAGAAGCTTCCTCACCCAACTTTTCTTCAAGCACAATTTTGCTTCTAGGTTTCGCATCCTTCATAAAGTCCTCCTCAAGGAAACGAGCATTCGTGCTAACGAAAGTCTTATCGTCCTCGGGACTATAGAAAGTAAAACCTTTGGTTTCCTTCGGATATCCTACAAACAGGCACAATTCTGACCTACTAGCCAACTTGCTAGTCTTTTACCTCAGCACGTGTGCAGGGCAACCCCAAATTCAGATGCGGCCAAGATTCACTTTACGGCCAGTCCATCGTTCATAAGGAGTACCAGGAACCGTCTTGGACGGAACTTGGTTCAGAATGTAGGCGGCTGTTTCGAGGGCATATCCCCAAAAGGAAAGCGGGAGTGATGAGTAACTCATCATTGATCTAACCATCTCCATAAGAGTTCGGTTTCTTCTCTCTGACACTCCGTTTTGTTGAGGTGTGCCAGGTGCGGTAAGCTGAGAAGCGATACCTTCTTCTTTAAGAAAGTCATCGAACTCTCCAGACATATACTCACCACCTCGATCAGATCGAAGGGTTTTGATCACTTTGCCAGTTTGCTTTTCCACTAAAGCCCTAAAGACCTTAAATACGTTAAAGGTCTCAGATTTGTGTTTAAGCAAATAGACAAACCCATATCTTGAGTAATCATCAGTGAAGGTAACGAAGTATTCGTATCCTCCACGTGCCTGTTGGTTGAGTGGACCACATACATCAGAATGTATTAGTTCCAGCAACTCAGTGGCTCTTCGACCCTTATCGGAGAAAGGTCGCTTAGTCATTTTTCCTTCTATGCAGGATTCACAAGTAGGTAGTGAACCTATTGCAGAGGCTTGGAGTGGACCATCCCTCACAAGTCTCTTAATCCTATCTAGACTGATATGACCAAGTCTTAAGTGCCAGAGGTATGTTGATTTTGTTAGATCGGAGGATTCAGAAAGTTTGATCCTCTTTGGCTCCCTAATTAGATCATTATCTATTTCGGTGTCTAAAAGAGAAGGTTGAGTGGGATAGATGTAGAAAAGAGCATTCTTCATACATGCATCAGTGACAAAAGAATTATCAGGAAACGAAATACGAATTCCATTCTTAATGAACTTTAAACAATAATCTTGCTCACGAAGACGAGCAACGGATATTAAGTTCTTCCCTAAGGTAGGAACAAAATAAACATTATTCAAGTTTAGAGTGCGGTCTTCAAAAGACAGCGTCACGGATCCCACAGCCTTCGCGGACACCAGGCTTCCATCACCCCATTTGAAACAGAACTCGCCTTCTTCTTTTGGTTTTCTTGAAACCATTCAAGGAACAACAAATATGGTTAGTAGCAGCGGAGTCAAGAATCCACGTTGATACATTATCAGCTACTAAGCATGCTTCGGTAACTAGTACAATACTATGTTCCTTTGCTTTGAGATAGGCATGGAGAGTTCCTTTTGTCGGCCTTGTAAGGTCTCTTCACAGTTTCAGAGGCGGAGGCTTTTTGCTCAGTAGCATGTGCCTCTCCTTGATTCCTCTTTCTCTTAGTGAAACCTACAGCAGTGTGAAGTTCCTTCATAAGCTTGGTAACAGTGTACTCTAGCTTGTTTATGGAGTAGTTCATCTTGGAGGTATCAAGAGATGCGGGGAGAGTTTCTAAGATCATATCTATGACATTCTTCCCATCAGTCTCAGATCCTAGGATTTCCATTTTATTCAGATGACTAATGATCAATATCATAAAGTCTCCAACAGGAGTCCTAGCCTTCATGCGACAGTTCATAAACTGTCGGACTGCTTGTTGCCTTGTTTGACGCCTTTGCCCTTCAAACATCTCAAGGAGATTGTAGAGCATGTCAGCGGCAGTCTCGAAGTCACGATGTTGCTCTTTCAGCATATTGTTCATAGATGCCAAGATATAGCACCTCACAATCTCATCGGATCGAAGCCAGGCCGCTAAGGCGTCATTGTCCTCTTGAGTTGAATCATCATTCGTTAGAGGAGGACACGGGGTGGTGAGTACCCATTTGTGCTTGTTAACGGTAGGTATTATGTCGAGGTTACGTTTCAAATCTACGTAGTTTTCGTTTTCGAGTTTGATCGAGGAAAGAAAGATTGAGAGATGTTTGCGGGACATAAAGCCTATTGAAGTTGAAACAAGTTTATGATTAGTCTTTGGTTTAGGATTTAAGTTTCATTAAGACTTTTGTAAAATCCAAAGGTGTTATGAACGAAATGACACTTTACTCCTTCGAGGGAAGGCCGCAACGAGTCTCCTTTCATAAGTAAATGACTCATCATTAATGCATAGCCAAGATGTCAATACATCAATTTTGACTAGCCACCTTGTAAATTGGTTTGATCACTCACATCCTTTCGCAGGGCCTCGAGGGAGGATTACTAGGGATTGAGTCTAAGTGTGTAACCAACCACTTAGTCCAAAAGATTGACTTTGAAAAACAATCCGCCGAGGGGAGGTCTTGTCATCATCGTCTCACTCTCGAACGTAGCTCATTGAGCAATGATCAGAGCAAAGCGCCCTTGAGTACTCTCATTTAAGAGAGGGCCACGAGGGTGACTCTTAGTCCGGCGACACTTGCACTTTTCATTAGTGTTGGGGATCGTGGGTTACAAACAACAAGTATAACCCTCCCACTTAGTTTTTGGAGTTGGTTCATCGACTCTTATAAGTTCGGAAACAAATTTCCTAGTTAGAGAGCGACAGAGCGGACAACTAGAAGAGAATCCTAGATCGACATGTTCAGAGCAGTATTAGTGCATAAAGGCACAAGGGACATACTCGATCTTTTCCTATTTTCTATTTCGGGAAAGTGCGTGAGGGAAGTGTGAACTTCAACTCACTCGAACACTTGAAAGTTTGAGATTACACATCTTTTTATTTTTCGGCTTGTCTACAAGGAGACCTCCCACTCAAATTTTCAAGAGCATATAGATTTTGAACATATGTGATATAGATATAGTTTTGAAAACATTTTGAAAATTTATTTGATTTGGATGACAAAATATTTTCAAGTTTGAAAGTGAAAACGGTTTTTCAAAATTCAAACTAGTTTTGTAAAAATTCAATTTCAATTAAACTTTCAAAAATCAAAACATTTTAATCTTACACATCATGTTTATAATCATATGAAAAACATTTTTGCTCAAGAAAGTTTTCTCATTAGAGTTCTATAACTCATGGTAGTGGGGTTTGAAAATCCGGATTTCTAAAAACTGGAGTTTCAGACAGCCGCGCACCTCGGAGTAAAATCGCCATAACTGGCGGCTCCGATGTCCTTTTGAGCCGAAACCGGTGGCATTGGACAGAGGTCAGACAGAGCTTTAATTTGATTCAAGAATCATTAAATTTCGATTTCTGAGCAGAGAGTTATGCCGCTTTTAATGCGGGTTTACATTCCAGCTCGAAGAAAAAGAAATAAATTAAAGCTTCGTCCTTTTAGGTGCGAAAAAGAATCGAGTGTAACGGAACGTTTTAAGATGTTGTTTAAAGCTTTTATTTGTGTTTTATTAGCAGGGTAATAACATAAAAAATAAAAGAAATAACAACATGCATAAAACGATTCAAGTAAATAAACGAAACTAGCAAGAAAACAAAACTAGTCACAAAATTTACTCGAAAATTCTCAAACCTTTAAAACACGTTTTTCAATATAAAAAATTAAAAACTTTTAGAACTGATTCTAATGTGTTTTAACATCATCCCAAACTCATAGAAAATCAACATGGTTTTTAATTTAAAGGCATGAGCAATAAATTAAAAAAAAACTAAGATAACAATTCTAACTTGTCACAAAATTAGTAAACTTTCGAAAACGATTTTCAAGCTCATAATTTAAAAACATGCACATGCATTCCTATGACCATAGCTCTGATACCATTTGTTGGAATCGATCTAGGGTTTAAGAAAAAGTTTAACGCTTCGTTAAGCGGCGGAATTTTAAAAATTTTCTTTTTAAGTAAAACTAGTTTTTACTAACCTAGACAAGAGCATGTACATGTAAATAAAAACTAATATGAGCTATTAAAGTTACTAACCTTTCTTGAAGCTTGAACCTTGTAGAAGCTTTTGGAAAGTTGCAACGCTCGTCTCCCCTCGCAGCACGTCTCTCTTTCTTTCCTCGGCACCTCGAGCAACCACGAAAGTTTCTATCACTAAATCACTCGAAAAGAAGGAATCAGTGAGTGGGCACTTTTAAACACTACGACTTAAGAACGAGTCTCGAAGTCGCAGAGCTAAACACTAGGTCGAGTGAGGACCTAGGTGCCAAGACAAGAAATAATCGAAAATAAACTAGAGAGAGAGAGAGAGGATGGGGCGGCCAAGTCTAGAGAGAGAAGCTCTCAATCTCTAAAACTTTGCATGAATGAAAAGTGTGGAATGAGGCTCCTATTTATAGGAGAGGTCTCACCTTCAATAAGGTAGTTTCCTCTTCTATAGAATATCACATATTCATGAGCCAATTTCCCTTTTCCTTCAAAGAGGTGCACGTCCAAGACAAAACAAGTAAGTCCTTGGATTTGTTTCCTCTTTTGTTTGCTTCTCTCTTGACCACATTTGGGCGCCCACCATGTTTCCTCTTAGGGGAAATTTGTTTCCTCTTTTTCTTTTGGCAAGTATCTTGATATATTTATGCACAAAATATTCTCTCTTCCTATGGGTATTATGGGCGCCTATCACCTTCTAGAAGGGGCTTCTAGAAGCTTTTCCATTTTGTTCATGACAACATGAAAAAGGCCCATTAAGAATTTTCAATAAAATTCTTATGAAATGAAATTAATCCACAAGGCCCAATTAATCATATTATGGCCGAGTGACATTAAGTCATCAAATGAACTTGTCAAAATTTATTGACATCCATTTCATCCTTATGTCTCAAAAGACAAAAATACCCTTTTAACTATTTTTGTTCTTGTTTTGACTTAGCTTCCAGTTTAACTATTCCTATCGATGTGATTCGTGACAGTGACCTCATGGACCCAAATGAACAAAGCTTTAGCTAAACACTTGGACTCAAAAGTTCACAAACCTTTTCCAAGTTTAGCTTAATGCCAACTGACTCCACTAAAGAGCTGACACTGAAAATCTCTCAGTTCAAATGAATTTATTTTCTACTCAAGAATTCGACCTAATTATGATGAGCGGATCCACTGAATATTATCTATGTTTACCCTTCATGAATGTCATCAGCTAGTCGGGATTTACTAAATTACCATTTTACCCTTCTAGCTGTTATTTCCTCAACTCCTTTGTCGCTTGTGAATAAGTTAGAAACAATGTATTGACGAGGAGCTAACAAGTCACATTGTTTCATCCAAAAGAGTCAGGACTCAATTTGGACACTGGCCAGTTCATTTATTCACACTCCAAGGAACAAAGCATGAGGTGACATACATTGCATTTCAGCAATCTTGTACATGAATTCCATATCTATGAGAACTTCACAAAGTTACTCATGACAGACTCACAACTTAGTACCTCACCAATAGGCCTTGTTCGGAATCACATAGTGAGTCCGAAATTTGACTTTCTCAAATGAGAATACTAAGGTGTGAAATGACATGTCTCATTTCAGGATTAAGGTAAGCATGATGCAATTCATACATAGTGACTTCGAGACATAAGAGGTTAAATGGTTTGTTCTTATATTGTCTCTAGAAGTGCACTGGTCAATTCAGTACCTTCGGAAGATACCTAGAAGAACTATAGAGTTCCTAACTCTCAATGCCTCATAACCAGACATCATAGATTCTTCTAACAATCATACTGAGGTCAATAGTCCTTTGACCCTAAGATTGCGAATATATCGTTTTAAGCAAACTACGAAGAGTTTGTTCATGCAAATCTACATTTGTCTCTTCGTAAGTTGTTAAGTTTGTTTATGGACTAAAAGACTATGGTTTTATCATAAAGCTTCAGACAAGGAAGATTGAATGAACGTTTCAACTTTTTATTAATGAATAAGCAATTACAAGCAAGAGTCTTCGTAAGACTATATGACATCAAATGTACATAAATAGACACTACTACTCTTCTTGTGGGCACCATTGACAACACAATGCCCCATAACCAGACATCATAGATTCTCCTAACAATCGAACTGAGGTCAATAGTCCTTTGACCCTTAGATTGCGAATATATCATTTTAAGCAAACTACGAAGAGTTTGTTCATGCAAATCTACATTTGTCTCTTCGTAAGTTGTTTTTGTTTATGGACTAAAGACTAATGTTTCATCATAAAGCTTCAAACAGACAAGGAAGAATGAATGAACGTTTCAACTTTTTATTAATGAATAAGCAATTTCAAGCTAGAGTCTTCGTGAGACGTTATTACATCAAATGTACAAAATAAAGACTACAACTCTTCTTGTGGGCACCCTTGACAACAAACCCCCACTTGACTTAAAGAAGATGTGTGTAGTCCTTCATGCCTAATCCCTCTCGATGTTGAGATCTTCTTCACTTCCACGTCTCCGCGCTACACGGTCTCTCGAGTCAAATTGTATTTCCTCTCAATATGTTTAGAGCGCTTATGGCTTCGAGGTTCCTTTGAGTTAGCGACAGCCCCACTATTATCACAATAAAGGGTCTTGGGCTCGTCGACGTTTGGAACAACTTCTAAATACTTTAGGAATTTTCTAAGTCATACATCCTCTTTAGATGCTTCACAAGCAGCCACACATTCTTCTTCCATTGTGGAGTCAGCAATGCATGATTGCTTAATACTCCTCCACAAAACAGCTCCACCATTAAGGATGAACATAGATCCCGAAGTGGATTTCCTGGAATCCTTATCCACTTGAAAATTGGAGTCGGTGTATCCCGTCATAGTCAGGTCAGTACCTGAATATATAGCATCAAGTTCCTAGTTCTTCGAAGATACTTGAGAACATGCTTAACAGCAATCTAGTGCTCGGGTCCAGGGTTGGATTGGAAACGGCTAACTACGCCAACG
The DNA here is from genome assembly GCF_054948205.1 of Urtica dioica subsp. dioica. Taxonomy (NCBI): domain Eukaryota; kingdom Viridiplantae; phylum Streptophyta; class Magnoliopsida; order Rosales; family Urticaceae; genus Urtica; species Urtica dioica. The sequence goes on along the minus strand of NC_142764.1, from coordinate 635,928 downwards.
GCGAAACATATATCAGGTCAAGTGCAAAGCTTAGCATACATGAGGCTTCCTACGGCAGAGGCGTAAGGAATTTTCCTCATGTCTTCAATCTCTTGTGCAGTCTTGGGAGACTGGTCCTTAGAGAGTGAGACTCCATGCCTAAAGGGTGTTTAGCCCTTCTTGGAATCTTGCATCGAGAAGCGATCCATCACCTTATCAATATAAGATGCTTGAGAGAGCGACAGGGTCTGGTTTTTCCGATCTCGAAAGATTTGGATCCCCAGAATGTCGGCTTCTCCAAGATCATTCATGTCGTATTGCTTTGCTAGCCAGACCTTAACCTCAGATAATTTACCTACATCGTTACCTATGAGTAATATATCATCGACATATAGTATCAGAAACACAACTTTGCCTTCGTGTATTAACTTATAAACACAAGGATCATCTATTGACTGCTCAAAGCCGATGGTTTTCACAGTTTCATCGAATCTAATATTCCATGACCTAGATGCTTGCTTTAGTCCATAAATGGACTTAAGTAACTCACAAACCTTGGTCTCTTGACCTTTCTTCCACGAAACTGTCTGGTTGAGCCATGTAAATGCGCTCGTCAAGATTGCCATTCAGGAAGGCCGTCTTGACATCCATTTGCCAGATCTCATAGTCGAGAGCTGCAGTTATGGATAGAATTATGCGGATGGATTTATGCATTGCGACTGGCAAGAAGGTTTCTTCATAGTCAATCCCTTCTTGTTGGGTATAACCCTTAGCCACAAGTCGTGCTGTGAATGTCTCGACGTTCCCATCCGGACCCTTTTTCTTCTTGTATATACACTTACACCCTACTTAATCCCTTCAGGAAGGTCTACAAGTTTTCAGACTTTGTTGACATACATTGAGTGCATTTCAACTTTCATGGCGTCAAGCCAAATGTTTGATTCATAACAAGCCGTCGCTTGGCTATAGGAAACAGGGTCATCCATGTCAGAGACGGCTACGAGAGAGTCTCCATAGGACATGTACCTGTCAGGCTTTTGAGTAACCCTCCCACTACGTCGAAGTACTACTTGACGAGATTCTGAAGAGTTAGGTTGTATTTCAGTTGGGGTAAGAACAGTTCTTACAAAAGAGGTAGAAGCTTCCTCACCCAACTTTTCTTCAAGCACAATTTTGCTTCTAGGTTTTGCATTCTTCATAAAGTCCTCCTCAAGGAAATGAGCATTCATGCTAACAAAAGTCTTGTCGTCCTCGGGACTATAGAAAGTAAAACCTTTGGTTTCCTTTGGATATCCAACGAACAGACACAATTCTGACCTACTAGCCAACTTGCTAGTCTTTTGCCTTAGCACGTGTGCAGGGCAACCCCAAATTCTGATGCGGCCAAGATTCACTTTACAGCCAGTCCATCGTTCATAAGGAGTACCAGGAACCGTCTTGGACAGAACTTGGTTCAGAATATAACCGACTGTTTCGAGGGCATATCCCCAAAAGGAAAGAGGGAGTGATGAGTAACTCATCATTGATCTAACCATCTCCATAAGAGTTCGGTTTCTTCTCTCTGACACTCTGTTTTGTTGAGGTGTGCCAGGTGTGGTAAGCTGAGAAGCGATACCTTCTTCTTTAAGAAAGTCATCGAACTCTCCAAATATATACTCACCACCTCGATCAGATCAAAGGGTTTTGATCACTTTGCCAGTTTGCTTTTCCACTAAAGCCCTAAAGACCTTAAATACGTTAAAGGTCTCGGATTTGTGTTTGAGCAAATAGAGAAACCCATATCGTGAGTAATCATCGGTGAAGGTAACGAAGTATTCGTATCCTCCACGTGCCTGTTGATTGAGCGGACCACATACATCAGAATGTACTAGTTCCAGCAACTCAGTGGCTCTTCGACCCTTATCGGAGAAAGGTCGCTTAGTCATTTTTCCTTCTATGCAGGATTCACAAGTAGGTAGTGAACCTATTGCAGAGTCTTGGAGTGGACCGTCCCTCACAAGTCTCTTAATCCTATCTAGACTGATATGACCAAGTCTCAAGTGCCAGATGTATGTTGATTTTGTTAGATCGGAGGATTCAGAAAGTTTGATCCTCTTTGGCTCCCTAATTAGATCATTATCTATTTCGGTGTCTAAAAGAGAAGGTTGAGTGGGATAGATGTAAAAAAGACCATTCTTCATACATGCATCAGTGACAAAAGAATTAGAAAAAGAAATTCGAATTCCATTCTTTATAAACTTTAAACAATAATCTTGCTCACGAAGAGGAGCAACAGATAATAAGTTCTTTCCAAAGGAATGAACGAAATAAACATTATTCAAGTTTAAAGTACGGTCTTCAAAAGACAGCGTCACGGATCCCACAGGCTTCGCAGACACCAGCCTCCCATCACCCCATTTGAAACAGAACTCGCCTTCCTCTAAGCTTTTGGTTTTCTTGAAACCATTCAAGGAACAACAAATATGGTTAGTAGCAGCGGAGTCAAGAATCCACGTTGATACATTATCAGCTACTAAGCATGCTTCGGTAACTAGTACAATACTATGTTCCTTTGCTTTGAGATAGGTGGGACAGTTCTTTTTATCGGCCTTGGAAGGTCTCTTCTTAGTTCCAGAGGCGGAGGCTTTTTGCTCAGTAGCATGTGTCTCTCCTTGATTCCTCTTTCTCTTAGTGAGTCCTACAGCTGTGTGAAGTTCCTTCATAAGCTTGGTAACAGTGTACTCTAGCTTGTTTATGGAGTAGTTCATCTTGGAGGAATCAAGAGATGCGGGGAGAGTTTCTAAGATCATATCTATGACACTCTTCTCATCAATCTCAGATCCTAGGATTTCCATTTTATTTAGAAAACTAATGATCAGTATCATAAAGTCTCCAACAGGAGTCCTAGCCTTCATGTGACAGTTCATAAATTGTCGGACTGCTTTTTGCCTTGCTTGACGCCTTTGCCCTCCAAACATCTCATGGAGATTGGTGAGCATGTCGGTGGCAGTCTCGATGTCACGATGTTGTTGTTGCAACACATTGTTCATTGATGCTAAGATATAGCACCTCACAATCTCATCGGAACAGAGCCAGGCCGCCAAGGCGTCTTTGTCCTCTTAAGTCGAATCATCATTCGTCAGAGAAGGACACGGGGTGGTGAGTACCCATTTGTGCTTGTTAACGGTAACTATTATGTCGAGGTTATGTTTCGAATCTACGTAGTTTTCGTTTTCGAGTTTGTTCGAGGAAAGGATGAACGAGAGATGTTTGCGAGACATGTTGCTTATTTAAGTTGAAACAAGTTTATGATTAGTCTTTGGTTTATGATTTATGTTTTATTTAAGACTTTAATAAAATCCAAAGGTGTTATAAACCAAACGATAATTTACTCCCTCAAGAGAAGGCCGCAAAAAAATCTCCATTTATAAGTAAATGACACATCATTAATGCTTAGCCAAGATGTCAATACATCATTTTTTGACTAGCCACCTTGTAAATTGGTTTGATCACTCACATCCTTTCACAGGGCCTCGAGGGAGGATTACTAGGGATTGAGTCTAAGTGTGTAACCAACCACTTAGTCCAAAAGATTGACTTTGAAAAACAATCCGCCGATGGGAGGTCTTGTCTCATTGTCTCACTTTTGGATTTAGCTCATTCAGCAATGATCAGTGCAAAGCGCCCTTGAGTACTCTCATTTAAGAGAGGGCCACGAGGGTGACTCTTAGTCTGGCGACACTTGCACTTTTCATTAGTGTTGGAGATCGTGGGTTACAAACAACAAGTATAACCCTCCCACTTAGTTTTTGGAGTTGGTTCATCTACTCTTATAAGTTCGGAAACGGTTTTCCTAGTTATAGAGCGATAGAGCGGACAACTAGAAGAGAATCCTAGATCATCATGTTCAGAGCAGTATTAGTGCATAAAGGCACAAGGTACATACTCGATCTTTTCCTATTTTCTATTTCGGGAAAGTGCATGAGGGAAGTGTGAACTTCAACTCACTCGAACACTTGAAACTTTGAGATTACACATCTTTTTATTTTTCGGCTTGTCCACAAGGAGACCTCCCTCTCAAATTTTTAAGAGCATATAGATTTTGAACATATGTGATATAGATATAGTTTTGAAAACATTTTGAAAATTTATTTGATTTGGATGACAAAATATTTTCAAGTTTGAAAGTGAAAACGGTTTTTCAAAATTCAAACTAGTTTTGTAAAAACTCAATTTCAATTAATCTTTCAAAAATCAAAACTTTTTAATCTTACACATCATGTTTATAATCTTATAAAAAACAATTTTGCTCAAGAAAATTTTCTCATTAGAGTTCTATAACTCATGGTAGTGGGGCTGAAAATCCGGAATTCTAAAAAACTGGAGTTTCGGAACAGCCGCGCACCTCGGAGTAAAATCGTCATAACTGGCGGATCCGATGTCCATTAGACCTGAAACCGATGGCATTGGACAGAGGACAGACAGAGCTTTAATTTGATTCAAGAATCATTAAATTTCTATTTCTGAGCAGAGAGTTATGCCACATTTACTGCGACTTTTACTCCAGCTCAAAGAAAAAGAAATAATTAAAGCTTGGTCCTTTTTAGGTGCGAAAAAGAATCGAGTGTAACGGAACGTTTTATGAAGGTTGTTAAAGCTTTTATTTGTGTTTTATTAGCAAGGTAATAACATAGCATAAAAGAAATAACAACAAGCATAAAACGATTCAAGTAAAATAATTTCAAGCTCATAATTTTAAATACATGCACATGCTAATCTTTGACCATAGCTCTGATACCATTTGATGGAATTGATCTAGGGTTTAAGAAAAAGTTTAACGCTTCGCAAAGCGGCGGAATTTTAAAAAAATTTCTTTTCAAGTAAAAACAGTTTTTTACTAACCTCGACAAAGAGCAAGTACATGTAATTAAAAACTATTATGAGCTAAGAAGTTTACTAACCTTTCTTGAAGCTTGAACTTTGAGAAGCTTTTGGAAAGTTTGCAACGCTCGTCTCCCATCGCAGCACGTCTCTCTTTCTTTGCTCGGCACCTCGAGCAACCACGAAAGTTTCTATCACTAAATCACTCGAAATAAAGAAATCAGTGAGTGGGCACTTTTAAACACTACGACTTAAGAACGAGTCTTGAAGTCGCAGAGCTAAACTCTAGGTCAAATGAGGACCTAGGTGCCAAAACAATAAAACAAAATTGACTAGAGAGAGAGAGAGGAGAGGGGCGGCAACCACAAGTTCTAGAGAGAGAGGCTCTCAATCTCTAACTTATGTGGAATGAGAAAAACTAGAAGAATGATGCTCCTATTTATAGGAGAGGTCTTATCTTCAATAAGGTAGTTTCCTCTTCTATAGAATATCACATATTCATGAGCCAATTTCCTCTTTTCCTCTGTGATGTACTCGGCCAAGGTAGGCTTCATTAAGCCTTGGATTTGTTTCCTTTTTTGTTCCTTGCCTTGCTTCTTTCTTGTGTTGGGCGCCTACCTCATTTTCCTTAGGGGAAATTTGTTTCCTCTTTTTCTTTCGGCAAGTATCTTGATACATTTATGCACAAAATATTCTCTCTTGTCTCTTGGGTGGTGGGCGCCTAAAACAGTTCTAGAAAGGCCTTCTAGAAGCTTTTCCACTTGTTCATGACAACATGAAAAAGGCCCATTAAGAATTTTCAATAAAATTCTTATGAAATGAAATTAATCAACAAGGCCCAATTAATCATATTATGGCCGAGTGTTACTTGTCATCAAATGACCATGTCAAAAAATTTATTGACATTCATTTCATCCTATGTCTCAAAAGACAAAAATACCCTTTCGACAATTTTCGCTATTGTTTTGACTTAGCTTCCAGTTTAACTATTCCTAATCGATGTGATTCGTGACAGTGACCTCATGGACCCAAATGAACAAAGCTTGAGCTAAACACTTGGACTCAAAAGTTCACAAACCTTTTCCAAGTTTAGCTTAATGTCAACTGACTCCACTAAAGAGTTGACACTGAAAATCTCTCGGTTCAAATGAATTTATTTTCTACTCAAGAATTCAACCTAATTATGATGAGCGGATCCACTGAATATTATCTATGTTTACCCTTCATGAATGTCATCAGCTAGTCGAGATTTACTAAATTACCATTTTACCCTTCTAGCTGTTTTTTCCTCAACTCCTTTGTCGCTTGTGAATAAGTTAGAAATAATGTAGTGACGAGGAGCTAACAAGTCACATTGTTTCATCCAAAAGAGTCAGGACTCAATTTGGACACTGGCCAGTTCATTTATTCACACTCCAAGGAACAAAGCATGAGGTGACATACATTGCATTTCAGCAATCTTGTACATGAATTCCATATCTATGAGAACTTCACAAAGTTACTCATGACATTCTCACAACTTAGTACTTCACCAATAGGCCCTGTTCGGAATCACATAGTGAGTCCGAACTCTGACTTTCTCAAATGAGAGTACTAAGGTGTGAAATGACATGTCTCATTTCAAGATTAAGGTAAGCATGATGCAATTCATACATAGTGACTTCGAGACATAAGAGGTTAAATGGTTTGTTCTTATCTTGTCTCTAGAAGTGCACTGGTCAATTCAGTACCTTCGGAAGATACCTAGAAGAACTATAGAGTCTCCAACTCTCAATGCCTCATAACCAGACATCATAGATTCTTCAAACAATCATACTGAGGTCAACAGTCCTTTGACCCTTAGATTGCGAATATATCGTTTTAAGCGAACTACGAAGAGTTTGTTCATGCAAATCTACATTTGTCTCTTCGTAAGTTGTTTAGTTTGTTTATGGACTAAAGACTAAGGTTTTATCATAAAGCTTCAAACAAGGAAGATTGAATGAACGTTTCAACTTTTTATTAATGAATAAGCAATTACAAGCAAGAGTCTTCATGAGACTTTATTACATCAAATGCATAATATAAAGATTACAACTCTTCTTGTGGGCACCATTGACAACAGATGATAGGTCAAAGACTAGTCAAAACCAAATAAACACATGTAAAACAAAAATAAAATGCACACCTCGATGGTTAAGGCCGAGCAACGAGAAATAACCACTCACTACATGCATAGCGGGAACGGTTACTAAGAAACCATCGAGGACGTGGGACTGATCCCCCACGATCTTTGTCACCGCATGACAATGCCACCACGCCCACAAGACACAACACGTCCTAGGATTCAAAACATCTATAAATAGAGGGGAAGAAGACAGAACAGATATAATTCATTTTTTGCATACAAGAACAAGTCATAATTGTCACATATCATTCAGCACCCTCATTTACATTATCTTTTCTACTATATTAGTCTGTATTTAGATAAAATCATACCTATATATTTGAAGTTCTCAAGATTGCATTCTTGGTATCCTATGTATTTCGTGAAATATTATTGTACTAATTTTGCAATGTGTATCAGCAATTATGGTGTATTCTTTTTTCAAATGATCTTTCTTAGAGTGAAAAACTAAGTGACACGTGCCATCTGATTGAACACGATGCTCTACACTCATTTATAGTAATGTGTGTGTATATATATATATGCGTAACTTTTGTAACTTTTCCTAAGTGACAGTAAGCAAAAACACATTTCATTACAATCCATACATAAATTAAATAAATTCTTAAATGAAAAAAAAAAATAAAAAAAAAATAAAATAAAAAAAACAACTTTACGTGAAAATGTAGCTTACAGGTCCCATCCCACCTTCGACATAAAGGTTCGGTAAAAATATCAAGTATTCCTATTATTTTTTTCCCTCACACCAATTAGGTTAAGTTTCTCTTTTTCTGCTGATTTAAAAAAGAAAACAAACAAAAAAAACATGTGCTTATGGCATCACCATGACAAAAAGCACTGCTTTTGTTCTTGTACATGTGATATAAATACTCTCAAATGCCTTGGTTTTTCCTTCATGACCAAGTAATAGTATCACTCCTCCTATAGAACCACACTTCATGACCAGAAAGCACTTCGCTATTGCTTTTTCCTCTTGAAGTAATAATAAGCTCTCAAACCAGTTAACGATGAAGAACAAGGCATCAGTGGTGTTCAAGAGAATAATGTCGTTGCTGAGCTCGATCGGGAAAGTGAAGAACAGGTTTGCAAACACGGCCAAAGCCCGAGTCGTACTCTTCTCATTCATGAACAACAAGAAGGTGCTGATGGACTCGCTGTCCCACAAGGTCCAGAACCTTCTCGGCCACCGTGACCAAGACCAAGCCAATGACGTGGAGGACTTAAGCAAGGCCATCGTGCTCTACAACGCGAACATGGACAACGCCGATCAATACAACATCGGCTATGATGAGGACTATGAGGAAAGATATCCAGATCTGAGGCACTCTCTTTTCGACGAGTTCGACGACGAGGACGTCCGAGATCTCAAGGCGGGAGGGTCGGTGGTTGACATGGTGAGGAGCGCCAAGGAAGAAGGAGAGGGGTTCAGCTTGGAGGCCGAGATAGACCACGTGGCCGACTTGTTCATCACCAGGTTCCACAAGCAGATTCGACTCCAAAAGCTCGAGTCATTTAAGAGATATCAAGAAATGATGGACAGAAGCGTTTAATTAATCGTCAGCTCGGTTCGTATCCTCTCACTATAGTTTTTATAATTTATGTTTGTTTTTCATGCATTGTTTTGTTAGGGCTCACCTGTGTTTAGCACAAATAAGCAAGAAAAAAGAAATAGACCAAATAGGCTGATCAGCTTCTGGATCTATTTAATCTGTAATTTTTTTTTTTTTTTTTTTTTTTGGTTTCCAGAAAAATAAATTTAGATCAACCTATTCGCTTCTTCGTTTCATATTCAGCGCTTTTCTGCTTCTTCCTGGTTTGATAACAAAATACAATGTCGTGCTACAAGTTGAATTTCTTAAGACGTCAAATGGAATTTTCTATAACCCTGTTATAGATTGGTTCACAATTGTATAAACTACAGTCGAATAATATAAACAATTAAGATTTCAAAATTTGGTTCAGATCAGGAATTACAGATAACACTTGGTGATGATATTTTTTTTTTAATTGTTCTAAAATAAGAAAATGAAAAAATGTGTATACCTATGTTATGAAAGGCTATTTGAGCAACTTTCTTCTATCAAATTTTTATATTGGAAGCTCCATAGGCCCATGCCCGAATCTCGAGGGTTAAAGGTACCAGCTAACGATATACGTACGAAGATCATTGCAGTGTCTAAATTAGACATTGCCTGTACCTATAGGGAAATGATCTCAACTACTAATACTAATAGTAATTTTGATAATTTTTGGAGCAAAATAATAGCAATTATATTTTTGGACACTTTTACTAATAATTGTAGACATAAAAGTATACAGTTGTCATAAACTGTAGAATTACAAGTCTATAATCAACAACAATTGTAGATATATTAGTGTACATTTACTAGTAAAAATGTCCAAAAACATAGTTGCTACTATTTTTGTCCGAATTATCGAAATTGCAACTAGTTGAGTCCATTTCCCAGACCTACATGAACGTCAAATGATGGAAGCGGCATGAGAGCCAATGATGTGTGTTGAAGAAGTTTTGCACACAAATTGAGAGTAATAAATCAATATTTAGAGTCAGTCGTGATTTGGCTAGGGTTGGATTTTTTAATCGCAGGATATAGTCAAATGACGGTGAAATTCACTAACTTATCATATCTTTATTTCGCCATAAAGAAATTTTCGATTATTTATCACTTGAGAAAAGAGAAAAAAAAAAGAGTGAGTTAAATGAGTCATAGGATTTTCTTCTAGTGCGCGCTTCGACGCTCAACACTAGTCCGACTGCTATATAAGGTGCAGTCATTTTCTATCTCGTGAGAGTTCGTGTGAGATGAGAGAGATAGCGTTTTGTGAGAAAATGTTGCATCAAGCTTGTGTGGAATGAGGTATTTATAAGCATTTTGGCGTGGTTTGGGTCTGGCTCTTGTGTGTTCGAAGGCTTGGTTTGGTCGGAATTTTTGTCCTTAATGGCCGGAATTCTTCCTTCCGTTAAGGACTGGATTTCCATCTTATCGGAAGTGGAGCGCCTCCTGAAAAGTTGACCAGCAAAAAATGTCTAAAAAGATTGGAAGGAGAACTCAAGCTAAAAGAAAAAGGAATTGCTTGAGAGCTCTTTGCAACACCAGCGAACGTGAAAAGTTTTTTTTTTTAAAAAACCCTTAAATAGTGTAAAAAAAAAAAGGAACATCATACCAGAGAAAGTAAGTGGCCACCAAAAAACAAACATTGAAGCCGAAAATTAGAAAACACTTACCGACAAAAGGGTGGGCCGGCTTGCGAGATATGCCTTACAACGCCGAGGAACATTCCCAAATAGACCATATATCAGATATTTTAAAGAAACGTTTCAAATTTCAAGGAAAAAAAAAAATGGAAAGTTAATGTTGTGATTAAAAACCTCTAAGGGCAAAATAGGATTTCAACACAAAATCCATGCCACAAGCCCAAAGACCAAATAGAGAAACCCAAGGACCTCAAAAAACTGAAGACTTCAAAAAACAACATGTGACTTCTCACGCAAGGTTCGAAATGCCGTTTTCGTTGTCGTTTCAAACCCTCTTCTTTACGGAAAATCGTCACGCGACTCACGCCGACGGAAAATCGAACGGAAAAATTATGGAAAAGGCAAATGATATACCGTTTTAAAATGCCGTTTTCAATGAAAAACCGACATGCCGATGGAAAATCGAACGGAAATAATATTGCAAAAAATATGTTAGATACATACATATATATATATATAATATATATACACATGTATCTTTCAACATTTAAGTTATAGTAATATGAATACATCTAGTACATAGTATGTATTATTTAATATATATTTATCATAATTTTATTATATTTAATACACATTCTATATATGCAGTTTATATATGTACTAAAAATGGATAATAAATATTCAATTATAACATATCAATTTTTTAATAATTTTTTTTTTATAAACATCCATTTTCATCATTTTATTCATTTATTTTGATACGTAGTAATATAATTAAAAAATATATATTTAAAATACAATATTAACTGAAAATATATCCATTTTTATTAGTAAAAATTTATTTGTTACATTTATATATGAACTTTTATCTTATATATAGTATTTGTCTACATATAAAACAAATGTAATATATAAATAAAAGTAAACAATACTATTGCAAAATCAGTACTTGGTTTAATTGGTTAGGGCTTTGAAGATATGTGTGGGTAACTCCGGAGCCATTCTCAGCTAAGCCATATTGAATCTTCTTTAACTTTTGAAACAAAAAAAATGACAAACTAAAACGAAATTCGGCGAAAACGACAAAAAAACGAAAACGATAGAAATCGACGAAAAAATGAAAAATTTTCTTTTCTCCAGTCGTTTTTACTCCGGCAACGGCGTCGCCGTCGATTTCCGGCGAATTTCGCCGGCATTTAAAACCATGCTCTAACGTGCGAAAAGACGCACGCCGGCCATCGAGAAAACTGATCCCCTGACGTACCGACTACCAAATGGGCTGGCCTCAACGCACATGTTAGTCCCAACTGAGACGGCCCATCCACCTATGCGCAAAAGGCGCGAAACGACCACAAAGTGTGCCGGCGTCCACATACACCGTCCGAAGATGCCGGGGGAAAACATATGCACCCCTCTAGTTTACTTCTCTCTTTTCAGAGGTGACAAGTAGCCGAAAACCTTTTTCATGTGAGTCAAAGGCGGCAACTTAACGGATTTCACAACCGTTTAGCTAACGTGCGATCATAGGGCTTGAAGCTAGATCGAACTGCGACCAGCTCTAAGTTGATCCGTTTCTCGGGATTTACAATAAGATCTCCCATTATCCCCATATTCAAAACCTCAATGGTTTGCATCAACAATGACATATGAAGAATTGAGGCTAGTTGGATGACTTCTGATCAACGGCCACGAAGACGTGTGAGAAACATCAGTTATGAGAACCCTCGACGTCGATATACTCGAATATTCACATTGTAAACGCGTCCTCTTCTTTGTCTCATTTGTGCTTATACGTGTATTAACTTATTTATTTTATGTTTCTACAAAGTTGTCTAAGATGTCATAATATGTTGTGACATATTGGTTTGCTCGAAGATATATTCATGATTTGTTATTGTAATTTTGTGGAGGTTTCTATTTTCTTAAAATATTTATTTTCGATTCGAATAGGTTCCAAATATCATTGACTGATTTATTAAAAGAAAATAAAGCAATGCCATCCATCTTGTTGACCTATATGATGAATTCTACCTCTTGGAGGTCACTTTCACGCATACAGAGTTTTTTTTTTTTTTGGACCTTGAGTGTTTAGTGAGAGTTGAGAAAAATATTTGGTAGCTTATTTGAGAGAACATGGGAACTTTTTAGTACATAGTAGTGCTGTTTCCATTTATATGCTGTCATTTTATTATCTACTTCACAAAATGGCATTCACATCTGCCCAATACTCTTTCTCCACAAGCACGCAAAAATTTATGGCACGTCATCAGTATAATTGTTTTCTTTTCGTATAGTCACAATGTCACTTCATCAAAATTATGGCAACAAGGTTTCATTTGAAACTCGGAAAATGTCGAACGAAAATAAAAATAAGAAGGAAAAAAAATGTTGTATTTAAAAGATGGTAAATGGGAGAGAAAGAAAATGGGAACATACGAAAAATAGACAGAAATAATCTTGTAAAAATGTTACAGGAAAATGAAAATATTTATTCTAGTATATGCTTGAACACATCCATATGAAAACTATAAAAAATAATTGGTTTAAAAAATTTCTATTAGTATATTAAGAGAATATAAACTTTTTTTTTTTTGCTAATGAGGTTGATAACAAACTTCACTTACTCTGTTGACAAATTAATTTTGAACGTAGTTACTGTTAATGGAGTTTTTCGGATAACATTCACGGGACAGGCGTCGGGGTGCGAGCTATTGCGACGTGGCTCGATCTTGTGTTGTCGTGATCACGTTTCCTCAGGTCTTGAAAGAGTGATAAAGGTTTGCTTCCACTTGAAAGTCTTTTGGATAGGTGATTATGTTCTTCTAGCCTTCTTCATTGTTTTCTTCAGATTTCTCGCCTTCTCTTCGTTATCTTCTCTTCGTCTTGACTCATTCTTCTCTTCTTTCCGTCTTCGTCTTCGTGTTTTTCTTGATTTTTTCTCTGTCTACGTATTTATCATTTTCTTGATCTTTTTCCATCTTTTGGGTGTATTGAGTGCTTTGAGAGCGTTTAGAGCTTTGTGGTTCTTTCTCTGTTGAATTTTTTGGGTGTTTGGAAATCAATCTTTTGCTTTTGTATTGAGTTTTTCTAAAGAGAGAGAGAGAGAGAGAGAGAGAGAGAGAAGTTGTAGTCTTTTTTCTTCTCTTAGGATTCATTTTGTTTTCTATTTTTTTTTCTTTCTTCTACATCATGGATGGTATTTATAGGGAGAGTTGAACTTTGAGTTGTCCCAAATTGTGGTTTCACACTTGTGGGAACATTAGGGGCTTAGAACCGTCAGGGGCTCTGCCTTTAGTGCCATTTGTGGCTCAGCCTCCAGAGATCTTTTGCGGCTTAGCCTTCAGAGCCGTTTTTAAGAAAAATACGGGCTTAGCGCCGCTTGTAGGAACATTACGGGCTCAGAGCCATTAGAGGCTTTGCCTTCAGAGCATTTGTAGCTCAACCTCAAGAACCGCTTTGCGGCTTAGCCTTCAGAGCCGCTTGTGAAAATATTTGGGGCTTGGAGCTGTTAGGAGCTCCGCCTTCGGAGCCATTTGTAGCCCACTATGTAGAACCATTTTGTGGCTCAGCCTTAAGAGCCGCTTGAGCCTCAGTCATCTAAGCCGGTTTTTGGCTCAGCCCTTAGAGCGGTCTAAGTAATTGGGCATTTTCCTTTTCGTTTTTGCTCTAGGGATGTCGTTTTTGTCTTGTGAAAAATGACAGCATAATGTTAACCCTCATTTTCTCGTGCGACTCATTGTGCGAGAAAATTTACTGTCTTGAGCTCCTCTTGCTGGCTGTAGAGCCGTTTTGCGGCTCAGCCTTCAGAGCCCCTTGTAGGAACATTAAGGGCTCAGAGCCATTAGAGGCTCTGCCTTCAGAGCCATTTGTGACTCTTCTTATAGATCCGTGTTACAGCTTAACCTTTAGCACCGCTTGTGGAAATTATTGGGGGCCAGAGCCGTTAGAGGCTCTGCCTTCAAAGCTATTAGTGGCCCACCTTCTAGAGCCATTTTGTGGCTCAACCTTAAGAACCAATTGGGCCTTAGTCCTCTGAGGCATTTTTGGGCTCAGCCCTTAGAGCTGTTTGAGTAATTGGGTATTTTCCTTGTCATTTTTGCTCTAGGGATGTTGTTTTGTCTTGTGAAAAAATGACAGCAAAACATTAACCCCCATTTTCTCGGTCGACTCATGGTGCGAGAAAATTAACTGTCGTGAAATACAAATATATCTATATATATATATATATATATAAAATTTTTGAATTCTATCTTGAGCTCCTCTTGCTAGCTGAAGAGCCATTTTACGTCTCAGCCTTCAGAGCCACTTGTACGAACATAAGGGGCTCAGAGCGGTTAGAGGCTCTGCCTTCAAAGCAATTTGTGGCTCAGCCTCTAAAGTCGTTTTGTGGCTCAGCCTTCGTAGCCGCCTGTAGAAATGTTTTGGCTCAAAGCCGTTATAGGCTATGCCTTTAGACCCATTTGTAGCCTAGCTTCTTGTGAAAATGACAGCATAACACTACTACAAATACAGTTTTCCCGTGCGGATGACTTTTGGGTGCGACTTTTCGCACCTAAAAGTCGCACCAAAAAGACTTTCAGGTGCGAATAGTCGGACCCAAAAATCAATTAAGCGCTGTAAAATTTTCGCGAATTTTTTTGAATTTGGGTGCGACTTCTCGCACCCAAAAGTGTGTTAATACTTTTGGATGCGACTAAGTCGCACCCAATACTTTGGAGAAAGTATTGGGTGCGACTTAGTCGCACCTAAATGCCCTAAATTTTTCCGCGGCCAGACTTCCCCCTTTTTTTTACAAATGTCATTGGGTGCGACTTTGTCGCACCCGAAATCACTGACACAAGTCATTGGGTGCGACTTTGTCGCACCCAAAGGTGTCATTGGGTGCGACAAAGTCGCACCCAAATTCAAATTTCTCTATAAAAAGCGGCTCGGTTTTCATTTTACCCAAGCCAAACACCAAATTTCTCTCCGAAACTCTTCTGCAATTTCTCCGACCCCCGTCGCCGCCACCACTCCGACCGCCACCACTATCACTCTCTCTCAGACTCCGACCGCCACCACTACGCTCTCTCTCTCAGCCTACGACCGCCACCACTACCGGCCCTCTGTCTCTCAGCCTCGGACCAGTCCTCCGACGACCAGCCCCGGAGACCCTCTGGACCGGCCTCTTCCTCGCGCGACCCCTCGAAGCCTCTGCTGCACTTGACTGTGTCTCTAGCTGCAGCCCCGTGAGTCTCTCTAGCTGCAGCCCCGTGAGTCTCAGTCTCAGGCGGCTCCGCTTCCCTCGAATTGAGAGCCTCTCCCTCGTAATCAAGCCGGTTAGTCTCATATTTTCGTTCTTATTTGCTTCGTCTATACAAATAAGTCTGTGTGTGTACGTGTGTATGTGTGTTTAAGTCTGAGTGTGTGTATTTTTTTATTTTTTTTTAATTCCCCGTCAAGCTGCTGTCCCAGCACCTGAGTGAGCGCTTCAACTCCCGTCGCAGCACCGTCGCAGCACCGCCGCTGTCCCGCCAAGCTGCTCGAGACCCGCGCGCTTCAACTCCCGTCGCAGCACCGTCGTGCCTCTAGCAGCCTCGCCGTGCTCAAGTCCCGCCTACAAGTTAGCCTCTCGTAGTCCTTTTAATTGTGTTTTTAATTACTTTAGATTAATTGTAATTAGTATAATTAGTATAATTAGTCTAATTGTTAATTAGTTAGGTAATTAAATAATTGGCGGGTAGGCCAACGGGTGCGACTGGTCGCACCCATAAATTTGGCGGGTAGGCCAACGGGTGCGACTGGTCGCACCCATTAATTTGGCGGGTAGGCCAACGGGTGCGACTAGTCGCACCCAAAGGTTTGGCGGGTAGGCCTTTGGGTGCGAATAGTCGCACCTAATGGCCTTCCCGCGGACTTTTTCGCACATCTTTTCTGACTTATGGGTGCGAATATAGGTGCGAAAAACAGCACCTAAAAGTCATGACCTTCGGGTGCGACTTTTCGCACCCATGACCTTTAGGTGCGAACTTTCGGGTGCGAAAAAGTCGCACCTAAAGGTATCATTGGGTGCGAAAATTGACTTTCAGGTGCGAAAAAAGTCGCACCCAATGTTGTTTTTTGTACTAGTGTAACATTAACCCCTATTTTCTCGTGCAACTCGTGGTGCGAGAAAATTAATTTTCTTGAAATATATATATATATATATATATATATGTATTATTTTTAATTCTTTCTTGAGATGCTCTTGCTGACTGTGTAGCTTTCCCATGCTTGTACCTTTTTTTATCTATACTATAAATACTAGTTGAAGGCACGCGCTCGCGCGCTTGGGAGGAGAGAGAGGTCAAAACCATCAGAGAGAAGAAAAGAGAAAAAGGAAAAAAAACGTCATAGGAAAACCAATACACAAATATATATATATATATATATATATATATGCCACGTGTCTTCTTTTGGCTTAGCCACGTGGCGTTCTCTAGTGCAAAATCGTAAAAATCATAGCTTATGGATATATATATATATATATATATATATATATATATATATATATATATATTGTACATGTATGTATGTGTGGATACATATATGTATATTTTCCGAAAAGGATATTTGTTACTCCTTTTTTTGGATAAATTTCATATTTGCCCCCTGAACTATTATAGAGTGAACAATGTTTATCCAACCTTTTTTTTAACAACCGTTTACAATGTGTTTTTGAGTTTTTTCACAAACGATCCTTTAGTCAAATATGTCACATAAATAAAGGGTAAGATTATAGTTTCAATATTTTTAAGCATTTAATATTAAATTTTAAAATAAAAATTAATAATAAACATAAAATTCTCAAATCTCTCACTCTATACGAAAAAAACACACGCTTAAATTCTCTGCAAACCCTTATTATTCTTATCCGTGTTTGTTATGATTCTCTGGTAGTGGTGGTTGTAAAACGAACGATCTCCGCTCTGAATCCCTCGCCTCCAACGAGAGACGATTTTCTTCTCTGCTTCTGATCGAACTCCGACGACCTGAAAATCCCGACGGCCGGAATCACATCCCCTCATTCTTGCCTCGCGGTGACCAAAACCTTTCTCTGGGCCGTCTCGGAGCTCACCGGAGTGTTGAAGAGCAACGGAAGATCCGATTATGTGATATAATTTCTTCTCCTCGTATGAATCATAGAAAGAAAAATCAAAAGTAGAACAAATCACTTT
The DNA here is from genome assembly GCF_054948205.1 of Urtica dioica subsp. dioica. Lineage (NCBI taxonomy): Eukaryota > Viridiplantae > Streptophyta > Magnoliopsida > Rosales > Urticaceae > Urtica > Urtica dioica. The sequence goes on along the minus strand of NC_142764.1, from coordinate 618,509 downwards.
GTGATTCCTTGAACAAATCACCAAAGAGAAGTTTTTGAGGTTTTTTTTTAAGTTGAACACCGACCAAGAGGAGAAAAAAATCGATGAAGCAGAGAGAGAGAGAGAGAAAATTGGTATATTAATTTTTGAAGTAATTATAAGAAAATATTAAAAGGAAATAAGTTATTATTAAAAAAAAAATTAATTAAGGGTATGTCAGTAGATTCAATTTCAAACTCATTTACGTACTGACACGTGTCTATTTTTGTAAAAAAAAAAAAAAATTGAGGAAAGGATGAATTTTAAAAAAACTGAGAAATTCAAGGTAAACGGTTATTAAAAAGAATGTGGGATAGACATTGTTACACCCCTTATAGTTCAAGAGGCAAATGTGAAATTTATCCTTTTTTTAGGTGCACGTGAGTGGCTTTTACTCGTCTAGTACTTTCTTTTCCCACTTCTCCTCTTTTTTATTGCATCGTCTCTTTCTATTCTTCCTTAATTTGTTTCTTTCAAAAATAAGGAAACATAAAGAAAACTCATTTCCCCCATTTATGTCCTCCAACCAACAAGTGGTCAACGGGCCCACCAACCCCGACAATGTTGGCCCTCCAAATTCACGTGATTTCCCTGAGCCTTTACTTCTTTCTCCCGAGAGTTACTTCACCATCGATGAAATTTCCAATCCTCTTGACTTTAAAGAGAATATTGAGAAACTTTCTCTTTCTCTAAGTAAAGGCAACAACTTTAAAGATAATTTATTTGAGAGTCTTTATATGAGCGAAGATAATCCGGTGATCATTCCTACGATCTAGGGTGTGGCATTGTCTTCAAGTCGCGGTGACCGCTTGCTAGTCCTGGGTGTTCCTGACGGTGGGGCCTTGTGCGAGGTAGGAGTTTCGATTTGCTTCGGTCTAAGACTTCGGCCTTAGGGCCTCCTTGTTGTGGTGATTTGCATCCTCTAGATCTCGTCGTTGGGGTTACGTGTCGAGGGCCGAGAGCCATTGACTTGGGCGATGGCAGATTTGGTTGGGACGTCGTACGTCAGAGCGGGAAAATCAAGTGGTCGAGGCTTTCGGTGTAGAGCAGCTTGCTTGTTGGGCCTCCGTCGAATGAGCCAGGGGATTCGGCAAGGTCACAGGTCATATTCATCGATTGGATTGGCTCCTGCTTTGGTTCTTCGACACTTGTAAGTGTGGTTCTTCGAGACTGTGGTTTAAGAGCTTTGGCGGCGTCCAAGAGTGCGGCATCCGTAACTGAGGTGGACGAGGATGAGGTCAATGAGGCGACTTGTTTGGACTATAATTTTGACGAGGCAGATGTCCTTGTATCTCTCAGTCATGCTGTTTGTGGTACCGCGTCTTTTGATGTTTAGGCAGGCATTGGGTCCTCTTTGGCGACAAAACTACAAGGTGTCGAGGTGCTCAGCGATGCCCATGGACTGTGGACTCATCCTGCCATTTGGCACCGAAGACTTCGAGCTTTATCAAAGAGGTAGACGCCTTTTCCCTCAGGGTAAGCTTTGTTGATGGTCTTGGTGCGGCTATCCCTTGAGGTGATGTTTACGTGGTGATATGTAACAATGACTGTTGGAATTGATCTAGGGTTAAGAAAAGGTTTAACGCTTCGAGCAAGCGAAGGAATTTAAAAATTTTCTTTAAAACAAGTAAAACGATTTTACTTAACCTAGATAAAGAGCAAGTACATGTAAATAAAAACTATAAAGAGCATAAATGTTTACTAACCTTTTTAGAAGCTTGAACGTTGAGAAGCCTTTGGAAGGTTGAAACGTTTGTCTCCCTTCTCAGCAAGTCTCTCCTCTTTCCTCGGGAACTCGAGCAACTACGAAAGTTTCTATCACTAAAATCACTCGAGAAAGAAAGGAATTAGTGTGTGGGCACTTTTAAACACGATGACTCAAGAACAAGTCTTAGAGTCGAAGAGCTAAAACACTAGGTCAAATGTGGACCTAGGTGCCAAAACAAAAACCGAAAATTACTAGAGAGAGAGAGGATCGGCCACAAGGTCTAGAGAGAGAAGCTCTCAATCTCTAACTTATGTGGGATGATTAAAATGAAGGCAATGAGGGTCCTATTTATAGGAGAAGGGTTGACCTTGGAAAGAAGTAATTTCCTCTTATTTTCCAAGCCTTCATGAGCAATCCTTTATTGGCCATTCATTCCCCATTCACACGGCCAAGAGAGGGCATCTAGAAGCCTTGGATTTGTTTCCTCTTTTGTTCTCTCTTGCTTGGTGGCCGAAAGTCTCTTTCCTCATGGAGGAAATTTGTTTCCTCTTTTTCTTTTGGCAAGTATCTTGATACATCAATGAATAAAATAAATCCCTCTTTCTCTCTATGGTATGCACGAAATTGGCCTTCTAGAACATGCTTCTAGATGTTTCTTTATTTGTTCATGACAATATAAGAAAAACCCATTAAGAATTTTCAAGTAAAATTCTATGAAATGAAATTAATCCTCAAGGCCCAATTACACTAATATTGCCGAGTAAAACTTATTTCATTTGTCTGTTGTCAATGGTGCCCACAAGAAGAGTAGTAGTGTCTATTTGTGTACATTTGATGTAATATAGTCTCATGAAGACTCTTGCTTGTAATTGCTTATTCATTAATAAAAAGTTGAAACGTTCATTCAATCTTCCTTGTCTGAAGCTTTATGATAAAAGCTTAGTCTTTTAGTCCATAAACAAACTAAACAACTTACGAAGAGACAAATGTAGATTTGCATGAACAAACTCTTCGTAGTTTGCTTAAAACGATATATTCGCAATCTTAGGGTCAAATGACTATTGACCTCAGTACGATTGTTAGAAGAATCTATGATGTCTGGTTATGAGGCATTGAGAGTTGGAGACTCTATAGTTCTTCTAGGTATCTTCCGAAGGTACTGAATTGACCAGTGCACTTCTAGAGACAAGATAAGAACAAACCATTTAACCTCTTATGTCTCGAAGTCACTATGTATGAATTGCATCATGCTTACCTTAATCCTGAAATGAGACATGCCATTTCACAGCTTAGTATTCTCATTTGAGAAAGTCAGACTTCGGACTCACTATGTGATTCCGAACAGGGCCTATTGGTGAAGTACTAAGTTGTGAGAATGTCATGAGTAACTTTGTGAAGTTCTCATAGATATGGAATTCATGTACAAGATTGCTGAAATGCAATGTATGTCACCTCATGCTTTGTTCCTTGGAGTGTGAATAAATGAACTGGCCAGTGTCCAAATTGAGTCCTGACTCTTTTGGATGAAACAATGTGACTTGTTAGCTCCTCGTCAATACATTGTTTCTAACTTATTCACAAGCGACAAAGGAGTTGAGGAAATAACAGCTAGAAGGGTAAAATGGTAATTTAGTAAATCCCGACTAGCTGATGACATTCATGAAGGATAAACATAGATAATATTCAGTGGATCCGCTCATCATAATTAGGTCGAATTCTTGAGTAGAAAATAAATTCATTTGAACCGAGAGATTTTCAGTGTCAACTCTTTAGTGGAGTCAGTTGGCATTAAGCTAAACTTGGAAAAGGTTTGTGAACTTTTGAGTCCAAGTGTTTAGCTCAAGCTTTGTTCATTTGGGTCCATGAGGTCACTGTCACGAATCACATCGATAGGAATAGTTAAACTGGAAGCTAAGTCAAAACAAGAACGAAAATTGTCAAAAGGGTATTTTTGTCTTTTGAGACATAGGATGAAGTGAATGTCAATAAATTTTTTGACAAGTTCATTTGATGACTTAATGTCACTCGGCCATGACTTGATCATTGGGCCTCGTGAATTAATTTCATTTCATAAGAGTTTTATTGAAAATTCTTAATGGGCCTTTTTCATGTTCTCATGAATAAATGAAGAAGCTTCTAGAGACATGTTGGGCGCCTACCCTATAGAGAAATAGGAGAGTTTATTTTGTGCATAAATGTATTTAGATACTTCCAAAAGAAAAAGAGGAAACAAATTTGCATAAGGATGCATAAGGGAATCGGCCAAGTTGAGAAAAAGGCAAGCCATGAACAAAATTGGAAACAAATCAAGGCTTCTAGAAGCCCTTGTTTGGCCGAGTGTCTCAAGAGGGAAAAGAGGAAATTGGCTCATGAATATGTGATATTCTATAGAAGAGGAAACTACCTTATTGAAGGTGAGACCTCTCCTATAAATAGGAGCCTCATTTCCTCACATTTGATTCATCCAAGTTTAAGAGATTTGAGAGACTCTCTCTCTAGAACTTTGGCCGAAACTCCTCTCCTTCTCTCTCTAGTTTATTTTCGATTTTTCTTGTTTTGGCACCTAGGTCCTCACTCGACCTAGTGTTTAGCTCTGCGACTTCAAGACTCGTTCTTAAGTCGTAGTGTTTAAAAGTGCCCACTCACTAATTCCTTTATTTCGAGTGATTTAGTGATAGAAACTTTCGTGGTTGCTCGAGGTGCCGAGGAAAGAAAGAGAGACGTGCTGCGAGGGGAGACGAGCGTTGCAAACTTTCCAAAAGCTTCTTCAAAGTTCAAGCTTCAAGAAAGGTTAGTAAACTTCTTAGCTTATAATACTTTTTAATTACATGTACTTGCTCTTTTGTCTAGGTTAGTAAAAAACCGTTTTTACTTGTAAAAGAAAATTTTTAAAATTCCGCCGCTTACCGAAGCGTTAATTATTTTCTTAAACCCTAGATCGATTCCAACATTGTCATCATATGACAATGTCAAAAAATTTATTGACATTCATTTTGTCCTATGTCCTAAAAGACAAAAATACCCTTTAGACAATTTTCGTAAAACTTGTCTCGTTCTTGTTTTTACTTAGCTTCTAGTTTAGCTATTCCTACTCGATATGATTTGTGACAGTTACCTCATGGATCCAAATGAACAAAGCTTTAGCTAAAATACTTGGACTCAAAATTTCACAAACCTTTTCCAAGTTTAGCTTAATGTCAACTGACTCGACTAAAGAGTTGACAATGAAAATCTCTCGGTTCATATGAATTAATTTTCTACTGAAGAATTCAACCTAATTGTAATGAGTGGATCCACTTAATATTATCTATGTTTACCCTTCATCAATATCATCAGCTAGTCGGGATTTACAAAATTACCATTTTACCCTTCTAGCTGTTATTTCTTCAACTCCTTTGTCGCTTGTGAATAAGTTAGAAACAATGTATTGACGAGGAGCTAACAAGTCACATTGTTTCATCCAAAAGAGTCAGGACTCAATTTGGACACTGGCCAGTTCATTTATTCACATTCCAAGGAACAAAGCATGAGGTAATATACATTGCATTTCAGCAATCTTGTACATGAATTCCATATCTATGAGAATTTCACAAAGTTACTCATGACATCTTCACAACTTAGTGTTGTCTTACGAAAAAGAAAAACGATTAGATACCTCGGACGGTTCGATCCAAGGCCGGACCAAGTGACCGCGCCCGAGCCAAAAATGGGAGCTCGTAGACCGAGCTGCACCCTCCAGACCCTGAGGTGTGTTTTGGGGGGTGTGACCGTGCCAAAGGTTGGCTGCCTACGTACCCTTTAGTCGGGATCAGGTCAAAACGTAGTTTGAGAATCTAAGGCTTTAGAGTAGGACCCGGCTCGTAGCTTCTAGTGAAGACTTTAGAGGGGTCGCTTGCCTCGTAGCTTAGAGTTCTAGCTCAAGGGCCAAGAAGCAGGAGGGCAGTGTGTACTGCAGAAGCTCGGGTCGCAGAAGACGAGCACGCTCCCTCTCGTGGAGGGGGGTCCTTGTGTTTCTGAGCCGAGGGAGGAGGAGTGCGCGCTCTTGGAATTATCACAAGAGCACGAGAGAGTTCTCAAGAGAAGAGAAGTGGAGATGTTTTGGTATGAACCAGGATGATTTTTCCTTCCCCAAGGGGGGGCATTTATAGTTGTGGAGAGAGGCCTTGGGCCGGCCCCTTGAGGCCCACCGGGTGGCCGGGAGCGGGGCGCACGAGGCATCACGCCCAGGAGGGCGCAGGGCGCGCGGGACGTGTCGCCTGGATGGGCGTGGGGCACGCCGGGCGCGGGACTTGGCCGGGCGCGGCGTGTCCGGTTGCAGGCGTGCCCGGCCGAGGCGTTGGGATTGCTCGGCCGGGGCAGCAAGGACGCTCGGCCGGGGCAGCAGGGGCACCCGGCCGAGGCAGCAGGAATGCTCGGTCGGGGCAGCAGAGGCACCCGGCCGAGGCGGCAGGGACACCCGACCGAGGCAGCAGGGGCACTCGGCCGGGGCAGCAGGAGCACCCGGCCGAGGCAGCAGGGGTGCTCGGCCGGGGCAGCAGGAATGATCGGCCAGGGCAGCAAGGGTGCCCGGCCGAGGCGGCAGGGACACCCGGCTGAGGCAGCATGGGCGCTCGGCCGGGGTGCCGGGGCGCGCGCGGGCCGGGAGGCCGGGGCACGGGAGCGCGCCCGGGCCGGGACGGCCGGGGCGCAGGGTGGGCACGAGCCAGGCGCGCCAGGGCCGGGGACGAGCGGGGGCGCGCGCCGGCCGTGCCGGGCCGTGGGCGCGTCAGGGCGCTCGAGCCTGGTGGGCCGGGGCCCGTTGGGCTTCCGGCCGGCAAAGCCCGGCCGGTCTTGAATCGTTTTTGAATTTCCGGTGTCCCGAAAACGACCGGTAACACTTAGTACTTCACCAATAGGTCCTGTTCAGAATCACATAGTGAGTCCAAACTCTGACTTTCTCAAATGAGAATACGTAAGCTATGAAATGGCATGTCTCATTTCAGGATTGAGGTAAGCACGATGTAATTCATACGTAGTGACTTCGAGACATAAGAGGTTAAATGATTTGTTCTTATTTTGTCTCTAGAAGTGCACTGGTCAATTCAGTACCTTCGGAAGATACCTAGAAGAACCATAGAGTCTCAAACTCTCAATGCCCCATAAGCAGACATCATAGATTCTCCTATCAATCGTACTGAGGTCAATAGTCTTTTGACCCTTATATTGCAAAGATATCGTTTTAAGCAAACTACGAAGAGATTGTTCATGCAAATCTACATTTGTCTCTTCGTAAGTTGTTAAGTTTGTTTATGGACTAAAGACTAATGTTTTATCATAAAGCTTCAAATAGCCAAGGAAGAATGAATGAACGTTTCAACTTTTTATTAATGAATAAGCAATTACAAGCAAGAGTCTTCGTGAGACTTTATTACATCAAATGTACAAAATAAAGACTACAACTCTTCTTGTGGGCACCATTGACAACAAACTCCCACTTGACTCAAAGAAGATGTGTGTAGTCCTTCATGCCTGATCCCTCTGGATGTTCGTCGAAGACCTTGTTCGCTAGGGCCTTGCTGAATGGATCTGCCAGATTGTCCACCGTTGAGATCTTCTTCACTTCCACGTCTCGACGTTCCCATCCGGACCCATTTTCTTCTTGTATATCCACTTACACCCTACGGGTTTAATCCTTTCAGGAAGGTCTACAAGTTTCCAGACTTTGTTGACATACATCGAGTGTATTTCAACTTTCATGGCGTCAAGCCAAAGGTTTGATTCAGAACAAGCCATCGCTAGGCTATAGGAAACAGGGTCATCCATGTCTGAGACGGCTACGAGAGTGTCTCCATAAGACATGTACCTATCAGGCTTTTGGGTAGCCCTCCCACTACGTCGAAGTGCTACTTGACAAGATTCTGATGAGTTAGGTTGTGTTTCAGTTGGGGTAAGAACAGTTCTTACAGATGAGGTAGAAGCTTCCTCACCCAACTTTTCTTCAAGCACAATTTTGCTTCTAGGGTTTGCATCCTTCATAAAGTCCTCCTCAAGGAAACGAGCATTCGTGCTAACAAAACTCTTATCGTCCTCGGGACTATAGAAAGTAAAACCTTTGGTTTCCTTTGGATCTCCAACGAACGACATAATTCTAAAATACTAGCTAACCTGCTAGTCTTTTGCCTCAGCACGTGTGCAGGGCTACCCTAAATTTTGATGCGGCCAAGATTTACTTTACGGCCAGTCCATAGTTCATAAGGAGTACCAGGAACCGTTTTGGACGGAACTCATCATTGATCTAACCATCTCCATAAGAGTTCGATTTCTTCTCTCTGACACTCCGTTTTGTTGAGGTGTGCCAGGTGTGGTAAGCTGAGAAGCGATACCTTATTCTTTAAGAAAGTCATTGAACTCTCCAAACATATACTCACCACCTCGATCGGATCGAAGGGTTTTGATCACTTTGCCAGTTTACTTTTCCACTAAAGCCTTAAAGACCTTAAATAAGTTAAAGGTCTCGGATTTGTGTTTGAGCAAATAGACAAAACTGTCTCTTGAGTAATCGTCATTGAATGTAACGAAGTATTCGTATCCACCATGTGCCTGTTGACTGAGCGGCCACATACATCAGAATGTACTAGTTCCAGCAGCTGAGTGGCTCTTCGACCCTTATCGGAGAAAGGTCGCTTAGTCATTTTTCCTTCTATGCAAGATTCACAAGTAGGTACTGAACCTATTGCAGAGGCTTGGAGTGGACCGTCCCTCACAAGTCTCTTAATCCTGTCTAGATTGATATGACCAAGTCTTAAGTGCTAGAGATATGTTAATTTTATTAGATCGGAGGATTCAGATAGTTTGATCCTCTCTGGCTCCCTAACTAGATCATTATCTATTTCGGTATCTAAAAGAGAAGGTTAAGTGGGATAGATGTAGAAAAGAGCATTCTTCATACATGCATCAGTGACAAAAGAATTATCAGGAAACGAAATACGAATTTCATTCTTAATGAACTTTAAACAATAATCTTGCTCAAGAAGACGAGCAACGGATATTAAGTTCTTCCCAAAGGTAGGAACAAAATAAACATTATTCAAGTTTAAAGTGCGGTCTTCAAAAGACAGCGTCACGGATCCCACAGCCTTTGCAGACACCAGGCTCCCATCACCCCATTTGAAACAGAAGTCGCCTTCCTCTAACCTTTTGGTTTTCTTGAAACCAGTCAAGGAACAACAAACATGGTTAGTAGCAGCGGAGTCAAGAATCCACATTGATACATTATCAGCTACTAAGCATGCTTCGGTAATTAGTACAATACTATGTTCCTTTGCTTTGAGATAGGCAGGACAGTTCTTCTTTTCGACCTTGTGAGGTCTCTTCTTAGATCCAGAGGCGAAGGCTTTGTGCTTAGTAGCATGTGTCTCTCCTTGATTCCTCTTTCTCTTAGTGAGACCTTCAGCTGTGTGAAGCTCCTTCATAAGCTCGGTAACAGTGTACTCTAGTTAATTCATGGAGTAGTTCAGCTTGAAGGTATCAAAAGATTTGGGGAGAGTTGCCAAGATCATATCTATTTTGGTCTCCTCGTCAATTTTTTATCCTAGGATTTCCATCTTATTCAAGTAACTAATGATCAGCATCATATCGTCCCTGACAGGAGTCCCAGGCTTCATGCGACAGTTCATAAACTGTCTGACTGCTTGTTGTCTGGCCTGACGCTCTTGCTTTCCAAACAACTCATGGAGATTTTAGAGCATGTCGGCGGCAGTCTCGACATCACGATGTTGTTGTTGCAACACATTGTTCATAGATGCTAAGATATAACACCTCACAATCTCATCGGATCAGAGCCAGGCCGCCAAGGCGTCTTTGTCCTCTTGAATCATCATTCGTTTGAGGATAGGGGGTGTGAGTACCCATTTGTGCTTGTTAATGGTAAGGACGATGTCGAGGTTACGTTTCGAATCTACGCAGTTTTCGTTTTCGAGTTTTTCGAGGACAAGATGGTTGAGAGATGGTTGAGAGACATGTTGCTTAATTAAGTTGAAACAAGTTTATGATTAGTCTTTTAGTTTAGGGTTTAAGTTTGTTTAAGACTTGATAAAATCCAAAGATGTTATAAACCAAACGATAATTTACTCCCTCGAGAGAAGGCCGCAAAAAATCTCCATTTATAAGTAAATGACACATCATTAATGCTTAGCCAACATGTCAATACACCAATTTTGACTAGCCACCTTTTAAATTTGTTTGATCACCCACATCCTTTCGCAGAGCCTCAAGGGAGGATTACTAGGGATTGAGTCTAAGTGTGCAACCAACCACTTAGTTGTAAAGGTTAACTTTGAAAAACAATCCCCCAAGGGGAGGCCTTGCCTTCGTCGTCTCACTCTTGGACGTAGCTCATTGAGCAATGATCGAAGCAAAAACGCCTTAGAGTACTCCCATTTAAGAGAGGGCCACAAGAGCGGCTCTTAGTCTCACGTTAATTGCTTCTTTCATTAGTGTTGGGGATCGTGGGTTACAAACAACAAGTATAACCATCCCACTTAGTTTTTGGAGTTGGTACATCGACTCTTATAAGTTCGGAAACGGATTTCCTAGTTATAGAGCGATAGAGCGGACAACTAGAAAAGAATCCTAGAGGTTCATGTTCAGAGCAGTGTTAGTGCATAAAGGCACAAGGTATATACTCGGATCTTTTCCTAGTTTAAAGTGCATGAGGGAAGTGTGAACTTCAACTCACTCGAACACTTGAAAGTTTGAGATTACACATCTTTTTATTTTTCGGCTCGTCTACGAGGAGACCTCCCACTCAAATTTTCAAGAGCATATAGATTTTGAACATATGTGATATAGATATAGTTTTGAAAACTTATTTGATTTGGATGACAAAATATTTTCAAGTTTGAAAGTGAAAACGGTTTTTCAAAATTAAAACTAGTTTTGCAAAAATTCAATTTCAATTAAACTTTCAAAAATCAAAACATTTTAATCTTTCACATTATGTTTATAATCTTATAAAAAAAACATTTTTTTGCTCCAGAAAATTTTCTCATTAGAGTTCTATAACTCATGGTAGTGGGGCTGAAAATCCGGATTTCTAAAAAACTGGACTTTCGGAACAGCCACGCACCTCGGAGTAAAATCGTCATAACTGGCGGCTCCGATGTCCTTTTGACCTAAAACAAGTGGCATTGGAAAGAGGACAGACATACATTTAATTTGATTTAAGAATCATTAAATTTCGAATTCTGAGCTGAGAGTTATGCCACTTTTACTGCGGCTTTTCTCGAGCTCGAAGAAAACTGAAATAATTAAAGTTCGGTCTTTTAGTGCGTAAAAAGAATTGAGTGTAACGGAACGTTTTAGGAAGTTGTTAAGGCTTTTATTTTTTTTTATTAACATTGTAATAACATGGTATAAAAGAAATAACAAGTATAAAACGATTCAAGCAAATAAAAGAAACTAGTAAGACAAGAAAACTAGTCACAAAATTTAATCGAAATTTTCTCAAACTTCAAAACACGTTTTTTTAATATAAATAATAAAAAACTTTTAGAACCGATTCTAATGTGTTTTAATAACATCTCAAACTCATATAAAATCAACATGATATTTAATTTAATTGCACGAGCAATAAATTATTATTTATTTTTCTTAGTTTTTCCCAAAAATAATTTATTGAATAAAGCCCATTCAAATGTCCTTTAGAAAAATAAATCGATATAAAAATCACTTATTTTTCAATGTTTTAAATAAAACTTATTAGGGCCCAGACCATATTATTATTTTAAATAAAACTTCAAACAAACTAATTTTTCGATAATTTTTTTTATTTCGGTTAGGCCTTGGGCCCATCGGACTAAACGGGCTGTAACCCGATCGAATCCTTGAGCCCACTTGCCAAGGTAGGGCTAACGGGCTGTGACCCGATCGAATCCGTTAGCTTGGACCATGACCCACGAGGGCATCATGGCCGAGAGGTCATAATACTAGGGGGCGGCCTTTTTGACAAGATTGTCAAAAAATTGCGTATGGTCGTCAAAGCGTCATAATCCTTTCGTCTTGGTGGCTCTGCTTCGGACTATGATGTCTTCTCGCAGTGGGTAAGCGTCTCACCGAATTTTGTGACCATCGGATCACAACAAGCATATTAATAAAAATTAAAAAAAAAAACTTATACCCTTTGAATTTCGGGTTTAACAAAAAAAATCTAGAAAAACGAGAATAAAAAATCTACAATCAACCCACAAATCACAATTCATATAATCATATATTGAATTGTATCAATTTCATTTCATAATATAAATACATTCAAACCATATAAAAAATTTAATTACTAGAACGAATCAATTAAATAACGCAAATCAATTAGCTCTGATACCACTTGTTGGTGATTATTGTAGCTCAAACAACCATTTAAATGCGGAAAATGTAATTACGCTGTCATAAGCTAATTAAAACATGGTTATTAATTAAACAAGATCTGGATTTACGTTATTTGATGAGAGCAAACACAATATGTCAAGCAACTAATAAATTTAATGACAAGTTCAGAAGACTTACAAATTAGGGCTCACGAACCGAACCTTCAAGCTTTCACAATCCGTCTTCAGTCTATAAAAGACTCGTCATGATCAGACCTTTGGGATGACTCTGAAACTCTCGGATTCCTTCTCGTCATATTGTTGACACCGTAGTCTTCTGAAACGTAATCTTCGAGGAAGATAAGACTAATGAGTGGGCAACTATTCTTGATCTCACTTAGATCTGAAACGGGGTGTTTAAGATCTTTCTCTCTTATTTCTAAAAATGGAATTGAAGCATTCCGAGGGGAAGATGAAGGAAGAGGATCAGCCACACTAAGAGGGGAGGGTTGGCTGATTCTTTCTGTAGCAAAATTAGGTAAAAAAAACTCATCGTTTTGCTTCTCATGAACCCCCTATTTATAGCAGTTAAAATGTGATATTCTAGAATATATTATTTCCTTTTATTGTGTTCACACTAGTGGATTTAATCTCAGCCATTGGATCTCATCTCATGAATCCTACTTTTTCTCTCATCCATCAAATCAGTATCTAAGATTTAAGTTTATATGATAATATAAAATATTTTATTTGTTGAGAGAATATAGGGAAATATTTCTCCTAAATATTCTCCTAAATATAAGGAGAGAATATAGGACGATAAGTAATTTCCTATATTTTCTCTCCTTTATTTTAGGAACAAATAAAGAGAATAAACCGGTATAAAACAAGTATAAAAAAAAGGCAAATTTTTTCAACAAAGGCGAATTTTAAGGAACAAATAAAGAGTATAAACTGGTATTTACTTGACCCAACAATAAATAAATAACTTATTAATTGATTATTTACTTGATCCAATAATAAATAAACAATTCTACAATAAATAGTTATTTAATTCCGCAAGTACACGTTTTTTCAGAATTAATGTTGTCAATCAAAATTACAGTAAGTGAGACTATAAGAATGAAACCATTATTATATGAACGTTCTTATCCGCCTTTATCGAAGCCGAATCGGGGACTATGGGCCTAGTATTTGAAGCTTAACAAACTTGATCAGAAGACGAAACAGTTCTTTCTCTTTTACGTATCGTTTAGTCTAATCTTAGTCAGTTTTCCACCGTGTAAGCCAAGACTGAACTCTCCCATAATACTATAATTATATTTACTCATTGTGATGAGTGCCCACTGATTTAGTTAGTACGTGATCTGTTGGAATTGATCTAGGGTTTAAGAAAAAGATTAAACGCTTCGGGAAGCGGCAGAATTTTAAAAAATTTCTTTTCAAGTAAAAACAGTTTTTACTAACCTAGACAAAGAAGCAAGTACATGTAATTAAAAATCAATATGAGCTAGAAGTTTACTAACCTTTCTTGAAGCTTGAACTTTGAGAAGCTTTTAGAAAGTTGCAACGCTCGTCTCCCTCGCAGCACGTCTCTCTTCCTTTCCTGGGCACCTCGAGCAACCACGAAAGTTTCTATCACTAAATCACTCGAAATAAAAGGAATTAGTGAGTGGGCACTTTTAAACACGACGACTCGAGAACAAGTCTCAGAGTCGAAGAGCTAAAACCACTAGGTCAAATGAGGACCTAGGTGCCAAAACAAAAACCGAAAATAACTAGAGGGAGAGAGAGAGGATCGGCCACAAGGTCTAGAGAGAGAAGCTCTCAATCTCTAACTTATGTGGGATTACTAGAATGAGAGGAATGAGGCCTCTATTTATAGGGGAGGCATGAGCAAATCTTATTTCCTCTTTTCTCCCATGTTGGACGTTCATGACATTTCATGCAAGTCCTTGGATTTGTTTCCTCATTTGTTCTCTCTTAGTTGGCCGAAAATGCACTTTCCTTCTAAAGGAAATTTGTTTCCTCTTTTTCTTTTGGCAAGTATCTTCATACATCAATGCACAAAATAAACTCTCTTTCCCACTATGGCATGAACGAAATTCAGCCTTATTTTCCTCGGGTTGGACGAAATTTGAGCTTCTAGAAGGAGCTTCTAGATGTTTCTTCAATTGTTCATGACAACATAAGAAAAGCCCATTAAGAATTTTCAAGTAAAATTCTATGAAACGAAATTAATCCTCAAGGCCCAATTACACTAATATGGCTGAGTAATATTTATTTCATTTGTCATCATATGACAATGTCAAAAATAATTTATTGACATTCATTTCGTCCTATGTCCAAAAGGACTAACATACCCTTTTGACAATTTTCGTAAAATTTGTCTCGTTTTTGTTTTGACTTGGCTTCTAGTTTAACTATTCCTACTCGATGTGATTCGTGACAGTGACCTCATGGATCCAAATGAACAAAGCTTGAGCTAAACACTTGGACTCAAAAGTTCACAAACCTTTTCCAAGTTTAGCTTAATGCCAACTGACTCCACTAAAGAGTTGACACAGAAAATCTCTCGGTTCAAATGAATTTATTTTCTACTCAAGAATTCAACCAAATTATGATGAGCGGATCCACTGAATATTATCTATGTTTACCCTTCATGAATGTCATCAGCTAGTCGGGATTTACTAAATTACCATTTTACCCTTCTAGCTGTTATTTCCTCAACTCCTTTGTCGCTTGTGAATAAGTTAGAAACAATGTATTGACGAGGAGCTAACAAGTCACATTGTTTCATCCAAAAGAGTCAGGACTCAATTTGGACACTGGCCAGTTCATTTATTCACACTCCAAGGAACAAAGCATGAGGTGACATACATTGCATTTCAGCAATCTTGTACATGAATTCCATATCTATGAGAACTTCACAAAGTTACTCATGACATTCTCACAACTTAGTACTTCACCAATAGGCCCTGTTCGGAATCACATAGTGAGTCCGAACTCTGACTTTCTCAAATGAGAATACTAAGGTGTGAAATGACATGTCTCATTTCAGGATTAAGGTAAGCATGATGCAATTCATACATAGTGACTTCGAGACATAAGAGGTTAAATGGTTTGTTCTTATCTTGTCTCTAGAAGTGCACTGGTCAATTCAGTACCTTCGGAAGATACCTAGAAGAACTATAGAGTCTCCAACTCTCAATGCCTCATAACCAGACATCATAGATTCTTCTAACAATCGTAATGAGGTCAATAGTCCTTTGACCCTAAGATTGCGAATATATCGTTTTAAGCAAACTACGAAGAGTTTGTTCATGCAAATCTACATTTGTCTCTTCGTAAGTTTTTAAGTTTGTTTATGGACTAAAAGACTAAGGTTTTATCATAAAGCTTCAAACAAAGAAAGAATGAATGAACGTTTCAACTTTATTATTAAATGAATAAGCAATTACAAGCAAGAGTCTTCATGAGACTATATTACATCAAATGTACACAAATAGACACTACTACTCTTCTTGTGGGCACCATTGACAACATGATCATGATCCTCCATGTTCAACCCGTACCGAGATAGGTCAATTTGTTCCGTTATACCTTTCTCGTTACGTATATACCCTAAGCATAGTTGCTTTCCCAACGAAAGATTATTTCGAACGTAAGTCAACTTCGGAAATGCTAGCAAACTATCGGTTCTGGAATCAACCCTTCGATGAGAGAACATTTACTTTCTTTCAAGAAAGATGGATTTCGTATCTGTAAATCACTTTCTTCTATGATCATGTCCCGACTTCCGAAAACACCTATTTAGTCAACGTTTCATTAGCCTTTAACGTGGTGAATCAAAGAACCTAGTAACATGACCTAGAAGTCTATGATTACTTCAGGATTTAGATCAAGCATCAGTGTGACCATAATAAGCGACCTCGGTTAGTGCGTTGTAACGGTCCTTAAACAACACATCTATCCAAACCAAAGTCTGTCCGGGTCGTACACTTACCAAAAGTGTAGAATGCTCCCATTGAGTGGTCAACCGTCACTCATGCGTATATGACTTTAGATAAGGCTTTCCAGGCGCATATCATTCATCGATCTTGTTTTAGTTAACCGCCCGAACTCGGATGCCCAGCAGATCCCTCTGTCCCTCGATTTTGTCGGCGTCCGAGCGCTGTGGTGTGCATTGATCTTGGTCCCGAGTGGTTCCCGATTCCACCTGGGGTGGCGGCCGATGTCTCGAATACTTGGGTCAGGCGCGTCGTCTTCATTGTTAGGTTTCGTGTTGGGTATTTGCTCTTGCTCGCGCCTTTGACCCCCCGAGTGGGTGTTTTGTGTGCGCCTTTCTCTTGCTTGGGCATGTAGTGTCATGGCCCTCTCCTCTCGGTCTCTTGCAAACTCACTTGCCAGTAGGAAAAGGTTGTTCTCGAGGCGCTCCATGTGATCGTTCTATTCGACGAAGACGGTGTCAGGGACAAGATTTCTCATTTTGGTAGTGTTTGGGTGTGACGGTGGACCGGTGCCTGCTTCCGGGATGGCGCTCGGTGGCGAGGTTTCTTGGGCTTGATCGTGCCTAGCTTGAGTTTGGGCCAGGGTGTGAAGTGCTACGCTTTCTGCCCGTTCAGGGGCGTTGCTTCTAGAAGCGGCGACGCGGTTGGACATCTTGAGGGAGATTTTCTTGCGTTGCCCCTTGAGTTAGAATTCCTGGGTGTATGTGAGTTTTTTTTCATGGAAGAAAAGAATTGCCGTTGGGAATGTCGTCGTTGTTCTCGAGATCCTCTCTTTCTAGCGCCAAAATGTTAATGAGACTTCTCGGATAACATTTACAAGACACGCGTCGGGTGCGAACTTGCGACATGCTCAACCGTGTGTTGTCATTGTCACGTTTACTAGGGTCTCAAAAGAGTGGTGGAAGCTTGCTTCCTTTTGAGTGTCTTTTGGATCATTGATTAAGTGCTTCTCGCCTTCTTCATTGTTTTATTCCAATTTCT
This sequence comes from Urtica dioica subsp. dioica, assembly GCF_054948205.1. Taxonomy (NCBI): domain Eukaryota; kingdom Viridiplantae; phylum Streptophyta; class Magnoliopsida; order Rosales; family Urticaceae; genus Urtica; species Urtica dioica. Next base: position 601,452 of record NC_142764.1, on the reverse strand, counting down.
CGCATTCTCTTCGTTATTTTCTCCTTTGTCTTGACTCAATCTTCTCTTCTTTCTGTCTTCGGCTTTGTTTTTTTTCTTGATTTTTTCTCCGTCTCCGTCTTTATCTTTTTCTTGATTTTTTCTGCCTTTTGGGCGTATTGAGTGCTTTGAGAGCGTTTAGAGCTTTATGGTTCTTTTTCTCTTGAATTTTTTGGGTGTTTGGAAATAAATTTTTTGCTTTTTGTATTGGGTATTTCTAGAGAGTGAGAGAGGGAGAGAAAGAGAGAGAAGTTGTAGTCTTTTTCTTCTCTATGAATTCGTTTTTTTTTTCTTTCTTCTACATCATAGATGGTATTTATATGGAGAGTTGAACTTTGAGTTGTCTCAAATTGTGGTTTCACACTTGTGGGAACATCAGGGGCTCAAAGCCGTCAAAGGCCCTGCCTTCAGAGGAATTTGTGGCTCAACCTCCAGAAACGTTTTGCGGCTCAGCCTTCAGAGTCTCTTGTGGGAACGTTAGGGGCTCAGAGCCGTTAGAGGCTCTGCCTTCAGAGCTATTTGTGGCTCAGCTTCTAGAGCTGTTTTGTGGCTCAGCCTTAAAATCCGCTTGGGCATCAATCCTCTAAGCCGTTTTGGGGCTCAGTCCTCTGAGCCATTTGAGTCATTGGGAATTTTTCTTATCGCTTTTGCTCTAAGGATGTCGTTTTTGTCTTGTAAAAAAATGACAGCATAACAATGACTTTAGTTAATTAGTACGTAAAAAAATGGAAATGTGATTTTTGGACTCGTAAAAATGAAAGTTTGAGAGACCTAGATGGTCGAGTTATTGGGATTAGAGTGATGTATATAAATTGCAAATTTAAAGTTATGAATTTACAAAATAGACAAGGTTTGTCGTAATTTAGTGAAATAGCCAAAATGTGCAGTAATCTAGTTTTAAAAAAAATTGACCTTAAGATTAACTTTTTTTTAAAGTGATAAATTACTTATAATAATCGTCCAAAAATTTGATCTTAACTATCAAAAAAATTTTAAAAACATTAATTTGACTATTTTATTGAAAAATTGAAACTTTGACTATTTTGTTAATAAAGAAGTTTCAAATGACTTTGTACCATTTTTCTTTGAGATTCTTAGGATGATAGTGGAAGTATAACTATATGAAATTCTTTCTAATTTTATGATTAATGTGCATGAAAAATGAATTTAAAGTATATTATAAATTGTAAAAAAGAAAATCAAATATATTCACAATACAATACAGTTGTTAATTTTAACGAGGTGAAGGGTAAAAGTGGGAATTGAGTAGTATGGAGCCGAGCCGAACGGAGCCAATAAAGCCGGGAGTAGGGCCGAGGCGCTGATCCCGGCGAGCGACATCTCGGCTCGTGCGGCCGGCACCGACTATTTTGCCCTTTTCGTTTTGTTTGTGAGACAGAGAGAAGAGAGAGAGAGAGAAAGAAAGAAAGACCGATTCATCCAAGAAACCCTAATTCCCCCAAATTGAGAAGCCATGGCTGACGCCGCCACGACGACGACAACCCCCCCGCCTCCCCCGGCGGCTCCGCCTCGCGCGACCCCCGTCCGAGAGGACTGCTGGAGCGAGGAGGCGACGGCGACGCTGATCGAGGCGTGGGGGCGGCGGTACGTGGAGCTGAACCGAGGCAACCTCCGGCAGAAGGACTGGCAGGAGGTTGCGGACGCCGTGAACGCCCTCCACGGGCTGACGAAGAAGACGCACCGGACGGACGTGCAGTGCAAGAACCGCATCGACACCATCAAGAAGAAGTACAAGCTGGAGAAGGGGAGGCCGTCCTCGTCCTGGCCCTTCTTCCACCGCCTGGATTCCCTCATCGGGCCCTCCAACTCTAACTCCGGCTCCGTCAGGAAGCCCGTGTCCCCGTCGCCGTCCCCGCCCGTGGCCGTGCCGCTCCTCACCTACCGCAAGCCCGACGACGGCTTCTTCCGGCGCAACTACTCCGCCATGGCGGCCGCGGCCGCAGCCGCGGAGGCCGAGGACGAGGACGAGGACGAGGAGTCTGAGGACGAGGCGGAGCCGATGGAGGCGGATCCAGTGGAGGAGCCGCCCATGGAGGAGGGGATGAGGAGGCTGGCTCGGGCCATCGCGCGCTTCGGCGACGTCTACGAGAAGGTGGAGGCCGAGAAGCTGCGGCAGACCGTGGAGCTCGAGAAGCAGCGCATGCAGTTCGCCAAGGACTTGGAGGTGCAGCGCATGCGCATGTTCATGGACACTCAGCTCCAGCTCGAGCGCATCAAGCGCGCCAAGCGATCCAACGGTACCACCTAATCATTCTATTCTCTCTTCGTAGGAATCTACATATTACGTCTTAACTTAGCCTCCGGATTTGTAGAGAATACAGAGGAAAGATAGATGGTACTAGATATTCAAGTCAGGATGAAATTCTCATACATACATATATACACACACACACACATAAGCGTGCTATTTTTTCAATTTTTTTTTCCTATGGTACTCTTTTGTCTTGCAGTCTCTAGATCTCAACCGAAAACTAAAACTTTTCATGGTGTACTATGGATTTCATAATAGAACCATGCTTTCTGTTGTAATTGCAACTCTCCAATCTAGCATTCGTTGAGTTTTTGAGCCTCAAGCTTATCGCGACGGCTCGCTCTATCAACTTGTTCAGTTGCTCAAGTATTGTTATGTCATGTAGTGAAGATCTACATCTTTTTGTTGTAGGCTTGCTGAATATTTAGAATCCCCTTAATTTGGACATTGTTCAATTCCAATCTAAATTTTACATTTTACTCTTTCTGGTTACTGATATGCGTAGAGATCTCAACATATGCTTGTACTAGAACCAGTGAATGCATTCGAAGAACTGTGAAACCTGATTTTTAATTGGAATAGTAGATATAACTGTGGATCAAATGTTGCTATCTGTAACAGATATTTATGGGTAGCGAGCGAGGCGTGAGACAGACAGACTACTTGGACCGTACATAGGGTTGTTCCCCGGCAGAGACGATCATCGTTTGGATTATTTAGATTCTTTTTCTTCTTCTTTTTTCTCATTTTTTTAGCCTTATATTAGCTTTGCTTATATTATTAGTCAACCTAGTCTCATCTCCCCGTGTTCTTAATTTGTAATACACCGTACGCACCCGAAAGAAAAAGAAAAACCGCACACATTTTGGATTAGTAATGATTTATATCCTGAATTCTCTCTCTCCCATGTTTCATGCCTAATGTTTAACTTGGAACTTCCGTGATTTATTTTGCTCATTTTGAAGTTATAAACACATATGTGTCCAGGTATATAACCTAGTTTCAAGTTTAAAAGGATCTTCCATTGCAAACTAACATGTTATTTTCCTTTTTAAAGCATGACAAGTTTATTCATTGACAATAAGGTTTCATATAAATTAAAGATTTGGCTAAACATTGCAGTAGTAATCTTCATGATAAAACCTTGACATAGAGTTGTATCATTTTTATTAATAGCTTTTAGATATTTAGGTGGCCCTACACTTTGACAAGTAACATAATGAAGATTAATAGTGTTGATGAATTTTTTTAGTGTAATGATTCCTCTGTCTCATAGCAAAATTATATTTTATATCAAATTAGAATAAAGTAAAATAATTTCACATGTAATATTGTGGACAAATAAACATAAAATATATAAATATAATAAGTATTGTGGTAAATTTGTAATTAGATTAACTAATTTTATATTTATAAAATCCCACTCGAAAATACTATTCATATTCCATAATAAAGTGAAAAATGAAGTTGGATTGAAGCAAATTCAACTCTATTTTGTCACATCTCACTCATTAAACAAATGAAAAAAGTTTTTTACAACTTGATAAAAAATTATTTTGGGAATAAATCTTTTAAACACGTTCTGCTTGTGATTAATTTAAAAAAAAAAACAACAATTTGCAATAAAAAAAAAAGCAAGAACTTAAAGGGAAAAAAACCGCAAAACTAAATCGAAAAGGATTCAAATATTGTTACCAATTATATATCAGATATCAATGGTAATATGCTACTGAGATATCTGTTACCGACGGAGATTTTTTTTATAGATATTTGAATTATCGATACCGATATCGATGAATTAATAAAAAAAAATTATCAGGATACCGATTACCGACATATATTATATAAAATTGTATAATTTGAAGTAAAATCTTTAGACATACATACTTATATAAAATTAAATATTAGAATATTACACTACTACTAATAATACATAAGCTCTCTTTTGATGAAAAAAAAAAATGATATATATGTCTTGTCGATATAGGGACTTCGTCCATATATATTGGCTTAATAGTTAAGCCCACCAACGAAGGCTTATTTGAAGAAGTAAAAGATATAATTAATGACATTTTTTCCCTCAACTATGTCACCAATAATAAGTTGGACCCTGAACAAAAGAAATTACAGCGTTGCTCCATCGTTATAGTCAATTTTTCGTATTAAGCCATTATGTTACATTTGGAATCAAAATAGCCGGCATTTAACCATGTGTTGGGTCAAAAAAAGGGAAATTAATGGCTTTTCCCATCGAACTCTTGTTTTTATTGATTTTATTTTCTTTTCTTATTATTTGTTATGTATATATGGACGTTTAATAGAAAATCGAAGACATTGAGGTCGTCTTGTTTGTTTTAGAAAATCACCAAAATCGAAAAACTAGGGTTGCGATGTATATTGCGATTTGATGTTTGTTTTGTACGTTCAGAGACTAGTTGAGTTGAAGATCGATGGAATCTTGTTAGGTCTTCGCGAAGAAAAAAGTCGCGCACAAAAGGGAACGACGACAGCAAGGCGACAAGTATGCGGCGACGAGCTGCAACATGAACTTCATGAACGACATATAATCATAGTCGAAGATTTCTTAGATGCTCTAAGTATAAGGTTCGTGTTTGTTTTCAAATTAGAGGATTTCAAAATTTTGAATCGCCGGTAACAATTCACCGGTGTAACAAGATTGCTGAAATGCAATGTATATCACCTCATGCTTTATTCCTTGGAAGGTGAATAAATGAACAGGCCAGTGTCCAAATTGAGTCATGACACTTTTGGATGAATCAATGTGAATTGTTAGCTCCTCGTCAATACATTGTTTCTAACTTATTCACAGGCGACAAAGGAGTTGAGGAGATAACATCTAGAAGGGTAAAATGGTAATTTTGTAAATCCCATCTAGCTGATGATATTCATGAAGGGTAAACATAGATAATATTCAGTGGATCTGCTCGTCACAATTAAGTTGAATTCTTGAGTAGAAAATAAATTCATTTGAACCGAGAGATTCTCAGTGTCAACTCTTTAGTGGAGGCAGTTGACATTAAGCTAAACTTGGAATAGGTTTGTGAACTTTTGAGTCCAAGTATGTTAGCTCAAGCTTTGTTCATTTGGATCCATGAGGTCACTGTCACAAGTGATTAGGAGTATGATTAGTTAAACTAGAAACTAAGTCAAAACAAGAACTAGACAAATTTTACGAAAATTGTCTAAAGGGTTATTTTTTCCTTTTGGACATGGGATGGTATGAATGTCAATAAATAAGTTTTTTGACATTGTCATATGATTACAAATGAAATATACCACATGGCCAAGATTAGAGTAATTGGGCCTTGAGGATTAATTTGATTTCATGGAATTTTATTTGAAAATTCTTAATGGGCCTTTCTTATGTTGTCATGAACAAATGAAGAAAAATCTAGAAGGTCCTTCTAGAAGGTCTTGCACGTCCAACCCAAGGAAAGAGGGTCTAATTTTGTGCATTGATGTATGAAGACACTTGCCAAAAGAAAAAGAGGAAACAAATTTCCTCTACAAGGAAAACAAGTGGGCGGCCAATTAAGGAGAAAGCAAAAGAGGAAACAAATCCAAAGACTTGCATGGCTTAGCTTGCACGCCCAAATGGAAAAGGGAAACAAGGAATTTGCTCATGAATATTTGATATTCAATAGAGAAGAGGAAACTACCTTATGAAGGTAATACTTCTCCTATAAATAAGCCCTCGTTCTCATTGTTTCTCATCCCACAATTTTAGAGATTGAGAGTTTCTCTCTCTAAGATTGGCCGCCCCTTTTCTCTCTCTCTCCTCTCTCTCTCTCTCTCTCTCTCTCTCTCTCTCTCTCTCTCTCCCTCTTCCCTTTTCGTTTTTGTTTTGGCACCTAGATCCACATTTGACCTAGTGTTTTGTTTTAACTCTTCGACTCTAAGACTTGTTCTTGAGTCGTTGTGTTTAAAAATGCCCACACACTAATTCCTTCTTACCTTGAGTGATTTATGTGATAGAATCTTTCGTGGTTACTCGAATTCCCGAAGAACGAAGAAAGACGAGCTGCGTGGGGAGACGAGCGATTTATCCTCCACAAGCTTCTCAACGATCAAGCTACATAAAGGTTAGTAAACGTGTAATTGCTCTTAGATAGTTTTAATTTAATAATAACATGTGCTTACTCTTTGTCTAGGTTAGTTAAAATCGGTTTACTTATTTAAAGAAAATATTTATTTTCTTCCGCTTGCTAGAAGCGTTAAATCTTTTCTTAACTCTTGATGAATTCCAACAAATAGTATCAGAGCTATGGTCAAAGTTAAACACGTACATGTGATTAAGACTATGAGCTTGAAAATCGTTTTCGAAAGATTACTCATTTTTTGACAAGTTAGAATTGTTTTCTTAGATTTTTTTTTTAATTTATTGCTAGTGCCTTTAAATAATCATGTTGATTTTCTATGACCTTGGGATGTTACTAAAACACATTAGAATTAGTTCTAAAAGTTTTTAATTTTTTCATAATGAAAAACGTGTTTTATTAAGTTTGAGAAATTTCGGGTAATTTCATGACTAGTTATATCGTCTTGCTAAATGGGCCTTTCTTATGTTGCCATGAACAAATGAAGAAACATCTAGAAGCTCCTAGATGCCCCTTGGCTGCCCAACATAGCTAGAAAAAGAGAGATTATTTTGTGCATTGATGTACGAAAATACTTGTCAAAAGAAAAAAAAGAAACAAATTTCCTCTACAAGGAAAGAGGAATTTCGGCCAAAGCAAGAGGGGAAGCAAAAGAGGAAACAAATCCAAGGGCTTCTAGAAGCTCTCTTGGCCGTGTGAATGAGGAAGGAAGGAGCAAAATTTTGCTCATGAATATGTGATATTCTATAGAAGTGGAAACTACCTTGTTGAAGGAAATTACTCTCCTATAAATAGGGCCCTTATTCTCATTGTTTATTCATTCCAAAGTTTTAGAGATTGAGAGCTTCTCTCTCTAGCTTGGCCGCCCCCTCTCCCTCTCTCTCTCTCTAGTTCTTTTCGTTTTTGTTTTGGCACCTAGGTTCATATTTGACCTAGTGTTTTAGCTCTTAGACTTGTTCTTGAGTTGTCGTGTTTAAAAGTGCCCACACACTAATTCCTTCTTTTCTCGAGTGATTCATGTGATAGAAACTTTTGTGGTTACTCGAGTTCCCAAAGATCGAAGAAAGACGAGCTGCATGGGGAGACGAACGTTTCAACATTCCTAAGGCTTTTCAACGTTCAAGCTTCACAAAGGTTACTAAATGCGTAATTGCTTTTAGATAGTTTTAATAATAAACATGTGCTTGCTCTTTGTCTAGGTTAGTAAAATCGTTTTACTTGTATAAAAGAAAATTTTTATTTTCCGCCGCTTGCTCGAAGCGTTAAATCTTTTCTTAACCCTAGATCAATTCCAACATCAAGTTCCTAAAAGGGACCGTCTCCCGCCCACTCATGGTCATGAGAAGGGCAGGAAAGGTGGACCTCGAGCCCATCCACTTGGGAAAAAAACTTACTCCCCATCAATGGATGAAAAAAATAGGCAAACCCCAAATTATCTAACTCACAAATGAATTTTTAATTTTTTAAGGCTGGCAAGTGTAAGAAAAAGGGGAGGGGGCTCTCCTATTTATAGGAGAGGAAGGAGTAGGAAACCTACCAGTCATGAAAAACTAAAGTTCACGACTCGTGATTCACGAGCCACGACTTGGGGGGGCTAATGTTACCAGTCATTTTGGGGGAACCGGAAAAATAAAAACAAACGACGCTGGATGGACTTCGCCTGCCGGATCACCTACCAGGCCGGAGGCCCATGCGCGTGTCTTGAACCCCGACCGGGCTTTCGGCCCACGTGCGCCCTGCCCCCTGCCGGACCCGAGTATTCACAAAGCACAAGCTGCTCCCTCGCTTCTAGACCCTTTTATTAGAAAGATAAGCCACGAGTATAGCGACTCCTCTAAAGTCTTCAATAGAAGCCACGAGCGAGGTCCTTCTCTAAAGTCTTAAGTTCTCAAGCTCCAAGTCCAAGATAGCCATAACCACTACATTGAACTACGCTCTGACTTGATCCCGGACCACAGGTACGTAGGCAGCCAACATTTGGCATAGTCACACCTTCCAAAATACACCTCCGGGTTTGGAGGGTGCAACTCGGTCTTCGAGTTCACACTTTGGCTCGGGCGCGATCACTTGGTTTGGCTTTGGATCGAACCGCACGTAGTTTTAAATCGTTGTTCATATTCGTGAGACAATAAATCCCGTTTCAGAATATCAGAGTTCTAGATTCACTATGTGATATAGACAAGACCTATTGGTGAAGTACTAAGTTATGAAGATGTCATGAATAACTTTGTGAAGAACTCATAGATATGGAATTCATGTACAAGATTGCTGAAATGCAATGTATATCACCTCATGCTTTGTTCCTTGGAATGTGAATAAATGAACTGTCCAGTGTCCAAATTGAGTCATGACTCTTTTGGATGAATCAATTCGACTTGTTAGCTCCTCGTCAATACATTGTTTCTAACTTATTCACAAGCGACAAAGGAGTTGAGGAAATAACAACTAGAAGAGGTAATTTTGTAAATCCCATCTAGTTGATGATATTCATGAAGGGTAAACATAGATAATATTCAATGGATTCAATCATTACAATTAAGTAAAATTCTTGAGTAGAAAATATATTCATTTGAACCGAGAGATTTCAGTGTTAGCTCTTTAGTGAAGTCAGTTGACATTAAGCTAGAACTTGAAAAAGGTTTGTGAACTTTTGAGTCCAAGTATGCTAGCTCAAGCTTTGTTCATTTGGATCCATGAGGTCACTACCACAAGTCATTAGAGTAGGATTAGTTAAACATGAAAGCTAAGCCAAAACAAGTTCAAATGTTGAACTAGACAAGTTTTACGAAACTTGTCTAAAGGGATATATTTTGTCCATTAGGACATAAGATGGTATGAATGTCAAGAAATAAGTTTTTTGACATTGTCATATGATGACAATGAGTTCAAGTCGTACGGACATACATGAATATTGAGCCTTGAGGATTGAATTTCCTTTCATGGAATTTTATGTGAAAATTCTAAATGGCTTTTCTTATGTTGTCATGAACAAATAAAGAAACATCTAGAAGCATGTTCTAGAAGGCTCAAAACCGTCCAACCCAAGCAAGAGAAAGAGATTTATTTTGTACATTGATGTATGAGGATACTTGCCAAAAGAAAAAGAGGAAACAAATTTCCTCTATGAGGAATTGGAATGGGCGGCCAAAGAGGGAGAAAGCAAATGAGGAAACAAATCCAAGAGCCATGATGACATGTGTTGGACGTGCAAGGGAAGAAACGAGGAAACAAGGATTTGCTCATGAATATGTGATATTCAATGGAAAAGAGGAAACTATTTTTTCAAGGCAAAACGTCCTCCTATAAATACCCTACCTCATTCACAATTCACAATAAAAAATTTTATAGATTGAGAGCTTCTCTCTCTAGCTCTGTAGCCGCCCCCCTCTCTCTCTCTCTAGATCTCTTCTTATTCTTTTGTTTCGGCAACTATGTCATCATTAGACTTAGTGTTTTTTTTAGCTCTTTGGCTCAAAGACTAGTTCTTGAGTCATAGTGTTTAAAAGTTCCCACATACTAAATCAAACCTAAACTCTAAAGACTCCAGAGGTAGAAACTTTCGTGGTTGCTCACAGGTTCAAGAAGACTAGTGGGAGAGGCGAACTGAGTGAGGAGACGAGCGTTTCAACTTTCCTAAAGCAGCTAACAAAAGAAAAGAAGAAAAAAGAAAAAGAACAGAAAAAACACGTATAAAAATAGCCGAAGCCTGGGATAGCTATGTAATTGCTCAAATAATAAGGAGTCTTGTGTTACTAAGCCAGTCAATTCTGAGAAAATATATAATATTACCATCATTGATAATAGTTAAAAATATTACTCGTATTTTATTCTTTAAATTTCCTGAATGGTCCGAGGATTTTATGGAGTGGCGTAAAGAAATGTAAATTAAGAGCACCGGGCTTTGCCCATTCACAAGGACTCGATTCTATGTCCAAACATCACATGCCAGCAGATGTGGTCACGATCATAGGTACTCAAGATATTGTGTCTGGAGAGGTGGATAGATAGGACTAGACTCGGCCTATGTTTCTCCATTCAAGGTTGGTACCGAGTGAAAACTGAAAGTAGTTTTAAAATTTTAAATTATACGCCCATGCACTTTTTCTAGCTTGTAAAAACGTTTTACGAGTTTTTAAAGAAATTTTTATATTCCGTCGGTTGCTAGAAGCGATAAACTTTTCTTAAACCCTAGATCTATTCCAACAGAGAACACCAAGTACAACCTAATCCAAGTAATATCAACTTCTTACGTACCTCCAAGTTACCATCAAACCGAAAACAAATTCGACCCTATATCTCCATATGTTCAGAATAATCCTCCACCATATTATCCATATACTATTATACACAACCTCAACATCCACCACAACCTTATTATTCACAACAACCTTATTATTCTCAACCCCAACCACAATATCAAGATCCATATCAAGTGTGCCAAGAGCAATTACAAATTTATGATAATTAAATTGACGAAGAGGAGGAGGAGGACGTGAACACTCACTGTCACCACCGCCGCCGCCACCACCACCACCACCACCACAATATGAGGAGGAAGAAGACCTACCTCCACAACATGAAGGAGGCCCGCCATCCACCAAAAAAAGATTGAGATCAAAGATGTGGCAATACTTTGAAGAAATATGTGAATGGGAGAATAAAGCGAGGAAATGTTGAAAAATCGTGAAAGCTGGTGACAACAAAGACGGGACTTCATCGTTAATATACCACTACAATAGGTACATTTCATCTGATGTTCACCAGGTAGCTTCTCACGATCCCGTTGTGTGTAGGAGAGAATATGTTAATTACATTGTTTCTACAAACTAATCATTTAGTAATGTAGAATCCAAGGGATTTCTTAGATTCATATATTATTTAGTCTCTGGTATTCGAATGATTAAGAGGACTCAATTACGAAGAGACATACTTAATTTTTTCCGCGAAGAAATAAAAAAAATGAAAGCGACATTTGTGTCGGGATCGTTTAGTGTAGCTTTAACCTCAGACATATGGTCAGGCAATAGTAAGATGGATTTCATGAATTTTTGGTAGTTCACAACATAGACGACACGTGGAATTTATGCAACAGAATCATAGCTTATAGGAGAATTGAAGGAGGCCTCACGACCGATAGCATCCTACAAATCCTACTTCGAGTGATGGAAGAGTGACGTATACGTGATAGAATAATATCCATAACTTTAGACAATGACACAAGTAATAACGCCATAGTTAGACGCTTAAGACGAGAGATACCTTGTGAGGACAACCCTCTACACCAAAGGTGTGCAACCCATATTATAAACCTCATAGTCAAAGCCGGTTTCAAAACCTATGACATGTGCATTGCCCAAATTAGAGACGCCATTGTCTGAGTCAATAGTTCCAACCCTAGAGTAGATGAATTAAAGAGACGTTTTTCTTTACTTAATGGCCTAAATGAGAGGACCTTCCATCTTGACAATAGAATTAAGTGGAATTCAACGTACTTAATATTAAGGAACTCCGGATTATTAAGGGGTCTTAGTATAATTTTCCAACCATACGGATAATGCTAACATAACCGAGGACGACATTGATGTGGCTAACGTTTTTTGTGAGTTCCTTCACTTTTTCTATGATGAAACTTGTGCATTATCTACTGTGTATAGACTTACTTCACATTTAGCAATTCATAGCATAACAAAAATAGCACAACATCTTTGTTGTCGGCCCGTCCCGGACCGACGAGAAAAAAGCGTCACTTCAGCCCACACGACCGGTGCAGGGCTTCGGACGGCCGCCGGACAGAAGAACCTTGCCTCGGCCAATGGCCGACCCAAGTTTGACTCGGCCATTGGCTGGCCCAAACCTTTGGCTGGCCAATGGCCGACCCAAGCTTCACTCGGCCATTGGCCAGCCCAAACCTTTGGCCGGCCAATGGCCGACTCAAGTTTCACTCGACATTGGCCGGCCTAAACCTTTGGCCGGCCAATGGCCGACCCAAATCCCACTCGGCCAAGGGGTTCCCCAAAACACCCCTTGGTCGCCTATAAATTCAGAGGTCCGTCCTCTCCTAAAGGTAATCCGAAAATTGAGTAATGAAACGTTGCTGAACTCGTACCTCACTCGTTTCTCTCAAGCTTCGGCCCTCTAAACACCTAATCCTCTACATCCTCAATCCTCTTAATGTTGAGTGTCGGAGAGGTAAACAGAGGCACCCCTTTGTAGTTCACGTGTTCTTTATCCCGTTTCAGGTGTTTGGACGAGGCAAGCATCACCGACAGCTAAGGGACGACTTTGGACACCAAGTCCGACATGCTCGAGCCCGAACGCGACCACTTGATCCGGCCTTGGGTCGAACCGTTTGGGGCTCCTAAATAGTTGTCCGAAAACGAGCGACAATATTTTGGCGCTAGAAGGAGGGGATCTCCCAACCTTGGAAACGCATTATCTCTACCACTTCATATTTCCGTTACGACAAGCAAAGACTCTCGCTAGATGAGTCGTGTGCCAGCAACCTCCGCAGGCACCCGAGCGACTAGCTCGAGGTACGGCCTCAGGAACCTAGTGCACCGTCTAGGAGGGCAGCCTCGTGATAACGAGTGTCATCCCCAAGGCTCGGCGGCTGACCCCGAGGCCATCCTCCAAGAGGACACGGCCCGAAGACTCGCCGAACTCCTAGACCGCCCAGGCGTGGATGGCGCGCTCATTGCCAACCTTCTCGGCTACGACGTCAAGGACCAATGAGGCAACCCCTAGCCTCGTACGCTCCCGGTCCGAAAAGATGAGGGATGCCACGGCCGGGCCAGCCCCGCCTACACGTCGATGCTCACGCTCTCATTCTCGGGGACTTGCCCCCTCGGTTTCAAGAGACGGCCGAACACGGCCCCACGTCGGGGAGGGAGCCGCCCCCAACGACGACGAGGCTGATAGCCAAGATGTTCGCTAGACGGCTCGACCAAGGGCCGCCTCGCCTCGCCAAGCGCAAAGCGGGGATCTAAGAGAGCATCTGACGGAATAGAGGGACTCTCGAGGAAAAGACCTCTGTTAAAGGCTTAACTCCCGAAGGGACACGCACCCTGCTACCACTCTCGGCCGCCCCCAAGCCAACGTCGGGGACCAAGCGTCCAATGAGCGCCAACAGGCGACTCCCATGGCCTCGGCGGTCAGCCCTGCCAATGGGCTTGACATGCTAACGATGATCCAAATCCTCTAAAACTAGATCATCGAGCTAAGGGAATCGAGAGGACAAAGACTGTACGGCGTCATCGAGGAATCTTACCCTCCCTTTGCCGCCCAAATCCTAGCGCAGCCATGCATCGGGAACTTCAAGCTACCGTCCATCCCTCCTTACGATGGTTGCACGGACCCAAACTTCCACATTCAGCACTACGAGACGTAGATGTCCATGCAGGGACAGTCTGACGCCACCCTGTGCCAGGCATTCAGCCTGACTCTCGCCAGGTCTGGATTCGAATGGTTCCGAAGTCTGAGAGCGGGAAGCATACAATCCTTCTGAGCCCTCAGAGAGGCATTCCTCGCTCGGTTTGCCGCGCTAGTGGCACAAAAGAAGTCAAAGACATACATCTTGTCCATCCGGCAAGAGATAGACGAGACCTTGAGGCAGTACCTCACTCGCTTCACCGAGGAATCCCATAAAGTGGAGGGGTTCGATGACAAGGATTCCATTACGGCAATTACTGAGGGGGCTCGCACAAGCGACTTCCTCAAATCCATAGTTGGAAAGGTCCCAAGGGACATGGCGGAGCTCATGGCAAGAGCCCGCACTTACATGGGGATCGAGGACTACCTCGACGGCCGAGATGGCCGAGAGGCTAGTGGACGAGGCAGTCGTCATCGTGACGATCAAGGCGAAGATCACCCCGACCCTCGAAAGAGGAGGATTAGAGGAGGTCAGACCCCTAACGGTCGCTCCCTCCCCGGGCTGAGGCCTTTGCATGTCGACAGCTTTCGGAAGTTCTCGGCATTCACGCCTCTAAACACTCCGCAAGAGCGGATCCTGGCTTTGCACCATGACAAGCTAGGAAGCGCCGCTCCTCTAATAAAGGATCCCGCGAAGTGGGATCGGAGCAAGTTCTGTGAGTACCACCAAGATCACTAGCATCTGACATCCGAATGCTACAAACTCAAGCGTCAGATTGAGGCCCTCATCCAGGATGGGAAGTTGAAAGAGTACGTCCTCCGTACAATCGAGACTACCGCGGGAGGCGGAGAGTGCCCACGACATGAGAAGAGGGATCAGGCAACAGTCACTATCACCGACCGCACGGCGGATGATGATCCGGAAAGCTCACGAATGCACATTATGGGCTCGATCATGGGAGGCCCCGTGCTTGGGGATTCCAGCACGCAAAGGAAAAAATACGTGAGGGATGTCTCTCAAGGGAAGATCGCTCACCAAATCAACCACACCTACGAGGTTCCGCCCCCGTCCCCCTTCGAGACTATGTTCTTCACCAACCAGGAAGCGGTCCGTGTCCTGCACCCACACAACGACGCGATTGTCATCTCGACACCGGTCGCCAATAACCTCGTCTGAAGAATTCTGATAGACAACGGCAGCTTGGCCGACATTATCTTCAAATCAGCTTTGGACAGGATGAAGGTGGTCGGGCTAAGGCCGACCCCGTTCTCGACCCCACTCTTTGGCTTCTCCGGGGAGAGGGTGATGACGGAAGGTACAATCGACCTTTCGGTAACTTTCGGGACACCCGGGGGAATCGAGGTCACTCACATCGTGTCGTTCCTGGTGGTGGATCAACCATCTGCCTACAACATAATCGTTGGTCGCCCCACTCTGAACAGATTGAAGGCCATAACCTCCACTTATCATCTGATGATGAAATTTCCGACCGCAAAGGTAATCGCCGTAATGATGGGACACCAATCGATGGCTAGGATGTGCTACATACAAGGAGTGGACGGAAAAGGGAAAGGGGGAGACAATTAGCACCATCTACCAACCCGAGGATCAGAATGGTGAAGTCGGGACGGTGGCAACGAGCTCGAGAATTTAGGTGGGCTCACGATCACTCTCGAGTCGACAACAAATAAAGCTCGCCGCCAATTTTCTTCCACATTTTCGTTATTTTTAAATTTTTTCAAGACAATCTTATTTGAGGCCGATAGGCCGTGGGATGTAATTTCATTTACTTTTACGAAATACAAGACTTTGAATTACGTTCCACCTTTCGTGTGTCATTTCACATTTGTCAAAATTTTTAGGCTCCTCTACGAGTACCCAAGAAACTCGGGGGGCTAACAGGGATACATCATCCACAACCCGTCCATGCGACGCTCTCGCACAACTCAAAAAAAGGATTCTATTAGACTCACGAGTCACTCACGCGCCGACAGGCGTTACATCCGCGCACCGGATGCGAGTCCCAAGGCAACAGTCAAAACCCAAAACGCGACATGTGTACCAACAGGTACCACGTTCGCTGGGAAGTACGCCTACTCCAAGCCCATCCTGACGCACAACACGCACGCCAATAGGTAGCGTACATACCGGGAAAGAGGCCCGTTCGCCGCCCAGCTCGCGCGCCAATAGGCAGCGAGTCACATATAGGTTTCATAGGCTTGCGCCCGCCGGACGAAACTGGTCTAGCCAGTGTCCACGGAAAACCTGGTCACGCAATGTGGCACCGAGGCACCTCGAGGCCCAAGCCGTGCAAATCGATTACGCCGTCGTCGGTAAATCGAGAAAATAAGACACGTATCAACAAAATCATGCAAATCGATTACGCTAGACATAGTAAATCGAGAAAATAAGACGCGTAATAAACCCGAAATGGTGAAATAAGGACAGCCAATGTTAAAAAAAGAATCCAACTAGAAACATGCCGACAAAGAATTTGAAGGCGAACCCATGAGACGCCTTCTCCTTCGTCATCGCATCACGAACTCGGACTGTAACCATACGCCGAGCCTCCGCCGATCCGATGTCCTAATCTCCCTCTGAGTTCTCCTTCACCCGCACGGCGTTGTTCTTTTCGGTGACGATCTACATCTCCGCCGATAGAAAGTCGCGCCCTCTCCCCGCTGGGGGGCAAGAAACCTCGCTCGACGATAGTCGAGCGTGAGTGATTTGCAGCTCCTTGGCCAAAACGCGAGCGCCACCTTCGCCCAAGATACTCGCTCAACCGACCCGCAATGCAATCTCAGCCTCCAACTCCGTGCTCAAGCGAGTCGCCTCCTCACGAGCCCGTTTTAACTGCAACAACGTACTCAACCACTACGTCTCCATGTCTGTCTGCATATTGCGTATCCAACGTAGCAAGAAAATCTAATCGCTCCGCTCCTGGTGTGCGAGCATCTGCAACGATAGGCGATGTGAGTACGACTAGGATAAAGACTATAGTCTCAAACGATAAATCACCGACCTCAAAAACAAAAACAGAACCATAGAGAAATCTCGTGGGGCCAATGGTTAGGCCGGAGGTCCCAAAGAGAAACAACCCGAATCCCCAGGTCGACTAACTAGTCCTCGTGTCGACTTTGCGTATAACTCCTCGAGTTGAGTTTGCTCCTCTAGTCGAGTCCTGATCCACGAGTTGACTGACTAGTCCTCGTGTTGACTTTGCGCATAGCTCCTCGAGTTGAGTTCGCTCCTCGAGTCGAGTCCCGATCCACGAATCGACTGACTAGTCCTCGTGTCGACTTTGTGCATAACTCCTCGAGTTGAGTTTGCTCCTCGAGTCAAGTCCCGATCCATGAGTCGACTAACCAGTCCTCGTGTCGCCTTTGCGTATGACTCCTCGAGTTAAGTTTGCTCCTCGAGTCGAGTTTCGATCAACAAGTTGACTTTCTAGTCCTCGCGTCGACTTTGTGCATAGCTCCTCGAGTTGAGTTCACTCCTCGAGTTGAGTCCCAATCAACGAGTTGACTAACTTGTCCTCGTGTCGACTTTGTGCATAACTCCTCGAGTTAAGTTTGCTCCTCGAGTCGAGTCCCGATCCACGAGTCGACTGACCAGTCCTCGTGTCGCCTTTGCACATAGCTCCTCGAGTTGAGTTCGCTCCTCAAGTCGAATCCCGATCCAAGAGTCGACTGACCAGTCCTCGTGTCGCCTTTGTGCATAACTCCTCGAGTAGAGTTCACTCCTCGAGTCAAGTCTCGATCCACGAGTCGACTGACTAGTCCTCGTGTCAACTTTGTGCATAACTCCTCGAGTTGAGTTCGCTCCTAGAGTCGAGTCCCTATCCACGAGTCGACTGACTAGTCCTTGTGTGGACTTTGCGCATAACTCCTCGAGTTGGGTTCGCTCCTCGAGTCGAGTCCCCATCCGCGAGTCGACTGACTAGTCCTCGTGTCAACTTCGCGCATAACTCCTCGAGTTGAATTCGCTCCTCGATTGGAGTCCCGACCCACGAGTCGACTGACAAGTCCTCGTGTTGACTCCCTGGGTCACACCTATAACATAGCATGCGCACTTGAGGATGCCATGATCACAGGGTGGCCGGTCGGAATCACCGCCTGATATAGCGGGTCGATTCCCAGCTGGAATAGCCGGTCGTGCCGACCACCATGGGACATCAAAGACGTCTCTAGAAGCGCACCAAAAGGACCCTCTATGGTGCACTCACGAACTCGAGAGTGTTCGTCCCATGCCCGTGCGTCAGCGTAACTATTGAGTTTCCACTCGACCTATGCCCGACCGGAAACTCGGGGGGCTAATGTTGTCGACCCGTGCCGGACCAACGAGAATAAAGCGTCACTTCAGCCCACACGACCGGCGCAGGGCTTCGGATGGCCGCCGGACGGAAGAACCTTGCCTCGGTCATTGGCCGGCCCATGGCCTGCTGAACCTTGACTCGGCCATCGACCGGCCCAAACCTTTGGCCGGTCAATGGCCGACCCAAGTTTCACTCGGCCATTGGCCAGCCAATGGCCGACCCAAGCTTCACTCGGCCATTGGTCGGCCCAAACCTTTGGCCGACCAATGGCTGACCTAAATCCCACTCGGCCAAGGGGTTCCTTAAAACACCCCTTGGTCGCCTATAAATGCAGAGGTCCGTCCTCTCCCAAAGGGAATCCAAAAACTGAGTACTGAAACGCTGCTGAACTCATACCTCACTCGTTTCTCTCAAGCTTCGGCCCTCTAAACACCTAATCCTCTACATCCCACCTCAATCCTCCTAATGTTGAGCGTCGGAGAGGTAAACAGAGGCACCCCCTCTGTTTCCCCTTTGTAGTTCACGTGTTCTTTATCTCGTTTCAGGTGTTTGGACGAGGCAAGCATCACTGACAGCTAATGGACGACTTGGGACACCAAGTCCGACACGCTCGAGCCCGAACGCGATCACTTGGTCTGGCCTTGGGTCGAACCGTTTGGGGCTCCTAAATAGTTATCCGAAAACGAGCGACAACAATCTTCATGATGTGAACCATTTTCCACTTTTTCAACCATGCTTTATAGCCATGAAAGAAAAGTATAACAAATATTGAGGTCCAGGAAAAATTCCTTTTCTATACGGCTTTGGGTGCAGTTTTGACGCCTGAATCAAATTTAATGGATATATGGACTTTTGGAAATATTTAGTGGATATGACTCGTGAAAATTACATTTTAAGCAATCACGTCGGAGCCGTGGAAGGTTTTTATTCTCTTTTCAGGACCTATCAATCAAGGACTGGACCACCACTCGAGCTGAGACCACCACACATCCAATCCACAGGTACATGCATGTTTCAACAACTATATCAACACGCACGAGGTATGCATAGATCTCCAAGTCCATTTCCATCTTCCTCAAGAACATCTCAAGATTCAGCCAGCAACGAGGAGATCGCACTATGCGACACGTCCTGGTTTGTTTCCATGCAACAAGATACACTTGATGTCCTAGCGTGGTATGTTTTCCATCTTGTCAAGAATATATAGGTCGTGACGTACTCTCAATACCTATCTCGACTGGTTCATCCGAGGTCGCATTCAATAGCTCTGGTCGCATTATCGATGATAGAAGATGCAGTCTAGCTCCTGAAATGGTGGAGGAATTAACTGTTAAAAAATATTGGCTTCTACATGATAGACGAGCTCAAGAGACGTTTGTTAACTTCGATCTCGTGGATGATTTCGATTTCGATCTTTCAAGTTTGAACAATGATGATTAGATTTATATTTGTAACTTTGAATAATTATGAATATAAATAAAGGTACTCTTTCCTCTACCGACCCTCGAAGAGGTTTTAAGGAGGCCGTTTTCAATACACTATTCTTTATTTCTCACTTTTTACATTTTAGTCCTTATTTAAAAAAATACTACATTGTAATCCTTTGAAATTGTACTGATTTTAGTTATTTTTTTAATGCATATAAGTGAAAATTTCGTCAATGAAATGTTCCATTGCATTGTTAGTGGAATTCTGGTCAACGCTGGAAGGAATAATTCATTCTAGACAAAAGCGGAATTCTGTGCCAATGGTAAGGGATTTCGGTTTTCTACCAAATGCCTCGGTTTACAAACATATTTTGAGATTATATTCACAAGTTAAAGATGCATAAATACTGCATTTCATAGGCAAACTTAAATAATCAAAATAAATCATGATACATGGAATATTGCAGTCTACATGGACCTATATAACATATTAAAGAAAAAAAAAGGATAGTATTGTTCAAGTAATTTAACAAAGGTTTTTATTTGATTATGCATACAGTTGTATTTTTTTCTTTATAACGTTGTGTGTTAAGTGTAATTTTTTTTAGAGGTAGAACTATTGGCAAAGATTACATGATATATTAGTAGTGCAAGCACATGTGGCACTATTGACCAGATTATATGATTTAATATGAGCAATAAGATGAAAGAAGAATAAATCTTCCACCTATAAAGGGGCATGCAGTCCATGAGATTCAAACCCAGGACCTTTCAAACTGAAGTATGTATGAGATTAATACTAGACCAAGTTAGATACCACGTGTTAAGTTTAATTTTTATTGAGATTCTATTATTATTTTTATTAAGTATGTATCGTGTTTCATTAATGCTATGTACATAATTTTTCATCTTATTTATTATCTTTTTTTAATTAACGATATGTAATTTCTTTTTATAAATTATTTAAATTAAGGGAAAAAATTATAATTGATTTTGATGCATTTGCAATTATAAATTGTGCTACACCAATTTGGTGTAGATGAATAATTCCACAATAAATTTTGTGTGAAACTATTTTTATCACACCAAATTTTGCATTAATTTGATGTAGTATTTGAAGAGGGTTGGAACAATTCTCACAAATGTGTCACTTCCCGCGCAATAGTCGTTGGAGATGGTAGGAAGCTCATTTAATAGGAAGGAAAATGCATGACACAAATGTTTCTCTTCCAAAAGGCTTTTCATGTTGTGTTCTTTTGTGAAGAGCTTCAAGACATGGTTCTTGCTACAGCTTTAGATTTAATATTACTTTGTTTTTTTTAACTTAAAAGCTGGGCTTAATGTTTTATTGTTAGTAGTTTGATAGATTTACTAAAAGAAATGCTTGAGACTGGTTTGTTCTCTTGTTCTTAATCATTCATTGTTCTCTTGCTCTTTATTTGCATTTGTAAGTGGTTTATTAGTACATGAAAATCTTTTCGGCGATTCTGTACGGGAAAGAATGGTAATAGTAAGAGAAAATCATCGGAAGAGAAAGAGAATTGCTGGGAGGTGAACACCAAGCGACAGCCTTCCGTATCAGCACGACTCTTTTCTGCTTTCTTTTCACTGCTTCTCTTTTATGCTTTGGTTTGATTGGTTGCAGATGCATCAGCTGAAGAGTTGGTTTCCACTTCTGTCGCTTTGCAATAAACTGTTTAACTGAACTGATGAAAGTAGTTCATAATTCTTGTATTTGTTTTTCATTTATGTTCTCTGCTAAATTATTCGGTGTAAGCTAAATTTTGTATTCCAGTTTTCTTAACCAGCGAAAACTAAATTTCACAAGTCAGGATAAATTTATACTCACCCATTCAATTCAGCTTTTACCGTTCAATTCATGTTGGTGTCTCATTAGAGAAAATTGCATGAATTATTCAGTGTAAGTTATTACCAAAATAAAATGCACTTGTAAAACTTAGTGCCGTATAGCAGCACTATAGTCAACCATAAAAATGACTGGCAGACTGAATTATGGTCACATAACACTGCCCTCTGTTGAAGTTCATTTTGTGGTCATATATGACCAGTTAGTAGAATGTGGAGATCCAACAATATGCCGTTTTCCTCGGTTATACAGACAGAGTAAAGCAAGGCATAGTTTCTTTTAGAGCTCAACCTCTTTACTATCCTTCTACATCAAAATTAGCCTCTGTAATTTAAACCATTTGACGAACAATCTTTTCAAAATTCAGTTTAACTGCACGAAAAAAAAAAAATCATTAGTTCTCTCAGAATCTTACCAAGCTGACCCAAATTTATGGAGTTCCTAATCAATAGAGCTGGCAAAGAATGCTAAGGCCGGAATCAAATGGTGCAGCGTCAAAAAAGTGACTTATATTCCATCATCTGTCTCTTCCTCTTGAACCCAAAGGATACCCTGCTCAGTTTTAAAAACGAAAAAAGGCTCGATTTAGAACATGATATCTTAACATAAACAGATTAAAAACATGTGGGGCGGTCAAAAAGACAGACCATATGGCATATGCTCTGTGAAAGCCGAAAAGCATCATCCCATCGATCAACTTGAGCAAGCCCTTTGACGAGATGAACAAGAGTAGTAAGCTCTGGAACTCCACCGCGACTCAACATATCTGCAAACAACTCAAACCCGTTTCCGAGTTTGCCCGCACTCGACAGGCTTTTGATCAACGAAGTGTACATGTTCTTGCTCAAACGGGTCGAAGACGAAATCTCCTCATACAGCTCCAAAGCCACTTCTAGTCTTTCGGCCTTTATATACTTCTCTATCAGAATACTATACATGGATAGCATTGGAACGGACTCATAATCGGAGATTTCATTCAAAATCCCAAGAGAGGCTAGATACTCTCTGCTGTAGCTTTCGATGACCTTTTGGTAGCTTGCCATATGCTTAGGCCAATACGTCTGTTTTGTTTCGCGCAGAAGTTCGCGACCCTCGTCCAAGAGACCCGCGGTGCAGCAGTGCGTGATTAAAACCCTGTAAGTCACAAAATTCGGGGCACACCCTTTCGAGCACATCTCTCTCAACAGACTGAGGCTTTTCTCTACTTGACCCGCTCTTCCGAACCCGTCCATCATCGCAGTGTAAGTCACGACATTTGGATCACAATTCTTTTCCTTCATCTTCAACATCAACTTGTAGGCCTCGGCTAGTTTTCCAACTTTACACAGACCATCGACCATTTGTGTGTATATGACAACGTTGGGTTGGCACGAGTTTTCTTCCATTTTGGACAAGACTTTTAGAACAAGGTCCAATCTCTTGCACTTGAAGAGACCGTCGATCAAAGAGCCGTAAGTGAACATGGTCGGGGAATAGCCTTTGTCTGACATCTTGGAGAATACCCTTTCGGCTTCGTCTAGCTTTCCGGCCTTACAAAAGCCGTCTATTAGAGCGTCATAAACAATGTTGTTGGGCTCGCAGCCTTTTTCCGTCATGGCATCTAATAAATCGTCAGCCTCTTCAACCCTGTGAGCTTTGCATAAACCATCCACCACAGCACCGTACGTAAACACGTCCGGTTGATTCGTTTCGGTACCATCAGTTTTGAAATAAATATCCATATCAGGGCTTTCCACGCCATTTCCTCTCATTCTTTCGTAGATCTGAACAGCCATTTCAGGCCGTCTGGCTTTGAAATGCCCGTCAATCAAAGCCGTGTAGGTGACGATATTCGGAGCACACCCGTCTTTCAACATCGTCCCGAAGAGCTTATCGGCATCGGATACCTTCATATGTTTAAGGTAGGCATGTATAAGAGCCGTGTAAGTCACCACATTCGGGGGACAGCCGCTCTGTTGCATCTCGTCGAACAGTTTGCGACCTTGCTGAATAAGGCCCGCTTTACAAAAGCTATCGATCAAGATAGTGTACGTGTAAACGCCGGGAACGACGCCATTCGCTTTCATTTCTTCGAACAAGAAGAGAGCTTTTTCGAGCTCGGAGGAACTACACATAAACCTGATCACTTTAGAGTACGTGCTCGTATCGGGCACGAAACCCTTCTTCATCATATCGCTTATGACATTGTGCGCTCTCTCGAGTCTCCCGACTTGGCAAAGACACCGAGCGAAGTTAACCACATTGATCTTGTTCAGCACGATCCCAGATTGAAGCATCTCGCTGAAGGCTTTCTCTGCCAAATCTAACAGATCCAAGCTCGGCGATTCTTCTTGGGCACATATGCCGCCGATGAAGATATTATAAACGACAAAGCCGGGGCGGGAACCGGAAGCGGAACTCTCCATTTTCCTCAGCAAGTTGTATGCAAACTTGAAATCCGCGGATGCGCAAAAAGCGAAGACGAGGGACTCGAACAGCTTAGGGTGTGGATAACAGCCTTCGGAGAGCATCATGTTGAGGACTCTCTTGCAGCGGCCGAGCTTCCTCTTGCGGAGGCAGGCGCCGAGAAGGACCTTGTAGGTGACGGCATTGGGGAAGCAAGAGCTGGAGCGCATGCGGTCGAGAAAGTCCATGGCGTCGTCGAAGAGGGACGCCTGGCAGAGCCCCGAGAGCATCTTGGTGAAGAGAACGGTGTCGGGGGCAGGGACGAGATCGAGCGCCTCTCTCCACTTCCCGGCCCTGCAGAGGGCGCTCGCGAGGCACCCCAGCGCGGCCTCGTCCAAGCAAAGCCCCGAGGCCGACATCTCGCGGCGCAGGAGCTCCGCCTCGCTCAACCTCCCGGCCCTCGCCAGCACGTGGACCACAGTGCTGTACGTGGCCGCGGTGGGTCTCACCCCGTGGCCCTTCAGGCGCCTCAGCTCCTCCAGAGCCTCGTTCCACCACCCCTTCCGGCACTGCCTCCGGACCATCAGGTTCAGAAGCCTCCCCAGCACCTCCGCGTCGTCGCTCTTGATTTCTTCCAGCAAGCGCCGCTCTTGATCTTCATCTCCCGGGCGCAGAGACTTCAACAGGGCGTCGTACACGGGGGCGGTGTGGGAGTACCCGATTTGACGCCCCGCCCATATGAAGAACTTCACGCTCCACTCGGGGTTTTGCACGAGATTCAACACCTCAACCACTAGGCTCTCGCTCACCCTAGTCTTGTATTGCCCCAGAAACTCGTGGGCTTTGTCGCCCTGCCTTCTAAGGGCGTCGGAAATGGAAAGGGCGTCGGAAGACGCGTTGTTGGAGATGAGTCTGTTGGCGAGGGCGGAGAGAGGCGTGGCGTGTGCTCTCAGCTTTAAAGCTGCAACCATTTTCATTCTTGTCCCTCTCCAATCCCCATAAATTACTCCTCATCAACAGCTACGCAGAGACGACGGGTTTGAACTAACCACCTCCGAGTCACAGATTGGCTTGCCTCGCCTCAGCGCGGCTCGGGGAGAAAGATGAAGCTCACGTCGGTGAAGAAACATGGGGATTTTCTGTTATTACAATTAGAGCATGGACTCCCTAGTAATTATGAAAAGTTTAAGTTATTAACTTAACCATTGTTGCACATTTTAGTTATTTACTTGATAGAGCAAATTAACTCTGTAAATTTATTTTAAATTAAGTTAATGAGTCTCACTTATTTTTCAACCAATGAGAATGTAATAAAATATAAAAAATATATATATATGATTAATATTTAAGTAACAAGATAGAGATTGACTTACCACTAAAGAACAATATTGCTTTAATAAAATGTAGTTTAAAAAATAGATTTGACAAATTAAACTAATGTACCATTGAAGATGTTCTTAAGCTCTCTCAAATTTTGCAATTAAAAAGCCACAATATATCCTCTCATTTTCTCTCATATATTTTCAAACCAACGAGTTTATTTAATTGGGAGTAATATTAATTACATTCCCAAAATCGTTAAAGATTATCTTGTTTGGTATGATTTAATGTTAAAAAAGATTTTCGAAAATATGATTAATTAGGTAATCAGATTATCTTAAAATGGGGAAATCCTAATACCATCAAATAGATATGTGGGTTTCAGATTACATTCCCGTATTAATCTTTATTTTTTAAAAAAATTTACGTCACTAACCTCTTGTTTATTAAAAAAAAAAATCTTGTTATTTATTAAAATCTCATACCAGTCATATCTCTCCTAGGGGTGGCAATTTGGTCCGGACACGAAACACGAAACGGTTATGACACGATTTAAAGCGGATTTGGATCTTAATAAATGGGTCGGTTCTTAATTGGATCGAACACGCTAACACGATTAAATAATGGTTTAAAACGACACGATTACGGTAACACGATAAAAAACCGATTAACACGATTATTAAATGGTCGACACGAAACACGATTACGACCCGCACGAATATGATCCAATTAACACGATTACGAGTAATAACACGATTACGATCCACTTAAACACGATTAATATTATATATATAAAATTATAAATTTATAACTATAAACATAAAATTATAATTATAAACATAAAATTGATATTAGAAAATATGATATAATAAAATAAAGTATATTCGTATAAATATCAATTCACGTATGATAATATATAGTCTATAGTATATCAATTGACTTAACCCGAGCAATAAGAATCAAAATTCATATCGAGCAATCAAAATTACTATAATATCATAATAACGTATTAATTTCAATTTTATTTTATTTCCGTTTTAATTCAATTCATATCGAACAATCACGATTCACAATCACAATGACTATAGTTTCATAATAATGTATCATATTCAATTTTATTGAATTTCAATTCAATTAAAGTCATATTGAAAAATAACAATTTAAAATTGACTATCACAATAACTATTATCTCATAACAACGTATCATATTCAATTTTATTTTATCTCAATTCAATTTATATCGAACAATTTCAATTCACAATCACAATAACTATCATCTCATAATAATTTATCTTATTCAATTTTATTGGATTTCAATTCAATTCATATTGAAAAATCACAATTTAAAATTGACAGTCACAATAACTATAGCCTCATAATAACGTATCATATTTAATTTTGTTTTATTTCAATTCAATTCAATTCATACCGAACCATTACAATTCACAATCACAATAACTATCATCTCATAATAACATATCATATTCAATTTTATTTGATTTTAATTCAATTCAATTCACAATCATAATAACTATCATCTCATAATAACGTATCATATTCAATTTATTTGATTTGATTTTAATTCAATTCAATACACAATCACAATAACTATCATCTCACAATAACGTATCATATTCAATTTATTTGATTTCAATTCACAATCACAATAACTATAGTCTCATAATAACGTATCATATTCAATTTTATTTGATTTCAATTTAATTCAATTCATATCGAGAAATCACAATTTAAATTTAACTATCACAATAACTATAGTCTCATAATAACATATCGTATTCAATTTTATTTGATTTCAATTATAGTAAAATGACTTATTACCTCCATTTGCTTTCAAATTCAATATCTAATTTTTATCCAAATAAAACATTCCCTCCATAATATTCCCTCCATATTCTCCATAACATTAGACTAATATTTAGATTTGATATCCCTCCATAAAATTCCCTCCATATTCTCCATGAAACTATAAATAATTAGACTAATATTTAGATTTGATATCCCTCCATAACATTCCCTCCATATTCTCCTTAAAATTTCAACTACCTATTTTGTTTACTTTTACCCTTCATTATTTTCCCTCTTCTTTTTTGATATTTTGCCAAATTTTTTGTGTGAAAAAATAGGAAAAGAATAAAGGAAAAACAAAAGTATTAGTTAGCCACGTGACTCAGTATCGATGTATCGGAAGTTAGTGTAAAAAGAAAAATGACAATTCTAATCTTATGACTAATATGTTTTTTATTATTATATCGCATTTAATTGAGTCCGAATGTCTAAACACGGTTAAAACACGATTAAATACCCATTTAACACGACTATTAAATGGTTTAATTTAAACGGTTATGGATCTGTAAAAAAAATAAACGGTCGGATTTGGATCTAGATTTCAAACACGATTAATAAATGGTCGGATTTGGTTCTAGCAATTATTTATGCAAACACGATTAACACGACACGATTACGACACGAACACGAAATTGCCATCCCTAATCTCTCCCCTGATATAGACAAAAATCCCCATGTTTTTAATCTTGGACCATCTCTATGTTGTGATCCTTCACGTGGACTGTCTCCGACTCCACAATTGTCATCGAAATTCTTTGCCTCAAGGTTTGCCCTTATTCATTGTTCTTGCCAATTTTTTAGGTTGCCTTTGTTCTTAATTTCTTTTGCCCCAAATATTTCACCACACTTGTCATCATTGTTGTTATTATAACCATTTTCTTTAGTTTGATTTTTCTGTTGTTGATATTGTTGTTGCTGATTTTGTATGGTTTTTATTAACGCTATTATGTAATGCACACTACCTATTTGATAATTTGCCATTGCATATAACTTCTTGTAGTTTTGTATTTTGATTTATAAACTTGATCACATAGATTGTTTCCATTACTCCCAACCAAACAAACTCTTTGGTTTAAAAATATATGAGAAAAAGTGAGAGGACATATTGTTAAAGCCCTTAATTGAAAATTTTGATAGAGCTTAATTATAATAATAGAAAATCCTCATCTTTCTTCACCGAAATGAGCTTCATCTTTCTCCCCGACCCGCGCTGAGGCGAGGCAAGCCAGTCTCTGACTCAGAGCTCGTTAGTGCAATATATCCCGATTATTTTTAAATGAAAATATTTTGTATATCTTGGAAGAGCCGGTTACATGTATATATATGAATTGGAGAGTACATCATATATATTGCGTGTGGAGAGTGCACCATTATGATCAGAGAGCTATCACTGTTAAATATGGTAGGGACTCGGGAAATAGTACGCCATGGCAGCAGATGATGCACTTCTAGATGAAGTTTCTCATCTTCTCCTCAGTGATATTAGCCACCGATTCCACTTCCACACATTTGGTGAAGTAATCAATTGGGACAATCGCGAATTTGTATTGGCGGGGTGTCATGGGCAATTCCCCGATAATGTCCACTCCCCACTTCGCAAAAGACCGGGGAGCGATAACTAGACATAGTGGGGCGGGCGCCTTACGTGGGACGTGGGCAAACCTTTGACATTTTCCGCACTTCCTGGCCCACTCATGCGAGTCATTTTTCAAGGTCGACCAGAAGTACCCCTATCATAGAAGTTTTTGTGCCAGTTATTGGCCCGCAGCGTGATTCCCACACAGACCCTCGTGGACTTCACGGAGCGCATTCTTTGCCTCGCTCTCCTTTAGACATTGCAAGAGTGGCACAACATATCCTTGCTTGTAGAGGATGTCTCCCCTCATCGTGTACTTTGAGGCTAGGCTTCTAAGCCTTCTAGCGTCCTCTGGACTTTCGAGCACTATTTCCTACTTGAGGAATTCAACTAGGGGGGTCATCTAAGAAGGCGGTGGAATGTCCTCAATTACCATAACATCTGCTCTCGAGACATATGGTATAGTCAACGCCTCATTGGGGACTTTACCCGATCCTTCCTCGTCGATCATCGACAAGCGGCATTCCAGGGGGTCGGCTTCACCGTTCGCCTCGCGAGGAGGAACTTGCACGATTTTGAACTACGAGAAGGCCTCGAGGTTCTTCTATGGCTTTGCCAGGTATGCAATCATGTGGGGTTCTTTGGCGGCGTGGTCGCCCATCAGTTGGTTCACGTTGAGTTGTGAATCGCAGTGAATGCGCAAATTTTTCACTCCTTACTTGCATGCCAACTCCAATCCAATGATCAAGGCTTTGTCCCGTGCTTGTTTGCATTATGTTTTTATTTCCTAAACTTATTAGATAGTTGTTTCTTTTCATATTGCAAATAGAAGTTCTTTTATGTATTCAGTAATCATGTCAAACCCTATTATGGTCTTGTTATCGAAAGACGTACTTACTTTTGAAAACTTCCCTAAGTGGAAGTCGAACCTGAACATTGTGCTACTGAGTGAAGCATTCGCTTTATCCTCACTGAAGACAGGCCTCCGCTTCTTGGTCCTAATGCCTCTAGAAACCTAAAAGAGGATTATGACAAGTGGGCCACGGCCAATAACAAAGTTGTGGCCTACATGCTCGCAAGCATATCTGATACGTTGCGAACGAATATGGAAGGGAAAGAGACGGCTGTGGAGATCCTTGACGCACTGCAAAAAAAATTTTGGGATGTGTTGTCGCACGAAAATGAACAACTATTTAATACCTCGGGCGGTTCGATCCAAGGCCGGACCAAGTGATCGCACCTGGGCCAAGAGTGTGAACTCGAAAGTCTCGAGCTAGGTTTTCTCTGATCAACCCGCCTCTCGGGAGAGGAAAGGGGTGAGGAGGAGGAGTGACCGTGCCTTGGGTGTCGGCTGCCTACGTACCCGCGCGTGAGATCAGGTCAGAACGTAGTTCAAGCGTGTAAGACGCAGTATGAGGCGTAGAACCTTGGTGGAGAAGTGTGCTCAACGAAGGAGACGAGGCGCGGGGGAGTCCTTGGCGGCGTCTCAGAACTTCGGAGATCGCTTACGCGTCTAGCGTGTTAGACGCGCAAGGGAACTCTAGTCGAGAACCCTAGGGGCGTGCTTGAGCACCGGGGGGCGTTCGGTCAGAGGGAGCGACGTCCGGGAAGTCCCCGTGAGTGCTTCGGAACCTCTGAGAACGAGAGAGACTTGTGAGAATGCTTCAGGCCAAATATGGCATCAAGAGAAGCAGAGGAGAGTGAGAAATCGAGCGTATCGATAGGAGATGAAGGGATCGCTTCCCTCTCAGTGAGATGGGGTTTATATAGGTGTTTGGGGACCCTAAGGGGGTCCTTCGTCGCCCATGTGGGACTGGGGGCGCGCACCTCTTCAAGTGGAGGCGCACAAGAGGCAGCGGCGCACCACGCACGGTGCGCGACCCGCGGCGCGCGGTGCGACTCTGCCCGGGCACGGCGCGCGGTGTGGCGGGCGCGGCGCGCGGTGTGGCGGGCGCGGCGCGCGGTGTGGCGGGCGCGGCGCGCGCTGGGCAGCGCCTTCGTGGGTTTTTCGCGACCGTCGTCCTTCCGGGCCCGTTGAGCTATTGTGGGCTTTGCATCTTGGGTTTGTGACATGAATGTAGCTATTCGACGGGTAGAATCTGAATCGAGTCTCGACTCGAGGAGGCTGACTCAAGGTTCGTCTCGAGGAGACTGACTCAAGGCTTGACTCGAGGAGACCGACTCAAGGCTCGACTCGAGGAGCGAGGCTCGACTCGAGGAGACTGAATCAAGTCTCAACTCGAGGGGCTAGGCTCGACTCGAGGAGCCGACTCAAGTCTCGACTCGAGGGGCTAGGCTCGACTCAAGGAGTCAAGACTTTGGGTGAGGGCTTGAAGGCTTGTCACCCTTCAGGACCTCCGGCCTGACCATCGGCCCTTTGAGCGACGTGTCTTCCTGGCGTCTCGGGTTTTCCGAAAACGACCGACAACATTAGCCCCGCAAGTTCGTTGCTCGGGAGGTTCCCGGCGATGAACTTTTTGTCTTTTCAGTTGGGTGTTTGAGGAAAATATTTTTGAAATCCCGTCACCCAAGGAAAATAATTAGTTTTTTATAATTTTTATTTTTTATTTTTTGGCGTAGCCGCGCGGCGCGCGCCCTGGATGGCGCGGCGCGCGGCGCGTCCCGTGCGCGGGGCTGGTTCGCTTCGCGCGGGGAAATCCGACTTTTTCCTCCGTTTTTTTTCCTTGTGGGAGTAGGATTTGGACTCCTACCCCCCTAGAAGTCTATAAATAAGCCCCCCCTCTCTCCTATTCCTCCACTTTATTTTTTCTCTCTTTCTCTACACTTGTTTCTTTTCTACCACTTACATTATGGATGTTCCTTCCCTTTTCTCAACTGAGAATCCCGAGATTAATTTCTCTCTCTTGTTTCAGGATTCTGAACATGTAGAGGATGGTCTCTTCGCGGGATTAGGGGAAGTTCCTCTGCACGTGGAAGAGAATCCAAGCGGAGTAGAGCAGTGGCTCAAAGAAGGCGAGCTGGGCGTGACCGTGCCCGTTGCTCAGCCTCAAGAGGAGTGCGCGCCAACTGGGCGCGGAGCAGGTGGGGGGGTCGATCATCCCGCGTCCGAGGATTCCGCTCCTCGCCTCGTGATCAACTTGGTTGGCGAGGGGGCTCGCGACAAGACCTGCCCTGACGTGCCAAAGTCCGGCTTGGATTCTTACGGCACGCCAGGAGATATTGCGGGCGTGGATGCAGCGACTCCGCTAGAGTCATTCCTCGACGAGATTGACTGCGTGGACGATTTTTGTCCCGAGTCTGAAGATCCTGGAGGTGATTCGGAGACATGTCCGGGGGCCGAAGGCCTCGCATCGGAGCGTCGCGAAGTGCCGTCCGCGGCTGCCGCGGCCGTGCCGGAGGGCGGAGGCCCTTCCGTGGAGCCAGGGGGCTCTCAGCCCGAGACCCCTGACGCCGAGGCGCTAGTGTCGGCGAGGTCGCTTGCTAGGACAGAGTGGTATCCCGAGGAGGGCTTTGCTGCTCCCGAGTGCTTCGATTGTTCGGGGGTCGATGCTTCGAGCTCGCTTGCCTACCGAACATTCATCGGTCTCAGGGAGGCATTCATCATTCCATCATCCGTGGCGCTCCTCCGTCCCTAACAGGGCGACTGTCTCTTCCGTCCTCGCCGTGGATTTGCCGCGGTTTCGGTCGTGAGTCTCAACTGCAGGTTGCGGCTGCCGTTCCAACCCATCGTCCAACAGCTCCTCGCACGACTGGGGATGCATGCTTGTCAGATGAGTCCGGCGTTTTACCGCATCGTGCTTACCTTAATCCTGAAGTCACTATGTATGAATTGCATCATGCTTACCTTAATCCTGAAATGAGACATGCCATTTCACACCTTAGTATTCTCATTTGAGAAAGTCAAAGTTCGGACTCACTATGTTATTCCGAACAAGGCCTATTGGTGAAGTACTAAGTTGTGAGTCTGTCATGAGTAACTTTGTGAAGTTCTCATAGATATGGAATTCATGTACAAGATTGCTGAAATGCAATATATGTCACCTCATGCTTTGTTCCTTGGAGTGTGAATAAATGAACTGGCCAGTGTCCGAATTGAGTCCTGACTCTTTTGGATGAAACAATGTGACTTGTTAGCTCCTCGTCAATACATTGTTTCTAACTTATTCACAAGCGACAAAGGAGTTGAGGAAATAACAGCTAGAAGGGTAAAATGGTAATTTAGTAAATCCCGACTAGCTGATGACATTCATGAAGGGTAAACATAGATAATATTCAGTGGATCCGCTCATTATAATTAGGTGAATTCTTGAGTAGAAAATAAATTCATTTGAACCGAGAGATTTTCAGTGTCAACTCTTTAGTGGAGTCAGTTGGCATTAAGCTAAACTTGGAAAAGGTTTGTGAACTTTTGAGTCCAAGTGTTTAGCTCAAGCTTTGTTCATTTGGGTCCATGAGGTCACTGTCACGAATCACATCGATAGGAATAGTTAAACTGAAGCTAAGTCAAAACAAGAACGAAAATTGTCAAAAGGGTATTTTTGTCTTTTGAGACATATGATGAAATGAATGTCAATAAATTTTTTTGACATGGTCATTTGATGACAAGTTTCACTCGGCCAAAATAAGATTTATTGGGCCTTGTGGATTAATTTCATTTCATAAGAATTTTATTGAAAATTCTTAATGGGCTTTTCTCATGTTGTCATGAACAAATGAAGAAGTTTCTAGAAGCTCCTTCTAGATGAGAGATGGGCGCCCAAAATACCCAAGAGAAAGAGAATATTTTGTGCATAAATGTATCAAGATACTTGCCAAAAGAAAAAGAGGAAACAAATTTGCATATGGATGCACATGGGATTTCGGCCAAACAAGCTTAGAGAGAGAGCAAGGAATAAAAGAGGAAACAAATCCAAGGTGTCATTAGGGCACATGTTGGCCGTGTGACTTGGATGGGAATGGGCAATAAAGATTGCTCATAAAGGCTTGGAAAATAAGAGGAAACTACTTCTTTCCAAGGCCAACCCTTCTCCTATAAATAGGACCCTCATTCCTCTCATTCTATTCATTCAACATAAGTTAGAGATTGAGAGACTCTCTCTCTAGACATTGTTGGCCGAACTCCTCTCTCTCTCTCTTTCTAGTTTATTTTCGATTTTTCTTGTTTTGGCACCTAGGTCCTCACTCGACCTAGTGTTTAGCTCTGCGACTTCAAGACTTGTTCTTAAGTCGTAGTGTTTAAAAGTGCCCACTCACTAATTCCTTTATTTCGAGTGATTTAGTGATAGAAACTTTCGTGGTTGCTCGAGGTGCCGAGGAAAGAAAGAGAGACGTGCTGCGAGGGGAGACGAGCGTTGCAAACTTTCCACAAGCTTCTTCAAAGTTCAAGCTTCAAGAAAGGTTAGTAAACTTCTAGCTCATATTGGTTTTTAATTACATGTACTTGCACTTGTCTAGGTTAGTAAAAACTGTTTTACTTGTAAAAGAAAATTTTTAAAATTCCGCCGCTTACCGAAGCGTTAATTATTTTCTCAAACCCTAGATCGATTCCAACAGTTTCTTCATGGCCCGCGATCGCCGGAACACTAAGCTGATCACGGACTCGGAGAAGTGTAATCGAAGACCGTGGGTGTGGGTCTCGGCGGAGGCCTTTGGCTACGCGCCGCTTCGGTTTGGTCCCTTGGCCGAGTTTTCTGCTGACGCGGGGGCCGATGATCTCGACTTCGTGAAGGAGATCCGGGGAATGTCGGAGGCTCGGAAGGCTGTCGAACGATTTCGTTCGCCTGAGCTGATGGCTTCCACCGGGTGGTTCCCGCCCTTTCCTCCTAGCCATGGCGACAGTCAACGGACCGAGAGTGCTCCCAGCGCCGTGTCGTCTCCCTCGAGCGGCGGTCTTCCAGGTATTTTGACTTTCGCTCTTTCTGGTTTTTTGCTTTTAGTTTAGGGTTTTGACTTTATCGCTTTTGTAGCCTCCTCGGCTAGGGCGAGGGCTAGAGCGCGCTTAGCGAAGGCTTCCCGGGACCCGAAGTCGTTGGCGGCGGTCCGTTCTCGGATTGCCACGCGGAGTGGTCGGGAGAGACCCAGTACCGGTCATCCGACGGAGAGCGGCCCTCGCGCTTCTTTGAAGCGACCCTCCTCCTCGGCTCTACCAGACACGTCTTCGGACTCGAAGCGCGTAAATTCGATGGTCGACGTGGAGGCCGCGGAGGTTAGGGGGGAATGTTCCCTGGGTCTCGCTCAATCTTCGATGAAGATGTGGAAGAGCGTCGTGGCCAGCAGCGACGTGGAGTTCTTTCGTCACGGCGTTTCTGACGCTCAGAGAGTGAGTTTCTCATGCCTTGTTTGTTTTAGGGTTTTGTCTTTTACTGAAATGTCTTTTTGCCTTCTCAGGTGCTTGCTCGAGCGACCCGGGGCAAAAAGATCCTTCCCGACCTCATGAGACGGATGAGCCTTGCCCAAGAGGAGCTCGCTCAAGCGAAGTCTCAGTTGGCCTGTGCCCAGCGAGGTTCTCACTCAAAGGCAGAGTTTGCGAGTCTCCGCGAGCAGCTCCAAGAGGCTCGCATGGAATTGGGAGTTACCCACGGCAAATGCGACCATGCTCAGTCGGTGGTGGCGAAGATGGCTGAGGAGCTAACGGCGGAACGTCAAGCTCTCGAAGTGGCAACTCGATCGACAGAGGTCTTCCGGAGCGAGGTGCGGGACCTTCGACGCCAATTTGAATCACGCACAGAAGAAATAGGTATTCTTCAGGGCCAACTTACATCGAGCGAAGCTGCCCGTGTTCGAGCGGAGCGTGAGCAAAAATGTTTTTCATGAGATTATAAACATGATGTGTAAGATTAAAATGTTTTGATTTTTGAAAGTTTAATTGAAATTGAATTTTTACAAAACTAGTTTGAATTTTGAAAAACCGTTTTCGTTTTCAAACTTGAAAATATTTTGTCATCCAATTAAAATAAGTTTTCAAAATGTTTTCAAAACTATATCTATATCACATATGTTCAAAATCTATATGCTCTTGAAATTTTGAGTGGGAGGTCTCCTTGTAGACAAAGCCGAAAAATAAAAAGATGTGTAATCTCAAACTTTCAAGTGTTCGAGTGAGTTGAAGTTCACACTTCCCTCACGCACTTTTCCGAAATAGAAAATAGGAAAAGATCCGAGTATGTCCCTTGTGCCTTTATGCACTAACACTGCTCTGAACATGAAGATCTAAGATTCTCTTCTAGCTGTCCGCTCTGTCGCTCTATAACTAGGAAAACCGTTTCCGAACTTCTAGGAGAAAAATGACATTTAGAGGTGGGAATTTCCGCCTCTAAATGTTAGATTTCCGCCTCTAAAATGACTTTAGAAGCGGATTATGAAGCGGAATGTGTTAAAAATGCGACTCTAAAGGTCTGGAGGCGGAATTTTCCGCCACTAAACATTAGAGGCGGAATAATAGGAGCGGAATGTTACCTCTAAATCCGCCTCTAATGTTCATATTAAGGATGTCTTTAGAGGCGGATATCTGCCACTAGTGTATTTCCCGCCAAGTGGTTGTATGCATTTCAGAGGCGGAATCACGCTTCTAACGTACTCCTCGCCATTTATCGATTCGTACATTAGAGGTAGATTTCCGCCTCTATATATTCTTATATTGTTTTTTTTAATTGCATATATTTGGATTAATACTTCTACGATAATAATCACATATATTGTAATTGAAATTGTATCTATATTTGATAATAAAACCAGCGTACACTACAAATAATTGCATAACAAATTTGCTAGTGATTAAAAAACATGAACCAAAACATAACACTATCCAACAAAGTCATTGGGAATTTGAAAGTGCATAATAAAATCAATATCTTGAAGGTGATTAAAAAACATGAACCAAAACATAACACTATTCAATAAAGTCACTAGGAATTTGAAAGTAGATGATAAAATCAATATCTTGAAGGTGAAGGAGTCTCATTTGTAATGTGAAGTACCTCAAGGTCTGCCCCTGCCCCTACCACGACCGCCCCTACAGCCTTTTCCCCTTCCTCCAGCTTGAGACCCGGTCTGCTGCTCCATAGACCTGTTTGCAGGTGTTCCTCCTCTTTCAAGGGCGGTCGAATCTGTAGTCGATGTCGGTGGAGTTGATTCGCTAGATGGTTGGTGGAGTGCATGCATAGTAGAACGGTGTGAATTTTCCTGAGAGACGCTAGGACCTCCAGTAAACCGTGTCAACTTCTCAGCTATCTCTGAAGGCAATGTCATCGACGTTGTAATAATATCGACTAGACTCCGCACTACTGATAGCAACTCGTTGATTTTTCCATGTGCCTCGTGTGATGTTGAGGATGATGAGGAAGCCTCATACTCTCGTCGTCGAGCAGAAGACAAGTCTCGTTTAGGGATCAAAGGGCCTATCCCGGGAGCCCAATCACTTCTCTCCCCAAGAACCTGTCTCATCGCTTCAGCCTCCCACGCGTCCAAATCCTCTGGAAGACACTTAAAACTAAAATGCCAACTCACAAAGGCTCGTTCGGCAGCCGGAGTTGTGAATTTTCCGCTCTTTTGGTGGAGACTCTCCCAGTTCTGAAGTGCTCCTAGCAATTGGTCATTATTAAAAGAATATAATTATACAAATATATCATTATGCATATACTTGAAAGATTTAAAAAAAAATTGAGAGCAAATCAGCTTGCTATCCTCGAAACAGAGCCAACAATGAGTCAAGAATATATACATCAGGAGCACTTACATCAGTAAGCTATTGAGAAGTGAAGAACCAGATATTCCAACAAACATTCACCCACAAAATTCAATGGACAACAATAGAGTCATATATTAAGTAGCCTTGTCGCTCAGCAACAATATTAATACTTATGCCTATTGATTAATTTACTTCAACATGTGTCATAAGGTAATTAAAAAAAAAAAGCACACAACCAGAGACGTGTGATATGTATAAGAATACAATAAGGAAGCATGTAGGCCTTGTGCTACTTGCTTATACATGCATTGATTATCTAATGAATGCAAGATTATATTCACGTCCACATGATCCGGGCAGGAGCTGTTTTTTTTAAGTGAAAAGGCTAATCGATCTTTGCCTATTTGACTAGTGTAATTGAAAAAAAAAATTGCATGCAGATTTAAAAAACAAAATTGTTGCTGTGATGAAAAGGAATTTTTTATTTTATTCCGTACCGGCTCAGTTACCCGAATGAAAAAAAAGGTCTATTAAGTAAGTAAACCAAGGTCTACCTACCGGGACGTGATCGAGGTTTTCGTTGCGTACAGAACTTACATAGCTCAAACAGTCCCTGCTTCATTGAGTGAAAATGCTTTACAATACTTGATATTGCTTATTT
The DNA here is from genome assembly GCF_054948205.1 of Urtica dioica subsp. dioica. Lineage (NCBI taxonomy): Eukaryota > Viridiplantae > Streptophyta > Magnoliopsida > Rosales > Urticaceae > Urtica > Urtica dioica. Next base: position 563,611 of record NC_142764.1, on the reverse strand, counting down.
GACTAATGTAACTGGTAATTTTTTAATCCTCAAACAAAATCATCATCAATTGGGCACGCAGAGAATGAGAGAAAAGCAAGAATCAAATCATCCAAACACCAATGTTCACACACATAGTTTCAATACCAAAATCCAAGCAAAAGAAAAATTAGAGTCCTAAGAAATCTGGAAGCTCAGAAATTACCACAAAAGTTATGACCCAACACAATACAAAGAGTAGTCCAATATTTCTTCTATCAAATTTCGAGCAGAAAAGATGGGAAATCAAGGAATTATTACCTTAGCAACTCCAACGAAATTCACCTTCTTCCACTCTTCAACTCCGACGAGTATCAAACCCCAAAATTCAAGACAAAATTAACCTTCGAATCTTCAAATCAAAGCACAAAGTAACCCAACAATTAATGCTCTGAATTCGAACAAGAATTAAAAATTTGAGTGACACTCGCCAATCCGTGAACAGACAGCGGCCGACGTACTCTCGTTCACTTTCCCCGATACAATTAGAGGTGTTTTGAGGACGTCGAAGGTGACAGAGACGTTGACGGAGATGGCTAAGTCGACGGAGACGGAAACAGCGACGTTAAAGGTGACGGCAACGCGACAGTGGAGAATTTAAATCGATGGAGGGAGGCAGAGTGAAGGAGAAGAATGTTAGGCGGAGAAGAAGAAGAATGTGAAGCTGAGAAGAGGAACGGGAAAGTGGGTTTTTTTTTCTTGTGCTAAGATCATCAATATATATGTGTGCACCTGTCCATATTCTCTGAGAGATAAATTAGAAATAACGACTCTTTCGAAGACCAAGTTAAGTGTCAGTTACTATTTCGTGTTCAATCGTGAGAGAAAAATGAGGAGGAATAAGTCTTCAAAAAATATACACGGTAAACGAGTTAGAGGCTGCCTATTTTTTTTAAATGTGGGCTTATAAAATAATTAAATAACGTGTGCTAAAAACTTGTAACGAAATTTGGAGGCAATTAAGGCCGCCTAAAATTTTAGTAAGTTTAGAAGTAGAATAATCTGCCTCTAACATTTTTATTTGAATATTTTGAAGTGTAAATCCACCTCTAATGTATAATTCCGCCTCTATCGTATGTATTTGACATAGGGGTGGAATTCCGCCTCTAAATCAATAATTCTGCTTCTGTATTGAGGCGGAAATTCCGCCTCTAAATGTCATTTTTCTCCTAGTACCAACTCCAAAAACTAAGTGGGAGGGTTATACTTGTTGTTTGTAACCCACCATCCCCAACACTAATGAGAAGTGTAATTGTCGCTAGACTAAGAGTCACCCTCGTGGCCCTCTCTTAAATGAGAGTACTCAAGGGCGCTTTGCACTGATCATTGCTCAATGAGCTAAATCCGAAAGTGAGACAATGAGACAAGACCTCCCCTCAGCGGATTGTTTTTCAAAGTCAACCTTTTGGACTAAGTGGTTGGTTACACACTTAGATTCAATCCCTAGTAATCCTCCCTCGAGGCCCTGCGAAAGGATGTGAGTGATCAAACCAATTTACAAGGTGGCTGGTCAAAATTGGTGTATTGACATCTTGGCTAAGCATTAATGATGCGTCATTTACTTATAAATGGAGATTTTTTGCGGCATTCCCTCGAAGGAGTAAATTATCGTTTAGTTTATAACACCTTTGGATTTTATCAAGTCTTAAACAAACTTAAATCCTAAACCAAAGACTAATCATAAACTTGTTTCAACTTTTATAGGCAATATGTCTCTCAACCCTCTCTCAACCATTCTTTCCTCGAATAAACTTGAAGGCGACAATTACGTCGACTGGAAACGTAACCTCGACATAGTCCTTACTGTCGACAAGCACAAATGGGTTCTCACCACCCCCTGTCCTCAAACGAATGAAGATTCGACGCAAGAGGAAAAAGACGCCCTGGCGGCCTGGCTTCGATCCGATGAGATTACGAGGTGCTATATTCTGGCATCAATGAACAATGTCTTGCAACAACAACATCGTGATTACGAAACTGCCACCGATATGCTCTACAATCTCCATGAGATGTTTGGAGGGCAAGGACGTCAAGCTAGGCAACAAGCGGTTCGACAGTTTATGAACTGTCGCATGAAGGACGGGACTCCCGTTAGAGATCATATGCTACTGATCATTAGCTATCTAAACGAAATGGAGATCCTTGTATCTGAGATTGATGGGGAGACTAAAATAGATATGATCTTGGAAACTCTCCCCGAAACCTTTGATACCTTCAAGCTGAATTACTCCATGAACAAGCTAGAGTACACTGTTACCGAGCTTATGAAGGAACTTCAAACCGCTGAGGCACTCACTAAGAAAAAGAGGGCTCTAGGAGAGGTACATGCTACTGTCTCCACCTCTGGATCTAAGAAGAGACCTCGCAAGGCCGAGAAGAAGAACCAACCTAAGGTTCAAACGAAGAAGAAGGCGCTAAAGGCTCCGAAGGTGGATAAGTCTAACGACAAATGCCACCACTGCAATGAGCCTGGTCACTGGCGTAGGAACTGTCCTGCCTACCTCAAAACCAAAGTAAAAGATATTGTACTTATTACTGAAGCTTGTTTAGTAGCTAATAATGTACCATCGTGGATTATTGACTCCGCTGCTACTAACCATATTTGTTGCTCCTTAACTGGTTTTAGGAAAATCAAAAGCTCAGCGGATGGCGACTTCTGCTTCAAGTGGGGTGATGGGAGCGTGGTGTCTGCAAGGCTGTGGGATCCGTGACGCTATCTTTTGAAGATCGCACTTTAAATCTGAATAATGTTTATTATGTTCATTCCTTTGGGAAAAACCTAATATCTGTTGCTCAACTTTTAGAGCAAGATTATTATTTAAAGTTTATAAAGAATGGAATTCGTATTTCTTTTTCAAATTCTTTTGTCACTGATGCATGTATGAAGAATGGTCTTTTTTACATTTATCCCACTCAACCTTACATTTTAGACACCGAAATAGATAATGATCTAATTAGGGAGCCAAAGAGGATCAAACTTTCTGAATCCTCCGATCTAACAAAATCAACACACCTATGGCACTTAAGACTTGGTCACATCAGTCTAGATAGGATTAAGAGACTTGTGAGGGACGGTACACTCCAAGCCTCTGCAATAGGTTCACTACCTACTTCTGAATCCTGCATAGAAGGAAAAATGACTAAGCGACCTTTCTCCGATAAGGGTCGAAGAGCCACTGAGTTGCTGGAACTAGTACATTCTGATGTATGTGGTCCGCTCAGCCAACAGGCACGTGGAGGATACGAATACTTCGTCACCTTCACCGATGATTACTCGCGATATGGTTTTGTCTATTTGCTCAAACACAAATCCGAGACCTTTAACGTATTTAAGGTCTTTAGGGCTTTAGTGGAAAAGCAAACTGGCAAAGTGATCAAAACACTTCGATCTGATCGAGGTGGCGAGTATATGTCTAGAGAGTTCAATGACTTTCTTAAAGAAGAAGGTATCGCTTCTCAGCTAACCGCACCTGGCACACCTCAACAAAACGGAGTTTAAGAGAGAAGAAACCGAACTCTTATGGAGATGGTTTGATCAATGATGAGTTACTCATCACTCCCTCTTTCCTTTTGGGGATATGCCCTCGAAACAGCCGCTTACATTCTGAACCAAGTTCCGTCCAAAACGGTTCCTGGTACTCCTTATGAACGATGGACTGGCCGTAAAGTAAATCTGGGCCACATCTGAATTCGGGGTTGCCCTGCACATGTGCTAAGGCAAAAGACTAGCAAGTTGGCTAGTAGGTCAGAATTATGTTTGTTTGTGGGATATCCAAAGGAAACCAAGGGTTTCATCTTTTATAGTCCCGAGGATGATAAGACTTTCGTTAGCACGAATGCTCGTTTCCTTGAGGAGGACTTTATGAAGGATGCAAAACCTAGAAGCAAGATTGTGCTTGAAGAGAAGTTGGGTGAGGAAGCTTCTACCTCATCTGTAAGAACTGTTCTTACCCCAACTGAAACACAACCTAACTCATCAGAATGTCGTCAAGTAGTACTTCAACGTAGTGGGAGGGCTACTCAAAAGCCTGACAGGTACATGTCTTATGGAGACTCTCTCGTAGCCGTCTCCGACATGGATGATCCTGTTTCCTATAGCCAAGCGATGGCTTGTTCTGAATCAAACCTTTGGCTTGACGCCATGAAAGTTGAGATGCACTCGATGTATGTCAACAAAGTCTGAAAACTTGTAGACCTTCCTGAAGGGATTAAACCCGTAGGGTGTAAGTGGATATACAAGAAGAAAAGGGGTCCTGATGGGAACGTCGAGACGTTCAAAGCACGACTTGTGGCGAAGGGTTATACCCAACAAGAAGGGATTGACTATGAAGAAACCTTCTCACCAGTCGCAATGCTTAAATCCATCCGCATACTCCTATCCATAGCTGCAGCTCTCGACTATGAGATCTGGCAAATGGATGTCAAGATAGCCTTTCTGAATGGCAATCTTGACGAGCGCATTTACATGGCTCAACCAGACGGTTTCGTGGATAAAGGTCAAGAGACCAAGGTTTGTGAGTTGCTTAAATCCATTTATGGACTAAAGCAAGCATCTAGGTCATGGAATATTAGATTCGATGAAACTGTAAAAGGCTTCGGCTTTGAACAGTCAATAGATGAGCCTTGTGTTTACAAGTTAATACACGAAGGCAAAGTTGTGTTTCTGGTACTATATGTCGATGATATACTACTCATTGGTAATGACGTGGGTAAGTTATCTGAGGTTAAGGTCTGGCTGGCAAAGCAATTCGATATGAAGGATCTAGGAGAAGCCGCGTACATTCTGGGGATCCAAATCTTTCGAGATAGGAAAAACCGGACACTGTCGCTCTCTCAAGCATCTTATATTGATAAGGTAATGGATCGCTTCTCGATGCAAGACTCCAAGAAGGGCCAAACACCCTTTAGGCATGGAGTCTCACTCTCTAAGGACCAGTCTCCCAAGACTGCACAAGAGATTGAAGACATGAGGAAAATTCCTTACGCCTCTGCCGTAGGAAGCCTCATGTATGCTATGCTTTGCACTAGACCTGACATCTATTTCGCCGTTGGCGTAGTTAGCCGTTTCCAATCCAACCCTGAACCCGAGCACTGGATTGCTGTTAAGCATGTTCTTAAGTATCTTCGAAGAACTAGGAACTTGATGCTTACATACTCAGGTACTGACCTGACTATGACGGGATATACCGACTCCGATTTTCAAGCGAATAAGGATTCCAGGAAATCCACTTCGGGATCTGTGTTCATCCTTAATAGTGGAGCTGTTGTGTGGAGGAGTATTAAGCAATCTTGCATTGCTGACTCCACAATGGAAGCAGAATATGTGGCTGCTTGTGAAGCATCCAAAGAGGCTGTATGGCTTAGAAAATTCCTTAAGTATTTGGAAGTTGTTCCAAACGTCGACGAGCCCATGATCCTTTATTGTGATAATAGTGGGGCTGTCGCTAACTCAAAGGAACCTCGAAGCCATAAGCGCTCTAAGCATATTCAGAGGAAATACCATTTGATTCGAGAGATCGTGCAGCGCGGAGACGTGGAAGTGAAGAAGACCTCAACGGTGGACAACCTAGTAGATCCATTCACAAAGGCCCTAGCGAACAAGGTCTTCGACAAACATCGAGAGGGATTAGGCATGAAGGACTACACACATTTTCTTTGAGTCAAGTAGGAGTTTGTTGTCAATGGTGCCCACAAGAAGAGTTGTAATCTTTATTTTGTACATTTGATGTAATAAAGTCTGATGAAGACTCTTGCTTGTAATTGCTTATTCATTAATAAAAAGTTGAAACGTTCATTCATTCTTCAGTGTTTGTTTGAAGCTTTATGATAAAACATTAGTCTTTAGTCCATAAACAAACTAAACAACTTACGAAGAGTCAAATATAGATTTGCATGAACAAACTCTTCGTAGTTTGCTTAAAACGATATATTCGCAATCTAAGGGTCAAAGGACTATTGACCTAAGTATGATTGTTAGGAGAATCTATGATGTCTAGTTATGGGGCATTGAGAGTTGGAGACTCTATAGTTCTTCTAGGTATCTTCCGAAGGTACTGAATTGACCAGTGCACTTCTAGAGACAAGATAAGAACAAACCGTTTAACCACTTATGTCTCAAAGTCACTACGTATGAATTGCATCGTGCTTACCTTAATCCTGAAATGAGACATGTCATTTCACACCTTAGTATTCTCATTTGAGAAAGTCAAAGTTCGGACTCACTATGTGATTCCGAACAAGGCCTATTGGTGAAGTACTAAGTTGTGAGAATGTCATGAGTAACTTTGTGAAGATCTCATAGATATGGAATTCATGTACAAGATTGCTGAAATGCAATGTATATCACCTCATGCTTTGTTCCTTGGAGTGTGAATAAATGAACCGGCCAGTGTCCAAATTGAGTCTTGACTCTTTTGGATGAAACAATGTGACTTGTTAGCTCCTCGTCAATACATTGTTTCTAACTTATTCACAAGCGACAAAGGAGTTGAGGAAATAACAGCTAGAAGGGTAAAATGGTAATTTTGTAAATCCCGACTAGCTGATGACATTCATGAAGGGTAAACACTGATAATATTATGTGGATCCACTCATTACAATTAGGTTCAATTCTTGAGCAGAAAATAAATTCATTTGAACCGAGAGATTTTCAGTGTCAACTCTTTAGTGGAGTCAGTTTACATTAAGCTAAACTTGGAAAAGGTTTGTGAACTTTTGAGTCCAAGTATTTAGCTCAAGTTTTGTTCATTTGGATCCATGAGGTCACTGTCACGAATCACATCGAGTAGGAATAGTTAAACTGGAAGCTAAGTCAAAACAAGAACGAAAATTGTCAAAAGGTTATTTTTGTCTTTTGAGACATAGGATGAAATGAATGTCAATAAATTTTTTGACAAGGTCATTTGATGACTTAACATCACTCGGCCAAATAATATTAATTGGGCCTTGTGGATTAATTTCATTTCATAAGAATTTTATTGAAAATTCTTAATGGGCCTTTTTCATGTTGTCATGAGCAAATGGAAAAGCTTCTAGAAGCCTTTTCTAGATGAAATAGGCGCCCAACATACCCAAGAGAAAAAGAGAATATTTTGTGCATAAATGTATGAAGATACTTGCCAAAAGAAAAAGAGGAAACAAATTTCCCCTAAGAGGAAATGAAGTAGGCGCCCAAGTAGAGTCAAGGCAAGGCAAGGAACAAAAAAAGGAAACAAATCCAAGCCTTCTAGAAGGCTGCCTTGGCCGAGTATCTCATAGAGGAAAAGAGGAAATTGGCTCATGAATATGTGATATTCTATAGAAGAGGAAACTACCTTATTGAAGGTGAGACCTCTCCTATAAATAGGAGCCTAATTCTTCTCATTTTTCTCATTTCCACATAAGTTAGAGATTGAGAGCCTCTCTCTCTAGACCTTGTGGCCGCCCCTCTCCTCTCTCTCTCTAGTCAATTTTGTTTTATTGTTTTGGCACCTAGGTCCTCATTTGACCTAGTGTTTAGCTCTGCGACTTCAAGACTCGTTCTTAAGTCATAGTGTTTAAAAGTGCCCACACACTAATTCCTTTTCTCTCGAGTGATTTAGTGATAGAAACTTTCGTTGTTGCTCGAGTTGCCGAGGAAAGAAAGAGAGACGTGCTGCGAAGTAGACGAACGTTTTCAACCTTCCAAAGGCTCATCAACGTTCAAGCTTCTAAAGAGGTTAGTAAATTTATTATGCTCATATTAGTTTTATTTACATGTGCTTGCACTTTGTCTAGGTTAGTAAAAACTGTTTTACTTGAAAAAGAAATTTTTTAAAATTCCGCCGCTTAACGAAGCGTTAAACTTTTTCTTAAACCCTAGATCAATTCCAACAACTTCAAACACGGCGGGGGGTTCCCCGTCCTTCGTGAGAGAAGTCTCGATATCCTCTGAATCACCAGTACCATCGTAATCAGGGTCGCGGTCGCGGCTTTCCTCGTTGAAGTTCTCAGGATCCCCGTTGGGGATTACCGTGTCATGCGCAGGTTGCTTCGCATCAAGTCGGCTGTGGTAACTTGCGTTCCTCGCCTTTAGCCGGCGGATATTCTCCTCCAACGCCATGATGCGGTTGTCCCTGCTATCAGGAGATAGAGATGGTGAGCGGGTCGAGCTCTCTTCATGGAGCGACTCTTCGTCACCATGCGCTCGGGAGCGCAAAAAGTACTTTTTGGTCCCAGTGACGTTATCGGGGTTGTTTACGCCCTCAAAACGTACTGGTGGTTGACTACTCATCTTTTCTCAAGTTCGAGAAAGTTGACTTTGTAGAAGAAAAGAAGAAGGTGAACAGAAGGGATTTCGGGCTGAACAGGTCGGGAAGTCCCCTCCTTCTAGCGCCAAAATGTTGTCGCACGAAAATGAACAACTATTTAAAACTTCGGGCGGTTCGATCCAAGGCCGGACCAAGTGATCGCACCCGGGCCAAGAGTATGAACTCGAAAGTCTCGAGCTAGGTTTTCTCCGATCAACCCGCCTCTCGGGAGAGGAAAGGGGTGAGGAGGAGGAGTGACCGTGCCTTGGGTGTCGGCTGCCTACGTACCCGTGCGTGGGATCAGGTCAGAACGTAGTTCAAGCGTGTAAGACGCAGTATGAGGCGTGGAACCTTAGGGGAGAAGCGTGCTCAACGAAGGAGACGAGGCGCGGGGGAGTCCTCGGCGGCGTCTCAGAACTTCGGAGATCGCTTACGCGTCTAGCGTGTTAGACGCGCAAGGGGACTCTAGTCGAGAACCCTAGGGGCGTGCTTGAGCACCGGGGGGCGTTCGGTCAGAGGGAGCGACGTCCGGGAAGTCCCCGTGAGTGCTTCGGAACCTCTGAGAACGAGAGAGACTTGTGAGAATGCTGCATGCCAAATATGGCATCAAGAGAAGCAGAGGAGAGTGAGAAATCGAGCGTATCGATAGGAGATGAAGGGATCGCTTCCCCCTCAGTGAGAGGGGGTTTATATAGGTGTTTGGGGACCCTAAGGGGGTCCTTCGTCGCCCATGTGGGACTGGGGGCGCGCACCTCTTCAAGTAGAGGTGCACAAGAGGCAGCGGCGCACCACGCGTGGCGCGTGGTCTGCGCCTCTGTGCGCGCGGCGTGACTCTGCCCGGGCGCGGCGCGCGCGGCGCGCGCTGGGCAGCGCCTTCGTGGGTTTTTCGTGACCGTCGTCCTTCCGGGCCCGTTGAGCTATTGTGGGCTTTGCATCTTGGGTTTGTGACATGAATGTAGCTATTCGACGGTAGAATATGAGTCGAGTCTCGACTCGAGGAGGCTGACTCAAGGTTCGTCTCTAGGAGCGAAGCTCGACTCGAGGAGACTGACTCAAGGCTCGACTCGAGGAGACTGAATCAAGTCTAAACTCGAGGGGCTAGGCTCGACTCGAGGAGCCGACTCAAGTCTCGACTCGAGGGGCTAGGCTGGACTCAAGGAGTCAAGAGTTTGGGCGAGGGCTTGAAGGCTTGTCACTCTTCAGGACCTCCGGCCTGACCATCGGCCCTTTGAGCGACTTGTCTTCCTGGTGTTTCGGGTTTTCCGAAAACGACCGACAACAAGACGCAGAGCGAGCAAGCCCGTATTGAACTCACCCGTAAGTGCACTAGCACTAGGATGATTCCGAGAACTCCGGTAAAAGACCACGTCATGAAAATGACTAACTACTTTACCAAAGCTGAGCTCCATGGGGCACAGATGGATGAGATCACTTAGGTGGGAATCATATTGAACTTACGTTCAAGTGAATTCAATATTAATTAGCTCAAGATAGCGTAATTAATTTTTCCGCTTGATTATATAGGGGTTTAATTCCCAACACACAGTCCATGCTAACATGCAAGTATTCTTGACTTGCCTCTTAAGGTCAAGTCGTTTTGTTCTTAGTAAATCATTTTACTTTAGAACATTCTAAAACTTTGCATGTTTCAGACTATACACCAGACTTCGTATCTAAAGATACGAAGTTACCTTATTCGTTGGTGTACATCTATTGGTGCCTTCAACAATTTGCACCATTGCATGCTCAGATCTCATCACCACTAACCATAGTGTGATTAAATATGTTCCAATAAGAACTTTATTGACTTCTTCCATTACTTAGTTATTTATTGTGCATCCTTGTTGGTCAAGTCATATTCAATATACATGACTTTAAGGATTTACAATTAAATAATTAAGTATCACACTATTTCCAGAATATTACAGTGTTTTAAAACACTCGTTAGTATTCTCGGAAATTTGACGTTGTCAAAGGGCTAATTTATAGTCCACTTATTGACAATGTCCTTAGCCTCAACTTTGAGCTCATACCTTATCACAATAAGTATGTTTGAGATATTTATGGAACGAGCTTGTCGTTTCTAAACCTCAAGTTTCAGAAATTGTTTTAGTTCTGTCAATCGTGTCATCATTAAGTCTATTACACAACGGTAATAACTTTCTCAATGACACGTATATAATAATAACACATATCGATCATTCCAAGAATATCGGTTATAACAAAAATCCAAGAGTCATCGTGATTATTTGTTCGTTTTTAAAGATTTACCTTTTAATAAAAGGTAGAGTAGTATCTAACTACTTAGATCCAAAGTCAACAGAACATGTTCCTCAAAGGACAGTTCATCTTATTTTAAATAAGATCTCAAATGAACTGGTTCGTGGTATCAGAGAGAAGAGCAACATCGTTGCCAATGTCTCTTCTCAAGGGTTCAATCCCTTAAGTACCAATCCGCTTGTTCGAACACATTCATTGTTCAATTTTTAGATCTCTCAAATCCTTCAAGCTAATAGCTTGACAGGTTGATCTACTAAATAAGGGTATATTGACTTAAAACAAGTTAGCTTGATCTTCATTATTAAAGATCAATAGTTTCATTGAATGAAAGATTCTGTTGATGATTAAAGACAAGTATCCATTAATGGATGCTTTCTGCTTAATGGCAAGTAATGCATACTTCCATTTATTGTACGATTTAATAGCTTATTAGATTCATTTAAGAATCTCATCATAAATGATGCATAATGTGAAGGATTAAGCTATTTTAAATTCGTTCAATAGCGGCAAGATTCTAATTAAAGATGCTCCCACTTATTAATTGATTATTTATGGAAAATCAATAATTAATAACACTTCCATTCATATTATTGTCATGATAGAAGTAATAATCCATATCAAAAGATTCCATCATAAATGATGGTAACAGTCATGTGAAGGACATTGCTCTCATTCTATTGTTCAATAATGGCGAGTTTCTTATAGAGATGCTCCCATTAAATTCAATGAACAATCGAGGCTAGAATCCTTTAAAGGATGCTCCCACTCAATAATATGATTCTAGTGACTAGGGTCCAATAAAGGATGCTCCCACTTAATCAATTCTAGTGACTAGGTTCCATTCAAGGAAGCTCTCACTTAGTTATTGAACTAGAGTGTCTAGGTTCTTATAAAGATTCTGCCACTCAATCCATGTATCATCAATGTTATCGGCCCGACGAGATCCGACGATGCGATCGGCCTTTCGGGCGGCCGGACGAGCTCGCCCGGCCAATGGGCGGCCCAATTCACTCGGCCATTGGTCGGCCCAGGCCTTTCACTCGGCCAATGGCCGATCAAGACTCACCCGGCCAATGGCCGGCCCAAGCAGTTCACTCGGCCAATGGCCGAGTGAATCTCGTCCGGCCCAGGTGCTTCACTCGGCCGAGGGTCGAGTGAGTTTCGTCCGGCCCAAGTAGTTCACTCGGCCAATGGCCGAGTGAATCCCATCCGGCCCAAGTGTCTCACTCGGCCGAGGGCGGAATCAACCTCATCCGGCCCAAGCAGTTCACTCGGCTAATGGCCGAGTGAATCTCATCCGGCCCACACATTTGACTCGGCCAATGGCCGAGTGAACCTCATCCGGCCCCAAGTTTCTCGCTCGGCCATTGGCCGATCAAGTCTCATTCGGCCAATGGCCGACTCAAATTCACTCGGCCAAGGGGCCTTCAAAACGTCCCTTGGTCGCCTATAAATACGAGGCTCGACCCCTCGAGATAGGTAATCCGAATTTGAGTACTGAAACGCTGCTGAACTCATAACTCACTCATTTCTCTCAAGTCTCGACTCTCTAAACACCTAACCCCTTTTACCCACCTCAATCCTACTAATGTTGAGCGTCGGAGAGGTAAACAGAGGCACCCCCTCTATTTCCCCTTTGTAGTTCACGCTTTCTTTCTCGCTTTTCAGGTGTTGGGATGAGACAGGCATCATCAACAGCTAAGGGAAGACTTGGGATACCAAGTCCGACACGCTTGAGCCCGAACGCGATCACTTGGTCCGGCCTTGGGTCGAACCGTTTGGGGCTCCTAAATCGTTGTTCGAAAACGAGCGACAACAATCAAGACTAACTTTCAAGTTGTGTTATCTTATTATCTCTTAATCACACAAATCATTTGTCGATATGAGATAATTATTTAGACACTACCAGAGTTCTAAATAGTTCTTATTATTTCATAAAACATATTTATAATAGCAATTTTAATAAAGCAATAAAAGCTAATTAAAATTCTAAAGAGATTATTAACTCGGATAATATAATATTGTGCACCTATATAGTTAATGAATAGAAACACGGTCCTTCATATTCTATATTTAATTAAGGCTTAAGCATTTATGCATATTCAAATATCATAAAGGCAATTTAAGGAAATTCATAAATGAGTAGAGAAATATTTAATGACACATTCATATGTTCATAAATAATGTAATAAAACATAAAGAAAGAAAAGATTCATCCTATCATGAATTTTTCGGTACATTACCAGCATTCTTCTTGTTCTTTTCAAGCTCGGCTATATACAAAGGACAGTTCCTCTTTCAATGGCCTTCAGTGTTACAGTGGTGGCATTTGCCCACCATTTCACGCTTCTTCTCTTTTCCTTTTCCACTTCTCTTGAAGTTTCTCCTTTCCTTGTTACCGGGAGCTTTCCCCTTCAAAGTACTAGAATGTACCTTTGATGACCTAGCTCCAGAAGACATGTTCTTCTTGGATTTCGGCAAAGAACTTTTGTCAGCATACAGAGCTGATCCTTTGTTCTTTCCTTGACGAGTGATAGACTCGAAAGTCTGTAACTCATTCAATAGTTAGGGCAGTCCATACGTCAATTTATTCATGATATAGTTCGACGTGAACTGTATGAAATCACTCGAAAGGGAATTCAGGATCATTCCCAACCTGAGTGACCTCATCCATCAAAGCCTCATGGAGTTCAGCTTCTGTGAAGTAATTAGTCATTTTCATGACATGATCCCTCACAGGAGTTCCCGCAATAATCCTAGTGCTAGTGCACTTATGGGTGAGTTCAATACGAGCTTGCTCGCGTTGCATCCCAAACATGTTCTGTAGCGAGTCAAGGATCTCCACAACAGTCTCTTTACCTTCCAACTTTGTTCGCAACGCATTAGATATGCTTGCGAGCATGTAGGCTATGGCTTTGTTGTTAGCCATTGTCCGCCTGTCAAAATCATCCTTCTGTGAGCGAGATGAATTTGATGTCGGAAAAGGAGGTCTCTCTTCAGTGAGGATAAAGCGAATGCTTTCACTCACCACCACAATATTCAGGTTAGACTTCCATTTCGGGAAATTCTCACCAGTCAGGACGTCTTTCGACAACAGGGCCATAATAGGGTTCGACATGATTACTAAAATATAAAAGCATATATATATATATATATATATATATATATATTAGCAATATGAAAAGAAACAAGCTATCAATAAGATTTAGGAAAATAAAAACATAATGCAACCAAGCACGGGATAAAATACTAAAGAAAAGAACCCAGTTTTTATACTCCACAGTAATCCACACAGTCCGTCCCACTATGGTGGCGTAATGGAGTTCACCTAGTGAAAATCGAGAACCATCTCAGATTAGTGAAAAATTGTGATTCATGACACTTCATAACAATGTTCACTAACTACCAATTGAATCTTTGACCACTTGAGCAATCACCGGTTGGATTCATGCATGAGTCAACCCAACATTTCAGCAGAAAGAGTATCACCCGAATGCACTGGCTTAGCCAGTACACGCCGAGTTCAACTCCTCCACCTATCGCTAGAGACACAACCTTGTTATTGGAATCAGAAAATCCTATCCTTAGGAGCAGATCACCATGTCTAAAAGACCGCCGATCAAGCAAGGATCTTTCATCCTCACGGTGTTGTTGCAATGTTGGGGGTCTACGACTCAATATACTTTCAGTATTATTATTTTTTTTTATCTCCTAGCATTCACTTTCATCTAGGTGATCCACTCGAATCATCTAATCATATTAAAAACTCGAGTCTTTCTAAGCTACCCTTAAAAACAATTAAGTTTCGATATAGCTTAGTGATTAGGAGTATCGTGACATCTAGTCTTGATTATCCTAATAACATTTCTTCACAGAAAAAGCTTCCAGCGAGGAGGGAAGACATAGTCTTTTATGAACCCTCAAGCTTAGCCTCTTGTCGGCTTGGTGACAAAGCTTCTCCGATCCATTCAACTCATTTATTAAAAACTATCCTAATCATATTAGATAAGTTACATATAATAAATGAAAGCTCATTATAACCCACAAAACAATTTTTCAAGACATATCATACATGGCAAAGCAATTAATTAAACAAGCATGACAAAGCATATATGGTTTTCATTCGGATTGATCGTATCCTAATTGATTCTTATAAATCTAACTTGATGAACTCAATCCCATTACTTCATGGATTCTTGTTGAGCACATTCAATGTTTCAAGTGAAAAATAAATCAATGTCAAAGATTTTATTTTTCCATAGTTGTCAAAAAATAATTTAATGATTACAATTGGCCTTTGAAAAAATAAATCGATGTCCTTGATCATTTATTTTTCATGTTTTAAATAAAATTTATTAGGGCCCAGCCCATATAATTAATTTAAATCAAACATCAAAAAATTAAATTTTTTTTATAAAAATTGGTTTGAGCCTTTTGGGCCCAACCGGGCTAACAGTCTTTGACCTGGTCCAATCCTTGAGCCCACTTGCCAAGGTAGGGCTCAATAAGTTAGCTCGGATCAAGAGCCAAGGGGGCAAAAAATCCGAGACTCCTATCTAATGGGTAGGCGGAATTTTGTGACAAGGATGTCACAAAATTCGTCTTCCTCGTCAAAGGTGGATCTCTGGAACTCCGATGGGGCTGTGCTTCGGACCATCATCTCACTCGCAGTGGGTAGTCAGCCCTCTGAATTTCACGACGATCAGATTACATCAAGTATTTTAAATAAAATTACAAAAATCTTATACCCTTTGAATTTCAGGTTTAACAACAATTCTAAAAAAGCGAGAATAAAAAATCTACGATCAACCACGAATCACAATTCACATATCATATCATAATGAATTGAATAAATAACATATCATAATATAAATTCATAAAAACCATATTAAAATTAATTACTAGAACGAATCGATTAATTAAGTAATCATCTAGCTCTAATACCACTTGTTGGTGATTAATCCACCTTAAATAACTAATTAAATACGGAAAATAATAATTACGCTAACAAGAGCTAATTATTAACATGGTTATTAAACAAAAATCTAGATTAATTAATTAATTAATCATAAGAAACTTCATCAAGCAACCATATCATATAAAAGACGAGTTTAAGAAAACTTACAGTTTTAGGCTCACGAACTGAAAGCTTTCACAATCCGTATTCGACTTGAACGTGCAAGCCTCCACACGATCAGATCTGGAACTCCTCATTCAAGGACTCGATGTGATGACACCAAAGTCTTCCGAAACGTAATCTCCGAGGAAGATAAGACAAAAGAGTGGGCTTCGTTATATCTCACTAGATCTGGAAACGGGGTGTTTCTGATCTTTCTCTCTTATTTCTAAGAATGAAATTGAAGCAATTCCGAGGGGAGGAAGGAGAAGCAAGCACACGGCCACAAAGGAGAGTGTGTAGGTGTTTTTAGCAGTATGGCTAGGTCCAATTTTGCTTTATATCAGCCCTCTATTTATAGCAGTTTAAAAGGTATCTTTATCGAATATTCCAGAATATTCTAAAAGCTATTATTTCCTTTTATTGTGTTCACACTAGTGGATTAAATCTCAGCCATTGGATCTCAACAAGTGAATCCTATTTTTTCTCTCATCCGTCAGATCAGTATCTAGGGTTTTATTTTATACAATAATATAAAATATTTTGCTGTTGAGAAAATCTAGGAAAATATATTCTCCTAGATTTTCTCCTAAATATCCTCCTAATATTTAGCCTAAATATTAGGAGAGAATATAGGAAAATATATCTCCTATTTATTCTCCTATATTTTATGAACAAAAAAACAGAAAAAATAATGGTTACCATACTAGTGCAAAAAACGTCCAACACCATAGGGGTAGGCGATTTTTGCTTTTTCAAGGCCCAATAGATTTAAGCCTATTAAACACTTATTTACTTGTCCAACAATAAATAATAAGTTTATTTACTTGATCTAGCAATAAATAAACAGCTTTACTATAAATATTTATTTAATTTCCAAAATACCCTTTTTGAAATTTAATGCTGTCAATCACTATTACAGCAAGTGAGATTATAAAAAAAATACTATCTATTATATTAACGTTCTTATGCACCTTTATCGAAGTCGAATCTATGACGATGGACCTAATAATAGAACCTAAACAAATCCGATCAAAAAGGCAAAAAAAAGTCCTCTATTTTTCGGTTGATTCGTCTAATCTTAATAAATACTCCACCGTGTAAGCTAAGACTGAACTCTCCTTTAATACTAGAATTATATTTACTCATCGTAACAAGTGTCCACATATTTAGTCAATACGTGATCATAACCCTCCAGGTTCTGCCCGTATCGATATAGGTTAATTTGTTCCGTTATACATTTCTCGTTACATATAAGCCCTAAGCATCGTTGTTGCCCCAGCGAAAGATTCAAATGAACGCAAGCCAACTTCGGAAGTGTGCACAATCAATCGGTTCTGGAGTCAACCCTTAGGTGAGAGAACATTAACCTTCTTTCAGGAAGGCTTGATTCTGTATCTGTTAAACACTTTCTTCTACAATCATGTCCCGAGTTCCCAAAACATCCATTTATTCAACCTTCATTGACCATTAACGTGATGAATCAAAGAACCCGGTAACATGACCTAGAAGTCCATGATCACTTCAGGATTAAGATCAAGCGTCACTGTGACCATCATTTGTGACATTGGCTAGTGTGTCGTAACGGTCCTTAAACGACACCTCTACATGCAAGGTCTGACCAGGTCGTACACTTACCACAAGTGCAGAATGCTCCCACTAAGTGATCAACTTTCACTTGTGTTCCACATATATGACTTTAGATAAGGCTTTCTAGGCACATATCAGTCATCAACCAAGTTGTTGTCAATAGTGCCCACAAGAAGAGTTGTAGTCTTTATTTTGTACATTTGATGTAATAAAGTCTCACGAAGACTCTTGCTTGTAATTACTTATTCATTTAATAAAAAGTTGAAACGTTCATTCATTCTTCCTTGTCTGTTTGAAGCTTTATGATAAAACATTAGTCTTTAGTCCATAAACAAACTAAACAACTTACGAAGAGACAAATTTAGATTTGCATGAACAAACTCTTCGTAGTTTGCTTAAAACGATATATTCGCAATCTAAGGGTCAAAGGACTATTGACCTAAGTATGATTGTTAGGAGAATCTATGATGTCTAGTTATGGGGCATTGAGAGTTGGAGACTCTATAGTTCTTCTAGGTATCTTCCGAAGGTACTGAATTGACCAGTGCACTTCTAGAGACAAGATAAGAACAAACCATTTAACCACTTATGTCTCGAAGTCACTACGTATGAATTGCATCGTGCTTACCTTAATCCTGAAATGAGACATGCCATTTCACAACTTACGTATTCTCATTTGAGAAAGTCAGAGTTCGGACTCACTATGTGATTCCGAACATGGCCTATTGATGAAGTACTAAGTTGTGAGAATGTCATGAGTAACTTTGTGAAGTTCTCATAGATATGGAATTCATGTACAAGATTGCTGAAATGCAATGTATATCACCTCATGCTTTGTTCCTTGGAATGTGAATAAATGAACTGGCCAGTGTCCAAATTGAGTCTTGACTCTTTTGGATGAAACAATGTGACTTGTTAGCTCCTCGTCAATACATTGTTTCTAACTTATTCACAAGCGACAAAGGAGTTGAGGAAATAACAGCTAGAAGGGTAAAATGGTAATTTTGTAAATCCCGACTAGCTGATGACGTTCATGAAGGGTAAACACTGATAATATTCTATGGATCCACTCATTACAATTTGGTTGAATTCTTGAGCAGAAAATAAATTCATTTGAACCGAGAGATTTTCAGTGTCAACTCTTTAGTGGAGTCAGTTGACATTAAGCTAAACTTGGAAAAGGTTTGTGAACTTTTGAGTCCAAGTATTTAGCTCAAGCTTTGTTCATTTGAATCCATGAGGTCACTGTCACGAATCACATCGAGTAGGAATAGTTAAACTGGAAGCTAAGTCAAAACAAGAACGAGACAAGTTTTACGAAAATTGTCAAAAGGGTATTTTTGTCTTTTTGGAGAAAGAATGAAATGAATGTCAATAAATATTTTTGGCATGGTCATTTGATGACTTGCATCCACTCGGCCAAGTTAGTTTGTTTGGGCATTGTTGATTAATTTCATTTCATAAGAGTTTTATTGAAAATTCTTAATGGGCATTTCTCATGTTGTCATGAACAAATGAAGAAGTTTCTAGAAGCTCCTTCTAGAGAGACTTGGCCGCCCACCCTATAGAGAAAAATGAGATATTATTTTGTGTATAAATGTATCAAGATACTTGCCAAAAGAAAAAGAGGAAACAAATTTCCTCCATGCACAAAGAGGGAATTCGGCCAAGACAAGTCAAGGGAGAAGAAAACATAAAAGGAAACAAATCCAAGGCCTTCTAGAAGGCATCTTGGCCGTGTGGAATCAAAGAGAAAGAGGGAATATTTTGCTCATGAATATGTGATATTCTATAGAAGATGAAACTACCTTATTGAAGGTGAAACCTCTCTTATAAATAGAGCCCTCATTCTTCACATTTGATTCATCCAAAGTTTTAGAGATTGAGAGCTTCTCTCTCTAGACTTGGCCGACTTCTCCTAGAAGGGTAAAATGGTAATTTTTGTAAATCGATCTAGGGTTTAAGAAAAAGTTTAACGCTTCAGTAAGCGGCGAAATTTTAAAAATTTTCTTTTACAAGTAAAACAGTTTTTACTAACCTAGACAAAGAGCAAGCACATGTAAATAAAAACTATTATGAGCATAAAAGATTACTAACATTTTAGAAGCTTGAATGTTGATGAGCCTTCGGAAGGTTGAAAACGTTCATCTCCCCTCGCAGCACGTCTCTCTTCTTTCCTCGGGAACTCGAGCAACCACGAAAGTTTCTATCACAAGAATCACTCGAGAAAAAAAGGAATTAGTGTGTGGGCACTTTTAAACACGACGACTCGAGAACAAGTCTCAAAGTTGAAGAGCTAAAACACTAGGTCAAATGAGGACCTAGGTGCCAAAACAAAAAACGAAATTGACTAGAGAGAGAGAGAGAAAGAGAGAGAGAGAGAGAGAGAGGAGTCGGCCAACAATGTCTAGAGAGAGAGTCTCTCAATCTCTAACTTATGTTGGATGATTCAAATAAGAGGAATGAGGTGGGGTATTTATAGGAGAAGGATTACCTTCAAAAGGTAGTTTCCTTTTCTCTATAGAATATCACATATTCATGAGAAAATATTATTTCCTCTTTTGCACACCTCATGGGCGTCCAACATGCTTCATGGAAGCTTTGGATTTGTTTCCTTATTTGGTTCCTTCTCTCTTGGCTGAAAATCAACTTTCCTTCTAGAGGAAATTTGTTTCCTCTTTTTCTTTTAGCAAGTATCTTCATACATTAATGCACAAAATAATCTCTCTTTCACACTAAGGGCTGCACGAAATTTAGTCTCCCATTCTCTTGGGTTGTGTTGTCGCTCGTTTTCGGACAACGATTTAGGAGCCCCGAACGGTTCGACCCGAGGCCGGACCAAGTGGTCGCGTTCGGGCTCGAAGGTGTCAGACTCGGTATCCCGAGCCTTCCCTTAGCTGTGAATGTCCCTTGAGTTCGTCCAAGCACCTGAAGAGGAAGAAAGAACACGTGAACTACAAAGGGAAAACAGAGGGGGTGCCACTGTTTACCTCTCCGACGCTCAACATTAGTGGGATTGAGGTGGAGAATAGAGGGTTTAGGTGTTTAAGGGCCGAGACTTGAGAGAAACGAGCGAGAGGTGAGTTCGGCAGCGTTTCAGTACTCAAGAATGGATTACCTTTTGAAGAGGGTGGGCCTCTTGTATTTATAGGCGACCAAGGGGTCATTGGTGGGACCCTTGGCCGAGGATAACATAGGCTCGGCCATTGGCCGAGGATAGCATAGGCTCGGCCATTGGCCAAGGATAACATAGGTTCGGCCATTTGCCGAGGATAACATAGGCTCGGCCGAGGATAGCATAGGATGGCCGAGGATAGCGTAGGCTCGGCCATTGGCCGAGGATAACATAGGCTCGGCCATTGGCCGAGGATAGCATAGGCTCGGCCGAGGATAGCGTAGGATGGCCGAGGATAGCCGAGCTCGTGAGGCCGAGGTCGAGTTTATGAGGCCGAGGTCGAGCTCGTGAGGCCGAGGTCGAGTTTATGAGGCCGAGGTTGAGCTCGTGAGGCCGAGGTCGAGCTCGTGATGCCGAGGTCGAGCTCATGAGGCCGAGGTCGAGCTTGTGAGGCTGAGGTTGAGCTCGTGAGGCCGAGGTCAAGTTTATGAGGCCGAGAAGAGATCGAGCTCACAAGGCCGAGCGGAGGTCGAGCTCATGAAGCCGAGGCCATCGGGCTGATGGCCGTGGATAGCCGAGCTCGGTCTTGGGCCGAGGCTATTGGGCCGGCCCTTGGCCGAGCCGGCCCACGGGCCGATCTATGGCCGGGGCAAGTCTGATCGCTGTTTTGCCTTTGATTGGCCGCGATCGGGGTCGGGCCGATAACATTTACCCCCCGAGTTTATCGTCGAGTGAAGCTCGTGCGGTAAACTCAAGATTCCCGTCATCGTCGGCCCACCGGAGTGACCCATCGCGAAAAGGTTTGACGCGAGCCTTTTTTACTATTTATTTTTTCTTTCTCTGGTCACTTTTTGTCTTGCCTCGCTTCACGTGCCAATGGACCCTACCAACCACCTGTCGGGGCGTGGGTCCGTCGAAGATGACCTCTTCCCTCTGCTCGGGAATCAAGATGTAAACCTAGACGACTTTTGGGTGCAATTCTCATCCCTTGCGGCTACCCAAAACGCAACGCCCCCATCATCGCCTTCGGGCAACAGGTCGGTTGAGATGGCTGGAGGTGATCTTCGCTCGGTCGATGCGTGGCTGGCCGACATGGAGGAGGGTACGCGCACCGGAGACGTCGCCAGAGGGGACCCCGACGTCGTCGGGGACGCGCGCGGCCCGGGGGAAGGTGCGCCCGCCGAGGTGAGTCCGTGCGAAGGTGGGCCAACCCCCGTCGGCCTTGTCTGTGCTGGAGGCGTTGCCGGGAGAGGCCCAAGCCGCGCTGGTGGAGCGCCCGCCCTGGAAGGAGTCGCGTCGGCCGAGCCGGGCGCAGGGAGAGTCGCGCCGGTCCCGGGTGGCGATGTCGGGACTGTCCGGCAAGCGAGCGGCGGCGAGGGAGGCCCGAGTACTCTGGGCCCGGCCTTCCCCGAGGAGGGATGCACCGGTGGAGGTCGATCGGAGGCGGGGGGCTCCGATGGAGGGCCGCCGGAGGCGGGCGGCGTCGTTGGCGGCAGCGCCGGCGCCAGAGACGAGGAGCGCCGGCCGGACAGCGCTGGCCAGGGGGCGGCGGTCGAGGCGCTGGTTGCCCTAGCCCTAGGGGTCGGTGGCGTCCCATCTGGCGAGCGGGGCCATGCTGTCGGGCCAGGCGCAAGCGCCAATGGGCCGGCCGAGAGCCCAAAGAGCCTGGGTGACCTGGGCGCGCGAGGGGACTCTCCGGCCAGGCCGGGCGCCGACGGTGGGCCCGCTGCCGGGCCGGACAAGGGGAAGACAAGGCCGGCTGGCTCGGGCGGCCGCCGTGAGGGGTCTGCAATCCGTGATGACCTGGACTGCTCGGGCGTTGATGTCCCGAGCTCGCTCTCGATCGTCAGTTTCACGAGTTTGAGGAAGCGTTACGGCATCCCGGATTCGGTGTCGATCCTGAGGCCGTTGCCCGACGATCGCCCGACTCGCCCTCCGAAGGGACACGCGGCCATTCACGAGTCGAGTCTTCGCGGGGGGCTACGGTTACCCTTTCAACCGGTGATCCAAGAGCTATTGATTCGGTTGGGGGTCCATGCGTCGCAAATGTCTCCGTCCTTCTACCGGGCGGTCACCGCATGCCATATGATGCTCTATCGAGCAAAGAAACGGGCAGTCACCGCAGACGATATCCAGGATCTCGTGGTCGTTCGCGGGGTCCCGGGGAAACCGGGCTTCTACTGCGCGTGCCCTCGGAAGCGCATCTCCATCGTTACCAAGGTTACCTCGAAGCATCGGTACCCTTGGGTGTGGGTTTCCGAATCGATCTTCGGGGCGGCGCCCTTAACGTTTGGGCCCGCGGTCGACTTTCCCTCCGTCGGGGACGCAGAAGATTCCGAACTCGTATCCGTGATCAAAGCGATCCCGGATTCGAGGCGGCAGGGGTCACTGTTCGAGTCCCCGGACCTAATGGCGAGGACCGGGTGGTTCGTGCCTTATGACAATGCCCCTCCGTGTCTTGGTCTTGGCGTGGAGGTTACGGAGGACCCTGTATCAGAGGCGGGGGGTTCGTCCGCCCCTCTCCCCGACGCGGGGGGTACTAGCCGTTCACACGCTCTCGCGTTATCGCGCTTTTTGTTGTATTACGCTTATCGTGTGTGTTCTAACTTACTGTCGTCTCTCTCTCTTTCAGATACTATGCCCAGACAACATCGGTCGCGCACACACGTGCCGAAAGTGGCACCTATCGCTGAAGCTACGACCGCGGCTTGCCCCCGAGCTGAGGTTCGCCACCGAGGGTCGCCACCGCGGGCGGGGAACGAGGCGATCTCTTCTAACAAGCGATCGTTGTCGTCGACTTCATTCGGACCACCCTCTGGCCACAAGCGCGCCCACACATCGACGGTGCCGGATAGCATGGATTCGATGCTCCTGGCGGAGGCGGCGGAGCTGAGGGATCAGTGCTCCCGAGGGATTCTTGGGACCTCTCTGCGGGACTTCAAAGGTTTGCTGACGACAAGCGATCTGGAGCATTTCCAAAACGGGATCGGCGATGCCCGAAAGGTACGATCCGCCTGCTTATCTCATGCGTAACCATTATGCTTATTTCGACTATACGTATATCACTTGTCTCTGCAGATGCTCGCACGTCAAGAGCGAAGCGGTCGCATTCTCCGGGACCTGCTGCGGCGCATGCAGATCATGGAGAAGGACAAGGAGAGCACGGCGGCCGCCCACGCTGACGCTCTAACGGGAGCCCGCACCGCTCGAGAATTTCAAGCACTCGAGGAGGAGCTGAAGCGAGCTCGCGAGGAGTCGGCGATCAAGAAATTGCTTCGCACGGCCGGGCAGACGTCTCGGGAGAAGGCGGAGCAGGCGGCCGACACATTCGTAGGGGAGACGAAGAAGCTCCAGGCGGCGCTCTCGAGCCGGGACGAGGAGCTAAGCATCGTCCACGCTCAGCTGTCAGTGAGCGAGATCTCCCGGGTCAAGGTCGAGAGGGAGAGGGATACTTTGCGGGCGGAGGTGCAGATCCTTGCCGAGGAGAAAGACGACGCCGTGCAGTCCAAGATGGACTTGGAGGATGATTGGGACCACGCGCTGGAGGCGGCCCATTATGAGGCAGCCAAACGGGTCCGAGATGCGACCGCGAAGGAGAACGTGTCTCGTGGGACCACGTTTTCCTTCTTCGACGTCATGTTTCCTCCTCTGGACGACGAGCCGCCTGAGGACGACATGCGACCCCAAGCCCCCGTGGAAGCCGCCCAGTCGATGAACCGTCAACTTGACGGAGAAGCCATCGGCGGGTTTGGCGCCCCCTGCCCCGAGGACGACGAAGAGCAGATCGACTTCGGCTCGGAGTAGCCGAGTTTTCTTTGGTTTTCCGCGCACTTGTTTAGCGCTTGCATCATGCTTTCTTCCGGAATTTTGTTATGTCTTTCTTCCGTTAGAAGTTTGCCGTACTCTCATACTTTTCTTGTTGGATTGCTCGTACAACATTGTTTGCTTTAGTTAAAGCTTTTTCGTCTGTTATGCGTCTTATTTTCTCGACTTGCTATGCTTAGCGTAATCGATTCGCGCGATTTTATTGGTGCGTGTCTCACGAGCCCAGCTTGCCTTACCTAGCGTAATCGGTTTGCACGGCTTACTGCCGCACTTGGCAGCGAAGTTTCCCGCGGACGCTGGCTAGACCAGATTCGCCCGACGGGTGCGACCTTCGGCCATCCATTCGTGACTCGTTGCCTATCGGCGTGTGCGAGCTGGGTGGCCGTCGCGCTCATCTTCCGGCGAGTGCGCTACCTATCGGCGTGCGTATCGGGATGAGCTTGCAATTCCCAGTGAGCATGGTACTTGTCGGTACGCGCGTCATGTTTTGGGTTTTGACTGCCGAGATCGACGGTCCAGTGCGCGGACGCGATCTACCGACACCCCGTTGCCTATCGGTGTGCGGGGCGTGGAATTGTGCGAGAGCGTCGCGCAGGGGTTGGAGGTCCGGTGCGCGGATCCGACTTGTTAATCTTTAGCTACCTTTCGGTGCGTAAAACGTGTCATTGTGCGAGCTCGACTAGACGAGGTGACGAGCTCGACTAGACGACGTGACGAGTTCGACTAGACGAAGTGACCAGCTCGACTAGACGAAGTGACCAGCTCGAAGTAACGAGCTCGACTAGGCGAAGTGACGAGCTCGACAGCTCGAAGTGGCGAGCTCGACTAGACGAAGTGACGAGCTCGACTAGGCGAAGTGACGAGCTCGACTAGGCGAAGTGACGAGCTCGACTAGGCGAAGTGACGAGCTCGACTAGACGAGGTCAAAGTCCCAACAATCCGTTAGCCCCCCGAGTTTCTCGGGTACTCGCAGAGAAGACGAGAAATTGTTACAAAATAAGGTAAAGGTTTCGAAGCGAAATGTAATTCGATTACAATGTTGAAATAGTTAAAAAATTACATTCCCAGGCCGTTTGGCCATACTTGAGATTTAAAATTGTCATTGCAAAAATCGAAAATGAAATGACATAACAAAACATAGAGTAAGCGGGAACGGGCATCTATTGGTAGTATCGCCGAAGGTGCTCCGCGTTCCAAGGGTGTGTGAATACGAGTCCTTCCAGGTTCTCGAGCTCATACGTGCCGTTGTGGATGGCTCGACGCACGCGGTGCGGACCTTCCCAGGTGGGGCCCAAGACTCCCGCCCCTTGCACTTTAGTGTTTTAGAACACCCTCCTGAGGACGAGGCTTCCGTCGGCAAACTGTCGCAGCTTGACCTTGGAGTTGTAGTATTTTTCGACCTTCCTCTTTTGTGCAGCAAGGCGGGTGAGCGCGTCCGCCCTCTTCTCATCTATGAGGTCCAGCTCGAGCCTGATCGCGTTGTTGTTTGCGGCTTCTTCGTATTCCTCGATGCACAGGGTCGGCAGCTTGGTCTCGGCGGGCACCACGGCCTCGACGCCGAACGCGAGAGCGAAAGGGGTTTCGCCGGTCGCGTTTCGCGCGGTGGTTCGGTACGCCCATAGGACCATGGGGAGCTCGTCGGCCCAAGCCCCCTTTTTCTCCTCCAGCTTCTTCTTCAGATTCTCCTTGATCGTTTTGTTGACCGCCTCTACCTGACCGTTGGCTTGAGGATGGCGGGGGGAAGAGAAAGTCTTGCTAATGCCCAACTGCTCGCATACTTCTCGGAGGCGCGCGTTGTCAAATTGCTTTCCGTTATCGGTCACAATCGACGCGGGGATCCCGAAGCGGCAGACAATGTTCTTCCAAATGAAGTTCGTTGTGTTTGTCTCGGTGATCTTTGCCAGCTATTCGGCCTCTACCCAATTTGTGAAATAGTCGATCGCCACGATCGCATGCTTGTATTGCCTCGGAGCCATAGGTAGCTCGCCGATGAGATCGATTCCCCACTTTGCGAAGGGTCGTGGCACGATGATCGGGTATAGCGGGGCAGGCGCTTGGCGCGGGATGTGAGCGAACCTTTGGCATTTGTCGCATTTTTTGGCCCACTCGTGGGAGTCCTTTTTCAAGGTTGGCCAAAAATATCCGAGCCTTAGAAGCTTTAATGCCAAGGATTGTCCGGCGGCATGGTTTCCGCACACCCCTTCGTGCACTTCACGGAGCGCTTTCTTCGCCTCGACCTCGGTCAAGCAGCGGAGGAGGGGCATGGAGTAGCCCCTCTTGAACAGGTTATCCTCCCTCATCGCGTACTTCGGCGCCAAGCTTCTTAGCTTTTTGGCTTCTTCTTTGTCTTCAGGGGTGACTCCTCGCTTAAGGAGTTCCACGAGCGGAGTCATCCATGAGGGGGACGGAGTCTCGTCGACTACCCCTACGTCGCCTCTCGAGATGTAGGGTCGGGTCAGCACTTCGATCGGGACGCTGCCCTCGCCCTCCTCGTCTATCCCGGATGCGAGGTGAGCCAAGGCGTCAGCGTCGACGTTCGCCTCTCGAGGAACTTGGACGATCTCGAACCATGATAGGGCCTCTAGGTTCTCTTGGGTCTTGGATAGGTACGCGACCATGTTTGGCTCTTTTGCGACGTAGTCGCCCTTAACCTGGTTCACAATCAACTGCTAGTCGCAGTGGATGCGCAGGTTTTGGATGCCTAGCTTGTTTGCTAGCTCCAAGCCAACGATCAGAGCCTCGTATTCTGCCTCGTTGTTGGAAGCCTTGAACTCGAACCGCAGGGCGTATCTCAGTTTTTCCCTATCGGGATTTGTGAGCACAACGCCGGCGCCAGCCCCCCGGGCGTTTGACGCGCCATCCACGTGCAAGTCCCAGACCGGCCCTATCGGGTTGTTGGCCCTCTTCTTCGATGACTCGCTGTGGTCGTCCTCCTTGTCTTCTCTGCCCTCACCGCCTTTGTCCCCCTCGTCAGCCGAGGGCGCGCCTGTGAACTCGGCTACGAAGTCGGCGAGGGCTTGGTCCTTGATGGCGGTTCTCGGTTGGAAATCGACCCCGTACTCGCCCAACTCTTGGGACCATACGGCCATTCGAGAGGAGGTCCCTTTTTGAAGGGCCTTCTCGATGGGATGCCCCGTGCGGACCACAATGGGGTGCGCCTGAAAGTAGGGTCGGAGTTTTCTCGCGCTCATGACAAGGGCGAGGGACAATCTCTCGATTTCCGGGTATCGAGTCTCGGCATCGAGGAGCGCCTTGCTAACGTAATAGACCGGCCATTGCACCTTGTCTTCTTCGCGTATGAGAACCGCGCTCACGGCCCTGTCAGAAACCGCGAGGTAGATGTACAAGGTTTCGCCATTCTTTGGCTTTGCAAGGAACGGGGGGGAGGCGAAATATGCTTTCATTTCGCGGAATGCTTCCTCGCACTTCTCCGTCCACACAAACCCGTCGGTCTTCTTCACTTGAAAAACGGTTGGCACTTGTCGGTGGCCTTGGACACGAATCCCGTCAGGGCGGCGATCCTTCCTGTCAGACTCTGAACTTCTTTCACTTTCTGCGGCGACCTCATCTCTAAGATCGCCCTAATCTTCTCAGGGTTAGCCTCGATCCCGCAGCGGCTAACCATGTAGCCCAAGAATTTTCTGGACTCGACCCCAAAAGCGCTTTTGTTGGGGTTGAGCTTCATCTTGTAGCGTCGCAGGATCGCAAACATCTCTCTCAGGTCTCGAACGTGGTCGTGGGTCTTGAGGCTTTTGACGAGCATATCATCCACGTAGACCTCCATGGTTTTGCCAATTTGATTGGCGAACATTCGGTTTACCAACCTTTGATATGTCGCTCCCGCGTTTTTTAGGCCAAAGGGCATGACCTTGTAACAGTAGAGTCTGCGGTTCGTAACAAAGGTGGTCTTGATCTGGTCCAGCTCGTGCATGCGGATCTGGTTGTAGCCTGAGTAGGCGTCCATGAAGCTCAACAACTCGTGGCCCGCCGTAGCGTCCACAAGCTGCTCGATCCTCGGGAGGGGGAAGCTATCTTTCGGGCAGGCCTTGTTGAGATCTTTATAGTGAATACAGATCCGCCATTTCTCGTTTGGCTTCTTGACCATCACCACATTGGACACCCACTTGGGGTGTTCCGCCTCCCTGATGAAGTCGGCGGCGAGAAGTTTATCGACCTCTACACCGATGGCTTGGTATCTCTCTCCGCTGAACGTCCGCCGCGGTTGAACGCGTTCGGCTACTCTCTTGTCGTCCTTGAGACGGTGAACCATTATCTCGGGGTCGATCCCCGGCATGTCGGCGTGTGTCCACGCGAAGACGTCCTTGTGCTTGCGGAGGAAGGTGGCGAGCTGGTTTCGGACTTCGGATGGGAGCTGGGTGCCTACCTTGACTACCTGGTCGGGTTTGGAGTTGTCCAACACGACGGGAACAAGGTCGTCCGGTGTCTCCACCTTTCGACGCCCGACATCGTCCCTCTAGTCCAGTTCTCCGAAGATTCCTCCTTCCTCTATTACGCACGGGAACTTGTCCCCGAGCTGGAAGACGGTGCTCACCATCTTTCCCTTTTCTTTCCCGTCCACGCCTTGGATGTAGCACATCCTTGCCATCGATTGGTCTCCCAACATCATGGCTATCCCCTTGTCAGTCGGGAACTTCATCATCAGGTGGTAAGTGGACGTAATGGCCTTCAACCGATTGAGGGTCGGGCGGCCAATTATGATGTTGTAGGCGGAGGGTTGGTCCACGACCAAGAACGATACGATGTGGGTAACCTCGAGCCCCCCCGGTGTCCCGAAGGTCACCGAGAGGTCGATGGTTCCCTCCGTCATGACCCTCTCCCCGGAGAAGCCGAAGAGCGGAGTCAAGATCGGGGTCGGTCTCATCCCAGATAGCTTCATCCTATCCAGCGCCGCCTTGAAGATTATATCGGCGGAGCTCCCATTGTGGATTAGGATTCTCCGGACGAGGTTGTTGGCGACCGGGGCTGAGACGACTATCGCGTCGTTGTGTGGGTGGAGGACTCGCGCCGCCTCTTGGCCAGTGAAGAACATGGACTCGAACGGGGCCGGAGGAGGAGCCTCGTACGTATGTTTGATGTAGTGCGCTATTTTCCCTTGGGAAACTTCACGCGCGTACTTATTCCTTTGCGTGGACAAGTCCCCAAACTCTGGGCCGCCCATGATTGAGCCCACGACGTGCAGTTGTGAGCTCTCCGGTTCTTCGATTGCTGCTCGGTCCGTGACGGTCACCGTTGCCGAACCCTTCCTTTCCTGCCGCGGATGCTCACCGTGCACCACGGCCGTCCCGATCGTTCTAAGGACGTACTCTTTCAGTTTCCCGTCTTGAATCAAGGCCTCGATCTGACGCTTGAGTTGATAGCATTCGGACGTCAGATGCCTGTGATCTTGGTGGTATTCGCATAACTTGTTTCGGTCCCTCTTTGCAGGATCCTTTGTGAGAGGAGTGGGGCTCCCTAGCTTGTCGCGGTGCAGAGCTAGGATCCGCTCCGGTGGGGTGTTCAAGGGGGTGAACGTCGAGAACTTTCGGAAGCTATCGACGTGTGACGGTCTCGGCCCGGGGAGGGAGCGGCCGTTAGGGGCCTGGCCTCCCTTGTTCCTCCTCTTTTGAGAGTCGGGACGATCCCCATCTTGGTCGTCGCGGCGTCGACTACCTTGCCCCCTGACTTCCGGCCATCTCGGCCATCGAGACAATCCTCGATTCCCATATACGTGCGGGCTCTCGTCATCAGCTCCGCCATGCCCCGCGGGACTTTCCCAACAATGGACTTGAGGAAGTCGCTCGTGCGAACTCCCTTGGTGATCGCCGTGATGGCGTCCTTGTCGTCGAACCCCTCGACTTTGTGAGACTCCTCGGTGAAGCGAGCGAGGTATTGCCTCAACGTCTCGTCTCTCCCTTGCCGAATGGAGAGGAGGTGGGTCTTCGACTTCTTTTGTGCCACGAGCGTGGCGAAGCGGGCAAGGAAAGCCTCTTGCAAAGCCCGAAAGGACGGGATGCTCCCGGGTCTCAAGCTCCGGAACCACTCAAAGCCCGACCCTGTGAGGGTTAGGCTGAAGGCTTGGCATAGGGTCGCGTCCGGCTGCCCTTGCATTGTCATCCACGTCTCGTAGTGTTGGATGTGGAAGTTCGGGTCAGTCCGCCCATCATAGGGAGGGATGGACGGCAATTTGAAGTTCCCCACGCAAGGTTGCGTGAGGATTTGTGCGACGAAGGGAGAGTATGATTCCTCGATCCCTCCATACGGCCTCTGCCTCCCCGACTCCCTCATCTCGATGATTTGGTTTTGGAGGCTCTGAATTATCGTGACCATGTCAAGCCCGTTAGCAGGGCTGACCGTCGAGGCCACGGGAGTCGCCGGCTGGCGCTCGTTGGACGCTTGGTCCACGATATTGGCCTGAGGTTGGCCGAGAGTTGCGGCGGGGAGCGCGTCCCTCCGAGAGTTGAGCCTTTGGCGGAGATCCTCCCCTCGGGAGTTTCTCTGCGCCGTCAAGCGCTCTCTAAGGTCCACGCTCGGCGCGTGGTGGGGCGAGTTCGCCCTTGGTCGGGCCGTGCGGCAAGCGCTTCGGCTATCAGCCCCATCATTGCCCAGAGTCGCTCTCTCCTCGGTGAGGGGCCGTGTCCGGCCGCCTCTTGAAACCGAAGGGGCGAGTCCCCGGGAATGTGACCGTGCCTGTCGTCGCGCCGGACGCGACAGATCGGCCAAAGCACCATCGGGCCTCTCGGGTCGCGAATGGGCGAGGCTAGGAGTCGCCTCATCGGTCCTTGACTCCCCCACATAGTCGGGGTCAGAGTCGTTACGGGCGGATCGATCCTCGACATCGTAGCCGAGGAGATCGGCAATGAGCGAGCCGTCGACGCCGGGACGGTCTAGAAGCTCTGCGAGCCGCCGAGCCGTGTCCTCTCGGAGCGCAGCCTCGGGGTCATTCGTCGGGTCTTGGGGCTGGCTCTCGTTATCACGAGGTTGCCCTTCAGACGGTGAGCGAGGCTCCGGAGACCGTACCTTGAGCTCGTCGCTCGAGTACCGGTGGAGGTCGCTGGAATGTGACTCATCTCTCGAGAGTCGTAAGAGTAGTGAGAGTGTGGAATGGAAGGGAGAGCGCGCTAAGGTCGGTGGTCCCCTCCTTCTAGCGCCAAAATGTTGTCGCTCATTTTCGGACAACGATTTAGGAGCCCCGAACGGTTCGACCCGAGGCCGGACCAAGTGGTCGCGTTCGGGCTCGAGCGTGTCGGACTCGATATCCCGAGCCTTCCCTTAGCTGTGAATGTCCCTTGAGTTCGTCCAAGCACCTGAAGAGGAAGAAAGAACACGTGAACTACAAAGGGAAAATAGAGGGGGTGCCTCTGTTTACCTCTCCGACGCTCAACATTAGTGGGATTGAGGTGGAGAATAGAGGGTTTAGGTGTTTAAGGGCCGAGACTTGAGAGAAACGAGCGAGAGGTGAGTTCGGCAGCGTTTCAGTACTCAAGAATGGATTACCTTTTGAAGAGGGTGGGCCTCTTGTATTTATAGGCGACCAAGGGGTCATTGGTGGGCCCCTTGGCCGAGGATAACATAGGCTCGGCCATTGGTCGAGGATAGCATAGGCTCGGCCATTGGACGAGGATAGCATAGGCTCGGCCATTGGCCAAGGATAACATAGGTTCGGCCATTGGCCGAGGATAGCATAGGCTCGGCCGAGGATATCATAGGATGGCCGAGGATAGCGTAGGCTCGGCCATTGACCGAGGATAACATAGGCTCGGCCATTGGCCGAGGATAGCATAGGCTCGGCCGAGGATAGCGTAGGATGGCCGAGGATAGCCGAGCTCGTGAGGCCGAGGTCGGGTTTATGAGGCCGAGGTCGAGCTCGTGAGGCCGAGGTCGAGTTTATGATGCCGAGGTCGAGCTCGTGAGGCCGAGGTCGAGCTCGTGAGGCCGAGGTCGAGCTCGTGATGCTGAGGTCGAGCTCATGAGGCCGAGGTCGAGCTTGTGAGGCCGAGGTCGAGCTCGTGAGGCCGAGGTCGAGTTTATGAGGCCGAGAAGAGATCGATCTCACAAGGCCGAGCGGAGGTCGAGCTCATGAGGCCGAGGCCATCGGGCTGATGGCCGTGGATAGCCGAGCTCGGTCTTGGGCCGAGGCTATTGGGCCGGCCCTTGGCCGAGCCGGCCCACGGGCCGATCAATGGCCGGGGCAAGTCTGATCGCTGTTTTGCCTTTGATTGGCCGCGATCGGGGTCGGGCCGATAACAGGTTGGACGGCCAAAGGGCTTCTAGAAAGCCTTTCTAGATTTTTCTTTACTTGTTCATGACAACATAAGAAAAGCCCATTGAGGATTTTCAAGTAAAATTCTATGAAATGAAATTAATCCACAAGGCCCAATGAACACATCATGGTTAAGTGATCTAGGCCATCATAAATTTATTGACATTCATTTCATGCTATGTCCAAAAAGACAAATTTATCCTTTTGACAATTTTCGTAAAACTTGTCTCGTTCTTGTTTTGACTTAGCTTCTAGTTCAACTATTCCTACTCGATATGATTTGTGACAGTGACCTCGTGGATCCAAATGAACAAAGCTTGAGCTAAACACTTGGACTCAAAAGTTCACAAACCTTTTCCAAGTTTAGCTTATTGCCAACTGACTGCACTAAAGAGTTGACACTGAAAATATCTCGGTTCAAATGAATTTGTTTTCTATTCAAGAATTCAACCAAATTATGATGAGCGGATCCACTGAATATTATCTATGTTTACCCTTCATGAATATCATCAGCTAGTCGGGATTTACAAAAATTACAATTTTACCCTTCTAACTGTTATTTCCTCAACTCCTTTGTCGCTTGTGGATAAGTTAGAAACAATGTATTGACGAGGAGCTAACAAGTCACATTGTTTCATCCAAAAGAGTCAAGACTCAATTTGGACACTGGCCAGTTCATTTATTCACATTCCAAGGAACAAAGCATGAGGTGATATACATTGCATTTCAGCAATCTTGTACATGAATTCCATATCTATGAGAACTTCACAAAGTTACTCATGACATTCTCACAACTTAGTACTTCACCAATAGGCCCTGTTCGGAATCACATAGTGAGTCCGAACTCTGACTTTCTCAAATGAGAATACGTAAGTTGTGAAATGCCATGTCTCATACGTAGTGACTTCGAGACATAAGAGGTTAAATGGTTTGTTCTTATCTTGTCTCTAGAAGTGCACTGGTCAATTCAGTACCTTCGGAAGATACCTAGAAGAACTATAGAGTCTCCAACTCTCAATGTCCCATAACCAGACATCATAGATTCTCCTAACAATCGTACTGAGGTCAATAGTCCTTTGACCTTTAGATTGCGAATATATCGTTTTAAGCAAACTACGAAGAGTTTGTTCATGCAAATCTACATTTGTCTCTTCGTAAGTTGTTAAGTTTGTTTATGGACTAAAGACTAGTGTTTTATCATAAAGCTTAGAACAGACAAGGAAGAATGAATGAACGTTTCAACTTTTTATTAATGAATAAGCAATTACAAGCAAGAGTCTTCGTGAGACTTTATTACATCAAATGTACAAAATAAAGACTACAACTCTTCTTGTGGGCACCATTGACAACAGTAACTTCTCATCTTATTTAATAATCATCATCTTCTAGTTGGCAATATTCCTAACAATTCAGTGGGTCCACGAAAAAGATACACGGACACCAATGAAGTTGCTCCTTCAAATCCCAAAGGTGACGACCATGAAGATTTGGAGTCATCCTCGGTTGCCACTTCTTCAACTAAGAAAAGTGCGAAGAAGAAAAAAAGGAGAATAAAGATGTGACTGATGAATTAAAGCTTATAAGAGATGGAATGGAATCTGTAGCAGCGACATTAGGGAAATTAGGCCGATTGGACTTCGATATGGAGCAAGTGCTCCTTCAAGAAGTTGAAAAGGTAGAAGACTTGAGAACATGCGGTCACAAGTAAAATTTTATAAAGAGCTCACCGAAAATGAGAAGATTGCTCGAGTTTTTCTCGCAACTAATGGAGAACGATGTCGTATATGGATGGATATGCAATTTGGATTGCAAATATTCAATGCGTGATTCGATTGTCTACTACCTTGTATGTATAAGCTCAAAATGTCTAAACTGTCTTCTTAAATTTCATAGAGCCACATGTATCGGATTAAATTAGATACAATATTCTCTTTTAAATTTGTTTTTACAAGTTTTTTTTTATATATCATTTAAAAGAATTAAAGGCTTGTATCACAAAAAGTTACAAGTTAATTAATCAAACATAATTAAAAAAAAAAGGGCTCATGCTTTGATAACAGTTTTTTTTATTAATCAAATAAAAATAAACTTTCCTATAGGATCAATTGAAACTCCCCAGAGACGAATAATAATAAAAGATCATCATGAGGTTAACCATTTAAAAGATCCCTCAAAGGATAACCATTTTAAAAAAAAATAGGTATGAGGTTAAACAAATCAAACATAAACATACTCTGAAATGTGAACCGAATTATAATTTTTACTTGGTTTTCAACTTTTTTATTTGATTTTTAGGGCTAAAGTTATATTTATACTTTGTATTAAGTTACAAATTAATAAATAAATGAAAAAAACTATATCTATACACAGGATTTCAACGTTTAAGAGTAAAATGTTATACACGGTGGTCTAATATCAAATCAACGGTACGCAATCCAACATTGTGTGAGTAGCAAAGAAATGCAAATTTTCCATCTTGTTTTTTAACACCTCCAAACAAAGAAGGGAAAATACTAGGGATTTCATTTTCTTTCCCTCACATTTTCCTTAACTTCCATACACAAGAAGCGATTCTTATTTTCTTTCTCACTTTCCGTCTTATTTTCATTTTCCATCTTATTTTTCGGGTTTCAACCGGAACCTTAGAGAAATGAATTCATGTGGACACCATATCTTAATGTTGCAATTATTCTTAAAGCATAAATAAGTGTGACAAAATAATTTTGTGTTGTAAATAAAGATAGGGAAATAGTTAAACGGAAAATTTCTATGAATATTTAACAAGATTAACTTAAAAACCGATTCTCTTACTTTCAAAATTACTTCAAAAAAACTTTTTTCTTTCTTTTTGATTGAAGTCAATTTTATCAAAACAAAGTTTGATTAAGAAATAGGTAAATATAAATTAATTTGTTTTTTCAACCTTTATCCGCATCTTTATTTCTAGGGTGCTTCGGTAGTTATGAGATGTTGATCTTAAATGTTAAATTAGGTAAACTAAACCATCGAGCTTAAAAAATAGATTTAGAAATGAGTCAACTCGTCAACTGATTGTAGTTTATGTATTTTTTTTATTATTTATTATGCTGGCTAGGAATACGTAATTACGTACGTTACATACAGCTGGATGGTCTTCATCTTATTTTATTTCTACTAGTTATTTTGGCGTTGAATTTCTGGTACTAAATATAAGACAGATAGCTGGTAGATCTCAAAACAAAAGAACAGGGATAAAGACACATCTAGCAATGTGTGTGTGTGTGTGTATATATATATATATATATATATATATATATATATATATATACTTTCAATATCGTTTTTTCTTTTCGTCCAAGTAATATGTTCAGTTGTTCAACCAAATAAGACGATTCTTGTTATTTCATAAAATGGTTTAGTGAATAATTTATCTGTGATATTATTAAATCCTAGATTTTAACATTAGGTTAAAAAAGGTGGGAAGGAAAGTACTGATGATTTCATGTGTATTTTCTTACAACGTGGATTTAATATATAAGTTATAAAAACATGTATGTAATGATGTATAGTACGAATGAAGAGGATATGTATAGTAGAAAAAATGAGTTTTGAAATCGTCCATCGTGATGAGTGCCTTTCATTTATTATTACTTGAACCTTTCTAATTAATCCTCAATGGACCACTCTTGGTTGGAATTGGATACAATTTCCTTTTCTTAGTACAAAAAATATAAGGAGAAATGGTGGAAAAAATACTCAATGTTTAGACAAAACAATATTTATATATTTATTATTATTTTTTGGCAAAAATACTCAAACTTTTAAATTTAATTACACGTAAATTCTTTACCATTAAAATTTATGTTTGAACTTAACGATCTGAGTAATAACGGACCAACTATAACATAACATGTGATATTTTGGCAAAAAAAAAAATTGAGTATATAAATAATATTTTGACCAAATATTGAATATTATTGCCATAATTTAAATGGAAATTCCATGCTTTCCTTCAAGCACTAGTTTGTTGATTGTACTACTGTGTTTTTCATGTTACCAACGTACATTGCCAGCAAATTTTAACTTTTATGTTTATAATAACAGAACACTTTAAAAAAAAAAAAAAACAGTAACAGACTACACATTATGCAGAATATAAAGTCTAAATGAAACAAAAAAAAAAAGAAAACACTTTAAAAAATTCTTCACTAAATAAAAATATTATCTCATTCACAACAGAAAAAGGCACGAAGTAAAAAACACAGAAGAATTTGATTGAATGGGATGTTTTTGTTTATGAAAGGGGAAGATTATCATTCCTTGGTCAATTTTAATCACATATAAAATATTAAAATCAAAAAGGGCAAAATAGTAATCTAAAGGAGAGAGAATGGCTTGCAGAGTTGGCAATGTTGTGGAGGTGGTGTGAGGGAAGGGAGCAGTTAAGTAGCTCCAATCTCAGCTCACATACTAATTCTAATATATATATGTTTTTTATTATTATTTACTATCAAGTATAAAAAAAATAAAATAAAAACAAATACAAAACAATCAAACTCTCTCTCTTTCTCTGCGACGAGGAAGAAGAGAAAGAAAATGCCTCTGGTGCGATTGGAGATTCGGAACGAGTTTGGGTTAGGAGTGTCGGAGCGTCATTTCGCGGCGGCGGCGAAGCCCAACCACGGCGCCGGCAGAGAAGACTCCAAGGTCGTACTCGACGGACTCGCCGTCTCCGGCCTCGTCGGCATACTCCGCCAGCTAGGCGATCTCGCCGAGTAAGTTTTTTTCTAAACCTTGTGCTTCATTCGATTGCTTGTTTCGGTTTTTGATCTCCAACCGACGAAATGGCTCGCAGGTTCGCGGCGGAGGTTTTCCACGGCCTGCAAGAGCAGGTCGCGAACACGTCATCCCGGAGCCACAATCTTGTGCTTCGCGTGCACCGTATTGAAGCTGCTCTTCCGCCTCTCGAGAAGGCCGTTCTCGCTCAGACCAGCCATATCCATTTTGCTTACACTCCTGGTACCTTTGAGTTGAAACTCTATCAAAACTACAACTCGAGTTTCCTAAACGTTTGACCTAGAGTTGTGCTGAGTTGTTTTTCCTTAGATGGTTACTGTTGAAAAGTTGAATTGATGATCACTTGATTTTGCATCCTGTTGTAACAAAATCATTGTTTGACGCTGTAATGTGGTCTGGCCAAGTTCCAAATTTTCAATTTGTTTTTTCCTTCTCATTTCCTATTTCTCACTGGGAGCATACTTCAAAGTATCATGCTGTTGATTCGCCGGATTCTTCAAGTCCTTAATAAAACGATTTCCTTGCAGGTTCCGAGTGGCATCCCCGTATTCGATGTGAAAGAAATCTATTTATCCACAATGACTTGCCTCATTTTATTATGGATTCGTATGAGGAATGCCGTGGTCCTCCTCGCTTGCACTTGCTTGACAAGTACTATACAGTGTTTCATTTTCTCGAGTGTGTGTGCCTTTTCAGGGAAAGAGGTGAATTTAAATCCTCACATATTCTGTGTGTCATGCTTTGTCTTTCAGGTTTGACACTGGCGGGCCGGGATCTTGTTTGAAGCGGTATTCTGATCCGACTTTCTTTAAGAAAGTGTCAGCCATGTCCGACGAGGCAAACAAGGAGAAATCACAAAAAGACAGGAAGGCTCGTAGAACCAAGGTATGAACTTTTACATCGCATATGAACTTGCATAGGTATTTGTACTATTCCAGAGCAACAATCATATTTTTTCCGATCCACCCGACAACCGGCGGAAAAGTTGGTTCCATTGTCATCATCTGTGCTTTGCTTGATAAAAAGCTGGCAGGAATTTCATAATATTGGGCTGTTAGTCGCGGTCAGAAACACTACGTGACTGACTCCTAATAATTACATAATGGGTACTAAGAAATAGAAATGCCAGAAACAGACGACCATTCTCTCTCTCTGTCATTCGCTCCAGGCCATGCAGTAGTCAGACCCATTGCCCATCTGTAGCCAGTAGCTATTTATGTATATTGCAGCCACGAACCTGCAGCACTGTAGCATTCAAACATGAACCCTCAAAACCACTCCAGCTCAGATTTCGACCCTTTATTTTGCAAATCAACCATTTTTTTTTAAATGTAGTTTGCTATTGTGATGGTTTCTGGTTTGATGATTGAGTTTAAGGTAAGCAAAGAACAAACTAAGGCAGGTACATAGTTTGGTCTTGTGGTAATTCCACTCCACCTCCAAAGTGGAGGTCGTGGTTCAATCCCCACCAGCAGAAAATGCCCTTCAAAAGAACAAACTAAGGCAGTTAAGAGGGTTTTTGTGGTTGCTGTTTATCTGTGGACTTGTCCGAGTTATGTGGTCATCACAGTGTGATTTTTGTTGGGTTTGCTGAACAAATGAAACACAAATTCTACTGCCATAGACTAGAGATGAAATCGCCACCTTGCCGTTGGAGAAGTATTTGATGCATCTAGATTGATTTGGTTCTTAGTTACCCGACTGCCACTTTAGAACCGTTTCCCCCAATGAGTTGGTATCTACTTCAGGTCTTTTTGTGTTACGTGTCAGTTGTCAAAAAAGTTATATAGTGAGCATAAGCCGCTAGCTGGGCGAGTGCTGGCTTACACAGCCTTCACAAAAGTCTAAGCGAGTTTCTCTGATTATTGATATGCGTTTTTCCAATGATCACATTTCTGTATTGGAGTATAAATATTACACCCTTCCCAGAATTCTGGAACACACCACCATCAAATTACTTGAACGAAACTCTTCTATGCTGTGTATTTGATGCAATATATACTCTATCTTGTAAAATTACTATTTCAATGCGGCTGTTATTTTTAATTATTTTCTCATTCAAGCATCTAATTACAGAAAAAGAGGTCGTCAAAGCAGCCTGGTGATGTGTCATGTAGTGCATCGATGCCCAGCACTCGCAATTACAGGTAACTTGTATTTACGTAACATGTATATTATACGATACCGTACCAGTCTAGTTAGAGTAGAGTTCTCATACTTGTACTGATCAAGGGATTGAACTTTAACATGACATAGATCCATCAACTACCTTATATTAATCTCTCAATATTCTTTTGCTTTATGGAATTAAGAAAGCCCTATTTGCAAATTTCTTCATTACTCTACATGTTAATCTCACTCATGGTTTGGCTCATTTTTATTTTTTCGTTTGTTTGTTTGCACATACTTAATTTTAACGCTCGAAGTTTAATGGCCTATGACATGCAGCTCTATTCCTCCTAGTGTCGATGGACGAAGAAGCTCTTCTTCTCAAACTGCTTCCACAGTTGATCCTGGGCTAAAGTACGATCTTGGGGACAGCCTTAATTCATTTGGTTCAAGAGCTGAATTGGGTTACATTGACTGTGTGTTCCGTCCAAGTTCTTCCAAGCAAGCAGTAGAGCAGGAACCCAAGGGTTCTTCCTCCTTTAATATGGTCCAGCACAACGATGGTAGTGCTTCTGTTTCTCATGAAGAGCACGCCAAGTTAGCTGATCACAGCTTTCCGCAAAGTTTGCTCCAGGAGCAAATGACCTCAACTTCATCTTGTGTCACATGGGATGAAAAAGAAGAGATAATGGAACCGGAGACTATGGAGAATGGTGTGGATGAAATTCTGTATCTTCCCCGGGATGAAACTGAAGAGGTGGAGGATTGCGTTCCATGTGGAGATGGGGACAGTCCAATTGTTCAGCAGATGGAAACACTTGGTGATCACGAGGGCATACAGGAATCATCGGTCTCCAGTCAGAACGGGATTGATGAAATCGACAGCGAGCCGGAAAATTACTTGGATGCCCTTAATACTATTGAATCAGAGTCTGAAAATGACCTTGACTCCCGGATGAAACGAGGATTGGAGCGGTTTTCCTCCATTTCCAATATCGGAGGAGCTGATGGAATGGATGAGCTCACCTCTTCTTGCTCTGATCATCATGCTCCAAAACCCGAATCTCACACTGATTCCTTAGTTTCCTCCAACCAAGAAATGGTTCCCGACCAGCCTGACTTGATTTTATCCGAGAGTTGTGGTCGTGTACAGATGATTGTGCCCAGTGTATCCACAGAAAAGCAAGTTCCTTCAGACATTCCCAACTCGTGTTCGTCAGAGAGTCATGCCATTGACCAAGTTCCTCACATGGCTAGGGAATCTTCTCAAGATCATTTAGCAACTGTAACCGGAACTTCTGATATTCCTGAAGGTCCAGCATCAGAACCTGTTACAGCCGGAACTTCATTCTTGCCCACAAGGACCGCTGATATACAACATTGGTCAGGAGATATCGATAGTAAGGCTTTGAGCAACATTAGCGAGACTCGGGAATCGACAATCGATGTGTCAAGCAATAGTTCAGTAAAGATCTGGACTAATGGCGGTTTGTTAGGACTTATGCCGTCAAAACCCCCTGACTTTAGTATGGCAAGTCCTGTGAATCAGGATTCTGTTAACAGTTGCAAACCTAATTTAGTAAGTCCGTTAGATT
Source organism: Urtica dioica subsp. dioica (assembly GCF_054948205.1). Taxonomy (NCBI): domain Eukaryota; kingdom Viridiplantae; phylum Streptophyta; class Magnoliopsida; order Rosales; family Urticaceae; genus Urtica; species Urtica dioica. The sequence goes on along the minus strand of NC_142764.1, from coordinate 522,660 downwards.
CTGTACCCGGAAATTTGAGTAATTTGCATACGCAGAATGGGTTTACTAATTCCAGGGGAAATGAGCTGAAGGAAACTAGCATGTTGGTAACTGGGAAATCGCTTCCGGTTGATCTAAATGTTAAACATAGAGTTACTGAAGCCAATCAAGAAAACGGTGATAATTCATCTCTAGTTTTTGGACTCAGCCGCAGATTACTCTCAAATAGTTTTGGTAGAAAATTATCTGATTCAGATGATACACTATTTGAACAACCTGCTTCTGTAGGTGACAACGTATTGGATCAGAAAATTGATCACCCAAATCCGATAGTCCTTGTAAAAGGCTTCAAAGAGCAGTTTGGATATGGATATACTGTATCACCCACCGCTTCTCCACCGCTGGAACACATGAAAATCTCTTACCACCCGGTAGACGGATTCGAAGCTTCCAAACTAATGCTCAAGTTTTCCGATGGAACGCAAAGCCATGAGAAAACAAGAGATACCTTTCCCTCGTTCCAATTGATCCCTGAAGCTGCTATTCCTCGGCATGACTGTAACTCGGACTCTGACGATGACACGTTTTGCAGATCATCGCCGTTCATGTCTGATGATTATCTAAGCCGCCACTCCGATTCAAATTCGGAACAGTGGGAATATGGTGATGAACCCACCGATGGTCTGGACAACAATGTTTACGATGCTCTATGTGGTATATCTTCGACGGAGCTTGTTCCAAGCTCTCTTGAACTTGATGGAATTCCCAGTAAAGACGTTTGCTTCAACGGCGGGTTGAGGAGGGAAAACTCTGGGATGGGTGTGGAATCTTCTATATGCAGTCCAATTCTCGATCTTCCAAGTTTTGATGCTCTGAAACCTACATATCAGCAAGAAGCTGACGAGTACTCTCAAGCACATACCACAGAGGACTCATCCCCAATGCCACCTCCTCTTCCTCCCATGCAATGGCGGGCTTCAAAACCGGACGTCGATGAAGCGAAAGACGAATCAGATTCGGCTACAGGAGCTTTCGAACAAGTGTCGCGTGTTGAATTACCGAGCTCTTCTATTTCCCGGTCACCTGATCTGGCTCCAAAAGACCTACAACACGCCAGCAAAGAGCCCATAATTAAGCCAAAAAGCAAGGTATGATTGTTCGATAAGCGAGTAATAGGCAATATGCTGCTTTAGATTTGCTAGATGAAGAGATAATAAATGTTTTGCTCCATCGAATATGCAGAAAGAGCGAAAGCATTCCCCGAGTGGGCCGGGGATGGACGAGAACGATTTCTTGCAACAAATAAGGGCCAAGGTGATTGTTTGCCTTTACGTTCGAGTCACTCATTCGAGTTTATTGAGCTAGGATGGATCGAGAAAAGTCAGTTTAGTTTTATTTATTTTTGTGAAGTTGATTTTGTGTTCATGTATAAATTACAGTCATTCAATCTAAGACGAACAGCAGTGCCTGAAAAATCATCAACTGCATGCGGGCCCACTGCCAATGTTAATGTCACTGCAATTTTGGAGAAAGCAAGCGCAATTCGCCAGGTTCCATATCATTTCACTTTTGTTGACTTTTTTAATTCGTCTCAAACTCGAACCATTTGCATTCGTTTATGACTGACTTGACTTTTAAACTCGCCAGGCTGTTGGGAGCGACGACGATACTTGGAGTGATACCTGAGTGTTCTTGTATTGTTGACTTCTTATCAGAGTGTTACTTATGTGTAAATGAATAGTCCTGTTTCCTTGTAATTAATCCCTAGGTCTAATAATCTTGAATCTTATTGCCGTCAGTTTTGCGTGAATATTGGGTTTCTTTAATCATGAGTTAATTTGATGTGTGATGTGGGAGAGGAATGCAGTAGTAGTTTTGGTTATGATCTTTCATCTTCGGCTGTCTAATTTTACCCTGCATCGGGTAATTACTCATATGCCATAGTTAATTAAATTTACTTAAAGTATTTACAGAAAATTAGGAAAATAGTTAACTTAAACGTTTGACATTGCTAAATAGCCTACGTTTGATAAATCTTAGGTAAATAACCATTTTTAGACATTAATCTTAAGTAAATAGTCAACGTCTAGTGTATAAATGATTATTTACCTAATATTTACGTCTGAAAGTGATTATTTACCTAAAATTTACTAAACGTTGATTATTTAGCAATGTCAAACGTTTAAGTTGGTTATTTTCTTAATGGATCTAAATATTTATGATAAACACTGGCTCAAACATATTAAATTATTATAGTTTGGCGAATGCAAGGTGTGTGATGTGTATTCATCAAAAAAACAACCCGTGCAAGGTAAATGTATTCAAAGGGTTTATATTATAATAGACAATTTTTAAAAAATTTGAAAAAATGCGAACAGTCAAGAAAAATGATCGTCCGATTTTAAGAACACTAATTTATTGATTAAAAACTTACAAAATGTTTAAATTTTATTTCTTAGATAAGTTTTAAAACACAATAGTTACAAAGATTTAAACATAATTGAAAGGATGAGGAAATAAAGCCTAGTTGGAACATGCTGACTGATGAGTGCGTTTTATACGTACAAATTTCTCATTTTCCGACTTGAATTTAAGAGAATCCTTACGTGTTTTTTTATATCTTTTTGTATTTTTCTTTGTTATTAGAGGTTTATCATGATCTAAAAGCGTTTTGAGGGCAATTGAGCAACTTTGGGATGATTTGAAGATGTTTCGGACGAGTTAGAGCTAATCAAGAAACATGGCGTCTTCTTCTGCATGATTTGAGATTCTGAAGTGACGATTATGGATAACTTCTTTCTATCATTGGATAGAGCTACCTCTTAACTTTCCAACGCATAATTATTTGCAAAAATCCGACATCGGAGCAAGAAGATACGGCCAATAGAAAAACAGTGCGCGCGTCCGAAAGCATCCGCGCACCGCGCGGATCTCCAGACTTCCAGCGCACGCCACGAGCCCTTGACACACGCGCTACGCGTTTCTTCGGATTTTGACGAACTTTCTTTCCGTTTTTTTTTAATGTTTTTAGACCATTTGAACCCTTCCAAAGGTTCAATATGCTCCGAAAATCATCTCTTGACCTATATATTCGACTTTAAGCTCTCAAAAACACATCTTCCCTTTTGTTTAAGTTTCTCTTTTATTGGAAAAAGTGTTCTTTGACGGAATTGACAACCCGACGAGTTCTCATTCTCCAAATTCATCCGTTCTTCTTTTATTTATTTTATTGCTCTAAATTATTGTTGAACATCTATTTTATTTAATATGAATTCTCTTTTGCTTTCAATATTTGTTTCATTGCTTTTAATTATTCTGTTATGTTTAGCGTTGATTATGAACACCATTAGAGGCTAGGTTTCTTAATGGGTTGCGATGTAGCCGGGGTTGATAATGGAAGGGGGGTTTGTTAGGGTTAGATAATGCTTGTTTGCTTCGTTTACTGAATTGCTTGTCATGAATCATGCTTTATGCTTTATAATGCTTGATCACCATTAGAATTGTTATCTATGATTGTTTATTGCTTGAGAGAGAATATATAATCATGTTTTTATTCATGTCTTCATAGTTGATCCTAGGTTAGTAGAAAATCTAGGCAATTTATGTAATCGTTTGAACTCTTGTTGTATCGCGTGTAATTGTTTTAATAGGATTAGATGCCGAGAGGATAATGATCCGTCAATTGCATAGGTTTGCTAAAACACTCGAGAGAGGCTAATGAATATTTTTTTATAGAATGAGATTAGCATTCATAAGAGTAGATTTTGTTGTTCAAACCCGAAACCCCTGATGTAGTTAGTTCCGGTGAAATCGTGACATCTACTTTCTCTTATTCGCATAACTCGTGTTTAATTCTCTGCTTTTATTTTGTTCATCGTTTCAAAACCTAATCACTTTTATTTGGAATCAATTCACAACAAGTTAAAGTAAAATCGTGATTTTTTTAGTCTATGTGGGTTCGACACTCGTTATTTCCATAACTACATTACTTGGGCGACACATACACTTGTGTGCGTGAATTTATTGCAACACTGACTGAAGAAGAACGCTATCATGATGACTTTGTTGCAAAAGTCCTATCAAGTAATGCATGCATAATCTATTCTCGATCACTCATGAGAGAGAGAGAGAGAGAGAGAGAGAGAGATTTGTATACTTGAACCGGATATATATATATATATATACATATATTTACGGTTTTATATATATTTTTCGTAATCGTACATAAATGAAACTTTTTTATGAGTTTTATGATACTTGAAATTAAATATAATATGCAAATAATATAATCAGCAACAACAAAAAATTGGCTACGTAAGCCACCTAAATTATAGGAATTGTAAATTAGCCAACCTTTGGTAAATACTTTGTAAATAGCCAACTTGCATACGTGGCAGCCTATTAACTACATTTTTTACATGTTTGGCTGGATTAAATAAGTCTTTTACTAATCTGCCAATGAATCCACTTGAGCAATTTCCAAAAAATGGTAAGACATCAATGTCAAGACCGCTTGACAATGTTGATTTTCGGAGGCCAAAAGAAGTTGGCGTGTTGAACGTGATGAAGTTCCACTTGTAACAACTAGGGATGACACAAAAATACGTCAACACAAGGTGCTCTCAGTGCAGCAATGAAGGTCATAATGCGGAAACTTGCTTCATATGAAAGTAAGAGGAATTTGTAAGATTTTTATACTAACACGATTAATATTTTCAGGCCCGGCCTACCTTGTAGGCCAAGCCTTTGCTTTAGGCCTCATTTTGCTCGGGTGCTTGCTCTTTGTCTAGGTTAGTAAAATCGTTTTACTTGTTTTAAGGAAAATTTTTAAATTCCACCGCTTGTTCGAAGCGTTAAACTTTTTCTTAACCCTAGATCAATTTCAACAGAAACTTTCGTGGCTGCTCGAGTTCCCGAGGAAAGAAGAGAGACGTGCTGCGAGGGGAGACAAACGTTTCAACCTTCCGAAGGCATCTCAATGTTCGAGCTTCTTAAAGGTTAGTAAACATGTATTGCTCGTTTATAGTTTTAAACTATGTGTACTTGCTCTTTGGTAGTCGGGGTCGGAGTCGCCTCGGGCGGATCTATCCTCGACGTCGTAGCCGAGAAGGTCGGCGATAAGCGTGTCGTCGACGCCGGGACAGTCTAGGAGCTCGGCGAGCCTTCGAGCCGTGTCCTCTCGGAGCACGGCCTCGGGGTCATTCGCTAGGTCTTGGGGCTGGCTCTCGTTGTGACGAGGTTTCCCTCCTAGACGGTGCGCGAGGCTTCGGAGGCCGTAAGCTCTATAAAATCAACCAAGGCATGTATAAGCCTTGTAAAGTCCAGAGACCCTGCTCAATTCGCCCCCCCTCCCCCCCCAAATCTGATTAGGTATTCACTAATATTTTAAGGGTCACATATTTTTAATGGGCTAAAAAATATAACAGCCTGTTGTAGTGTACTATAGAAAAAAAAAAAAAAAAAACTTTGGAATGCTTATTTTTTTTCTCCAGTACTGACACCATCACCATCACCATCACCATCACACTAAAGGGCATGAACCAAATCTGAAGATTTTTTTCATAGAAATGAAGAAAGATGTTTTTTTTTACCACAATGAAGAAAACAATTTAAAAAACGCAGGTTTTATATATGTAACTTCTTTTTTTTTCCTTATGTGTTGTTTGTTGCTATATTTAAATTAGTTGGTGTTTGTGTCTTTTTTTTTTTTTTTTTTTTAAGAATTGTAATGTGTTGTCTATATTGTTAGAAATATTGCCCACTAGAAGATGATGATTACTAAATAAGAACAGAAGTTACTTTATCAGCATCATATGATTAGTGGGTTGGGGTATGATAATATTTAAAATCAATAACAACTATCATCCATAATCTCCGTATCAAACTGAATCGCATGTTGGGCATCCGAGATCGAGCGATGAACTAAAACTTGGTCGATGACTGATATGTGCCTGGAAATATTTATCTAATGTCATATATGTGGAACACAAGTGAAGGTTGATCACTTAGTGGGAGCATTCTGCACTTGTGGTAAGTGTACGGCCCGGACAGACCTTGCATGTAGATGTGTCGTTTAAGGACCGTTACGACACACTATCCAGGGTCACAAATGATGGTCACAGTGACGCTTGATCTTAATCCTGAAGTGATCATGGGCTTCTAGGTCATGTTACCGGGTTCTTTGATTCATCACGTTAAAGGCCAATGAAGGTTGAATTAATGGATTTCTGATAACTCGAGACATGATTGTAGAAGAAAGTGTTTTACAGATACGGAATCCAGCCTTCCTGAAAGAAGGTTAATGTTCTTAGGTTGAATCCAAAACCGATTGATTGTGCACACTTCCGAAGTTGACTTACGTTCGGTTGAATCTTTCGCTGGGGAAGCAACGATGCTTAGGGCTTATATGCAACGAGAAAGGTATAACGGAACAAATTGACTTATCTCGATACAGGCAGAACCTGGAGGGTTATGATCACGTACTGACTAAATATGTGGACACTCGTTACGATGAGTAAATATAATTCTAGTATTAAAGGAGAGTTCAGTCTTAGCTTACACGGTGGAGTATTGACAAAGATTAGACGAATCGATCGAAAAAGAGAGGATTTTTTTTCGCCTTTTTGATCGTATTTGTTTAGCTTCTACTACTAGGTCCATCGTCCCCGATTCGGCTTCGATAAAGGCGGATAAGAACGTTAATATAATAGTATGTATTATTATTATAATCTCACTTGCTGTAATAGTGATTGACAGTATTAAATTCCGAAAATGGTATTTTAGGAATTAAATAAATATTTATAGTAAAGCTGTTTATTTATTGCTAGATCAAGTAATTAAACTTATTATTTATTGTTGGACAAGTAAATAAGTGTTTAATGTGTTTAAATCTATTGGACATTGAATAAGCAAAATCGACTATCCCTATGGTGTTGGACGGTTTTTGCACTGGTATGGTAACCAGTATTTTTTCTGTTTTTCTGTTCATAAAATATAGGAGAATAAATAGGAGATATATTTCACTACTACAAATACTGTTTTCCAGTGTGGAAGACATTCGGGTGCGACTTTTCGCACCCAAAATTCGCACCAAATGAGGTTTTCAGGTGCTACTTTTCGCACCCAAAACTCAAACAAGCATTGGAAAATTTTCGCTGATTTTTTTAACTTTGGGTGCGACTTTTCGCACCCAAAAATCCGTCAAAACTTGTGGGTGCGACTTAGTCGCACCCAATACTTTATCAAAACTATTAGGTGCGAGTCTGAAAACATTTTAGCAGCCGACTTTCCCCCTCTTTTTGGTAAAAATATCATTGGGTACAACTTTTTCGCACCCACAAGTACTAACACGGGGTATTGGATGCGACTTAGTCGCACCCAAAAGTGTCTTTGTCGCACCCAAATTCTAGGTCAGGATATAAAATAAATTTTCACTTCCGTTTTCATTCATTCAATTCCGAGCCCCTCTCTCTCTCTCTCTCCGAGCTCTCTCCTACAACCACCACCAGTCCACTCCGAGCGTCCTCTCCACCGAGCCTCTCTCTCGACCACCACCAGTCCACTCCGAGCGTCCTCTCCACCGAGCCTCTCTCTCCAACCACCATCGACGGGTACCACGCCACCATCAAGCGTCCTGCTCTGTCACGTGCCGTGCTCTAGCTCCGTCACAGCCCCGTCGTGCTCCTCCTGCCTCTCGCAGCCTCGCCATGATCAAGCCCCGCCGTGCTCCTCCTACGGTGAGTTTCCTTTCCCTCTTTTTTTTTCTTCCTCTTTAATTTCAGGCCAGCAAGCAAACTCCGACTTCCTCTTTTTTTTTCTTCCTTGCAGGTACAAGAACACAGCTCTGCCGTGCCGTGCTGTGCTCCAACTCTGTCGCAGCCCCGCCGTGCTCCTCGTGCCTCTCGCAGCCTCGCCGTGCTCAAGCCCCGCCCTGCAGGTTAGCCTCGGCCCTTTTAATTATGTATTTTTAAGAGATTTGTTAATAACTAGCCTATAGTTAGAGGGGATATTAAAATAGTAGCCCATCTATTAGTTTATTTAGCTAAATAGCCAATATTACACGTAGTACAAAATACCATTTTCTCAACCCAAACCCTAACCAGCCTCTGATCCTCAATATCAGCCTCCTCAGATCACAGCACCGGACGGAGGCGGAGGCGGTGGAGGAGGAGGAAAACGACCAGAGCCGCTACCGGAGGCCTCGCCGTGCCTCTCTCGGAGAACGGCGGCGATCTTGGCGCGAGCCTCGGATATCGCGTCCCTCCTCTCCCGGAGCCCCTCCGCGTCGAGCCCCTCCAGCGGGAAGTTCCATCAGTCGAGTACCTCGTCGTCGTCGCCGCCGTCGGAGTCGTCGTCGCCGCCGTCGGAGTCGTCGTCGCCGCCGTTCAGAGTCAGATCTCTGAGGTCCCTCTGGAGGGCTCTCTGGGCGTCAAGGTCTAGGAAGAGGCCGTCGTGGCGCTGCTGAGTTTGGCGACTCTCCGGTGGCGGTGGGCCTCGACGAGCGGGGCTGCGGCCGCTGCCGGACCCGCCGGGGCTCAAGCTCCGGAAGGAAGGCCTCGCCGCCAGGCACCCCGTCGTCTTCGTCCCCGACATCGTCACCGGCAGCCTCGAGCTCTGGGAGGGCCACCACTGCGCCGACGGCCTCTTCCGCAAGCGCCTATGGCAGTGGCGGACCCACGTTGAAGGCCCAAGAAGCCTGGGCATCCCCCCCCCCCCCCCCCCCCGAGTCTGGATCCGCCACTGGCCTATGGGGCGGCACTTTCGGCGAGCTCTACAAAAGGTATCTCTCTTTTTTTTCTTTTTTTAGGAACTACCGTTTGTTCAATGCTCTTCTCTGTGACTTTGCGATTGGTTTTGGATCTGGACCAGGTTGTTTGATTAGATCGATAGCGGCAATGATATGCAAATAAGGATTGTTGAGCCTATAAAGTGTAATAAAAAAAATGCAAGGAAACTGAGACAGATTAATTAATCGTTCCAAGTCTATGCATTGCTTAATTTATTTATTTAATTTTTTTTTGTAATCCATTAATTACATATCAATGGTTAATATGATTTATTGTCGGATTTACTGTCTTCGATTGTTCATGGAAATAATTAGTAAATCGTATTTACTGTTAGATTAACTAGTCCTCATATTTGATATTTTTCCTGTTAGATTAACTAGAAAATGTTATGGTTAATCGTATTTACTATTGTTCTTGTTACGGTAAATAAGATTTACTATTGTTCTTGTTACGATAAATAAGATTTACTGTTATATTTACCATAAAAACGAATGATTTACTCAATGGTTAATATGATTTACTGTCGGATTGTTAGTCATCGATTGTTCACGGAAATAATTAGTAAATCGTATTTACTGTTAGATTAACTAGTCCTCATCTCTGATAATTTTCATGTTAGATTAACTACAAAATGTTACGGTAAATAAAATTTACTTTTATTCTTGTTACGGTAAATAATATTTACTGTTGTTCTTATTACGGTAAATAAAATTTATGTTTTCTTGTTACGGTAAATAAGATTTACTATTGTTCTTGTTACGGTAAATAAGATTTACTATTATTCTTGTTACGACAAATAAGATTTAATATAGTTTTTGTTATTGTTAATTAGATTTACTAATTTTTTTTGTTATGGATGATATTATTTACTATGATAGTTAATAATATTAACCTAAGGGTATAATTGGAATATTGGAATGTTGTCATGATAAATCGGCTATTCTCCTAAATATGTTAATAGTTTGGCTATAATTTTAAAGTAGAGGTGTCATTTTGGCTACTTCTTTAGCCGGCCCTATTTTTAATTACTTTAGATTAATTGTAATTAGTATAAGAAAAATTAGTCGATCTAAGCCACATCAAACGTTGCAATTGTAATCTAGCCAACGTTTCGTTTAATTTTCGAATCTAGCCAAATTTGATGACGTGTCATATTTATGTAAGATGATATTTACTATATTAGCCTTGGTTTGGTTTCAAAAATACTAGCCCACGTTTTGAAACTTGGTTTTGTAGCCGAATTTGTTATATTCGGTTTATATTTCGAATTTTAAAAAAAATTCTATACTTGGCAAAGTTGGTTATTGAGCGTTTTTTTCTTTAATGAACATTATAGCCGTGTAAGCAAATACAGTGTAAATGTTCGTAAATTTTTGTTAATCTCCGTTGCTTTGTTAATTTCTGTTAATTATGGTAAATTTACATATGTGCACGTAGAGCCGATTTCTTTCCTTTCCTTTAATACGCATTTAATACGGTATTTTTGTTTTCCAAATTTATTTTCTAATTTTGAACGGGATTTTATCATAATTACGTGTATTCATTATCTTGTTTAACTTATTCAATCAAATAAATATTTCCTTTCCCTTTTAATTACATCACCGAATCTCATATTTTGAATTCAAAAAACTGAAATTAAATTGCTGAAATTATAGCCGTGTAAGCAAATACAGTGTAAATGTTTGTAAATTTTTGTTAATCTCCACTGATTTGTTAATTTCTGTTAATTATGGTAAAAATTTTGTGCATTTATTGCATTAAATTTTCTCTTTTAATTACATCACCGAATCTTTTATTAAATTAGCTAAATATCCAATTAAATTGCGAAAAATCTGAAATTAATTAGCTGTATATAATTCAAACCGGTCAAACGTGGGCTAGTGTTTTGATCAAGTAAGTATAAGAAAAATGGTAAATTAGGTATTTTATATCTGTCTATTTCAGTAAATGGCTAGATTGCAAAATTTACCAAACGTTGGCTAGATTCCAAAAACCATGTTTCAAAATGGCTACGTTGCTAGTTTACCCCTAGTATAATTAGTCTAGTAGTTAATTAGTTAGGTAATTAAATAGTTTAGTTTTATATATATATATGTGTGTGTGTGTGTGTGTGTGTGTGTGTGTGTGTGTGTGTGTGTGTGTGTGTGTGTGTGTGTGTGTGTGTGTGTGTATTAATAATGTAGTTAGTTTGATAATTGTAAATCTTAAATATGATATAATTATTAAAATTGGTAAATATGATATAATTAGTAAAATTGGTAAAATTGTTAATTATTTCATTGAAATTAATTTGATATAATTATTAAAATTGTTAATTATGTAATTGAAATTAATTTGATATAATTAGTAAAATTGGTAAAATTGTTTATGTAATTGAAATTAATTTGATATAATTATTAAAATTGTTAATTATGTAATTGAAATTAATTTGATATAATTAGTAAAATTGGTAAAATTGTTTATGTAGTTGAAATTAATTTAGTTAGTAATTTTTTAAGTTAATATGATATAATTTAAGTTATTTGTTCAATTGTTAATCATGAAATTGAATTTAGTTAAGTTATTGTATAATTTAGTTTTAGTTTACATATTTTTGATAAATGAGTTGATATTATTGAATTTTTGTTGTAATCGAGCCACGGAGGTTCGGTTTAGGGTATAGTTGATTATGAGGATAATTTTGGATGATTTATATATGCTTTTTAAATGAGTTTGCAGGTTTTTGGTTTGTTAGAATTATAGGGAAAATTCTGCCGAAATTTCGGTAGAGTTTCCAACCAATTATTCTCAAAACCCTAATTTTTTCAATTCGACTTCAGATAACATAAAATTCATAATTTCACCTTCATAGTTCTTCGTCCCTTAGCAATAACTCTTAAGCCGCACTATTGGGCATCAGCGCCAACATAAATAATCGATTTCGGTCGTCTTCGTCCCTTAGCAATAACTCTTAATAACTGTTAATTTTTCTTTTCGTTTAGCACAATCAATGTCCAATCCAAGTAGAGATTGGATCACCGAGAACAATCGGTTGTCCTTGCAGTATAAAATCGGAGTTAACGAGTTTATTCGTGCTGCAAGAAGATTTTCGAATGATAATGGCGAATATCGGTGTCCGTGCAAGCCTTGCAACAACGTGAGATGGCACGACATTGGGGTTGTAAGGCATCATCTACTAAACAAAGGGTTTACCCCGGGCTACACAGAATGGTATCACCATGGCGATGTCATGTGTTCCGTCCGTCATCTTGAAGAAGTCTCCATCGGAGAAACAGCCCAAAGAGGAGTAGGAGGAATACATGTTGTTGTGGAGGATATAAGATATCACGAGGATTTCGACGGTGTTACGGAGCCGGCTCTGAGCGAGGTGCGTGCGGAAGAGCAAGTGGAAGACTTGGTCGCCGAGTTGGAAGCGGAATTGTACCCTGGATGCAAGGAGTTTTCGTCTTTGTCATTCTTGGTTCAGTTGATCAAGTCACGAACCATTGGACGAACAAGTCGTTCACAGAACTGTTGCAGCTTTTGAGGAAGTCTCATCCAGCCGGTAATCGAATTCTGGAGAAGCACTACGAGGCAAAAGTAAAGCTAAAGTGTTTCGGCATGGGATACGAGATGATCGACGCGTGCACTAATGACTGTGTCTTATTTCGAAAACATCTCGTGAATGTCGACGTGTGCCCGATATGTAACGAGAGTAGATGGAAGCCAACTGGTAAGAAGATACCGCAAAAGATATTGCGATATTTTCCTTTTAAAGATCGATTGAAACGACTGTACGCATCTCGACACATGGCGCTTTAGATGCAATGACACGAAAGAGATCGCGTCAGGGAAGCTGGCGTTCTACGACATCCTGCGGATGGTACAGAGTGGAAGAATTTGGACGAGAGATACCCAGGCTTTGCTGCAGAGCCTCGGAACGTGCGGCTTGGGCTAGCTACGGATGGATACAACCCGTTTGGGGATATGAATCTATCGTACAGCATGAGGCCTGTAGTACTTACGGCGTACAACTTGCCACCTTGGTTGTGCATGAAGAAAGAGTACTTGATGCTCACGCTTCTGATCTCGAAGCCTCATTCATCAGGAAAAGATATGGACATTTTCTTGCAGCCAGTTGTTGAAAAGCTGAAAGAACTGTGGGAGAATGGAGTCCGCGTTCGTGATGGAGCCAAAGATGAAGTGTTTCGGTTGCGTGCTGCGTTACTCTGGACGATAAACGATTTTCCGACTAGATCATATTTATCGGGATGGAGCGGCCAAGGGTATCTCGCTTGCCCCACGTGCAACTTTGACACGCCGTCCCTAAAAGTCAGAAACAGGATCGTCTACTACGACCATCGTTGATTCTTGAAAATGCGTCACCGATTGAAGAAAAGCAACGATCACTACAAGGAAAAACACGAAAAACGAAATAAACCCAAGAAGTTGACTTCGCAAGACATACTCGTTCAGTTGGCTGGTGTTTCTTGCACGACTACTGGCAAACACGTTGCCTCTGTAGGCAAAAAAACAAAAGTGAGCCGAGTGCGAATTGAATTGGACTAAGAAAAGCGTCGTTTACGAGTTGCCATACTGGTCTGAGTCGCAGTTGAAACACAACACGGACGTGATGCACGTAGAGAAGAACGTGTGCGAGATTCTTCTCGGGACGATGCTCAGCTTGGAAAAGATAAGAACTATGTGTTGGAATCGATCTAGGGTTTAAGAAAATAATTAACGCTTCGGTAAGCGGCGGAATTTTAAAAATTTTCTTTTCAAGTAAAAACGGTTTTTTACTAACCTAGACAAAAAAGCAAGTACATGTAATTAAAAACTATTATAAGCTAAGAAGTTTACTAACCTTTCTTGAAGCTTGATCTTTGAGAAGCTCTTAGAAAGTTGCAACGCTCGTCTCCCCTCGCAGCACGTCTCTCTTTCTTTCCTCGGCACCTCGAGCAACCACGAAAGTTTCTATCACTAAATCACTCGAGAGAAAAGGAATTAGTGAGTGGGCACTTTTAAACACTACGACTTAAGAACGAGTCTTGAAGTCGCAGAGCTAAACTCTAGGTCAAATGAGGACCTAGGTGCCAAGACAAAAATCGAAAATAAACTAGAGAGAGAGAGAGGAGTTCAGCCAAAGTTCTAGAGAGAGAGTCTCTCAAATCTCTTAAACTTGGATGAATGAAAAGTGAGGAATGGGGCTCCTATTTATAGGAGAGGTTTTACCTTCAATAAGGTAGTTTCCTCTTCTATAGAATATCACATATTGATGAGCAAAAATCCCTTATTTCCCATTCCATTTTGGGCGCCCAAGGCCGCCTCCTAGAGGCTTGGATTTGTTTCCTTTTTTGTTCCTTGGCTTGCCTTTTTCTCACTTGGCCGATTACCCTAATGCATACACATGCAAATTTGTTTCCTCTTTTTCTTTTGGCAAGTATCTTGATACATTCATGCACAAAATATTCTCTCTTCCTTTGGGTATTATGGGCGCCTACACCATCTAGAAAGGGATTCTAGAAGCTTTTCCATTTTGTTCATGACAACATGAAAAAGGCCCATTAAGAATTTTCAATAAAATTCTTATGAAATGAAATTAATCAACAAGGCCCAATAAATCTAATTTTGGCCGAGTGAAACTTGTCATCAAATGACCATGTCAAAAAATTTATTGACATTCATTTCACCCTATGTCTCAAAAGACAAAAATACCCTTTTGACAATTTTCGTTCTTGTTTTGACTTAGCTTCCAGTTTAACTATTCCTACTCGATGTGATTCGTGACAGTGACCTCATGGACCCAAATGAACAAAGCTTGAGCTAAACACTTGGACTCAAAAGTTCACAAACCTTTTCCAAGTTTAGCTTAATGCCAACTGACTCCACTAAAGAGTTGACACTGAAAATCTCTCGGTTCAAATGAATTTATTTTCTACTCAAGAATTCGACCTAATTATGATGAGCGGATCCACTGAATATTATCTATGTTTACCCTTCATGAATGTCATCAGCTAGTCGGGATTTACTAAATTACCATTTCACCCTTCTAGCTGTTATTTCCTCAACTCCTTTGTCGCTTGTGAATAAGTTAGAAACAATGTATTGACGAGGAGCTAACAAGTCACATTGTTTCATCCAAAAGAGTCAGGACTCAATTTGGACACTGGCCAGTTCATTTATTCACACTCCAAGGAACAAAGCATGAGGTGACATACATTGCATTTCAGCAATCTTGTACATGAATTCCATATCTATGATAACTTCACAAAGTTACTCATGACATTCTCACAACTTAGTACTTCACCAATAGGCCCTATTCGGAATCACAGAGTGAGTCCGAACTCTGACTTTCTCAAATGAAAATACTAAGCTGTGAAATGGCATGTCTCATTTCAGGATTAAGGTAAGCATGATGCAATTCATACATAGTGACTTCGAGACATAAGAGGTTAAATGGTTTGTTCTTATATTGTCTCTAGAAGTGCACTGGTCAATTCAGTACCTTCGGAAGATACCTAGAAGAACTATAGAGTCTCCAACTCTCAATGCCTCATAACCAGACATCATAGATTCTTCTAACAATCATACTGAGGTCAATAGTCCTTTGACCCTTAGATTGCGAATATATCGTTTTAAGCAAACTACGAAGAGTTTGTTCATGCAAATCTACATTTGTCTCTTCGTAAGTTGTTTAGTTTGTTTATGGACTAAAAGACTAAGGTTTTATCATAAAGCTTCAGACAAGGAAGATTGAATGAACGTTTCAACTTTATATTATTGAATAAGCAATTACAAGCAAGAGTCTTCGTAAGACTGTATGACATCAAATGTACATAAATACACACTACAACTCTTCTTGTGGGCACCATTGACAACACTATGACACCGAGAAGGCAAGGCTTGATTTGATGGACTTGGGCATCAAGACCACTTTGCACTTGGAACCAAATGGGGGTAGGTATTACAAACCACGAGCGTCGTACGTTTTGACCCTTGAGCAGAGACAGCGATTTACAGAGTTCTTAAAATCTATCAAATTTTCCGATGGTCTCGCTGGGAATTAAAAAAAAATGTGATAGCTGATGGGAAGCTCACAGGTTTGAAGTGGCATGATTGCCACGTGATCTTGCAAAGATTTTTTGCAGTTTGTATTCGCCCTTTTGTGCCACAGCCAATACATGATACGATCACTGAGCTTTGCAAGTTTTTCAAGTTGATAAGTTCGAGAACATTAAGAGACGGAGATCTTGAAAGTGCGCAAGAGTCTACCGTCGAGATCTTATGTAAGCTTGATATGATATTTCCACCCGCTTTATTAACGATCATGGTTCACGTGGCGATGCATCTACCAGAGGAAGCATTGCATGGCGGCCCGGTGCATATGCGGTGGATGTACCATTTTGAGAGATACCTTGGGACGTTACAACATTTTGTCAAAAATAGAGCTAGACCAGAAGGCTCTATTGCAGAAGCTTATGTTGTACAAGAAGCTCTAACGTTCATTGCAAGGTATTTTGAAGATAAGAAAGACGAGATGTGTGTGCCTTATAGGATGATGAACGCGATAGTATTAGACGATGACCAAAGAGAAAAAGCGGAGTGGTACATCTATACCAACTGTCCTGAAGTGGATTCGTATTTGGTGTAAGTAATCGATCCACATGCTTCTCTAAGTTATTTCATTGTTGTATTTTGTTTAAGTAATGTTTTAAACAACAGTGAGCATTTGGATTTCCTGAACGAAGCTGGAGTTCGCGATATTGAAGCGGAGCATAGAAATGGATTCAAAGATTGGTTTGCGAACAAGGTAATAACACAATATTGTAGTTTTTTTTATAAACACACAAGTGCTAACGAATGCCTTGTTTCGTAATAACCAGATTTTTGAAATGAAAGCTAGTGGCTCTGACGTGTCTGACGAGCTCTACTCTCTTTCTATCGGTTCCTTTCAAGTCGATTATCAATATCCCAGCTGCTTTGTTAACGGCGTGAAGTTCATTACTCGTCGGATGGAAATAGTGCTGTATGTGTGCATGTGGATGATTTCACTTACTACGGTCGGATGGAAGATGTCATCGTGCTGAATTATAGGTATAATTGTCGTGTTGTATCATTCAAATGTATATGGTACGGTGACAAGCACGATTCTCGGCGACTAGTGCACAACGATAAGACTACTGGAGAAACGAGTGCTTTTACCGCGAAACAGTGGTTTACAGAGAAGCCGTACATACTCGCGATTCAGGCGAAACAAGTCTTTTACATCAAAGATCTTGTTTTAGGTGGTAACTGGGAAATGTTTTAGGATGTTCCTGAAGTTGACCCCACCACCTCAGCCTCGATCCCGTTGACAATAGAATTGTCAAACATCGATCGTCTGAATCATCAGCACGAAATCGAAGATGCTGAGCTAGTAAATATCATTGGCAATGGTGAGAAAGATGATGATGATCATGAGGAACGCATCCTTTTTTAGGGAGAAGATGTTGATGTTGATGTTGATGTTGATGTTGATGTTGATGTTGATGTTGATGTTGATGTTGATATAGGCAGTGATGACGATGAATGAGTACTACCTATGTAACCACGGTCGACTCAAGGATCTCTTTCTTTCTTGGCTCATCGTCATTTGAACGTAAGTTATTCTAATTTTGAAATACTTAATTTGCAATAAATTCAATACTTATATTTTCATAAAAATTGCAGAGTAAGGACGATGGGAATTTGGGCTCCGCGTTAAAGACGTGGGAGCAAAAGCACCATAATAGAAAAGGTGAATGAACGACAGATTGGGCGAGACAAGCACATGTAAGTCATATGTGATAATTACGAGTACATTACTTACGTAATAATTAATTTTTGATAATTTTTTATGTGTAAAGGCGCGGATAGTTACTCTAGTGGCGGATCTTCGACGACAAGCAGAAGAGCAAGGCGTAGTATTTAACCAGGACGACGCAGAGGAGTACGCGATGATAGACATTCTTGGGAACCGTCAAGATTGGTATGTTGGAATAGGTCCAACGGTCCCGAGATCATCTTGGGCCGTTGCTCAGGCTCAGGACGAAAGCTCGTCGTCAGGTTCGTCATCGTGGCGCGTTCGAGATCCAGTGTTTGGCGAGCTCCAGGCTCAGTTGGCGACACAAAAAGTCGCTATGGAGGAGATGAGGCGAGCCTCGCAACACCAGATAGAGGAGAGGCAGCGAAAAATGTTCGCGTTCACGCAGCAGTTTTCGCCTTTGCCTCAGATGTCGCCCGACATGATGCCACAGGTGCCTCAGATGTCGCCCGGCATGATGCCACAGATGCCTCAGATGTCGCCCGGCATGATGCCACAGATGCCTCAGACGACGCCGTCGCCTCAGATGTACCCATCGCCTAAGATGCACCCTATGCATCAGACAACGCCGCTATCAGTTTCAATGGCGGATGCTCAGACGACGCCGCCAGCTTCAGCAGAGTTCCAGCGAGAGCGTACGAGCAGCAATGCACGAGGAGGTAGCAGCAGTTCCGGAGGAAGATTTGGCGGTAGAGGAAGTAAAACATTCAAGGAGTGGTTTACAAACCGAGGGAATGGAAAGGAAAAAGAAAAAGAAAAAGATTGAACATTTTTTAATTATTTGTCGTACATTATAATTATTATTGTAATCGAAGAACAAACGGATAATTTTTATTATAATTATGAATATTAATTAATGAATTTTCTAATTAATAAACTAAAGTACATATTATTTGATTACAATCATAGAATATATAAGCATAACAACAAAAAAATACTATCGGGTGCGACTATTCGCACCCTAAAATGAGGCTTGTAGACCATTGGGTGGGTGCGACTGTTCGAACCCAAAGGTCGATATTCCCCGCCAAATTATGGCGGGAAGACCATTGGGTGCGAAACTTTTCGCACCCAAAGGCCTACCCGCCAAACCTTTGGGTGCGAAAAGTCGCACCCAAAGGCCTTCCCGCCAAACCTTTAGGTGCGAAAAGTCGCACCCAATGGCCTTCCCGCCATAATTTGGGACTTTTTCAACATCACTTTTCTGACTTATGGGTGCGATAGTGGGTGCGAAATGTCGCACCTAAAAGTCATGACCATCGGGTGCGACATGTCGCACCCAAGACCTTTAGGTGCGGGATTGTGGGTGCGGAAAAGTCGCACCTAAAGTCGCACCTAAAGGTATCATTGGGTGTGACTTTTGACTTTTAGGTGCGAAAAAAGTCGCACCCAATGCTATTTTTTGTACTAGTGTTTTCCTATATTCTCTCCTAATATTTATGCTAAATATTAGGAGGATATTTAGGAGAAAATCTAAGAGAATATATTTTCCTAGATTTTCTCAACAGCAAAATATGTTATACTGTTGTATAAAATAAAATCCTAGATACTGATCTGACAGATGAAAGAAAAAATAGGATTCACTTGTTGAGATCCAACGGCTGAGATTTAATCCACTAGTGTGAACACAATAAAAGGAAATAATATCTTTTAGAATATTCTGAAATATTCTATAAAGATACCTTTTAAACTGCTATAAATAGAGGGCTGATGTGAAGCAAAATTGGACCTAACCATACTGCTAAAAACGCCCACACACTCTCCTTTGTGGCCGTGTGCTTGCTTCTCCTTCCTCCCCTCGGAATTGCTTCAATTCCATTCTTAGAAATAATAGAGAAAGATCGGAAACACCCCGTTTCCAGATCTAGTGAGATATAACGAAGCCCACTCTTTTGTCTTATCTTCCTCGGAGATTACGTTTCGGAAGATTTTGATGCATCACATCGAGTCCTTGAAGGAGAAGTTCCAGATCTGATCGTGTGGAGGCTTGTACGTTCAAGACGAAGACCAATTGTGAAAGCTTTCAGTTCGTGAGCCTAAAACTGTAAGTTTTCTTAAACTCGTCTTTTTATATGATATGGTTGCTTGATGAAGTTTCTTATGATTAATTAATTAAGTAATTTAGATCTTGTTTAATAACCATGTTAATAATTAGCTCTTGTTAGCATAATTATTCTTTTCCGTATTTTAATTGGTTATTTAAGGTGCATTAATCACCAACAAGTGGTATCAGAGCTAGATGATTACTTAATTAATCGATTCGTCTAGTAATTGATTTTGATATGGTTTTTATGAATTTATATTATGATATGTTATTCATTCAATTCAGTATGATATGATATGTGAATTGTGATTCGTGGTTGATCGTAGATTTTTTATTCTCGCTTTTCTATAATTGTTGTTAAACCCGAAATCAAAGGGTATAGGATTTTGTAATTTTATTTAAAATACTTACTATAATCCGATCATCTTGAAATTTCGGGGGCTGACTACCCACTGCAAGATGAGATGATGGTCCGAAGCACAGCCTCATCGGAGTTCCAGAGATCCACCTTTGACGAAGAGGACGAATTTTATGACATCCTTATCACAAGGATTCAAGCTAACTTGTTGAGCCCTACCTTGGCAAGTGGGCTCAAGGATTCGACCGGGTCAAAGCCCGTTAGCCCGGTTGGGCCCAAAAGGCCAAAACCGATTTTTATAAAAAAAATTAATTTTTGATGTTTTATTTAAATTAATTATATGGGCTGGGCCCTAATAAATTTTATTTAAAACATGAAAAATAAATGATCAAGGATATCGATTTATTTTTCAAATGCAAATTGTATTGGGCCTTAATCATTAAATTATTTTCTGACAACTATGGAAAAATAAATAATCTTTGACAATGATTTATTTTTCACTTGAGACATAGAATGTGCTCAACAAAAATCCATGAACTAATGTGATTGAGTTCATCAAATTAGATTTATAAGAATCAATTAGGATACGATCAATCCGAATCAAAACCATATATGCTTTGTCATGCTTGTTTAATTAATTGCTTTGCCATGTATGATATATCTTGAAAAATTGTTTTGTGGGTTATCATGGGCTTTCATAATATTTATCATATGTAACTTATCTAATATGATTAGGATAGTTTTTAATAAATAAGTTGAACGGATCGGAGAAACTTTGTCACCAAGACGATTAGAGGCTAAGCTTGGGGGTTATTAAAAGACTATGTCTTCCCTCCTCGCTGGAAGCTTTTTCTAAGAAGGAATGCTATTAGGATAATCAAGACTAAATGTCACAATGCTCCTAATCACTATGTTATATCGAAACTTAATTGTTTTTAAGGGTAGCTTAGAAACACTCTAGTTTTTAATATGATTAGATAATTCGAGTGGATCACCTAGATTAAAGTTAATGCTAGTAGATTAAAAAAATAATACTGAAAGTATATTGAGTCGTAGACATCCAACATTGCCACAACACCGTGCGGATGAAAGATCTCTGCTTGATCGGCGGTCTTTTAGACATGGTGATCTGCTCCTAAGGACATGCTTTTCTGATTCCAATAACAAGGTTGTGTTTCTAGCGATAGGTGGAGGAGTTGAACTCGGGTGTACTGGCTAAGCCAGTGTGTTCGGGTGATACTCTTTTTGCTGAAATGTTGGGTTGACTCATGCGTGAATTCAACCGGTGGTTGCTCACGTGGTCAAAGATTCCTAATTAATTGGTAGTTAGTGAACATAGTTATGAAGTGTCATGAACCACGATTGTTCACTAATCTGAGATGGTTCTCGATTATCAACTGGGTTCTTTGCTTTAGTATTTTATCCTGTGCTTGGTTGCATTATGTTTTTATTTTCGTAAATCTTATTGATAACTTGTTTCTTTTCATATTGATAATATATATATATATATATATATATATATATATGCTTTTATATTTTAGTAATCATGTCGAACCCTATTATGGCCCTGTTGTCGAAAGACGTCCTGACTGGTGAGAACTTCCCAAAATGGAAGTCTAACCTTAATATTATGCTGGTGAGTGAAAGCATTCGCTTTATCCTCACTGAAGAGAGACCAACTTTTTTTACATCAATTTCATCCCGGTCACAGAAGGATGATTTTGACGGGTGGACTGTGGCTAACAACAAAGCCATAGCCTACATGCTCGCAAGCATATCTGATGTGTTTCGAACAAAGTTGGAACGAGGAGACTGCTGTGGAGATCCTTGACTCGCTGCAGAACATGTTTAGGATGCAAAGCGAGCAAGCCCGTATTGAACTCACCCGTAAGTGCACTAGCACTAGGATGATTGCGGGAACTCCTGTGAGGGATCATGTCATGAAAATGACTAATTACTTCACAGAAGCTGAACTCCATGGGGCTTTGATGGATGAGTTCACTCAGGTGAGAATTATCCTAAATTCCTTTTCGAGTGATTTCATACAGTTCATGTCGAACTATATCATGAATAAGTTAACGTATGGACTGCCTCAACTATTGAATGAGTTACAGACTTTTGAGTCTATCACTCGTCAAGGAAAGAACAAAGGATCAGCTCTGTATGCTGACAAAAGTTCTTTTCCGAAATCCAAGAAGAACATGTCTTCTAGAGATGGGTAATCAAAGGTACATCCTAATACTTTGAAGGGGAAAGCTCCCGCTAATAAGAAAATGAGAAACTTCAAGAGAAGTGGAAAAGGAAAAGAGAAGAAGCATGAAATGGTGGGCAAATGCCACCACTATAACACTGAAGGCCATTGGAAGAGGAACTTTCCTTTGTATATAGCCGAGCTTGAAAATAACAAGAAGAATGCTGGTAATGTGCCGAAAAATTCATGATATCCTAAAAATATTTTTTAGGATAATTATTCATGAGCATACTTTTATTCTTGTTGCAGAATAGATCTATAGGAACACGATGGTGTTGGTAATCTTGCTGAGCAATGTCGGATTCAAGCCCGAATTATTGAGAAGCTCATGCTCCAGTTCAAGATCTAAAATTTCCCGCTAGTTTTATTATTTTCATTTTTGGATTTATTTTTTAACATAAGAGTTGTGTCACAAAGAATCCGAAGTTTTCTGGATTGTAGTCTTTTATGACTACTCCACATAGGATGAATTTTTTCTTTCTTTATGTTTTATTACATTATTTATGAACATATGAATGTGTCATTAAATATTTCTCTACTCATTTATGAATTGCCTTAAATTGCCTTTATGATATTTGAATATGCATAAATGCTTACGCCTTAATTAAATATAGAATATGAAGGACCGTGTTTCTGTTCATTAACTATATGGTGCACAATATTATATTATCCGAGTTAATAATCTCTATTAGAATTTTAATTAGCTTTTATTGCTTTATTAAAATTGCTATTATAAATATGTTTTATGAAATAATAAGAACTATTTAGAACTCTGGTAGTGTCTAAATAATTATCTCATATCGAGAAATGATTTGTGTGATTAAGAGATAATAAGATAACACAACTTTAAAGTTAGTGTTGATGATACATTGATTGAGTGGCAGGATCTTTATAAGAACCTAGACACTCTAGTTCAATAACTAAGTGGGAGCTTCCTTGAATGGAACCTAGTCACTAGAATTGATTAAGTGAGAGCATCCTTTATTGGATCATAGTCACTAGAATCATATTATTGAGTGGGAGAATCCTTTAAAGGATTCTAGCCACGACTGTTCATTAAATTTAATGGGAGCATCTTTATAAGAATCTCGCCATTATTGAACAATATAATGAAAGCAATGTCCTTCACAGGACTGTTACCATCATTTATGATGGAATCCTTTGATATGGATTAATATTGCTATCATGACAATAATTATTGACTTGCCATAAATGATCAATTAATAAGTGGGAGCATCTTTAATTAGAATCTTGCCGCTATTGAACGAATTTAAAATAGCTTAATCCTTCACATGATTTTATGCATCATTTATGATGAGATTCTTAAATGAATCTAATAAGCTATTAAATCGTACAATAAATGAAAGTATGCATCACTTGTCATTAAGTAGAAAGCATCCATTAATGGATCCTTGTCTTTAATCATCAACATAATCTTTCATTAAATGAAAGTATTGATCTTTAATAATGAAGATCAAGCTAACTTGTTTTAAGTCAATAAACCCTTATTTAGTAGATCAACCTGTCAAGCTATTAGCTTGAAGGATTTGAGAGATCGATAAATTGAACAATGAATGTGTTCGAACAAGCGGATTGATACTTAAGGGATTGAGCCCTTGAGAAGAGACATTGGCAACGATGTTGCTCTTCTCTCTGGTACCACGAACCAGTTCATTTGGGATCTTATTTAAAATAAGATGAATTGTCCTTTGAGGAACATGTTCTGTTGACTTTGGATCTAAGTAGTTAGATACTACTCTATCTTTTATTAAAAGGTAGATCTTTAAAAACGAACAAATAATCATGATGACTCTTGGATTTTTGTTATAATCGATATTCTTGGAATGATCGATATGTGTTATTATTATACACGTGTCATTAGAAAGTTATTACTCTTGCGTAATAGACTTAATGATGACATAATTGACAGAGCTAAAATAATTTATGTAGCTCAAGGTTTAGAAACAAAAAGCTCGTTCCATAAATGTCTCAAACATACTTATTGTGATAAGGTATGAGCTCAAAGTTGAGGCTAAGGACATTGTCAATAAGTGGACTATAAATTAGTCCTTTTGACAACGTCAAATTTCCGAGAATACTAACAAGTGTTTTAAAACACTGTAATATTCTGGAAATAGTGAGATACCAACGAGTGTTAGCATGCAACGGTGCAAATTGTTGAAGGCACCAATAGATGTACACCAACGAATATGGTAACTTCGTATCTTTAGATATGAAGTCTGGTGTATAGTCTTAAACATGCAAAGTGTTAGAATGATCTAAAGTAAATTGATTAACTAAGAACAAAATGACTTGACCTTAAGAGGTAAGTCAAGAATACTTGCATGTTAGCATGGACTGTGGATATATATTTGGTATATAAGTCGAATCGACATAACTTGTGGAGTATGATAAAATTGAGAATCCATGGGAATCTCAACCCTGGGTCAAAACTTCTGAAACTATCTTTACGATGGCTATGAATAAATTGGTTCATGGTAACTTATCTTCTCTGGTCAAAGTGGGAGATTGTTAGGAATATTGCCCACTAGAAAATGATGATTACTAAATAAGATAAGAAGTTACTTTATTAGCATCATATGATTAGTTGGTTGAGGTTTGATAACATTCAGAATCAATAACAACTATCATCCATAATCTCCGTATCAAACTGAATCGCATGCTGGGCATCCGAGATCCGGCAGTGAACTAAAACTTGGTCGATGACTGATATGTGCCTGGAAATATTTATCTAATGTCATATATGTGGAACACAAGTGAAGGTTGATCACTTAGTGGGAGCATTCTGCACTTGTGGTAAGTGTACGGCCCGGACAGACCTTGCATGTAGATGTGTCGTTTAAGGACCGTTACGACACACTGGCCAGGGTCACAAATGATGGTCACAGTGACGCTTGATCTTAATCCTGAAGTGATCATGGACTTCTAGGTCATGTTACCGGGTTCTTTGATTCATCACGTTAAGGGTCAATGAAGGTTGAATAAATGGATGTTTTGGGAACTCGGGACATGATTGTAGAAGAAAGTGTTTTACAGATACGGAATCCAGCCTTCCTGAAAGAAGGTTAATGTTCTCTCACCTAAGGGTTGACTCCATAATCGATTGATTGTGCACACTTCCGAAGTTGGCTTGCGTTCACTTGAATCTTTCGCTGGGGCAACAACGATGCTTAGGGCTTATATGTAACGAGAAAGGTATAACGAACAAATTAACCTATCTCGATACGGGCAGAACCTGGAGGGTTATGATCACGTACTGACTAAATATGTGGACACTCTCCTTTGTGGCCGTGTGCTTGCTTCTCCTTCCTCCCCTCGGAATTGCTTAAATTCCATTCTTAGAAATAAGAGAGAAAGATCATAAACACCCCGTTTCCAGATCTAGTGAGAGATATAACGAAGCCCACTCTTTTGTCTTATCTTCCTCGGAGATTACGTTTCGGAAGACTTTAGTGTCATCACATCGAGTCCTTGAATGAGGAGTTCCAGATCTGATCGTGTGGAGGCTTGTACGTTCAAGTCGAATACGGATTGTGAAAGCTTTCAGTTCGTGAACCTAAAACTGTAAGTTTTCTTAAACTCGTCTTTTATATGATATGGTTGCTTGATGAAGTTTCTTATGATTAATTAATTAATTAATCTAGATTTTGTTTAATAACCATGTTAATAATTAGCTCTTGTTAGCGTAATTATTCTTTTCCGTATTTTAATTGGTTATTTAAGGTGTATTAATCACCAACATATATTTCTTAGTTTTTTTTTCTGTATTATGTCTAGTGAAAAATAGCAACCGAGATATCATTAAAAAAAAAAGTTTGATTCAATCTAAAAAAGAATAAGAAGTTGAAATGGACACGAGCGAAATTATTTGTCATTATCATATGATAAACTTATTTTGTGTGTTTGGAAAAATGCCTTATTTTATACGTTCGTTTTAGGTCTCCTATTTTGTTAATTGTTTTAATCTTAAACGTATGTGATTAAACAGAGACGCAAGTGGGGTGCATGAGGTGAAGTCAACAAAGCCAACAAAGCCAAGGTCGAAGTCAACAAAGCCAAGGTCCAAACCAACAACACCATGGTCAAACTCAACAAAGTCAAGGTCAAACAAGACAAAGCCAACGTCAAACTCACCACAACCTAGCTCAGATTTTCAGGATAACGGCTACAAACTTCAGTGTTCCAAGCTTAAGTCACTGCCGTAATGTCACGTTAATATGAGTTTGTGATTTATATAGAGGAGTCCTAGATTTCAAACTAATCGGGGCCCAAGAAATGGCTTGGGACTTCAACCAAGATCGTTGTTCTAGAAGTGGAGTGAAGGGAATCTTTTTGAGAGTGAATTACATGAACAATTATTATGCGGTCTATGTACAATAGAAACAATGTAATCAGATCTTTGTTGTGGCCAAAGTAAGGTCTACGTCGTACGTAAATAACATTTAATATTTTGTTGTAATTTTGGTGGTCTATCTTGTGTTCAAAACTCATGTACGAAGTTCACTCAATGACATTGACTATCTGAAATCATAATATATATCCCATTACCCTTAATGTCATCAAAATACAACCAACAACTTCATTATAATACAATTACAATACCTATTTTTTTTAAATACCCCCTCATAGTAGATTACTTACTCAAACAGAATTATATACGAAACACTTGCAACTTCAATTTCTTGGTTTCACTTTCAATTTTGCCCCAATTATCATCGGTTTACAATTTCTTCGCAGCCATCGAACTCCTTTCCGTCCCGGATTCTTCTTCATACTTGTTTAACTTCCTTAGCAATCAAGGAATACCTGAATCGATCCCTTACACAGCTTAGGATCGACCTCCAAGAACCCACAACCGTTGAACTTACATTTCTCCAAAATAGGCAACGACGATGGGGTCAAGACGAACGAATGTAAAATAGAAAACAATAACATACATCGACAAATTCACCGTTAAAGGTGTAAGAGTTGGGGAGGAATCCAGGTAATTTATCCAAATTTTTAACTTGCAATTTTTCTAGCCTAGTCGAGTGGCATTGGCATGTCTTTTCTTTTCTTTTTTGTCCAACTAGTCGCTCACGAACTTTTGAGAGGCAATAATAAGGAAAGCATGATTATTGAAACACTTCTTCAGATTTGAAAAAAAAAAAAAAAAAAAAATAGTAAATACATATTCAACTTCAGATTGTCCCACCAACTTGGCAGCTATTTAAAGGAAGTTTCGCATTCTGCTCTCTCTCCAAAAAGCTTTCTTCATTATAATATTTCATCTCTATCAAATTGAAATGTACACATCTTCAACATGCCAAACCCTATCTCAACATGGCTGTGTAATACAGATATACGTACATATATATACATCCATACATATATTTGAGGTCGCTTAAACCATGTGGCCGTAGTTGGCTCCGTCCTTATATACATACATATACATGTACATTTTTTTTCACCTTTTGCAATTTTGTTACTCTAAAAATTTATAAAGCTATCTCCCTGAACTTTTTTTCACATATTAGCCTCTTGAACAGTTTATATATATATATATATATATATATATATATATATATATATGGTTTTGGGGTGGCAACATTCTCATGTTAAAAAAAAAAAAAAAAAAAAGTTAAACACTCGGCTTGACAGATATAATCGAATAATCAAATAAGAAAAAGCAAATGAATTCCATTTATCTAAAAGCAACTTGGTCTTGAATCATAATATATAATATAAATAATGCCACAGGATGGCAACATTTTTAATTACGAAGTCTTTCCAACCACATTTTGTACATATCCTTAATTTAAAGGCTATATATTAATCAAATAACCAAGGCAATAATTTAAGTAGAGTGCTTCTTGTAATCGAAGAGAGTGGAAGCAGTCACGCATGTATAAACTTGAATGGTGTAGTATATATTGTTCGCAAAGGTATAATCATAATATACAAAATGGTACTGACACATATAAATTCTATGTCAACCTATATGAATTTGCAATAAAAAGTGTAAACAATTGAAAATTTGGGAAACGGACATGAATACCTTCTTCAATGTATTTATATATATATATATATATATATATATATATACATATATATATATATATAAATAAATGTGAACATTGATATTTATTCCTTCTAAAAAATAATTGTATTTGTTTATCGTCATAAAAAAATATTAGTTTTGAATTTTTTTAATATATTAATAGAAAGCATTTGGTTTAATATTATTCACTCCACTTCCCTTGAAAATTACATTTGTTTTTGTTGTCGGTCGTTCTCAGAAAATCTGAAACATTAAATTCAGCGCGATCCGCGTTGAATTCCGAATCTAAGGTCCAACAGGTCGGGCCACTAAAAAGTCCATCAAAACCTAAAAAGAGCCAGGGCTCATTTGAAACGGATCCAACATCTGAGCTCGAACCCATCCTCGAAGAAGAGCACACACACGCGACGCGCGAGAGGCTTGGCGAGTCACGCCTCCCCCTCAGCGCGTCGTGCCAATGTGTCGAGGACCGATCATCGTGTGCTTCCACCGCCGTGACGCGCGCTCACTTGCGCGTCGTGTCGAATAGCTGGCGCGACGCGCGCACTGCTCCTTGCACCCGCGCTCACCTATATTTGTTCTAGTGAACGCATTCGATCTAGAGGAGCGACAACTCGTGACTTTCGAGTTTTTCTCATTTGCCTCGGGTGCGGCCACTTGATCCGGTCTAGGGTCGAACCACCTGAAGCATTAAATAATTTTTCATTTTCGTGCGACAATATTTTCACTCCCTTGCAACTAAACATAAACAGCTTATATAAAACGAGATGCTCTTTTATCTCAGCAGGAAGAACCGTAATGACCTCTATCTTTTTTTTGTTATTCTTCTTCTTTTAGATAAACATATATTTTATTTACTACAAAGAGACTTTCATTGCATTGGAAAAGTAAGTGCATTTCCAAGTAAAAGGAACGAAAATTCTACTTTGTCCACATTTAATAATTCGGAAAAGGATTTTTCCAAATGGGGGTTGTTCCGTTCATATTAATCCATTTTTATTATATCAAATTTATTGTGATTCCTTTACTAAAAGAAATTCCACATTCATAACACAAGAGTTTGCTTTTTTACTTTATGTCTTCCAAACTAAAAGTAATAGGGACAACAAGAACCCACAATGTTCCATTTTTGTTGAAAAGAAATAAACAAAAGTCCAATTAATTATAAGAAAAAAAAAATGAAAAGAAAATAACCAACAAGTCCACTTTGACCTGAAAAGATGGCTTTGAAAAAAAAAAAAAAAAAAAGGGTTCAAGCATTAAATCCATTCACAAGTATAGTGCTTTATGGATCAATTTCATTTAAAGTGCTTTGCATTTAAAAGAGGATTAATTGTTATTGACATAATATATTGTGTTATATTTGCAATTGATCATGCGAAACACTTGCTAGACGAGGCGATATAGCTCGCTGGAGGAATCTGATAGTTGTAATTTTTTTTCGATGTTTTGAACACACGGCTAAAGAACTAGTCAAAATGACACCCCTACTTTAAAATTATAGCCAAACTATTAACATATTTAGGAAAATAGCCAATTTATCATGACAACATTCCAATATTCCAATTATACCCTTAGGTTAATATTATTAACTATCATAATAAATAATATCATCTATAACAAAAAAATTAGTAAATCTAATTAACAATAACAAAAACTATATTAAATCTTATTTGTCGTAACAAGAATAATAGTAAATCTTATTTACCGTAACAAGAACAATAGTAAATATTATTTACCGTAACAAGAAAACAATAAATTTTATTTACCGTAATAAGAACAACAGTAAATATTATTTACCGTAACAAGAACAAAAGTAAATTTTATTTACTGTAATATTTTGTCGTTAATCTACAGGAAAAGTATCAGAGATGAGCACTAGTTAATCTAACAGTAAATACGATTTACTAATTATTTCCGTGAACAATCGAGGACTAATAATCCGACAGTAAATCATATTAACCATTGAGTAAATCATTCGTTTCTATGGTAAATATGTCTAGTTAATCTAACAGTAAATACGATTTACTAATTATTTTAGTGAACAATCGATGACTAAAAATCCGACAGTAAATCATATTAACCATTGAGTAAATCATTCGTTTCTATGGTAAATATAACAGTAAATCCGATTTACTGTTATATCGATCTTCTCTTTATATTGCTCATCTATTTCATTTTCACATCAGAGATGAATACTAGTTAATCTAGCAGTAAATACGATTAACCATAACATTTTCTAGTTAATCTAACACGAAAAGTATCAAATATAAGGTCTAGTTAATCTAACAGTAAATACGATTTACTAATTATTTCCGTGAACAATCGAAGATAGTGAATCCGACAGTAAATCATATTAACCATTGAATAAAGATCTGCGCATTCCATGAGTTGGCAATGGCATATTACTATATCTTTTTGCATCTTATAATACTAGAGGCCACGAAATCCTGTGTTTATAGTATAACATTTCAAAATTACAACCAACTTGGAAAAATAAATAAACAAAGTAAATAAAACCACGTAAAATAAAAAACAATTGGGAACATCTCAGGAAATACTTAACTTTGCACACGATCAATGATCACAAACAAAAAAACAACACCACTGAACCAAAAAAAAAAAAAAAAACAAAACAAAACAAAAGCACAATTAATAAACATGAATACATTAGAAGAAGAAGAAGAGGTAAATATAACACTACATATTTTAACAGTAAATATAATTGTGGCTGCGATTGCGAATGCCTCTGATGATTCACCTCGCTATAGTTGTTCCTTTCCTGCAATTGCCTACCACCAATCTTATCTGCAACGATAAATGGAAACAAAATCACAATCCAATTCCTTGCAATAATTTGATTCTAAAGTACTTTTTTTTTACCTTCAGGCTCTTTCTAGCTTTTTCTCTTATCTCTCCACCGAGCCGGTTAATAGTTTGGCTTTATCTTCTTCCTCTTCCTCGTCGGAATTGATTTCCTCGATGATTGGGCCACGAGATCGCGAAGGTCTAGGCTCCGGGGCTTCTTGGTGTCCGATGAACCCAGACGGGACGGCGTTCACGAAAGGACTTCCCATCGGGCCGAAGAAGCCCGAGCCTCCAAACTTGCTTTCGCCGATCATCGGACGAGCGAAGAAAGGGTCGCCGAACAGATTTCCGCCGCTGAACGGCGAGGAAGAGAACGAAGATTTCACGATGCCGTAAACCTAACCGCCGCGAATTCGTTGGAGCTCGATCTGATCGCCTTCAGCAAGCCGATCTCCGCCGATTCGGAAGCGCCTCCGATCTGTGCGTGTTCTTCGATCTCCATGGCTTGGTCCA
This sequence comes from Urtica dioica subsp. dioica, assembly GCF_054948205.1. Classification (NCBI taxonomy): domain Eukaryota; kingdom Viridiplantae; phylum Streptophyta; class Magnoliopsida; order Rosales; family Urticaceae; genus Urtica; species Urtica dioica. Next base: position 491,039 of record NC_142764.1, on the reverse strand, counting down.
ATTTGACGAAGGGAAGGCGACGAAGGATTGAAGGAGAGAAATGGCGATCGAATCGAAGAACTCCCCGGAGCCTCTCCTCCTCCGCAGCCCCTCGCCTCCGCCGCAGAACTCGCCGTCGCAGATCCTCCGGAGGTTCGACCGCGTCCGCGAGCTGGAGATGGAGCTTACCTCCGGCGACCTGAGGCTCGAGAAAGGCGCGGTGGTGCGGTGGCGAGCCGAGTTCGGGAGGAGCCTCAGGATCAGCTGCGCGATCCTAGGGTTTCCAAGAGCCGGTTCTTGAGCGTCCATGGAAGCTTATCTAGTCTTGTGAATTAGGGAAAAGGGCATTTTAGGTACATTATTTTGTTTTGGCTAATTTCTTAACAAAAAACAAACGTTGGCTATTATTTTAAAAGGCCCCTCATTAAATGGCTCAAATTTCAATTAAAACTTTAAAATAATAAGTTTCAGTAGCTTTACGAAGTTTTGAACTCAGATTTCAAATGTTACATTATATTTTCTAAATTTAGTTAAAACTTAAAAAATTTCAAAATATTTTCGAAGTTTTACACTATATTTTCTAAGTTTAGTTAAAATTTTATAAAATTTATATATGTATTCAAAGTTTTAAATATATATTGTTGAACTTTTGTATCAATTTTTTCGAATTTTTGATTAACAATTGAAACGACTCCAAAAGAGTTGTTGATGCCTATAAATAAAATATAAAAAAAATACTATCGAACATCAACTCTTAATGGTTACCGGTACTGGTAGAAAGCAATTAACTATAACGATGAGAGGTACAATCACTCAAACTTGCATACTCTTTCTTGAGTAGTTGTCTCCTCCAATTATCAATGAATTGAAATTTAAGCTATGTACCCTTTCTCTCTTCCACATGATTCTCTTCCGCATATCGTTTCAGCAAAATAAATGCAAACACACACTATGATCAAGTTTCTTCTAGTATGGTGCCTGTAACATAAATTAAATTCGATCATATATCACAAAATCTCGTAAGTGAAAACAAAAGGATACTTAAATGACGTTATTTAGCCGGAAGTGGTGGAAAAGATACACAACCACGACTGTTGATCAACTCCAAATATCACTCGATAATTCTTCCAAAATATGTTGATTCGATAGATTCCGAATATCGGATTAAGGGCATCTCGAACAAGTTGATTCACAAATAATATCGAAAACTAGGATAATGGGAGAAACCAACAAGATTTATTTCTGGTTTTCAATTTAGTGCCAAACACAAAACAAGTCACTAAGATTTATAGTACATAATAGTACATAATGAGACCTTTCACAACCCAAAAATGACGAAATTAATAGTAATTGAAAGTTACTTAACACGCCGAAACAAAAACGAAACAAAAAAATTGAAAAATAAAAAACGGATAGATAACAAAACGGTTGTTTTGAGGTCCTAATTGTCCGAATTTGACTTAAATCACCCAGTCCTAGTGGCACTATGTCCTCTTTATTGTGCCCTTTCCAATAAAGAAATAACACTAATTTTACATCTATTTCCGTTACGGTAACCCCAAGACTCCATAAACTGTAATCCAGTTTGCCATGCATCATTCTCCGCAGGTTTGAAAAAATTCATCCCCGAATTTGATGCATCTTCAAGTAGTGTGTAAGGAGGATGATCTTCTTAGTGAACTCTAAGAAATAAATACCTCAACGACGTCCTCCTTCAGGGTGTCATAGATTTCATTGATCACCATAGTAGCTTTTATCTTCTTCCTCATCGCTTTCATCGTATACTAGACTACTCCATGACTCAAAAATGATATCCACTTCATCGTCACTTTCATCGTAAATTGCATCACTAAATAGCTTAAGAAAATTTCTTCTTTTTTCCATTAAAGTTAAACATGTGTGATAGTTGAAGTGGGTTAACATCAGTGGGATCGGCGATGAGAAACATGATTCACTCTTCTGCTCTGATATCAACTAATGTAGCAGGAGATGTGGAAAGGATACACAACCACGATTGTTGATTCGCTCACGAATGCCAGTCGATGATTCTTCCGAAACTTGTTGATTCGATAGATTACGAATACTAGATTAAGGGTATCTCGAACTCGTTGATTCACAAAGAATACCATAAACAATAAAAATGGGAGAAACCAACAAGGTTTATTTGTGATTTTTAATTTACCAAGATTTACAGTATTGAGACCTTTCACAACTCAAAAAAGGAAATGAAAGCTATTTAACACACAGAATTAAACACACACAAAAAAGGACATAACATAAAATGGTCGTTTTGAGGACCTAATCATCCAAATTTGGCTTAAATCACCCTACTCCAACGACACTTTGTACTCTTTATTGTGCTGTTTCAAATAAAAGAAAACATGAATTCTACGTCCATTTCCATAACGACAATCCCAAATTTTCATAAATTATAATCCAGTTTGCCATCCATCATAACGCCGCCCATTCAAAAGGGTAATGTCATAGTAATAACTTATTTTGACTACCGGAAAATTTGAGTATAACATCATAGTAATAACTTATTTCAACTACTTGAGTCTTAGAAATGTGATGTACATGCTTCTGCTTTTAACTTATGAAGCATGCAATTCTCTATTAATTATATTTCTTTGAGAATACATACATACACAAGCTATTAAGTTTGGACATTACCTTTTAGTATAATTTATGGTACAACTAGTTGTTAAGCCATTTTTTGGATTTAATATTTGTGGACATGTAGTGTGCTTGGGTTTGTCACGTGCCAAGTCTTGGATAGGCCAGAAATCACCCTTCAAGATTCCAAAAGAATGGAGGATGTTTAAGACAATGCACAAGCATCCAAAAGCGGGCAACCACTGTTTAGCTTAGTTTGCTTTGATCTTCAGAGGAATTTCGAGTCGTGTAATGGGAGAAGAATCCAAAAAAGATTTGAGTGTGGTGATGATAGCTCTTCACTCAACTTCACGCCGGAAGTGAGTTCACTATTCTTTCGACTCCACACCGTGCGTGAGTTCCCTCTTTGCTCAACTCCACGCCAAGAGTGAGTTCGCTTTTCTCTCAACTCGACGCCAAAGGGAGTTCGTCGCCATGGTTTCTTAAGAAAAGAGAAAACGTGAATCCTGTGGTGGAATATTCCTCTTATTAAGTGAAGAACATGAGAATCGGTTTATCAAGCTCTTGGATACATTTGGAGAGGGAATAAAATTTGGCTTGGTTAACCTTGGTTTGTGAGAGGTTCAAGTTGTGCACCACTCAAAGTATACTTCACCCGACGCCAGGGAAGTTGGGCCAAAGTCGAGTTTAGTCTTCCTCCCCGACCACATGCGGTCCAATCAGATAATCTCTAACGATTTGAAGACAACACAAAGTCTGATCCCTCGTGATCCAGACGAGCAAAACAAAAAGCTCAAAGTCATACCACTGGCGATCCAGACAAGCATAGCTCCAAAAAGCTCGAAGTCAGATCTCTTGCGATACAGACGAGCGCGGCTTCGAAAAGCTCAAAGTCAGACCCTTCGCAGTCTGTACGAGCGCACACTAAGAACACTAATAAAAAATACAAAAGAAAAGACTCCCCTAGAGCAATTACATTTTTCGCACGACAAGTCGCACGAGAAATTGGCGCTATCCACATATACCAGCAGGTCTCGAGTTCAAATCTTGGTGGACGCATTTATTTTGCAATCATCAAAATAAATCGAGGAGAAAACAAGGCCCACCTCAGCCTTCTTGCCTGGGCCCAAACCTCTAGCCCACACATCAACCTGCCAAGAGCTTCCACGCACACTCTCCACCTCGCGCACGCGCCCACCAACTCTCGGAGGTCTTCCCGCGCGCGTGATGGCCACGCGCAAGCATATTCTCGCCAATTTTGGGCTTCCTCGCCCAATGTGGGCCCATTTACTCCCGCCAAATCATTTTTTTTCCGCCTGGGAAGTATTTCTACCTGCCCAGCCTTCAAATCTACTTGCCCAAGAGCACTTTTCATCAATTTTTCAAGCCAAACTTGGCTAGGCCCCATAAAACAACTCAAAACCCCCCAACACACCCCCAAAACACTATAAATACTCCTTTCACACCACCATTTTCTCTCAAGAAAATAAAAATCTAAGCAAACCCATGCCAAATTTATATCATTTTTCTCTCTTGATTTTTTCTAACAAACATATTTGAGATTAAAAAAAACAAAGAGAAAACAACTCCACTCACACAATAAAAACACAAAAAAGAGAAATAATCTACTTCCATTCTCTCTAGAATGGGAGAAAAAATATTTACTCTATCAAAAACGCTTTATCTCACAAACCAAGGTTGACAAAGCCAAATTATATAATTCCCTCTCTAAATTAATTTGACAAAGAGCTTGAGAAATCGATTCTCATGTTCTTCACTTAATAAGAGGAATATTTCACCATACGTTTCACATTTTTTCTTTTCTTAGGAAATCACAGTGACAAACTCACTCACGACGTGGAGTCGAGAGACGATCAAGCTTACTCCCGGCGTGGAATCGAGAGAAGAGCGAACTCACTCTCGGCGTCCAGTTGAGCAAAGAGCGAACTCACTTCCGCTGTGGAGTCGAAAGAAGAGTGAACTCACTTCCGGCATGAAGTTGAGCGAAGAGCTATCACCATTACACTCAAATCCTTTTTGGATTCTTCTCCCATTACACGACTTGAAATTCTTTTGAAACTTGGATGCTTTAGACCTTGTGCTAAACTTCCTCTTATCTTTTGGAATATCGAAAATTGATTTTGGGTCCATCCAAGACTAGGCACGTGACAAACCTAAGCGTACTACGTGTCCACAAATGTTAAATCCATAAAACGGCTTAACACTAATCTCGATTAATTTCATCTCAGAAAGGATATATTCTAGGCCAGATTAACATTCTTGTAATTTATTCGGCTGCAAAAAGGAATCGATTCCAAATCACCCATATATTCCCACAAAATAAATAAACGTTTTCACATGCTAATGCTATGGTGTAAAATCAAGGCTTTCACGTAGCTTTCTAATGATATGTTATGAGTTGAGGCACACTATAATTTGTAGTGCCTTTGAAAGAAAGGCGATGTATGCATGCATGCATGCATGATATAAAAAAATCGCACTTTATAACCCTATTTCCACGCTTTCCTATATGTACACCAACTAATTAATCTCTTTTCCTTCATATCTTCTCCATAATTTTTCTTTTTTCCTTTTTCCTTTTTCCTTTTTCCTTTTTCGAGTATAAATAAAGTTATTATTGGGGAAATGTATTCATGAAAAGAAAAGGACCTTAGCTCAAATGAATGCACAAAAAACATATACAAGTAATGCTTTTATCTTTCTAAAGCAAACCAAAGTTTTTATTTTTTTATTTATTTAGCTTTCACTTTTGAGGCCATTGGAAATGCGCACAAAGGAACTTAATTTCTTGTGTATGTATACTTATTTGGAATTGGAACACGCTTTAGGATGATATAAATCCCTTTACCTTTATCTTTATCTTTATCTTTATGCTCTCAAAATCAAATCATGTTTGAGAGTGAGACTGTGCAAAGCTACCTAGCTGGAAATGGGACCCACTTCTGAAGACGAGAATTTTATAATGTCGTGAACAAAAAGCTCGCCTTCAGCTTTTTCACGCCACCTAATTAGTTGTCTCGCGGATTTCTTAAATCACCTTTTCTCTCTCTTTTTCTCATTTCATTCATAGAAAAAGAGACACTTTTCAATCTCTTATATGTATACATACATATATATACATACATACATATATATATATATATATATATATATCACAGCCATTCCCACACCTCCTCTTCTCAAATGGTTCTCTTCTTTTAATTAGTTCCCCCATCAAATAATCTCATGCATACAGTGTGATATTGGCATCTCAATTGGTCGTGATCATATAATTTTTTTTTTTTTTTGAATAAAAGTCCCCCTCTAAGCCTCTGCATCATTCCTAGTCGTCAAATACTTACAATACTATATACGTATAACGTATAGGGATTAATTATATATATGGGTGGTACAAGTGAAGATGATGATGGGTGCAAGAACGTGGGTGGAATCAAGCTGTTCGGAGCGATGATAATGTCAGCGGAGGAATTCAGGAAGAAGAAGAAGAAGAAGGATGGGATGGAAGAAGAAGAAGAGGAGATGATAGCGTGCCCACGATGCAAGAGCATGGAGACCAAGTTCTGCTACTTCAACAACTACAACGTGAATCAGCCGCGTCACTTCTGCAAGGCCTGCCACCGCTATTGGACCGCGGGTGGGGCCCTCCGTAATGTCCCCGTTGGTGCCGGCCGCCGTAAATCCAAGCCTCCTCCCTACCACCTCCATGAATGGCACACCCCCGCCCCCGCCCCTCACCCCTTCAAGCGCCGCCGACCCACTTCTTCCGATACACTCACCTGTGCCTGATCCATTATACCCACACATATTACATGTATTATAGGGAGGGATTTCCATCTCTTCTAACTTCCAACTGTTGTACGAAGAGTCCAATCTACGACCTCAAATTCGGTCATGGATTATAGGGACGGGTGTTAATTATATATCGTTCCAATTGTGACTCGAATCCACCACTTCAAAAAGTTCATCCAATCAAATACTTGATCAAAAAGAATTGATTATATATATATAGTTTGTAAATTATATTTTGTGTGAAATTAATTGGTGTTGATTTGTTAATATTAATCTGGGGTTTGATTCGAGGGTCTTTTGTTTGTTTTACTATGTATTGATTTTCAATTGCCTTGTTTTATTTATTTTATATTGTGTACTACTTATATAGTTAATTCAAATCGTGGAAATTCGTTTTAATTAATATACCTTGATGGATAATATATATTTGCTTATATATAGCGTAGACTTCTTCAACTTGTAAATTATATATATGCGTGTATATATCAAAAGTTGTTATTGCCGGCCAAAGTAGCGTTGACTTGGTCCTTGATGACCTATTGAAACCCTATCAGATAGCCACGAAGAAAAAGGAAGTCACGTTTTGGCTATTTATATGTTACCGCCTAATCTAAAAAAAAATTACTATATAACTAAACAAGGTTTTTTGTTCGTTTGATTGTATGGAAAGGACTAACCACAACCATTGGATCGTTGTAAAATTGCTGTTGCTAGTGAAACAATTAATCCTCTACACACTTGCTTAATATTTTTGTTCTCTTGGATTAATATTTTTAAAAGATGGGAGAGAGAGAGAGAGAGAGAGAGAGAGAGAGAGAGAGAGAGAGAGAGAAGGTGAAATGTATCAACGTATTAAACTAGCTAGTTAGAAACTGGAGGTTGAATCTTCACTTTCTCCATTTTCTTAGCCCGTGTACAAGTATGTAACAGATAATAATAGTTAAGATGAAGCTGAATCAAAAGCTTACTTTACGTATCTTGAATCCATCAAATATATAAGGTCATGAGATGAGATGAGAATAATTGGATTTCGCGCACATATATATATATATATAAGCCTCGGAAGATTGAACATTTGGTTTACAAAAGAGCAAAGGAGTAAGCGAGGAATGAAATAATTAAGGGAGAAAAATAAAAGTTAGAGGATAGAAATGAGCATTGAAGATGGAGAGAGATGGTTAGGCGGGGTGGCCGTCGGCGGCGATGCCAAGGTCGCGGAGGACTTGAGGGCAGTCGGGGAGGGGGTTGGCGGCCAGGAAGCCGAGGGGGTTGGCCTGGCGGACAGGGGTGGCCATGCCATTGTTGAAGGTGAGGCTCACCCTCGCGCTCGCCTTGCTGAACGGCTCCTTGGAGATCTGGGAGCACTCGGGAAGGCTGCTCTTCACCAGGCTCACCTCGCAGATCTCGTCTTCGTGGTCCCCTTCCACCGCTATCTTGTATGTCCCGCTCCCGTCCGTGCTCGCCTCCTCCTCGTACGTCACGCTCCCCCCTTCCGTCTCCCTGCACTCCAGCCTCACCAAAGCATCTGCACCCCAATCCAATCATCAATTATACATATGCCTCACCTTCCATTCAATTCATATACATACCTTTCACGTAGGAGCTGACGCGCGTGATGAACTGGGTGTGGCACGTGTCGCAGTACACCTTCCCCTCAACCGACAGCCGAGGGGCCGCCGAATGGGCCACCCCCACCACCCACAACATCAACATTGCCACCGCCATCGCTGCTTTTCCCATTTTCTTTTCTACTTTACAAATTCGATCACGGCTTGTTTTTCTCTCTATCAATTTATAGGAGGAGGAAGCTCATGTATCTGTAGCGCCAACAAGATACGTTTGTTGTATATATAAAGAGGAGAGCGTTTGGCTTTTTTTATGGGGATTCGTTGTGCGTTCAATCGGAGGTTATTTTTGTGGGATGCTCCTTTGTTTTCCTATTTTTAGATGTGGCTCATAATGTCTCTCACTTCCTTGATTTTCTACTCCACCACTCTTCCTTGATTTTAGTCATATCATACGAATACCAATGGCTATCCATAATTATGTTGTTCATGTACTTATATTTTTTGTAACGGAAATAATAGTAAAATTCAATCCTCTTTTTTACCAAGCATGCAACGAACTAATATATTCATTATAATGTCAGAGAACTTCGCATAACCCCTTTTTGGCGAATTTATTTTTATTCACATTAATACATTATAAGTTTTCCACTGAATTATTATCACAGGATGAGCCAGCTATATTCTGTTCATGATCATATGTGCGATTGGCTAGTGCACCCTTTATTTTAAGGGTTTGTTCAAGTTTTGATAATTAGTCTAATTGATTTTACAAGGTTTTCTTTATTTTGTAATTTTAATATATTTTACAAAATTCAGTCAAACTCGGATAGCACACAAGAGGTTAATGGAGAACAAGAGATCCGATTCCTCGGCAAGATGTTAAATTAATTGTGCAGCTATAGCCTTGTCAATTATACTTTATTTTTGTTATTTTTTTTTTCTTATATAATAAGACAAATATAAGTTCAAGAAATTCAAAGTAATTGTATTCAGCCTAAAAGAGCTTTTTTTTTCATTAAGAAAATAACCAATTTAAAGTTTGATATTATTAAATAACCAACGTTTGGTAAATCTTAGATAAATAGTCATTTTCATGTATTTACAATCGTAAATCTTAAATAAATAGTCACCTTCATATTAGACACGCCATTATTTACGGCTATTTACCTAAGATTTATCAAACGTTGGCTATTTACAAAGTCAAACGTTTAAATTTGCTATTTTCCTAATTTTCTATTTTTTTATTTATATATTATCACCACAAAAAATGTCCTTCAAGTAAAATTAAGAAATCTATTCATTTCTCAAATCATTATTTGTACTACTATTTGTGCCATTAGTAAATGCTTTCATTTCGTCATTGATAAAATTGTAGCTGGAATTGAATAATTTTGTCCACTACAACACATTTGCCAGAAAATATAGCACCATTAACTGGAAAGGAAAATAAGCTTATTTGGACAGACGTTTCGTGTGATGATCTTGGGCCGCGCTCCTCACCCTGAAATTTTTAAAACATAATGTATCCATCAATTCTATAAAGTTTCGATAAAGTATTCTTTAATCAGCATCATCAGTAAGATTTGGAAGAAAAACAAAAAGAACGGTAAAAATCCTAACTGCATTCATGAAGTGCTAAATATTCCCGTATGTTCTGTTTTTTAAGAAAAGAAAAAAAAAATTCTCAAGTTAAGAACAAGCCTTCTTTAAAGAAGATCTATACCTACAAGCTGGCAGTGAAGAATTGAGTGGACTCTTGCTGCTTAAGGGTCTCTGCGACATGAGCAACCACTCCCACACCCGCATTGTGAAGCCATTCGTTCTTCACCTGAACGACAACGCCTTGAAAGATGAGCACAGAAAGAAAAGAAAAAGAAAAAGAACAGCTTGAATGGATTAGAATCAGCAAGTACATGAATGTTGTTATGGGCAAAAAAGGGCCACGTGGCTGAATGAAAGCTGACATCGACCTTTTTCCATCCCAATTGTTGCAGGCCGTGTATCATTTCCTCTGCGAACCAAATGCAAACATGAGAACTTAATTGCACAGTTGGTTCCAACACAGAATTATTTGAATTCGACTTTAACCTTCCATAATTTCATGATACTCTACTGTTTTTATGGTGTTGGGTTCTTTTTGGGCCGCCTCCTTTGCTTTAGCTGCTTCCGGAGGAAAGTGTGGGCCGTCAGAGGATACCGCCGGACAATAGTCAACGTCTACAACGTGCTTGTAACCATCCAGAGACCGCCGAGGTGGCTATATAAACCCATTATGTGAAGAAATGTTATTAATGACTGCACTATTTGGAATAACAAGTTTAAACAAAATACCTAGCTCGAAGAAGGACGAAATTAAATTCACATTCCATATATGTGCTCATGGCTAGAGTAGAAGTTGAACAACCATGGCAGTAAATAGTCTATATAAATATAGGCATAGCAGCTACCACAATGTATAATTATTCTAATATTTTTAGGTTATGACACGTTATTGAATTATTTACTTACATTAGTGCATCACCAATGCCAACAAACTTCATATCCAACCACATTGCCAAACTGAAGAATTTCATCATCTAAATAAGAGCCAAGATTCAAACTTTATGCTCCTCATCTCTCTAAGAGTACGTCCAATTCCATCTCAAATCACCCTATTACTTATAGTCACCCCACTAATACAATAAATTTCATAAAATAAGATAAAAATAAAAATAAAAAACAGAAACCATTGCAGAATAAAGTTACACCCACAACCGACTTTGATGAGTTTATTCTCCATTGAGTCAATTAATACGATCCAATTAATGGAAAACAGGACCACCGCAAGAAAGAGTTCAGCATAAAAAAATTCTCACCTTGACAAGTTCTGTTTCCCTCCTAATGGATGATGTTCGCCAACCCACCATATCTACATATCATGTTAAGAAAGTGAAAGGGCAGAGAAGAGAGCATATATAATAATGGGTTTTGTATAATAATAGATTAAAAAAAATCATGATAGCTATCTCACTGAAATTGGATACGGTCATAAGATACATTGGCATAAAGGATGCGAGATCTAAAAGCGCCTAAAGCAGAGCTGCAAAACATAGCACATAAAGCAAAAATAGAAGGGTAATAAATAAATATAAAAAATAAAAAATAAAAAAAGACCAAATGAAAGGCACAAAAAAGGATGACAAAATTCCATTAACTGTGAATAGCCTTATCCACTTACATAAACTTTCCGTCTTCACAATCGGAGGCCATTCTTAAGAGAAGAGGTGGTCTATCGGGTTTACCATCAGTGAGGAACAGTTGACTACCGGTTCGACCGACGAGAATTGGAGCAAGAGGTGCGGCGAGTTTTTCTAAGAGGGGCACTCCCAGTAAGAAAGGAAGCTGAACAACGAAAAACGACCACTTATCAAATAAATGCCGTGGATTGTGTAGCATTCAACGAGTGGTAGATTCTCCGTCGAATTCAAGTATCGTGAAATCAAGCAACGGATAATGTGAATCTCAAGATCACCAAAGTTGTGGAGCCTGATAAGAAGGTGACCATGATCGCTGTCCAGCTTTTTTATGATTTTTGTTGTTTAAGACAGCAATAATACATACTTTGATTCAAGAACAATGAATCAAGGAAAAGATTGTTGTTATACAGAATCTAACAGTGAAAAGGTTAAAGCACAAATGAACCCTTGACTTTTTTCATTCCAGCATGGCTAAATTAAAAGCATTTATGTTACTATTCACCAAGCCATCTTAGCCAATATCTTTAGGCAAGGCACCATGAAGCTGTCAACTCGTTTTGCCAGCAGTTTCTCGGTGAACCCGTTAAGGTCTGTGAACTTGCTTTCAAGCACTATTGCTTACGTTAGAATGAAAAAATAAAAGTAAAGTAATGTTCAACTTCTCCACTCAAAACATGAATGCAGAGAACCAGCTTAATGAGACCACTACCGTACTATCCTCGTGAACACACCTGCTTTTTTCCTCTAACACCGAGATGTGGCGTTGCCAGGGTTATGAAATTGATTGGATCAAGCCCAGCAATCATGCCACGTTTTGAGGAATTTACTTTATCACTTCCATTGTCGCAACTTGGAGAATAAAGAACAGCAAGTGCGTATCTGGTTATCAAGCCACCAAGAGAATGTGCTAAAAATGAAATCCTCTTCAGGCCTTCTGTCTTTTGCACGACCTGCAAAACCTGCTTATGATTGAACCCAAATATGACGTGACTGAGATAAGCTGTTCATCACAAGATCACAGATAAGCATAGAGAAATCGAATTACAAGTAGCATTTCTGCATATTTACAAAGATTTTCAATGCTCACCTCGTCAGCCAATCGCTTTCCCGCTCCATCTATTCCTGCAAAGGTTTTGGTATATGTGTTGCAGGAACTTGCTGCAAGAGAGTAAAACCTAAATCAACCTTGAGCAAAATCGTTATTTTTTTTGTGTTACTATTTATAATTACGCAATCAAATTAAACACGAAAACACAAACCACAAAGTGTTTACACCGACATCGTATTTAAATAATAAGCATCTCACACGAAATGTTCTTGTTCACTGCCGATCAAAAAGCCAAGAATGTCACAAATCTCTTGTTTATGAGACATCTTAACCAAGTCAGTCCTAATCTCCGTATCTTTCGAATCTAACTACTCATTCATAGACCATAACAGCAAGTGAATCAGTCAATACGAACTTGAAAAACACAGACACACCATATATCAAGAAGTTTCTGCCGAGACGCCTCTTTAACTCTGCTTCAACGTATGTCCAATCCTTTGGGCTACGGAAACCCCAATTAGTAAGTAGAAGCTTTCTGGAAACGATTTCATCGACTAAGCTCAGAATATACCTGGCCAATATGCCATGGACGAGGACAAGAAGATGATCTTGACCGTCATTTCTTCCGTTCGAGACACCTCTAGACGAACCGAAATTTCCTTCCGCGGCGATGGACATGGCGTGAGCTCTTAGGCCGTGGCTTCTCCAATTACACCTAAAGCCTGCCACGACTGAACAAAATCAAGACAGCACACGATTTATACACACACAGGAAATCAAATTCCGAATTACCAGAAGAGAAGCCCAAAGACGATGAAGAAGAAGACGACGACGAAGTCACACCGCCGTTCCTGCGACTGGCAGAGAATCTGAGGGAAGAAGATGAGGGTGAAGAGTAACAACAGCGCGCGTGAATCAAAGGCGGTGATGCCATTTGTCCTTGTCTCTGTATGTGTATATATATACAATATATGTTTGTGTATAGATGCAATAAATTCAAGTTCTAGAAGATTGAGAAGAAGGAGGATGAGGAGATTTGGAATGATGTGTCCATGCCTTTTGGATTTGGATTAGGATTTGGTTCAATTTCAACTGATGAACGCACCCACCACAACCATGACGAGACCACCCTGGTCATGCTCTGTTTTTTACTTCGCCTATTTTCAGGAAAAAAAAAAAAAAAAAAAAAAAAACTTTTTTTATTTATGTTGCCAATGAACACAAGACACGTGTATGTAGCAGTTTGGCAAGAAACAATAGAGATTGACATGTAGTCTGTCTTTCGATAATAAAAAATGTAGTCTGTCAGTATCTTATCGAAAGAAAACAGTAGTAATCTGGTGGCTGCCTCGACTTATCAATTTTCTTCCATCATTTCCCCCAAAATCCCCATTGCATCTTATTTTTTGCGTCCACAAAAATTGCATTTTAGGCTCTCCAATGAATGAGAGGACTTTTTAAATTTATACTCTCATTTTGAGAACTAATATGTAATATTAATAATTTTTTAAAGTTTGAGATTGAAGGTCTACTGAATGAGAGGACCTTTAAACTAAAGCTGAAAATTTGGATAACCGAAGTTAACCATTAACCAAAATTTTCGATCATAGGTTAACCTTTAACCTAAAAAAAATCAACTCAATTAATTGCAATTAACCGAATTAACCGTTGTGCATTAATTGCCCAAAACTTGTCATCTTTAATAAAGGTTTTGACTATAAAATATCATTTTAAATATCATAGCTTTAATAAAGGTTTTGACTATAAAATATCATTTTAAATATCATAGCAATAAATGCTATTGTTGACCGAAGTAGTTGATCGTATAATATGGCAAACAATGTTACAATAAACGTTAAAAACTGACACTGGAAAACAACAACAACAAAAAAGTGGTACATATTTGACTTTCAAATAGTGTTATAGTGGTATATAACAATGTTACAAACAATGTTACAATAAATGTTGCAAATGACTTTCAAATAGTGTTATAGTGGTACATATTTGTTAAAAATTGCAAATCTGTAGACATTAAAAATTCAAATGACTTCTTAAATTTATATTGAAATTTCTCTTAAAAAAAAAGTTGCACACTAACACTTAAAAAAAAATACACAATTAAAACATGGACATGAAAACATCAACATTTAACATAGTTCTAGAAATCAAAATACAATTAAACACAATCACAATCTTCTTCAAAATTATTCGTTGAGACCCCAATCGTTGAATGCTTCAACAAAATCTTCGTGATCTTGCGATAGCTCAGACGGCATCTTTAGCTTGACACGTTCCCAATCCTTGACGCACGTAAGAATCTTCACTAATTTTGGCCTAAGTCGCGCACGTCAGTCATCCATAATTCTTCCGGCGGTGCTAAAAGCGGCTTCGGACGAGACGCTAGACACCAGTACGGTGAGTACATCTCGGGCAAAGATGGATAAGATCGGAAATTGTGTTTGATGCGTCTTCCACCAATTGAGCAAGTCGAGGTTAGCTCGTTGAATGTCAATGAATTGCGCGTTGATGTACAACTTCAATTCGTTAGTATCGGTGGGAGTAGTTGTTGACGTAGAGGTTGTGGACGAAGATGCCTCAGCTCGGTAACGGTTGAAATCGGTCCAACTCTTCCCCGCCGGTGAATTTGAGAAGTTTGGTATCTCTTGTACCGGTCCTCCATACTTGTTTTCGTAATAACTGTAACATTGAACAATACTCTCCCAGACACCATCATAACTAGAATTATAATCAAATCCTATATTATTGCTAAGCATTTGAAACCATAATTTAAGACCTCTAAATCTAATGCGTGGATCTAAAATGAATACATAACAATATAAGTTTGGCATGGGAACAAATATTTTTTCCATACCTCCTTCATTTTTGCGACGACGGAGCCTACAGCTCATCTACTTCGTATTTTTTTTTAAATGACACTCATCTCGTACAGTTTGTGTATGGCGAGAGGAGACGTAGGATGTTCGTAAGCCGAGAGGTAGTTTGTGGCATCAAAAAATCCTTTTAAAAATTCACAAACGGCCTTAGCCACATCCCAATCATCGTTTGTGATCACTTGACGTCCGATCTCAGTATGATAAAACGAAGTGAAAAAATCTTTGTATGGAATGACTCTTTCCAACATCACATATTCCATCGGACGGGCATGTCTTGCGCAATGATGCGTGGCTCGACACCACAACCTCTGCAATATGCCTTCCATCGGTCACATCGTGTGTTTGGGTTGTTCATTTCCGCCACGGCTTCTCGGATACGTGAAATGTGCGGCTTGAGAAGGGCAAGACCGGCTTGAACCATCAAGTTGATAATATGAGTCGCACATCTTTGGTGGAGAATTACTCCTCCGGCATGGTTCCCAAGATGATTCTTCAACTTCGTTATTGCCGTGGTGTTGGCCGATGCATTGTCCATCGTAATAGCAACAATACGGTTCACGAGACCCCACTCTTCCAATACCTCGTTGATGCAATCGCTAATATTTTTTCCGGTATGGCGCATGTTCATATGCTCAAATCCTATAATTTTTTTATGCAAATACCAATCTCTATCGACATAATGAATGACAACACTCAATAATCATTTTTGTTAGATGAGTTCCATATATCACTAGTGCATGCAATGTTGTTTTCGGGCATACTAGCTAATGTTGCCATATATAATTTCCTATCATGTTCATATAAATTTCTCTAACCATTTGTACAAAGTGGGGGTTAGAGCCTATCCCTAGTGGTTGATCGGTAGATGCAATAAATTTAGCTATAGCTTGTCTACCCTTTGCTTCATCATATGAAATTGTACTTACTTGATCGATTGACTCTCCTCGCTTCTCATGTGAATTGATATGGTAGCGTAGTGATGACGTGCCTCCACCGGAGTAAGCAAGGGTATGCGTACAAATTTTGCACTTCACTTCATGGACATACGAAGAACCATCGGGGTACGTCGTGACGACCTTCTCAAAGACTTCCCAAACATCGGACCGTTGACTTCCGCTAATTTTACTCTTTTTACGGCGAGAGCTTGTTGGAGTGGTGGTGTCGATTTGATGAGATCCCGTTGAAGAGGGTGGTGTGGGTTGTTCTTGAAGTTGTTGTTGAGGCGGTTGTTGTCGAAGAGAATGTTATGATTCCGGCGCCAAGGTTGGTTGTGATACCGGAGTGGAGATTGGTGGAAACAATTGTGCCCTTGCCCTTCGAGAACGACTACGTTGAAATATGCCTTATGCCAATGCTTCTTGGTCTTGGGTACTGGCAAGGTGAGGAAAATTTCGCATAGTGGTATTGATATCATCAACGGTGTTCATAAATTGTAAAGGGTCTTGGAAAATAGGAGCATTGACGTCAAAATTATCAACATCATAGCCATCAGGTGGTTGAGTTTCGGAATCAGAATGGTAAGACATATTTAGTATTGTGTAAAAGAGGAAGAAAATAATTGATGATATTTGGCTTTGTGAGTTTGTGTACAATGGATATGTGTATGTGTTTATTTATAGATGTGTGTTTGTGTGGTGTTGTAAAAAAAAAATTGGACCGTTTGATATTTTGAACGATAATATTACCGTTTGATTTGGTTTAACCGTGTAAAAGTTAAATATTGTTTGTACAAAGTCTGCACAAAATCTGAGCATTTAACCGTGTAAGTGTTAAATGCGTATTTATGTATTTGTTTGTACAAATTTATATGTGTGGCTGACAAAAAATAAAGAACAAAGACTTTTACAGTAAAAAAAATTGAAAAGGGAATTGTTTGTACAAAGTCTGCACAAAGTCTGAGCATGTGGCAGAGTAAAGTTGTGGATTGTGGTCAAATTCGGCAACTGTGCTCACTGCTGTAAGTGTTTAAATATTTTAAAGTTTTTTTTATTTCGGTTAACCTAAGTTAACTTATAATTTAACCGGTTAAAATTAACCGTACAGTTAATTTTAACCGAAAATTCGGTTAATTTTAACCGTCTGGTTAATTTTAACCGAGTATTTTCGGTTAAAAAATAAATCAAAATTATATATTTAACTGAAATTTCAGCTTTACTTTAAACTCTCATTTTGAGGATCATTAAATTTCAAAATGAGAGTTAAAGGTCATTTATGTCAACGGGATCCCATTTTGAAAATATTCAAACCTCATATATATATATATATATATATATATATATATATATATATATATATATATATATATATATATTAGTCCTTAATATATAAGAGTAATTATATATATATTAGTCCTTAATATATAAGAGTAATTATATATATATTAGTCCTTAATATATAAGAGTAATTATAGCATAATTTTCCCAAAGACAAAAGACCAAGCATGGTCTAGTGGTTCGCACGGCATGTCCCGCAGAAGAGATCCGAGATCGAATCCTGAAAAGGCACATTATTTTGCAAAAACCAAAATAAATGTTCTGTCCGAATTGGACCTTCCTGCCTAGCTCAAATTCTTTCCCGCTAGATTGGGCATCCGGCTAGCTCCTCAGGCCCAAGCCCGCCAGCCTGTCAGAAGTTCTCCCACGCGTGTGCCACACGCTTCCACGAGCCCGCATGCGCACGTCTCCTCTCTGCATGCGTGTGTGCCACACGCTCGCCCCCTCTTCGCCCGAGTGGCCTCCAGCACACAACACTCTCATTTACAGTCTCTATTTTACTAGATTTGTCTATACTTGTAGAAAATCCTGCTTGAAACCTTTTATGTGCTCAGCATTGCGCTCGGAGCCTAATGTTCTTCATAAGACAATATCCAGTGGAGCAGTTCCATATGGGAAGAAGGGTGATTACATAGCCTTGAATAAAACCAAAAAGAGGATCAAGGTAACGTTGAGATGGCAATGGCCGTTTCTTCTCCTCTGATCTAAACCGTAGAGGAATGTGAGGCTAAAGTCCTTGAGGATATCAATATCAAAACAACACCCTCAGTGATAACAGCATCAACAAAAGTAACAATGACATTATCTCAGGTGCAAAAACTAGTCAGATACCTAGGCGTTTGGACTCGAGTCCTGTGACATTATCTCGTTGTCACAGGCTCACAGCTATGTATAAAAGCCTCAATGAACAAAACTTATAAGAGTTTTGAGGGATTTCCCTTGTGAATTTCATCAAATGGTAAGAAAGGAGCTACAACATCCTGTCCTCGCCAAAACAAGGACAATTGAGACACTTTAGGCAAATTCTGAATCTTGGAGGCTCGGTCACTTGGGATTCTCCACCTGACTTGTCTCATGCACACTATGATGTCCTTACAAATAGCTCCAAATCTAAGTCCAATGAAAAGATTAAAAAAGAAAACAAGGAGAAGATATCAGTCATGTCAATGGAAAAAGGAAGGAACGATCGTGAAGACGGGCCACGAGGAGGGCTCAAAGCTCGCCATATCGGTATTGGTAGAGTTTGGGCTTGCGTTAGGCATGTTGCCTCTGGAAGGTGTAGAATTCTGGGAAATGATTGAGAGAATTCTCGATATCTTATTCGATCATTGTGATCATCTTTTATACACGTACATGAAGAGATAAGATCTAATAACAACTTAAGCTATTACGTAGGAAACAGATAAGCTTAACGTAACTAACATGCCAGCTCTGATAACAAACCCTAGGGACTAGGACTTAACCTAATGTGAGTTAGTTAGAATAAAAGAAACGACATCGTTTACAGACTAAACAAATAACTTGCATATTAAGCGACAGCTCGCTTCAGCTCGCTCAACTCGACAGCTCGCTTCAGCTCGCTCAACTCGACAACTCGCTTCAGCTCGCTCAACTCCTCAGCTCGCTCCAGCTCGCTCCAGCTCGCTTCAGCCCGTACAGTTCTATACTCCCCCCCTCAAGCTTGGTGATAGATGTCGATCAAGGCAAGCTTGGAACAGTTCTCACTGAAGGGTTGTCTTGGTAGTGGCTTGGTGAGGATATCTGCAGCTTGGTTTTGAGAAGTGACATAATTCATGGAGATGACATTTTCTTCAATCTTCTCGCTCAAGAAATGCATGTCAATCTCTACATGCTTTGTCCTGTCATGTTGAACATGATCTTTTGAGATACTTATTGCTGACTTGTTATCGCATTGCATCTTCACTGGACCATC
This sequence comes from Urtica dioica subsp. dioica, assembly GCF_054948205.1. Classification (NCBI taxonomy): domain Eukaryota; kingdom Viridiplantae; phylum Streptophyta; class Magnoliopsida; order Rosales; family Urticaceae; genus Urtica; species Urtica dioica. The sequence goes on along the minus strand of NC_142764.1, from coordinate 471,682 downwards.
AACTTGCACCTTCAAATCTTCGAGCACTCCATGAGCTAGTGACCTTAGCTCTGACTCGGCACTGCTCCTTGAGACCACAGATTGCTTCTTACTGCGCCATGTGACTAAGTTTCCCCAGACAAACGAACACATTCCTGAGGTTGATCTTGAGTCTGTCTTGGATCCAGCCCAGTTTGCGTCAGTGAAGACTTGCACATCACGGCAGCTTTGTTTCTTAAACAACAAACCCTTTCCCGGCGAAGACTTGAGGTATCTGAGGATCTTCATTACAGCTTCTAAGTGGACCTCAGATGGATCATTCATAAATCGACTTGCCATGCTGACTGAAAAACTTATATCTGGCCTAGTGTGAGTCATATAAATAAGCTTTCCAACTAGCCTCTGGTATTGACCTTTGTCGACTCCCTTCTCAGTACTCCTCTTGTCCATCTTTACTGTTGGATCCATGGGTATATCTGAGGGTTTACTGCCAAGCATACCTGTCTCCTTGAGCAGGTCTAGGGTATACTTTCTTTGAGATACAGTGATCCCTATCTTCGACCTTGCCACTTCCATTCCTAAGAAGTATCTGAGCTCCCCAAGATCTTTAGCCTCGAACTCGACTGCTAATACTGCTTTGAGCTTCATGATCTCTTCTTCATCATCACCTGTGAGGATTATATCATCCACATAGACACTGAGGATGGTACATTTTCCCTGAGCTGAATGCTTGGTGAACAAGGTGTGATCTGCATGGCTTTGCGTGTAGTGGCAACTTTTGAGTACTCGAGTGAAGCGACCAAACCAGGCTCTTGGGCTTTGTTTGAGTCTGTAGAGGGACTTGTGGAGATGACATACTTGGTCTTTGGCCTTTGCTTTCTCATCTTCAAACCCCGGGGGCAAGTCCATATACACTTCTTCCTCGAGCGTACCATTGAGAAAGGCATTTTTCACATCTAGTTGGAACAATGGCCAGTCCAAACTAGAAGCGATTGACATCAATACTCGGATTGTATTCAGCTTGGCCACTGGTGCAAAGGTCTCTTGGTAATCTATCCCATAAGCTTGTGTATACCCTTTGGTGACGAGTCTCGCTTTGTACCTCTCGATTGATCCGTCAGACTTGTACTTAACTGTAAATAGCCATCTACAACCAACTGTCTTCTTCCCTTCAGGCAGTGCAGTGATGCTCCAAGTCTTGTTCTTTTCAAGTGTCAATATCTCATCTCTCGTTGCTTGTCTCCATTCCGGAGTCTTCATGGCCTCTTGAATTGTGGTTGGGATAGTAACCTGATCCACTTGAGTCACAAATGCCCTGTAACTAGTGGAGAGGTTTCCATAGTAGACGAAGTCTTGAATACGGTAAGGGCCACATGCACGAGTTGGCTTTCTTAGTGCAATAGGGAGATCCAAGTCAGTTGTGGCCTCGGGATAAGCACTTTGGACGCAAAGATTCACTTCTAGAGCCTCGTCGGGATCTCCAAGACTTTGACCGGCCTCTCTTCATTCCGACATCTCTTGATTATTTTCAGTTATTTTTTTTCTCCCTCATTCAAGGGATTGTTGTGATAAATTTCAAATTAGAATAAAATTGATGTTTCCAATATGGACGATTAATCCAAGTGCCAGGGACTAGAGATATTTGTAGGAAAATCAACTGTGTTTCTCTACAAAGAGGCAGAGTTTGGAGCACCCAACAAAGTAAAAGAAACAATGAAGCATTGAGAAGAAAGTAGGCAGAGTTTGTAAACGAGAAACACTTGATATGATGATATATATAGTAGAAAGTACTTGAATTGGCACTATGGATATTTTCAAGCCAATTTAAACAAAAAATCGAAAAAGGTGAGTTTGTATGGCATCGGGGATCACAAGCGACACTCGTCCAAACGGCTCTTGTGAAGCTGGAAAGCAGGGTTGACCCAAGCGCCGCAGTTGCACTGCATTCCAGCCCAGTTGAAGAATCCAAGCCGAGCCTTGCAGCCGAAGCACTGTATCTTCTGTTGCACGTGACCCTCTTGAACTGCATCCATATTTTCAATCATCATCCGTTGGTTACAATGAATGAATGATGATGGGCTAAAGTACCTGATTCCATCCACTTCATGGGCTCCACGAAGATGGACGCACACTCCGCCGCCTTCTCCAGGTCTCCGCTGCGCTTCTTCCACTTGAAGCACGATTCCCCTTCGCCCGGCGCGTGCCTTACCACGCTCTCCTCCGCCGCCACAATCCTCCGGCACTTCTTGCATCGGTATATCACCCCTGGAGGACTACTCACAACCTCGCTGCTCCTATTATCCCCTTCCATGCTTTTATCACAAAAACCCTAAATCAACTGGATCATTTATAATTCACGAATTCGAATTCGGTAAAGCTGATAAATAATTACCCTGTAGAAGCTGAAAGCAATTGGAACGAAATCCGATTTTTCTATTTTATTTTATTTTATGGGCTAAGAATGCGAAATCCGATTTTTTTTATTTTATTTCTTGGGAAAGGGATTGCCCAAGGGGTCCGGATCGGTTCTGTTTGGTTCACTTTGGTTCTTAACAAAATCTCAATGGTTGACAAAAATAAATGAGCACAACAAATGTTTCATAAAACACATTTGGTTCCGGATACATAGTCTCGAAAACTTCGAGTATCTAGACAAGATTTTCTCTAAATACATATTAATCTACTAAAATAAAGTAAGTAAATGAGGATGTTGGATGATACATGAAGTTTTGGGTTTGTGCTTTGTGTATGAAAAAGTGAAGTGACCTCCCTTTAGCGTTCTTCTCCTTTATTTATAGTCATGTTAAGATTCAAGATGAAGGGTGATCAATCCCATGTTCCGGATGGCTATTGCATGACTGCTCCTACTACATGTGCAGTAGGCGGTTATTCTTCGTAAGTTTGGCTCAACCGTTGAGGTGAGCGTTTTGCTTTTGATTTTACACGTGTTTGCTTTGTTTCGACTTGTTTTTGACATACCTCTTCTCTTTTCTTTGAAGTTCTACTTGATAAAGTTCGTATTTGGCTTATAAACGGATTGTTCTTTAACCTTCGATAGACATCGGGCCTATTTGACTCGGATTTAGTGCTAGATTCCTCCTGTTCTCGGACCATTCGAGTAGCTTCTCGGAGTGTGTAAATCATATGAGTAACAAAAGTCTTCAAGTTTCTTAGTATTTTAGTAAAAATGGTAAAGAACTATATGGTATGATCATCAATTTAATTATACCTCGAACACTTTTTCTATTTTGTTTCGGCTATACGACCGAGAAGGAATATTCTCAGAGCCTTCTAGGTCGAGGTAATTATACATTGTCGTTTTGCTTTTGTTTCGCTTGAAACATCGTGACCTTTCGTCTCTACCATTGGATTTAAGAAGCTTCTTTGATACGCTTCATTCTGACCGCCCATTTCGAGTATATAAGGCTCTTTCTTGGATTTTAAACTCTCATTTTCAAATTTCTTCTCTGAATTCCTTTGCTTTTTTCTATAGGACTTTTCAGGCAATATTTTCGGTGAGACCTCCGATTTTCAGGCGTCTTCGCACTCATTCTTTTTTAGTAAGTCATCTTAACGTTCCCTTATGCTTTTTGCACGAAATGCATGTATTTTTTTGCTTATTAATTTTGAGGAATAATAAATCTGGTCGTGATGATTCTCGGACCCTTTCCTGTGTTATAATTCTTATGAATTGTAGTTTTTAATTGATATAGACATATGGGTTGTGAATGACTTACAGATTGTGGAGAATGAACCCATAATTATAGGCATATGGGTTGAGAGTGTGAGTGGCCCAATTTCCGAGGTGCCTTCGAGGGGAAAGCTCGCTCGGGATGGATAGTATACCAAAAATTAAAATACACTCATCAACTCAATAGTTACATAATTAGACCGTTTCCATTTTAGATGAGAACTATACGTGTCACTTTAAATAGACTTCTATCTCTTTTCTTACCAAATTGTTAAAAAAAAATGTTGTATTATTTTGGTCGGTATCATCACTACTAGTCGTTTTATGTTGTGTTAGAGAGAATGACATTTATAGTCCATATTTTGAGATTGTTAGGCTTCTATACCTCTTTCATTTTTTTTTTCTTAAGAATACCTTACATTTAACACACTAAAAAGAGCATTGATTAAGATAAAAACATGAAATGGGATATAGATGCCTACATCTAAAGAAATTGGGGTAATCGGGTCAATTTCCCTTATACATTGTTGGGTGTTGTTCTGTGTTGGCTTATATCATATTTTATCAGTTGGTGTCATTAGGCATCTTGCTTTTTTTCATTAAAGAAAACATTAAGACTCACTATTACACATATAATACGAATGCTCAAAGTAAGACAAGATTCGTGTTCAATACTATGAGAGACTTGAGCTTTGGACTATATTTTTAATATTTGAATAGTTAGCTAATTTTAATATAGAAGAATATCTATTTGACTATATCATATAATAATATTCTATAAAAACGAATAGTATATACTCATTTTAACATTTTAACATTAAAAGGGAAAATTATGGCTAAAATACTTAATGTTTAGACAAAACACTATTTATATACTCACTCTTTTATTTTTTTGGCAAAAATACTCAAAATTTCAAATTTAGTTATACGTAAATATTTTACCATTAAAATTTCTGTTTGAACTTAACAGTCTGAATAGTAACGGAAATACTATAACGTAACATGTGGTATTTATGCCAAAGGAAAATAATGTTGAGTATATAAGTAGTATTTTGACCAAACATTGAGTATTATTGCCACCATTTTTTTTTTTACTTAAAGTGGTTCGATCAGGACAAATTTGGACTTTTAAGGGGTTCGGACTAGGACTAGTTCTGGATACCCCGGGCCAAAGGGCTTATACTATGTACCCAAAATCGACTTTCAACATGTTAAAGCCGACCCGTCCTTTTTCGATGTGATTTTTCTATTTAGTCGTAAATTCCAACTCCTCTATAAAGCATATTTTTAATTTTACAAATAATTAGCAAACTAGTCATATTTACACTTTTAGATTGCTAAATAGCCAACATTTAGTAAATATTTGATAAATAAACACATATGATTACGTGGCAACACATGCATAATTTATGGTTATCAGGTTTGCTCTTCTAATTTCATAAATAACTTTTAGTCAATATTTGGTAAATATTGTCTTATGGCTATTTAAATATTTACTAAAATTTGGCTAAATAGCAAACCATTCATATTTTATATGACTACGCATCAATTCGACCTTTAATTGTATATGATAGAATTAATTTACCAAAAATAAAAAAAATACCAAAACTGAGATGATGTGCAAGTTTTCTTAATTTAACAAATTTTTGTGGTAGAATTAATTTAGGAAAATTGCCAAAAGTAGGACTAAATTAAGGCAAAATTCCATTTTCCTATTTTTTTCAAAAATTTACCAAACTAGGACCGGTCAAACAAAAGTCAAATGAGAGATACACAAAAATCTTCCTATTATACCATCATACTAATTACCAACCTACAATATTTCCCAATAAAATCTCTTATTTTTTCTAACTCTTTCTATTTTCCCGCTCATCACATCGAAAAAACGACTTTTTTTTTTTTTTATTAGTCCTAGTTTGGTAAATTTTTGAAAAAAATAGGAAAATGGAAATGTCCCTTAATTTAGTCCTAGTTAAGGAAATGTCCCTAGAATTTATAGATATAGTAATTTCAATATATTATACAAGACATTATATTTTGTTTGCGGAGATATTATACTTTGGTATAAAGAACAAAAATTATTTATATCAACGGCCGTTGACGCAATTGTGAGAGAGGGTGCGACACAAATAGTCCCATACGACTACAAACTCTCATTTCCAACTACTTTTACCCATCACAAATCTAAGGACATTAATGCCCTTTGTTTGAGTTTGGAGATTTTATTCTTACCTCATTATATACTACCAATTGCTCAATTTTATACGCACGTAGTAATTTCTCTCTTTCATCATCAATCTTACTACAGCTTAATCTTACATTAGGTTTGATAAAGTTAAAAGACATTGCATAAATGAATAGTGACTTAAGGTCGTACTACAAGTTTACAACAGTCATCTTCGGTTATAATATAATATTTATAGGGCACTACAAAAATAAAGAAAATAAAAAGTAATCACTGAATATATCTCGTGGAGCACTTTCATTTGAGTCGGAGAAGAAACAAGAATCCCGTCCAAGGAAAGACGTGTCCAATTTAAAGCATTAATCCACTCTAAAAGTGGCCATTTCGGTCCAACTATACAAGTCATTGCCCTGAAGATGTGTCGCTGCCATGAAACACTCCCTTTTTATCCATTATTTCCTGCTCTATGTTTTCAACAAGACTCAAAGACATAGGCTCGCCACCACGTTTCAAACAAAAACACTCAGTTGTAATCGACTGATAAATCCAATAAAAAAAAAAAACCAGAGTACTAAATTTTGACCCTCCCATCCATATCGATTTAACAAACTATTTAACTAATCAACTATCAATGTTGTATCAACTTATTCAATTATTTTAAAATTTAACGAGCTAACAGTAACTGAAAGTCAATCTATCAAAAAAATAATTGTGAAACGGTTACCTAAAGTAGAATTTTTGGGGGATTTTTTGTTCTTGAATATAGGAACTACACAAAACCCAAAACTACAAGGATATTAAGGTAATTTAGCAACACCACAAATTATTAATAGACATTGAAAAATGATCGACGGCGTCAGTTACACGTAGTCCTTGCAAAGAAATGAAAAGCAAACCACTCAAACTTGGTCTTTATTATGCTCGAATATGATGTGATTCCAAAAATAATGGAATATAATGTCTTCGTGTATGTGTACATTCACAAGTCATTCAGATAGGAAAAATAATCTCAAAATCTAGAAAAAGTTTTGAGTTATGAGCAAACAATGAGTAGAAGTGTACCATGATAATAAAATGCAATGCAATTATCTAGACCTGACGAGACAATTCCAAAAGGAGACAATAATTATACAAATAAAAGATAGAAATTACAATACAACTATTGAAGCAACAATATACACATTGAAGGCAAATTAAGCAAAGAATGGTTCTGCGTTGTATGCCTCACGTCTCACTTCCCAGAACTAGAAATGTTTATATCAGTAAAACAAACTCTACAAACTCAAGTCCTTGAAAAGATACAGATCAAGACATTTACAAAATTACACAAAAGCTGGCAATGGAGAACTTTCCAACATAAACTTACTTACTGTGTGCACCAACCACCACCATAGAATTTGAGGACAAAAAAGTATGCATTTATCTTCATCCACACACACACACACAAGAAAAAAAAAAAAAAAAAAAAAACCATGTAAATAGAATATTCAAGCATGTCTTGGCTTGTTTCAGCAGAAAAATTACAGAGAATATTAGCAAAGACGATAACAGAGCAGAAGCAAGTAAACAAAGAGCGTTCCTCCTGAAAACATATATCAAGTAAAAGCAAGATAACATCCCAGGAAAAGAAAAAAAAAAGAAGACCTTCGAGCAAGTATTACAAGGTATGCTATATTGCTAATGAATAAGTACTACAAGCTAATTATAATAACCGAAAAAGAAAAAAGAACTACTCAAAGAGGCAGATTGAGTGAAGCAGCAACAAAATTTTCAGCTAGTCCACATAACAACATATCCAAGAATTTCATTGTCTGCAATCACCACAAGCAAGGCCAAGAAGCTTCTCAAACACCTGAATCAAAACCATTTATATTCAAGTCTGAAACAAGCAAAAACAGGAACACAGAAACACACACAGAGGTTGACAGTGAAAGGAGGAAGAGACACTCACTCATACACACATAGAGCAAAGACTTAACAATTCTCGTCATCATAAAACAAACTAAGAATGCAGAGAATACAAGTCAAGGTTTTTACCTCTCAGTAATAATGGTACATTCCTCCACCGGGCGGGAGTCTCGGCATCGGCGGCTGTTGGGGCATCGGGGCAGTGACCGGTGGCCCTAAGCTGAACTGAGAACCTGCGCCGCTCGCCGGCAACCTTCCGGCCACGTAGCCTCCTGGAAAACCAATATTGCCAACGGAGGAAATCATGGGAAAATTAGGCGCGACTTGCCCCGGGTAGAACATTCCGGAAGGTCCCTGCGGCTGTGGCAGCGGTCTGAAAGGGATTGCTTGGTAGGGCGTCGCAGCGGCAGCGGTGACGGCGACGGCAGGTTCGGCGGCGGGGTTGGGGGTTTGGGAGGCGGCTTTCGTCTTCTTGTTGTCCACGGCGAGCTTACAGGCAATCTGATGACCGTCGATGCTTTTGAGAGGGTCCACTAAGGCGGCGCGTGTGGCTTCCTCCGTGCGGTAGACGAAGAACGCGAAGCCTCTCGACTTTCCGGTGGACTTGTCGAACCCTAGCGGACCTTCCTCGATCTCGCCGTACATCATGAAATGGCTCAGGAGGCGCTCCGAGGATATCTCGAACGGCACGTTTCCAACGTAGATCTTCCGGGAAGCCATGTCGGAAGGCGCGGCGGCGGAGGAGTTGGAATTGGAAGCGGAGTTTCCGGCGGCGGCGAGCTGAGTAACGGTGATACGGCCGTCTATCTTCTTGCTGGGGTGGCGAAGCGCGAGGAGAGCGGAATCGGCGTTCCTGAAGGTGACGAAGCCGTAGCCCTTGGACTTGAAGGTGACCTTGTCGAAGATGACGATGGCCTCTTCGAGCTCGCCGAAGGCGGAGAAGACGGAGCGGAGGGAGTCGGAGGTGGTGTCGCCGGCGAGGCCGCGGACGAAGAGCTTCCGGTGGGCGGTGTCGCGGTTGGCAACGGCGCGGACGGAATCGAGGACGTCGGAGTGGCGGAGGAGGGCGGGGTGGAGGACGTCCATCAGCTGTTCCTGCGTCAGGAGTTGGAGGAGCTTCCGGGAGTCCTCCGCCGTCAGCGCCGACGCGGCGGTGCCGTTCTCGTCGGCTTTGCGCTTCTTGCTGAAATCCATTCCAAACGAACAACAACTATGATTTTGGAGAGTACATAAACCCTAACCACAAAGGAATCCCAAGATATGTGATAGAAAAAATAAGATGGGAACCCAAACTAGGGATTGGGAGGATTTATTGGCTCTGTCCGTCGTGGGCTGGACTTCTGATTCGTGGCCCGACCCAATGGCATACAAATCGTATTTACAAAATCTACCAAAAAAATAATCCGACAATTTAGAAAAATGGACGGATCTATTATCATTTAAAAATCCATTTTCATGATTAATTACAATGATAATTTGATCAATTTTATTAGTAGACCAGTGTGTAAATACGTCTTGGCATGGTCTTCTGATTTGCGGCCCGACCCAAATTGCATAGGAATCGTATTTACAAAATCTACCAAAAAATAATCCGATAATTTAGAAAAGTGGACGGATCTATTATCATTTAAAAATCCATTTTTTATGATCAATTACAATGATAATTTGGTCAATTTTATAGTGGATCAGTGTGCAAATACGTTTTTACCCTCTCTTATTTTTTTTTCTTTCTTCCATTTCCCTTTCTCTTTCTCCGTCTCTGATTATGGTTCCCATTAAGTCCAACAAAGTCTCAATCATATGGTCCGGAGGAGGGCGTATTTGGGGTTGGAGTTCATGATTAGTGCATGAAAGTGTACTATTTTCGTGCTACATTGTTAATATTTATTAAAAATAATCCAAATATTTTCTTGATTTTCATCGATTATAATTTTATTAGAGAATATTTGGTTTGGAGAAATTTAAACTTACAAATATTTTATTTGATATATTTTGTCTTGTAGGATTAGCAGTGGATTAAAAGCTAAATATGGGAGGGAGATCTGCCAAATTCTTCTTCAATCAACGTGGATAACTGGAGATCCTTTAGTCAACATCATCAGCATCCTCTCATTAAAGGGAAGATCGACATGTGTCCATTGTTTGTCAAGAACAAATCATATTGGGACAAGTGGCAAAGAAAGTCATGAAGAAAATGGGAAATTTCTCTAGCTAGAATTGTGCACGCCCACTTGCCAAAAACAAATCATTTTGGTGTGAACACTATCTCTCCCTCATGAAAGTATGTATTTCATCACCCAATCAGCTTATGCCACTCGTCAATTCTCTTCTTCATCAACAAATGAATGCACGACACATGGCGGAGATGACTACAAAGCTAAAGAATTTCCCTCTGCCGGTAGATTCTCGTGCATCAGCTCAAATAATCCCCTTTTAATTCCGAGAATCACCATTTATGCGTGTAATATTTAGTTTCCATTTTATTTTAGTTTTCCTTTATTTTTGCCACCTCTAAAACACTAAATAAGAGTTTTTGGCTTAGTTTTTGGACACCATATATTTTATTCCGAAAATTAGTTAAATAATACCATTTTATTCACTCATATTTTCTCTATAATTTTGTAAGAATGAGTTGTGTTCTTGGCTAAGTTTTTAGCAAGGCTAAAGGTGATCTCAATTGTGTAAGTTTACCTAACCGATTATTATTCCACTTGTTGTGCTTTAATGTTTAAATTATTTATGAATCAAACTCTTTTCTCCTTTCATAAAATTATACTCTTTTATTTTTCATATGAATTTAGTCATGCTTGATTTATGTGATTTTTAAAGAGTATCAATTTCTTATAACACTTATTTTGTTGCTTTTCGTTTATTACAATTCTGTCGATTCGATATATTGTAAGTTTAGGGATTACTTATGAAATATGTGAAAAGAATATTATTGTGTTAGACTAATTCTTTACTGCGTTATAATCACTTGGATATATCGTCGTTTTGGTTTAGTCAACGAGATTTTATTCACGATTTTGATTGAAAGAGTTTGTTCTTAAATTAATACATGAGTTTTTTTTGGTTGATCTTAACGTTGATTTTTCAATTACTTGTTTGGGATGTGAAACTTGTAATTGAGTTATAAGTGTGGAACCGTATTGGTAATTGGTAAACGGAGCAATTGAGTAACCCGACGCCTTGTGTTTTCCTCGCATTGATTTTATAAACCTTTTAATCTCTACAACAATCTTTTTCATTTTTATATTTCATTTACCACTTGACGTTTGGTTTTAGTTTTCATTTTCAGTTTTAGCCTCCTCGTGGATACGACTCCGCTTTCTTTGTGCTACCAACGACCGCTTAGCGATTGCACAATTTGGGCGTGATCAGTTCACCCTATAGAACGCGGTGGCGACGTTATTCGCGCTCAGTCACGGTCGATGTCAGAGCTGTTATTTCCAAGATAGGGTTTCTAAAAACCAGAGCCTTTATTTTTTATTCTTCTCGCTTCGAACTCCCTCTTCCGCGGCGGCGGCAGAGACATCGGAAGCGGCGATGCCTATCCAATCTTTGCCAAAAGATCCAACAATTTGGCATGCGTATTGGGCGGCCCGGTGCCAAATTGTTGCTGTCCGACGACCTCATTTTTGGCCGACGCTTCTTCTTCGAGTCATGAGGGCTTTGAGCGTTCGAAGAGTTGGGCTAAAATCAACAAGAGCTCGCTGTTGATTTCATTGAAGCAAGTTCGGAGCTTCTTTGAGCAATCTCGCAAAGCGCTCCAATAACGTTATGATTGCTTCTTTTCATCATCTCTTTTCGTGATTTTATCTTTTCTTTTTCTTTTCTGGAAGTCTAATTTGCAAAATTTACGATAGGGTATAATGATTTTGTTTCTATTTATTTGTTTTGGTTTCTCTATTCCAATTGGAATGCTACCCATGCTTTGCTTGATTTTGTGTGGATGAGATTGTTGTCGGGGATTCACTTTCACCGGATATTATGTTTGAACTTTGAAGCAAAGGAGTACCATTGTACTTTGAGTCGGAGAGTTTTGGGAGAGTTATGCACTTACCAAACCAAACTATGATTTATTTATTCTTCCTTAGAAAGCCTGGTCCACGTGGTGAGGGCCCGTAAAGGCGTCACAATAAAGCCTTCCGCTGCGTCTACCAAGAATAAGAAAATGAGGGCAAAATTGGCTTTTCCCTCTCCAAAGGGCATCACCGGAGGAGCTTTCAAGACCAACATCACCACCTCGGGCCACTCGTGCTTCTCATCAGCAAACAACTTCTTTTATTTGCCATGCACGCTCTCAAGATTCTCGGAATGAGATCGCAAGCTACGCCTTACGTTGTCGACTTCAAGCTCACGTTCGAGCCGTTTTGCATCCACACGGGCGAGCAGGCTGTCATCGACAAGCTTGAGAAGAACCTCCAGCTTTCGCCGCTCCATATCGAGACCTCAAGGATGACGATGCGCCACTTTGGGAACACATCATCGAGGTCGATCTCGTACGAGCTTGCCTATACCGAGGCAAGGAAAGTATGAGGAAAAGGAATCGGGTTTGGTAGATTGAGTTCGAGAGTGGATTCAAGTGCAACAGTGCGGTTTGAGAGTCTTGGCGCAACGTCAAGCCGTCACGGGACGGGCTGTGGGAGGAATCCATTGATAACTACCACGTCGAGGTCTCTCCTTAACCCGAACGGATCAAACTCAATAGTAATTGTTAATTTAAAAAAAAAGTTTATGGTGATTTGTGGTTTATTGGTTTTGAAATTTTGTTTAACGAGAAAGGAAAGATGTTGCACACAATGTAGAGACAATGTGTTCGACAATTTGCACAGATGAAAATAATGGATAATAAATAAATAATGCGTAAAAGTTAAGACACACAATATGGTTACCCAATTCGATGCAACGTCACCTACGTCTGGGGGCTTACAGCCAGTTGAATTGATTTCATTATCAAGTAGTCAATAGTACAAACAAGGACTTCTATGAATAATAAAGATATCAATGCCCTAGAAACTATTACTACAAGTGATTACCAAATCAGTGACTCCCCTGAATTTGAGATCCTTCTCAATTCTAATATTCAAGCACGCCCCGAAAATATTGTAGATTATTTACATTTTTATCTTTTGTTAAAATTATATAATGATGTGTTCACTAGATACCCCTCGATAAATCAGGTATTTTTTGGTAAATCATGTCGGTGACGGCAATTTTATCGGTACTGTTTATCCTTATTTTCACTGGATACCTCGGTAAATCATTGACATCTCCTGGTAAATCAGCAAAATTTGAGTCCTGATACGATATCGGTAACGGTATTTCAATCATTTCTTTTATTTTTTAATGGATAAAAAAGAAAGTAAAAAGAAGGAACGAGAACGAGAACGAGTGAGGGAGAGAGAGGTGAACCTTCGACAAAAAAAAAAGAAAAAAGAAAAGAAAAGAGAGAGAGAGAGAGAGAGGTGAACCGAGAAAGAGGAGGAAAGTCAAGGCGGGAAAAAGACGATGACGGTGGTGGGACCCACAACAACAGCTATATTCCTCGTTCCTCCTCTTCCCCTCCACCACCACCACAGACTTCCTCCTCTCTCTCTGAAATCTTGCTCTTCGTCTTCGTCGGTAATAATGGCTTCCCCCGACGCAGGACCTTCTCAGCCGTCTCTCCTTGTCTTCTCCGGCGGCACCGCATTCAACGGCGTGGTCGAGGACCTCAAGAACCTCACCACCCGCGTCGCTCACGTCCTCCCCGTCTCCGACGACGGAGGAAGCACCGCCGAGATCGTCCGCGTCCTCGGTACGATTCTCTCTCTATCTCCTTCCTTCATCTTCTTCTTCTGAGTCTGAATGTCGCCGGTGAAATTTCAGGCGGCCCTGCCGTGGGAGACATTCGGTCGCGGTGTCTCCGCCTCTCCGATCAGAGCACTTCCGAGGCGCTTGCCGTCCGGCGCCTCCTCGGCCACCGCTTGCCTCGCGATCCGGGCCACGCGAAATCCGAATGGTAACGCTGCTCCACTATCTCCACATTCTCGAAATCTCGTGCGGTAAACATCCGATATTGTTAGCCGATCGATTCAACAGGTACGAGATCGTGGAAGGTGAACATTCTCTGTGGAGCGGTGTTTCGAGGCCGTACAGGGAAACGATTCGCTCTTTTCTGGTTTATTTCCAGAATCAGGTTGAATATCTCAAAGTTCCTATATTGAAACATTATGCTTACCTCTACATATCGCAATTAGATTTGATATTAATTTTTTTTTTTTTAAATAATTTCTGTACTACAGATACTCCAGCGCGCTGACGATTCATTTTGTTTCAGTAACGGCAGGTGCTATTCTTGATTGAGTCTTTGGTTGTGTTTTTCATAGCTCTAATTGAACCGAGCTGACTCGGCTTGAATTTTTGCAGCATCGGAAACTTCTTTTTTGCAGGGGCGCGCATATTTTTCCAGTCTTTGGATGCGGCGATATTTTTGTTTTCACGTGTTTCAGATATTCCCTCTGAAAGCTTAGTTCTGCCGGTTATCTTGACCAATGACAGGCTCACATTAGGATGCGAATTATCGGTATAATTACTGTGCTCTTTATCTGTAGCCCCCAGGAAGTTAACTAGACTAGATAGCGTGTCAAACAAAGAATTTAAGTTAAAATCTTGACTGCTACCGATCATGTTGGTGCCATCAGAAGAAGCTTTCACTATACCATTGTGCAGACATTGATTTTGATAAGCATAAGAAGAAGAAAAAAAAAGCCTTATAGGACGTTTGAGATCAAATTTTTCAATCTGGTCTTTGGCTTTCAATTATGTGGATGAGATTTTTTTTTATTGCCCTGGTATTCACAAACTTGTTTCCTTACCTTGTTTTTTGGCTCACTATGAATGTGTTTCGTACTTCTCTTTCTCAAAGGTTGATTGATATGACGCCATCCCATTATAAAGTCTAAAGGCAACTTATGAATTTGGAATGAGAGTTTCAACTGAAAACGGTTATATGAGTAATACGCTTTTTTTGCCTCTCCCAATACACATTACCTTGGCATAGTATCCATCTGATTATTCTCATTTAACCAATTTTTTCCAGGCCAGAGATTCAAGAAAGTATTTTAAGCGACTTCAGTGATATAAACCAACTTTTATCTTTGCAGATCTTTTATAAATACAAATATCAACTCTAGTTATTTTCTATCGGTTATTTTGTTTCCACAGGATGGCACCATCATACGAGGTCAGAATGAAATTTCTCATCCGACTAATGGGTTTATGGAACCTATTAACAAGGTATATTTGCTTCAAATTCTTGTGCTTGTACGATGTTGTGAATCTAGTATGGTCTTTAGCAAAATGATGATTTTTGGGAACTCTGATTCCAGTTGTGGCTTTCCAGTATTGGTTTAATTCCCTTATTGATAATAGTTAACGGATACAGATCTTTAGTGTGTTTGTTATGTTATTGAATTATGCTGATAGTTGCACAGTCAGATTACTTGAATCCTCATTCTTTGTTTATAGTGCTGGTTTATTGTCGTTAGGTAAGATCTTCAGTTCCAAGACTTACCTCGACAATAAAAAGGGTCTTTTACATGTCAAGTGAGGGAAAAAACTTGTTGCACGAGGTAATTTTGAACATGCCTTTGCTCTTACGTGAAATTATATAAAAGTATTATGAACGATGAAATGAAAGAGCGTGTTTTGGAGCTATTTAATAACTTTTAGATTACTCTTTAGCATCTAAAACAATGGAAACCCTTTATATTGGTCAGCGCTGGCAACGTCAATGTGTATCTTTGATAAAATTCACAAAATTTTCTAACTGTAAGTCTTATCCCCTAGGTGTTTCCCGCAGCAAACCCAGCTGTTCTTGAGCAACTGAGGTCAGTGAATTGCATTGTTTATGCAATGGGCTCGCTTTTCACATCCATTTGTCCATCCCTGGTAATCATTTACTTGTTATGCATTTTTGTAATAATTTTATGTCTTAATAAACTTTGGTTTGAATTTCCTGCCTAGGAAATGCCTCTCTGTTTCTCTGAATCTTGAGTCAATAATATTATTTATGATGATGTAATTGATTATAATGTGGTGCATATTATCCGTCCACTCCTTTACAGGTATTGATTGGCGTGGGAGAGAGTATATCTTCGAGGTCCTGTCCCAAGGTTCCATTTTTGCGCATCAAATTTTACATTAGGTTTTTTATAGCAGTTTTCTGATATCTTTATTGATTGGAAATTTTATACTTCCTATCTTTTCCTCGTTAAATTTGATCTTCTACCTTTTCCGGGTTACTTTTTACCTATGCATGATCAAGTTATGTTTTCTTCTTCTTTATGTCCCTAATATAGGTTCTTCTTTTGAACGGTACCGATGACCGAGAAACAAGTGGCTTCACAGCTTCTTGCTTTGTAACTGCTATTACAGACGCGTTGAATCGAACACATGGAGATCGTAATAATTGCCTGACAAACATTGTAAGTGAGATTACGGTTACTGTTTTGCAGTACCTTTACAAAGTGGATATATATATCCACTTTGTAGAGGTACTGCAAAACAGTAATATGTGTTGATACATGTTACCGTATATTATCTTCATTATGAAGCAGACATGGTTCATGTATGTAGATTCCAATTACATTACATTTTTTTGCAGTACAGTGACTACATAAATACTCTTTTAGTCCCAAAAGAGGGTGAAATTCCTGTAGACATTGAACAATTGGCTTCCCAAGGAATCTTTGATGTGGTATGCGCGTCAATTTTTCTTAGTAAAGCGTTTGAGTTCCTTTTATTTGTATATTTTTGCAGAACATTCTCTCTAGTTTTTATGTCTCTGGGTAAAACATTGGAGTTGCATTTTGCATGGTTAACTTAAATTGTTCAAAATTAGAAAGGAATCGTTGACGACTAAAAAAAACAAAAACAACTCATTTATAAGGCTGATATCTTCTACATTAGTCCTGATGGGCGAGGGTTTTCTAGTTTATATCCTCGAAGTTTTTAAAAATGTTGAGCATTTTACTTGATGAGAATTAGCTTTCAAATTTAAATTCTTAATATTCTGACTTAATTCTGTTTTTGGGATTTATATCTTAAGCAATATCGATCTTTGAGCTCTCCATTTCCTTGATATGGTTCAAATGTTTATGCAACCGAGAATCAAGGGAAGTGAGAAAAGAAACTTGCTTTTGCAGATATCAGTCGATTGTATACGAGACCCAAAAGTTGGAGTTGTATTTGAGCCAAAGTCCTTGATAGAAGCGCTTTCGGATGTGATAGGCAGATTCATGAGCAGGCATGTCTAACGGTCTTGAAGAGAATTTGAAGTTGATTCATCTTAGATGATTTTCCAGCTCGTTATTCCGAGGTAAATGATTTCGATTGGATCCTTCTCATATTCTTCTCCATGATTTTAGAATTCTTACTAGTTAAATGATTACAGGTGAAATTCCCCAATTCATTGGTGAACAAGTTATCGATTGGAAGATTTAATGTATCGATTCGGCAGTTTTCGTTGCTCACATTCACTAATGTCGTGGTGAAAGAAAATGTATAGTTGAAACTTTGAGCCTTGTTCTTTTTCCAGAAACACTACTTTTCTCTCTGTCCGACCGTTAGTAGTTGCGTCACAGACTTGCAATTTTGTTTTTGTCATGTGCTTGATTGAATCATAGAAGTAGCGAAAAAAAATAAATTAGAAGTAGTGTAATAACTGATAATAACTATACAAAGTCGAAGACTAAAAGGGGGATCAGCGAAGTAAGACATGGCCTATAAAAACTCTTTTATCATAAAGGCACAACACTACAACCAACAGTTTCTCGAAGAAAAAACACTACCATCTGCAAACTGTTTGCATGATTGTAACTTGCTGATATTATAAGGGCAGCGTCTAAACCAAGACATGTCAACGAGCCAATTCAAAATACAAGAGTTCAAGACTTCAATGAAGACTTTCATGGTTTAAGCCAAGACGAATGGAAAAAGTATAAATCTTGGCATGGGCTGATCTATGCTTTCAGAAGCAAAATGGTTAATTCATCATCCAAGCAATTGAAGAGATGGTTAAGAAGCCAAAAACGTTTTATTCTTCATCAGATTATAAATGGGCATGAGTTTTGGGATTCTTATGTAGTTTCACCTTAAATCGGTATCTTTTAGTTGGCTGTAACAAATGGTAATTGTTTATTTTCGTTTTATTAGTAGGCTGAATTCAAAATGTTGTATTTATTGGGTTTAAGAGGTGTCATTATGTGGTCTGATTACTTAGGGGGTTATAATTTCGTTTTTCATTGTGTATTAGGGTTTAAATGAGGCTTTTGGTTTTCCTAACATGAAGGGTTGTTTCATGTCTATAAATTCATCTTCATTTTAATGAGAAAGGATCCAGATTTTGATAAAAAAAATGAGAGTCTTCTCTTGAGTTCTATATGAACTTTTATCGAACTTATCAAGACGAGTCTTGTGGCGTTCAAACTGACTTATCAATCGGTCTTTCGCATCCGATCGTGGCGTCATTCAATCCCCGACTTATCAAACGATCTTTCACCATTGTTTGTGGCATCTTCATTATTCCAAGGTTCGCGTCTCTATAGGCGTTGGGTTGCGGAGTCACCAAACTTGTGGAGAAAACGATCCTTTCGCTGGAAATCGTGTTCCTCGCAACGAGCATCGCGTCACTTGCTTGGCGATTTTAATGCTGAAATGTTGTTTTGGCACCACTACGAACCCGCAGAGACTGAGAGGACTAGGACCAAACATTAAGGTGTTTTTTTTTATTATTTTTTTTTCCGGAAAAAGTGAGGACAAAGACTTAAAATAGGGTAGTAAATTGATGAGTAATATGTAAAGAGTAATAAAAAAAAAAAACTTTAAAGTAAAATTAGGTTTAAAAATGAAAAGATGGCCTACAGGGTTGATGAGAGCATCGCGTGGGGCGTGGTTCTAATCTAAGCTCGCTCCGGTTTAAGTTTGTAAATTGGTTTGAGTGAAGATGAGTTGGGTGTCACGCGCCGGGCGCAGCAGGGTTCTCTTGAGGCGAGCCTCCTCTTGTCGGCCATACAA
Source organism: Urtica dioica subsp. dioica (assembly GCF_054948205.1). NCBI lineage: Eukaryota > Viridiplantae > Streptophyta > Magnoliopsida > Rosales > Urticaceae > Urtica > Urtica dioica. The sequence goes on along the minus strand of NC_142764.1, from coordinate 452,858 downwards.
TCCGACGCCAAACCCCAAGCATTGCTTCTACAATGGGCATTTCAACCATATTTCAACCTCATCGTCTTCGTGGGTCGACTCGTATCTCCCGCCCCAACTCCGGCCATACGCCAGGCTGGCCCGCCTCGACAAGCCCATCGGCACCTGGCTCCTCGCCTCGCCTTGCTTCTGGTACCCCTTTCTCTCTCTTTTCTCTCTCTCTCTCCTCCATGATCTTGACTCGGATTGGCAGGTCGATTACACTGGCGGCGAGCCCGGGTGAGCTTCCGGATATGAAAATGCTGTGCTTGTTCGGATGTGGCTCTCTACTCCTCCGCGGCGCTGGCTGTACCGTCAACGATCTTCTCGACCGAGACATCGATTCCTTGGTACTCACTCTCCTTGGCCTTTCTATTTACTGAATTGTCTTGTATTTCTACTGCCATCGATCATCTTCTCTTACTTGATTTTAAAGGTGGAGCGGACTAAGTCGAGGCCGGTTGCCAGCGGGGTTCTCACGCCTCTTCAGGGCGTTTCTTTCCTCGCATTCCAATTGCTTTTGGGACTCTCTATTCTTCTTCAATTAAACAATTACAGGTTTCTCCTCGTTTTTAGAAAAGAAAAGGAAAAAAAAAACCATTTTCTCCTCTGTTTTGAATCATTGGTTTCACAACTTTAACGTTTTGTTCCTTCTCCACCAGCCGTGTCTTGGGGGCTTCCTCGTTGCTGCTAGTCTTCTCATATCCGCTTATGAAGAGGTTCACATTTTGGGTAATACATTATGTACATACACATATATATATTCCATCTGCGACAAGCATTTTCATTTTGATTGTGTTGTTCAGCCTCAAGCCTATCTTGGGCTGACCTTCAATTGGGGAGCGCTCTTGGGTTGGGCTGCCATTAAAGGGAGTATCGACCCGTCTGTAGTGCTTCCATTGTACTCCTCTGGAGTGTGTTGGACACTTGTTTATGACACAATTTATGCCCATCAGGTGCCATTTTCTCATCCCCTATATAACAAATCTCGATGAAACTAGCTTTTTTATGTTTTTTTTTAAACCATCCCACTCAGGATAAAGCAGACGACCTGAAAGTCGGTGTTAAATCAACAGCTTTGAGGTTTGGTGATTCGACAAAGATTTGGATTTCGGGATTCGGAATCGCGTGCATTAGTAGTCTTGCCCTTAGTGGATTTAATGCAGAAATCGGTATAATTATTATTCCCTCCTCATAAGCCATATTCGGTTGGTCTTTATTTTATTTATTTTTTATAATAGAATTTGCAGAAAGCAGAGGTTCTATTTAGTGTTCAGAGTGCCTCTTGCAATATGGAATTGGGTTGACTTCGTGATTTTTTGAGCAGGTTGGCCATATTATGCATCGTTAGCAGCCGCGTCTGGACAATTGGCTTGGCAGATTCGGGGCGTTGACCTTTCTTCCAGAACTGATTGCAACAAAAAGTAAGTCAACTTTTGAACATCTGAAACTACTTATGCACGTCAAAGTATGTTACATATTTAATTTTCGGAACTAAAGCTACAGCTGAGTAGTTTTGCATAATAACATTGTGATATTCTTTGAACATTTGAGCGAACATTTCATCGGAGGGGTTTGAAGGAATTGATTCATCAAAATGCATTAACTCTCTACTTATTTTCCCATCTTATTTACAGATTTGTGTCCAACAAGTGGTTTGGCGCTATTATTTTCATAGGAATTCTTTGCGGACGAGTGTCATCATAAAATTTCTTCCTTAACAAGGGTTAGTATTCGTGTTTCGATGTCAGGTTCAGAGCTGACAATACGTTCATGGTATCATCAAAATTTAAACTAATGAAGTTTAATTGATAATGAATCAGATAAGCTTGTTCTAATCGAAGGGATTGGGGCAGACCTTGCTTCTTTATTATTTTAAGTGAAGCTGAAAAAAGTCTACGTATGCTGAAACGGAAATTCTCAGTTATGGATATTGCTTCTATATTAATTTTGTTCTTTCATATTTTTGTATAGGATTAAATAGAAATCTCACTGATTCACTGTAAAAAAAGCATTTTGAAGATTCTATATATAATCAATACGATCTGTAAAGAAACCACAATATTTTTATAGAAGTTGGATGGGAAATAACATAGATGCTTTATCTCAACGGAGTTCCGTAATAAAGAGGTTTTGACATAATGGGGACAGACTTGAATCATAAGTTTTATATAGCATTGTTGACTTCGTTTTTATTTTTATTTTTTAAATAGAAGATGATGGATTGATCGTTGCTTTGGGTTCGAGATTGGGAAGTGAAGCAGCTCATCAGTCAATAGGGCAAGGAGTGTTTTCGTTTTTTCTTAATGTAAGGGAAGTCTCCACCCTTGTTCAGAACACCTTGCTAGCCGAGGCTAGGATTTAATACAAGTCTGTTTTGAGTTAAAAAAAAAAATTAAATAAATTTAAATAAAAGACCCATGGCTTCCTCCGCCATCAGAAGAGCTCTCCAGTTCTCGTCTCTGCCGGCCCCCTGGGATTTCTGTGGCCGGAATCTGATGAGAAGGCGAAGGATTTATGACCCTTTTCAGAGGGATTTTTAGGGTTGAGAAGATGTTGGCAACTCTAAAAATCTACCTACTATGTTCATCAACAAAGTATTTCATTGATAATTTATTTATTTATCAACTCAGTTTAGATTGTCAATAACAGTATATTTGTTCTTTTGCCAAAACTCATGCAACTTGTCAATGAAATCACAAAAGCCCTGGCGAACCTAAAGTCTGAATTATTTGTAAGACTATTTTAGTCATTTGTAATTTTGAATAACAGTATTTAGTATAAAATGTCAATCACCCTCATGACCTAAAGTCCGAAAAATTTGTTACTTTTTTAGTCACACTAGTAATTTTGAATATCAGTATTTAGTATAAAAATGTCGAAATGAAATGTTGGGGATATTTTTTGTCAAAACATGTGTTTCGGTAATATGTAAGATTCCAACCTTATAACAACATAATTAAAGACCATCATCATGCCATCAAATTCGCATCTAATATAGTTACTATGTGTAGCAATTAAATATTTCACTCATACGTAAAAAATGATCAAAGTATATTTAGGTTCGCATGATACTCAATCACAATAATGTTATTGTGTCGTTTTTCTTGATCATCAATAGTCTACAAATCAAGTGCCTAAAGACAAAGTCTCATCTCAACAGTTAGTCAAAATTCCTCAAAAAGGGCATTAGGACTAAGAATCAGTGTCAAGATTGCAAAACCCTCAATTGTGATTTCTAGCCGAGAGTTCTCGGCCAGAGGCAAGTTCTAAACCGAGACAAATGCCCACAAGAAGAGGGGCAAGTCCACAACTTTGCGTTTAAAGTCCACGACCATAAGTTCTCAGGTTCATGTCCTCATATCCATAATTTCGGGTTAACGTCCTCAAGTGCCACAACATTCGTCCTCAAGTCCGCAACCAAGTCGTCTTGCCATCGACCCTCTTCTTTGCCTCCTTGGCCCAATTACCTCTAAGGTCCATCAAGCTTCTCAAGTTTCTCAAGCTTACTTATAAATATCCCTTCAACTTGGAGAAACTTTGTATTTTCTCGCCTCACTCTCTCTCACATAACTTTCTACCACTAAAACTATCTTCTCCACTCTATCTTTATAGACGAGATGAGGCCCACTATCTCATATAAAATAAACACGCTACAAGTTCTCTTTCGGAAAATCCACTCACCATCACGAGGAAACCTGATCTACTAATGATAAAATTTCCATTTTTAAGGTATCCTTTCGACGAGATACATAGTCACTTACTTAAAGTTAAAGAGACATTAAAAAATGTGTTTTTTTGTTTTTGTTTTTTGTTTTTTGTTTTTGTTTTTGTTTTGTTTTTTTGTCAACATATTAGTAATTAGTGATAGATAGTTTTTGGTTGCTTTTTTTCCTTCAAAATTTTCTCAATACATATTAGTATTTAGTGTTAGGTATGTCAAATGTAAATTTTCCATCTAAGGTATGAAAAAAAGGTCTGCTAAATTACAAAAAGGAGATTAGAAAGCTTTATTAAATAACAAAAAGGAGATTAGAAAGCTTTATTAAATAACAAAAAGGAAATACATTAGATGATTTTGTATAATTTTTCTTGATTTATGTTGTGTAATATGATTTTTTTTTATTAAATTAAGTTGTATTGTAATTTCATAATTAATATTTTCTTTAATGGTAAATTTATAATATGCTATTTTTCTAAATTAATTTCAATATAATTATAAAGGGCCATTTTTTTCCTCTCTCTCGCCCAAGGCCCGCAAATTCCTTGAGCCGGCTGTGCAAGACCCATAGGACCCGTCAAGTGGTGGTCAACCCAATTGACCACCTAGGCCACAAAACTGCCCGCCAACTCACAAATATTTTGTTTCTTCTCCGAGGGGAGAACACAATGCTCCCTCATGTCCACCTTCACTTTCCAAAGCCACATAGAGGTTACCACATAGAGTGACGAAACACGCATATTTTTCAACCAAGGCGCGTTAATGACCTTAGACCGAGGTCTCACAAAAACGGGGACTTGGAGACAAAAATTCAATGCCCATAAAGAGGTTCCATAAAATTTCCTCCCTCATGAGGTTGTGAACCCCCAATTGACGATGGAGCCTATTATCACTGACCCATCTCCTCAACATATCTCTCTCATTGACCAAGCATGTGAAAAAAGAGGTTGCACAACGCAACTTGCTGTCGCGATCAATTCCGCGAACAACGCTGACATGATGACCATGTTCCATGAACTATTGGACAAAATGCTTAGTTTAAGAGCGGTACAAACCTTGACCTCGGAGGCCCAATGCATGAGGGAGGGTTCACCGTTATCTTTTTTGGCAAAATAATTTGTAAATGACTTTACAAAGGAAAAAAATGACAAGCTTTACCACATCCAACAATACTAAATATGAATGAGGGTGAAGAGGCAGGCTCCCATCATCACGTGTCAAACATTTTTCCACGTCGATGTAATCTTGGGGATTAAAAATATAAGAACGAACATGGAATTGTCTTAATTTAACCACACATTGTTGGTAAAATTTTAGACAAGTTTGGAAATGACGATTATGGACTTTTTAAAACTCCTACAGACATAGCCAACACTTGCCTAAGAAAAAAAAGGAGAAAGCATCTCTCAAATTTAATATATGAGAGTGATAGGCAGTCTCATGTACTTAAATTACAATACCCGACTTAGCTTACAATGTGAGTAGATTGGCTAGATAGATGAGCAATCAAGGATCTGAAAAATGGAAAGCAATCGTGAGAGTACTTAGCAGGTTTATGCGGTTCATTAATGATTATGGTCTACACTCTATAAGGTATCTCAAAGTTATTCACTACTACAAATGTTGGATTCTACAACCCATTTTCTACAACGCTTAAAATAAGCGTTGTAAAAACTAGGGATTCTACAACGCTTAACATAAGCGTTGTAGAAACAGAGTGTTTCTACAACGCTTATGGCTAAGCATTGTAGAACTTGGGATTTCAATTGTATTATGAAGAATCATTCAGATCCACATAATATAAATACATACTATACTCTAAAATTCTTAATAAATTTTAAACAATAATTTTGCTCAAAAACTCGAGCAACAGATATTAGGTTTTTCCCAAACGAAGGAACATAATAAACATTATTCAAATTTAAAGCGCGGTCTTCAAAAGATAGCGTCACGGATCCCACAGCCTTCACAGATACTAAGCTCCCATCACCCCACTTGAAGCACAAGTCGCCTTTCTCTAAGCTTTTGCTTTTCCTAAAACCAGTCAAGGAGCAGCAAATATGGTTAGTAGCAGTGGAGTCAATAATCCACGATAATACATTATCAACTACTAAGCAAGCTTCGGTAACAAGTACAATACCTTTTTCCTTAGTTTTGAGGTAGGTAGGACAGTTCCTACGCCAGCGACCAGGCTCATTACAGTGTGGCACTTGTCGTTAGACTTGTCCACCTTAGGAACCTTTGGCGTCTTCTTCTTCCACTACAAAATACAGCATTGGGTGCGAGTTTTTTCGCACCTAAAAGTCGCACCCAATGATTGTTGGAATGGATCTAGGGTTTAAGAAAAAGTTTAACACTTCGGTAAGCGGCGGAATTTTTAAAAAATTCTTTTACAAGTAAAACAGTTTTTACTAACCTAGACAAAGAGCAATCACATGTAAATAAATCTAATATGAGCATAATAAATTTACTAACCTCTTTAGAAGCTTGAACGTTGAGAAGCTTTTGGAAAGTTGCAACGTTTGTCTCCCTCGCAACACGTCTCTCTTCCTTTCCTCGGCAACTCGAGCAACCACGAAAGTTTCTATCACTAAATCACTCAAGATAAAAAGGAATTAGTGTGTGGGCACTTTTAAACACTGCGACATAAGAACGAGTCTTGAAGTCGAAGAGCTAAACACTAGGTCAAATGAGGACCTAGGTGCCAAAACAATAAAAACGAAATTGAATAGAGAGAGAGAGAAGAGGGGCGGCCAAGTCTAGAGAGAGAAGCTGTCAATCTCTAAAACTTTCAATATAATTCTTATGAAATGAAATTAATCCACAAGGCCCAATAAATCTAATTTTGGCCGAGTGATACTTGTCATTAAATGACCATGTCAAAAAATTTATTGACATTCATTTCATCATATGTCTCAAAAGACAAAAATACCCTTTTGACAATTTTCGAAAAAACTTGTCTCGTTTTTGTTTTGACTTAGCTTCCAGTTTAACTATTCCTACTCGATGTGATTCGTGACAGTGACCTCATGGATCCAAATGAACAAAGCTTGAGCTAAACACTTGGACTCAAAAGTTCACAAACCTTTTCCAAGTTTAGCTTAATGTCAACTGACTCCACTAAAGAGTTAACACTGAAAATCTCTCGGTTCAAATGAATTTATTTTCTACTCAAGAATTCAACCTAATTGTAATGAGTGGATCCACAGAATATTATCAGTGTTTACCCTTCATGAATATCATAAGCTAGTCAGGATTTACAAAATTGCCATTTTACCCTTCTAGCTGTTATTTCCTCAACTCCTTTGTAGCTTGTGAATAAGTTAGAAACAATGTATTGAAGAGGAGCTAACAAGTCACATTGTTTCATCCAAAAGAGTCAAGACTCAATTTGGACACTGGCCAGTTCATTTATTCACATTCCAAGGAACAAAGCATGAGGTGATATACATTGCATTTCAGCAATCTTGTACATGAATTCCATATCTATGAGAACTTTCAATGCCTCATAACCAGACATCATAGATTCTCCTAACAATCATACTAAGGTCAATAGTCCTTTGACCCTTAGATTGCGAATATATCGTTTTAAGCAAACTACGAAGAGTTTGTTCATGCAAATCTACATTTGTCTCTTCGTAAGTTGTTAAGTTTGTTTATGGACTAAAGACTAAGGTTTTATCATAAAGTTTCAAACACACGAGGAAGTTATTAATGAATAAGCAATCACAAGCAAGAGTCTTCATGAGACTTTATTACATCAAATGTACAATATAAAGACTACAACGCTTCTTGTGGGCACCATTGACAACAAACTCCCACTTGACTCAAAGAAGATGTGTGGAGTCCTTCATGCCTAATCCCGCTCGATGGTTGTCGAAGACCTTGTTTGCTAGGGCCTTGGTGAATGGATCTGCTAGGTTGTCCATAGTTGAGATCTTCTTCACTTCAACGTCTCCGCGCTGCACGATCTCTCGAATCAAATGGTATTTCCTCTCAATATGTTTAGAGCGCTTATGGCTTCGAGGTTCTTTTGAGTTAGCGACAGCCCCACTATTATCACAATAAAGGGTCATGGGCTCGTCGAAGTTTGGAACAACTTCCAAATACTTAAGGAATTTTTTAAGCCATACAGCCTCTTTGGATGCTTCACAAGCTGCCACATATTCTGCTTCCATTGTGGAGTCAGCAATGCAAGATTGCTTAATACTTCTTCACACAACAGCTCCACCATTAAGGATGAACACAGATCCCGGAGTGGATTTCCTGGAATCCTTATCCGCTTGAAAATCGGAGTCGGTATATCCCGTCATAGTCAGGTCAGTACCTGAGTATGTAAGCATCAAGTTCCTAGTTCTTCGAAGATACTTAAGAACATGCTTAACAGCAATCCAGTGCTCAGGTCCAGGGTTAGATTGGAAACGGCTAAATACGCCAACGGCGAAACATATGTCAGGTCTAGTGCAAAGCATAGCATACATGAGGCTTCCTACGGCAGAAGCGTAAGGAATTTTCCTCATATCTTCAATCTCTTGTGCAGTCTTGGGAGACTGGTCCTTAGAGAGTGAAACTCCATGCCTAAAGGGTGTTTGGCCCTTCTTGGAGTCTTGCATCGAGAAGCGATCCATTACCTTATCAATATAAGATGCTTGAGATAGCGACAAAGTCCGGCTATTCCTATCTCGAAAGATTTGGATCCCCAGAATGTACGCGACTTCTCCTAGATCCTTCATATCGAATTGCTTTGCCAGCCAGACCTTAACCTCAGATAACTTACCCACATCATTACCTATGAGTAATATATCATCGACATACAATACCAGAAACACAATTTTACCTTCATGCATTAAATTGTAAACGCACGGCTCATCTATTGACTGTTCAAAGCCAAAGCTCTTCACAGTTTCATCGAATCTAATATTCCATGACCTAGATGCTTGCTTTAATCCATAAATGGACTTAAGCAACTCACAAACCTTGGTCTCTCGACCTTCTTCAACGAAACCGTCTAGTTGAGCCATGTAAATGCGCTCGTCAAGATTGCCATTTAGGAAGGCTGTCTTGAAATCCATTTGCCAGATCTCATAGTCGAGAGCTGCAGTTATGGATAAGAGTATGCGGATGGATTTAAGCATCGCGACTGGCGAGAAGGTTTCTTCATAGTCAATCCCTTCTTGTTGGGTATAACCCTTCGCCACAAGTCGTGCTTTGAACGTCTCGACGTTCCCATCCAGACCCCTTTTCTTCATGTATATCCACTTACACCCTACTGGTTTAATTCCTTTGGGAAGGTCTACAAGTTTCCAGACTTTATTGACATACATCGAGTGCATCTCAACTTTCATGGCGTCAAGCCAAATGTTTGATTCAGAACAAGCCATCGCTTGGCTATAGGAAATAGGATCATCCATGTTAGAGACGGCTACGAGAGAGTCTCCATAAGACATGTACCTGTTAGGCTTTTGAGTAGCCCTCCCACTATGTCAAAGTACTACTTGACGAGATTCTGATGAGTTAGGTTGTGTTTCAGTTGGGGTAAGAACTTTTCTTACAGAGGAAGTAGAAGCTTCCTCACCCAACTTTTTTTCAAGCACAATTTTGCTTGTAGGTTTTGCATCCTTCATAAAGTCCTCCTCAAGGAAACGAGCATTCGTGCTAACGAAAGTCTTATCGTCCTCGGGACTATAGAAGGTAAAACCTTTGGTTTCCTTCGGATATCCAATGAACAGACACAATTCTGACCTACTAGCCAACTTGCTAGTCTTTTGCCTTAGCACGTGTGCGGGGCAACCCCAAATTTTGATGCGGCCAAGATTTACTTTACGACCAGTCCATCGTTCATAAGGAGTACCAGGAACCGTTTTGGACGGAACGTGGTTAAGAATATAAGCGGCAGTTTCGAGGGCATATCCCCAAAAGGAAAGATGGAGTGATGAGTAACTCATCATTGATCTAACCATCTCCATAAGAGTTCGGTTTCTTCTCTCTGACACTCCGTTTTGTTGATTTTGTTAGATCAGAGGATTCAGAAAGTTTGATCCTCTTTGGCTCCCTAATTAGATCATTATCTATTTCGGTGTCTAAAAGTGAAGGTTGAGTGGGATAAATGTAAAAAAGAGCATTCTTCATACATGCATCAGTGACAAAAGAATTATCAGGAAACGAAATACAAATTCCATTCTTAATGAAATTTAAACAATAATCTTGCTCAAATAGACGAGCAACGGATATTAAGTTCTTCCTAAAGGTAGGAACAAAATAAACATTATTCAAGTTTAAAGTGCGGTTTTCAAAAAACAGCGTCACGGATCCCACCGCCTTTACAGACACCAGGCTCCCATCACCCCATTTGAAACAGAACTCGCCTTCCTCTAAGCTTTTGGTTTTCTTGAAACCATTCAAGGAACAACAAATATGGTTAGTAGCAGCGGATTCAAGAATCCACGTTGATACATTATCAGCTACTAAGCATGCTTCGGTAACTAGTACAATACTATGTTTCTTTGCTTTGAGATAGGTAGGACAGTTCTTTTTATCGGCCTTGTGAGGTCTCTTTTTAGTTCCAGAGGCGGAGGCTTTTTTCTCAGTAGCATGTACCTCTCCTTGATTCAAGGAACATTATTCAAGTTTAAAGTGCGGTTTTCAAAAAACAGCGTCATGGATCCCACAGCCTTTGCAGACACCAGGCTCCCATCACCCCATTTGAAACAGAACTCGCCTTCCTCTAATCTTTTGGTTTTCTTGAAACCATTCAAGGAACAACAAATATGGTTAGTAGCAGCGGATTCAAGAATCCACGTTGATACATTATCAGCTACTAAGCATGCTTCGGTAACTAGTACAATACTATGTTCCTTTGCTTTGAGATAGGTAGGACAGTTCTTTTTATCGGCCTTGTGAGGTCTCTTTTTAGTTCCAGAGGCGGAGGCTTTTTTCTCAGTAGCATGTACCTCTCCTTGATTCCTCTTTCTCTTAGTGAGACCTTCAACAGTGTGAAGCTCCTTCATAAGCTTGGTAATAGTGTACTCTAGTTTGTTTATGGAGTAGTTCATCTTGGAGGTATCAAGAGATGCGGGGAGAGTTTCTAAGATCATATCTATGACATTCTTCCCATCAATCTCAGATCCTAGGATTTTCATTTTATTCAGAAAACTAATGATCAGTATCATAAAGTCTCCAACAGGAGTCCTAGCCTGCATATGACAGTTCATAAACTGTCGGACTGCTTGTTGCCTTGCTTGACGTCCTTGCCCTCCAAACATCTCGTGGAGATTGTAGAGTATGTCGGCGGCAGTCTCGATGTCCCGATGTTGTTGTTGCAACACATTGTTCATAGATGCTAAAATATAGCACCTCGCAATCTCATCGGATCGGAGCCAGGCCGCCAGGGCGTCTTTTTCCTCTTGAGTCGAATCTTCATTCGCTTGAGGACAGGGGGTGGTGAGAACCCATTTGTGCTTGTCGACAGTAAGGACTATGTCGAGGTTACGTTTCCAGTCGACATAATTGTCGCCTTCGAGTTTGTTTGAGGAAATAATGGGAGAGAGGGTTGAGAGACATTTTGCATATAAAAGTTTAAACAAGTTTATGATTAGTCTTTGGTTTAGGATTTAAGTTTTTAAACATTTGATAAAATCCAAAGGTATTATAAACCAAACGATAATTTACTCCCTCAAGAGAAGGCCACAAAAAATCTCCATTTATAAGTAAATGACACATCATTAATGCTTAGCCAAGATGTCAATACACCAATTTTGACTAGCCACCTTTTAAATTGGTTTGATCACTCACATCCTTTTGCAGAGCCTCAAGGGATGATTACTAGGGATTGAGCCTAAGTGTGTCTAACCACTTAGTCCAAAAGGTCAACTTTGAAAAACAATCCCCCAAGGGGAGGCCTTGCCTTCATCGTATCACTCTCGGACGTAGCTCATTGAGCAATGATCGAAGCAAAAATGCCTTAGAGTACTCTCATTTAAGAGAGGGCCACAAGAGCGGCTCTTAGTCCCACGTTAATTGCTTCTTTCATTAGTGTTGGGGATCGTGCGTTACAAACAACAAATATAACCCTCCCACTTAGTTTTTGGAGTTGGTACATCAACTCTTATAAGTTCGGAAACGGATTTCCTAGTTAGAGAGCGACAGAGAGGACAACTAGAAGAGAACCCTAGATCTTCATGTTCAGAGCAGTGTTAGTGCATAAAGGCACAAGAGACATACTCGGATCTTTTCCTATTTTCTATTTTGGGAAAGTGCATGAGGGAAGTGTGAACTTCAACTCACTCGAACACTTGAAAGTTTGAGATTACATATCTTTTTATTTTTCGGCTTGTCTACAAGGAGACCTCCCACTCAAATTTTCAAGAGCATATAGATTTTGAACATATGTGATATAGATATAGTTTTGAAAATATTTTGAAAACTTATTTGATTTGGATGACAAAATATTTTCAAGTTTGAAAACGAAAACGGTTTTTCAAGATTCAAACTAGTTTTTGCAAAAATCAATTTCAATTAAACTTTCAAAAAATAAACATTTTAATCTTTCACATCATGTTTATAATCTTATGAAAAACAATTTTTCTCAAGAAAATTTTCTCATTAGAGTTCTATAACTCATGGTAGTGGGGCTGAAAATCCGGATTTCTAAAAAACTGGACTTTCGTAACAGCCGCGCACCTCGGAGTAAAATCACCATAACTGGCGGCTCCAATGTCCTTTTGATCTGAAACCGGTGGAATTGCACAGAGGACAGACAGAGCTTTAATTTGATTCAAGAATCATTAAATTTTGATTTCGGAGCAGAGAGTTATGCCACTTTTACTGCGGGTTTTACTCCAGCTCGAAGAAAAAAGAAATAATTAAAGCTTGGTCCTTTTTAGGTGTGAAAAAGAATCGAGTGTAACGGAACGTTTTAGGATGTTGTTAAAGCTTTTATTTGTGTTTTATTAGCAAGGTAATAGCATGTTATACAAGAAAAAACAACAAGCATAAAACGATTCAAGTAAATAAAAGAAACTAGCAAGACAATATAACTAGTCACAAAATTTACTCGAAATTTTCTCAAACTTAAAACACGTTTTTCAATATAAAAAATAAAAAGCTTTTAGAACTGATTCTAATGTGTTTTAATAACATCTCAAACTCATAGAAAATCAACATGATTTTTAATTTAAAGGCAAGAGCAATAAATAAAAAAATCTAAGAAAACAATTCTAACTTGTCACAAAATTAGTAAACTTTCGAAAACGATTTTCAAGCTCATATTTTTAAATACATGTACATGCATATTTTTGACCATAGCTCTGATACCATTTGTTGGAATTGATCTAGGGTTTAAGAAAAAGTTTAACGCTTCGGTAAGCGGCTGAATTTTAAAAAATTTCTTTTACAAGTAAAACAGTTTTTACTAACCTAGACAAAGAGCAAGCACATGTAAATAAATCTAATATGAGCATAATAAATTTTCTAACCTCTTTAGAAGCTTGAACGTTGAGAAGCTTTTGGAAAGTTGCAACGTTTGTCTCCCTCGCAGCACGTCTCTCTTCCTTTCCTCGGCAACTCGAGCAACCACGAAAGTTTATATCACTAAATCACTCAAGATAAAAAGGAATTAGTGTGTGGGCACTTTTAAACACTACGACTTAAGAACGAGTCTTGAAATCGAAGAGCTAAACACTAGGTCAAATGAGGACCTAGGTTCCAAAACAATAAAAACGAAATTGAATAGCGAGAGAGAGAAGAGGGGCGGCCAAGTCTAGAGAGAGAAGCTCTCAATCTATAAAACTTTAGGATGAATGAAATGTGTAGAATGAGGCTCCTATTTATAGGAGAGGTCTCACCTTCAATAAGGTAGTTTCCTCTTCTATAGAATATCACATATTCATGAGCAATATTGCCTTATTCCTCTTTCATTTGGGCGGCCAAGACTTGCCAAGCAAGTCCTTGGATTTGTTTCCACTTTTATTTGCTTCTCCCTTGAACCATTTGGGCGCCCACCTTGATTTCCTCTTAGGGGAAATTTGTTTCCTCTTTTTCTTTTGACAAATATCTTCACACATTCATGCACAAAATATTCTCTCTTTCTTTGGGTATGTTGGGCGCCTATTTCAATTCTAGAAAGGCCTTCTAGAAGCTTTTCCATTTGTTCATGACAACATGAAAAATGCCCATTAAGAATTTTCAATATAATTCTTATGAAATGAAATTAATCCACAAGGCCCAATAAATCTAATTTTGGCCGAGTGATACTTGTCATTAAATGACCATGTCAAAAAATTTATTGACATTCATTTCATCCTATGTCTCGAAAGACAAAAATACCCTTTTGACAATTTTCGAAAAAACTTGTCTCATTTTTGTTTTGACTTAGCTTCAAGTTTAACTATTCGTATTCGATGTGATTCGTGACAGTGACCTCATGGATCCAAATTTAAAAAGCTTGAGCTAAACACTTGGACTCAAAAGTTCACAAATCTTTTCCAAGTTTAGCTTAATGTCAACTGACTCCACTAAATAGTTGACACTGAAAATCTCTCGGTTCAAATGAATTTATTTTCTACTCAAGAATTCAACCTAATTGTAATGAGTGGATCCACAGAATATTATCAGTGTTTACCCTTCATGAATATCATCAGCTAGTCGGGATTTACAAAATTACCATTTTACCCTTCTAGCTGTTATTTCCTCAACTCCAGTGTAGCTTGTGAATAAGTTAGAAACAATGTATTGACGAGGAGCTAACAAGTCACATTGTTTCATCCAAAAGAGTCAAGACTCAATTTGGACACTGGCCAGTTCATTTATTCACATTCCAAGGAACAAAGCATGAGGTGATATACATTGCATTTCAGCAATCTTGTACATGAATTCCATATCTATGAAAACTTCACAAAGTTACTCATGACATTCTCACAACTTAGTACTTCATTAGTAGGCCCTGTTCGGAATCACATAGTGAGTCCGAACTCTAACTTTCTCAAATGAGAATACGTAAGCTGTGAAAAGGCATGTCTCATTTCAGGATTAAGGTAAGCACGATGCAATTCATACGTAGTGACTTCGAGACATAAGAGGTTAAATGGTTTGTTCTTATCTTGTCTCTAGAAGTGCACTGGTCAATTCAGTATCTTCAAAAGATACCTAGAAGAACTATAGAGTCTCTAACTCTCAATGCCTCGTAACCAGACATCATAGATTCTCCTAACAATCATACTGAGGTCAATAGTCCTTTGACCCTTAGATTGCGAATATATCGTTTTAAGCAAACCATGAAGAGTTTATTCATGCAAATCTACATTTGTCTCTTCGTAAGTTGTTAAGTTTGTTTATGGACTAAAGACTAAGGTTTTATCATAAAGCTTCACACACACAAGGACGAATGAATGAACGTTTCAACTTTTATTAATGAATAAGCAATTACAAGCAAGAGTCTTCATGAGACTTTATTACATCAAATGTACAATATAAAGACTACAACTCTTCTTGTGGGCACCCTTGACAACAATGATACCTTTAGGTGCGACTTTAGGTGCGACTTTTCCGCACCAGAAAATCCGCGCCTAAAGGTCGTAGGTGTGAAAAGTCGCACCTGATGATCATGACTTTTAGGTGCGGTTTTTCGCACCCAAATTCGCACCCATAAGTTACCCGCCAACCTATTGGGTGCGACTTGTCGCACCCAATGGTCTACCTGCCAAACTATTGGGTGCGACAAGTCGCACCCAATGGCCTTCCCGTCATAATTTGGCGGGGAATATTGACCTTTGGGTGCGACGATTCACACCCAAAGGTCTACCCGCTTCATTTTCGGGTGCGGATAGTCGCACCCGATAGTATTTTTAAATTTTTTTTTTGGTTTGTTATGCTTATAAATTCTATGATTGTAATCAAATAGTATGTACTAAATAGTTTATTAATTAGAAAATTCATTAATTAATATTCAGAATAATAATAAAAACTAACCATTTGTTCTTTGATTACAATAATAATTATAATGTACGACAAATAATTAAAAAAATGTTCAATCTTTTCCCTTTCCCTTTCCTCGGTTTGTAAACCACTCCTTGAATGTTTTACTCCCTCTTCCGCCAAATCTTCCTCCGGAACTGCTGCTACCTCCTCGTGCACTGCCGCTCGTACGCGCTCGCTAGAACTCTGCTGAAGCTGGCGGCGTCGTCTGAGCATCTACCATTGAAACTGATGGCGGCGTTGTCTGGTGCATAGGGTGCATCGGAGGCGACGGGTGCATTTGAGGTGACGACGTCGTCTGAGGCATCCTTGGCAACATGCCGGGTGACATCTGAGGCATCTGTGGCATCGTGCCGGGCGACATCTGAGGCAAGGGTGAAAACTTCTGCGTAAACACGAACAGTTGTCGCTGTATCTCCTCCATCTTTGCGAGGCTCGCCTCATCTCCTCCATAGCGACTTGTTGTGCCGCCAACTGAGCCTGGAGCTCGCCAACCATTGGATCTCGAACGCGCCGCGACGAGCTTGAGCCTGACGACGAGCTTTCGTCCTGAGCCTGAGCAATTGCCCAAGATGATCTCGGGACCGCTGAACCTATTCCAACATACCAATCTTGACGGTTCCCGAGAATTTCTAGCATCGCGTGCTCCTCTGCGTCGTCCTGGTTAAATACTACGCCTTGCTCTTCTGCTTGTCGCCGAAGATCCGCCAGTAGAGTAACTATCCGCGCCTTTACACATAAAAAAAAATTATCAAAAATTAATTATTATGTAAGTAACGTAATCATAATTATCACATATGACTTACATGTGCTCGTCTCGCCAAATCTGTCGTCCATTCACCTTTTCTATTATGGTGCTTTTGCTCCCATGTCTCTAACGCGGAGCCCAAAGTCCCATCATCCTTACTCTGCAATTGTTATGAGAATATAAGTATTGAATTTATTTCAAATTAAGTATTTCAAAATTAGAATAACTTACGTTCAAATGACAATGAGCCAAGAAAGAAAGAGATCCTTGCGTCGACCTCGTCTTCTTCTTCTTCTTCGAATTCTCCTTGTTGCGATTAGACTTTTTCTGCAAATAATTAATTTTGTCATTATTCAATCTGATAAAGATATTGTGATTTATTACAATCATATATTACGTACCTTCCAATCGTCAGTTGCGAACTCGTCTACCACCGCCTCCCAATCCTCTTTCTTATATCCCGGTGGTGTTTCCGCCTTAGCGTTTTCTTTGCTCCCGCAACACTCTAACCTGAACTTCTCTGATAGCTTGGACTTCTGATTGAGTCGCCAGATCTTGGAATTTCGAATGATAGCCTGATCAATCGTATTCTGAAAGCAATCCGCAGGCAGATCATCGCCGGTGTCAGGATCCGTGTACACAAATCTGAACTCAGAATGAAGTGCGCTCAAAATAGCAGCCAACGTCTGGGGCGTCACTTCACTCCAATCACGAGTCGTAGGCGGGATATGTGCTTTCACCAAAGCACCGAGGCGGTTGTCAACCTTTTTATTTTCTTTCCTTATCTCTTGATAGAAGGTTTGGTTTATTGGGTCCCACTTGACCACCTTCGCACCAGGTACACCATGTGTTGCTCGCGCCGACGTCGAGCCGGTTGTTGGTCCCCTTGATTTCTTAGGACCTTGGGAATCAGATTCCTATGACGGACCTTGAGAACCCGGTCTCTGTGGCGAATCTCCACCAGAACTTGAAGCGGTCGACATCCTATAAAATGAAAACAACATTTGTAAATTGACATCGTATAAAATAAAACAACATTTGTGAACATACATCACAAAACAAAAGGGAACAACATCATACAAAAATGTGGGTGACACCACATATTTTTTTTATTAAAAGACCTCACATATGGCGGAGGAAAACCGTCATCACTGCCTATATCAACATCAACATCAACATCAACATCTTCTCCCTAAAAAACGATGCGTTCCTCATGATCATCAACATCAACATCAACATCTGTAAATTGCTGTCTCTGCTCAAGGGTCAAAACGTACGACGCTCGCGGTTTGTAATACCCACCTCCATTTGGTTCCAAGTGCAAAGCGGTCTTGATGCCCAAGTCCGTCAAATCAAGCCTCGCCTTCTCGGTGTCATAGTTCTTCTTTTCCAAGCCGAGCATCGTCCCGAGAAGATTCTCACACACGTTCTTCTCTACATGCATCACGTCCATGTTGTGTTTCAACTGCGACTCAGACCAGTACGGCAACTCGTAAAAGATGCTTTTCTTGGTCCAATTCAGTTCGCACTCAGCTAGCTTTCGTTTTTTGCCTACAGAGGCAGGGTGTTTGCCAGTAGTCGTGCAAGAAACACCAGCCAACTGAGCGAGTATGTCTTGCGAAGTCAACTTCTCGGGTTTATTTCGTTTCTCGTGCTTATCTTTGTAGTGATCGTTGCTTTTCCTGAATCGACTTGTCGCACCCAACTTTAAAAAAAATCGTGAAAATTTTCCAGCGCTTGTTTGAGTTTTGGGTCCGACTTTTCGCACCCGAAAGTCTTTTTGGGTGCGACTTTTAGGTGCAAAAAGTCGCACCCAAAAGTCATCCGCATCGGAAAACTATATATGTAGTAGTGTTCTTTTGAACCTTAGGTTGGTTCTTCTTCTCGTCCTTGCGAGGTCTCTTCTTAGATCCAGAGGTGGAGGCGGTAGCATGTACCTCTCCTTGAGTCCTCTTTTTCTTGGTGAGTCCCTCAGCGGTGTGAAGCTCCTTCATAAGCTCGGTAACAATGTACTCTAGCTTGTTCATGGAGTAGTTCATCTTGAAGGTATCAAAAGACTCGGGGAGAGTTTTCAAGATCATATCTATTTTGGTCTCCATCAATCTCAGATCCAAGGATCTCCATTTCGTTTAGATAACTAATGATCAGCATAATATGATCTCTAACGGGAGTTCCATTCTTCATACGACAGTTCATAAACTGTCGGACCGCTTGTTGCCTTGCTTGACGTCCTTGCCCTCCAAACATCTCATGGAGATTGTCGAGCATGTCGGCGCAGTCTCGATATCATGATGTTGTTGTTGCAACACATTGTTCATAGATGCCAAAATATAGCACCTCGTAATCTCGTCGGATCGAAGCCATGCCGCCAAGGCGTCTTTCTCCTCTTGTGTTGAATCTTCATTCGTTTGAGGAGGACGGGGGGTGGTGAGAACTCATTTGTGCTTGTCCACGAGAAGGACGATGTCGAGGTTACGTTTCCAGTCGACGTAATTTTCCCCTTCGAGTTTATTCGAGGAAATGATGGTTGAGAGAGGGTTGAGAGACATTTTTCCTATAAGAGTTGAAACAAGTTTATGATTAGTCTTTGGTTTAGGATTTAAGTTTTTAAGATTTGATAAAATCCAAAGGTGTTATAAACGAAATAACAATCTACTCCCTCAAGAGAAGGCCGCAAAAAATCTCCTTTTATAAGTAAATGACACATCATTAATGCTTAGCCAAGATGTTAATACACCAATTTTGACTAGCCACCTTTTAAATTGGTTTGATCACTCACATCCTTTCGCAGAGCCTCAAGAGAGGATTACTAGGGATTGAGTCTAAGTGTGCAACCTACCACTTAGTCCAAAAGGTCAACTTTGAAAAAACAACCCCCCCCAAGATGAGGCCTTGTCTTCATCGTCTCACTCTCGGACGTAGCTCATTGAGCAATGATCGAAGCAAAAACGGCATACGTGTCACGACCCGCGACCTCTCGTCGGCGGTTCATGGGCCGAGACGGTGGGTTACGTCACAGATCACAACATCAATATATATAACAATATATCTCATATCAGTAGAATCAGAAATAAATAACCATAATACTCATAGCACTAATATTAAACATATTATGATGATATATAAGTGTTATAAGTGTTTATACGAAAAGCTGGGTAAATTTTTCGCGTATAAAGTTTAGGAATTAGAGCCTTATAGCGACTCTTATTTATACACAAGCTCCCGAATTTTAGGTATATATGCAAGGGATAGTTTGGGGATCATAGTTTACAGAAGGGGTTCAACAAAATATAGATATTATTATAGAAGAGTTTGAACCCGAGTGAGTTCCCATTAGCCCAAAGGTCAAGAGATACACGTCCGGTTTTCATCCTCGACTTCCTTGTTCACATCGGCGCCTTGCCCTTCTCTACATTACCAAGGGTCATAAAACTATGAGTCGATTGACTCAGTAAGTGGGAGTCTAACTTAGAAAATAAAGCGACTAATGCCATGTGATAACATGTGACATGCAAACATGCACATAAGAATGCAAGGATGCAAATCTAACAAGTTCTTGAGCATGACTCGTGTGTACACACTCTAACTAGTACTTTTTGTCTTTAAGGTTACACACATCCCCTGCTATAACCTTCAGAACGACAAGAGACCAGCCTTAGACTTCGAGCAGCAGTCGTCCGGCGGCCTAAGAGTTTTAACGTCTGTCTGGGATCCACTAATGGTACCAACTTCATTCGACGTCGGCGCCACCCCCAGGCCCTCATAGCCCGTCATGGTGCATTCTTCAGGCCTTCATAGCCTGGCAACAAAGTCGGGTACGACTCTTGGTCGACTCCCCGAGATGAGTACTCAGCGCCATCCCCCAGGCCCTCATAGCCCGTCAGGGTTCATTTCCTTTTGGTACCATCGACACATCAATTCTTTAGGGTTCGGGTACTCTACAGCACTCAGAGTACACACTTATGCTACTTACAGGAGAGCGACTCGAGTTAAATCCCGAAAGAATTATCATTTCCCTTTTATGCTCGTTAGTGTTTTAAGTTGAAGACTCGGGATATGACTCCCGGTCCTTCTACCCTCGGCTCGAATTCGAGAGTCCAACATGCTCTCCTGTCACCTCAGATCTAGCTAAACTCTACGGTTAGCAGAGGGATCTAACTACAACAAAGTAGCAATGCGGCTGGTTCAAGTTAGCATTTGAACCTATGGGTATAAACCCAACTAAATTTTCCAAAAAGTGTGGCCGAAGCCTTAATCTTTGGTGTTTGTGTCTTTTAAGGCTTTTCCTACTCTATTTTATTATTAACACGTAAATGCACGTAAACATGATTATTCCCTTGGTAAGTAGTTGACTTATATCTCCACACTTACCTGGATAGCTCGACAGAAAGTTCGACGACTTCCGGCGATGTCTTGATTTCACGCTCTCCGTGACACTTGACACTTGTAGAAACGTCAAAAGAACTAACATCCGAGGTTGGAAGTCCGTTAGTTATTGGATTCGAGATTACTTGAAAAAGATAGGGTTCGTTGTCGAGATTAGGATCGAGTCAGTTCGGTATTCGAGAATTTAATTTATTATTCTCCGATTTTTCGGAAGTTAAACTTATTCAAGACTCGTATACTTTTGTATCGAGAATGATACGAAATAAAATTCAATAATAATTATGAGTCTTAAATAAGTTAATTAATCCGAAATTAAAATAACCGAGAATTCTAAAATGAATAATTAAATTAAATTCTCGAACGTTATTAAATAAATAATCATAAATTATTTATTTAAATAAATGAAATACATGGAAATAACCAACTAAGAGTATTTAAACACAATAAGCGATTAAAAAAAACTCACGAGTTAGTTGAGATTTAATTTCGATAACTCTTTTTCTTTGAAAACTTCAAAATCTGGCTTCGTCGCCTTTGACTCGTCCGGTTCCCGCTCGTCTGTCCAAATCTGTCATCAAACCGCAGAAATCCGACATCGAGTTAATTCCTTAAATCCAAACTCTTATCAATTTCCAAAATTTCAAATCCGACATCTCGACTCAAAAACCCGAACCCAAACAAGTCACACAACCAAACACGAATCCAACCAACTTGTCACAAAATCTTTAGACTTGTCATAAAAATTTCTAGACTTGTCATAAAAACTTTAGACTTGTCATAAAATTTTTCTAGACTTGTCTTAAAAATTTTAGACTCGTCATAAAATTCAAATTTCAAAAAACCCGAGCCCGAACGAACAATCAATCTCAAACATTACTCATCGATTTCAAAATTCAACTCTTGAATCATTCAATTCGAATCCATTTTATCAAATCAATACCAAATTTCTCGAGACAATTCAACGAGCCCGGAAACATACTCGATTCAAAATCCGGACCAATTCAAATCCATTTCCAAATTTAATTTCAAATCCAAATCACAACCTCAACAAATCACAAATTTCAACTCGAGGCTCAAAATCATTCCACACGATAATCAAAATGAATCACATACCCAAAACAAGTCTCACGACCAAGTAACACACGACCAAGTGAGTCACACGGCCACAACATCTTCCAAATCAAACCACACCAAATCTCAAATTCAATGAACAAAATCATATTCAGCCAGCACCAAAATCACACGGCCAAAGTACACTTTCAGAAACAAATTCATCAAACAATTTCAGAATCACGTCACAAATCAAACCCAATTCCATATCAACTCAACACACGGCCGAAACAAATTTCAAACCAAACCATTTCAACATCCAAGCTTCACACAAACAGCTTACATATCCTAACAAACACCCAGAAAAACTCATGGCCAATACAAGTAAACCAAGCTCACGGCCAAGTGACCAAAATCAACCAAATCGTCCAAAAATTTAACCCAGCCAAGAAATCTGAAATCAAAGGACAAATTCAAGTCATAACCATCAATAATCGAACTCCAACATCATTTAAACACAGCCAAATCCACCGATTCCAACCCGGAACCAAAACCCCCAAATCAATTTATCAAAAACCCTAACTTTGAAATTGATTTCAGAGGAGAAAATTTCTCACCCCGCTTGCTACTCCTCGGCACACTCACTCTGGATTCTCGGTGTCCTTCCTCGGTCGGTGGCCCTGGGTGAGCTCGCGGCTGCCGTTCTCCTCGCCGGAGCGCGCGCGCGGTCACTGTGAGACGCGTGGGAGACAAGGAGACGAAGGCGAGGAAGAAGAAGATGGCGAAGAGAGATGATGATGATGATGTCCGAGAGACCTAGCTTGGAGGAGATTATATATTTTTTTTTCTTTGTTACTCTTTGCAGAAAATCGCGCGTGGAGATGGGGAAGAAGAAAGAAGATCGAAGAAGAAGGAAAAAAGAAAGAGAAAATGGGGTGAGGTGGCCGAATGAGAGTGGAGAGAAAAAGAGATAAGATCTCCACGTGGCGACACTCCATTGGGCCACATGCCTCTTGAAACAACCCCTCTTAAATCTTTTTCTTTCACTCTCGTCCCTCACTTTGTTGCACTTAAGTCCTTTCCAAATAAATCCTCTCAAACTTGTCCTTAATGAATAAAAAAAAATAATCTTGAAAAATAACCGAGAAATTCTTATTAATTCCCGTTATTTTAAATATATTTAAGGGATTTCGGAATTTATTTTCACTCTTGAGATTTCCAATCTCCGAGTATGTTCCGAATAATTTTATTCGGAAAATAATATCGAGTTTACTCGAATATCCTTATTCCGAAATTTCGTCAACCTTAAGTATATTTATTATTATTTTTTTTTCAAGATATTTAAATTTAAGGACGTCTCATGTGTAACAAGAATTTGATTCAAAATAAAACTCGTTTATTTTATTCAAATTCATAAGTTGAGCGTTACAAAAGTTTGTATATTACAATAGAGTACTCTCATTGAAGAGAGGGCCACAAGAGTGACTCTTAGTCTAACGTTTAATTGCTTCTTTCATTAGTGTTGGAGATCGTGGGTTGCAAACAACAAGTATAACCCTCCTACTTAATTTTTAGAGTTGGCACATCGTCTCTTGTAAGTTCGGAAACAAATTTCCTAGTTATAGAGCGATAGAGTGGACTTCTAGAAAGGAATCCTAGATCGTATCCTCCCCGTGCCTGTGTACTGAGCAGACCACATACATCAGAATGTACTAGTTCCAGCAACTTAGTGGTGTTGGAATCGATCTAGGGTTTAAGAAAAAGTTTAACGCTTCGTTAAGCGGCGGAATTTTAAAAATTTTCTTTTTAAGTAAAACTAGTTTTTACTAACCTAGACAAGAGCATGTACATGTAAATAAAAACTAATATGAGCTATTAAAGTTACTAACCTTTCTTGAAGCTTGAACCTTGTAGAAGCTTTTGGAAAGTCGCAACGCTCGTCTCCCCTCGCAGCACGTCTCTCTTTCTTTCCTCGGCACCTCGAGCAACCACGAAAGTTTCTATCACTAAATCACTCGAAAAGAAGGAATCAGTGAGTGGGCACTTTTAAACACTTCGACTTGAGAACGAGTCTCGAAGTCGCAGAGCTAAACACTAGGTCGAGTGAGGACCTAGGTGCCAAGACAAGAAATAATCGAAAATAAACTAGAGAGAGAGAGAGAGGATTTTCGGCCAAAGTTCTAGAGAGAGAGTCTCTCAAATCTCTTAAACTTGGATGAATTGAAAATGAGAAGAATGAGGCTCCTATTTATAGGAGAGGTCTCACCTTCAATAAGGTAGTTTCCTCTTCTATAAAATGAGCCAATTTCCTCTTTCTTTTCCTTGAGGAGCTCGGCCAAAATAGACTTCATTAAGTCTTGGAATAGTTTCCTATTTTGTTCCATGCCTTGCCTTGTCTCTCTCTTGGCCGAATTCCATATAGCATCCTCATGCAAATTTGTTTCCTCTTTTTCTTTTGGCAAGTATCTTGATACATTTATGCACAAAATATTCTCTCTTGGTTGGGTATGTTGGG
The DNA here is from genome assembly GCF_054948205.1 of Urtica dioica subsp. dioica. Taxonomy (NCBI): domain Eukaryota; kingdom Viridiplantae; phylum Streptophyta; class Magnoliopsida; order Rosales; family Urticaceae; genus Urtica; species Urtica dioica. Next base: position 428,450 of record NC_142764.1, on the reverse strand, counting down.
CGCCTATGTCCTTCTAGAATGGGCTTCTAGAAGCTTTTCCATTTGTTCATGACAACATGAAAAAGGCCCAATAAGAGTTTTCAATAAAATTCTTATGAAATGAAATTAATTCACAAGGCCCAATGATCAAGTCATGGCCGAGTGAAACATGTCATAAAATGACCTTGTCAAAAATTTATTGACATTCATTTCATCGTTTGTCTCAAAAGACAAAAATACCCTTTTCACTATTTTCGTTCTTGTTTTGACTTAGCTTCCAGTTTAACTATTCCTATCGATGTGATTCGTGACAGTGACCTCATGGACCCAAATGAACAAAGCTTTAGCTAAACACTTGGACTCAAAATTTCACAAGCCTTTTCCAAGTTTAGCTTAATGCCAACTGACTCCACTAAAGAGCTGACACTGAAAATCTCTCGGTTCAAATGAATTTATTTTCTACTCAAGAATTCGACCTAATTATGATGAGCGGATCCACTGAATATTATCTATGCTACCCTTCATGAATGTCATCAGCTAGTCGGGATTTACTAAATTACCATTTTACCCTTCTAGCTGTTATTTCCTCAACTCCTTTGTCGCTTGTGAATAAGTTAGAAACAATGTATTGACGAGGAGCTAACAAGTCACATTGTTTCATCCAAAAGAGTCAGGACTCAATTTGGACACTGGCCAGTTCATTTATTCACACTCCAAGGAACAAAGCATGAGGTGACATACATTGCATTTCAGCAATCTTGTACATGAATTCCATATCTATGAGAACTTCACAAAGTTACTCATGACAGACTCACAACTTAGTACTTCACCAATAGGCCTTGTTCGGAATCACATAGTGAGTCCGAACTTTGACTTTCTCAAATGAGAATACTAAGGTGTGAAATGGCATGTCTCATTTCAGGATTAAGGTAAGCATGATGCAATTCATACATAGTGACTTCGAGACATAAGAGGTTAAATGGTTTGTTCTTATATTGTCTCTAGAAGTGCACTGGTCAATTCAGTATCTTCGGAAGATACCTAGAAGAACTATAGAGTCCCAAACTCTCAATGCCTCATAACCAGACATCATAGATTCTTCTAACAATCATACTGAGGTCAATAGTCCTTTGACCCTAAGATTGCGAATATATCGTTTTAAGCAAACTACGAAGAGTTTGTTCATGCAAATCTACATTTGTCTCTTCGTAAGTTGTTAAGTTTGTTTATGGACTAAAAGACTATGGTTTTATCATAAAGCTTCAGACAAGGAAGATTGAATGAACGTTTCAACTTTATTAATGAATGAATAGGCAATTACAAGCAAGAGTCTTCATGAGACTTTATTACATCAAATGTTCAAAATAAAGACTACAACTCTTCTTGTGGGCACCATTGACAACACACTCCCACTTGACTCAAAGAAGGTGTGTGTAGTCCTTCATGCCTAATCCCTCACGATGTTGGTCGAAGACCTTGTTCGCTAGGGCCTTGGTGAATGGATCTGCGAGGTTGTCCACCGTTGAGATCTTCTTCACTTCCACGTCTCCGCGCTGCACGATCTCTCGAATCAAATGGTATTTCCTCTCAATATGCTTAGAGCGCTTATGGCTTCTTGGTTCCTTTGAGTTAGCGACGGCCCCACTATTATCACAATAAAGGGTCATGGGCTCGTCGACGTTTGGAACAATTTCCAAATACTTAAGGAACTTTCTAAGCCATACAGCCTCTTTGGATGCTTCACAAGCAGCCACATATTCTGCTTCCATTGTGGAGTCAGCAATGCAAGATTGCTTAATACTTCTCCACACAACAGCTCCACCATTAAGGATGAACACAGATCCCGAAGTGGATTTCCTGGAATCCTTATCCGCTTGAAAATCGGAGTCGGTATATCCCGTCATAGTCAGGTCAGTACCTGAGTATGTAAGCATCAAGTTCCTAGTTCTTCGAAGATACTTAAGAACATGCTTAACAGCAATCCAGTGCTCGGGTCCAGGGTTGGATTGGAAACGGCTAACTACGCCAACGGCGAAACAGATGTCAGGTCTAGTGCAAAGCATAGCATACATAAGGCTTCCTACGGCAGAGGCGTAAGGAATTTTCCTCATGTCTTCAATCTCTTGTGCAGTCTTGGGAGACTGGTCCTTAGAGAGTGAAACTCCATGCCTAAAGGGTGTTTGACCCCTCTTGCAGTCTTGCATCGAGAAACGATCCATCACCTTATCAATATAAGATGCTTGAGAGAGCGACAGGGTCCGGTTTTTCCTATCTCGAAAGATTTGGATCCCCAGAATGTACGCGGCTTCTCCTAGATCCTTCATATCGAATTGCTTTGCTAGCCAGACCTTAACCTCAGATAACTTACCCACGTCATTACCAATGAGTAGTATATCATCGACATATAGTACCAGAAACACAACTTTGCCTTCGTGTATTAACTTGTAAACACAAGGCTCATCTATTGACTGTTCAAAGCCGAAGCTCTTTACAGTTTCATCGAATCTAATATTCCATGACCTAGATGCTTGCTTTAGTCCATAAATGGATTTAAGCAACTCACAAACCTTGGTCTCTTGACCTTTATCCACGAAACCGTCTGGTTGAGCCATGTAAATGCGCTCGTCAAGATTGCCATTCAGAAAGGCTGTCTTGACATCCATTTGCCAGATCTCATAGTCGAGAGCTGCAACTATGGATAGGAGTATGCGGATGGATTTAAGCATCGCGACTGGCGAGAAGGTTTCTTCGTAGTCAATCCCTTCTTGTTGGGTATAACCCTTTGCCACAAGTCGTGCTTTGAACGTCTCGACGTTCCCATCAGGACCCCTTTTCTTCTTGTATATCCACTTACACCCTACGGGTTTAATCCCTTCAGGAAGGTCTACAAGTTTCCAGACTTTGTTGACATACATCGAGTGCATTTCAACTTTCATGGCGTCAAGCCAAAGGTTTGATTCAGAACAAGCCATCGCTTGGCTATAGGAAACAGGGTCATCCATGTCGGAGACGGCTACAAGAGAGTCTCCATAAGACATGTACCTGTCAGGCTTTTGAGTAGCCCTCCCACTACGTCTAAGTATTACTTGACGAGATTCTGATGAGTTAGGTTGTGTTTCAGTTGGGGTAAGAACAGTTCTTACAGATGAGGTAGAAGCTTCCTCACCCAACTTTTCTTCAAGCACAATTTTGCTTCTAGGTTTCGCATCCTTCATAAAGTCCTCCTCAAGGAAACGAGCATTCGTGCTAACGAAAGTCTTATCGTCCTCGGGACTATAGAAAGTAAAACCTTTGGTTTCCTTCGGATATCCTACAAACAGACACAATTCTGACCTACTAGCCAACTTGCTAGTCTTTTGCCTCAGCACGTGTGCAGGGCAACCCCAAATTCGGATGCGGCCAAGATTCACTTTACGGCCAGTCCATCGTTCATAAGGAGTACCAGGAACCGTTTTGGACGGAACTTGGTTCAGAATGTAGGCGGCTGTTTCGAGGGCATATCCCCAAAAGGAAAGCGGGAGTGATGAGTAACTCATCATTGATCTAACCATCTCCATAAGAGTTCGGTTTCTTCTCTCTGACACTCCGTTTTGTTGAGGTGTGCCAGGTGCGGTAAGCTGAGAAGCGATACCTTCTTCTTTAAGAAAGTCATCGAACTCTCCAGACATATACTCACCACCTCGATCAGATCGAAGGGTTTTGATCACTTTGCCAGTTTGCTTTTCCATTAAAGCCCTAAAGACCTTAAATACGTTAAAGGTCTCGGATTTGTGTTTAAGCAAATAGACAAATCCATATCGCGAGTAATCATCGGTGAAGGTAACGAAGTATTCGTATCCTCCACGTGCCTGTTGGCTGAGCGGACCACATACATCAGAATGTATTAGTTCCAGCAACTCAGTGGCTCTTTGACCCTTATCGGAGAAAGGTCGCTTAGTCATTTTTCCTTCTATGCAGGATTCACAAGTAGGTAGTGTACCTAGTGCAGAGGCTTGGAGTGGACCGTCCCTCACAAGTCTCTTAATCCTATCTAGACTGATATGACCAAGTCTTAAGTGCCATAGGTGTGTTGATTTTGTTAGATCGGAGGATTCAGAAAGTTTGATCCTCTTTGGCTCCCTAATTAGATCATTACCTATTTCGGTGTCTAAAATGGAAGGTTGAGTGGGATAAATGTAAAAAAGACCATTCTTCATACATGCATCAGTGACAAAAGAATTAGAAAAAGAAATACGAATTCTATTCTTTATAAACTTTAAATAATAATCTTGCTCTAAAAGTTGAGCAACAGATATTAAGTTTTTCCCAAAGGAAGGAACATAATAAACATTATTCAAATTTAAAGTGCGATCTTCAAAAGATAGCGTCACGGATCCCACAGCCTTCGCAGACACCTCGCTCCCATCACCCCACTTGAAGCAGAAGTCGCCATCCTCTAAGCTTTTGCTTTTCCTAAAACCAGTCAAGGAGCAGCAAATATGGTTAGTAGCAGCGGAGTCAATAATCCACGATGATACATTATCAGCTACTAAACAGGCTTCAGTAACAAGTACAATAACTTTTGCTTTGGTTTTGAGGTAGGCGGGACAGTTCCTACGCCAGTGACCAGGCTCATTGCAGTGGTGGCACTTGTCTTTAGACTTGTCCACCTTCGGAGCCTTTGGCGCCTTCTTCTTCGTTTGAACCTTAGGTTGGTTCTTCTTCTCGGCGTTGCGAGGTCTCTTCTTAGATCCAGAGGTGGAGGCAGTAGCATGTACTTCTCCTTGAGCCCTCTTTTTCTTAGTGAGTACCTCAGCGGTTTGGAGTTCCTTCATGAGCTCGGTAACAGTGTACTCTAGCTTGTTCATGGAATAATTCAATTTGAAGGTATCAAAGGTTTCGGGGAGAGTTTCCAAGATCATATCTATTTTAGTCTCCCCATCAATCTCAGATCCAAGAATCTCCATCTCGTTGAGATAGCTAATGATCAGCATCATATGATCTCTAACGGGAGTTCCAGCCTTCATACGACAGTTCATGAATTGTCGGACCGCTTGTTGCCTAGCTTGACGTCCTTGCCCTCCAAACATCTCATGGAGATTGTAGAGCATATCGGTGGCAGTTTCATAATCACGATGTTGTTGTTGCAACACATTGTTCATCGATGCCAAAATGTAGCATCTCGCAATCTCATCGGATCGAAGCCAGGCCGCCAGAACGTCTTTCTCCTCTTGCGTCGAATCATCATTCGTTTGAGGACAGGGGGTGGTGAGAACCCATTTGTGCTTGTCGACAGTAAGGACTATGTCGAGGTTACGTTTCCAGTCGACGTAATTGTCGCCTTCGAGTTTATTCGAGGAAAGAATTGTAGAGAGAGGGTTGAGAGACATATTGCCTATAAAAGTTGAAACAAGTTTATGATTAGTCTTTGGTTTAGGATTTAAGTTTCATTAAGACTTTTGTAAAATCCAAAGGTGTTATAAACTAAACGATAATTTACTCCCTCAAGAGAAGGCCGCAAAAAATCTCCATTTATAAGTAAATGACACATCATTAATGCTAAGCCAAGATGTCAGTACATCATTTTGACTAGCCACCTTGTAAATTGGTTTGATCACTCACATCCTTTCGCAGAGTCTCAAGGGAGGATACTAGGGATTGAGCCTAAGTGTGCAACCAACCACTTAGTCCAAAAGATCAGCTTTGAAAAACAATCCCCCAAGGGGAGGCCTTGCCATCATTGCATCACTCTCAGACGTAGTTCATTGAGCAATGATCGAAGCAATAACGCCTTGGAGTACTCACATTTAAGTGAGGGTCGCAAGAGCGGCTCTTAGTCCCACGTTATTGCATCTTTCACTAGTGTTGGGGATCGCGGGTTACAAACAACGAATATAACCCTCCCACTTAGTTTTTGGAGTTGGTTCATCGACTCTTATAAGTTCGAAACAAATTTCCTAGTTAGAGAGCGACAGAGCGGACAACTAGAAGAGAATCCTAGATCGACATGTTCAGAGCAGTATTAGTGCATAAAGGCACAAGGTACATACTCGATCTTTTCCTATTTTCTATTTCGGGAAAGTGCGTGAGGGAAGTGTGAACTTCAACTCACTCGAACACTTGAAAGTTTGAGATTACACATCTTTTTATTTTTCGGCTTGTCTACAAGGAGACCTCCCACTCAAATTTTCAAGAGCATATAGATTTTGAACATATGTGATATAGATATAGTTTTGAAAACATTTTGAAAACTTATTTGATTTGGATGACAAAATATTTTCAAGTTTGAAAGTGAAAACGGTTTTTCAAAATTCAAACTAGTTTTGTAAAAATTCAATTTCAATTAATCTTTCAAAAATCAAAACTTTTAATCTTTACACATCATGTTTATAATCATATGAAAAACATTTTTGCTCAAGAAAATTTTTTCATTAGAGTTCTATAACTCATGGTAGTGGGGTTTGAAAATCCGGATTTCTAAAAAACTGGACTTTCAGACAGCCGCGCACCTCGGAGTAAAATCGCCATATCTGGCGGCTCCGATGTCCTTTTGAGCCGAAACCGGTGGCATTGGACAGAGGACAGACAGAGATTTAATTTGATTCAAGAATCATTAAATTTAGATTTCTGAGCAGAGAGTTATGCCACTTTTAATGCGGGTTTACTCCAGCTCGAAGAAAAAGAAATAAATTAAAGCTTGGTCCTACTTAGGTGCGAAAAAGAATTAAGTGTAACGGAACGTTTTAAGATGTTGTTTAAAGCTTTTATTTGTGTTTTATTAGCAGGGTAATAACATAGGATAAAAGAAATAACAACATGCATAAAACGATTCAAGTAAAAATAAGAAACTAGCAAGATAACAAAACTAGTCACAAAATTTTACTCGAAAATTCTCAAACCTTTAAAACACGTTTTTCAATATAAAAAATTAAAAACTTTTAGAACTGATTCTAATGTGTTTTAACATCATCCCAAACTCATAGAAAATCAACATGGTTTTTAATTTAAAGGCATGAGCAATAAATTAAAAAAAAATCTAAGATTACAATTCTAACTTGTCACAAAATTAGTAAACTTTCGAAAACGATTTTCAAGCTCATAATTTAAAAACATGCACATGCATTCCTTTGACCATAGCTCTGATACCATTTGTTGGAATCGATCTAGGGTTTAAGAAAAAGTTTAACGCTTCGTTAAGCGGCGGAATTTTAAAAATTTTCTTTTTAAGTAAAACTAGTTTTTACTAACCTAGACAAGAGCATGTACATGTAAATAAAAACTAATATGAGCTATTAAAGTTACTAACCTTTCTTGAAGCTTGAACCTTGTAGAAGCTTTTGGAAAGTCGCAACGCTCGTCTCCCCTCGCAGCACGTCTCTCTTTCTTTCCTCGGCACCTCGAGCAACCACGAAAGTTTCTATCACTAAATCACTCGAAAAGAAGGAATCAGTGAGTGGGCACTTTTAAACACTTCGACTTGAGAACGAGTCTCGAAGTCGCAGAGCTAAACACTAGGTCGAGTGAGGACCTAGGTGCCAAGACAAGAAATAATCGAAAATAAACTAGAGAGAGAGAGAGAGGATTTTCGGCCAAAGTTCTAGAGAGAGAGTCTCTCAAATCTCTTAAACTTGGATGAATTGAAAATGAGAAGAATGAGGCTCCTATTTATAGGAGAGGTCTCACCTTCAATAAGGTAGTTTCCTCTTCTATAAAATGAGCCAATTTCCTCTTTCTTTTCCTTGAGGAGCTCGGCCAAAATAGACTTCATTAAGTCTTGGAATAGTTTCCTATTTTGTTCCATGCCTTGCCTTGTCTCTCTCTTGGCCGAATTCCATATAGCATCCTCATGCAAATTTGTTTCCTCTTTTTCTTTTGGCAAGTATCTTGATACATTTATGCACAAAATATTCTCTCTTGGTTGGGTATGTTGAGCGCCTATGTCCTTCTAGAATGGGCTTCTAGAAGCTTTTCCATTTGTTCATGACAACATGAAAAAGGCCCAATAAGAGTTTTCAATAAAATTCTTATGAAATGAAATTAATTCACAAGGCCCAATGATCAAGTCATGGCCGAGTGAAACATGTCATAAAATGACCTTGTCAAAAATTTATTGACATTCATTTCATCGTTTGTCTCAAAAGACAAAAATACCCTTTTCACTATTTTCGTTCTTGTTTTGACTTAGCTTCCAGTTTAACTATTCCTATCGATGTGATTCGTGACAGTGACCTCATGGACCCAAATGAACAAAGCTTTAGCTAAACACTTGGACTCAAAAGGTCACAAACCTTTTCCAAGTTTAGCTTAATGCCAACTGACTCCACTAAAGAGCTGACACTGAAAATCTCTCGGTTCAAATGAATTTATTTTCTACTCAAGAATTCGACCTAATTATGATGAGCGGATCCACTGAATATTATCTATGCTACCCTTCATGAATGTCATCAGCTAGTCGGGATTTACTAAATTACCATTTTACCCTTCTAGCTGTTATTTCCTCAACTCCTTTGTCGCTTGTGAATAAGTTAGAAACAACGTATTGACGAGGAGCTAACAAGTCACATTGTTTCATCCAAAAGAGTCAGGACTCAATTTGGACACTGGCCAGTTCATTTATTCACACTCCAAGGAACAAAGCATGAGGTGACATACATTGCATTTCAGCAATCTTGTACATGAATTCCATATCTATGAGAACTTCACAAAGTTACTCATGACAGACTCACAACTTAGTACTTCACCAATAGGCCTTGTTCGGAATCACATAGTGAGTCCGAACTTTGACTTTCTCAAATGAGAATACTAAGGTGTGAAATGGCATGTCTCATTTCAGGATTAAGGTAAGCATGATGCAATTCATACATAGTGACTTCGAGACATAAGAGGTTAAATGGTTTGTTCTTTTCTTGTCTCTAGAAGTGCACTGGTCAATTCAGTATCTTCGGAAGATACCTAGAAGAACTATAGAGTCCCAAACTCTCAATGCCTCATAACCAGACATCATAGATTCTTCTAACAATCATACTGAGGTCAATAGTCCTTTGACCCTAAGATTGCGAATATATCGTTTTAAGCAAACTACGAAGAGTTTGTTCATGCAAATCTACATTTGTCTCTTCGTAAGTTGTTAAGTTTGTTTATGGACTAAAAGACTATGGTTTTATCATAAAGCTTCAGACAAGGAAGATTGAATGAACGTTTCAACTTTATTAATGAATGAATAGGCAATTACAAGCAAGAGTCTTCATGAGACTTTATTACATCAAATGTTCAAAATAAAGACTACAACTCTTCTTGTGGACACCATTGACAACAAGTGGCTCTTCGACCCTAATCGAAGAAAGGTCGCTTAGTCATTTTTCCTTCTATGCAAGATTCACAAGTAGATAGTGAACCTATTGCAGAGGCTTGTAGAGAACCGTCCCTCACAAGTCTCTTAATCCTGTCTAGACTAATATGACCAAGTCTTAAGTGCCAGAGATATGTTGAGTTTGTTAGATCGGAGGAATCAGAAAGTTTGATCCTTTGTCGGTTCAAATGAATTTATTTTCTACTCAAGAATTCAACTTAATTGTGATGAGTGGATCCACTGAATATTATCTATGTTTACCCTTCATGAATATCATCAGCTAGTCGGGATTTACAAAATTACCATTTAACCTTCTAGCTGTTATTTCCTCAACTCCTTTGTCGCTTGTGAATAAGTTAGAAACAATGTATTGACGAGGAGCTAACAAGTCACATTGATTCATCCAAAAGAGTTATGACTCAATTTGGACACTAGCTAGTTCATTTATTCACATTCCAAAGAACAAAGCATAATGTAATATACATTGCATTTCAGCAATCTTGTACATGAATTCCATATCTACGAAATCTTCACAAAGTTACTCATGACATCTTCATAACTTAGTACTTCACCAATAGGTCCTGTTAAGAATAACATAGTGAGTCCGAACTTTGACTTTCTCAAATGAGAATACGTAAGCTATGAAGTGACATGTCTCATTTCAGGATTGACGTAAGCATGATGCAATTCATACGTAGTGACTTCGAGACATAATAGGTTAAATAGTTTGTTCTTATTCTGTCTCTAGAAGTGCATTGGTCAATCCAGTACCTTCAGAAGATACCAAGAAGAACTAGAGAGTCTCCAACTCTCAATGTCCCATAACCAGACATTATAGATTCTCCTAACAATCGTACTGAGATCAATAGTCCTTTGATCCTTAGATTGCGAATATATTTTTTTAAGCAAACCATGAAGAGTTTGTTCATGCAAATCTACATTTGTCACTTCATATATTGTTAGGTTTGTTTAAGGACTAAAGACTATAGATTATCATAAAGCTTCAAATAGACAAGGAATAATGAATGAACGTTTCAACTTTTATTAATTATTGCGTAGTTACGAGCAAGAGTCTTCGTAAGACTATATGGCATCAAATGTACATAAATAGACACTACTACTCTTCTTGTGCGCACCATTGACAACAACCTGTGCGAGGTTAAGCATTGAGGTTTTAGTGATATCAGATCATTTAGATTCAGAATAAGTAATGCATAATTACTTTTGGTAAAGAATCACATCTGTGAGAGATAAGTGTGACCGCTTCGATAACCAAGCATAATTCTCTAGTAACTCTTGCAGAATCAGAAAAATCTTCAAGGATGAAATGAACATAACTATCCATGAGAACATAACATGTGTTAGGAAGATAATGTTTATCATTTATACATAACGATTAACAATTCAACGAAATCGAGTCTATTGAATAGTTAGTAAACATTACATATTTTAATAAGAGAAGGCTCAAATGTTGTCTCTACCTATTCTATACAAGTATTAACTGTAGAAGCATAGTCAAGTCTTATCTGCTTGTAGATCTTCTTAATTTCATTCATGTCGGTTTTTGTGAAAAGTATTTGAGTGGGAACGATATGTCAAAACTGAAAAGTTTTAACATATTCTTATTCGTCGTTGCGAGAGGTATATGCTCGATTATTATTTTCCTAATCCCTAAGGTAAATGAGAAATTGATGTTCAAAGTGTATTTAAAATAATAATAAAAAATTTGAAATAAAATAGATGTGTTGTGAATGTGAATGAATATGCAAGTCTCAGATAGAAGAAATATGTAGATTTTTGTAGTGCAAATATAAACTTGTCTTGCACAAGGGTTTGACCCGCTCAAAGTGGCCAAGTTTTGTAGAGGGGCTAGAAAGAACAAACAAACGCCCATCTCGACAATCACATGCGTGCACGCCGCGGCTATCTATTTGGTTGGTTGGGCGGGCGAAGCTAAGAGCTAGGAGAGGTGGTGGTAATGTCTTAAAAAATTTTGTGCATTTTTTTAGACAATTTTCCCATTAAATTATGAATAGTCATAACCGTGCCCCTGATGGAATGTTTCAAAAGTTTATAGCCATCATAATTCAACACACACTTATGGCGTTGTCGAGCATTGACGTTGAACATTTTAACTGTTCGTGGTGAGTCTATAAAAGCCTGAAGGTGGTTCTTATTTTAACTGTTCTGGTACATGTCCTCGTTTGTTAGCGTTTAACACTATTGTGCATTGTTCGTCTTGTACGCCGTTGTATCATTGGAGGCAATTGCTTATAATTTTTCAGCTCTTGGTGATAGCAATAACGCTTTAAGGAAATCATTAAACGAGCTTCGACGTTTCTCATTCTCTTTCGTATATTTATTTTTTGTTTGATCAAGTTATTTTTAATTTTATTTATATTATAATTAACATTTCATGTCTACATGCTTTTTTGATTAGTTTTACCGGTTATATTTATTTGAATAAAATTATTTCAATTTTTCTTTTTATTTCCGCATATTGCTAACTAATGTGGCTAACTTCCAATGATAAATTGCTTGAAGATTAATCACAGTCCAAGCTTTCTCCCAAATTTACGTGTGTTTTCCGTGCATGGGTTGACATTCATAACGTAAATGGAAAGCAAAGTATTAGTTTGTCTTGATTTTCTTGCGTGAATTGTGATTGGTCCTGGTCTACGGAGATTTGGATTTTCTTACACTATTTCATCACAGTCACACACGCACACAATCTAACCATGACATGATTTCACACTGACTGAAATTCGATATCAAATCTTGCGTGACATATGCTAAAATTCTAGGAGCTTCACTTTCTTATAGTCGTTTAAACAACTTGTGCTTGAAAATCACGATAGCAAGTTGTGCTTTAAATATGAAGACGAACGATTTGTTTTTCAGGCAAAAAACTTTAGGAGGCTTAGCCAAAAGCATATTGAGAATATTGTTCGGGTCATTGACTGGGATACCTGTTGCTGTGGGAAAATAAATTAAAAGTGAAATAAAAATAAAATAGATTGGTGCGTCGCAAATAAATGTGGGCTACTATAAGCGGGAGTGATGGATTTGAAATTCTCGAAGAATGTCAAATAATTTTAGAGCAGACATGTAGATAATTCATAGCTAAGCCAATTGAAATTTGAACCTTTTATCTACTTAGCAAAAAAAGAAAAAGAAAAGCGACTACTCCTTAGTCATTTAATAAAGAGAAATTGCTGCAACTCAACCACTTAAGACGTGAGAATTTAAAGAGGTAATTAGGTCTGTAGTCCACCCTCCTTTTTTAAAAGGATTTTTTGTATGAACTAGCAATTTCAAACTTAGTGTTTAGCAAAATGACAAAGGTTTCACAAGTTGATGCATTTTAACCACTTATAATGTACAAATACTAATATACCCTTAATTATTTATATATAATTAATCTAAGCTTTCAAAATTTTAATCTAGTGCACTTTAGTATTAATCCACTCTTCGATAAACTATAAGAAGAAAAAGAAGAAGATGTCAAAAACTTTAATCCCTCTTTTAAAAAATTTAACCCTCTCTCTTCGATAAATCAGAAGAAGAGAAAAAAAGACAAAAATGATGTCAAAAAATTTAATCCTGCTTTCAAAAAATTTAAACCACTGTTCGATAAACCAAAAGAAGAAAACGAGAACATGTTAAAACATTTTCCCGGTTTCAAAATATTTAATCCATTGTTCGATAAACCAAGAAGAAGAAGAAGAAGAAGAAGAAGAAGAAGAAGAAGATGGTGGTGATGATGATCGACAGTGAAACCACTTTCCGATTGTCAGTCGAAGCCTTTCAAGTCACTCTTCTCGTCCTCATATTTGTTGATCAAATCCGATCTTAATCAAACCCTAAGTCAATCCATCATTGAACCACCACCACCACCACCGACCGTCGCTCTCGCCGGAAGATTCGAGCAGCGTCGACAAATCTCCGGAAGAGGCTCGACTATCCTTGGACGCCTCCTAGTTGAGTCGAAACCCTAAAAAAGCTTCAAACAAGAAGCATTCTCTGAGATCGGAAGCTTCTCGTGGAGTCTGAAAATCCTTCGAGAGAGCTCGATCTCTCCAACAACCGATTCGCTGGCGGTTTTCCGACGCCGGTGCTTTCACTTCCTCGTCTGAAGATTTACAACTTCCTATTCAACGAGTTTCGAAGGTCCGGTGTCTCCGAAGCTATTCGATCGATCTTTGGGCACGATTTTTTAGGGTATTTTGACGATTCAATAGTTTGGGTATTCTGGTTTGATGTCTTACTATTTGGGTATAAGGGTATTTTTGAGATTTTTTAAAATTTGGCAATTTTGCCTCAACTTTTGAAAGATTGGCTATTTTGCCAAGTCCATACTTTAAAATTGCTAGTTAGCAGCATCGTCCTTTTTAAAAATATAGCCAAAATTTTATTTTATTATACCGTAAGTCGCGTAAAGGCGCAGGTGAAAGTCGTCACCCCAGACGCATGTAAGTCGCGTAAAGGGGCTTCCTCAAACCCTAAAAACGGCCAAATTTGAGCAATACACATTTGGTCGTCAATGGCACGAAACACACGGGGTTTGAGTAAAATCGTCGGCCTAACTCGGCGTGCCATAAGTCGCGTAAAGGCGCAGGTAAAGGCGGCAGGGCTACTCCCTCCGCCACCCATATACGTTCGGTCGCCCATGGCACGAACTCAAAGTCGCCGGCCTAACCCGGTTTCAACATATACGTTCGGTCGCCCATGGCACGAACTCAAAGCCGCCGGCCTAACCCGGTGCAACACATACGTTCGGTCGCATATGGCACGAACCTAAATTCGCTGGCCTAACCCGGCGCAACACATACGTTCGGTCACCTATGGCACGAACCCAAAGTCACCGGCCTAACCAGACGCAACACATACGTTCGATCGCCTATGGCATGAACTCAAAGTCGCCGGCCTAACCCGGCGCAACATATACGTTCAGTCGCCTATGGCACGAACACAGAGCCCCCGGGGCATACCCGACGCGACTTCTTCGGTCGACAAATGGCACGAAGCAAAGTCGTTGGGCCACAGCCAACTCTCGGTACGCTAAACCGTCGGCCTAACCCGACATACCGATATCGTCGTTCAATACAGGTCGGTCAACAAATGCAATCAACAAACGCTGAAGAACGCCTGGCCTGGCACGAGCACCTCCCGCCTCAAATGCTAAACGAGCGGAGGTTGAATCCCAACTAGGGACACAAACTTGCCAAAACTATTGGCAAGGGCACATGTCCTTCGAGCCACGGTAGCACACAAAGAATGCATATGCGAGCGAAATCGCTCAAAACGATATAGCATTCGACTTGAAGGCAACAAAATATCTCATGAATAAGGAGCCACTGCTCTAAATCCAATAACACATGCGCTAAATGCAAATGCGCTAAAATCCTGAAAAAGAAAAAAGCAAAGTGCTAAACATACGCGCTATATAAATAAAGAAGAGCCACATGGCTCACAAAGCACCCTCGTCAAGTAAGGGAAACAAGGTGTGGAAGAAGTCAAAGGTGACCCCCCGGGCCTCGTTCTCGGCCGTGGTCGCCTCCCGACACTCCATCGCTCCGGCTCGACGGGCCTCCTCAGTCCCTATGTCGTAGTCATCTTCCAAGTCGGACGCCCGTTGTTCCGCCTCGGCAAGCTGGGAAGAGAGGCGAGCATTCTCCTCCGCTAGAGAGTCGCGCTCGCGCTGGTTTGCTTGAAGTAAGCTGATGATGGGATGTTTCCAAGGCATCAGACCGAGCGTCCAGCTGCCGTCGAAGGTCGGCAACTTCGGTACGAAAAATCTCTGCCGATCGTGATGCCACCTCGCAAGCCCGACGTTCTTCGGTCAAATCCCCCGCCATCTTGGCCACCGACATCTGGGCTCCATTGCACTGATCCCACCATTGCCTCGCGAAGTTGGTCTCGAAGTGTCTCAAGTTCCGCCCCCGGGTGTGAACCTCGCTCGACCTGAGCCAGCCTAGACTTCGCTCGAGCAAGCTCTTCTTGGGCGACCCCCAGGCGTCGGATGAAGTTTTTGCAGAATCATGTCATTCCGCACGGCTCTCGCATACGCCTGCAACGTCAAAAAGCAAGGGTTAAAAATAGACCTATGCTTATAAAATAATGAATAAAAATACTAATCCTTTGAGCGTCGGTAACCCCTGCCTGGAAGAAGGCGATGTCACTCTTTGACAGCATGCCTTTCCACCAAGACAGGGGGGACTCCTCGAGATGTCGAAAACAGTCGCCTCGGGACTCCATCGCCTCCAGTTCCACCGCTGAGTTCTCCCTCTTGGGCTCGGAGCGCTCATCGGAAGGCACTGAGGCCGAAGCCCTCTTAAACGAGGCGCGAGGCTCTTGCTCAGCAAGGCAGGTAGTCTCAACACGATCTTCTCTCGCCCTGCGGTCAGTAACCCTGGAGCGAATCTCCGCCATCCTCTCGGGGTTCCACGAAGGAGAAGCCAGCCTCCGAGCTCGCCTCTTAGCAGCTGCACCAACTAAAACAACAAAGGTCAAATTTCCGTTAACAAAGGGATTTTAGATCTCAGAATTACCTCGAGAAGCAGGGACGACTGGCTGAGCCTTGAGGCTTGGCGGCCTGCCCGCCCGGTGCGCCTCCTCGGTGCCAGGAGAAAAGGGCGGTAACCACCCAGTGAGTGTCATCAGCTCGGGAGAACGGAACCGCTCACCCACCTTGCGGGCCTCCGACATCCCCGATATCTCCTTCACGTAGGGAAGCTCTGCCGCCCCCTCGTCTGTCGAGAAGTTTGCCAGACGACCGAAGCAAAGAGGCGCTTCACCGAGGGCGTCTGTCGAGACCCACACACATGACCTACGACTAGGTGGGTTGTTGTCGTCAACTAGCCTCATGTTGCCCCGAGCACGGGCCATGTGAAAGCCCGGCTGCCCCGGCGCCGAGAATACAGCAACCAGGTTGCGAAAATCGTCCACGGTCATGGCACGCTGCTTCTGGTAGTGCAACTCCATGAAACACATAGCCGATAAGCGATTGAACATCGGGCTCATTTGGAAGGCATGGACCCCTAATCGAGTCAGAATCCGTTGAACAATCGGCAGAATCGGGAGGCGTAGCCCGCACATAAGGCTCCTAACCGTCACGACCACAAACCCGTTCCTCGGGTGGGATGGCCGGTCCTCGAGGGCAGGCCTAAGCAACCCCACCGAGGAAGGGATGTCGTACGTCTCCCGGAGCGCGCTAAAGACTCGGGTGGTAAGCGTGCTCGCAGCATCGACCCCCTTGCAGTCTAAGTACTCGGGGGCAATAGAGTCGTCTACTTCCGTACAGGCGAGTCCTCTCCAAAGACTTCGCGTAAGTGTAGCCCGAAGACTCCACTGATACAAAGGCCGCCCTGGCCATCTCCAGCACTTTCCCGCTACGCTCCACCTTCCCCATCACAGGGGAAGCCTCCGGGCCCTCTGAGCCCGACCCTAGAGGGTTGTCAGAGTAGATCTCATCCAAGAACGATTTGGATGGTACTATCGCAAGTTCGGCACCCGAGGCCTCTACGTCAGATGCCCGGGGAAGCCCTGGGCACTCGATCACCTCGTCCCGCTGTTTGAACGAGGGGGCGTCAAAGGACGCCTCGCGGGAGACCAGATTTATCACCAGGCATGAAGAACGCGAGTCTTTAGACCCTTCGTCCTCCCCTTTGGGGCCAAACCTAGTGGGTGGGCCGCTCCCGGGCTCCGCCGGCTCGGCTACCGCCGCGGCGTCAGTCTCCAACTCCACGAGCCACTGATCGACCACGCGAGAGTCTTCCTCAACATAGATGGGAATCCCGTCGAGTTCTTCGAAGGGACCCTTGGCCGCCCTCCCAAGATCTTGAGAAGGGCAGAAAAGGTCAACCTCGGGACCATCAATTTGGAAAAAAAGCTCACTCCCCATTTAAAGGGTAAAAATCGGCAAGCCCAAAGGAAATTTCGAACTCAAAAGGAATTTTCCAATCTCCAAAGGCTGCCAGTGTGAGGAAAAGAGGAGAGGGACCCTCCTATTTATAGGAGAGGAAGGAGCAAACCCTGCTCCTCCCCCCCCCCCCCCCCTTGCGCACACATGATGGGCCCGGCCCGTGCGCCGGCCACGCGCGCGCTGGTCCGCCGGCGTCATGCCTCGCACGTGCCATGCCGCCCAGCCGGCCCGGTCCGTGTTGTCAATGGTGCCCACAGGAAGAGTTGTAATCTTTATATTCTACATTTGATGTATTAAAGTCTCATGAAGACTCTTGCTTGTAATTGCTTATTCATTAATAAAAAGTTGAAACATTCATTCAATCTTCCTTGTTTGAAGCTTTAGGATAAAACCGTAGTCTTTAGTCCATAAACAAACTAAACAACTTACGAAGAGACAAATGTAGATTTGCATGAACAAACTCTTCGTAGTTTGCTTAAAACGATATATTCGCAATCTAAGGGTCAAAGGACTATTGACCTCAGTATGATTGTTAGACGAATCTATGATGTCTGGTTATGAGGCATTGAGAGTTGGAGACTCTATAGTTCTTCTAGGTATCTTCCGAAGGTACTGAATTGACCAGTGCACTTCTAGAGACAAGAAAAGAACAAACCATTTAACCTCTTATGTCTCGAAGTCACTACGTATGAATTGCATCGTGCTTACCTTAATCCTGAAATGAGACATGTCATTTCACACCTTAGTATTCTCATTTGAGATAGTCAGAGTTCGGACTCTCTATGTGATTCCGAACAAGGCCTATTGGTGAAGTACTAAGTCGTGAGAATGTCATGAGTAACTTTGTGAAGTTCTCATAGATATGGAATTCATGTACAAGATTGCTGAAATGCAATGTATATCACCTCATGCTTTGTTCCTTGGAGTGTGAATAAATGAACTGGCCAGTGTCCAAATTGAGTCTTGACTCTTTTGGATGAAACAATGTGACTTGTTAGCTCCTCGTCAATACATTGTTTCTAACTTATTCACAAGCGACAAAGGAGTTGATGAAATAACAGCTAGAAGGGTAAAATGGTAATTTTTTAAATCCCGACTAGCTGATGATATTCATGAAGGGTAAACACTGATAATATTCTGTGGATCTGCTCATTACAATTAGGTTTAATTCTTGAGTAGAAAATAAATTCATTTGAACCGAGAGATTTTCAGTGTCAACTCTTTAGTGGAGTCAGTTGACATTAAGCTAAACTTGGAAAATGTTTGTGAACTTTTGAGTCCAAGTATATTAGCTCAAGCTTTGTTCATTTGGATCCATGAGGTCACTGTCACGAATCACATCGAGTAGGAATAGTTAAACTGGAAGCTAAGTCAAAACAAGAACGAAAATTGTCAAAAAGGTATTTTTGTCTTTTGAGACATAGGATGAAATGAATGTCAATAAATTTTTTGACATGGTCATTTGATGACACGTAACACTCGGCCATAATAAGATTAATTGGGCCTTGTGAATTAATTTCATTTCATAAGAGTTTTATTGAAAATTCTTAATGGGCCTTTTTCATGTTCTCATGAACAAATGAAGAAGCTTCTAGAAGCTCCTTCTAGAGACAATATGGGCGCCCAACATATCCAAGGAAAGAGAGAATATTTTGTGCATAAATGTATCAAGATACTTGCCAAAAGAAAAAGAGGAAACAAATTTCCTATACAAGGCATGGGAAATTTCGGCCAAGTAGAGAAAAAGGGAAGCCAAATAAAAGAGGAAACAAATCCAAGGACTTGCTTGACAAGTCTTGGCCGCCCAAATGAAGGAGAAGAAAAGGAAATTGGCTCATGAATATGTGATATTCTATAGAAGAGGAAACTACCTTATTGAAGGTGAGACCTCTCCTATAAATAGGAGCCTCATTCTTCTCATTTTTCTCATCCCAAGTTTTAGAGATTGAGAGCTTCTCTCTCTAGACTTGGCCGATCCTCTCTCTCCCTCTCTCTTCAATTTCGTTTTATTGTTTTGGCTAGGTCCTCATTTGACCTAGAGTTTAGCTCTGCATCTTCAAGACTCGTTCTTAAGTCGTAGTGTTTAAAAGTGCCCACTCACTGATTCCTTTTATTTCGAGTGATTTAGTGATAGAAACTATCGTGGTTGCTCGAGTTACCGAGGAAAGAAAGAGAGACGTGCTGCGAGGAGACGAGCGTTGGAAACTTTCCTAAAGCTTCTCAAAGTTCAAGCTTCAAGAAAGGTTAGTAAACTTCTTAGCTCATAATAGTTTTTATTTATATGTACTTGCTCTTTGTCTAGGTTAGTAAAAACCGTTTTTACTTGAAAAGAAAATTTTTAAAATTCCGCCGCTTAACGAAGCGTTAAACTTTTTATTAAACCCTAGATCAATTCCAACAAATGGTATCAAAGCTATGGTCAAAGATTAGCATGCACATGTATGTAAAAATATGAGCTTGAAAATCGTTTTCGAAAGTTTACTAATTTTGTGACAAGTTAGAATTGTTATCTTAGATTTTTTTTTAAGTTATTGCTCTTGCCTTTAAATTAAAAATCATGTTGATTTTCTATGAGTTTGGGATGTTATTAAAACACATTAGAATCAGTTCTAAATTTTTTTAATTTTTTATATTGAAAAACGTGTTTTAAAGGTTTGAGAATTTTCGAGTAAATTTTGTGACTAGTTATATTGTCTTGCTAGTTTCTTTTATTTACTTGAATCGTTTTATGCATGTTGTTATTTCTTTTATACCATGTTATTACCTTGCTAATAAAACACCAATAAAAGCTTTAACAACATCCTAAAACCTTCCGTTACACTCGATTCTTTTTCGCACCTAAAAAGGACCAAGCTTCAATTATTTCTTTTTCTCCGAACTGGAGTAAACCCGCAGTAAAAGTGGCATAACTCTCTGCTCAGAAATCTAAATTTAATGAGTCTTAAATCAAATTAAAGCTCTGTCTGTCCTCTGTCCAATGCCACCAGTTTCAAGTCAAAAGGACATCGGAGCCGCCAGTTATGGCGATTTTACTCCGAGGTGCGCGGCTGTTCCGAAACTCCAGTTTGTTAGAATTCCGGATTTTCAGCCCCACTACCATGAGTTATAGAACTCTAATGAGAAAAATTTCTTGAGAAAAAATGCTTTTCATAAGATTATAAACATGATGTGTAAGATTAAAATGTTTTGATTTTTGAAAGTTTAATTGAAATTGATTTTTTACAAAACTAGTTTGAATTTTGAAAAATCGTTTTAACTTTCAAACTTGAAAAATATTTTGTCATCCAAATCAAATAAATTTTCAAAATATTTTCAAAACTATATCTATATCACATATGTTCAAAATCTATATGCTCTTGAAAATTTGAGTGGGAGGTCTCCTTGTAGACAAGCCGAAAATAAAAAATGTGTAATCTCAAACTTTCAAGTGTTCGAGTGAGTTGAAGTTCACACTTCCCTCACGCACTTTCCCGAAATAGAAAATAGGAAAAGATCGAGTATGTACCTTGTGCCTTTATGCACTAACATGTTGGAATCGATCTAGGGTTTAAGAAAAAGTTTAACGCTTCGTTAAGCGGCGGAATTTTAAAAATTTTCTTTTTAAGTAAAACTAGTTTTTACTAACCTAGACAAGAGCATATGCATGTAAATAAAAACTAATATGAGCTATGGAAGTTACTAACCTTTCTTGAAGCTTGAACCTTGTAGAAGCTTTTGGAAAGTTGCAACGCTCGTCTCCCCTCGCAGCACGTCTCTCTTTCTTTCCTCGGCACCTCGAGCAACCACGAAAGTTTCTATCACTAAATCACTCGAAAAGAAGGAATCAGTGAGTGGGCACTTTTAAACACTACGACTTGAGAACGAGTCTCGAAGTCGCAGAGCTAAAGACTAGGTCGAGTGAGGACCTAGGTGCCAAGACAAGAGAAAACCGAAAATAAACTAGAGAGAGAGAGAAGAGGACTTCGGCCAAGTTCTAGAGAGAGAGTCTCTCAAATCTCTTAAACTTGGATGAATGAATTGTGAGGAAATGAGGCTCCTATTTATAGGAGAGGCTTTACCTTCAATAAGGTAGTTTCCTCTTCTATAGAATATCACATATTCATGAGCAAATATTGCCTCTTTCCCACTTAAGTCACACGGCCAAGGCAGCCTTCTAGAAGGCTTGGATTTGTTTCCTTTTTTGTTCCTTGCCTTGCCTTGACTCTACTTGGCCGAAATTCCCCATGCTTGTGTGGGAAATTTGTTTCCTCTTTTTCTTTTGGCAAGTATCTAAATACATTTATGCACAAAATAAACTCTCTTTCCTTAGGTATGTTGGGCGCCCAACATGTCTCTAGAAGGAGCTTCTAGAAGCTTCTTCATTTATTCATGAGAACATGAAAAAGGCCCATTAAGAATTTTCAATGAAATTCTTATGAAATGAAATTAATTCACAAGGCCCAATGATCAAGTCATGGCCGAGTGAAACATGTCATAAAATGACCTTGTCAAAAATTTATTGACATTCATTTCATCCTTTGTCTCAAAAGACAAAAATACCCTTTTAACTATTTTCGTTCTTGTTTTGGCTTAGCTTCCAGTTTAACTATTCCTATCGATGTGATTCGTGACAGTGACCTCATGGACCCAAATGAACAAAGCTTTAGCTAAACACTTGGACTCAAAAGTTCACAAACCTTTTCCAAGTTTAGCTTAATGCCAGCTGACTCCACTAAAGAGCTGACACTGAAAATCTCTCGGTTCAAATGAATTTGTTTTCTACTCAAGAATTCGACCTAATTATAATGAGCGGATCCACTGAATATTATCTATGCTACCCTTCATGAATGTCATCAGCTAGTCGGGATTTACTAAATTACCATTTTACCCTTCTAGCTGTTATTTCCTCAACTCCTTTGTCGCTTGTGAATAAGTTAGAAACAATGTATTGACGAGGAGCTAACAAGTCACATTGTTTCATCCAAAAGAGTCAAGACTCAATTTGGACACTGGCCAGTTCATTTATTCACACTCCAAGGAACAAAGCATGAGGTGACATACATTGCATTTCAGCAATCTTGTACATGAATTCCATATCTATGAGAACTTCACAAAGTTACTCATGACAGACTCACAACTTAGTACTTCACCAATAGGCCTTGTTCGGAATCACATAGTGAGTCCGAACTTTGACTTTCTCAAATGAGAATACTAAGGTGTGAAATGGCATGTCTCATTTCAGGATTAAGGTAAGCATGATGCAATTCATACATAGTGACTTCGAGACATAAGAGGTTAAATGGTTTGTTCTTATCTTGTCTCTAGAAGTGCACTGGTCAATTCAGTACCTTCGGAAGATACCTAGAAGAACTATAGAGTTCCTAACTCTCAATGCCTCATAACCAGACATCATAGATTCTTCTAACAATCATACTGAGGTCAATAGTCCTTTGACCCTAAGATTGCGAATATATCGTTTTAAGCAAACTACGAAGAGTTTGTTCATGCAAATCTACATTTGTCTCTTCGTAAGTTGTTTAGTTTGTTTATGGACTAAAAGACTATGGTTTTATCATAAAGCTTCAAACAAAGAAAGAATGAATGAACGTTTCAACTTTATTAATGAATAGATAGGCAATTACAAGCAAGAGTCTTCGTATGACTATATGACATCAAATGTACATAAATAGACACTACTACTCTTCTTGTGGGCACCATTGACAACAAACTCCCACTTGACTCAAAGAAGATGTGAGTAGTCCTACATGCCTAATCCCTCTCGAAGTTGGTCGAAGACCATGTTCACTAGGGCCTTGGTGAATGGATCTGCCAGAGATCTAGTTCACCTCCACGTCTCCGCGTTGCGCGATCTCTCGAATCAAATGGTATTTCCTCTCAATATGTTTAGAGCGCTTATGGCTTCTAGGTTCCTTTGAGTTAGCGACAGCCCCACTATTATCATAATAAAGGGTCATGGGCTCGTCGACGTTTAGAACAACTTCCAAATACTTAAGGAACTTTCTAAGCCATACAGCCTCTTTGGATGCTTCACAAGCAGCCACATATTCTGCTTCCATTGTGGAGTCAGCAATGCAAGATTGCTTAATACTTCTCCACACAACAGCTCCACCATTAAGGATGAACACAGATCCCGAAGTGGATTTCCTGGAATCCTTATCCGCTTGAAAATCGGAGTCGGTATATCCCGTCATAGTCAGGTCAGTACCTGAGTATGTAAGCATCAAGTTCCTAGTTCTTCGAAGATACTTAAGAACATGCTTAACAGCAATCCAGTGCTCGGGTCCAGGGTTGGATTGGAAACGACTAACTACGCCAACGGCGAAACATATATCAGGTCGGGTGCAAAGCATAGCATACATGAGGCTTCCTACGGCAGAGGCGTAAGGAATTTTCCTCATGTCTTCAATCTCTTGTGCAGTCTTGGGAGACTGGTCCTTAGAGAGTGAAACTCCATGCCTAAAGGGTGTTTGACCCCTCTTGCAGTCTTGCATCGAGAAGCGATCCATCACCTTATCAATATAAGATGCTTAAGAGAGTGACAGGGTCCGGTTTTTCCTATCTCGAAAGATTTGGATCCCCAGAATGTACGCGGCTTCTCCTAGATCCTTCATATCGAATTGTTTTGCCAGCCAGACCTTAACCTCAGATAACTTACCCACGTCATTACCAATGAGTAGTATATCATCGACATATAGTACCAGAAACACAACTTTACCTTCGTGTATTAACTTGTAAACACAAGGCTCATCTATCGACTGTTCAAAGCCAAAGCTTTTTACAGTTTCATCGAATCTAATATTCCATGACCTAGATGCTTGCTTTAGTCCATAAATGGATTTAAGCAACTCACAAACCTTGGCCTCTTGACCTTTATCCACGAAACCGTCTGGTTGAGCCATGTAAATGCGCTCGTCAAGATTGCCATTCAGAAAGGCTGTCTTGACATCCATTTGCCAGATCTCATAGTCGAGAGCTGCCGCTATGGATAGGAGTATGCGGATGGATTTAAGCATCGCGACTGGCGAGAAGGTTTCTTCATAGTCAATCCCTTCTTGTTGGGTATAACCCTTCGCCACAAGTCGTGCTTTGAACGTCTCGACGTTCCCATCAGGACCCCTTTTCTTCTTGTATATCCACTTACACCCTACGGGTTTAATCCCTTCAGGAAGGTCTACAAGTTTCCAGACTTTGTTGACATACATCGAGTGCATTTCAACTTTCATGGCGTCAAGCCAAAGGTTTGATTCAGAACAAGCCATCGCTTGGCTATAGGAAACAGGGTCATCCATGTCGGAGACGGCTACAAGAGAGTCTCCATAAGACATGTACCTGTCAGGCTTTTGAGTAGCCCTCCCACTACGTCGAAGTACTACTTGACGAGATTCTGATGAGTTAGGTTGTGTTTCAGTTGGGGTAAGAACAGTTCTTACAGATGAGGTAGAAGCTTCCTCACCCAACTTTTCTTCAAGCACAATTTTGCTTCTAGGTTTCGCATCATTCATAAAGTCCTCCTCAAGGAAACGAGCATTCGTGCTAACGAAAGTCTTATCGTCCTCGGGACTATAGAAAATGAAACCTTTGGTTTCCTTTGGATATCCTACAAACAGGCACAATTCTGACCTACTAGCCAACTTGCTAGTCTTTTGCCTTAGCACATGTGCAGGGCAACCCCAAATTCGGATGTGGCCCAAACTTACTTTACGGCCAGTCCATCTTTCATAAGGAGTACCAGGAACCGTTTTAGACGGAACTTGGTTCAGAATGTAAGCGGCTGTTTCGAGGGCATATCCCCAAAAGGAAAGCGGGAGTGATGAGTAACTCATCATCGATCTAACCATCTCCATAAGAGTTCGGTTTCTTCTCTCTGACACTCCGTTTTGTTGAGGTGTGCCAGGTGCGGTAAGCTGAGAAGCAATACCTTCTTCTTTAAGAAAGTCGTCGAACTCTCCAGACATATACTCACCACCTCGATCAGATCGAAGGGTTTTGATCACTTTGCCAGTTTGCTTTTCCACTAAAGCCCTAAAGACCTTAAATACGTTAAAGGTCTCGGATTTGTGTTTGAGCAAATAGACAAACCCATATCGTGAGTAATCATCAGTGAAGGTAACGAAGTATTCGTATCCTCCACGTGCCTGTTGGCTGAGCGGACCACATACATCAGAATGTATTAGTTCCAGCAACTCAGTGGCTCTTCGACCTTTATCAGAGAAAGGTCGCTTAGTCATTTTTCCTTCTATGCAGGATTCACAAGTAGGTAGTGAACCTATTGCAGAGGCTTGGAGTGGACCATCCCTCACAAGTCTCTTAATCCTTTCTAGACTGATATGACCAAGTCTTAAGTGCCATAGGTGTGTTGATTTTGTTAGATCGGAGGATTCAGAAAGTTTGATCCTCTTTGGCTCCCTAATAAGATCATTATCTATTTCGGTGTCTAAAAGAGAAGGTTGAGTGGGATAGATGTAGAAAAGAGCATTCTTCATACATGCATCAGTGACAAAAGAATTATCAGGAAACGAAATACGAATTCCATTCTTAATGAACTTTAAACAATAATCTTGCTCACGAAGACGAGCAACGGATATTAAGTTCTTCCCAAAGGTAGGAACAAAATATACATTATTCAAGTTTAAAGTGCGGTCTTCAAAAGACAGCGTCACAGATCCCACAGCCTTTGCAGACACCAGGCTCCCATCACCCCATTTGAAACAGAACTCGCCTTCATCTAAGCTTTTGGTTTTCTTGAAACCATTCAAGGAACAGCAAATATGGTTAGTAGCAGCGGAGTCAAGAATCCACGTTGATACATTATCAGCTACTAAGCATGCTTCGGTAACTAGTACAATACCATGTTCCTTTGCTTTGAGATAGGCGGGACAGTTCTTTTTGTCGGCCTTGTAAGGTCTCTTCACAGTTTCAGAGGCGGAGGCTTTTCGCTCAGTAGCATGTGCCTCTCCTTGATTCCTCTTTCTCTTAGTGAAACCTACAGCAGTGTGAAGTTCCTCCATAAGCTTGGTAGCAGTGTACTCTAGCTTGTTTATGGAGTAGTTCATCTTGGAGGTATCAAGAGACGCGGGGAGAGTTTCTAAGATCATATCTATGAGATTCTTCCCATCAGTCTCAGATCCTAGGATTTCCATTTTATTTAGAAAACTAATGATCAGTATCATAAAGTCTCTAACAGGAGTCCTAGCCTTCATATGACAGTTCATAAACTGTCGGACTGCTTTTTGCCTTGCTTGACGCCTTTGCCCTCCAAAACTCTCAAGGAGATTGTAGAGCATGTCAGCGGCAGTCTCGATGTCACGATGTTGCTTGTTCAGCATATTGTTCATAGATGCTAAGATATAGCACCTCACAATCTCATCGGATCGAAGCCAGGCCGCTAAGGCGTCATTGTCCTCTTGAGTTGAATCATCATTCGTCAGAGGAGGACACGGGGTGGTGAGTACCCATTTGTGCTTGTTAACGGTAGGTATTATGTCGAGGTTATGTTTCGAATCTATGTAGTTTTCGTTTTCGAGTTGGTTCGAGGAAAGAAAGATAGAGAGAGGGTTGAGAGACATATTGCCTATATAAGTTGAAACAAGTTTATGATTAGTCTTTGGTTTAGGATTTAAGTTTCATTAAGACTTTTGTAAAATCCAAAGGTGTTATGAACGAAATGACACTTTACTCCTTCGAGGGAAGGCCGCAACGAGTCTCCTTTCATAAGTAAATGACTCATCATTAATGCATAGCCAAGATGTCAATACATCAATTTTGACTAGCCACCTTGTAAATTGGTTTGATCACTCACATCCTTTCGCAGGGCCTCGAGGGAGGATTACTAGGGATTGAGTCTAAGTGTGTAACCAACCACTTAGTCCAAAAGATTGACTTTGAAAAACAATCCGCCGAGGGGAGGTCTTGTCATCATCGTCTCACTCTCGAACGTAGCTCATTGAGCAATGATCAGAGCAAAGCGCCCTTGAGTACTCTCATTTAAGAGAGGGCCACGAGGGTGACTCTTAGTCCGGCGACACTTGCACTTTTCATTAGTGTTGGGGATCGTGGGTTACAAACAATAAGTATAACCCTCCCACTTAGTTTTTGGAGATGGTTCATCGACTCTTTTAAGTTCGGAAACAAATTTCCTAGTTAGAGAGCGACAGAGCGGACAACTAGAAGAGAATCCTAGATCGACATGTTCAGAGCAGTATTAGTGCATAAAGGCACAAGGGACATACTCGATCTTTTCCTATTTTCTATTTCGGGAAAGTGCGTGAGGGAAGTGTGAACTTCAACTCACTCGAACACTTGAAAGTTTGAGATTACACATCTTTTATTTTTCGGCTTTGTCTACAAAGAGACCTCCCACTCAAAATTTCAAGAGCATATAGATTTTGAACATATGTGATATAGATATAGTTTTGAAAATATTTTGAAAACTTATTTGATTTGGATGACAAAATATTTTCAAGTTTGAAAGTGAAAACGGTTTTTCAAAATTCAAACTAGTTTTGTAAAAATTCAATTTCAATTAAACTTTCAAAAATCAAAACATTTTAATCTTACACATCATGTTTATAATCATATGAAAAACATTTTTGCTCAAGAAAGTTTTCTCATTAGAGTTCTATAACTCATGGTAGTGGGGTTTGAAAATCCGGATTTCTAAAAAACTGGAGTTTCAGACAGCCGCGCACCTCGGAGTAAAATCGCCATAACTGGCGGCTCCGATGTCCTTTTGAGCCGAAACCGGTGGCATTGGACAGAGGACAGACAGAGCTTTAATTTGATTCAAGAATAATTAAATTTCGATTTCTGAGCAGAGAGTTATGCCGCTTTTAATGCGGGTTTACATTCCAGCTCGAAGAAAAAGAAATAAATTAAAGCTTTGTCCTTTTAGGTGCGAAAAAGAATCGAGTGTAACGGAACGTTTTATGAAGTTGTTTAAAGCTTTTATTTGTGTTTTATTAGCAGGGTAATAACATAAAAAATAAAAGAAATAACAACATGCATAAAACGATTCAAGTAAATAAACGAAACTAGCAAGAAAACAAAACTAGTCACAAAATTTACTCGAAAATTCTCAAACCTTTAAAACACATTTTTCAATATAAAAAATTAAAAACTTTTAGAACTGATTCTAACGTGTTTTAACATCATCCCAAACTCATAGAAAATCAACATGGTTTTTAATTTAAAGGCATGAGCAATAAATTAAAAAAAAATCTAAGATTACAATTCTAACTTGTCACAAAATTAGTAAACTTTCGAAACGATTTTCAAGCTCATAATTTAAAAACATGCACATGCATTCCTTTGACCATAGCTCTGATACCATTTGTTGGAATCGATCTAGGGTTTAAGAAAAAGTTTAACGCTTCGTTAAGCGGCGGAATTTTAAAAATTTTCTTTTTAAGTAAAACTAGTTTTTACTAACCTAGACAAGAGCATATGCATGTAAATAAAAACTAATATGAGCTATGGAAGTTACTAACCTTTCTTGAAGCTTGAACCTTGTAGAAGCTTTTGGAAAGTTGCAACGCTCGTCTCCCCTCGCAGCACGTCTCTCTTTCTTTCCTCGGCACCTCGAGCAACCACGAAAGTTTCTATCACTAAATCACTCGAAAAGAAGGAATCAGTGAGTGGGCACTTTTAAACACTACGACTTGAGAACGAGTCTCGAAGTCGCAGAGCTAAAGACTAGGTCGAGTGAGGACCTAGGTGCCAAGACAAGAGAAAACCGAAAATAAACTAGAGAGAGAGAGAAGAGGACTTCGGCCAAGTTCTAGAGAGAGAGTCTCTCAAATCTCTTAAACTTGGATGAATGAATTGTGAGGAAATGAGGCTCCTATTTATAGGAGAGGCTTTACCTTCAATAAGGTAGTTTCCTCTTCTATAGAATATCACATATTCATGAGCAAATATTGCCTCTTTCCCACTTAAGTCACACGGCCAAGGCAGCCTTCTAGAAGGCTTGGATTTGTTTCCTTTTTTGTTCCTTGCCTTGCCTTGACTCTACTTGGCCGAAATTCCCCATGCTTGTGTGGGAAATTTGTTTCCTCTTTTTCTTTTGGCAAGTATCTAAATACATTTATGCACAAAATAAACTCTCTTTCCTTAGGTATGTTGGGCGCCCAACATGTCTCTAGAAGGAGCTTCTAGAAGCTTCTTCATTTATTCATGAGAACATGAAAAAGGCCCATTAAGAATTTTCAATGAAATTCTTATGAAATGAAATTAATTCACAAGGCCCAATGATCAAGTCATGGCCGAGTGAAACATGTCATAAAATGACCTTGTCAAAAATTTATTGACATTCATTTCATCCTTTGTCTCAAAAGACAAAAATACCCTTTTAACTATTTTCGTTCTTGTTTTGGCTTAGCTTCCAGTTTAACTATTCCTATCGATGTGATTCGTGACAGTGACCTCATGGACCCAAATGAACAAAGCTTTAGCTAAACACTTGGACTCAAAAGTTCACAAACCTTTTCCAAGTTTAGCTTAATGCCAGCTGACTCCACTAAAGAGCTGACACTGAAAATCTCTCGGTTCAAATGAATTTGTTTTCTACTCAAGAATTCGACCTAATTATAATGAGTGGATCCACTGAATATTATCTATGCTACCCTTCATGAATGTCATCAGCTAGTCGGGATTTACTAAATTACCATTTTACCCTTCTAGCTGTTATTTCCTCAACTCCTTTGTCGCTTGTGAATAAGTTAGAAACAATGTATTGACGAGGAGCTAACAAGTCACATTGTTTCATCCAAAAGAGTCAAGACTCAATTTGGACACTGGCCAGTTCATTTATTCACACTCCAAGGAACAAAGCATGAGGTGACATACATTGCATTTCAGCAATCTTGTACATGAATTCCATATCTATGAGAACTTCACAAAGTTACTCATGACAGACTCACAACTTAGTACTTCACCAATAGGCCTTGTTCGGAATCACATAGTGAGTCCGAACTTTGACTTTCTCAAATGAGAATACTAAGGTGTGAAATGGCATGTCTCATTTCAGGATTAAGGTAAGCATGATGCAATTCATACATAGTGACTTCGAGACATAAGAGGTTAAATGGTTTGTTCTTATCTTGTCTCTAGAAGTGCACTGGTCAATTCAGTACCTTCGGAAGATACCTAGAAGAACTATAGAGTTCCTAACTCTCAATGCCTCATAACCAGACATCATAGATTCTTCTAACAATCATACTGAGGTCAATAGTCCTTTGACCCTAAGATTGCGAATATATCGTTTTAAGCAAACTACGAAGAGTTTGTTCATGCAAATCTACATTTGTCTCTTCGTAAGTTGTTTAGTTTGTTTATGGACTAAAAGACTATGGTTTTATCATAAAGCTTCAAACAAAGAAAGAATGAATGAACGTTTCAACTTTATTAATGAATAGATAGGCAATTACAAGCAAGAGTCTTCGTATGACTATATGACATCAAATGTACATAAATAGACACTACTACTCTTCTTGTGGGCACCATTGACAACAAACTCCCACTTGACTCAAAGAAGATGTGAGTAGTCCTACATGCCTAATCCCTCTCGAAGTTGGTCGAAGACCATGTTCACTAGGGCCTTGGTGAATGGATCTGCCAGAGATCTAGTTCACCTCCACGTCTCCGCGTTGCGCGATCTCTCGAATCAAATGGTATTTCCTCTCAATATGTTTAGAGCGCTTATGGCTTCTAGGTTCCTTTGAGTTAGCGACAGCCCCACTATTATCATAATAAAGGGTCATGGGCTCGTCGACGTTTAGAACAACTTCCAAATACTTAAGGAACTTTCTAAGCCATACAGCCTCTTTGGATGCTTCACAAGCAGCCACATATTCTGCTTCCATTGTGGAGTCAGCAATGCAAGATTGCTTAATACTTCTCCACACAACAGCTCCACCATTAAGGATGAACACAGATCCCGAAGTGGATTTCCTGGAATCCTTATCCGCTTGAAAATCGGAGTCGGTATATCCCGTCATAGTCAGGTCAGTACCTGAGTATGTAAGCATCAAGTTCCTAGTTCTTCGAAGATACTTAAGAACATGCTTAACAGCAATCCAGTGCTCGGGTCCAGGGTTGGATTGGAAACGACTAACTACGCCAACGGCGAAACATATATCAGGTCGGGTGCAAAGCATAGCATACATGAGGCTTCCTACGGCAGAGGCGTAAGGAATTTTCCTCATGTCTTCAATCTCTTGTGCAGTCTTGGGAGACTGGTCCTTAGAGAGTGAAACTCCATGCCTAAAGGGTGTTTGACCCCTCTTGCAGTCTTGCATCGAGAAGCGATCCATCACCTTATCAATATAAGATGCTTAAGAGAGTGACAGGGTCCGGTTTTTCCTATCTCGAAAGATTTGGATCCCCAGAATGTACGCGGCTTCTCCTAGATCCTTCATATCGAATTGTTTTGCCAGCCAGACCTTAACCTCAGATAACTTACCCACGTCATTACCAATGAGTAGTATATCATCGACATATAGTACCAGAAACACAACTTTACCTTCGTGTATTAACTTGTAAACACAAGGCTCATCTATCGACTGTTCAAAGCCAAAGCTTTTTACAGTTTCATCGAATCTAATATTCCATGACCTAGATGCTTGCTTTAGTCCATAAATGGATTTAAGCAACTCACAAACCTTGGCCTCTTGACCTTTATCCACGAAACCGTCTGGTTGAGCCATGTAAATGCGCTCGTCAAGATTGCCATTCAGAAAGGCTGTCTTGACATCCATTTGCCAGATCTCATAGTCGAGAGCTGCAGCTATGGATAGGAGTATGCGGATGGATTTAAGCATCGCGACTGGCGAGAAGGTTTCTTCATAGTCAATCCCTTCTTGTTGGGTATAACCCTTCGCCACAAGTCGTGCTTTGAACGTCTCGACGTTCCCATCAGGACCCCTTTTCTTCTTGTATATCCACTTACACCCTACGGGTTTAATCCCTTCAGGAAGGTCTACAAGTTTCCAGACTTTGTTGACATACATCGAGTGCATTTCAACTTTCATGGCGTCAAGCCAAAGGTTTGATTCAGAACAAGCCATCGCTTGGCTATAGGAAACAGGGTCATCCATGTCGGAGACGGCTACAAGAGAGTCTCCATAAGACATGTACCTGTCAGGCTTTTGAGTAGCCCTCCCACTACGTCGAAGTACTACTTGACGAGATTCTGATGAGTTAGGTTGTGTTTCAGTTGGGGTAAGAACAGTTCTTACAGATGAGGTAGAAGCTTCCTCACCCAACTTTTCTTCAAGCACAATTTTGCTTCTAGGTTTCGCATCATTCATAAAGTCCTCCTCAAGGAAACGAGCATTCGTGCTAACGAAAGTCTTATCGTCCTCGGGACTATAGAAAATGAAACCTTTGGTTTCCTTTGGATATCCTACAAACAGGCACAATTCTGACCTACTAGCCAACTTGCTAGTCTTTTGCCTTAGCACATGTGCAGGGCAACCCCAAATTCGGATGTGGCCCAAACTTACTTTACGGCCAGTCCATCTTTCATAAGGAGTACCAGGAACCGTTTTAGACGGAACTTGGTTCAGAATGTAAGCGGCTGTTTCGAGGGCATATCCCCAAAAGGAAAGCGGGAGTGATGAGTAACTCATCATCGATCTAACCATCTCCATAAGAGTTCGGTTTCTTCTCTCTGACACTCCGTTTTGTTGAGGTGTGCCAGGTGCGGTAAGCTGAGAAGCAATACCTTCTTCTTTAAGAAAGTCGTCGAACTCTCCAGACATATACTCACCACCTCGATCAGATCGAAGGGTTTTGATCACTTTGCCAGTTTGCTTTTCCACTAAAGCCCTAAAGACCTTAAATACGTTAAAGGTCTCGGATTTGTGTTTGAGCAAATAGACAAACCCATATCGTGAGTAATCATCAGTGAAGGTAACGAAGTATTCGTATCCTCCACGTGCCTGTTGGCTGAGCGGACCACATACATCAGAATGTATTAGTTCCAGCAACTCAGTGGCTCTTCGACCTTTATCAGAGAAAGGTCGCTTAGTCATTTTTCCTTCTATGCAGGATTCACAAGTAGGTAGTGAACCTATTGCAGAGGCTTGGAGTGGACCATCCCTCACAAGTCTCTTAATCCTTTCTAGACTGATATGACCAAGTCTTAAGTGCCATAGGTGTGTTGATTTTGTTAGATCGGAGGATTCAGAAAGTTTGATCCTCTTTGGCTCCCTAATAAGATCATTATCTATTTCGGTGTCTAAAAGAGAAGGTTGAGTGGGATAGATGTAGAAAAGAGCATTCTTCATACATGCATCAGTGACAAAAGAATTATCAGGAAACGAAATACGAATTCCATTCTTAATGAACTTTAAACAATAATCTTGCTCACGAAGACGAGCAACGGATATTAAGTTCTTCCCAAAGGTAGGAACAAAATATACATTATTCAAGTTTAAAGTGCGGTCTTCAAAAGACAGCGTCACAGATCCCACAGCCTTTGCAGACACCAGGCTCCCATCACCCCATTTGAAACAGAACTCGCCTTCATCTAAGCTTTTGGTTTTCTTGAAACCATTCAAGGAACAGCAAATATGGTTAGTAGCAGCGGAGTCAAGAATCCACGTTGATACATTATCAGCTACTAAGCATGCTTCGGTAACTAGTACAATACCATGTTCCTTTGCTTTGAGATAGGCGGGACAGTTCTTTTTGTCGGCCTTGTAAGGTCTCTTCACAGTTTCAGAGGCGGAGGCTTTTCGCTCAGTAGCATGTGCCTCTCCTTGATTCCTCTTTCTCTTAGTGAAACCTACAGCAGTGTGAAGTTCCTCCATAAGCTTGGTAGCAGTGTACTCTAGCTTGTTTATGGAGTAGTTCATCTTGGAGGTATCAAGAGACGCGGGGAGAGTTTCTAAGATCATATCTATGAGATTCTTCCCATCAGTCTCAGATCCTAGGATTTCCATTTTATTTAGAAAACTAATGATCAGTATCATAAAGTCTCTAACAGGAGTCCTAGCCTTCATATGACAGTTCATAAACTGTCGGACTGCTTTTTGCCTTGCTTGACGCCTTTGCCCTCCAAAACTCTCAAGGAGATTGTAGAGCATGTCAGCGGCAGTCTCGATGTCACGATGTTGCTTGTTCAGCATATTGTTCATAGATGCTAAGATATAGCACCTCACAATCTCATCGGATCGAAGCCAGGCCGCTAAGGCGTCATTGTCCTCTTGAGTTGAATCATCATTCGTCAGAGGAGGACACGGGGTGGTGAGTACCCATTTGTGCTTGTTAACGGTAGGTATTATGTCGAGGTTATGTTTCGAATCTATGTAGTTTTCGTTTTCGAGTTGGTTCGAGGAAAGAAAGATAGAGAGAGGGTTGAGAGACATATTGCCTATATAAGTTGAAACAAGTTTATGATTAGTCTTTGGTTTAGGATTTAAGTTTCATTAAGACTTTTGTAAAATCCAAAGGTGTTATGAACGAAATGACACTTTACTCCTTCGAGGGAAGGCCGCAACGAGTCTCCTTTCATAAGTAAATGACTCATCATTAATGCATAGCCAAGATGTCAATACATCAATTTTGACTAGCCACCTTGTAAATTGGTTTGATCACTCACATCCTTTCGCAGGGCCTCGAGGGAGGATTACTAGGGATTGAGTCTAAGTGTGTAACCAACCACTTAGTCCAAAAGATTGACTTTGAAAAACAATCCGCCGAGGGGAGGTCTTGTCATCATCGTCTCACTCTCGAACGTAGCTCATTGAGCAATGATCAGAGCAAAGCGCCCTTGAGTACTCTCATTTAAGAGAGGGCCACGAGGGTGACTCTTAGTCCGGCGACACTTGCACTTTTCATTAGTGTTGGGGATCGTGGGTTACAAACAACAAGTATAACCCTCCCACTTAGTTTTTGGAGATGGTTCATCGACTCTTTTAAGTTCGGAAACAAATTTCCTAGTTAGAGAGCGACAGAGCGGACAACTAGAAGAGAATCCTAGATCGACATGTTCAGAGCAGTATTAGTGCATAAAGGCACAAGGGACATACTCGACCTTTTCCTATTTTCTATTTCGGGAAAGTGCGTGAGGGAAGTGTGAACTTCAACTCACTCTAACACTTGAAAGTTTGAGATTACACATCTTTTATTTTTCGGCTTTGTCTACAAAGAGACCTCCCACTCAAAATTTCAAGAGCATATAGATTTTGAACATATGTGATATAGATATAGTTTTGAAAATATTTTGAAAACTTATTTGATTTGGATGACAAAATATTTTCAAGTTTGAAAGTGAAAACGGTTTTTCAAAATTCAAACTAGTTTTGTAAAAATTCAATTTCAATTAAACTTTCAAAAATCAAAACATTTTAATCTTACACATCATGTTTATAATCATATGAAAAACATTTTTGCTCAAGAAAGTTTTCTCATTAGAGTTCTATAACTCATGGTAGTGGGGTTTGAAAATCCGGATTTCTAAAAAACTGGAGTTTCAGACAGCCGCGCACCTCGGAGTAAAATCGCCATAACTGGCGGCTCCGATGTCCTTTTGAGCCGAAACCGGTGGCATTGGACAGAGGACAGACAGAGCTTTAATTTGATTCAAGAATCATTAAATTTCGATTTCTGAGCAGAGAGTTATGCCGCTTTTAATGCGGGTTTACATTCCAGCTCGAAGAAAAAGAAATAAATTAAAGCTTTGTCCTTTTAGGTGCGAAAAAGAATCGAGTGTAACGGAACGTTTTATGAAGTTGTTTAAAGCTTTTATTTGTGTTTTATTAGCAGGGTAATAACATAAAAAATAAAAGAAATAACAACATGCATAAAACGATTCAAGTAAATAAACGAAACTAGCAAGAAAACAAAACTAGTCACAAAATTTACTCGAAAATTCTCAAACCTTTAAAACACATTTTTCAATATAAAAAATTAAAAACTTTTAGAACTGATTCTAACGTGTTTTAACATCATCCCAAACTCATAGAAAATCAACATGGTTTTTAATTTAAAGGCATGAGCAATAAATTAAAAAAAAATCTAAGATTACAATTCTAACTTGTCACAAAATTAGTAAACTTTCGAAACGATTTTCAAGCTCATAATTTAAAAACATGCACATGCATTCCTTTGACCATAGCTCTGATACCATTTGTTGGAATCGATCTAGGGTTTAAGAAAAAGTTTAACGCTTCGTTAAGCGGCGGAATTTTAAAAATTTTCTTTTTAAGTAAAACTAGTTTTTACTAACCTAGACAAGAGCATATGCATGTAAATAAAAACTAATATGAGCTATGGAAGTTACTAACCTTTCTTGAAGCTTGAACCTTGTAGAAGCTTTTGGAAAGTTGCAACGCTCGTCTCCCCTCGCAGCACGTCTCTCTTTCTTTCCTCGGCACCTCGAGCAACCACGAAAGTTTCTATCACTAAATCACTCGAAAAGAAGGAATCAGTGAGTGGGCACTTTTAAACACTACGACTTGAGAACGAGTCTCGAAGTCGCAGAGCTAAAGACTAGGTCGAGTGAGGACCTAGGTGCCAAGACAAGAGAAAACCGAAAATAAACTAGAGAGAGAGAGAAGAGGACTTCGGCCAAGTTCTAGAGAGAGAGTCTCTCAAATCTCTTAAACTTGGATGAATGAATTGTGAGGAAATGAGGCTCCTATTTATAGGAGAGGCTTTACCTTCAATAAGGTAGTTTCCTCTTCTATAGAATATCACATATTCATGAGCAAATATTGCCTCTTTCCCACTTAAGTCACACGGCCAAGGCAGCCTTCTAGAAGGCTTGGATTTGTTTCCTTTTTTGTTCCTTGCCTTGCCTTGACTCTACTTGGCCGAAATTCCCCATGCTTGTGTGGGAAATTTGTTTCCTCTTTTTCTTTTGGCAAGTATCTAAATACATTTATGCACAAAATAAACTCTCTTTCCTTAGGTATGTTGGGCGCCCAACATGTCTCTAGAAGGAGCTTCTAGAAGCTTCTTCATTTATTCATGAGAACATGAAAAAGGCCCATTAAGAATTTTCAATGAAATTCTTATGAAATGAAATTAATTCACAAGGCCCAATGATCAAGTCATGGCCGAGTGAAACATGTCATAAAATGACCTTGTCAAAAATTTATTGACATTCATTTCATCCTTTGTCTCAAAAGACAAAAATACCCTTTTAACTATTTTCGTTCTTGTTTTGGCTTAGCTTCCAGTTTAACTATTCCTATCGATGTGATTCGTGACAGTGACCTCATGGACCCAAATGAACAAAGCTTTAGCTAAACACTTGGACTCAAAAGTTCACAAACCTTTTCCAAGTTTAGCTTAATGCCAGCTGACTCCACTAAAGAGCTGACACTGAAAATCTCTCGGTTCAAATGAATTTGTTTTCTACTCAAGAATTCGACCTAATTATAATGAGCGGATCCACTGAATATTATCTATGCTACCCTTCATGAATGTCATCAGCTAGTCGGGATTTACTAAATTACCATTTTACCCTTCTAGCTGTTATTTCCTCAACTCCTTTGTCGCTTGTGAATAAGTTAGAAACAATGTATTGACGAGGAGCTAACAAGTCACATTGTTTCATCCAAAAGAGTCAAGACTCAATTTGGACACTGGCCAGTTCATTTATTCACACTCCAAGGAACAAAGCATGAGGTGACATACATTGCATTTCAGCAATCTTGTACATGAATTCCATATCTATGAGAACTTCACAAAGTTACTCATGACAGACTCACAACTTAGTACTTCACCAATAGGCCTTGTTCGGAATCACATAGTGAGTCCGAACTTTGACTTTCTCAAATGAGAATACTAAGGTGTGAAATGGCATGTCTCATTTCAGGATTAAGGTAAGCATGATGCAATTCATACATAGTGACTTCGAGACATAAGAGGTTAAATGGTTTGTTCTTATCTTGTCTCTAGAAGTGCACTGGTCAATTCAGTACCTTCGGAAGATACCTAGAAGAACTATAGAGTTCCTAACTCTCAATGCCTCATAACCAGACATCATAGATTCTTCTAACAATCATACTGAGGTCAATAGTCCTTTGACCCTAAGATTGCGAATATATCGTTTTAAGCAAACTACGAAGAGTTTGTTCATGCAAATCTACATTTGTCTCTTCGTAAGTTGTTTAGTTTGTTTATGGACTAAAAGACTATGGTTTTATCATAAAGCTTCAAACAAAGAAAGAATGAATGAACGTTTCAACTTTATTAATGAATAGATAGGCAATTACAAGCAAGAGTCTTCGTATGACTATATGACATCAAATGTACATAAATAGACACTACTACTCTTCTTGTGGGCACCATTGACAACATAACATTGTTCTGAACATGATGATCTAGGATTCTCTTCTAGTTGTCCGCTCTATCGCTCTCTAACTAGGATATCCGTTTCCGAACTTATAAGAGTCGATGAACCAACTCCAAAAACTAAGTGGGAGGGTTATACTTGTTGTTTGTAACCCGCGATCCCCAACACTAATGAAAGAAGCAATCAACGTGGGACTAAGAGCCGCTCTTGCGACCCTCACTTAAATAGGAGTACTCCAAGGCGTTTTTGCTTCGATCATTGCTCAATGAGCTACGTCCGAGAGTGAGACGATGATGACAAGGCCTCCCATTGGGGGATTGTTTTTCAAAGTTGATCTTTTGGACTAAGTGGTTGGTTGTGTTGTCGCACAAAAATGAACAACGATTAAATACCTCGGGCGGTTCGATCCAAGGCCGGACCAAGTGATCGCGCCCGGGCCAAAAACGGGAGCTCGTAGACCGAGGTGCACCCTCCAAACCCTGAGGTGTGTTTTGGGGGGCGTGACCGTGCCAAAGGTTGGCTGCCTACGTACCCTTTAGTAGGGATCAGGTCAGAACGTAGTTCAATTTGTGTGGGGAGGCTATCTTGGGCTCGGAGGCTTTGTGAATCCAAGGCTTTAGGGCAGGACCCGGCTCGTAGCTTCTAGCGAAGGCTTTAGAGGGGTCGCGTGCTCGTAGCTTGGAGTTCTAGCTCAAGGGCCAAGAAGCAGGAGGGCAGTATGTACTGCAGAGGCTCGGGCCGCAGAAGAGGAGCGCGCTCCCTCTCGTGGAGGGGGGTCCTTGACTTTCTGAGCCGAGGGAGGAGGAGGAGTGCGCGCTTTGGCCCGTGCACGCACCTGCGCCCCCGGCTGCCTGGCCCGCGCATGCCTGCGCTCCCGGCCGTCTGCGCGCACACAACGCTCCCTCGGCCGAGCGCCCTGCTGCCTCTGCCGAGCGCCCCTACTGCCTCGGCCGGGTGCTCCTGCTGCCTCGGCCGAGCACCCTACTGCCTCGGCCGGGTTATCTTGCTGCCTCGGTCGACCGCCCTGCTGCCTCGGCCGGGTGCTCCTGCTGCCTCGGTCGAGCGCCCTGCTGCCTCGGCTGGGTGCTCCTGTTGCCTTGGCCGGGCGCTCCTGCCGCCTCGGCCGAGCTCCCTGCTGCCTCGGCCGAGCGTCCTTGCCGCTTTGGCCAAGCATCCCCGACGCCAGTCAGTCGCTGCGCCCGTCTGGGCGTCACGCCCCGAGCGCCCCGCGCCCGGCGATTCGACGGGCCTCAAGGGGACACCCCTCCCTTGAGCGCTCCTCTCCACCCACGCTCTTGTGACATTCCAAGAGCGCTCTCCTCATCCCTCGGCTCAGAAACTCGAGGACACCCCTCCACGAGAGGGAGCGCACTCCTCTTCTGTGACCCGAGTCTCTACAGTGCAGAAGTTGCACTCCCGCTTCTTGGCCTTTAAGTTAGAACTCCGAGCTACGAGACAAGCGACCCCTCTAAATTCTTCACTAGAAGCTACGAGCCGGGTCCTTCTCTAAAGCCTTGGATTCTCAACCTCTGAGCCCAAGATAGCCCCCCACATTCATATGGAACTACGTTCTGACCTGATCCCGACAAACGGGTACATAGCTAGCCAACCTTTGGCATGGTCACACCCTCCAAAACATACCTCAGGGTCTGGAGGGTGCAACTTGGTCTACGAGTTCACATTTTTGGCCCGGGTGCGATCACTTGGTCCGGCCTTGGATCGAACCGCCCGAGATAATTAATCGTTGTTCATTTTCGTGCGACAACAGTAGCCATTTGACTTGTCGTGTTTTGTACAATAGCCAACCTTTTGCTAATTTTCTGTAAATAGTCATTTCAACTTATTTACCGCACTAAAAAAGACGAAAAAAATCCAAAATAGGCGGGAATATTGTCGGGTATTTTTGTCTTTTTGACTGCCGTAAATAAGTTAAGGTGAATATTTACAAAAATTTACAAAAGGTTTATTATCTAGCAATTCTTAGACTTTCGTGGCTTATTTGGCTAATTTTTTGTTTATATTTTGCTACAAATCTACAACGCCTTTTAGAAATATTATTAGTTGAATGAGAAATGAACATATTGAAATAAAATCAAATCTCCGCAGAGCATGACCTAACCAAGCACAATTCACGCAAGAAATATCAACCCAAACTAGTATTTCGGTTTCCGTTTACATTTTAGGGTTTTGGAAACATCCCAAGTCATGCACGGAAAACACAGGTAAATTAATATATGTGTCAAAAGCTTGGACTTTGAATCTTCAGATGATTGACTCCCCACGGACGTTCTTCATTGGAAAATTGCTGCTATGTCACAATGAAGTCTGATATGTTATGTGTATATAAATACCAAGAAGGAACTCATAAACTTAGACCCAACTCATCACCATCACTTAAAGAGAAACATTATTCATATACCAAATTATAATTTGAGTGTATATCATACATGAAAATGGGGTCTAGTCTTTTGTTTGTTGTGATCTTGATTTGTGGGGCTTTGGCATCACAAGGCATGTCCCGCAAACTGCCCGAAATGCCGTTCCTGGCGGAGCAACACGAGCGTTGGATGGCTCAGTTCGGGCGCACCTACGAGAGCGTCGAGGAGAAGGAAAACCGCCTGAAGATATTCATTGACAATCTGAATTCCATCGCGCTCTTCCACAATGGAGAGAGTCTGAGCTACAACATGAGTGTCAACAAATTCGCAGACTTGACCCGGGAAGAGTTTCTGGGTCGCTACACTGGGTTCACAATGCCAGCTCGCTCGTTCAGGCCCACGAACTACGCTAACAGTAGTTACTTTGCTTACGACGACACTACCAGTGACATTCCAGACAGCATCAACTGGAGGGAGCTAGGGGCTGTTACTCCAGTAAAGAACCAAGGCAGTTGCGGTATTATACATAACATATATAATAGTATTGACGAAGCTAGAAGTCCAATTAAGCTCAAACAATTAATTTAGAAAGATAAAGCTAGAAATCCATTGGCTAATTATTTTTATAGAGATGAGCCATAATAAAGGAATAAATTTTTTAATCCATAACATTCAATAGTTTTTATCAAAGATAAAAATAAGTTTTACATAAATGATGTTTGCATAGGGAGTTGTTGGGCATTTTCCGCCACGGGAGCCGTGGAGGGAATCACGAAAATAAAGGGCGTGAATCTGGTGTCGTTGTCAGAGCAACAACTTGTGGATTGTGCGACAGACGGCAACAAAGGGTGCAATGGCGGAGTCATGGACAGCGCATTCAAGTACATAGAAGCCAATATCCGTATAGCATAGCAAGTGAAGATCAATATCCGTATGAGGCGAGCGAGGGAGGGTCTTGTCTTGAAGCGAGCTCCGCGGCCCAGATCACAGGATACGAAGACGTTCCCAATGACGAGGAGTCTCTGATGAGGGCAGTGTCAGCGCAGCCCGTGTCAGTGGCTGTGGACGCCTCTACTTTCCAGCTCTACGACGGAGGAGTGTTGTCCGGAAGTTGTGGGACGAGTCTCAACCACGGAGTCCTCGTAGTCGGCTATGGCGCCACCGAGGACGGCACCAAGTATTGGGTCGTGAAGAACTCTTGGGGCTCCGATTGGGGCGAGAATGGCTATATCAGGATCCTCAGGGACTCCGGCCTTCAGGATGGTCTATGCGGCATTGCCAAGCAAGCTTCCTACCCAACTATCTTTTAAATTATTTACACTTAATATTGTTGCAGAGATAGATCATCTTCATCTTATCTCCTTCTCTTTAATAGCTTTTAAACCAAGTATGTCTTGATTTCAGTACCATCTATTTTTCAATTTGGAGTATTTGTTTGTCATCACCCCGTTCCATTTGATTTATATATTTGTGCTAGATTCTTGTGTCACGGATATTCTTTTTTTATTATTGTTTAATGCTAGACATTCTCGTATTGCAAGATCGTTTGTTAAGAAAAAAAAAAAAAAAAAAAGCAATGAAACAGAATAGATTATTGTGCAAAGGAGATAATGTCCACGTAAGTAAAATCAAGGAAACAGTACCAAAAAAAAAAACCATTCTGCTGGTACGGGTAATTTCCCGTCTCAATAAAAGCAAACAAATAAATAAACAGAGGTACCCGAAAAGCCTTACATCTTCACAACATTTTTGGTCCGGGACACTTGATGTATTTTTTAAGAAAATACTGAATAGGAAAATTCAGGCTACAAGGACTGGGAGATTAGCAGTATTTTCCAGAACGGGGATATGACTTGGTACAAAGGATTTTGCGACCCTTGGCTCGCCTGCGCTTCATAATCGCCCTCCCACTCGTCGTCCTCATTCTCCGGCGAAATCCGTGAGTCCGTGCCAGCGATTT
This sequence comes from Urtica dioica subsp. dioica, assembly GCF_054948205.1. Taxonomy (NCBI): domain Eukaryota; kingdom Viridiplantae; phylum Streptophyta; class Magnoliopsida; order Rosales; family Urticaceae; genus Urtica; species Urtica dioica. Next base: position 385,574 of record NC_142764.1, on the reverse strand, counting down.
CCGAGATCGGTTCCTCTTAGTCAGGCAAAGAGCCGCCTTTCCCGCTCTTACCACAAATCCCGGCCTTTTCACCGCCCCAAACCCTACATTCGAATTCAGCTCCAAACCCAGAGACAGCCCTGATTCAAGAATAGTATGTACAGAGAGTTTCAGAGAGATAGATTGGAACAGCAAAGTGGGTAACTCCTCTTGTTGTATTGTGTTGCTTGATGGTCTGATAGAAGAACAATAGATAAGTAACCATTTGATTCCATAACCAAGAAAGACACAACATAACCTTTTGCGTTGTATTGCATAATGAGTGGGTAGAATTATAAAAGATTTAACCTTTCTGATAATCAATAACAAACTATTACTACCAACTACAAATCAGAAACACTCAGGAGTGCCATCTTTGGAAACTTGCCGTCAAGTCTATTTCTAAAGGGTCATTCTAAAATCCAGCAACTGCGGCTAATTCCTCTCTCATTGTATTACATAACGGGTTAATGAATTAACCTTTTTTATGCCACAACCAAATGTTACTAACTAGCAATCAAGAAAACAAAAATTACATTCAAATATCATTGATATGCATTGGGACATCAAAGTGACCAATTCCTCTTACTGCATCGTATGGCTAAAAGGGTTGATAGATCAAAGAACTATAACGAACAAACCCTTTCAATACACCATAACCAATCAAGAATTTCCAAGAGATCCCATGATAGTGGTTAGGGTGTATTATCATATTTGTTAATTAATTTCCAAGGCCCTTTCTCTAAAGTCTGTTAGTCAGTCATCATTTTCAGATTGGCAAATAATCAAACACATGGAAGGCGTTACCTGAAACGGAAGAAGGGAAGGAGAGAGACGAGGAAGGAAGGAGCGAGCAGTGAAGCAGCGGAGAGCGGAGAGAGTTGACGGTGATAGTGATCGGCGAGTTCCTTCTGAAGCCACTCGAAATACCCAACGACGCCGACGGGGCCTGAAACCTCGTACCTCCTCTGTTACACAGCAATGGCGACACTGAAACCGCTGATATCGAACCCATTTTCGCTCTTACACTTTCTCTCTTCTTCTGTTATCCCTATTCTTATCCAGTCCTCTTCTTGCCTAGGAATGTGACCGGCTGTGAACTCAGCAATTTATATTTACACGTCTAAGAGTTTCTTTTGAGCTTTTATATTAATTTTATTTAAAGCAAGTCAAGTGTTTAAATTCCTAATTGTTTTTTTTTTTAAATGTCAAGTTTTTAATTCCTTAGAAAATATCTTTTAAATAATTTATTGAAACTTATTTAGCTAAAAGACAAATGAAACAAATTTATAATTTTATCTATTTTGCTAAAATTACAATTTGAGTATTTTTGCAATGGATTAGTTTGGAATGAATATTCATATATTTCTTCCATACAGTATGTTATAGGGCAAAAATATTCATATATTTCTTCCATTTAGTCGGTTATAGGGTGAAAACTCGCCCCTCTAAAAAAGACAAATGACGAAAGAATCCGAGAAATGAAATCAGTCTCTAACCAAAGTTTCGCGAGGCCTCATAGAGGTCTCGCAGACTCTGAGCGAGACCCGACCCAAAAAGACATGTCTCACCGAGACCTACCCCAAAATGGGAGGCCTCACCAAAGACATAAAGGCCAAGCTTCGTCAACCAAGAGTCTCGACACACAAGGTTGAGACAAGAAGATTCACGCAAGGCTTTGTCCTAAGATGGCGAGGCCTAGGCTGCCCTATAGCCCCACCATGACGCCTCACCACCCAATCAGTGAGAACGGCCTCCAGCATGCGACCATACACACGAGGTCTCGCCATCTAGCAACGAGATAAGCCTCACGGAACGACCCCTTGGAACTTGTGCCAGCCACGAACTCAAGTCCATGTCCCCCTCGCCAACAACAAGAAAGTCATTCACAACTCGAAAGAAGCCATGCTTCAAACACAATTTTCTAAATGCTTCTGAGCTAGAGGACGTCTTCTCCTTGTCATTTAACATTACACCCATACTAATGTTAAGAGTTGGAAAGCGCGACGAGGGGAAACACTTCGTGCCCCTCTAAGTTCACCATTTATGTCTTGCACATGACTTAAACCAATGAACTATCGCCTGTAAGGTCGGTGATCTCTAATGTTTGACGACACTAGCATAGTACATCCTCAAGGTTCGCTCTTGGGTCGAACCGCCGATAGTTCCCAAGTGTTAGCTCGAAATCGAACGTTAACATTTTGACGCTAGAAAGAGGGGGCACGAAAACACTTATGTGCTCTAGCAAACACAACCCCACATCTGTTGGAATAGATCTAGGGTTAAGAAAAATTTTATCGCTTTTAGCAAGCGGCGAAATGTAACGAATATCTTTAAAAACACATAAAACGTTCTTCCAACCTAGACAAAATGCATGAGCATATAATTTAAAATTTTAAAACTACATTTAGTTTTTACTCGGTACCAACCTCGAATGGAGCTTGAACGTTGAGAAGCCTAGGAAGGTTGAAACGTTCGTCTCCCCACGCAGCTCGCCTCTCTCACTAGTCTTCTTGAACCTGTGAGCAACCACGAAAGTTTCTACCACTAAAGTCTTAAGAGAATGGTTGGATTTAGTGTGTGGGCACTTTTAAACACAATGACTCAAGAAAAAGTTTTTGAGCCAAAGAGCTAAAACAAATGCTAGGTCTAATGAGGACCTAGGTGCCAAAACAAAGAACAAGAAGGGATTCTAGAGAGAGAGGGGGGCGGCCACAAAGTAGAGAGAGAGGCTCTCAATCTCAAAATTGTGTGTTGTGAATTGTGAATGAGGTGGGGTATTTATAGGAGGAGGATTACCTTCCACTGAATATTATCTATGTTTACCCTTCATGAATATCATCAGCTAGTCGAGATTTACAAAATTAACATTTTACCCTTCTAGCTTTTATTTCCTCAACCCATTTGTCGCTTGTGAATAAGTTTGAAACAATGTATTGACGAGGAGCTAACAATTCACATTGTTTCATCCAAAGAGTCAAGACTCAATTTGGACACTGGCCAGTTCATTTATTCACTATCCAAGGAACAAAGCATGAGGTGATATACATTACATTTAAACAATCTTGTACATGAATTCCATATCTATGAGAACTTCACAAAGTTACTCATGACATCTTCATAACTTAGTACTTCACCAATAGGTCTTGTCTACATCACATAGTGAATCTAGAACTCTGACTTTGTCAAATGAGAATACATAAGCTATGAAATGACATGTCTCATTTCAGGATTGAGGTAAGCATGATACAATTTATACGTAGTGACCTCGAGACATAAGAGGTCCCTGACAGCATAATATGGTCCTTGACAAGAGTCCCAGCCTTCATGCGACAGTTCAAAAACTGTCAGACTTCTTGTTGCCTTGCTTGACGCCTTTGCCCTCCAAACATCTCAAGGATATTGTAGATCATGTTGGCAGCAGTCTCGATGTCATGATGTTTTTGTTGCAATACATTGTTCATTGATGCTAAGATATAGCATCTCGCAATCTCATTGGATCGAAGCCAGGCTGTTGGAATTGATCTAGGGTATAAGAAAAAGTTTAACGCTTCGGTAAGCGGCGGAATTTTAAAAATTTACTTTTGACAAGTAAAACGATTTTACTAACCTAGACAAAGAGCAAGCACATGTAAATAAAAACTATTATGAGCATAAATAATTTACTAACCTTTTTGGAAGCTTGAACGTTGATGAGCCTTTGGAAGGTTGAAAACGTTTGTCTCCCTCGCAGCACGTCTCTCTTCTTTCCTCGGCAACACGAGCAACCACGATGGTTTCTATCACAAGAATCACACGAGAGAAAAGGAATTAGTGAGTGGGCACTTTTAAACACTACGCTTCAAGAACAAATCTTAAAGTCGAAGAGCTAAAAACGCTAGGTCAAATAAGGACCTAGGTGCCAAAACAAAAAACGAAATTGACTAGAGAGAGAGAGGAGTCGGCCAAGCTAGAGAGAGAAGCTCTCAAATTTCTAAAACTTGGGATGAATGAAATGTTAAGAATGAGGGCTCTATTTATAGGAGAGGTCTCACCTTCAATAAGGTAGTTTCCTCTTCTATAGAATATCACATATTCATGAGCAAATATTGCCCATTACCCTCTTAAGTCACACGGCCAACAAGGCTTCTAGAAGCCCTTGGATTTGTTTCCTATTTTGATCCTCTCTTAGTCTTGGCCGAAATTCCCATTTCCATGCAAAGGAAATTTGTTTCCTCTTTTTTTTTTGGCAAGTATCTAAATACATTCATGCACAAAATAATCTCCCTTTCTCTTTTGGGTAGTGGGCGCCCAACACCTTCTAGAAAGGCATTCTAGAAGCTTTTCCATTTGTTCATGACAACATGAAAAAAGCCCATTAAGAATTTTCAATAAAATTCTTATGAAATGAAATTAATCCACAAGGCCCAATTAAACTAACTTGGCCAAGTGGGTTTAAGTCATCAAATGACCTTGTCAAAAAATTTATTGACATTCATTTCATCCTATGTCCAAAAGGACAAAAATGCCCTTTTGACAATTTTCACAAAACTTGTCTCGTTCTTGTTTTGACTTAGCTTTTTAGTTTAACTATTGCTACTCGATGTGATTTGTGACATTGACCTCATGGATCCAAATGAACAAATCTTGAGCTAAACACTTGGACTCAAAAATTCACGAACCTTTTCCAAGTTTAGCTTAATGTCAACTGACTCCACTAAAGAGTTGACACTGAAAATCTCTCGGTTCAAATGAATTTATTTTCTACTCAAGAATTCAACCAAATTATGATGAGCGGATCCACTGAATATTACCTATGTTTACCCTTCATGAATATCATCAGCTAGTCGGGATTTACAAAATTACCATTTTACCCTTCTAGCTGTTATTTCCTCAACTCCTTTGTCGCTTGTGAATAAGTTAGGAACAATGTATTGACGAGGAGCTAACAAGTCACATTGTTTCATCCAAAAGAGTCAGGACTCAATTTGGACACTGGCCAGTTCATTTATTCACATTCCAAGGAACAAAGCATGAGGTGATATACATTCCATTTCAACAATCTAGTACACGAATTCCATATCTATGAGAACTTCACAAAGTTACTCATGTCATCTTCACAATTTAGTACTTCACCAATAGGCCCTGTTCAGAATCACATAGTGAGTCCGTACTCTGACTTTCTCAAATGAGAATACGTAAGCTGTGAAATGGCATGTCTCATTTCAGGATTAAGGTAAGCACGATGCAATTCATACGTAGTGACTTCGAGACATAAGAGGTTAAATGGTTTGTTCTTATTTTGTCTCTAGAAGTGCACTGGTCAATTCAATACCTTCGGAAGATACCTAGAAGAACTATAGAGTCTCCAACTCTCAATGCCCCATAACCAGACATCATAGATTCTCCTAACAATCGTACTGAGGTCAATATTCCTTTGACCCTTAGATTGCGAATATATCGTTTTAAGCAAACTACGAAGAGTTTGTTCATGCAAATCTACATTTGTCTCTTCGTAAGTTGTTAAGTTTGTTTATTGACTAAAGACTAAGGTTTCATCATAAAGCTTCAAACAGACAAGGAAGAATGAATGAACGTTTCAACTTTTTATTAATGAATATGCAATTAAAAGCAAGAGTCTTCGTGAGACTTTATTACATCAAATGTATAAAATAAAGACTACAACTCTTCTTGTGGGCACCATTGACAACAAACTCCCACTTGACTCAAAGAAGATATGTGTAGTCCTTCATGCCTAATCCCTCTCGATGTTGGTCGAAGACCTTGTTTGCTAGGGCCTTGGTGAATGGATCTGCTAGGTTGTCCACCGTTGAGATCTTCTTCACTTCCACGTCTTCGCACTGCACAATCTCTCGAATCAAATGGTATTTCCTCTCAATATGTTTAGAGCGCTTATGGCTTCGAGGTTTCATTGAGTTAGCGACAGTCCAACTATTATCACAATAAAGGGTCATGGGCTCGTCGACGTTTGGAACAACTTCCAAATACTTAAGGAATTTTCTAAGCCATACAGCCTCTTTGGATGCTTCACAAGCAGCCACATATTCTGTTTCCATTGTGGAGTCAGCAATGCAAGATTGCTTAATACTCCTCCACACAACAGCTCCACCATTAAGGATGAACACAGATCCCGAAGTGGATTTTCTGGAATCCTTATCCGCTTGAAAATCGGAGTCGGTATATCCCGTCATATTCAGGTCAGTACTTCTGAGTATGTAAGCATCAAGTTCCTAGTTCTTCGAAGATACTTGAGAACATGCTTAACAGCAATCCAGTGCTCGGGTCCAGGGTTGGATTGGAAACGGCTAACTACGCCAACGACGAAACATATTTCAGGTCTAGTGCAAAGCATAGCATACATGAGGCTTCCTACGGTAGAGGCGTAAGGAATTTTCCTCATGTCTTCAATCTCTTGTGCAGTCTTGGGGACTGGTCCTTAGAGAGTGAGACTCCATGCCTAAAGGGTGTTTGGCCCTTTTTGGAGTTTTGCATCGAGAAGCAATCCATCACCTTATCAATATAAGATGCTTGAGAGAGCGACAAGGTCTGGTTTTTCCGATCTCGAAAGGTTTGAATCCCCAGAATGTACGCGGCTTCTCCTAGATCATTCATATCAAATTGCTTTGCTAACCAGACCTTAACCTCAGATAATTTACCCACATCATTACCTATGAGTAATATATCATCGACATACAGTACCAGAAACACAACTTTACCTTCGTGCATTAACTTGTAAACGCACGGCTCATCTATTGATTGCTCAAAACCGAAGCTCTTTACAGTTTCATCGAATCTAATATTCCATTACCTAGATGCTTGCTTTAATCCATAAATGGACTTAAGAAACTCATAAACCTTGGTCTCTTGACATTTTTCCACGAAACCGTCTGGTTGAGCCATGTAAATGCGCTCGTCAAGATTGCCATTCAGGAAGGCTGTCTTGACATCCATTTGCCAGATCTCATAGTCGAGAGCTGCATCTATGGATAGGAGTATGCGGAAGGATTTAAGCATCGCGACTGGCGAGAAGGTTTCTTCATAGTCAATCCCTTCTTGTTGGGTATAACCCTTAGCCACAAGTCGTGCTTTGAACGTCTCGACGTTCCCATCCGGACCCCTTTTCTTCTTGTATATCCACTTACACCATACGGGTTTAATCCCTTCAGGAAGGTCTACAAGTTTCCAGAATTTGTTGACATACATCGAGTGCATTTCAACTTTCATGGTGTCAAACCAAAGGTTTGATTCAGAACAAGCCATCGCTTGGTTATAGGAAACAGGGTCATCTATGTTAGAGACGGCTACGAGAGAGTCTCCATAGGACATGTACCTGTCAGGCTTTTGAGTAGCCCTCCCACTACATCGAAGTACTACTTGACGAGATTCTGAAGAGTTAGGTTGTGTTTCAGTTGGGGTAAGAACAGTTCTTACAGATGAGGTAGAAGCTTCCTCACTCAACTTTTCTTCAAGCACAATTTTGCTTCTACGTTTCACATCTTTCAAAAAGTCCTCCTCAAGGAAACGAGCATTCTTGTTAACGAAAGTCTTATCATCCTCGGGACTATAGAAAATGAAACCTTTGGTTTCCTTTGGATATCCCACAAACAGGCACAATTTTGACCTACTAGCCAACTTGCTAGTCTTTTGCCTTAGCACATGTGCAGGGAAACCCCAAATTCGGATATGGCCCGGATTTACTTTACGGCCAGTCCATCTTTCATAAGGAGTACCAGGAACCGTTTTAGACGAAACTTGGTTCAGAATGTAAGCGGCTGTTTCGAGGGCATACCACCAAAAGGAAAGAGGGAGTGATGAGTAACTCATCATTGATCGAACCATCTCCATTAGAGTTCGGTTCCTTCTCTCTGACACTCCGTTTTGTTGAGGTGTGCCAGGTGCTGTAAGCTGAGAAGCGATACCTTCTTCTTTAAGAAAGTCATCGAACTCTCCAGACATATACTCACCACCTCGATCAGATCGAAGGGTTTTGATCACTTTGCCAGTTTGCTTTTCCACTAAAGCCCTAAAGACCTTAAATACGTTAAAGGTCTCGGATTTGTGTTTGAGCAAATAGACAAAACCATATCGTGAGTAATCATCGGTGAAGGTAACAAAGTATTCGTATCCTCCACGTGCCTGTTGGCTGAGCGGACCACATACATCAGAATGTATTAGTTCCAGCAACTCAGTGGCTCTTCGACCCTTATCGGAGAAAGGTCGCTTAGTCATTTTTCCTTCTATGCAGGATTCACAAGTAGGTAGTGTACCTAGTGCAGAGGCTTGGAGTGGACCGTCCCTCACAAGTCTCTTAATCCTATCTAGACTGATATGACCAAGTCTTAAGTGCCATAGGTGTGTTGATTTTGTTAGATCGGAGGATTCAAAAAGTTTGATCCTCTTTGGCTCCCTAATTAGATCATTATCTATTTCGGTGTCCAAAATGGAAGGTTGAGTGGGATAAATGTAAAAAAGACCATTCTTCATACATGCATCAGTGACAAAAGAATTAGAAAAAGAAATACGAATTCCATTCTTTATAAACTTTAAATAATAATCTTGCTCTAAAAGTTGAGCAATAGATATTAAGTTTTTCCCAAAGGAAGGAACATAATAAACATTATTCAAATTTAAAGTGCGATCTTCAAAAGATAGCGTCACGGATCCCACAGCCTTCGCAGACACCACGCTCCCATCACCCCACTTGAAGCAGAAGTCGCCATCCTCTAAGCTTTTGCTTTTCCTAAAACCAGTTAAGGAGCAGCAAATATGGTTAGTAGCAGCGAAGTCAATAATCCACGATGATACATTATCAGCGACTAAACAAACTTCAGTAATAAGTACAATACCTTTTACTTTGGTTTTGAGGTAGGCAGGACAGTTCCTACGCCAGTGACCAGGCTCATTGCAGTGGTGGCATTTGTCGTTAGACTTATCCACCTTCGGAGCCTTTGGCGCCTTCTTCTTCGTTTGAACCTTAGGTTGGTTCTTCTTCTCGGCCTTGCGAGGTCTCTTCTTAGATCCAAAGGTGGAGGCAGTAGCATGTACCTCTCCTAGAGCCCTCTTTTTCTTAGTGAATGCCTCAGCGGTTTGAAGTTCCTTCATGAGCTCGGTAACAGTGTACTCTAGCTTGTTCATGGAGTAATTCAATTTGAATGTATCAAAGGTTACGGGAAGAGTTTCCAAGATCATATCTATTTTGGTCTCCCCATCAATCTCAGATCCAAGGATTTCCATTTTGTTTAGATAGCTAATGCTCAGCATCAATGATCTCTAACGGGAGTCCCAGCCTTCATGCGACAGTTCATAAACTGTCGGACCGCTTGTTGCCTAGCTTGACGTCCTTGCCCTCCAAATATCTCATGTAGATTGTAGAGCATATCGGTGGCAGTCTCGATATCACGATGTTGTTGTTGCAACACATTGTTCACAGATGCTAAAATATAGCACCTCGCAATCTCATCGGATCGAAGCCAGGCCGCCAGGGCGTCTTTTTCCTCTTGTGTCGAATCTTTATTCGCTTGAGGACAGAGGGTGGTGAGAACCCATTTGTGCTTGTCGACAGTAAGGACTATGTCGAGGTTACGTTTCCAGTTGACGTAATTGTCGCCTTCGAGTTTATTCGAGGAAAGAATGGCTGAGAGAGGGTTGAGAGACATATTGCCTATAAAAGTTGAAACAAGTTTATGATTAGTCTTTGGTTTAGGATTTAAGTTTTATTTACGACTTGATAAAATCCAAAGGTGTTATAAACCAAACGATAATTTACTCCTTCAAGAGAAGGCCGCAAAAAATCTCGATTTATAAGTAAATGATACATTATTAATGCTTAGCTAAGATGTCAATACACCAATTTTGACTAGCCACATTTTAAATTGGTTTGATCACTCACATCCTTGTGCAGAGCCTCGAGGGAGGATTACTAGGGATTGAGTCTAAGTGTGTAACCAACCACTTAGTCCAAAAGATCAATTTTGAAAAACAATCCAACGAGGGGAGGTCTTGTCTCATTGTCTCACTTTCGGACTTAGCTCGTTGAGCAATGATCAGTGCAACTAGAAAAGAATCCTAGAAGTTCATGTTCAGAGCAATGTCAGTGCATAAAGGCACAAGGGACATACTTGGATCTTTTCCTATTTTCTATTCGGGGAAAGTGCATGAGTTAAGTGTGAACTTCAACTCACTCGAATACATGGAAGTTTGAGATTACACATCTTTTTTTATTTTCGGCTTGTCTACGAAGAGACCTCCCACTCAAATCTTCAAGAGCATATAGATTTTGAACATATGTCATATAGATATAGTTTTGAAAACATTTTGAAAACTTATTTGATTTGGATGACAAAATATTTTCAAGTTTGAAAATGAAAACGGTTTTTCAAAATTCAAACTAGTTTTGTAAAAATTCAATTTCAAGTTAAATTTTCAAAAACAAAATATTTTAATCTTACACATCATGTTTATAATCTTATGAAAAACATTTTTGCTCAAGAAAATTTTCTCATTAGAGTTCTATAACTCATGGTAGTGGGGCTGAAAATCCGGATTTCTAAAAAAACGACAGGACTTTCGGAACAACTGCGGACCTCGGAGTAAAATCGCCATAACTGGCGGCTCCAATGTCCTTTTGACCCAAAACTTGTGGCATTGGAAAGAGGACAGACAGACCTTTAATGTGATTTAAGCATCATTAAATTTAGATTTCTGAGCAGAGAGTTATGCCACTTTTACTGCGGGTTTTAGTGCGTAAAAAGAATCGAGTGTAACGGAACGTTTTAGGAAGTTGTTAAAGCTTTTATTTGTGTTTTATTAGCAAGGTCATAACATGGTATAAAAGAAATAACAACAAGCATAAAACAATTCAAGTAAATAAAAGAAACTAGCAAGACAATACAACTAGTCACAAAATTTACTCGAAATTTTCTTAAACGTTTAAAACACGTTTTTCAATATAAAAATTAAAAACTTTTAGAACTGATTCTAATGTGTTTTAATAACATCCCAAACTCATAGAAAATCAACATGATTTTTAATTTAAAGGCAAGAGCAATAAATTAAAAAAAAAATCTAGGATAACAATTCTAACTTGTCAAAAAATAAGTAAGTTTCGAAAACGATTTTCAAGATCATAATTTTAAATAAATGTACATGCATATCTTTGACCATAGCTATGATACCATTTGTTGGAATTAATCTAGGGTTTAAGAAAAAGTTTGACGCTTCGGTATGCGGCGGAATTTTAAAAATTTTCTTTTGACAAGTAAAACGATTTTACTAACCTAGACAAAGAGCAAGCACATGTAAATAAAAACTATTATGAGCATGAATAATTTACTAACCTTATTAGAAACTTGAACGTTGATGAGCCTTCGGAAGGCTGAAAACGTTCGTCTTCCACGCAGCACGTCTCTCTTCTTTCCTCGGCAACAGGAGCAACCACGATGGTTTCTATCACAAGAATCACTCGAGAGAAAAAGTATTAGTGAGTGGGCACTTTTAAACACTACGACACAAGAACAAACCTTAAAGTCGAAGAGCTAAAAACGCTAGGTCAAATGAGGACCTAGGTTCCAAAACAAAAAACGAAATTGACTAGAGAGAGAGAGAGAGAGAGAGAGAGAGAGAGAGAGAGGAGTCGGCCAAGCTAGAGAGAGAAGGTCTCAAATCTCTAAAACTTGGGATGAATGAAATGTGAAGAATGAGGGCTCTATTTATAGGAGAGGTCTCACTTTCAATAAGGTAGTTTCCTCTTCTATAGAATATCACATATTCATGAGCAAATATTGCCCATTACCCTCTTAAGTCACAGGGCCAACAAGGCTTCTAGAAGCCCTTGGATTTGTTTCCTATTTTGTTCCTCTCTTAGTCTTGGCCGAAATTCCCATTGCCATGCATAGGAAATTTGTTTCCTCTTTTTTTTTGGCAAGTATCTAAATACATTCATGCACAAAATAATCTCCATTTCTCTTTTGGGTAGTGGGCGCCCAACACCTTCTAGAAAGGCATTCTAGAAGCTTTTCCATTTGTTCATGACAACATGAAAAATGCCCATTAAGAATTTTCAATAAAATTCTTATGAAATGAAATTAATCCACAAGGCCCAATTAAACTAACTTGGCCAAGTGGGTTCAAGTAATCAAATGACCTTGTCAAAAAATTTATTGACATTCATTTCATTCTATGTCCAAAAGGACAAAAATACCCTTTTTACAATTTTCACAAAACTTGGAATTAACTTCTAGTTTAACTATTCCTACTCGATGTGATTTGTGACATTGACCTCATGGATCCAAATGAACAAAGCTTGAGCTAAACACTTGGACTCAAAAGTTCACAAACCTTTTCCAAGTTTAGCTTAATGTCAACTGACTCCACTAAAGAGTTGACACTGAAAATCTCTCGGTTCAAATGAATTTATTTTCTACTCAAGAATTCAACCAAATTATGATGAGAGGATCCACTGAATATTATCTATGTTTACCCTTCATGAATATCATCAGCTAGTCGGGATTTACAAAATTACCATTTTACCCTTCTAGCTGTTATTTCCTCAACTCCTTTGTCGCTTGTGAATAAGTTAGGAACAATGTATTGACGAGGAGCTAACAAGTCACATTGTTTCATCCGAAAGAGTCAGGACTAAATTAGGACACTGGCCAGTTCATTTATTCACATTCCAAGGAACAAAGCATGAGGTGATATACATTCCATTTCAACAATCTTGTACATGAATTCCATATCTATGAGAACTTCACAAAGTTACTCATGTCATCTTCACAACTTAGTACTTCACCAATAGGCCTTGTTCAGAATCACATAGTGAGTCCGAACTCTGACTTTCTCAAATGAGAATACGTAAGCTGTGAAATGGCATGTCTCATTTCAGGATTAAGGTAAGCACGATGCAATTCATACGTAGTGACTTCGAGACATAAGAGGTTAAATGGTTTGTTCTTATCTTGTCTCTAGAAGTACGCTGGTCAATTCAATACATTCGGAAGATACCTAGAAGAACTATAGAGTCTCCAACTCTCAATGCCCCTTAACCAGACATCATAGATTCTCTTAACAATCGTACTGAGGTCAATAGTCCTTTGACCCTTAGATTGCGAATATATCGTTTTAAGCAAACTACGAAGAGTTTGTTCACGCAAATCTACATTTGTCTCTTCATAAGTTGTTATGTTTGTTTATGGACTAAAGACTAAGGTTTTATCATAAAGCTTCAAACAGACAAGGAAGAATGAATGAACGTTTCAACTTTTTATTAATGAATAAGCAAATACAAGCAAGAGTCTTCGTGAGACTTTATTACATCAAATGTATAAAATAAAGACTACAACTCTTCTTTTGGGCACCATTGACAACACAGGCCGCTAAGGCGTCTTTGTCCTCTTGAGTCGAATCTACATTCGTCAGAGGAGGACACGGGGTGGTGCGTACCCATTTGTGCTTGTTAATGGTAAGTATTATGTCGAGGTTGTTGGAATTGATCTAGGGTTTAAGAAAAAGTGTAACATTTTGGTAAGCGGCGAAATTTTAAAAAATTTCTTTTGACAAGTAAAACGATTTTACTAACCTAGACAAAGAGCAAGCACATGTAAATAAAAACTATTATAAGCATAAATAATTTACTAACCTTTTTAGAATCTTGAACGTTGATGAGCCTTCGAAAGGTTGAAAACGTTCGTCTCCCTCGCAGCACGTCTCTCTTCTTTCCTCGCCAACTCAAGCAACCACGAAAGTTTCTATCACTATAATCACTTGAGAAAATTAGGAATCAGTGTGTCGGCACTTTTAAACACTACGACTCAAGAACAAGTCTCAAAGTCGAAGAGCTAAACTCGCTAGGTCAAATGAGGACCTAGGTGCCGAAACAAAAACGAAAAGAAGTTAGAGAGAGAAGGAGAGAGGGGCGGCCAAGCTAGAGAGAGAAGCTCTCAATCTCTAAAACTTGGGATGAATGAAATGAGGAGAATAAGGCTCCTATTTATAGGAGAGGCTTTACCTTCAATAAGGTAGTTTCCTCTTCTATAGAATATCACATATTCATGAGAAAATATAGCCTTATTCCCTCATGAGTCACACGGTCAAGGCAGCCTTCTAGAAGGCTTGGATTTGTTTCATCTTTTATTCCATTGCCTTGCCTTTGACTCACTTGGCCTATTCTCTCTTGCTATGCATAGGAAATTTGTTTCCTCTTTTTCTTTTGGCAAGTATCTTGATACATTCATGCACAGAATAATTTCCCTTTCTCTCTTTACGTTCGGCGCCCAAGGCTTCTCTAGAAGGAGCTGCTAGAAGTTTCTTCATTTGTTCATGACAGCATGTAAAAGGCCCATTTAGAATTTTCAATAAAATTCTTATGAAATGAAATTAATCCACAAGGCCCAATTAAACTAATTTGGCCGAGTGACATTATGTCATCAAATGACCTTGTCAAAAAATTTATTGACATTCATTTCATCCTATGTCCAAAAAGACAAAAATACCCTTTTGACAATTTTCATAAAATTTGTCTCGTTCTTGTTCTGACTTAGCTTCTAGTTTAACTATTCCTACTCGATGTGATTTATGACAGTGACCTCATGGATCCAACTGAACAAAGCTTGAGCTAAACACTTGGACTCAAAAGTTAACAAACCTTTTCCAAGTTTAGCTTAATGTCAACTGACTCCACTAAAGAGTTGACACTGAAAATCTCTCGGTTCAAATGAATTTATTTTCTACTCAAGAATTCAACCAAATTATGATGAGAGGATCCACTGAATATTATCTATGTTTACCCTTCATGAATATCATCAGCTAGTCGGGATTTACAAAATTACCATTTTACCCTTCTAGCTGTTATTTCCTCAACTCCTTTGTCGCTTGTGAATAAGTTAGGAACAATGTATTGACGAGGAGCTAACAAGTCACATTGTTTCATCCGAAAGAGTCAGGACTCAATTTGGACACTGGCCAGTTCATTTATTCACATTCCAAGGAACAAAGCATGAGGTGATATACATTGCATTTCAACAATCTTGTACATGAATTCCATATCTATGAGAACTTCACAAAGTTACTCATGTCATCTTCACAACTTAGTACTTCACCAATAGGCCCTGTTCAGAATCACATAGTGAGTCTGAACTCTGACTTTCTCAAATGAGAATACGTAAGCTGTGAAATGACATGTCTCATTTCAGGATTAAGGTAAGCACGATGCAATTCATACGTAGTGACTTCGAGACATAAGAGGTTAAATGGTTTGTTCTTATTTTGTCTCTAGAAGTGCACTGGTCAATTCAGTACCTTCGGAAGATACCTAGAAGAACTATAGAGTCTCCAACTCTCAATGCCCCATAACCAGGCATCATAGATTCTCCTAACAATCGTACTGAGGTCAATAGTCCTTTTACCCTTAGATTGCGAATATATCGCTTTAAGCAAACTACGAAGAGTTTGTTCATGCAAATCTACATTTGTCTCTTCGTAAGTTGTTAAGTTTGTTTATGGACTAAAGACTAAGGTTTTATCATAAAGCTTCAAACAGACAAGGAAGAATGAATGAACGTTTCAACTTTTTATTAATGAATAAGCAATTACAAGTAAGAGTCTCCGTGAGACTTTATTAAATCAAATGTACAAAATAAAGACTACAACTCTTCTTGTGGGCACCATTGACAACAGAGGTTACGTTTCCAATCTACGTAGTTTTCATTTTCGAGTTTATTTGAGGAAATGATGGTTGAGAGATGGTGGAGAGACATATTGCCTAAATTAAGTTGAAACAAGTTTATGATTAGTATTTGGTTTAGGATTTAAGTTTGTTTAAGTCTTGATAAAATCCAAAGGTGTTATAAACGAAATGACAATCTACTCCGTCAGCCAAGAAGGCAATACACCAATTTTGACTAGCCACCTTTTAAATTGGTTTGATCACTCATATCCTTTCGCAGATCCTCAAGGGAAGATTACTAGGGATTGAGTCTAAGAGTGCAACCAACCACTTAGTCCAAAAGGTCAACTTTTTGGAAACACAATCCCCCAAGAGGAGGCCTTGTCTTCATCGTCTCACTCTCGGACGTAGCTGATTGAGCAATGATCGAAGCAAAAACGCAATAAAGTACTCCCATTGAAGAGAGGGCCACAAGAGTGACTCATAGTCTCACGTTAATTGCTTCTTTCATTAGTGTTGGGGATCGTGGGTTACAAAAAACAAGTATAACCCTCCCACTTAGCTTTTGGAGTTGGCACATCGTCTTTATAAGTTCGAAAACAAATTTCCTAGTTATAGAGCGATAGAGTGGACTACTAGAAAGGAATCCTAGATCTTCATGTTCAAGGAAGAGCAGTGTTAGTGCATATAGGCACAAGGTACATACTCGGACGTTTTTCTATTTTTTATTCGGGAAAGTGCATGAGGGAAGCATGAGCTTCAACTCACTCAAACACTTCAAAGTTTGAGATTACACATCTTTTATTTTTCGGCTTGTCTACGAGGAGACCCCCCACTGAAATTTTCAAGAGCATATAGATTTTGAACATATGTGATATAGATATAGTTTGAAAACATTTTGAAAACTTATTTGATTTGGATGAAAAAATATTTTCAAGTTTGAAAGCGAAAACGGTTTTTTAAAATTCAAACTTGTTTTGTATAAATTCAATTTCAATTAAACTTTCAAAAATTAAAACATTTTAATCTTTCACATTATGTTTATTATCTTATAAGAAATAATTTTGCTCAAGGAAATTTTCTCATTAGAGTTCTATAACTCATGGTTGTGGGGTTGAAAATCCAGAATTTTTAAAAACTAGACTATCGGAACAGCCGCGCACCTCGGAGTATAATCGCCATAACTGGCGGCTCCGATGTCCTTTTGACCTAAAACCAATAGAATTGGAAAGATGACAAACAGAACTTTAATTTGATTCAAGAATCATTAAATTTCGAATAATGAGCTGAGATTTATGCTTTTACTGCTGATTTTCTCGAGCTCGAAGAAAACTGCAAATAATTAAAGTTCGGACTTTGAGTGTGAAAAAAACAAATCAAGTGTAACAGAACGATTTAGGATGTTGTTAAAGCTTTTATATATGTGTTATTAAAATGGTAATAACATGGTATAAAAGAAAATAACAACAAACATAAAATAAAACGAATAAATAAACGAAACTAGCAAGACAAGATAACTAGTTAAAAAAATTTACCGAAATTTCTCAAACTTTAAAAACACGTTTTTCATTATAAAATATTTAAAAATTTTAGAACTGATTCTAATGTGTTTTAATAACATCCCAAACTCATAGAAAATCAACATGATTTTTAATTTAAAGGCATGAGCAATAAATTAAAAAAAAAAATCTATGAAAACAATTCTAACTTGTCACAAAATTAGTAAACTTTCGAAAACGATTTTCAAGCTCATGATTTTAATTAAATGTGACCATAGCTCTGATACCATTTGTTGGAATTGATCTAGGGTTAAGAAAAAGTTTAACGCTTCGAGCAAGCGGCAGAATTTAAAAATTTTCTTTAAAACAAGTAAAACGATTTTACTAACCTAGACAAAAAGCAAGAACATATAAATTAAAACTATAAACGAGAAATACATGTTTACTAACCTTTGAGAAGCTTGAACGTTGAGAAGCCTTTGGAAGGTTGAAACGTTCGTCTCCCCTCGCAGCACGTCTCTCTTCTTTCATCGGGAACTCGAGCAACCACGAAAGTTTCTGTCACTAGAATCACTCGAGAAAGAAAGGAATTAGTGTGTGGGCACTTTTAAATACGACGACTCGAGAACAAGTCTCAAAGTCAAAAAACTAAAACACTAGGTCAAATGTGGACCTAGGTGCCAAAATAAAAATGAAAGAAAACTTAGAGAGAGAAAGAGGGGATCGGCCAAGTCTAGAGAGAGAAGCTCTCAATCTCTAAAACATTGGAATGAATGAAATGTGAAGAATGAGGGCTCTATTTATAGGAGAGGTTTTACCTTCAATAAGGTAGTTTCCTCTTCTATAGAATATTACATATTCATGAGCAAAATTTGCTCTCCTTCCCTTTATTCCACATGGCCGAGAGAGCTTCTAGAAGCCCTTGGATTGGTTTCCTCTTTTGTTCGCTCGTCTGCCTTGGCCGAATTCCCTCTTGCCTTGTACAGGAAATTTGTTTCCTCTTTTTCTTTTGACAAGTATCTTCATACATTAATGCACAAAAACTCTATCTTTTTCTCCTTGGGTTGGGCGGCCAAGAAGGCCTTCTAGAAGTTGTTTCTAGATTTTCTTCACTTGTTCATGACAACATAAGAAAAGCCCATTAAGAATTTTCAAGTAAAATTCTATGAAATGAAATTAATCCACAAGGCCCAATGAACTTATTATGGCCGAGTATCAATATTTCATCATATGACATTGTCAAAAAATTTATTGACATTCATTTCATCTTATGTCCAAAAAGACAAAATACCTTTTTGATAATTTTCGTAAAACTTGTCTCGTTCTTGTTTTGATTTAGCTTGTAGTTTAACTATTCCTACTCGATATGATTTGTGATAGTGACCTCATGGATCCAAATGAACAAAGCTTAAGCTAAATACTTGGACTCAAAAGTTCACAAACCTTTTCCAAGTTTAGCTTAATGTCACCTGACTCCACTAAAGAGTTGACACTGAAAATTTATCGATTCAAATGAATTTATTTTATATTAAAGAATTCAACCTAATTGTATTGAGTGGATCCACTGAATATTATCTATGTTTACCCTTCATGAATATCATCAGCTAATCGGGATTTACAAAATTACCATTTTACCCTTCTAGCTATTATTTCCTCAACTCCTTTGTCGCTTGTGAATAAGTTAGAAACAATGTAATGACGAGGAGCTAACAAGTCACATTGTTTCATCCAAAAGAGTCAAGACTCAATTTGGACATTGGCCAGTTCATTTATTCACATTCGAAGGAACAAAGCATGAGGTGATATACATTGTATTTCAGCAATCTTGTACATGAATTTCATATATATGAGATCTTCACAAAGTTACTCATGACATCTTCATAACTTAGTTCTTCACCAATTGGTCTTGTTAAGAATCACATAGCGAATTCCGAACTATGACTTTCTCAAGTGAGAATATGTAATCTATGAAATGGCATGTCTCATTTCAGGATTGAGGTAAGCATGATGCAATTCATACGTAGTGACCTCGAGACATAAGAGGTTAAATGGTTTGTTCTTGTTTTGTCTCTAGAATGCACTGGTCAATTCAGTACCTTCGGAAGATACATAGAAAAAGTATAGAGTCTCCAACTCTGAATGTCTCATAACCAGACATCATAGATTCTCCTAACAATCGTACTGAGATCAATAGTCCTTTGATCCTTAGATTGCGAATATATTGTTTTAAGCAAACCATTAAGTGTTTGTTCATGCAAATCTACATTTTTCTGTTCATATGTTTTAGGTCTGTTTATGGACTAAAGATTAATGATTTATCATAAAGCTTCAGACAAGGAAGGATGAATGAACGTTTCAACTTTTATTAATAAATAAGCAATTACAAGCAAGAGTCTTCGTGAGACTTTATTACATCAAATGTACAAAAGTAAAAACTACAAGTCTTCTTGTGGGCACCATTGATAACAAACGTTACGTTTCCAACGTAGTTTTTGGTATCGAGTTTATTTGAGGAAAGGATGGTTGAGAGATGGTGGAGAGACATGTTGCTGAAGAGTTGAAACAAGTTTATGATTAGTCTTTTGGTTTAGGATTTAAGTTTGTTCAAGTTTTTAGTATGAACAAGACATGAAAAAATCTAAAGGTGTTATGAACGAAATGACACTCTACTCCTTCGAGGGAATGCCGCAAAGAGTCTCCTTTCATAAGCAAATAACTCATCATTAATGCATAGCCAATATGTTAATACATCATATTTGACTAGCCACCTTATAAAAAAGTTTGATCACTCACATCATTTTGCATGGCTTCAAGGAAGGATTACTAGGGACTGAGTCTAGGTGTGTAACCAACCACTTAGTCTAAAAGATCGACTTTGAAAAACAATCCACCGAGGGGAGGCCTTGTCTAATTTTCTCACTCTCGAACGTAGCTCTTCGAGCAATGATCATAGCAAAGCGTCGTTGACTACTCTCATTTAAGAGAGGGCCACGAGGGTGACTCTTAGTCTGGCAACAATTGCACTTTTCATTAGTGTTGGGGATCGTAGGTTGCAAACAACATGTATAACCCTCCCACTTAGTTTTTAGAGTTGGCACATCGTCTCTTATAAGTTCAGAAACATATTTCCTAGTTATAGAGCGATAGAGTGGAATTCTAGAAATTGAACCTTAGATCGTCATGTTTCTAGGAAGAGCAGTGTTAGTGCATAAAAGCACAAGGTACATACTCCGAAATTTTCCTATATTTTCTACTCGGGAGAGAGTATGAGAGAAGTGTGAACTTCTAACTCATTTGAACACTTGAAGTTTGAGATTACACATCTTCATGCAGTTTTTCGATTAGTCTATGAGGAGACCTCCCACTTAAAATTTTCAAGAGCAAATATATTTTGAACATAAGTGATATACATATAGTTTTAAACATATTTTGAAAACTTATTTGATTTGGATGACAAAACATTTTTAAGTTTAAAAGGGAAAACGGTTTTTCAAAATTTAAACTAGTTTTTGTAAAACTTCGATTTCAATTAAATATTCAAAAATCAAAACTTTTCAATCTTACACATTATTTTTATAAAATTTAGAAAAAAAAATATTTTTGCTCAAGTAAATTTTTCCATTTGAGTTCTAGAACTCTTGGAATGGGAGTCGAGATTTGGAATTCAAAATAAAATTTTTCAAGAAATCTTGGAATCACGGGCATCGGACACCTCGGAGTAAAAATGCCATAAACGACGACTCTGATATATAATTGAGTTCATTCCAACTGTTTTGGAAAGAAGACTCACAGACCATTAATTTGGTTTAAGAACCACTCAAATCCAAGTTCCGACCAAAAAGATACGTCCCTTTTACAATAGGTATTTTTTTAAGCTCAAGCAAAACTTGACAGAAATTCGGTCAGGACTTAAGTGTAAAATATTTAAGTGTAACGGAATGTTTTATTGAGTTGTTAAGTTTTTGGGTGTGTATTAGTAATATATTAATAGCATAGCACAATATATTATAATAACAAAAATAAAATGAGTGAGTAAATAAGCAAAGCAAGCAAGACAATATTACTTGTCACAAAATTACCCGAAATTCCTCAAACTTATCCAAAAGTGATTTTGATCATGAAAAAATGAAAAAAATTTAGAACTGATTCTAATGTATTTTAATATCATCCCAAAGTTGTAAAAAATCAATCTGTTTTTTAATTTAAAGACACGAGCAATAAATTAAAAAAAAAATCTAAAATAACAATTCTAGCAAAAACCATAACTCGAGTAAATTCAAGAAAACGATTTTAAAACACATATTTAATATTATATGCACATGCTAATACCTTGACCATATCTCTGATACCATTAGTTGGGATAGATCTAGGGTTAAGAAAAGTTTTATCGCTTCTAGCAAGCGGCGGAATATAAAAATTTCTTTAAAAACACGTAAAACGTTTTTACAACCTAGACAAATCGCATGAACATATAATTTAAAATTTTAAAACTACATTTAGTTTTTACTCAGTACCAACCTCTAATGGAGCTTGAACGTTGAGAAGCCTTAGGAAGGTTGAAACGTTCGTCTCTCCATGCAGCTCGCTTCTCCCACTAGTCTTCTTGAACCTGTGAGCAACCACGAAAGTTTCTACCACTAGAGTCTTAAGAGAATGGTTGGATTTAGTGTGTGGGCACTTTAAACACGATGTCTCAAGAACAAGTCTTTGAGCCAAAGATCTAAAACAAATACTAGGTCTAGTGAGGACCTAGGTGCCAAAACAAAGAACAAAAAAGGATTCTAGAGAGAGAGAGGGGGCGGCCACAAAGTAGAGAGAGGTTCTCAATCTCAAAAATTGTATGTTGTGAATAGTGAATGAGGTGGGGTATTTATAGGAGGATGATTACCTTCAAACGGTAGTTTCCTCATTTCTATTGAATATCACATATTCCTGAGCAAATCTTCATTTCCTCTTTTCCTCATGTCACACGTCCAAGCTAGCTCTAGAAGGCCTTGGATTTGTTTCCTCATTTGATTTCTTCTCTACCTCGGCGCGCATATGGTTTCCTTCTAAAGGAAATTTGTTTCCTCTTTTTCTTTTCGCAAGTATCTTCATACATCAATGCACAAAATAATCTCTCTTTTTTCTTTGGGTTGGACGGTTTGCATGATTATAGAAGGAGCTTCTAGATGTTTCTTCATTTGTTCATGACAAGATAAGAAAAGCCCATTATGAATTTTCAAATAAAATTCCATGAAATGAAATTCAATCCTCAAGGCCCAATATTCTAAATTATGGCCGAGTGGACTAATTTATTGTCATTATATGACAATGTCAAAAAACTTATTTATTGGCATTCATACCATCCCATGTCCAAAAGGACAAAATTACCCTTTAGATAATTTTCGTAAAACTTGTGTAGTTCTTGTTTTTACTTAGCTTCTAGATTAACTAATCCTACTCTAATGACTTGTGGTAGTGACCTCATGGATCCAAATGAACAAAGCTTAAGCTAGCATACTTGGACTCAGAAGTTCACAAACTTTTTCCAAGTTCTAGCTTAGTGTTAACTGATTCCACTAAATAGTTGACACTGAAATCTCTCGCTTCAAATGAATATATTTTCTACTCAAGAATTCTACTTAATTGTAATGAATGGATCCATTGAAGATTATATATGTTTACCATTCATGAATACCATCAACTAGATGAGATTTACAAATTACCATTTTACCCTTCTAGCTGTTATGTCCTCAACTCCTTTGCCGCTTGTTAATAAGTTAGGAACAATGTATTGACGAGGCGCTAACAAGTCACATTGATTTATCCAAAACAGTCATGACTCAATTTGGACACTGGCCAGTTCATTTATTCACATTCGAAGGAACAAAGCATGAGGTAATATACATTGCATTTTAGCAATCTTGTACATGAATTCCATATCTATGAGATCTTCACAAATTTACTCATGACATCTTCATAACTTAGTACTTCACCAATAGGTCTTGTCTATATCACATAGTGAATCTAGAACTCTGACTTTCTCAAATGACAATACATAAGCTATGAAATGACATGTCTCATTTCAGGATTAAGGTAAGCACGATGCAATTCATACGTAGTGACTTCGAGACATAAGAGATGAAATGATTTGTTCTTATTTTGTCTCTAGAAGTGCAATGGTCAATTCAGTACCTTCAGAAGATACCGAAGAAGAAATATAGAGTCTCCAACTCTCAATGTCCCATAACCAGACATCATAGATTATTGTAACAATCATATTGAGATCAATAGCCCTTTGATTCTTAGATTGTGAATATATTGTTTTAAGCAAACCATGAAGAGTTTGTTCATGAAAATCTATATTTGACTCTTCATTTGTTGTTAAGTATGTTTAAGGACTAAAGACTATAGTTTATCATAAAGCTTCAAACAGACAAGGAAGACTGAATGAACATTTCAACTTTTATTAATAATTCAGCAGTTACAAGCAAGAGTCTTCGTGAGAATTTATTACATCAAATGTACATAAATAAAGACTACTACTCTTCTTGTAGGTACCATTGACAACAAAATCTAATATGAGATTACTAAAAGATGAGCAATGGTCAAGTCCCGTGTTTGTTCAAGAGAAGGTGCCTCTCTACACATCGAAATCGTGGCCTCCAACACTCAAGCCCACTCGAGACTACACAACAAAATCATTGTGGCTGACGACGAGCCAAGCGCCTACGATATTTTGTTTACACTTCTAAGGAGTAGGTTTTTTACACCCTTGCATCATCCTCTCAATGTTTACTTTTTCATCACATATGGCAACTAAATCGTTTTTATGAGGAATTTATCAAGAGCTTCTTTTCGAGAGTTAACCGAATCTTATTTTTTTTTTCATGCCCTAAAGCAAACTTTAAAACAAAATATAACTAGCACATCAAACCAACACACAAAAAAGAAAAGGAAAAATAATTAACAAGAAATAATAATATGATATTCAAAGGCTCAAACAATTAAATTAGAAAGATAGAACAAATGTTTTAAGCTTTAGTGATGATTAATTTTTGTTTTGTGTCATTTTTCTACCAAGAAGAAATGAAACCCACATGCAAAATACAAGGTCTTACGATAAAGTCAAGGCCAAACATACCAACAAAATACGCCACGAATCTCGAGTGCACTTTCGCGCTGACCTTAGTGCGCCGGCACCTTGTGCGACATCTATTGGTGCACCAACTCATTGTGCACCGGCCCATTGATACGGGCCATTCTTGCGCCAGCTCATGGTGAACCATCCATCGTCCTCTGGCCATCATGCACCAGCCATTGTGCATTGGCTATTCGTGCGACGACCCATAATGTACCAGCCATTGTGCTCAGCCCATTTTGCGCCGTCCCATTGTGCACCGGCAAGTTGTTCCCCGGCCCATTGTGAACGGGTCATTTGTGCGCCGGCCACATACATCTCGGCCAATAGAGGCTCCTAAGCCCTCCTCTACACCTATAAATACAACCCTTAAACAACGAAAATGGTAACAAATATCTATATAGTCAAAGCTCTGCCAAATTAAGTTCTCAATAAGGTCACTCTGTACATTAATGTTGAGCATCGGAGCGCGCGTCTAGGCAGTTCCTCCGCGCCCCAATAGCTCATGTGTTCTTTCTTTCTCAGGAACACACATTAAATAGTTAAAGCAAACTCACTAATCAGCTTTGCACGGAGTTTTAAGTTGAAGGTCTTCGTAGTAATTTGGCTTAAGTGCAGTCACAGGTCCACATCTATCGCATGTGTCAAAAATTCTTGTGCCATGACGTAATTGCCTTGGTGACAATATATGCGACGCCGATCCACTGTGATTGAGGCTCCATCTATTTCGTGATGATGTTTCTGGTCCTGCTTTTTTTACGGCCCTGGATCGAACCATTTAGGTTCTAAAGAGTAACAAGCCTTCTTCCATAAGTCGACTAACAAGTCCTCGTGTCGAAACTTTCAAGTCCTCGAGTCGAGTCTTTCTCTTCGAGTCAAGTCTTTCTCCTCGAATCGAGTTTGCTCCTTGAGTCGAATTTCGTGTCCACGTGTCGATTGACGAGTCATCGTGTCGTCCTTAATTCATCGAGTAGACTCTCTCCAACTTCGTGCGACTTGCGCAAAATCCCGAGCTCCGAAAGCCCAATGGGCCGGATCGCCATAGACCACTAAGGCCCACAACGGCTAAGGTCCATACAAACGGCCCAAAAATTCCAAGACCATGCTTGTTGTCAAGGAGCGCGCACCCTCAAAAGGAGCGCACAAGCGCGCTCCTATAAACAGGGCGCACGCAGCGCGCACAACATACGGAGCATGCTGTAAGAGACTTTTTGAGCACAATTTCCTCTGATTGAGCGCTTGATCTAAATCGCAAGACGCTCCTAGGATTTTCCACTAAAAACCCCCTATGTGTCTAACACACAAGACGCGTCAACGATTTTTCACTGAAAATTGCCTACGTGTCCAATGCATCAGCTACGTATGTTTTCTACTGAAAATCCCCTACATGTCCAACGCGCTCAGAATTCTCCATTGAGAATCTCCTACGTCTCCAAAAGAGAGAAAACACATATTCTCTCTCGGGTAACTCGATCGTAGACTTATGGGACGTCGGCGAGGACTCCTCTGTCGAGCACATCTAGGCTCCGCCGTCTTAGATGAGCCCGCACCTCCTTGCGGCAAGCTCAGATCTTAGGGATCATCTTACTGCCCAACTCTACGAGCGTGTCGATGACCTAAGAGAACGATTAAGCTCTCAATCAAACATCCCCCGACAGCCCCAACTAACGAGAACTGCCGTACGGGTCAAGTGTCCAATGAGAAGCGACAGGTGACTCCTCCTGAACATGGAGTTATTCCAACTACTGGTCTCAATATGGTGACCATGATCCACAATCATCGAAATGAAGTATGAGATCTTCAAGAGTATGGAGTAGATGGAAGCGCCTATGGGGTCGTCGACAGAATAAGAACAAACCATTTAACCTCTTATGTCTCGAAGTCACTACGTATGAATTGCATCATGCTTACCTCAATCCTGAAATGAGACATGTCATTTCATAGCTTACATATTCTCATTTGAGAAATTCAGAGTTCTAGATTCACTATGTGATATAGACAAGACCTACTGGTGATGTACTAAGTTATGAAGATGTCATGAGTAACTTTGGGAAGATCTCATAGATATGGAATTCATGTATAAGATTGCTGAAATGCAATGTATATCACCTCATGCTTTGTTCATTGGAATGTGAATAAATGAACTAGCCAGTGTCCAACCCGAGTCATGACTCTTTTGGATGAATCAATGTGACTTGTTAGCTCCTCGTCAATATATTATTTCTAACTTATTCACAAGCGACAAATGAGTTAAGGAAATAACAGCTAGAAGGGTAAAATGGTAATTTGTAAATCCCATCTAGTTGATGATATTCATGAAGGGTAAACATAGATAATATTCAATGGATCCACTCATTACAATTACGTAGAATTCTTGAGTAGAGAATATATTCATTTGAACCGAGAGATTTCAGTGTTAACTCTTTAGTGGAGTCAATTGACATTAAGCTAGAACTTGGAAAAAGGTTTGTGAACTTTCGAGTCCAAGTATGCTAGCTCAAGCTTTGTTCATTTTGATCCATGAGGTCACCACCACAAGTCATTACAGTAGGATTAGTTAAACAAGAAAGCTAAGTCAAAACAAGTTCAAATGTTGAACTAGACAAGTTTTAAGAAAATTGTCTAAAGGGTAATTTTGTCCTTTTGGACATAGGATGGTATGAATGTCAATAAATAAGTTTTTTGACATTTTCATATGATGACAATGAAATATGTCATACTGCCACATTAGTGTATTGGGCCTTGAGGATTGAATTTCATTTCATGAAATTTTATCTGAATATTCTTAATGGGTTTTTCTTATGTTGTCATGAACAAATAAAGAAACATATAGAAGCATGTTCTAGAAGCTCATTTTCATCCAACCCAAGCAAGAAAAAGAGAGATTATTTTGTGCAGTGTTGTATGAAGATACTTGCCAAAAGAAAAAGAGGAACAAAATTTCATCTAGGAAGAAAGCACATGGACGGCAAAGAGAGAGCAAGCAAAAGAAGAAACAAATACATGTGGCAATGAGGTTATGCTGGACGTTCAAGATGGGAGAAAGAGGAAACAAGGAGTTGCTCATGAATATGTGATATTCAATAGAAAAGAGGAAACTACCTTTTCAAGGCAAACCTCCTCCTATAAATATCCACCACATTCACAATTCACAACACACAAGTTTAGAGATTTAGAGCTTCTCTCTCTAGACTTGTTAGCCGCCCACCCTCTCTCTCTCTACCTCTTCTTGTCCCTTTTGTTTTGGCACCTAGGTCCTCATTAGACCTAGCGTTTTTTTAGCTCTTTGGCTCATAGACTATTTCTAGAGTCCTAGTGTTTAAAAGTGCCCACACACTGAATCCAACCTAAACTCGAAAGACTCTAGTGGTAGAAACTTTCGTGGTTGCGCACAGGTTCAAGAAGACTAGTGGGAGAGGCGAGCTGAGTGGGGAGACGAGCGTTTCAACGTTGGTACCGAGTAAAAACTCAAAGTAGTTTTAAAATTTTAAATTATATGTTCATGCACTTTGTCTAGGTTGTAAAAACGTTGTACGAGTTTTTACAGAAATTTTTTATATTCCGCCGCTTGCTAGAAGCGATAAATCTTTTCTTAATCGTAGATCGATTTCAACAAATGGTATCAGAGCTATGGTCAAAGTAATATGAGTTTTCACTTTTAAACTTGAAAATATGTTATCATCCAAATCAATAAGTTTTCGAAATGTAAATAGTTTCATGCTTTTATTAATTAACTCATCTTGATTCGTTATGATTTTCTTACCCGTTCAGTACCACCCTTAATATTTCAATATTATTAATAATAACAAGGGATTTTGACATCTATGATAGCAAGAGTAAGTCTCCTTCCTAAATTAAACCCAAACCCAACCCAATATCAGACGTTTCTATTAGCAAATAAGTGCGTGAGAATAATTTTGTAACAAAATTTTCCTTAACTATTTTCCCTCCTTTTTTTAAAAAATTTGTTTTCTTTTATTTATTTCTTCACGGTTTGTTTTCTCTCTCTCTCTCTCTCTCAGATTATTATGAAGAATTTCTCGGTTCATATCGTGGTCATTCGCTGCACGTCGCAAAACACAGAGTTCCTGCTTCTCATTGTTTGGCCGTCCTCTCTCTTATGTCGCCGTTCGTCTTGTCAGCTCGTCATATCTTCCACGTCAATGTTCTTCTACTCGAAAAAGGTCGGAACTTGAAAACCAGCTTATGGCTCACGTATTTCATGTGTAGGTAACTTAATTGTAATGAGTGGATCCATTGAATATTAGCTATGTTTACCCTTCATGAATATCATCCTCTAGATGGGATTTACAAAATTACCATTTACCCTTCTAGTTGTTATTTCATCAACTCCTTTGTCGCTTGTGAATAAGTTAGAAACAATGTATTGACGAGGCGCTAACAAGTCACGTTGATTCATCCAAAAGAGTCATGAATCAATTTGGACACTGGCCAGTTCATTTATTCACATTCCAAGGAACAAAGTATGAGGTGATAGACATTGCATTTCAGCAATCTTGTACATGAATTCCATATCTATGAGATCTTCACAAAGTTATTCATGAAATCTTCATAATTTAGTACCTCACCAATAGGTCTTGTCTATATCACATAGTGAATCTAGAACTCTGACTTTCTCAAATGAGAATACGTAAGGTATGAAATGACATGTCTCATTTCAGGATTGAGGTAAGCATGATGCAATTCATACATAGTGACTCCGAGACAGAAGAGGTTAAATGGTTTGTTCTTACAATGTCTCTAGAAGTACAATGGTCAATTCAGTACCTTCAGAAGATACCTAGGAAGAACTATAGAGTCTCCAGCTCTCTATGTCTCATAACCAAACATTATAGATTCTCCTAACAAGCATACTGAGATCAATAGCCCTTTGATCCTTATATTGTGAATATACTGTTTTAAGCAAACCATATAGAGTTTGTTCATGCAAATCTATATTTGACTCTTCATTTCTTGTTAGGTTTGTTTAAGGACTAAAGACTATAGTTTATCATAAAGCTTCAAACACACAAGGAAGAATGAATAAATGTTTCAACTTTTATTAATTATTCAGCAGTTACAAGCAAGAGTCTTCGTGAGACTTTATTACATCAAATTTACATAAGAAATGACTACTACTCTTCTTGTGAGCACCATTGACAACAAAGAATGTCCATTGATATAGTCAGTTCATGAGCTTAATCCTCCAGGTTCAACTCGTACTGAAAAATTTCAATTATTCGGTTATACATTTCTTGATACATATGAGCCCTAAGCAACCGTTGCTTCCCCAACGAAAGATTCTTTCATACGCAATTCCAACGATAGTGTGCACAATCAATCGGAACTGGTATAAACCCTTAGGTGAGTGAATATTAACCTTCTCACAGGAAGGCTAGATTCCGTATCTGTGAATCAGTTTTCGCTCATATCATATCCCGAATTCGCAAGACATAAGTGTTATGGCATCTTCAAGTAGCTATTAACGAATGAGTTAAAGAACCTAGTAATACAAACCAGAAGTCCATGACCACTTCTGGACTTAGACTAAGTCTCACTGTGACCATCATAGCAACCCTGGTTAGTGTGTCGTAACGGTACTCAAAGGACACATCAACAACCAAAGTCAGTCCAGGTCGTACACTTACCAAAAATGTAGAATGCTCCCACCACATGATCAACCTTCACTTGCATTCAACATATATGATTTTAGATACAGCTATCCAGGCTTCTATCAATCAGAGACCAAGTTTTACTTCACCACACGAACTTACATGCCCAGCATGTAATTCAGTTTAATACGGAGACTAAGGATGATAGTTGTTATTGATTCTATCTAGAGAATAACTCACTAATCAATAATGCTAATAAAGTAAACTTCTTATTAAATTCAGTAATCATTCATGTTTATTTTATTATCTCCAGTGGGTAATATTCCCTAACAATCTTCCACTTTGACCAGAGAAGATAAGGTAATTTCCTTAGATCATTAATGCTTAGCCATCGTACAACAAATGACTTCAATTTCTGGTTAGTATTGAGATTCACATCTTGTAGATTATCACCTTAATTTATATCTTTATAATTTATGTTGATCAGTGTTCCATTTAATATTCTCCAAGTACATGCTATTTTGTAAGTGCTCTTCGACCTAGCAATTAAGGTCAAGTCAAGTTGTTCATAATAAATGTTTTACTAGTGAACGTACACTTTACAAATCTTTTTAGATCGTACACCCAACTTTATATCTTTTAAGATAATAAATTCACACATTCTTGGTATATATACCATTTGGCGCTAAAACTAGTTGCACCACAGCATGTTTCAATGTGTCACCATTATCTATAGTGTGATTTATTGAACGTACTTATAAGAACTATATACTGACCTATTTCCATTACTTGTTATTTATAATTTGTCCATATTAGTCGTGCTTATATTCAATATACACACATCTAAGGATTTACTATATTTTAATAACCTAGTATTTCACTATTTCTAGAAATATCAGTGTTCAATACCTTATTATTTCTTGGAAATTTACTTTTGTCAAAGGTTTGATTATCAATCCTCTTAATGAAAACATTTCTAGCCTCGTCAATCGAGCTTGTACCTTATTTCCATAAGTATATATATGAGACCAATGGAATGAACTTGTCGTTTCTAAAGTTCAAGTTATGGAAACAGTTAGCTCACTCAATTTACTTGTATTATAAATTAGTCGACCATTAAATGGTGGTGACTTCATTCATGTCACATACTTAGGAGTTACAAATTGAACATTTTCAAATTTTGATTTTATACAAACCATTATATATAATTACACTAGGTTTGTTTAGCCCTTGGATCAATTTTTCATCAAAAAGTTTAGTAGAATAACTACCTAGATCCATGTCATAAGTTTTTCAGAATTTTAACCATTATGGAGTATTCAACTTCTAATTTGAAGATCCCGATGAACTAGTTCCTGGTATCAGAGAGAAGAACAAGATCATTGTCAATGTCTTTTCTCAATGGTTTAATCTTTACTTTCCCAATTAGCGCTTTTAAAGCTCGAGGACATCCATATGTCTATGTATAGATCTATACGTTTCCATCAAATTATTGGCTTGAATGGTAGATCTACTATAATGAGTTTACGACTTAGTTAGTTTGATCTTTTGTGATATTTTACGATCAAGTCTTTCCATTCAAGGAAAAATCTTGTTGATAATAGTGACAAGGATCAAGTCAAGGATGCTCCCACTCATTTATTAATTTTGGTTGCAAGTTAACTACTCCCACTCAATTATTGAATAATAGTGGCGATTTTGTCCTCGATCTCGACCTGGAGACTTGGTTGTCGAGGGTGAGATCATCGACCTTCTTGGAGAGCTTCTTGATGTACTCGTTGTTCTTCGGGATCTCTGCCTCATGGTGTGTTAGCTTCTCCTTGATAACCTGGAGCTCGGAGTTGACAATATTTATGCTGGAATTTACCTTAGCCAAAATCTCGCCCTTTTCCAAGGCATTCTACACGCGCGACCCTCGTACAAGTGCACTCCTCGATTTAGCTCGGTCCCAGCCTACAAAAAAATTAGAATGAAATGAACAAGTATAATTAGCACAAAACGTACTTTAATACCACACATACAAATGAAGGAAAACAATACATATATTACCAACCATGGTGAGAGTTGCCGACATATGCCGATACCATGCGGGCACAAAGAAGGCTGACACTTTAGGGATCGCCATGTTGGAATCGGTGATCTGCCGCACTAAACCCGTGAACGAGTGGAAATCGTCCATCAAAATATAATTCTGGATGTATTGGAAGGCAGCCTAATTGGCCTTGTATGTCTTGGACGGTGACAGAACAGAAATTTCCTGGCTTTCACCTCAAACGAACGAGGTGGTGCTGTCCTTAGCGATGTCGATCTTCGTCAACTTCTTCTTCTTCCTCTTCTTCTTCTTCTTTTTTGGTTTCCTCACCCAGTTCGACCTGAACTGATTTCCCTTTCTTCTTCTTCTCCACGACCTTCTTTGATGCATAGGTATCTTGACCCTTGGTCCTCCTAGGAATGGCAACGGGTACGGGTTTTAGCGGGTACACCAATACCGGTACCCGTACCTGCCTATTAAAATACCCGTTAACCTGTACCCGTTAACCCGGTTTTTCCAACGGGGCGGGTAACGGGTATACCCGCCGGGTGACGGGTGCCAAAATTGAGCACCCGCTAACCCGTTTAAAAAAAATAAAAAAATAATTTTTAATAAGAATCAAAACAACAACCTACTCATTATGATGTAATCTAATGTTTTCTTAAAAAAAATATCTAGTTTTTTTCCATAAAAATAATTAACGGGCGGGTTAGCGGTTTAACGGGGCGGGTTTAACATTTTTGCTACCCGACCCGTACCCGCTAAAATACTAACGGGTAATACCCGTTAGCCCGTTAACTCATTTTGAACGGGTATTACCCGACCCGTTAAGACCGGGTAACGGACGGGCTAACGGGTTTCGGGTAAAAATGCCATCCCTAGGTCCTCCTCAATGGTGCCTTCCTTTTCTTGGACACAATAGCGATTGCATCACCTTCGGTAGCATGCTCAGTATCAGTTGCAGACCCATTGAGTCCTTGGATCCTCTCCTCCGATGTGACCTCGTTACCTTCAGCTTTGGCTTGCGCTCTCCCTTGGATCCTCGCTCCTCGAGTCGAGTCTCGAGTCGTTCTCCTCGAGTGGAGCCCTCGAGTCGTTCTCCTCGAGTCGAGCCTCGAGTCGTTCTCCTCGAGTCAAGCCTCGAGTCGCTCCTTGAATCGAGTCACTCTCGTCAAGTAGAGACCTTCATATTTCGTGTAACAAGCGTGATAACCGAAGACCGCTAAGACCCACAAGAGTCCGACGAGACGGACCATGCACCGCCCGCGCAGCACACCGCGCCGGCCAGCCACGCACAGCAAGCCGCGCGCCGCGCCAGGCAGGACGCGCGCTGCGCCAGGCAGACCGCGCGCCACGCCAAGACACGCCCGCGCCGCACGCCCCATGTGCCGCGCATCCCGCGCCGCGCACGATGACCTGCGTGCCGTGCGCCTCCACTTGAAGGGAGAACGCCTCCTAGTCCCACATGGACGAAAAAGAAGCCTCTTAAGGCCCTCAAACACCTATAAATACCCCCTCTCATTGAGGGGAAAGCCATCCCATTCATTCTCAAGGAACTTGAGACTTCTCTCTGCTTCTCTGGATGCCATCCTTGGCCTGAAGCGGATTCTCCTCGATTTCTCGTTCTCGGAGATTCCGAAGCACTTTCAGGGACTCCCGAGTGCCGCCTCTCTCGATCGAACGATTAATCTCGAGCCCACGAGTGCTCTAACAGTTTTCGACTGAAAATCGCCTACGCGTCTAGCACACTAGACGCGCCCACCATTTCTGACAAGAAATCGCCAACGCATCCACCATTTCCGACTGGAAATCGCTTACGCGTACGGAATCTCCGCCACAACAAGGAACTCTTGACTTAGAGTCTTCCACGTCTCCAAAAGAGAGAAAACACACATTCTCTCTCGGGTCACTCGATCCTAGAGTTCTGAGACGTCGCCGAGGACTCCTTCGCGCTCCGTCTCCTCTGTCGAGCATACCCTCCAGGCTCCGCGCCTCACTCTGCTACGCCTTGAACTACGTTCTGACCTGATCCCTATTCACACGGGTACGTAGGCAGCCGACACATAAGGCACGGTCACTCCCCCTCCTCACCCCCTCTCTCCTCTGAGAGGCAGGTTGATCGGAGAATGCCTAGCTCGAGACTTTCGAGTTCACACTTTTGGCCCGGGTGCGATCACTTGGTCCGGCCGTGGATCGAACCGCCCGAGGTATTCAATCGTTGTTCATTTTTGTGCGACAACAAGATGCACGATCTCGCCTTGAGATCCGGAGTGTTGAGTATTTCCACTGAGCCGATTCAACTAAGCAATATGACGTTGCGGAACGAGAGGGGATGAAAGATGAAATTCCCATCACGTTTCTCCGGGGATTGCGCACTCTGTAGTAGCGTGTGTTTTAATTTAATTTTTGTAAATTCGTAGTTGTTTATTATCTCTCTTTGTTTTCATTTCAATATGCGTAATGAGTTTTGTCACTACATTGAAAATAGACAAAGTGCATATATACATTAGCATGTAGGGGATCATATATTATAGACTTCGCGTCAACATATTGTATTATTTTCATTTTCTTTTTGTGACGACTAATTTAGGTAAGAAAGGAAAATTAAGTGGACCTCCTAGCTGGGAACCACTAACCCAGTCAAATAGGAAGGTCATAGTGCCCAAGTGTGTAGCCCACTAGTTAGGGTCCAATAATGCACACACTTTTGGAGTTTCTGCTTGTCTCAATTGACAAGTAATTATGTCCTAATATAGGTCCACAATACCACAACCAATCTTCCAACTTCAACGAGAAACATGTTCTTGTCTTAGCCTATTCTCCATCATACAGACGGGAGAGAATTTTTTTTTTTTTTTTTTTTTTTTTTTTTTTTTTTTTTTTTTTTAATTCAATTACAAGTTCAAGTTGCAGTGCTGGTTATATGTATATTCCTGAATTGTAATATATATTTTTATTCGTACGTTAAAGTTCAAATTCACACGTCAGGGTGGATTAATTATCTCCTCCAAAATGGGTTGCTTTAAGGATAAGGAATAAATTAGTAATGAAAGCGATAAATATGCTATGCAAATGAAAAGGATTGTGCGTAGGGATTGCTCTCATACATATTTAATTGCTTTCAAGCCAGCACTAGTTTCTGAAACAATTAGAAAATAGCTGTATAGTGGACCCAGATAATTCAAGTTGCGTAACCCACTTATATGTTATATGCTAATCAAATATATTTATCATTGAACTCGCTTCTAACTTCATTATTTGAATATAAATATCATTGAGAAAGTTCAAAGGATATAAGACTAAGAAAAAATCTTGTATAGGTCCAATTCGACGTGCTAATTTATCAATAAAATCCCACAAAAATAAAAGAACAACGACAAAAGGGCCCAAAAGGGATATAGCTATCAAGCCTTGACACAAGAAGTTAATATTTGTTCTTAATTTAGATCGAATAATAGAACTCCAAATAATAGAACTCCAAATATAGAGTTTCACTTTCACCAACTCTATAATAAGGTAGATATATTATACTATTAAATTGCTTTCATCAATATCAAATTAACTCCGAAATTTTTATAGTCTATATATTTTATGTATTTTTTTTTAAATACTATATTTTATGCATAAATATATTGTTTCATAAAAAAAAATGAGACATCATACTCCAAAAAATATTTTATATCATTTTGAAAGAAAAAAAAATGAATATCAATTAATTAATTTGATAGACAATAATAACATAAAATAAATTAAAAATATAAATTTTATTCCAAACAAATAAAAATAAAGTGCACGCCATCAACATATAATCAAAATCTTAAAAATGTATTTGAAAGTCTAAAATATTATTTTAAATGCATGTAAAATGTATTATTAAACAAATTATGATCGGATATAAACGACGTTGGATTTTTATTTTTTGTAAATAAATTTCTTTGTATTGAAGGGGTCTATGGTTTTTCTAACCGAGCATAAATTTGAACATTTGTGACGTTTATAACTCAAGCCATGTCGTAATGGCTTTACACTTCCCTTTACTAGGGATTTGAGTATCCAAATGTGACACAATTTTTAATAGGGCAATAATGCAAATAAGTCCATATCCACCATTACACACTCACGCGCATGTTGCTGGCGTTTGGTTGATCGAGCCGAGCTAAGTAAAATCTTTGTATTAAATGAGGCTACAGTATTTGGAACTGAGCTTAACATTCAAACATTTTTTTTACGCTTGTAATAGTAGTGCTTATGTAGACTTTCATTGAATGTGAGTCTGGGTCACCAAGGATGACCTAGTTTTTTAGAGGGATTAGGATGCACAAAATTCCATCTCCGCCACCACACATTTTACAGTGCGTACCACTAGCGCTGTACTGTGGATCAAACGGGCCAAGGCAAATTTTTTCCTTCCCATATATTTATTTTTCAACTTAACAACATTTCTCATAACCGAGCTTAGCCTAAACATTTGGTTACCTTTATAACATCCGTCATTAACATGTTATAATTGCTTTGATTTGCATTTACTTTCCATCATGGTAGAATACTTTTGTCCAAAATCATTTGGCATGCGAATGCGTGCTTACAAAAACTAAAAATTAGGCTTGAGCTGTTGTTCAAAGAGACAGAAACAAGTCTTCAGATATATACATACATATATATATATATATATATATATATATATATATATCATAGGTAGTGGTGCACCGCTTGTCTTTTTATGATTTTTTTTAGTAATATCTACAATTACACATAATTTTACACTAAAAATATTTGAAAATAAAAAATTAGAAGAAAACATAAAAATCTACCATTAAAAAAAAGTCACCGATGTCTAAGGCCCGATCCATCTCAAGTGAAGGTAGAAATGGACGTTAGTTAGAACCTCAATATTATTATTCGATCAATATTTTGGTGCCTTTGTACGAGTGTGGTGCTGGCGTCCATCGCGTTTCCCTACGCTAGGCCATTTACCCGGCTGATTGCAGAACTCCTTGCAATTCTGAGAGGGATCAAGCTCGCCATTAGGCTGGGGATTCGAAAGCTCATCGTCCATACGGATTGCATGACAGCGGTTTCCATGATCGTGCGCGAGCGTCGGAGCTGTCCGGAGGCTGGTGCGATCGTGGGCGATATTCAATCGTTCAAAGCGTTTTTCTCCGGTTGTAGTGTTATTTATCATTTGAGAAAGTGTAATTTGATAGCCCACAGTTTTGCTAAGAGATGTGCTAGAGCCTCATCGGACATGTTTTGGGAGGAGAGTGTTCCTTCCGATCTCACTTCTTTTATTTCGGTTGTTATCCCTTAATTCAAGGCCTTGAAACATTTTCATTCAATATATATATATATATATATATATATATATATATATATATATATATATATATTGGTGCCTTTTATATTATTCTGTACTTCCAACCGATGAGTTAATTATTAATATTATTATTATTTTGTGATCACGTTGGTCTAACTATATGGTGCAATGTAAAGATAATGTGGGCACCACTAGATAATCCGTCATAACACGGACGTAAAGCTTCATATCGTAAGTAATCTCTTGCATTATTGTTAACAGCATTGAACCGTCTACCTCGAAAATGAAGAGATCCAAATTTATTATATTCCAACTTGTAGCAGTATTATAAAAAAGAAGTTTAATTTTAAATAATGAAGAACGTGCAAAATGTTCGATAGAAGATAATTTAAAATGTATTTGAAGGAAATTTGAGCCAAATCAATTGAAAGGTAAATATGGAGAAATGCCAGGGATTAACATGGACATATATGATGTCAATTTTCATATATTCGCACTTTATTTAATCCAAAATCAAATAAACTAAAATAAAGAGGGAGACCAAAAGCGGACTTTTTGGGTTGCTCTCCAACCCAACATCAATAAGAACGCCATCTCGGAACAGCTTAGAAGTAGGTTGCCAAGTGGTGTAATAATAATAATAATAATAGTAATAATAATAATAGTAATAATAATAATATTTTAATAATAAAGTTATTATTTGTATTATTATCATCAAATAACAACGATTTACCTCCGCTAAATAGTCTCCCGTAATTTTGTGAATAGAGATTGACGGTTAATCGCTTCTAATTTCAGTCCCATCAAACGGCGGAGACTCGTTCGTGGTGATTAACCGCTGCTAAAAATGATTCCAACCAAATGAAAAAAGAAATATTCGCCTAGTTAATTTTTATTTTATGTATAATGGTATAAATTAATATTAATTTGATAAATAGATTAATATTATACTTCACTATGTACAACATATTTTTTTATTAAAAGTAATTTATATAAATATACAAACTAATAATACGTTTACAAAAAGTAAAAAACAAATTACTACTACTCTTTAGTAAAAATATCCTCATCTTAAGCTATCCGTATGTTGGAATCTATGCCCTCATCGCTCACCTTCTCTATAGTTCTCTCTCTCTCTCTCTCTCTCTCTCTCTCTCTCTCTCTCATCCTCTAATGCTTACTCGACCAGTCATCTACCTTTGGTTTAGGACCTGCTTCGAGTCGGTCGACTTCACTGTTCTTCGCCGCTGCGTACAATGAAGATAGGAGACATGGGTTTTATGATTATGACTTTTGTACAAATTTGGGGGTTATTATTAAATTGGGATTTGTTGGTTAAGGTTTCAAATTATTTTACTCTCTTTCTCTTTAACTCATGTGTTTCTCTACCACCTTCGCCGGTCATCGTGACATAGTCGCGTCACCACCTTCGCCAGTCATAGCGGCGCAATCCCATAGTGATATCACAAACACGTCGTCTCTTTATCGCCTTGATAACGTCATTTTCGAAAATTTTCCAATCAAGGTAAACTTTTGACTTCTTTTCTTATTTGAAACCAAAAAGGACATTCATAGGTTTTTTTTCTTTGAATATTTGAATTTAAGCCTGCATATTACTTGTTTATGTCATTCAATAAATTCCCATAAGGTAAATACATGTGTTTATGATTAATAAGTCTTTGTTTTGCAGCATCTCATTATATGTGAAAACTCAATTGAAAGATCCGAGTTATGCCTAAGGTTCGCAGCTTCTTATAGAAAAAAGGACGAGATTGTATTCCGATTTCCAGGAATCTTGCTCACCAAGGAATGCATATCAACCCATTTTGCCCTAAAGATCAGGAATCCATCTTCCATGCCATTTGGTGGTGCTTAGAGAGCATTCGTGGTTGGAAGGCACTTGGCTGGTGGAAGTTGATTAAGGAGAACTTCAACGGCGATACTCTTGACCTCTTTTTTCACATGAAATCACTCTCATCTTAACACGATTTTGAGCTTTTCGTGGTGGTGATGTGGAGCACATGGAACTGCCACAACAACATGATCCATAACACAACACTGAGATCTAAGATAGATCTTGTTAGGAATATTGCCCACTAGAAGATGATGATTACTAAATAAGATAAGAAGTTATTTTATCAGTATAATATGATTAGTGGATCGAGGTCTGATACAATTAAGAATCAATAACAACTATCATCCGTAGTCTCCGTATCAAACTAAGTCCCATGTTTGGCATCCGAGTTCGGGTGGTGAACTAAAACAAGATCGATGACTAATATGCGCCTGGAAAGCCTTATCTAAAGTCATATATGAAGAACATGAGTGAAGTATGATCACTCAGTGAGAGCATTCTACAATTTTGCTAAGTGTACGACCCGGACTAACTTTGGTTTGGATAGATATGTCGTTTAATTAAGGACCGTTACGACACACTAGTCGAGGTCGTTTATGATGGTCACAATGACGCTTGATCTAAATCCTGAAGTAATCATGGACTTCTAGGTCATGTTATCGGGTTCTTTGATTCACCACGTTAAAGGCTAATGAAAAGCTGACTAAATAGGTGTTTTAGGAAGTCGGGATATGATCGTAGAAGAAACTGATTTACAGATACGGAATCCAGCGTTCTTGAAAGAAGGTAAATGTTCTCTCACCTAAGGGTTGATTCCTGAACCGATAGATTGCTAGCACTATCTAGAACTTCCGAAGTTGGCTTACGTTCGAAAGAATCTTTCGCTGGGGAAGCAACTGTGCTTAGTGTATATCTGTAACGAGAAAGGTATAGCAGAACAAATCGACCTATCTCGATACGGATTGAGCGTGGAGGATCATGATCATATACTGACTAAATCAATGGACACTCGTCACGATGAGTAAATATAATTCTCCTATTACGGGAGAGTTCAGTCTTGGCTTACACGGTGGAGTACTGACCAAGATTAGACTAAACGATAAGTAAAAAAGAAAAGACCGTTTTGTCTTTTGATGGAGTTTGTTAAGCTTATAATACTAGGTCCATAATCCCCTATTCGGCTTCGATAAATGCGGATAAGAACGTTCATATAATAATGGTTTCATTGTTGTAGTGTCACTTGCTGTAATTGTGATTGATAGCATTAATTCTGAAAAAGAGTTTTTCGGAATTAAATAACTATTTATAGTATAAGTGTTTATTATTGTTTGATCAAGTAAATAATCAATTAATAAGTTATTTATTTATTGGTGGATCAAGTAAATAAATAATTTTGGATTTTTGGGCCGGGCCTTGTGCTGAAGAAAAAATTCGCCTCCTCCCTACCAGGAGGTAGGTGATTTTTTATACTGGTTTTATACCAGTTTATTCTCTTTATTTGTTCATAAATAAAGGAGTGAAAATATAGGAAATTAGTTATTGTCCTATATTTCCTCCTTATATTTAGGAGAAATATTTTTCTATATTCTCTCAACAAATAAAATATTTATATTTTGATATAAAATAAAATCATAGATACTAATCTGATGGATGAGAGAAAATGTAAGCTTCATGAGTTGAGATCCAAGGGCTGAGATTACATCTACTAGTGTGAACACAATAAAAGGAAATAATATATTCTAGAATATTCTAGAATATCTCCTTTTAACTGCTATAGATAGGGGTTGATAAGAAGCAAAATTAAATGCTATATATCCTCTCTTTGGTTTGGCCGAGACTTCGCTTCTTCCTCTTCCCCTCGGAATTGCTTCAATTGCATTCTTAGAAATAAGAGAGAAACATCTGAAACACCTATATTCAAATCTAAGTGAGATCAAGAATCGTTGCCCAATCATTAGTCTTATCTTCCTCAAAGATTACGTTTCAGAAGACTACGATGTCATCAACACGACGAGAAGGAATCCAAGAGTTTCAGAGTCATCTCGAAGGTCTGATCGTGATGAGTCTTTTATAGACTGAAGACGGATTGTGAAAGCTTGAAGGTTCGGTTCGTGAGCCCAAATTTGTAAGTCTTCTTAACTTGTCATTGACTTTATCAGTTCTTGACATATTGCGTTTGCTGTCATTAAATAACGTAAATCTAGATCTTGTTTTATTAATCAGCATATTTTAATTAGCTTATGATAGCGTAATTAATATTTTCCGCATTTAAATGGTTGTTTGAGATGCAATAATCACCAGTAAGTGGTAGCAGAGCTATTTGATTTGCGTTATTTAATTGATTCGTTCTAGTAATTAAATTTTTATATGGTTTGAATGGATTTATATTGTGATATGAAATTCATACAATTCAATATATGATTATATGATTTGTGATTCGTGGTTTGATCGTAGATTTTTTTTATCTTTCGTTTTTCTAGATTTTATTGTTAAGCCCGAAATTCAAAGGGTATAGGTTTTTTTTTTATTTTATTTATAATTTTCATTATTATACTTGTTGGAATAGATCTAGGTTAAGAAAAGTTTTATCGCTTCTAGAAAGCGGCGGAATATAAAATATTTCTTTAAAACTTGTAAAACGTTTTTACAACCTAGACAAAGCGCATGAACATATAATTTAAAATTTTAAAACTACATTTAGTTTTTACTCGGTACCAATCTTGAAAGGAGCTTGAAC
Organism: Urtica dioica subsp. dioica; assembly: GCF_054948205.1. Taxonomy (NCBI): domain Eukaryota; kingdom Viridiplantae; phylum Streptophyta; class Magnoliopsida; order Rosales; family Urticaceae; genus Urtica; species Urtica dioica. Next base: position 343,723 of record NC_142764.1, on the reverse strand, counting down.
GTTGAGAAGACTTAGGAAGGTTGAAACATTCGTCTCCCCACGCATCTTGCCTCTCCCACTAGTCTTTTTGAACTTGTGAGCAACCACAAAAGTTTCTACCACTAGAGTCTTAAGAGAATGGTTGGATTTAGTGTGTGGGCACTTTTAAACACGATGACTCAAGAACAAGTCTTTGAGCCAAAGAGCTAAAATAAATGCTAGGTCGAATGAGGACCTGGGTGCCAAAACAAAGAACAAGAAGGGATTCTAGAGAGAGAGAGAGAGAGGGGCGGCCACAAAGTAGAGAGAGAGGCTCTCGATCTCAAAATTGTGTGTTGTGAGTTGTGAATGAGGTGGGGCATTTATAGGAGGAGGATTACCTTCAAAAGGTACTTTCCTACTTTCAATAGAATATCACATATTCATGAGCAAATATTTGCTTCCCCTTTTCCTCATGTCACACGTCCAAAATATGCTTCTAGAAGCAAATTTGTTTCCTCTTTTGATTGCCTCTCCCTTGCCTTGGCCGTGCACCCCATTTCCTTCTAGATGAAATTTGTTTCCTCTTTTTTCTTTTGGCAAGTATTCTCATACATCAATGCACAAAATGATTCATCTTTCTCCTCTTTTTTTTGGACGGTTGAGAGCTTCTAGAAGGAGCTTCTAGATGTTTCTTCATTTGTGTTGTCAATGGTGCCCACAAGAAGAGTTGTAATCTTTATTTTGTACATTTGATGTAATAAAGTCTCATGAAGACTCTTGCTTGTAATTGCCTATTCATTCATTAATAAAGTTGAAACGTTCATTCATTCTCTCTTTGTTTGAAGCTTTATGATAAAACCTTAGTCTTTTAGTCCATAAACAAACTTAACAACTTACGAAGAGACAAATGTAGATTTGCATGAACAAACTCTTCGTAGTTTGCTTAAAACGATATATTCGCAATCTTAGGGTCAAAGGACTATTGACCTCAGTACGATTGTTAGAAGAATCTATGATGTCTGGTTATGAGGCATTGAGAGTTGGAGACTCTATAGTTCTTCTAGGTATCTTCCGAAGGTACTGAATTGACCAGTGCACTTCTAGAGACAAGATAAGAACAAACCATTTAACCTCTTATGTCTCGAAGTCACTATGTATGAATTGCATCATGCTTACCTTAATCCTGAAATGAGACATGCCATTTCACAGCTTAGTATTCTCATTTGAGAAAGTCAGAGTTCGGACTCACTATGTGATTCCGAACAGGGCCTATTGGTGAAGTACTAAGTTGTGAGTATGTCATGAGTAACTTTGTGAAGTTCTCATAGATATGGAATTCATGTACAAGATTGCTGAAATGCAATGTATGTCACCTCATGCTTTGTTCCTTGGAGTGTGAATAAATGAACTGGCCAGTGTCCAAATTGAGTCCTGACTCTTTTGGATGAAACAATGTGACTTGTTAGCTCCTCGTCAATACATTGTTTCTAACTTATTCACAAGCGACAAAGGAGTTGAGGAAATAACAGCTAGAAGGGTAAAATGGTAATTTAGTAAATCCCGACTAGCTGATGACATTCATGAAGGGTAGCATAGATAATATTCAGTGGATCCGCTCATTATAATTAGGTCGAATTCTTGAGTAGAAAATAAATTCATTTGAACCGTGAGATTTTCAGTGTCAGCTCTTTAGTGGAGTCAGTTGGCATTAAGCTAAACTTGGAAAAGGTTTGTGAACTTTTGAGTCCAAGTGTTTAGCTCAAGCTTTGTTCATTTGGGTCCATGAGGTCACTGTCACGAATCACATCGATAGGAATAGTTAAACTGGAAGCTAAGTCAAAGCAAGAACGAAAATAGTTAAAAGGGTATTTTTGTCTTTTGAGGCAAAGGATGAAATGAATGTCAATAAATTTTGACAAGTTCATTTGATGACTTAATGTCACTCGGCCATGACTTGATCATTGGGTCTCGTGAATTAATTTCATTTCATAAGAGTTTTATTGAAAATTCTTAATGGGCCTTTTTCATGTTCTCATGAATAAATGAAGAAGCTTCTAGAAGCTCCTTCTAGAGACATGTTGGGCGCCCAACATACCTAAGGAAAGAGAGTTTATTTTGTGCATAAATGTATTTAGATACTTGCCAAAAGAAAAAAGAGGAAACAAATTTGCATATGCATGCATAAGGGAATCGGCCATGTTGAGAGAAAAGGCAAGCCATGAACAAAATTGGAAACAAATCAAGGCTTCTAGAAGCCTTGTGTTGGCCGAGTGTCTCAAAGGGAAAAAGAGGAAATTGGCTCATGAATATGTGATATTCTATAGAAGAGGAAACTACCTTATTGAAGGTGAGACCTCTCCTATAAATAGGAGCCTCATTTCCTCACATTTCATTCATCCAAGTTTAAGAGATTTGAGAGACTCTCTCTCTAGAACTTGTGGCCGAAAATCCTCTCTCTCTCTCTCTCTAGTTTATTTTCGATTTTTCTTGTCTTGGCACCTAGGTCCTCACTCGACCTAGTGTTTAGCTCTGCGACTTCAAGACTTGTTCTTAAGTCGTAGTGTTTAAAAGTGCCCACTCACTGATTCCTTTTATTTCGAGTGATTTAGTGATAGAAACTATCGTGGTTGCTCGAGGTGCCGAGGAAAGAAAGAGAGACATGCTGCGAGGGGAGACGAGCGTTGCAAACTTTCCAAAAGCTTCTTCAAGGTTCAAGCTTCAAGAAAGGTTAGTAAACTCTTAGCTCATATTGATTTTTAATTACACGGTTAACTCAATCAAAGCTTACGAACGTCAGTTGAGTAATCAGACCACCAGAATCAGACGATAATGAGACATCCAAATCTCATTCTCCGAAAAAGAAGCCATGGGGGCAGCAGATCCGCACTACGATGCACTCGTAATCACGATCGACGTATCGAACTGCGAGGTTGCAAGAGTCCTAATCGATGGTGGAAGCTCCGTAGATCTTATCTTCAAAGATACCCTGACCAGGATGGGAATCAGCGAGGACAAGATCGAGAGAGAACAAACCCAATTGACAGGCTTCAATGGGTCAGCTGCTCCATCCTTTGGAACAATCAAGTTGCCCGTGAAAACAAATGGAATCAATAAAATAGTAGAGTTCCAAGTACAAGACTGCCTCTCCCCCTACAATATTATTTTGGGAAGACCATGGATACATAGGATGAGGGATGTACCCTCGAACTTTCATCAATGTATTCGTTTCCCTATGCCTGATGGGGTAAAAGAGATCCGAGGCTATCAAGCGACCTCCCGCAGCTACTATCTCACTAGTCACAGACATTGCATTAAAAGGACTAAAGAGGAACAACAGCAATTAATGAATGTGGAGTCGGTTGAGAAGGTTGTCGAACTGGAAGAACCCGATTCTCTTGATGCGCCGAGTATCGAGATAACAGTCCAAGTGCAGCTCGATGGCTCCGATCCCTCGAAACGTGTCAGAATCGGGGCCGAGCTTAAAGGTGGTATCAGGCGAGAGCTGATCTGTTTCTTAAAATGAAACAAGTCCACCTTCTCCTGGAAAAACCAAATATATGCCAGGAATAAGCATCGACGTTATGTCTCACCAACTTAACGTCGATCCTAGTTTTAAATCCCGTAAAACAAAAAAGACGAAAGCTTGGTCTCGACAAGGCACGAGTCGTCAATGACGAAGTCGAAAGATTGCTCAGTGCAGATTCAATCCGCGAAGTAAAATATCCGGATTGGCTGGCAAACACCATCGTCGTGAAGAAAAAGAAGGAAAATGGAGGGTATGCGTTGATTTCACTGATCTGAATAAAGCATGCCCCAAGGACAGCTTCCCGCTGCCTCATATCGACTAGCTGGTCGAAGCAACCGGGGGACACAAGATCCTTTCGATCATGGACGCATTCTCAGGATATAATCAAATCCTGATACATCTGGATGATCAGGAAAAGACAGCTTTCATCACCGACCAAGGCACGTATTTGCTGCAAGGTCATGCCCTTTGGACTGAAAAACGCTGACGCCACTTATCAAAGGTTAGTTAACGAAATGTGCAAAGAGAAGATAGGAAAAACGTTGGAAGTATATATCGACGACATGCTCGTGAAGTCCCTAAGGGAAAAAGATCATATAGGGCATTTGGAGGAGTGTTTCGAGGTGTTGAACAAATACCAAATGAAACTCAACCCCACCAAATGTTCATTTGGAGTTTCATCTAGTAAATTCCTTTGATATTTAGTTACCCAACGAGGAACTGAAGCAAATCCATATCAACTACACGCCTTGCAAGAAATACCTTCACCCCGTAATAGGCGTGAAGTTCAAAGGTTGACAGGACGCATTGCTTCCCTTAACCGCTTCATCTCTCGATCCACGACAAATGTCTCCCTTTTTACCGGCTCCTTAAAGGAAACAAGAAGCTCAAATGGGATGGCGAGTGCGAGGAGGCATTCAAAAAATTGAAAGAGTATCTATCGACACCCCCGATCTTGGCAAAACCCGTTGCGGGAGAGCCACTCTACCTATACGTCGCCGTATCTCAGGCGGCCGTTAGTGAAGTACTCGTCAAAGAAGAACAAGGGGACAAACGACCAATTTTTTATAAAAGAAAGTCGCTAATCGACGCTAAAACTCGATACCCTGTTATGGAAAAGTTGGCCCCGGCAGTCGTTTCCGTTGCGCGGAAACTTCGGCCATATTTCCAATCCCACACCATAATAGTAATGAAAACGCATCCGTTCAGAAGTTTTCTACACAGCCCTAACCATTCAGGAAGGTTGACTAAGTGGTCCATAAAACTGAGCGAATACGATATTGAGTATCGAATGAAGACATCCGCGAAATCACAAGTTTTGACAAACTCCATCTTCGAACTCCCGAGAGAAGACCTCGCTGCGAACGAAGTCGAGGGCACCTGGACACTCAAAGTGGACGGGGCATCGTCAAAGCAAGGGGCAGGGATAGGAATACACCTGACATCCCCTCACGGCAAGACCATAGAACAATCATTCAGGCTCGACTTCATCGCGTCTAACAACGAAGCCGAATACGAAGCACTAATCGCCGGAATTAGGTTAACCACAACGGTCGGATCAAAGAAAGTGGAAGCTTTCTGCGATTCTCAACTAGTAGCAAACTAATACTCCGGAGAATACGAGACTAGGGCAGGCGAATGGAAGCTTACCTGAAAGTCGTAAAAGATCTTGCAAAATATTTCAAAGGAATTCTCCCTGACATGAATCCCTCGAGTCGAGAATACTTTGGCAGACGTGTTGGCTGCCTTGGCATCTACCTCGGATCCGGATCTCAAAAGGATCATACTAGTCGAAACAATCAAAAAACCTTCTATAACGATGACCGTGGCCGCAGTTGTTGTCGCACGAAAATGAACAACGATTAGATTGTGCCGGGTTAGGCCGACGTCTTTTTGGGTTCTCTCACCCTGGAGCAACCAAACGCGGGTTGCGCCTAGTTATGCCGGCGTCTTGTGGGCTCGCTTGCCCTGGAGCAAGCGAACGCGGGTGCGTCGGGGTATGCCGGTGTCTTGTGGGCTCGCTTGCCCTGGAGCAAGCGAACGCGGGTGCGTCGGGTTAGGCCGACGTCTTTTGGGCTCGCTTGCCCTGGAGCAAGCGAACGCGGGTGCGTCGGATTAGGCCGACGTCTTCTACTCAAACCCTGTTGCGCCGGGTTAGGCCGGCGTCTTTGGTGTTCCTGCCCTGAGGCTAGCGAACATTTGTTTGGCTCAAATTTGGCCTTTTTAGGGTTTGAGGCAGCGCCTTTATGCGACTTACATGCGTCTCGGGAGACGTCTTTCACCTGCACCTTTACGCGTCTTACGGCACGCCGGGAAGGCCGACGTTTTACTCGAACCCGTATGCGCGAAGGGCCGTCGGGGTCCGAGCTTCCTAAGTCTGTATCCCCATAGGGGTCTTAGGCCTTGGTAAAATCGTTCGTGCTTTTGAGCGACCGAACTTATGTGTTGCGCCGGGTTGAGCCGGCGTCTTTGAGCTCGTGCTGTTGAGCGACCGAGCATATGTGTTGCGCCGGGTTAGGCCGACGTCTTTTCTCAAACCCGTACGCTTGATGAGCCGTCGGGGTTCGAGCTTCTTAAGCCTCTATATCCCATGAGTGGGGGGCTTAAGGTTTTTTTTATACCTTGATTTCTTGAGTGTACGTCGCAGGACCCATAGCCCCCCAAGTTTTTAGTTTACAGGTCGTGCCGTGATGACTAAAAACTTTGATAAAGTGGGTAAAAAACCGCAAACTTTATTTTTTATTAATTTTTGCTAACAGGGAACATCCTCAAACAGTGGCGCGTAGGCCTTATTGAATAAGGGAAATCAGAGCAATAAATGGGGGGACTCGGTCACTGGTGGTACTGCCTCAAGTGTTCAGCGTTCCATGGGTGCCGGATTGGAGTTCCGTCCGTGTGTTGGATGTATTAGGTTCCGTCGTGTATGACTTGTCGAACTCTATACAGTCCTTCCCAATTCGGGCCCAGGACCCCGGCGCCCTGTACTTGGGTGTTCTGGAACACGCGTCTAAGTACAAGGCTGCCGACGGCGAAGATCCGCCTTTCGCTTTTGTGCAGCGATTCTGGTGAGGGCCTCGGATCTTTTCTCGTCGATTAGATCTAATTCGAGGCGTATGGCTTCGTCATTTTCTTTTTCATCGAAAGTGTCGACCCGGTAGGTGGGGACTTCCGTTTCCACGGGGACCACCGCTTCAATCCCAAAAGCTAGGGAGAAGGGGGTCTCTCCGGTGGCGTTTCAAACGGTCGTTCGATAGGCCCATAGGATGAAAGGCAGCTCCTCAGCCCAGGCGCCTTTTTTGGCTTCGAGCTTTTTCTTGAGGTTGCTTTTAATCGTCTTGTTGACGGCTTCCACTTGGCCATTAGCCTGTGGGTGTCGCGGGGATGAGAATGTCTTGCTTATCCCTAGTTGGGCGCAGATTTCTCTAACCCTTGCGTTGTCGAACTGCGCGCCGTTATCGGTCACAATTGACGCGGGGATGCCGTGGCGGCATATTATGGACTTCCATATGAAGTTCGTAGTGTTGGCCTCGGTGATCATGGCCAGAGGCTCGGCTTCGACCCACTTAGTGAAGTAGTCGATAGTGACGATGGCGTATTCGTATTGCCTCGGAGCTTTGGGAAGCTTGCCGATAATGTCTACGCCCCATTTCGCAAAGGGGCGTGGGACGACGATGCTACTCAGGGGAGATGGCGGCTGTCGTGGAACGTTAGAGAAACGTTGACACTTGTCACACTTTCTTGCCCAATCGTAGGCGTCTTTTTTCATCGTTGGCCAGAAATAGCCTTGTCGAAGCGCTTTGAGCGCGAGGGACCTCCCAGCCGTGTGGTTCCCGTAGAGGCCTTCGTGAATTTCGCGGAGGACCTTAGTCGACTCGACGCTGTTGAGGCATCGAAGCAGCGGGGTTAAGTACCCGCGCTTGTATAAGGTTTCGCCTCTCAACACGTATTTGGATGCGAGGGCATTCAGCCTTTCGTCTTCTTTGCGGTCTTCGGGAAGTGCCCCTCTTCGTAAGAAGTCCGTAAGCGGAGTCATCCAAGTTGGATGAGTGGTGCTCTCAATCGTTCCAACCTCGTCACATGAGACGGATGGTCGCAAGAGAGACTCGATTGGGATAGTTCCCAACCCATCTTCGGTGATACCGGATCCGAGGCGAGCTAGGGCGTCAGCCTCGGAGTTCTCTTCTCGTGGGATCTGGATGATCTCGAACCAAGAGAAGGCATCTAACTTGGCATTTGTCTTTGCCAAGTAGGCGATCATGTTAGGCTCTTTGGCAACGTAGTCGCCTTTAACCTGATTTACGATTAACTGCGAGTCACAGTGTATTCGTAGATTCTGTACGTTGAGCTTTTGAGCGAGCTCCAGCCTTACGATGAGGGCTTCGTACTCGGCCTCATTGTTGGAGGCTTGGAATCCGTAGTGGAGGGCGTAGCATAACTTTTCCCGGTCGGGATTTGTTAGAATCACGCCAGCGCCAGCTCCTTGGGCATTAGATGCTCCGTCTACGTGTAATTCCTAGATGGGACCCGTAGGGTCGACCTTTCTTTTTCGAGCTGACAAGTCGCCGGTCGAGTCGTCTTCTGCTCTTCCCATGTCGGGAGTGTAGGAAAATTCTGCCACGAAATCAGCTAGGGCTTGAGCCTTTATCGCTGGTCTCGGGTGAAACTCAATCCCGTACTCGCTCAATTCTTGGGACCAGATCGCCATGCGTGTCGATGTTCCCTTTTGAAGAGATTTACCGATGGGGTGTCCGGTTCGGACAACAATCGGGTGAGCCTGGAAGTAGGGGCGTAGCTTTTTGGCGGCTACGAGGAGAGCGAGAGAGAGGTTCTCTATCTCTGTGTAACGCGTTTTGGTGTCAAGCAAGGCTTTGCTCACGTAGAAGATAGGCCACTGAGCCTTATCTTCTTCACGGATCAGCACAGCGCTCACAGCTCGTTCGGAGACGGCGAGGTAGATATAAAGCGTCTCGCCTTCTTTTGGCTTGGAAAGGAACGGAGGTGTCCCGAAGTAGGCTTTCATTTCTTGAAAGGCCTTCTCACACTCGTCCGTCCATTCAAAGCCATCCGTCTTCCTTATTGCTTTGAAGAACGGTTGACACTTGTCGGTTGCTTTGGCCACGAAACGTGAGAGGGCGGCAATCCGACCGGTCAAACTTTGGACTTCCTTGACACGTCGCGGAGATTTCATGTCAAGGAGCGCCTTGATTTTCTTGGGGTTCGCTTCGATACCTCGTCGGCTAACTATGTAGCCTAGGAACTTCCCGGATTCGACCCCGAACACACTTGTTGGGGTTGAGCTTCATTTTGTACCGGCGGAGGATTAAAAACATCTCCCTTAGGTTATCTACATGATTAGTAGCCAGTAGGATTTTAACGAGCATGTCGTCCACGTAAACTTCCATAGTCTTGCCGATTAGGTCGGTGAAGATCCGGTTTACCAATCGTTGCTAAGTAGCTCCTGCATTTTTAAGGCCGAAAGGCATGACCTTGTAGCAGTAGAGGCCGCGATCAGTGACGAAGGTCGTCTTGATCTAATGGTTGTAGCCCGAGTAGGCGTCCATGAAACTTAGCAGCTCATGTCCCGCCGTAGCGTCGGCCAGTTGTTCGATGCGCGGGAGTGGGAAGCAATCTTTTGGGCAGGCTTTGTTAAGATCTTTGTAATCTATACAAATGCGCCACTTCCCATTAGGCTTTTTGACCATGACCACATTGGCCACCCACTTGGGGTACTTGGCTTCTCGGATGAAACCGGCGGAGAGAAGCTTTTCGACTTCCTCGTTTACTGCTAGGTATCGTTCAGGGTTGAACGCGCGTCTCGCTTGTACCTTTTTAGCGATAGTTTTATCGTCGTTCAACCGGTGCACAATCACATCGGGGTCTATACCAGGCATGTCTGCATGTGTCCACGCAAAGACATCCATAAACTCCCGAAGGAAGGACGCGAGTTGAGTTTTGATGGCGAGAGGGAGTTGTGCACCGATCTTCACCACCTAGTTAGGTTTAGCTTCGTCGAGAACGATCGAAGTGAGATCATCGGGGGTGTCAACTTTCAACCTCTCGATATCGTCGCGGGGGTCTAATTCCCCGAGTTGCCGTGCGTCTTTCTGATCACACGGGTAGTCGTCTTCTAGTTGGTAGATCGTATTTACCCTTTTTTCAGCGGGCTTGCCGTCCACGCCCTGGACGTAGCATATCCTCGTTTGGGTCTGATCGCCAACCATGACGCCAATCCCCTCTTCTGTGGGGAATTTCACCAGTAGGTGATATGTGGATGTGATGGCCCTTAGTCTGTTCAACGTGGGTCGCCCAATGATAACATTGGGGGGCGACTCCTAGTCGACCACAAGAAAGGGGACCATGTGAACGACTTCGATACCTCTGGTAGTTCCGAAGGTGACTGGTAAATCATTGATTCCTTCAGTCATGACCTTTTCTCCCGTGAACCCGAACAGATGGGTCTTAGTCGGGACAGGGCGGAGCCCCCCGAGCTTCATGCGCTCTAGGGTGGTCTTAAAGATTATATCGGCTGCGCTGCCGTTATCAATAAGAACTATTTTCACTAAATTGTTGGCCACCTGGGCCTTAAGGACTATAGCGTCATTGTGCGGGTGCACAACTCTCTTGGCCTCTTCATTGGTGAATTGTATCGTCTCGTGAGGTACGGACGGAGGTTCCTCATAGGTGAGGTTAACCTGCCCAGCAAGGCCTTCTTGAGAGGCAGCTCTGAGGAGCTTTTTCCTTTGCCGGGCCGAGTCCCCGTCTTGTAGGCCACCTAGGATGGTGGTGACAACATGGAGTTGCGCATCGGCGGTAGCCGCGACCACGGTGCGGTTGGTATTGGTTGTAGCCCCTCCGCCTTTCTCAGGCTGTGGCCTGTTGTCGGTGGGGGCCGCAGCTCCTACCATGCGAAGGACAAACTCTTTGAGCTCTCCTTTCTGGATTAATGTCTCAATTTGCTTCCTAAGATGGAAGCATTGAGCGGTCGTGTGACCGTAATCCCGATGGAACTCATAATAACGGGACCGGTCGCGAGATGCGAGGCCACCTTTCATTGGAATCGGAGCGGTGAACTTGTCACGCGCCACAGCGTAGATTTGCTCTACCGGGGCGTTCAAGGGAGTGTAATTCGAGTAGTCTCTAAAATTGCTCGTAAGGCGCGGCTTTTGAGACATAGGGGGTTGGCGATCCGTAGCTTGACCGCCCTTGTTCACCCTTTTGCGGGGGTTACCTGGCTCGTTGCTGGACTCGTCCCGACGGCGAGAGCTTTGGTTACTGCTCCTGCGGCCGTCGAGGTAATCTTCCATCCCCATGAAGGTTTTGGCTCGGTTCATTAACTCGGCCATCGTAGAAGGGACTCTTCCGACGACGGACTTTAAGAAGTCTCCGGTGCGCAAGCCCTCGATGATGGCTGTAATTGCGTCACTGTCGTCGAAGCGGTCAACCTTGTTTGATTCTGCGGTGAATCGGGTGAGATACTGTCTCAAGGACTCGTTATTCTCTTGCCTGATTGACCATAAGTACATCTTGTTCTTCTTTTAGACCATCGATGTAGCAAATCGTGCTAGGAACATGTCCTTCAGGTCTTTGAACGATTGGACGCTCCCTGGTCTTAAATTCTTAAACCACTCAAAACCGGGTCCGGTGAGGGTAAGACTAAAAGCCTGGCATAGAGCCCCAGGTGAAACGCCCTGCATCGTCATCCAAGTTTCGTAATGTTGGATGTGATACGTGAGATCAGTTTTCCCATTGTAGGGTGGGAGATTTGGGAGTTTGAAGTTTCCCGTGCACACCTCAGCAAGGATTTGGGCGGTGAAGGGCGAGGAATGTTCTTCTACGACCCCGTATGTATCACCGGCCAAGCCTCCTTCACGTAGGTCACGCACTTCGTTACGAAGATTGTGAATCATGGTGACGACATCGAGGCCAGTGTTGGGGGTCACTCCTTGTTCAGGAGGAGTCACCTGGCGCCTTTCATTCGACCCTTGAGCCGTGCGAGGGTCCCCATTGATTGGGGCCGCAGGGTTGTGACCCTTGCGAGCACTTAGCCTCTCCCGGAGGTCTTTGCCACGGTCGTTCCGTTGGGCGGTAAGCCGATCTCTAAGGTCCGGCCCGGTGGTATCGGGGCGTGAGCTTCAAGCCACACGCCTCACTCGCCGAGTTGTTGGACCTTCCCTGATGTCGCCTCTTTGACCGAGTCTGTCATGGGCAGAACGTCGGGAGGTCTCTTCTTGAGAGGAGATCGGTATTGCCTTTGTTTTAGGCGGTGGGATTGACGGACCGGCTTCGATCTCAGCAGGGAGTTCCCCGTCTTTGGTGAGAGAAGTCTCGATGTCCGCTGAAATTTCCAAGCCTTCATAGTCGGGGTCATAATCATGTCCCTCGTCCATGAGGTCCTCGGACTCCCCGTGGGAGGTGCCCTGTGCAGGCGTCTTACCCGCCAGTTGGCGTGGGTACCTTGCATTGGCTATCTTTAGTTGGCAAATTTCTCCTCCATCTCAAGGATGCGGTCGTCCCGACTGTCCTGAGGTGGAGGGGGCGAGGGAGTGTGGCTCTCGTCGTTGAGAGACTCCTCGTCGCCTTACGCTCGGGAGCGTAGGAAGTATTTCTTCACTCCAGTTGTGTTTTCGGGGTTATTCACGCCCTCAGAACGAACGGGTGGTTGACCACTCATGTCTTTCTCGGGTTGAGAAGAAAGGGGTCGAGCTGTAGAAGGGATTTCGGGCTGTGTAAGTCGGGAAGTCCCCTCCTTCTAGCGCCAAAATGTTGTCGCACGAAAATGAACAACGATTAGATACCTCGGGCGGTTCGATCCAAGGCCGGACCAAGTGACCGCGCCCGGGCCAAAAATGGGAGCTCGTAGACCGAGCTGCACCCTCCAGACCCTGAGGTGTGTTTTGAGGGGTGTGACCGTGCCAAAGGTTGGCTGCCTACGTACCCTTTAGTAGGGATCAGGTCAGAACGTAGTTCAATTTGTATGTTGAGGGCTATCTTAGGCTCGGAGGCTTGAGAATCCAAGGCTTTAGAGTAGGACCCGGCTCATAGCTTCTAGTGAAGTCTTTAGAGGGGCCGCTTGCCTCGTAGCTCGGAGTTCTAACTCAATGGCCAAGAAGCAGGAGGGCAGTGTGTACTGCAGAAGCTCGGGTCGCAGAAAAGGAGCGTGCTCCCTCTCGTGGAGGGGGGTCCTTGTGTTTCTGAGCCGAGGGAGGAGGAGCGCACGCTCTTGGATTGTCACAAGAGCACGGGAGAGGAGAGAATTCTCCAGTGGGAGAGAGGTGTTGTGTGTATTTCCCAATGAGAAAAGGTGTGTCTTTTCCTCCCCCTAGGGGGGGGGGGAGGGGGTATTTATAGTGTTGGAGGGGGCCTTGGGCCGCCCCCCTTGAGGCCCACCAAGTGGCCGGGAGCGGGGCGCGCGAGGCGCAATGACTAGGAGGGCGCATGGCGCGTCGTCTGGACGGGCGCGGGGCGCGCCGGGCGTGAGACTTGGCCGGGCGCGGCGTGCCTGGAGGCAGGTGTGCCCGGCCGAGGCAGGGGCACTCGGCCGAGGTGGCAGGGGCGCTCGGTCGGGGCAGCAGGGGCACCCGGCCAAGGCAACAGGAGCGCTCGGCCGAGGCAGCAGGGGCGCCGGCCGAGGCAACAGAGGCGCTCGGCCGGGGCAGCAGGGGCGCCCGGCCGAGGCAGCAGAGGCGCTCGGCCGGGGCAGCAGGGTCGTCCGGCCGAGACAGCAGGCGTGCTTGGCGGGGTCACTGGAGCGCGCGCGGGCTGGGACGCCCGGGGCGCGGGAGCGCGCGAGGGCCGGGGCGCCCGGGGCGCGGGAGCGCGCGAGGATCGGGACGGCCGGGGCGCGGGAGCGCGCGCGGGCCGGGCGCGCTGGGGTGCGTGCTCAGACCCACTATGCCGGGGGCGCGGGTGCGCGCGTGGGGCCTCTGGGCCGGGGACGCAGGAGCGTGTGTGGCCCTGCCGGGCCGTGGGTGCGTCAGGGCGCTCGGGCCTGATGGGCCGGGGCCCGTTGGGCTTCTGGCCGGCGAAGCATGGCCGGCCTCGAATCGTTTTTGAATTTCTGGTATCCCGAAAACGACCGGTAACAGCAGTCATAGCAATAGAAGAGGGGATTGGAGAGATGAAGTACTGCATTACATCACGACTGGTACGGTCCCATCCGACAAGATGGTGAAACACAAACTCGTGTTGAGAAGCGCGAGATTTTGCATCATAGACGGAAGCTTGTTTAAGATAAGCTTCGCAGGACCATACCCCAAGTGCGTCGGAATGGAGGAGTCTAAGGAAATCCTAGAAGACGTGCACGAAGGGGAATGCGGAAATCACGCAGGCGGGCGAGCACTCGCCATCAAAATAAAGAGGCAAGGCTACTTTTGGCCAACCATGTTGGCAGATTGTGAGGCGCACTCGCGCCGCTGCAACCAATGCGAATGCCACGCACCTAACATAAAAAGACCCGCAGAAGAGTTGTCCTCCATCTTGGCGCTATACCCATTCATGAAATGGTCTATGGACATCGTGGGACCAATACCGGCCGCCCCTGGTGGACTATGATTTTTATTAATCTTAACAGATTATTTTTCGAAATGGGTCGAAGCAGGCGCCTTTTTCTTGATAAAAGATGTCGACGTCACGGCATTCATTTGGAAAAATGTAATCTTTCAACATGGAACTCCCCGCGAGATCATAACGGACAACGGGTCATAGTTCATATCCAAAAAATTCAGGAATTTTTGCTTCCACAATAACATCGAGGTGAAAATGTCGACGCCACGATACCCTCAAGGAAATGGACACACAAAAGCTGCAAATAAGACCATAGTAGATTCCATAAGGAAAAGGCTTGATGCTAAGAAAGGACGGCGGGCAGAAGAGCTACCAGGTGTGCTCTGGGCTTACCGAACTAGTCCGCGAACGCCGACAGGGGAAACCCCATTTTCCCTGGTCTATGGAGTCAAATCTGTCATCCCAATCAAACACCTGGTGCAAACCCTTAGGGTGATCCACGCGCCTAAAGATGAGCCAAAGAATGATGAGTCACTATGCGACGCCTTAGATCTTGTAGAGGAAAAATGTGATTCGACCCTAGCACGACTATCCCACTATAGGCAATCCATCGCCAGATTCTATAATAAAGACGTTAACACGAGAAGATTTGATGTAGGGGACTTGGTCCTCCGAAAAGTCTTCCAAAACACTACCAAGGCAAACGTCGAAAAGCTTGGGGCGAAATGGGAAGGCCCCTACAGGGTCACCAAAGTAGCACACCCCGGCGTCTATGAACATGAAACACTTAACGGAATCCCGGTTTTAAGATCATGGAACATCTCGAACCTTAAAAAGTACTACTGTTAGAACCAGTAAGAACCGAACTACGTCAGATTTGATCCCTGTATAAGGGTACTGTTGTCAATGGTGCCCACAAGAAGATTTGTAGTTTTTATTTTGTACATTTGATGTTGTTGGAATTGATCTAGGGTTTAAGAAAAAGATTAAACGCTTCGGGAAGCGGCGGAATTTTAAAAAATTTCTTTACAAGTAAAAACAATTTTTACTAACCTAGACAAAGAGCAAGTACATGTAATTAAAAACTAATATGAGCTAGAAGTTTACTAACCTTGCTTGAAGCTTGAACTTTGAAGAAGCTTTTGGAAAGTTTGCAACGCTCGTCTCCCCTCGCAGCACGTCTCTCTTTCTTTCCTCGGCACCTCGAGCAACCACGAAAGTTTCTATCACTAAATCACTCGAAATAAAGGAATTAGTGAGTGGGCACTTTTAAACACTACGACTTAAGAACAAGTCTTGAAGTCGCAGAGCTAAACACTAGGTCGAGTGAGGACCTAGGTGCCAAAAAAAGAATAATCGAAAATAAACTAGAGAGAGAGAGAGAGGAGTTTCGGCCACAATGTCTAGAGAGAGAGTCTCTCAATCTCTAACTTGTGTGGAATGAGAAAACTATGAGAATGAGGGCCCTATTTATAGGAGAAGGGTTAGCCTTAGAAATGGGAGTTTCCTCTTTTTTCCAAGCATTCATGAGCAATCCCTTATTGCCCTTTTTCTCCATATGCGCCCAACATCTCATTCCCTTAAGGGATTTGTTTCCTAATTTGTTCCTTCTCTAGGTTGGCCGATTCCCATGTGCATCCATATGCAAATTTGTTTCCTCTTTTTCTTTTGGCAAGTATCTTGATACATTTATGCACAAAATATTCTCTTTCTCTTGGGTATTTTGGGCGCCCATCTCTCATCTAGAAGGAGCTTCTAGAAGCTTCTTCATTTGTTCATGACAACATGAGAAAAGCCCATTAAGAATTTTCAATAAAATTCTTATGAAATGAAATTAATACACAAGGCCCAATAATCAAGTCATGGCCGAGTGACATTAAGTCATCAAATGAACTTGTCAAAAAATTTATTGACATTCATTTCATCCTATGTCTCAAAAGACAAAAATACCCTTTTGATAATTTTCGTTCTTGTTTTGACTTAGCTTCCAGTTTAACTATTCCTATCGATGTGATTCGTGACAGTGACCTCATGGACCCAAATGAACAAAGCTTGAGCTAAACACTTGGACTCAAAAGTTCACAAACCTTTTCCAAGTTTAGCTTAATCCCAACTGACTCCACTAAAGAGCTGACACTGAAAATCTCTCGGTTCAAATGAATTTATTTTCTACTCAAGTTCGACCTAATTATGATGAGCGGATCCACTGAATATTATCTATGTTTACCCTTCATGAATGTCATCAGCTAGTCGAGATTTACTAAATTACCATTTTACCCTTCTAGCTGTTATTTCCTAAACTCCTTTGTCGCTTGTGAATAAGTTAGAAACAATGTATTGACGAGGAGCTAACAAGTCACATTGTTTCATCCAAAAGAGTCAGGACTCAATTTGGACACTAGCCAGTTCATTTATTCACACTCCAAGGAACAAAGCATGAGGTGACATGCATTGCATTTCAGCAATCTTGTACATGAATTCCATATCTATGAGAACTTCACAAAGTTACTCATGACATACTCACAACTTAGTACTTCACCAATAGGCCCTGTTCGGAATCACATAGTGAATCCGAACTCTGACTTTCTCAAATGAGAATACTAAGGTGTGAAATGACATGTCTCATTTCAGGATTAAGGTAAGCATGATGCAATTCATACATAGTGACTTCGAGACATAAGAGGTTAAATGGTTTGTTCTTATCTTGTCTCTAGAAGTGCACTGGTCAATTCAGTACCTTCGGAAGATACCTAGAAGAACTATAGAGTCTCCAACTCTCAATGCCTCATAACCAGACATCATAGATTCTTCTAACAATCGTACTGAGGTCAATAGTCCTTTGACCCTAAGACTGCGAATATATCATTTTAAGCAAACTACGAAGAGTTTGTTCATGCAAATCTACATTTGTCTCTTCGTAAGTTGTTAAGTTTGTTTATGGACTAAAAGACTAAGGTTTTATCATAAAGCTTCAAACAAAGAAAGAATGAATGAACGTTTCAACTTTATTATTAATGAATAAGCAATTACAAGCAAGAGTCTTCGTAAGACTATATGACATCAAATGTACATAAATAGACACTACTACTCTTCTTGTGGGCACTATTGACAATAGATGTAATAAAGTCTCATGAAGACTCTTGCTTGTAATTGCTTATTCATTAATAAAAAGTTGAAACGTTCATTCATTCCTCCTTGTCTGTTTGAAGCTTTATGATAAAACATTAGTCTTTAGTCCATAAACAAACTTAACAACTTACGAAGAGACAAATTTAGATTTGCATGAACAAACTCTTCGTAGTTTGGTTAAAACGATATATTCGCAATCTAAGGGTTAAAGGACTATTGACCTCAGTATGATTATTAGGAGAATCTATGATGTCTGGTTATGGGGCATTGAGAGTTGGAGACTCTATAGTTCTTCTAGGTATCTTCTGAAGGTACTGAATTGACCATGCACTTCTAGAGACAAAATAAGAACAAACCATTTAACCTCTTATGTCTCGAAGTCACTACATATGAATTGCATCGTGCTTACCTTAATCCTGAAATGAGACATGCCATTTCACAGCTTACGTATTCTCATTTGAGAAAGTCAGAGTCTGGACTCACTATGTGATTCTGAACATGGCCTATTGGTGAAGTACTAAGTTGTGAGAATGTCATGAGTAACTTTGTGAAGTTCTCATAGATATGGAATTCATGTACAAGATTGCTGAAATGCAATGTATATCACCTCATTCTTTGTTCCTTGGAATGTGAATAAATGAACTGGCCAGTGTCCAAATTGAGTTTTGACTCTTTTGGATGAAACAATGTGACTTGTTATCTCCTCGTCAATACATTGTTTCTAACTTATTCACAAGCGATAAAGGAGTTGAAGAAATAACAGCTAGAAGTGTAAAATGGTAATTTTGTAAATCCCGACTAGCTGATGATATTCATGAAGGGTAAACACTGATAATATTATGTGGATCCACTCATTACAATTAGGGTGAATTCTTGAGTAGAAAATAAATTCATTTGAACCGAGAGATTTTCAGTGTCAACTCTTTAGTGGAGTCAGTTGACATTAAGCTAAACTTGGAAAAGGTTTGTCACCTTTTGAGTCCAAGTATTTAGCTCAAGCTTTGTTTATTTGGATCCATGAGGTCACTGTCACGAATCACATCGAGTAGGAATAGTTAAACTAGAAGCTAAGTCAAAACAAGAACGAGACAAATTTTACGAAAATTGTCAAAAGGGTATTTTTGTCTTTTGAGACATAGGATGAAATGAATGTCAATAAATTTTGACAAGGTCATTTGATGACGTGCATCACTCGACCAATATTAGTTTTATTGGGCCTTGTGGATTAATTTCATTTCATAAGAATTTTATTGAAAATTCTTAATGGACCTTTTTCATGTTGTCATGAACAAATGGAAAAGCTTCTAGATGCCTTTCTAGATGGTGTTGGGCGCCTACTACCCAAGAGAAAGAGAGAATATTTTGTGCATAAATGTATCAAGATACTTGCCAAAAGAAAAAGAGGAAACAAATTTCCCATGCATGCATAAAGAGAATAGGCCAAGAGGAGTCAAGGGAGAAGCAAATAAAAGAGGAAACAAATCCAAGGACTTGCCACTTGGCAAATCTTGGCCGTGTGGAATAAGAGGGTAATGGGCAATATTTGCTCAT
Source organism: Urtica dioica subsp. dioica (assembly GCF_054948205.1). NCBI lineage: Eukaryota > Viridiplantae > Streptophyta > Magnoliopsida > Rosales > Urticaceae > Urtica > Urtica dioica. Next base: position 325,053 of record NC_142764.1, on the reverse strand, counting down.
GAATATGTGATATTCTATAGAAGAGGAAACTACCTTATTGAAGGTGAGACCTCTCCTATAAATAGGAGCCTTATTCTTCACATTTTATTCATCCAAGTTTTAGAGATTTGAGAGCTTCTCTCTCTAGACTTGGCCGACTCCTCTCTCTCTCTTTCTATTCAATTTCGTTTTTGGTTTTGGCACCTAGGTCCTCATTTGACCTAGCGTTTTAGCTCTTCGACTTCAAGACTTGTTCTTAAGTCGTAGTGTTTAAAAGTGCCCACACACTAATTCCTTTTTCTCTCGAGTGATTTAGTGATAGAAACTTTCGTGGTTGCTCGAGTTGGCGAGGAAAGAAAGAGAGACGTGCTGCGAGGGAGACGAACGTTGCAACCTTCCAAGAGCTTCTCAACGTTCAAGCTTCTAAAAAGGTTAGTAATCTTTCATGCCCATATTAGTTGTTTATTTACATGTGCTTGCTCTTTGTCTAGGTTAGTAAAAATGTTTTACTAGTTAAAAGAAAATTTTTAAAATTCCGCCGCTTACCGAAGCGTTAAACTTTTTCTTAAACCCTAGATCAATTCCAACAGGTACATAGGCAGCCATCCCTTGAGGGGGGCACAGTCTCCAACCTCTTAGAACCCCCTAACCCTCATTTTCGCCAAAAAAAATGGGACGGGGAAATAATAGGAAATATAAAAAAAATGTGTTTTTGAGCTACGGAGCTCGCATCTCGGCCAACAATCCCGACCTCGGATAAGGCCAGCAATGCAAATACCTCACGACATCTCTGGCGAGATCCGACATCTCACAGCGTCATTCCTGAAAAACATCTGAATTAGAGGCCGCACTCCGAAAAGTCGACCTCGTCCAAGAATCTTAAGGGAAACTTTTTAGATCTCTGACGATCTAAAAGACTTAACAGAATCTTGCTTAAATTCATGTGTTTACTGCGGCTTTAAATCTAAAGGGAAATGTTTCGGATCAATGGCGATCTGAATGACTTGACAGATTTTGAACAAAAGCCACTACAAAACTTCAACCTAAGGGAAACATTTTGGATCGATTCTCAGCGATCTAAAAGACTTAACAGATTTTTTAATTCTCAGTTATTTAAAAATCCAACGGAATAATACCAGAAGAAAATTATCAGATCGATTGGGCGACCTGAGTAACTTGGAAAAATAAAAAAACTGCCATGCATTCATAAAAGAATTTGACGAGCAAAAAGACGGCAAGATCTGAAGAAATGAGAATTGCATTGCATAAAACAAAAATAGTAATCCACATAAAATAGGGGTACCGAAGCCCCCTATAATTGTCTCAGAAATAATAAAAACTTCGCCCTGAACACACGGTCCCCAAAAATAAAATAAACATTTTACTGAAAATTAAAGAAAACAAAAAAAAATGGATTTCCTGCTAACGACTGGAGAAGGCTTAAGCTTGATCTCGGGGCTCGACTTCGACGTCTCGACGCTCGGGGGTAGGCGTAAACGCCGCCACCTCTTTGTTCCCCTCCGGGATCAAATTAAGGACCTCGTCAGTTTGATCGAGCATTGACCCATGCTCGTCGATAACCGCGGTCTCGACTTCGGTCGTGGGGGGATCGGCAGGAGATCGGTCTGAACAAGGGGTGAAGGGGACTTCCTCGACCTCGGGGATGGCGATTGTTGCGTAATCGGCTTCATACTCAGCGATATCATCCTCAGTATCCTTCATTTCACCCGACCAATCAGAGATCTTGCCCTTCATGGCCTTCGAGATCAGCTCCTTGTTCCCCCGGCACTGTTCAAGCTTGTTTAGGACGAGGATGGCCTCGTCCACCTTCTCTTTTTGTGCGCAATGCTTAAGTATCTATTCCCGATACTTTAGTGAAGTCGCCTTCTTTGCCGCATGCACGGCCCGATCCCGTTCCGCCTTTGCCGTCCTCTTCGTCCGAGCGAGCTCCTAGAGAGCGTCCTTCAGCTCTTTGTCCCGATCCGCCAAGTCGACCGCCAACTTTTCCTTTTCTCTCCTCAGCCCGTCCGCATAAGCGCCCCACTCATGGATCTTGGCCTTCTTGTCGTCAAGATCCACAGAGAGGCAATGGGCTTTGGCGAAGAGATCGTCACCCATCTGCTTCGCCCTTTCAAGCAGGACGTCCTTGGCCAAAAGATCGTCCTGAAGGGTGGCGATCTTCTCATTCATACCTTGGAGCTCGGTCTGAAGAGACTCCGTCCCCTTCTGAACCTCGGCTAGCTTCTCCTGCTCGGCCTTAGCAACACGAAGGCGCTTCTCATAACAAAAAACACCTCTGTTCAGCTGGGTCGACAGCTAAAAACAAGAATTGACGTTAGCTCAACCTTAATAAATCCGTCGAAATTTTTACAAGTACAACATGTCGACAAAAAAAATATAATAATAATAGTCAAACAATGATATATGACGCTTACCCCAATAATGGTCGAAGCAAACATCCGGTACCAATCCGACTCAGCAAGCTCGGGTACCTTCGGGAGCGCCATCTCGGACCAAGTGAACTGGCGCAGAAACCCGGATGAAGAGTAAATTTTGTCGCACAACATGTGGTCTTGTGCTTAGTGAAAATTGACGATGTGCTTCTTCTTACGAGAAGAAGCCGGAGTGGTCCCAGCTCGGCCACTGCTCTGCGAGGCCCTACTTCCCTCGACAACGGCCTTGCCTTTGTCGCCCGGGGCCGCTGTGGTCACGGAGGCCTCGATAGAAGGCTCTTTCTCGCCACCTTCAGGAAGTTCCCGGGTCTGGTCCTTCTTCTTCTTCCTTTTCTCTCCTTCTTCGGGCACTTCGCCCTCAAGAACTCGGCCCACTGGCATCTTACGCTTCTTAGGTGCAGCCACAACCTCGACGTTTTCATTGGTGCGCCCCTCCTCGACGACTAGAGCAACAGCCTCGGGAGCTTCGGCCTCCAAAATGACCTCGGGCGAGGTCACAGTCGTCTCAGGTGCTTCGCCCGAATTCACCGAAACTACCGGGATCGGAGACGTCAGCCTAACCCCCGTCACTTCGGCCTCAGGGTCATTAGTGGGCACCGATGGTGCCGGAGTCGAGGTAGAGGCCATGACCCCCTTCTTATTTTTTCTCGCCTCGCGAGCACTAACTGGGTGTTCATATTGTCTTCTACGTGTAAAAAAAAAGAGGAGAAAAGGCAGTAAAATATCCCGTATAATTGACTGTAAGAAGGAGGACGAAGTTGATGTTCGTCGAACTAACCTTATTCGAAATCTTCTAAGATAGCCGGCGGGCGAGGCCAATGTTTGGCCGAGATGAATTTGTAAGAAGTAAAGTTTGACCACTCTACTTCACCCTCCTGCAATATCAAGAGCTTCTCGGCGAACTCTACTCCTTGAGAAGGCGCCCTGATCTTTTCTGAAAAATAAAATAGGTAAATGTTAGTTTATCTCGCTTACCCTTAAAAATAAATAAAAGAATCAAATAAATTTTCATGCATACTCGGCGCCCCGAGGGAATGCTCGTTTACGGCAAAGTAAAAATATCGCCTCCCCCAAAATTTGTCTTTCGAAGGTAGGCCCGAGATCACTCCCTTGCCAGGAGCCCTTGAAAGATAGAAACACTTTGGATCGTGTTTTGAATTTGCCTTAACAACACAAAGACCGACTAATTCCATTAGTGTGAGTTCGACTTTTTCTTCATGGACCACAACTATTAGACCTATTACCATCCTAACGAAATTTGGGCACATCTGGGGTAGGGTCAACCCTAGAGTATGAACGAAGTCGAATAAAAGAGGGTGAATAGGAAATCTTAGCCTGCATTTCTCTAGCCAAATTTCATATATACAACAGAAGCCTTCCACGACGGTGTCAGCAGTGGCTCCAGGGGGGAAGAAGAATTCTAATTTCTGGGGGAATTTGGTATTTTTTGCGAATTCCTCTGAGGTCGGCCGAGGTCACGGCAGAGGGAAGAAAGATGTCCTCGTTTTCTAAGGGCTGAGACCCTGAAGGGCGAAGTACTAAGCTCGACATCTAAAAATGAAGTTTCCTAAGGGCGAAGTGTTTAAAGTGTTGGAACCGATCTAGGGTTTAAGAAAATAATTAACGCTTCGGTAAGCGGCGGAATTTTAAAAATTTTCTTTTAAAAGTAAAAACAGTTTTTACTAACCTAGACAAAGAGCAAGTACATGTAATTAATAACTATTATGAGTTTAGAAGTTTACTAACCTTTCTTGAAGCTTGAACGTTGATGAGCCTTTGGAAGGTTGATAACGTTCGTCTCCCCTCGCAGCACGTCTCTCTTTCTTTCTTCGGCACCTCGAGCAACCACGAAAGTTTCTATCACTAAATCACTCGAAATAAAGGAATTAGTGAGTGGGCACTTTTAAACACTACGACTTAAGAACGAGTCTTGAAGTCGCAGAGCTAAACACTAGATCGAATGAGGACCTAGGTGCCAAAACAAAAAAATCGAAAATAAACTAGAGAGAGAGAGAGGAGTTCGGCCAAAGTTCTAGAGAGAGAGTCTCTCAAATCTCTTAAACTTGGATGAATGAAAAGTGAGGAATGGGGCTCCTATTTATATGAGAGGTTTTACCTTCAATAAGGTAGTTTCCTCTTCTATAGAATATCACATATTCATGAGCAAAAATCCCTTATTTCCCATTCCATTTTGGGCGCCCAAGGCAGCCTCCTAGAGGCTTGGATTTGTTTCCTTTTTTTTTTTTCCTTGGCTTGCCTTTTTCTCACTTGGCCGATTACCCTAATGCATACACATGCAAATTTGTTTCCTCTTTTTCTTTTGGCAAGTATCTTGATACATTTATGCACAAAATATTCTCTCTTTCCTCTTGGGTGGTGGGCGCCTATTCTAATACTAGAAAGGCCTTCTAGAAGCTTTTCCACTTGTTCATGACAACATGAAAAAGGCCCATTAAGAATTTTAAATAAAATTCTTATGAAATGAAATTAATCCACAAGGCCCAATAAATCTTATTTTGGCCGAGTGATGCATGTCATCAAATGACCTTGTCAAAAAAATTTATTGACATTCATTTCATCATATGTCTCAAAAGACAAAAATACCCTTTTGACAATTTTCGTTCTATTTTTGACTTAGCTTCCAGTTTAACTATTCCTATCGATGTGATTCGTGATAGTGACCTCATGGACCCAAATGAACAAAGCTTGAGCTAAACACTTGGACTCAAAAGTTCACAAACCTTTTCCAAGTTTAGCTTAATGCCAACTGACTCCACTAAAGAGCTGACACTGAAAATCTCACGGTTCAAATGAATTTATTTTTTACTCAAGAATTCACCTAATTATAATGAGAGGATCCATTGAATATTATCTATGCTACCCTTCATGAATATCATCAGCTAGTCGGGATTTACTAAATTACCATTTTACCTTCTAGCTGTTATTTCCTCAACTCCTTTGTCGCTTGTGAATAAGTTAGAAACAATGTATTGACGAGGAGCTAACAAGTCACATTGTTTCATCCAAAAGAGTCAGGACTCAATTTGGACACTGGCCAGTTCATTTATTCACACTCCAAGGAACAAAGCATGAGGTGACATACATTGCATTTCAGGAATCTTGTACATGAATTCCATATCTATGAGAACTTCACAAAGTTACTCATGACATTCTCACAACTTAGTACTTCACCAATAGGCCCTGTTCGCAATCACATAGTGAGTCCGAACTCTGACTTTCTCAAATGAGAATACGTAAGCTGTGTAATGGCATGTCTCATTTCAGGATTAAGGTAAGCATGATGCAATTCATACGTAGTGACTTCGAGACATAAGAGGTTAAATGGTTTGTTCTTATCTTGTCTCTAGAAGTGCACTGGTCAATTCAGTACCTTCGGAAGATACCTAGAAGAACTATAGAGTCTCCAACTCTCAATGCCTCATAACCAGACATCATAGATTCTTCTAACAATCGTACTGAGGTCAATAGTCCTTTGACCCTGAGACTACGAATATATCGTTTTAAGCAAACTACGAAGAGTTCGTTCATGCAAATCTACATTTGTCTCTTCGTAAGTTGTTAAGTTTGTTTATGGACTAAAAGACTAAGGTTTTATCATAAAGCTTCAAACAAAGAAAGAATGAATGAACGTTTCAACTTTTTATAAATGAATAAGCAATTACAAGCAAGAGCCTTCATGAGACTATATTACATCAAATGTACACAAATAGACACTACTACTCTTCTTGTGGGCACCATTGACAACAAACTCCCACTTGACTCAAAGAAGATGTGAGTAGTCCTACATGCCTAATCCCTCTCGAAGTTGGTCGAAGACCATGTTCGCTATGGCCTTGGTGAATGGATCTGCCAGAGATCTACTTCACCTCCACGTCTCCGCGTTGCGCGATCTCTCGAATCAAATGGTATTTCCTCTCAATATGTTTAGAGCGCTTATGGCTTCGAGGTTCCTTTGAGTTAGCGATAGCCCTACTATTATCACAATAAAGGGTCATGGGCTCGTCGATGTTTGGAACAACTTCCAAATACTTAAGGAATTTTCTAAGCCATATAGACTCTTTGGATGCTTCACAAGCAGCCACATATTCTGCTTCCATTGTGGAGTAAGCAATGCAAGATTGCTTAATACTCCTCCACACAACAGCTCCACCATTAAGGATGAACACAGATCCCGAAGTGGATTTCCTGGAATCCTTATCCGCTTGAAAATCGGAGTCGGTATATCCCGTCATAGTCAGGTTAGTACCTGAGTATGTAAGCATCAAGTTCCTAGTTCTTCGAAGATACTTAAGAACATGCTTAACAGCAATCCAGTGCTCGGGTCCAGGGTTGGATTGGAAACGGCTAACTACGCCAACGGAGAAACAGATGTCAGGTCTAGTGCAAAGCATAGCATACATGAGGCTTCCTACGGTAGAGGCGTAAGGAATTTTCCTCATGTCTTCAATCTCTTGTGCAGTCTTGGGAGACTGGTCCTTAGAGAGTGAAACTCCATGCCTAAAGGGTGTTTGGCCCTTCTTGGAGTCTTGCATCGAGAAGCGATCCATTACCTTATCAATATAAGATGCTTGAGAGAGCGACAGGGTCCGGTTCTTCCTATCTCGAAAGATTTGGATCCCCAGAATGTACGCGGCTTCTCATAGATCCTTCATGTCGAATTGCTTTGCTAGCCAGACCTTAACCTCAGATAACTTACCCACGTCATTACCAATGAGTAGTATATCATTGACATATAGTACCTGAAACACAACTTTACCTTCGTGTATTAACTTGTAAACACAAGGCTCATCTATTGACTGTTCAAAGCCAAAGCTCTTTACAGTTTCATCGAATCTAATATTCCATGACCTAGATGCTTGCTTTAATCCATAAATGGACTTAAGCAACTCACAAACCTTGGTCTCTTGACCTTCTTCCACGAAACCGTCTGGTTGAGCCATGTAAATGCGCTCGTCAAGATTGCCATTTCGAAAAGCTGTCTTGACATCTATTTGCCAGATCTCATAGTCGAGAGCTGCAGCTATGGATAGGAGTATGCGGATGGATTTAAGCATCGCGACTGGCGAGAAGGTTTCTTCATAGTCAATCCCTTCTTGTTGGGTATAACCCTTCGCCACAAGCCGTGCTTTGAACGTCTCGACGTTCCCATCAGGACCCCTTTTCTTCTTGTATATCCACTTACACCCTACGGGTTTAATCCCTTCAGGAAGGTCGACAAGTTTCCAGACTTTGTTGACATACATCGAGTGCATTTCAACTTTCATGGCGTCAAGCCAAAGGTTTGATTCAGAACAAGCCATCGCTTGGCTATAGGAAACAGGATCATCCATGTCAGAGACGGCTACGAGAGAGTCTCCATAAGACATGTACCTGTCAGGCTTTTGAACAGCCCTCCCACTACGTCGAAGTACTACTTGACGAGATTCTGATGAGTTAGGTTGTGTTTCAGTTGGGGTAAGAACAGTTCTTACAGATGAGGTAGAAGCTTCATCACCCAACTTTTCTTCAAGCACAATTTTGCGTCTAGGTTTCGCATCCTTCATAAAGTCCTCCTCAAGGAAACGAGCATTTGTGCTAACGAAAGTCTAATCGTCCTCGGGACTATAGAAAGTAAAACCTTTGGTTTCCTTTGGATATCCCACAAACAGGCACAATTCTGACCTACTAGCCAACTTGCTAGTCTTTTGCCTCAGCACGTGTGCAGGGCAACCCCAAATTCGGATGCGGCCAAGATTTACTTTACGGCCAGTCCATCGTTCATAAGGAGTACCAGGAACCCTTTTGGACAGAACTTGGTTCAGAATGTAAGCGGCTGTTTCGAGGGCATATCCCCAAAAGGAAGGAGAGAGTGATGAGTAACTCATCATTGATCTAACCATCTCCATTAGAGTTCGGTTCCTTCTCTCTGACACTCCGTTTTGTTGAGGTGTGCCATGTGCAGTAAGCTGAGAAGCGATACCATCTTCTTTAAGAAAGTCATCGAACTCTCCAGACATATACTCACCACCTCGATCGGATCGAAGGGTTTTGATCACTTTGCCAGTTTGCTTTTCCACTAAAGCCCTAAAGACCTTAAATACGTTAAAGGTCTCGGATTTGTGTTTGAGCAAATAGACAAACCCATATCTTGAGTAATCATCAGTGAAGGTAACGAAGTATTCGTATCCTTCACGTGCCTTTTTGTTGAGTGGACCACATACATCAGAATGTACTAGTTCCAGCAACTCAGTGGCTCTTTGACCCTTATCGGAGAAAGGTCGCTTAGTCATTTTTCCTTCTATGCAGGATTCACAAGTAGGTAGTGAACCTATTGCAGAGGCTTTGAGTGGACCATCCTTCACAAGTCTCTTAATCCTATCTAGACTGATATGGCCAAGTCTTAAGTGCTAGAGGTATGTTGTTTTTGTTAGATCGGAGGATTCAGAAAGTTTGATCCTCTTTGGCTCCCTAATTAGATCATTATCTACTTCGGTGTCTAAACAAGAAGGTTGAGTGGGATAGATGTAGAAAAGAGCATTCTTCATACATGCATCAGTGACAAAAGAATTATCAGGAAACGAAATACGAATTCCATTCTTAATGAACTTTAAACAATAATCTTGCTCACGAAGACGAGCAACGGATATTAAGTTCTTCCCAAAGGTAGGAACAAAATAAACATCATTCAAGTTTAAAGTGCGGTCTTCAAAAGACAGCATCATGGATCCCACAGCCTTCGCAGACACCAGGCTCCCATCACCCCATTTGAAACAGAACTCGCCTTCCTCTAAGCTTTTGGTTTTCTTGAAACCATTCAAGGAACAACAAATATGGTTAGTAGCAGCGGAGTCAAGAATCCACGTTGATACATTATCAGCTACTAAGCATGCTTCGGTAACTAGTACAATACTATGTTCCTTTGCTTTGAGATAGGCAGGACAGTTCTTTTTATCGACCTTGTGAGGTCTCTTCACAGTTCCAGAGGCGGAGGCTTTTTGCTCAGTAGCATGTGCCTCTCCTTGATTCCTCTTTCTCTTAGTGAGACCTACAACAGTGTGAAGTTCCTCCATAAGCTTGGTAACAATGTACTCTAGCTTGTTAATGGAGTGGTTCATCTTGGAGGTATCAAGAGATGCGGGGAGAGTTTCTAAGATCATACCTATGACACTCTTCCCATCAATCTCAGATCCTAGGATTTCCATTTTATTTAGAAAACTAATGATCAGTATCATAAAGTCTCCAACATGAGTCCTAGCCTGCACATGACAGTTCATAAACTGTCGGACTGCTTGTTGCCTTGTTTGACGCCCCTGCCCTCCAAACATCTCAAGGAGATTGTAGAGCATTTCGGCGGCAGTCTCGATGTTACGATGTTGCTCTTTCAGCATATTGTTCATAGATGCCAAGATATAGCACCTCACAATCTCATCGGATCGAAGCCAGGCCGCTAAGGCATCATTGTCCTCTTGAGTCGAATCATCATTCGTTAGAGGAGGACACGGGGTGGTGAGTACCCATTTGTGCTTGGTAAGGATTATGTCGAGGTTATGTTTCGAGGAAAGGACGAAAGAGAGAGAGTTGGGAGACATTATGCGTATAAAAGTTGAAAGAAGTTTATGATTAGTCTTTGGTTTAGGATTTAAGTTTGTTTAAGACTTTATAAAATCCAAAGGTGTTATAAACCAAACGATAATTTACTCCTTCGAGGGAAGGCCGCAAAAAATCTCCATTTATAAGTAAATGACACATCATAAATACTTAGCCAAGATGTCAATACACCAATTTTGACTAGCCACCTTGAAAATTGGTTTGATCACTCACATCCTTTCGCAGGGCCTCGAGGGAGGATTACTAGGGATTGAGTCTAAGTGTGTAACCAACCACTTAGTCTAAAAGATTGACTTTGAAAAACAATCCGCAGAGGGGAGGTCTTGTCTCATTGTCTCACTTTCGGATTTAGCTCATTGAGCAATGATCAGTGCAAAGCGCCCTTGAGTACTCTCATTTAAGAGAGGGCCACGAGGGTGACTCTTAGTCTGGTGACACTTGCACTTTTCATTAGTGTTGGAGATCGTGGGTTACAAACAACAAGTATAACCCTCCTACTTAGTTTTTGGAGTTGGTACATCGACTCTTATAAGTTCGGAAACAGATTTCCTAGTTAGAGAGCGACAGAGCGGACAACTAGAAGAGAATCCTAGATCGACATGTTCAGAGTAGTATTAGTGCATAAAGGCACAAGGTACATACTCGATCTTTTCCTATTTTCTATTTCGGGAAAGTGCGTGAGGGAAGTGTGAACTTCAACTCACTCGAACACTTGAAAGTTTGAGATTACACATCTTTTTATTTTTCGGCTTTGTCTACAAAGAGACCTCCCACTCAAATTTTCAAGAGCATATAGATTTTGAACATATGTGATATAGATATAGTTTTGAAAACATTTTGAAAACTTATTTGATTTGGATGACAAAATATTTTCAAGTTTGAAAATGAAAACGGTTTTTCAAAATTCAAACTAGTTTTGTAAAAACTTAATTTCAATTAAACTTTCAAAAATCAAAACATTTTAATCTTGCACATCATGTTTATAATCTTATGAAAAACATTTTTGCTCAAGAAAATTTTCTCATTAGAGTTCTATAACTCATGGTAGTGGGGTTGAAAATCCGGAATTCTAAAAAACTGGAGTTTCAGCACAGCCGCGCACCTCGGAGTAAAATCGCCATAACTGGCGGCTCCGATGTTCTTTTGACCCGAAACCGGTGGCATTGGACAGAGAACAGACAGAGAATTTATTTGATTCAAGAATCATTAAATTTCGATTTCTGAGCAGTGAGTTATGCCACTTTTACTGAGGCTTTCATTCCAGCTCGAAGAAAAAGAAATAATTAAACTTCGGTGCGAAAAAGAATCTAGTGTAACGGAACGTTTTAGGATGTTGTTTAAAGCTTTTATTTGTGTTTTATTAGCAAGGTAATAACATGATATAAAAGAAAAAACAACATGCATAAAACGATTCAAGAAAATAAAAGAAACTAGCAAGACAATATAACTAGTCACAAAATTTACTCGAAAATTCTCAAACCTTTAAAACACATTTTTCAATATAAAAAATTAAAAACTTTTAGAACTGATTCTAATGTGTTTTAATATCATCCCAAACTCATAGAAAAACAACATGATTTTTAATTTAAAGACAAGAGCAATAAATTAAAAAAAAAATCTAAGATAACAATTCTAACTTGTCACAAAATTAATAAACTTTCGAAAACGATTTTCAAGCTCATAATTTTAAAAACATGTACATGCATCTCTTTGACCATAGCTCTGATACCATTTTTGGAACCGATCTAGGGTTTAAGAAAATAATTAACGCTTCGGTAAGCGGCGGAATTTTAAAAATTTTCTTTTACAAGTAAAAACAGTTTTTACTAACCTAGACAAAGAGCAAGTACATGTAATTAATAACTATTATGAGTTTAGAAGTTTACTAACCTTTCTTGAAGCTTGAAAGTTGATGAGCCTTCGGAAGGTTGATAACGTTCGTCTCCCCTCGCAGCACGTCTCTCTTTCTTTCTTCGGCACCTCGAGCAACCACGAAAGTTTCTATCACTAAATCACTCGAAATAAAGGAATTAGTGAGTGGGCACTTTTAAACACTACGACTTAAGAACGAGTCTTGAAGTCGCAGAGCTAACCACTAGGTCGAATGAGGACCTAGGTGCCAAAACAAAAAAATCGAAAATAAACTAGAGAGAGAGAGGAGTTCGGCCAAAGTTCTAGAGAGAGAGTCTCTCAAATCTCTTAAACTTGGATGAATGAAAAGTGAGGAATGGGGCTCCTATTTAAAGGAGAGGTTTTACCTTCAATAAGGTAGTTTCCTCTTCTATAGAATATCACATATTCATGAGCAAAAATCACTTATTTCCCATTCCATTTTGGGCGCCCAAGGCAGCCTCCTAGAGGCTTGGATTTGTTTCCTTTTTTTTTCCTTGGCTTGCCTTTTTCTCACTTGGCCGATTACCCTAATGCATACACATGCAAATTTGTTTCCTCTTTTTCTTTTGGCAAGTATCTTGATACATTTATGCACAAAATATTCTCTCTTTCCTCTTGGGTGGTGGGCACCTATTCTAATACTAGAAAGGCCTTCTAGAAGCTTTTCCACTTGTTCATGACAACATGAAAAAGGCCCATTAAGAATTTTCAATAAAATTCTTATGAAATGAAATTAATCCACAAGGGCCAATAAATCATATTTTTTCCGAGTGATGCATGTCATCAAATGACCTTGTCAAAAAAATTTATTGACATTCATTTCATCATATGTCTCAAAAGACAAAAATACCCTTTTGACAATTTTCGTTCTTGTTGTGACTTAACTTCCAGTTTAACTATTCCTATCAATGTGATTCGTGACAGTGACCTCATGGACCCAAATGAACAAAGCTTGAGCTAAACACTTGGACTCAAAAGTTCACAAACCTTTTCCAAGTTTAGCTTAATGCCAACTGACTCCACTAAAGAGCTGACACTGAAAATCTCTCGGTTCAAATGAATTTATTTTCTACTCAAGAATTCACCTAATTATAATGAGCGGATCCATTGAATATTATCTATGCTACCCTTCATGAATGTCATCAGCTAGTCGGGCTTTACTAAATTACCATTTTACCCTTCTAGCTGTTATTTCCTCAACTCCTTTGTCGCTTGTGAATAAGTTAGAAACAATGTATTGACAAGGAGCTAACAAGTCACATTGTTTCATCCAAAAGAGTCAGGACTCAATTTGGACACTGGCCAGTTCATTTATTCACACTCCAAGGAACAAAGCATGAGGTGACATACATTGCATTTCAGCAATCTTGTACATGAATTCCATATCTATGAGAACTTCACAAAGTTACTCATGACGTTCTCACAACTTAGTACTTCACCAATAGGCCCTGTTCGGAATCACATAGTGAGTTCGAACTCTGACTTTCTCAAATGAGAATACGTAAGCTGTGTAATGGCATGTCTCATTTCAGGATTAAGGTAAGCATGATGCAATTCATACGTAGTGACTTCGAGACATAAGAGGTTAAATGGTTTGTTCTTATCTTGTCTCTAGAAGTGCACTGGTCAATTCAGTACCTTCGGAAGATACCTAGAAGAACTATAGAGTCTCCAACTCTCAATGCCTCATAACCAGACATCATAGATTCTTCTAACAATCGTACTGAGGTCAATAATCCTTTGACCCTAAGACTGCGAATATATCGTTTTAAGCAAACTACGAAGAGTTCGTTCATGCAAATCTACATTTGTCTCTTCGTAAGTTGTTGAGTTTGTTTATGGACTAAAAGACTAAGGTTTTATCATAAAGCTTCAAACAAAGAAAGAATGAATGAACGTTTCAACTTTTTATTAATGAACAAGCAATTACAAGCAAGAGTCTTCATGAGACTATATTACATCAAATGTACACAAATAGACACTACTACTCTTCTTGTGGGCACCATTGACAACATAAAGATATGAACTCGTTTGAGTTCGCTAGTCGAGCTGAGAGTGAGAAATAGCCGAAGTCTAAACAAATTCAAAAAACTTAGAGAGAGAAATCAAGCTCAAAATAAAGAGAGAAGTTCAAAAGAGAGAATTACCTTTTAACCGCAGATGATGAGAATATATATGAGAAGAAGTGACTCTTCTGGGCGCTTATTTATACATTGCATTATTAACCAAAATCCCAAAAAAAATCTAATGATTTCGGAAAATAAATCAAATCAAATTGAAGATATTTCCTTGATATCTGCAAAGATATCAATAGACGCCCCGACTTTTCGACTTCGACTTACGAAGTGTAACCATATCACACCACGTGTGGAGAGAATGCGCTTCCGCACAATGCCACGTGTCACACAATATTTGATTTCCCCCTTAAATTCGAGGTGGTTTTAATTTTCCGCGGTAAATATTTTCAAAATATTCGAAATATTTTCAAAATATTTAGGGGCTAATTGTGGGGGTATAAAAATTCAATTATTTAAAATATTTATCTCGGATGGGCTTTGGCCCGACCAAAGCCCAGTATCCATTTTGTAGATCGGCCCACGGAATCAATTCTGGGCCTAGTTCGATCTTGGCAGATCGACCTACGCCAAATCACACTTTTCAGCTCGACCACGTCCGCCTGGTCAGAAGAATCGGTCAGTCAAAGAGGAGACCACGCCACGAAGACCATATCTGAGAAGACTTCACCCTTGACGAGGAGAACGGGTCAAGAAGCACGTGTCTTCAGCGAAGAAGCTTCGCCTCGTCTATAAATAGAAGATCATATGTCGATTCGCGAGGAGACAGAGAGGATTACGATTTTTTATCTTTCAATAATTATTCATTACGCTTACATCAATTTCAGTGTTGAGTTCGCCTTCGTGAGCTCGTCACTTCGCCCCCTTTGTAATTCAGTTTCACGATCAATAAAGTTATTCTTATTTCCTTCTTATCATATCATTCTCATTTTTATATTGTTTCTTATACGACGTCTTCAGAAACCCTCATTACATAAAAATCAAATACAAATATATTATTATTTGTGATTGTTGATCGACCCAGAATTCGACATCAACACGAGATTTTGCTCCTCTAGCTCGAAGGCGTTCTTCGCTCATTGTGGAGATATGAGAATAAGAAGAAGAGAGATCAAGATTAGATGGGCACAGAGAGAGTGTCTCTGGCGCGCGCTCTGACGCTCAACATTAGTCTAATTGTTATGTGAGGTGGCGGGCTGATATTTCTTAGTGAATATTTAGAAAGATATGCTCGGCAGATGAAATGGAGTGCGGAGGGTTCCCGACAGCATTTCAGAACTCTAGAATTGAGTAATCTTGAGAGAGACTTGTGTGTGTATCTGCCCTCGCTGAGGAGGGGTATTCATAGTCGGAGGCTAAGGATATCGTCGTGGTTGTTCGGCATGGAGCGTGCGGCGTAATTTGTTGAGCGCGAGCGCAAGGAGCATCGCGCGCATCTCCACACTGATGCGCCGCGCCAAATGGTAGGCGCGACACACCGAGGTCAGCGCGCGTCTGATTTTTAAGGAGCTTGTGATGTGGATTTACTTCATCTCACAGGCGCACCAAGCCTTTTTCGCGCGCACCTTGGTGTGGCGCGTGTGCGTGCTCTGACTTGCGGTGGGGCTTGAACTTGGTTTTTGGGCTCGTTTTGAGGGGGCTTTGGTTCTCTTGCACCTTGATGGGCTATTTAGTGGTCCAGCCCGTTGGGCCTTAGGACTCAGAATTTGATGTGGATCTCACATTACAAAAACACTACGTAATCAAAAGGGTTAAACATCTTGAAATTTATTTATAGATATTAACAATTATTAAATAAATATATATACGACATAAAAAACTGATTTCAAGGAAAAAAAACTCAATTAATCAATGTAAATAATCCTATAAAAACCGAAGAGGATAAATAATGAAATGAAAATGAAAGAGATCTTAAATCTTACATTATAGCAAATCTATAGAGAACGAAATGAAAACTAGGTTGATGATTTCTTTGCAAATCGACTCCGAAGACAGCATCGCAGATCTAGAATAGAGGAGGTGAGCCAAAATTGGAGAGAGAGAGAGAGTGAGAGAGAGAGAGAGAGAGAGAGAGAAAACGATTGATTTTAACGTACATAACTCCTAAAAATAAGGAAATTTACATATGAAGTGGATTTTTTATTACGAAATTAAATCTTATTATGCACTTAATAAGGGTATATTACGTGCAAAATAGTTTACCTCACTTTCCACGTATGTTTGAGACTTGTTTGTTTTAATGAAACGTTGACTAAAATGAAACTAGTATGTTTCAAGTGGCCTCGTTGGTTATATTTATCTAAATTTATTTTGTTGTAAAATATTGCCAAAATTTTGGTTGAAAGAGAAAATTATCCGACAAGAACGAAACAAAATCTAGATTATTATTTACTTTCACGAAACTTTTGTGAAAATCAAAAGAATTTTAAAATTCCTGAAAAAGTACAAAAAATCAATGTTATAATTTCTATGTTTTATTAGCCGCAAAAGTGTGTTAATTAAGTAGGACCATTATAAAAGTAACTAGCACTGAGTGTTAATAACTCGTTGTTTTAAATAATAAAGCAATAACAAAATATTAAATAAATGATCAAACGTAAAAATTTAGACTTATAATTTACGGAGACACTCTACATCAAAATTCTAACCTAATTATCTAATAATTAAGAAAATCATCAAAATTAAGACGAGACCTATGCATACTACTATGTAGAATTGCGTAGGAAGTCCAAGGATCGAAATACCGTTACCGTTACCGTTCCGAGGTTCAGAATTTACTGGTAACCACTGGTATCCGAAAGGAATACTGTGAAAAGCAGAAAATGAAAAGGAAAAGTACAAAATCAAAATAATGATGATATTCATGTTAAAAATCAACTAATTATACATCAAATTTCATATTCTACAACTAATTTAACAACAAAAAATAGTTTTAAAAAAAAAACACACATTCAAATCTAAATCCTATTTTGTAATGTAACCAAAAACTTGAAAAAAATTGGATACTAAACTCCAATTAAAGTTTAAACACAATAATGAAGTTAGAAACTAAGAATTTGAACTAAATCATCAAAAACTAATGACAAATTTCGTGAAGAACACTAAATATCATCATATTTTAAAGAATGTCAGTATTTGACCACTTACCACCATTTACCGGTAAGTTTTCGTCGAAATGCGTGAAAATTTGCCTAAAGACAACCCTAAAGTTGACGATTTCCCCGGAAACCGAAACGGTTTCATCGGAATCCAAGAAAAAACGGAAAGTGAACGGTTTTGTACATACCGATACCAGGACTTTGACAAAAAAAGAGTTTCCGAACTGGTTTCCGTCCGATTTCCCCGGAATTTCAAACGACTATACTTTTAATTGAGGATAGTTACTGAAGTTTTTTTTTCTGTAAAAAAATTAGCTGAACTTGATGTATGTGCACACAAAAATGTTATGGACTATTTCTCTCCCTACGGTTGAATTTTCCAAAATTAGAATCTCTATGAAGACATGTATAACAACAAAAAGAGATCAATGAGCTCTCTCTATGAACACTATTTTGGAGAAGCTCTGAGGCTTAATTTAAAATAAAACTACAATGTGATTTTATCTCAATAAATTAACGTATTGGCTCATAACAAATGATGCACGCACACAATCCTTGTTAGAAATATTAAATAAATATATATTTTTTTTTTGGTGATTCGGTAGACAGTTGTAAATTATTTACTGATTATAATTTCATGGAAAAACTGATAAAATGACAATTGATATGAAATTTTTAAAATAAAAATTCCGAATAAATTTTAACCTTTTAAAATGATAATCGGAGGTAACGTTAAGGTCGATGTCTAATTGACAGTTTTCCGAATAAATTCCCAAGTTTTCCGCAATTCTAACTAATAAATAACCAAATGTGACAAAATCCTCAAATAATTAATTATACGTCTAACAACGTTTTATTTCGAAAGTAAAATGGTAACAGCTCAACCTTATGAACATAGAGGGGTCGCAATTTTGACATCTAAGTTGTTCCTTATTGTCAATCGGCCTTGTGATGACAAATAAGATCTTTAGAGCATAACGTTTTTAGTGTGAGGTTAAAATATGACAGACTTATACCAAAAACCTGATTGATGGATTGTAGTCATACACACAAATTTACATGATATGTGATGTGGAGTTGGAGAGAACACGTTGTCTCAATTATTAAACCCGTGACACAACGAGTGAGAGATATCAATACAGAGAATGTAAAGCGGAAGCGAAAGTTCCCACATATGACAGTGACATGATAACAAATAAAAGAAACAACCGAACAAACAAATACAATTAATCTACGTTGGAATTATCAATAACCCAATTCCGTCATTCACTTCGATACGTATTCTACACAAAGTTGACCTAATATTTAGATTCTTTCTATTCAGTCGTGGGACCCGGGTGGTCCGGCTCCCTTTTCACTTCGTCTCCTCGCTAGCCTGTCACCTCGCCTAAGTCACTGCGCTTAAGCTTCACCTCGTCACGCCGTCACTTCGCCTTTTCTCCTGACAGGCGTGTATCGGAAACCTTCACTTCTTGAAACTCATCTCACTTGGGAAAAGTGTTGCATTTATTTGTCATTCTATTTTCTAAGTCTTATTCTCTGTGTAATATTTATTATTTTCTATTTCCTAGACGTAATTATTACACTTATTTATTACACTCTCATGTATCCAGTCTATTCTAATATATCCATCATATGTATAAATAGATGATACAATTTCATATCAATGATAAGAAATAACATTCAAAGTCTCGGAACACTCTCTCTCATTTCCGACTATTTTCTCTTTATTTCTATATGGAATCAGAGCTCAGAAATTCAATTATCATGAACTCCTTCGAAAACTCATCCGTCATCAACACCACTTCCACCACCTCGCAGACCTCACTCACTCAGTCTCACTCTGAATCATTTTCCCAAAATATCACGAGCCACAAACTCAATGGCCACAACTTCCTACGGTGGTCTCAATCTGTGCTCATGTTCATATCGGGACGAGGTAAAGATGACTACCTCACAGACGTGGCTACATCTCCGAAGATCGAAGATCCGGCGTTTAAGAGTTTGAAGGCAGAAAACAACATGGTGATGTCTTGGCTCATAAATTCTATGCATCCTGAAATCGGGGAAACCTTCCTCCTTTACCCAACTGCAGCAGAAATCTAGCAAGCAGCTAGAGAAATCTTCTCCAACTCCGAAGATGTGTCCGAGCTGTTTCAGACTGAGAACACTCTCCATGACCTACGTCAAGGAGAGATGTTTGTTACTCAGTTCTTCAGCTCGCTCACGCATCTATGGTAGAAGATACCTCTACGAACATCACTAGTGGACCTGTCCCGAAGACTCGAAATTCTACCGCATGATAGTGGAGACCAAACGTTCGTTTACACTATTATCCGGACTCAACCAAAACCTCGACGAGGTCAGAGGTCGGATACTCGTACGAAACCACTACCATCTCTCCGTGAAGCCTTCTCCGCGGTCAGACACGAGGAAAGTAGAAGGAAACTCATGCTTGGAGTTATCCAATCTAGCTCGATTCCAGGCTCATCCTCAGACTCGTCTGCCCTCATCACGCATGGAGACGAAGCACTTGCAACTCGCGTCTCAACGGAGAGACCTCGCAAACCTCGCCCCTACTGCGATCATTGCAGACAACCTGGACACCTTCGAGAAACCTGCTGAAAGCTGCATGGGAAACCTGTTGGGGAATCAAATGGGTATCAGACACGAGCAATCGCTCTGATACCACTTGTCGGTGGATCGAGCTCGCATCGGACACGAACGATCGCTCCGATGCGACTCGTCTGAGATGATTCCACCATATAACCATATTAATGCGGAAAAATAATTAATTATGCTAATCATAAGCTAATTAAATTATAGTTATAATTAACAAGATCTATTTATGTTTAATTAATTTAATTCACGAGAGCATATAAGTCAAGCAACCAATATAAGAGTAAACGAGTACTTACATTGATTTTCGGTTCAGCTACAGAACGCTCCAATCCAATCGCATACTCCTTGCGTCGTCTTGATGAAGGACTCGAGGATGACACCTTAGTCTTCTAAAACGTAGTCTCCGAGACGAATAAGAAACATGAGTGGGCACAGTCTTTATCTCACTAGATCACGAAACTAGGTGTTTCGAGATCTCGCTCTTATTTTACTAAGAATGGAAACGAATTTCCGAGGGGAAGAGAGGCAGAAGTGCTCGGCCAAGGTAGGCTAGAGAGCACGAAATTTTCACCAAATAATTGCTTATTTTTGCCTTCTCATGAACCCCTATTTATAGTAGTAAAATGAGATATTCATGGAATCTTCCAGAATATTTTATTTCCTTTTATTGTGTTCACACTAGTGGATTAAATCTAGGTCATTGGATCTCAACAAGTGAATCCTACTTTTTCTCTCATCCATCAGATCAATATCTATGGGATATTATTCTTTTATTTAAATAGAGAATAATTTATTTAGTGAGATAATAAAGGAGAATATATTATTCTCCTAAATATTCTCCTAAATACTTTCCTTTAAATAAGGTGAAAATATAGGACAATATCTTATATTTTTCTCTCTCCTTTATTTAAACAACTAAAGAGAAAATATTGGTAAATACCAATATTATAAAATTCAAATTTTAGGCACACGGCCAAGGGGGAATTTGCGCAAACCCTAGTGCCAAAAATTCCCAAATCCGATTTTCATATTTTGTGCAAGGCCCAATTGCTTAAAACCCAATTAATAATTTATTTACTTGGTCCAACAACAAAAAAATAATTAATAATTGTTTATTTACTTGATTAAACAATAAATAAACAATTCTACCATAAATATTTATTTAATTCTGCGAATACCCATTTTCCAAAATTAATGCTGTCAATCACAATTACAGCAAGTGAGATTAATAATGATAAACATTATTATACAAAAGTTCTTATCCGCCTTTATCCACTACTACAAATATTGTTTTCCGGTGCGGAAGACATTCGGGTGCGACTTTTCGCACCCAAAAGTCGCACCAAATAAAGCTTTCAGGTGCGACTTTTCGCACCCAAAACTCAAACAAGCATATGAAAATTTTCGCTGATTTTTTTAACTTTGGGTGCGACTTTTCGCACCCAAAAGTCTATCAAAACTATTAGGTGCGACATAGTCACACCCATAGACTGAAAACATTTTAGGGGCCAACTTTCCCCTTTTTTGGTTAAAATATCATTGGGTGCGGAAATCCGCACCCAAAGGTGTCATTGGGTGCGACTTTTCGCACCCAAATGTCCAGATTTTTTCGCGGTCAAATTTTCCCCCTCTTTTTACAAAAATGATTGGGTGCGACAAAGTCGCACCTAAAAAGTACTGACACAGGTCTTTGGGTGCGACAAAGTCGCACCCAAAAGTGTCATTGGGTGCGACAAAGTCGCACCCAAATTCAAAGTTTTATATAAATCAAATTTTTGTTCGGTTTTCATTCTATCCGAGCCAAAACATTTCATTTCGCCTCTCTCTCTCTCCGATTTCTCTCCTACAAATTCTCCGACCACCACCACACTCCGAGCTCCGTCGCCGCCGCCACTCCGAGCTCCGTCGTCGTGATCTCTCTCCGGCCAGGTAATCCCTCCCTCTCACTCTTAGATTCTCATCCTCACTTTGTCTCTCCCCCTTCTCTCTAACACACACTCTCTCTCCGACCAGCCCCTCCGACCAACCCCTCCGCTGCAGCCCCTCCGACCAGCCCCTCCGCTGCAGCCCCTCCGACCAGTCCCGAGCCTCCGACCATTTGCGGGTTTCGACCAGTCCCGAGCCTCCGACCAGTCCCGAGCCTCCGACCATTTGCGGGTTTCGACCAGTCCCGAGCCTCCGACCAGTCCCTCTTTCTCTCTGTGTGTGTATATGTGTGTGTGCGACTTTCAGGTTTGTTCTTATCTGCGGCGAGGAGCGGCGACGGAGATAAGAACAAACCTGAAAGCCGCCATTTTTTTTTAATTTTTGGTGACTTTTTAGGTGCGACTTTAGGTGCGGAAAGTCGCACCTAAATGTCGCACCCGAAAGTCAAGAGTTTTGGGTGCGACTTTTCGCACCTAAGACTTTTAGGTGCGGACTTTCGGGTGCGGAAAAGTCGCACCCAAAGTCGCACCTAAAGATATCTTTGGGTGCGAAAATTGACTTTTGGGTGCGAAAAAAGTCGCACCCAAAGGTCTTTTTTGTACTAGTGATCAGAGCCGAATCGGGGACTATGGACCTAGTAATAGGAGCTTAACAAATCCGAAGAAAAAGACGAAATAGTCATTTCTCTTTTGTCCATCGATTCGTCTAATCTTGGTCAAATACTCCACCTTGTAAGCCAAGACTGAACTCTCCTTTATACTAGAATTATATTTAGTCATCGTGACGAGTGTCCACTGATATAGTCATTTCGTGATCAAGATCCTCCAGGTTCAACCCGTGTCAAGAGAAGTAAATTTTTCCGTTATACTTCTCTTGATACATATCAGCCCTAAGTATTGTTGCTTCCCCAGCGAAAGATTCTTTCGAACGTTACTTACTTCGAAAGTGCTAGCAATCTATCGGTTCTGGAATCAACCCTTAGGTGAGTGAACATTAACCTTCTTTCAGGAAGGCTGGATTCCGTATCTGTAAATCACTTCCCACTCGAATCATGCTCTGAGAAAACTCCCAAGACATAAGCTCTGATTAGCATGAATAGCCTTTTAGCGAATGAGTCAAAGAGCTCAGTAACATAACCCAGTGTCCATGATCACTTCAGGATTTAGATCAAGTCTCACTGTGACCATCATAGTGACCTCGGTTAGTGTGTCGTAACGGTCCTTAAACGACACATCTACAACCAAGACATGTCCAAGTCGTACACTTACCACAAGTGTAGAATGCTCCCACATAGTGATTAGCCTTCACCTATGTGTTCCACATATATGACTTTAGATATAGCTTTTCAGGCGTATATCAGTCATCGACCATGTTTTAGCACACCGCCCGAACTCAGGTGCCCAGCACGTGACTCAGTTAGATACGGAGGCTATGGAAGATAGTTGTTATTGATTCTAATTGTTTAGAACTCAACCCACTAATCATATAATGCTAATAAAGTAATCTTATTATCGAATTCAGTAATCATTATCTTCAAGTGGGCAATATTCCCTACAATCTCCCACTTTGACCAGAGAAGATAAGTTTCCTTCAGCCAATTTAATTCTTTGCCATCATTATAGACGGTTTAGACTTTGACCCAGGATTGAGATTCCCATCATATGGATTCCCATTTTATCTATACTCTATCATTTATGTCGATCTGACATATGTCCCATTATTCTAGTTCATGCATTTTTGCAAGTGATCTTTGACTTACCATTTAAGGTCAAGTCAAATTGTCCATAGTAAATAAATTTACTTTAGAACAAATTAACACTTCGCATACCTTTAGATTATACACCAGACTTTATATCTAAAGATAACAAGTCTCCCTATCAAGGTGTACATCCCTTTGGTGCTAAAACAGGTTGCACCATTGCATGGTTTGATCTCATCACCACTTACTATAGAGTGATTTATTGAACGTGTTTAAATAAGAACTTTATTGACCTATTTCCATTACTTGGTTATTTATAGTTCATCCTTGTTTGTCGTGTTCATATTCAATATATACACAGGACTTTAAGGATTTACTATATTTAAATAACTAAGTATCTCACTATTTCCAGAAATTACAGTGTTTACAACACATGTAGTTATTCTCGGAAATACGACATTGTCTAAGGTCTGATTATTAGTCCTTTTTAAAGACAATGTTGATAGCCTCAACATTGAGCTCATACCTTATATCAATAAGTATGTTTGAGACATAATGGAACGAACATGTCGTTTCTAAATTTAATTTTAGAAACTGTTAGTTCAGTCAATTTATTTGTGTCATAATGAGGTCTAGAACTATAATAGTAATGACTTTATTCATGACACTTGTTTAGGAGCTTCACTTATCGATCATTCTCAAAATATCGATTATAACAAACATCCATGTACAATCATGACTAGTTTGTTAAGTACTTAGGATCTACCTTTCATATTTCAAAAGGTTTAGTAGTATAACTACTTCGATCCATGTCTTTATGTTATTGGAACTTCATCCTCAAAGGACAGTTCATCTTCAATTTTGAAGATCCCTAATGAAGTGGTTTGTGGTATCAGAAAGAAGAGTATCATTGATGATAATGTCTCTCCTTAAGGGCTCAATCCCTTACCTTATAGCTTATAAAGCTTAAACCATTTCATTAATCCTTTTATAGACCTCTCTATTCCTTTAAGCTAATAGCTTAACAGGTAGATCTATTAAATATGGGCTAATAACTTTCAGACAAGTTAGTATGATCGAGAGTGATATCTCAAGATCATGTCTTTCCATTAAGGAAAGTTTATTATTGATGAGAGTGACAAGGATCCATTCTAGGATGCTCCCACTAGGCTATTGATTTTAACGACAAGATAATTCAAAATTATCCTTCCTTTCAATTCATTAATTTATGTGGCAAGGTAATTATTGATTACTCTTCCACTTTAATTATTGAATAATAGCATATACATTCCGGTTAAGGATGCCATCTTCAATGATGGGTTTAATCCTATGAAGGATGTTGCTATTTATTGAACAACAAGTGGCTAGATTTCATTAAAGAAAGCTCCCACTATTTTATTGAACAATAGTGACTAGAATCCAATTAAGGATACTCTCACTCAATAATATTGGTTATTTAGTGGCTAGGTTCCATTTATGGATGCTCCCACTAAGTCAATGAATAAGAGTAGCTAGGTTCCAGCTAAGGATGCTCTTACTCTATTATTGAATTTTAGACTGGCTAGGTTCCAATTAAGGATGCTCCCACTCAATCAATACGAATTTTAGTGACTAGGTTCCAATTAAGGAAGCTCACACTAATTTAATTCATCATCAACACTGACTCTTAGTTGTGTCTCCTTTATTACTTATTATTCGCACAAGTCATTGTCGAATAATGGTAATAATTATTTAGACGCTTTCAAAGCTCTAAATAGTTCTTAAACGATAAAACATATTCAACATAAGAATTTAATGAAGCAATAAAAGCTAATTAAATTCTAACAGAGATAATAACTTAGAAAATATTTATATTTATTTATTGTGCTTCTATATAGCATATGAACGGAAAAACGTGGCCTTCATATTCTATATCTTTTTCATAAGGACATAAGCATTCATGCATATTCAAATATCATAAAAGCAATCAAGGCATTCAATAGAAGGAAATATTTAAAGACACAACCATGTGTTCATAAATAATGTAATAAAACATAAAGAAAGAAAGATTCATCCTTTCTGGAATAGCCATAAAGGCTACAATCCAGAAAACCTCGGATTATTAAATGACACATCCCATGTTCAAAAAATAAATCCAAAAATGAAAGTAATAAAACTAGCGGAAAAATAGATCTTCAAACGGAGCATGACATTGTTCAACAAGCTCGTCTACACATGTGTGCTCCATCAGATCTGCTCTGCAACAAGAAAAGAAGTATGCTCATGAATAATTATCCTCAAAACATTTTTAGGATATCTTTAATCATGAATTTTAAGGTACCATACCAGCATTCTTCTTGTTTTTCTCAAGCTCAGCCAAGTACAAAGGACAATGCCTCTTCCAATGGTCTTCAGTGTTGCAGTGGTGACATTTACCAATGCTTTCTCGCTTCTTTTCTTTTCCTTTTCTACTTCTCTTGAAGTTCTTCCTTTCCTTCTTAGCGGGACCTTTCCCCTTTGAAGTATTCGGACGTGCCTTAGATGACTCAGCACCAGAAGTCAACATCTTCTTGGTTTTAGGCGAAGAACTCTTGTCAGCATAGAGAGCTGACCCTTTGTTCTTCCCATGTCGATTGATAGACTCGAAAGTCTGTAGTTCATTCAACAACTGAGACAGTGCATACGTCAACTTGTTCATGATGTAGTTGGACGTAAACTGTATGAAGTCACTCGAAAGGGAATTCAGGATTATTCCCACCTGAGTAACCTCATCCATCTGTGTCCCATGGAGTTCAGCTTCGGTGAAGTAGTTAGTCATCTTCATGACATGATCCCTCACCGGAGTTCCCGCAGTCATCCTAGTGCTAGTGCACTTACGGGTGAGCTCAATGCGGGCTTGCTCGCTATGCATCCCAAACATTTATTGCAACGAGTCAAGGATCTCCACGGCGGTCTCCTTCCTTTCCATCTTAGTTCGCAACGCATCAGATATGCTTGCGAGCATGTAGGTCACCGCCTTGTTATTGGCAGTAGTCCACTTGTCATAGTCCTCCCTCAAGTTCTTGGAGGCACCATGAGCAGGAAGAGGAGGTCTGTCTTCAGTGAGGATAAAGCGAATGCTTTCACTCACAAGCACAATGTTGAGATTCGACTTCCACTTAGGGAAGTTATCTCCAGTCAGGACGTCTTTCGACAACAGGGCCATAATAGGGTTCGACATGATTACTAAAAACATAAAAGCACATTTATTGGCAATATGAAAAGAAACAACCATCAATATAATTTAGGAAATAAAAACTATAATGCAAACACGCACGGGATAAAATACTAAACAAAAGAACCCAGTTTTTATATTCCAAGGTAATTCGACTAATAGCCACAGTCCGTTTCACTCTGGTGACGTAACGGAGTGCACCTAGTGAAAATGAGAACCATCTCAGATTAGTGAGCAATCATAGTACATGCACCTTCATAACTATGCTCACTAACTACCAATTTTATAGGAATCTTTGGCCACATGAGCAACCACCGGTTGGTTCATGCATGAGTCAACCCAACATTTCAGTGAAAGAAATCTAGCTCATACGCACTAGCATAACTAGTACACGCAGAGATCAACCCTCCCACCTATCGTCAGAGACACAACCTTGGTATTGGAATCAGAAAAGCCCTTCCGAATGGAACTGACCACCATGTTTAGAAAACCGCCGGTCACGAGGGGATCTTTCATCCTCACGGTGTTGTGTCAATTTTGGAGACCTACGACTCAATATACTTTCAGTATTTTAATTTTCCTAGCAATAACTTTAATCTAGGTGATCCACTCGAGTTAACTAAGTCATATTAAAAACTCGAGTGTTTCTAAGCTACCCTTAAAAAAAAGATGTTTCGATATAGCTTAGTGATTAGGAATTCGTGACATCTAGTCTTGATTATCCTAAAAGTATTCCATCACGGAAAAGCTCCCAGTAGAGAAGGTGAGACACTAGGTCTTCTTAAGTACCTCTCAGCTTAGCCTCTTATCGGCTTGGTGACAAAGCTCTCCGATCCGTTCAACTCATTCATTAATTAACTATCCTAATTCAATTAGACAATTTTAATGAATGAAAGCTCATGACAACCATTAACATACGATACATGATCTAAGTTATAGCATACAAGCATGGCATAGTAATTAAATAAACAAGCAAGAGCATGCAAGAATGGTTTGATTCGGATTGATCGTTTCCTATTTGATTATATAAAGTAAATCAAGATGAGCCCAATCATATTGGCTCATGGATTCAATTGGGCCCATTCTTATGTCCCTTAGAAAAATAAATCAATATCAAATTATTTAATTTTTCTAATTTTTTATCGAAAAAATTAATTAAGTAAGGGCCCATTCTAATGTCCCATTTAAAATAAATCGATATCATAATCATTTATTTTGTAATGTTTTAAATAAAAATCATTAGGGCTCAACCCATACAATTAATTAAATAAAACATTTAAAAAACTTAATTTTTTTCGGTAAATTTTTTTTTAATGAGTGGGCCCGTGGGCCCACTAGGGTTTCCGGGCTGAGGCCCGGAAGAATCCTCTAATCTAGACCTAGGTCAAGATTAGACTTGAGGCTGCACCGGACCGCCGCCGCCACGAGGGCGCGGCCTGGCACGAAGAGGACGACCGAGACTTGTCACAAATTTTTGTGACAAGTTTTCTTGTGGCGTAGTCTTGGAGGCTTTCTTCGTCCGTCATGCTTCTTCGTTTTGTGTCCGTCTCTCACCGATCGTCGCGATCAAGAACGTCGCACCATCAGATTACAACAATAATAATAATAATTACATAAAACCTATACCCTTTGAATTTCGGGTTTACAAAAAATCTAGAAAAGCGAGAATCAAATATTCTACGATCAAACCACGAATCACAATCCACATATCATATATTGAATTGCATGAAATTCACATCCACATATAATTTCATTCAAACCATATTTAAATTAATTACAAGAACGAATCGATTAATTAATCATAACATCTAGCTCTGATACCACTTGTTGGGGAATCAAGTGGGTATCAGACACGAACAATCGCTCTGATACCACTTGTCGGTGGATCAAGCTCGCATCGGACACGAACGATCGCTCCGATGCGACTCGTCTGAGATGATTCCACCATACAACCATATTAATGCGGAAAAATAATTAATTACGCTAATCATAAGCTAATTAAATTATAGTTATAATTAACAAGATCTAGTTATGTTTAATTAATTTAATTCACGAGAGCATATAAGTCAAGCAACCGATATGAGAGTAAACGAGTACTTACATTGATTTTCGATTCAGCTACAGAACGCTCCAATCCAATTGCGTACTCTTTGCGTCGTCTTGCTGAAGGACTCGAGGATGACACCTTAGTCTTCCGAAACGTAATCTCCGAGACGAATATGAAAGGTGAGTGGGCACAGTCTTTATCTCACTAGATCACGAAACTAGGTGTTTCGAGATCTCGCTCTTATTTTACTAAGAATGGAAACGAATTTCCGAGGGGAAGTGAGGCAGAAGTGCTCGGCCAAGGTAGGCTAGAGAGCACGAAATTTTCACCAAATAATTGCTTATTTTTGCCTTCTCATGAACCCCTATTTATAGTAGTAAAAGGAGATATTCATGGAATCTTCCATAATATTTTATTTCCTTTTATTGTGTTCACACTAGTGGATTAAATCTAGGCCATTGGATCTCAACAAGTGAATCCTATTTTTCTCTCATCCATCAGATCAATATCTATGGGATATTATTCTTTTATTTAAATAGAGAATAATTTATTTAGTGAGATAATAAAGGAGAATATATTATTCTCCTAAATATTCTCCTAAATACTTTCCTTTAAATAAGGAGAAAATATAGGACAATATCTTATATTTTTCTCTCTCCTTTATTTAAACAACTAAAGAGAAAATATTGGTAAATACCAATATTATAAAATTCGAATTTTAGGCACACGGCCAAGGGGGAATTTGCGCAAACCCTAGTGCCAAAAATTCCCAAATCCGATTTTCATATTTTGTGCAAGGCCCAATTGCTTAAAACCCAATTAATTATTTATTTATTTGGTCCAACATCAAACAAATAATTAATAATTGTTTATTTACTTGATCAAACAATAAATAAACAATTCTACCATAAATATTTATTTAATTCTGCGAATACCCGTTTTCCAGAATTAATGCTGTCAATCACAATTACAGCAAGTGAGATTAATAATGATAAACATTATTATACGAAAGTTCTTATCCGCCTTTATCAGAGCCGAATCGGGGACTATGGACCTAGTAATAGGAGCTTAACAAATCCGATGAAAAAGACGAAATAGTCCTTTCTCTTTTGTCCATCGATTCGTTTAATCTTGGTCAAATACTCCACCTTGTAAGCCAAGACTGAACTCTCCTTTATACTAGAATTATATTTACTCATCGTGACGAGTGTCCACTGATATAGTCAGTTCGTGATCAAGATCCTCCAGGTTCAGCCCGTGTCAAGAGAAGTCAATTTTTCCGTTATACTTCTCTTGATACATATCAGCCCTAAGCATTGTTGCTTCCCCAGCGAAAGATTCTTTCGAACGTTACTTACTTTGAAAGTGTTAGCAATCTATCGGTTCTGGAATCAACTCTTAGGTGAGTGAACATTAACCTTCTTTCAGGAAGGCTGGATTCCGTATCTGTAAATCACTTCCCACTCGAATCATGCTCTGAGAAAACTCCCAAGACATAAGCTCTGATTAGCATGAATAGCCTTTTAGCGAATGAGTCAAAGAGCTCAGTAACATAACCCAGTGTCCATGATCACTTCAGGATTTAGATCAAGTCTCACTGTGACCATCATAGTGACCTCGGTTAGTGTGTCGTAACGGTCCTTAAACGACACATCTACAACCAAGACCTGTCCAAGTCGTACACTTACCACAAGTGTAGAATGCTCCCACATAGTGATCAGCCTTCACCTATGTGTCCCACATATATGACTTTAGATATAGCTTTCCAGGCGTATATCAGTCATCGACCATGTTTTAGCACACCGCCCGAACTCAGGTGCCCAGCACGTGACTCAGTTAGATACGGATGCTATGGAAGATAGTTGTTATCGATTATAATTGTTTAGAACTCAACCCACTAATCATATAATGCTAATAAAGTAATCTTATTATCGAATTCAGTAATCATTATCTTCAAGTGGGCAATATTCCCAACAAAACCACCAAGCTCAAAGTCAATCCGAGACACTAAGGATCCGAACTCAGCCGGAAACTTAGTATCCACCTCGTCCACTGCCTCGACCTCGGACTCCTCTCCCTTCACCAACGATCAGCTCACTATTCTCCAGAGGCTTATCCAACAAGTCCAACTCAGTGGAGAACGCTCGGGCATTGGTCCTCTAGGTAACTCCCCTAGAGCCCTCCATGTAAGCTCAGAGAATCCCTCAGCATGGATTGTCGACTCCGATGCCTCTGATCACATGGCTGGTAATCGAAATCTATTCACAGCTTACTTTGTTTGTAATAGAAGCATATCAGTCACCATCGCCAACGGAGCCAAAACTCAAGTCACTGGTATTGGCACTGTGGTCCTGACGAAGTCCATGAGACTAGAATCGGTGTTCTTTGTTCCTCGATTACAGTGCAATCTCCTCTTTGTGCATAAGATCAACAAAGACTCTAACTTCCGAACTATTTTTTATGAAAGTTCATGTGTGTTTCAGGAACGGGTCACGGGGAGACAGATTGGTAATGCCAAGATTAGTACCAAACTTTATGTCATCAAGCCAGATCAGCCCACCATGTGTCAAGTAGCTCAATATTCACCCCAGTATAAAGAGATCATGATCAATCACCTTAGACTAGGACATCCAAATTTCATGTATCTCAAAAGATTGTTTCCTTCTTTGTTTATCAATAAAAATATCAACTCCATTCAATGTGGCATGTGTGAGTTCGCTAACATACTCGAAGTTCATATCACCCCACCTCGTACAAACCATCTCGCCCATTTGCCACAATTCACAGTGATATATGGGATCCCTCAAAAGTTCTCAATATCACTGGAGTTCGATGGTTTCTTCTCTTTGTTGAGGACCACGAGTCTTTGTTGAGGACCACGAGACTCAGTTGGATATACATGATGAAACAAAAATCCGAAACATCCAACATATTCAAAATCTTTCACAAAATGGTCCAAACACAGTTCGACACCTCCATTCAAATTGTACACACTAACAACGCTCGAGATTACTTTAACTCTGAGCTCGGCGATTTCTTCAAAAAACATGGCAAAACTCAAAAAATTTGGAGCGTGAAAGAAAAATTGAAAAAAAATATTTATTAGGGGCTACACATATTATTATTAGCAATTAGACTTATCTAATTGATTTGGTTCGAACAATAAAGCAAAATATTCGGCAGGCTCAACATTAGAATAGAAATCTTGTCATTTATGAGAGTAAATAATGATTTACATGGGATTTAGAATAATCATACTAGAAAAAGAAAAATATACATACAAAAGAGAAGAAGAAATGGTGCAACTTTCAAATGGTTATTCCCAACTCTCAAGGTGAGTTCTTGAAATTAATGTACATTTCCCAAAATAAGTTTCATGTCAATTTAATGGAGTAACGTAAACGGAAGATCTTAGATTGAATAAATGGAGGTGATATTGAAATGAAGACAAAATTACGGAAGAAATAATAAATAGAAGAATTTGTTACAACTAGTCAATCTCTTAGATTTTTTTAAATTCTAGCTAAAGTCCACCAGACTTGTAGTAAATTAATTAACTAAAGTGTAAATTTTATTTACTCTTTAGTTCATTTAATTAATTAATTTACTCCGAACTTGATGAAGTATTTTCTTCATAAAATGGAATTTTTATTATTATTTAAAAAAATTGTGAGTTATTGGACTACTTATCTAATTGCCCCGAAAAAATGACGTATTCTCATCAAAGTCCAAGATGAATTATCCATGATTATTAATTATGTAAATTGCATAATATTTTTAAAATTAATGGCAATACTTATCCCGTGAAAGGAATAATTCAGATTTTGATATTATTAAGAAATATTCGTTGTTTCAAAAAAATATTCCATTTCCCCACGGAAACTCTCAATCTAATTAATTAAGAAAAGGGTCGATCATAACCTAAAAAAAGGATTGATCATTGTTCAACTTCAATCAACTTGACCATTATTTAATATCAAAAGAATTAATTCTGCTATTTTTTTTAATTACTAAGAGGACCCCAAGTGCAAATTGACCCAAATTTGGGCCAAAACCGGGTCCGTGAATAAACATTGGACATTATAAATTCTTTTTCAAAACGCAACTCACTGTATTAAAACTGAATTTTTTTTTTTTTTTTAAATCTTCACTAGTCACTTAAAAATCAGAATGATAGACATTTCGACAGACATTAAACGCAGTGTCCTTTAGCGCATTTATAATAAGCTCTTAGCGACAAGTGCAACTGGCAAACAATTCCAATAATATTATGACCATATGACTAAATGTTAAACTACTACTTTTACATGCATATGTTGAATTTTAACAACGCATATCTAAAGTATAATTATGCTGTTGATTTGTAAAATATGTTAAATGTGACGTACGTCGTCGCGCTAATAATGATAATAATAATAATAATAATCAGACTCTCAAATATTATATAATTAGTCATTAGGAGAAATATTATATAAAATAGTCATTTGAAACTAACTAATTAACAAAATAACTAAAAATTTATTTTTCTAGCTAATTAGTCATGTTTTTCTACTTTTTTTAGCAAAATTTTCAAAGTTTGAGATTATCTAAGAAAAATTTGACAGTATTTTGACATTCTCTAAGACCTCTGGCTCTGTATAAATTTGTTAGAGTAAAAAAATCTAATAACACTTAATATTTTATGTATTTCATAAATTAATTATATATTTAATTGAGCATTTAGCTAGAAAATGCACGTATATTTAAGTGTATCTTGATGGGAAAATAACGTCACATGTAGGGTTACACTACAGTGATAGTGTGTAGTAAACAGCTTTTGGTCATATTATAGCGTAAAGTAAAGCACGTGAACCTTCTAATAAGGACAGCGCTCTCTCTCTCTCTCTCTCGTCTCAAGGGTATAAATTGCACAAGCACATAGAGCTCTGTCTTGGTACCAAAACCAACATGGGTTTCAAGGGACTTGTGTTTATGTTGTTACTGATACTTGTGGACAATGTTAATAGCCAAAACGTGAGTGAGATGAGTAATAGAATTAGAGGAAGAAAGCAAGTGAGAGCTTGCAATCTTTTCCAAGGGAAGTGGGTCTCCGATCTGTCCTTACCTTTGTACGACTCATCAATCTGTCCATTCATCGATCCCGAGTTCGACTGTCAGAAATATGGGCGACCCGACAAGGACTACCTCAAGTACTCTTGGAAACCAGACACTTGTGACTTGCCCAGGTAAGGCATACATACATAGCTCACTTGTTTTGTTATAATTGTGCATTAATTTGGGTTTCTGTGCAGGTTTAGTGGACTGGAATTTCTAACCAAGTGGAGAGGCAAGAAAATAATGTTCGTCGGTGACTCACTGAGTCTCAATATGTGGCAATCCATGGCTTGTATGATTCTATCCTCGGTCCCCAGCTCTAAGATTAGTTTTGCTAAAGGCTCTTTCGTCACTTTTCAGGTACACTCACTCACTCCGAAACTCACTCTCTTTTTCAGATTAATCCTCATTTTCAAGACTTTGACATATTCTATTTTAATTATTACAAGCAGTCATTGAATTTCGAAAACATAGCCAATATAGCCCTAAGCCGCAACCTCAAGTTTTTGGTTTATTGTGTTTATATGTATTCAATATTTTGTTTATATAAGATGCTAAAATTTATGTAAAAGTCCCTCCTCAAAAAAAAATTTAAGTTACCTCCCTAATTTAGTGCTTGTGTCCTTGTTTACCTAACTTCCGTCATTTTTTATTTTTTTGCTGAATCTCAAGTTTGCGACTCAGGACATTCGTAATTAAAATATGAATACATTTGATCTAGTGGAGAATTTTTGACGGACCTGACTATTTTTTCCTATAAAATAAATTTTCAAAAGTCTTGCAACTAAATTTTGACGGAAGACAAAAGAATCACATGTTGAGAACAAAAATACTTTTTCACAGAACTGACGACATTAGAAAATAAATTTGCATAAGTCGTACAATTAAAATTTCTTAAAAATTTGAGGGAAGCCAGACAAAAGAGTCACATGCAGAGAACAGTATTACAGTAAAAAAAAAAAAAAAAAAGTTACATATATGGGCATAAACAGTCAAAGAAAAGAACCATATGTGCAAATATACTTTAAACTTATGACACATATTTGGAAATAAAGAAAATAAAATATATCATTGCGTATGACTGTATCCAAAAAGTCTGTATCTTTGTCTCTTTACTATTATTCTATTTTCCTTTTTTTTACTTTTTTTTTTTTTTTTTGCTTTTTCTTTACTTCTTCTTCTGTTAGGATCATTATTATCCTTTTTGGAAGCTCTATCCATATTGTTTAGATTTGTTTTTCCACTGCAGTTTAAACAATGAAAAAGATGGAAGGCCAAGTTGTTGTAAAAGACTAGTATGCATGTAGACTGTAGTAGTATTTATTATAAACATGGAACCAACCAATAATACACGTTTTACTTTTATTTTTTCTAATTGCAATACACAGAAAATTGTAAGGAATTATAAATTAAGTCCATAACTTCATAATTTAGTGGAGATGGGACTTGGAACCTTATATTAGTTTATTCAGAACCGGGAAAACAAGGGAATAGTTCCATAGATACATTAAAATAAAGTAATAAAAATGGTAATGTAATGATGTTTATGATAATAAAAGTACATGTTAATATCGTTTTATAGCATCTTTCTTTCTTTCTATTTTTCTCGTTTTGATTTTGTTAAATTGGTGGCTTTAGCTTTTTGACTTTTTTTATAATAAGAAAACATTTCCTTTTCCTTTAGTATTTTTAGCGCTAATTTTGAATTTAAAAAATAATCGTTCTAATTTGATTGAATATTCAAAGTTTATTAGTTTCCGTTATGAAAAAGGAACTATTATTTATACATTTAAATATATAAACTTTGCCTATAAAAAAAATACAAACTTTGTGATGAATTGATGGAGATTTAACATGTGCATAATTACTTCGTAATTTGATAAAAGGATCCAGTAGATATATAGCCGTATTTACATGTATGATTTGTTATTTAACCAATTTTTAGTAATTATTTGATAAATAGTCATATGGTAATATTTACCGAATACTTACTAAAGATTACTTACGAAATCAGGGGGACAAAACTGGGAACCGTAAATCATCCACATGTTATTACGTAATCATTTGCGGTTATTTATTAAATATTTACTAAAATTTGGTTGTGTAGCAATCTAAAAATGTAATTTTTTATTAGTTTGCTAATTATTTGTTGATAAAATGAAATAATTGAAAATAATACAAATAAAAACTGCAGCACTTGCTATGGATAACACGTAACTGAAGAGAGAAAGTGAACAGCATTTATAATTATATTTATTTATTCGAGTATAAAGTTGTGTGGTGTATGTTTCCTTCCTTGAATATGCAGTGTTTTGAACACTCTATTCCAATCATTTTATATATGAGCTACTTGCTTACATGCTTTATGTATTAGAATGCATGATAAAAATAAAAAATAAGCAAAATTAAAAAATATATATATCCTATTCTAGGTGCACTTTCCTTCATGTAATTATTTTTGCGTCCATCTATATGTTTTGAGTTTTAGTTTCTATTTATTATACAATCCAAACTTACTGTATAAGAACTCTTTCATATATCTTTGTTTCTTCTAAGCTAGCTATGTTCACAAATTTTTAATCAAATAGTATTTTTTTCGTCAATGAATATTTTCACTCTTATAGTCGAAATTCGAAAGTAACTATATCATTATTAGCAATTAGTATTTGTTTTTATTATTGTAATTATTTGAGTAGGAGAGAAGTCACAGCCAACAAGCTATGGTATGGTAGGGTTGCTTAAATGATCAAGAAATTTTAAAAACAACATAATGGTGGTTCTCTTTACTTATTTCGTTTGAAATATTGACACTAATTTTGTTGATGCCTTTGAAAGTCAGAAATATAATGCTATTGGTGCGTTATGATTAATTTATTTGAAGAGCATTATTATTACTAGCCGCATTATGGTCTTTTAAGATAGAAGACAAAGGTAATTTACAGGCTGTACTCATCAACTTGCCAACCTGTGGTCACATATGTGGGCGTGGCTTGTCAACTTCAATTATTTTCTTAATAAGTTTATCATCCGTCATTCACAGCCATTTCATTATATATACTCTTGCTAGATCTTAGCTTCAATTTTTGTTCAATATCTATTAAAAAAAATGTACATTTCTTTATTTTTCTCCCTACTAGATGTCATTTCTCAACCTCCAGTTTTAGTCATCTTTACTTTATTTTGTACTTTTTAGATTATTTATTAAGCCGTAAAATTTTGTCGGCTTATCATTATACTTTCAAGGAGGAGTTGTCAAGCAAGTCATCTTTTTTTAGAATAGTAGCAAGTTTGGTGTGGATTTTCAAAGGGGTTAGTAGTGGATCTACTAGTGCCCAAGAGAAGCGGGTGTGATTGTCCAAGTGTCAACACACTTAAACATGAGAACAAAAATGATTCCCGGGACAAATAGTAAAATAAACGGGTGAGATTAAAAGAGCGGGTGCGATCTTGTGTGTGGCAGGAGTATGGAGTGACACTGTACCTTTATCGTACACCATACCTTGTTGACATAGTGAGGGAGTCGGTGGGAGATGTTCTGAGGTTGGACTCGATCACTCATGGGGACGCATGGAAGGGAATGGACATGCTCATCTTCAATACGTGGCACTGGTGGCTCCACCACGGTCGATCTCAGGGGTACCTTTTTTCTGCATTACTAATAATTTTGATAAAAAACATTAAAAAATAGTAAATATTTTAAAATATGACTTATCTTACCAAAATACTAAAAATTACGTCTACTGTGTCTTGCAGCCGTTGGGGGACAAATTATAGTTATTTTCAAAGACTGATTAAGGAATCGAAATTAGTTTTTAAAACAGAAACAAAAACAAGTAAAAAAAAAAAAGAAAGGGTAAAAGTGTGATTTTGACACTTTTGGTGTGGCCAGTATAAAAATTAAATGGATGTGGAATGAGTGACATTGAGTGAGTATATATACAGATGGGAGTACATGAGAGAGGGGACCAAATTGTACAAAGACATGGACCGGCTCACGGCGTTCGCAAAAGGGATGAGCACGTGGGCCAGATGGGTTGACCTCAACGTGGACCCTTCTCGCACCAAAGTCTTCTTCCAAGGAATTTCTCCCACGCACTACCAGTAAGTAAATCACCACTCATTGGTAGTTTCAGTTTCAGAAATATAATAATTATTATTATTGTGTTTGTCAGGGGCAGGGAGTGGAATCAGCCAAAGAAGAACTGCAACGGGCAGCTGGAGCCGCTGTCGGGGTCGATATACCCCGCGGGAGCGCCGCCGGAGGTGGGAGTGGTGATGAAGGTTCTGAGCACAATGAAGAATCCGGCGTTCCTTCTGGACATCACGACGCTGTCTCAGCTGAGGAAGGACGGGCACCCCTCCGCCTACAACGGAGACCACTCCGGCAACGACTGCAGCCATTGGTGCCTCCCCGGCCTCCCCGACACCTGGAACCAGCTCCTCTACGCCGCCCTTTCCATGCTCTAACTCCCCTCCCCTCCCTATATATTATATACATGTAGAGGGATTGCAACTGTAATCATTTTAACCATATCAAAACAACTGTATCATCATGTCACATCACATACGGACTCTGCTCATTTCATTCATAATCAATGTCAAAAACACAACCAACTGTGTTCATCTGTATGAAACTGAATTAATAACCAACATAAACGGCCGCGTTTACAATGTAACAGTCGTCGTTCTTGTCCCCCATTTCCTCTACGTGAACGCCGCTCGAGCATATTAGCCCGCCGTCCACCACATCAACTTCCAAGATCTCACCGCTGCATACAAAAATGATATCAACCTTCAAATTCCATACATAAAGGATAGGAACTACATGATAAATAAATCTGGACATTCGAGAGTTTCGGAACTCTCTCAAGAAGACTAAATTATTGTTCTTTAGCTTCTATTTATATTCTAATTTTTAATACTAATAACTAATTAACTAGCTAGTGCATTGACTATAGTCCTATCTATATACGCCACCTGAAAGCCTGTTAGTTTTTCCCTCAAGGTGGTTGAGTTCAAGTGCACCGGCCATGCAAGATTGCAAAATTAGCCTTCAAATATCATACGCAGCCCAGCATGATGTCAAAATGCCCAAGCAAAGCCTTAATATATGAGCCACAGCCTCTTTAACCACAAAGAATGGGCTTATACGCTCAAATTCACCAGCCATACGCCTTACCCCATCAATGCGACCACCATCACCTTTGTTTTATTCTTTTTCCATCTAATTCTTTTTTTCCTTCATCTTCTTCTTTCTCACTGAGAATCCAAACGCTAGAGTCCGAGTCCGTCTCCACGAGTTTGGCCGCCTCTATTACCGATTTCGCCCCTAATCCAACCTCCGCCTGTTCAATCATCATTTCATAGATGAAATCAGAAAGAAATCATTCCTTTCTCAATGGTTGATCAAATCTTTCTCTTCATACCAACTGATTTGAACCAATGAAGCCCATTGATACTAGAATCTCGGTAAACAATGAGTCAATCTCGATCTTCATTTCATTGATGAAATCAGAAATCATTCCTCTCTCCATGGTTTGATCAAATCTCGCTCTTCATACCAATTTATAAGAGCCTCTGAAGCCCATTGATGCATGAATTTCGGTAAACACTGAGTCGATTTCGATCATCATTCTGTTGATGAAATCAGAGAGAGCGATTCCTCTCAATGGTTCAATCAAATCTTGCTCTCCATACCAATTGATAAGAACCTTTGTAGCCCATTGATACTTGAATTTTGGTAAACATTGAGTCGATTTTGATCATCATTTACGGGAGAAGGGGTGCACCCTCACAAAGGGGGGTCGCAGTAACCAGGTCCGGGCAACTGTTTTTTCTCTGAAATCAAATTGGAACAATTGGCCATCAAATCAATCTTGTTCCTTATTTACCTGGCTGGATCTGGTTTTTTCTCCACCTGCAACTTTTTGCTCAGAAAATCAATCGTTAATGTCGCTTCCTTCACCAATCATGTATAGTGCTGGAATGGTTTCATGTCTAATGCTTTATTTAATTCTTGCCACTTCTTTCACTCTACTCGCGCCATATGGTCAGTCGCTCACGAGACCTACTCAGATCTCGGAAACACAGGTTAATGGTTTGAGCTTAAAACTAATTGTGGAATCCTAGAGACGGGGATAGGACGGTCATATATTCTTACATTGACATCAATTTCTCGTAGATCTAACAAAGACCTCGACGAAATACGTTCTACTTGGCCGAGATCCTTTGCCAAACACCCGAGAAGTCTTTTCCTTAGTCCAACAAGAGGAGAGCCGCCACATTGCCATATGCTTGGCGAGAATCTAATCTCAACACAGAAGACTCAAACACAATTCACTCGGAAGCCAATCTGAGCGTCCGACCAATGATCATTGCGGCAAGGTTGGGCATGCCAACGCTAAGTGCTGGAAGATCCACGGGAAGCACGCAGATTTCCCCCCGAATTCATGCAACAAAAAAGCTATCACATCCTCAATAGGTCAACCTCTACTCCAGATCCGTCACCCTTCAGCAAAGAGCAACTAGAGCAATTGTATCTTCTAACGAATTCACCTCAGTTTGCACTCTCTCCTACTCCACCCCACTTCTTTTGCCCAAATTTTCAGCCAGCCAACAAAAAAGAGACCCTTGGTTTGTCTAGGGACTTGATTCTAGTGCTATTGATCACATGAATGGTAATTAAAATTTGTTTAGGTCGTACTTTCTTTTATTTGATAACCAAAAGGTAAGAGCAGCCAATGGCTCATTATCGTGTATCGTCAAAAATGGCAATATTGTACTAAACCATTTCATGCTCTCCATGCTCCGTAACTATCATGCAATGCTAAAAAAAATTAGGAGGACTCAATCATTTAGACATTCGTTCTATTCTCGAGATTCAAGTTCAAAAACAAAGTTGTTCACCCTATCAATCTCTAGAGAATGAAATGATGTTATGGCACTTTAGACTTGACCGTCCTAGCTTTTAATTATTTAAAACATTTGTTACTATTTTCAAAAATAAAAATCTAAGCTTGTTTTAATGTGACATTTGTTCATTTGCAAAACATCATAGAACTGTATATACAGCTTTAAAGTGTGTCATCTAAACCTTTTTCACTTGTGCATAATGATATACGGGGACCATCACGAGTCACGGCCATTTCTGCTGCAAGGTGATTTATCATTTTTATCGATGACCATACTTTTTTTTTTAAAACTAGATGACCATACTCTTAACTAATATTTATCTTTTAAAAGAAAAATCAAAGGCTGCCACTATTTTCAAAAAATTTAATAACTTAATTTCAATCCAAAATCCAAGGTCTTCGTATTAATAACGGCCGTGAGTATTTCAACTCAATCCTTGGAAAAATTGACTCAACATGGAATCTTACATCATAGTTCTTGTGTTGATACTCCCCAACAGAATGTTCCTCACCGTTTTTGGGGTGATACAATTTTAGCTTCCTCGTATTAGAGTGGAAAGCCCAAATTCGTCGCCAATGTCATCGTCTCCACCGATCATAGGAATTGGTAATTCTCCCTCACCCACGTTGTCTTCCAATTTAGAAAACTATTGATTTAGATGAACCTATATCCTTTTAACCTAGAAATGCACTAAATATCCTTTTAACCTTATATCTAATTGATGCTATAAGAAACTCACCTACATTTAAAGTTTTTCCACTGGATGAAATTCCTAATTCGATATATGATAGTCTAGTTAATCGCGGTGGAAGTAGGCAGTTCTCGAGGAGATGGAGGCTCTCGAGAATGATACATGGTATATAACACCACTTTCAGATGGAAAACGAGCAGTGGGAAGTTATTGGATTTTTAATATGAAGTATGATGTTGATGGATGGATTGAACGGTACAAGGCACGACTCGTTGCTAGAGGGTTCACTCAAACATACGGCCTAGATTACGATGAGACAATTGCACTCGTCGCTAAGATGAACACAGTCTGGGTCCTCTTTCTGTTGGCGGTTAATCTTGTCGGACACTTCAACAATTTGATGCCAAAAATACATGCGCCTGAAATCTCCTCTGCAATTGTCTTTTCTCTTTTCCTTAAATCTCTCCTAGAATCACTTTTCCTTTTTTTGTGTTTTCCCTTTTCCTGCTTCTTGCCCGTATTGAAGAATCTGAAGAGCACGCCTCTTCCTGCAAAATATTCACCCGCCCCTCTACCGTTTTGGCGTAGCTCCGGCCCTGAGGATCCACCAAGAGCCAACAACATTTCCATATGCCGGAAAGAGGCAGGAAGTGACAAACCTTGAGCTTCAATCTTTTGATCTCGCATACTCCAGAAAAAAGGCCCTCTAGGCCATTCCTCCATAATGAAAAGGTTGACCTGGATTGAATCAACACCATAGGGCAGTTATAACCATGGTGAAAGAAGGGCGCTTTTCGCACCCCAGATTTTGATTTTAGAGTATCTTAGATCAGAAAAATCCCAAGTCTTTTGCAATTTGTATAATCCCTCCATATTTGGCTCCAATCTTCAGAGCGTGAGCGTTCCATAGGTCAAAAGGGAGTCCAACGATACCTACCCAGCAGTTCTCAAGGCTCAAACGATTATTTTTCCATTGATTCATAGTTTCCCACTCTTTCAAAAAAGTTGCATTCTTCATGTTGATGTAGATGATACCGTTCTTGAGAATCGCCCTTTTTCCTTATGAGTTTCTGCTCCACAAGATAGCTTTGTTAGAGACTTCGACTTTGGAGAGCTTGATAATGGCTAGCTGAATATCCTCCCAATTGTTGACGCCGTCGAGTCCTGACCACCACTGCCAAGTTCGCCTTTTTTTGCAAAGGCCGAAGCTGCAACGTAGGAAGAGGAAACATTAAGTTCCTGAATTTCCTTCCCTTCCTTATTTTGTCCCTATACTGCTTCCACAAAGATGAGCCCTTTGGAAAACGCGATCGTGCTAACGCCGAGTTTCTGATTTACGATCCATCGTCCGAGAACCACATCCAAAGACCTCGAAAAAAAACTTCCATCCTTGCCTTCTCGCCCCTTCAAGTATAAGAATTTGTTTGCCTTCACCTTGTGCAACCTTCAAGATCCTCACGCACAAATCTCTTTTGTTCGTCATGATGTCCGCGATGATTGAGAAATTGTTCCCCGTATACCTCCTCCAGAATCTGACCGAGGAAGAATGTCCTTGGCACTCCTCCAGAGATTTCGCCAGCCATAATGCAGCGGCCCTGTTCAACAAAATATTGAAAGAAGACTTCCTACTTTCCTCTGGAAGGCAAACGATTCCTCCATCTTGGCCAAGAGACACCGAGAATCGTTTGTCTTCTATAAAACATCTATCCACAAAAATGTTCACTCAGAACAACCATGGTCAGAATCCATGGTTAGCACTAAGGATTACAAATGAACAGAAGTTGAAAAGGCAAAAGGAGGAAAGAGAAAAGGAAAAGAGAGAGGAGAGCATTTTGCTTTCATCTCAAAGAGGCTTCATCTTGATTTTGTATGTAGATGATAATGTAATGATAGATGATGACCTTCGCGAACTAGAGAATTTGAAAGACTTCCATGTCAGAGCAATTTGAGGTAAAGACCTAGGTATCCTCAAATACTTCCTTTGTATGGAAGTATCTCAATTCTCAAAGGGCGCTATATCCCAACGAAAGTACGTAATGGATTTGTTGAAAGAAACGGGCTTGCTGGGTTATAAGTCTATAGCATTTCCTATAGATCCTAATCAGAAGCTGGGGAAAGGAGAGATGTAGACAATCCAATGATCGAACTCGGTAATCTGAAGCTTGTTGGTAAATTGATTTAAATATCCCATACACGGCCCGACATCACATATGTTGTAGGGTCAATGTCCAAGGAGCACTTCAAAGCCGTGTATAGGATCGTCCATTACCTTAAAGGTAGCCCCGGAAAGGGAATCTTCTTTGCCAAGAATTAGAATGGAGTGGAGATTTTTGCTGATGCAGATTAAGCTAGCTGCGGGAATGACCGGAAGTAAGCATATCCGCAACATAATCACATTTTAAGACTGATAGACACTTCATCAAAGAAGTTGGAAAGTGGGGACATATGCATACCGTTTGTTCCTTCATTAGGACAACTTGTCGATGTACTGACTAAAGGACTCTTCAAATCAATGTTCGATAATTCATAATCCAAGCTTGGCATGATAGACATCTTTGCTCTAGCTTGAGGGGAGTATTGAGAATCAAGATGTACTATATATAGCTGTGCATTTATATTTAGTTTTATTAGGTAGTTACTACCAATTTTATATGTAGTATAATATCTTCTAATTAATTATCTTGGAACTACCAAATCCTAGAGACTCTTGTACTCTATGTAAAACCCCACAGGGATGAATAAAGACTTATTCAACTCTGTCATATTTTGCTTTACTACCATAAAGGCTAAGCTTAAACCCAAACAAATCTCCCCCTAAAATTATTGTCCTCAGCTTCTATTTATAGAGTAACAGCTCTTAATTATACACTACTGCTGACCCCAAACAATTAACAAACTATTCCATTACCTAAAATCCTCTTAAATAAATACTATCAGAAAATTAATATACAAGGGAATTGTGTTTAATTGAAGAAAAAAGTTAGATGGGCTTAAAATATTTGCAATGGCCAATGCTTAGTGTTAGATTACGTATATTAGATTTATTCAGCTGATTAGATTAGTTGAGATTAATTAGGAATAGTTATCTGTTTATTTATTCATTTATTTATTTCCAAGTCTTCAGCAGTCAGTTAGATTGTTAGCTATTATTTAGATATCTTGTTAGCTTATAATCTTATATAAACATGATTCAGTAATAAAGGAAAACATACGTTCAACTAGTTTTGCTCTCATGGTATCAGAGCAATAAAACATCTATAGGTTCCTGCCAATTCTAAATGGCCGAACCAAGTATAAACAACACCGGTTCTACCGGAAACACCTATCAATCTGGAGGATCGAGCTCTAACTCGACCACAGACTCTCTCCAAAATCATTTCATCACCTCACATAAACTCAATGGAGGAAACTACATGGAATGGTCCCAGTCGGTTAAACTCTTTGTGCAGGGAAGAGAAAAATTCGGCTACCTATCAGGAAAGACGGCGAAACCAGATGCTGTTGCAAATCAAGCTGGTTATGAGAAGTGGGAGGCTGAAAACTCCATGGTCATGTCATGGTTGGTAAACTCTATGGAGGCTAACCTAGGAAGGACCTATCTGTTTCTTCCAACAGCAAACGCGATCTGGACAGCGGTGAAAGAGACGTATTCAGACCTCGAAAATGCTGGACAACTCTACGAGATCAAGACTCGGCTGAGAAAGGCG
The DNA here is from genome assembly GCF_054948205.1 of Urtica dioica subsp. dioica. Classification (NCBI taxonomy): domain Eukaryota; kingdom Viridiplantae; phylum Streptophyta; class Magnoliopsida; order Rosales; family Urticaceae; genus Urtica; species Urtica dioica. Next base: position 280,056 of record NC_142764.1, on the reverse strand, counting down.
AAACGGGGTGACAAGACTGTCACTCAATACTACAGACCTAAAGATGTTGTGGCAAGAGCTAGACCTCTACTGTAACTATGAGTGGAGCTGCCCTGCTGATAGTATATCTTTTATCATAAAATCATCGAGAAGGAGCGAGTCTTCAAGTTTTTAGTTGGGCTGAACCAAGAGCTCGACGAAGTGAGAGGAAGAGTGCTTGGCAGAGAGCCATTCCCGAGTACCCGAGAGGTCTTCGCAGAAGTTCGCTGGGAAGAGAGTCGTCGTCAAGTCATGTTCGGATCAAGCATACCCGACGCTACAACCAATCAGGGGGACACCACCACCGCCATGATGTCATCGAGGTCCGACTCAAACCAACGCTTCTCAAGGAACAAATCCGACCGGCCCACCTGCGACTACTGCAACAAACTTGGCCATGTCAAGGCCAAGTGTTGGAAGCTTCATGGCAAGCCAGCCGACTCTCAGTCATCTCAAGGGCCCTCCCGGGATAATAGAGGTGCGTACCAATCTCAGACCGTCTCCAACGAGCAAGGGACCGAGTCTTCACCGGGGCAAAATTTCTTCAACAAATAAGACTTAGAGCAACTGTACCAGCTATGGACCTCACATAAGTTATCATCACCTTCCTCATCCTCTCTTGCCCATAAAGGTAGTTTCAAAACAGCCCTAAGTATTTCCACAAATAATCCTACCTCATGGATCATAGACTCGGGTGCTAGTGACCATATGACCGGATCTTCTTACCTTCTTACCTCATATTTCCCATGTTCTGGCTATGATAAAGTTAAAATTGCCGATGGGTCTCTCTCAGCTATTGCCGGGAAAGGTTCTATCATTCTCAATTCATCCCTCATACTAAACAATGTTTTACATGTCCCTAACCTAACATGTAATCTCTTATCTGTGGACAAACTAGTCACTGAAAGCCAATGCAAATTCACTTTTTTACCTACTGGCTGTACTCTTCAGGACCTGCACTCGAGGAGGATGATTGGCAATGTTGAAGTGCACGGGGGACTCTATCACATCGGCTCGGAAGCTAACTCAAGTAAACAAATTCAGAAAACTACATGTTCTAGTTTCTTTTCCTTAAATGATGAAATAATGTTATGGCATTTTCGTTTAGGTCACCCTAGTTTTGGGTATTTAAAACATATATTTCCAAATTTGTTTCATAATAAAAATCTCGAGTCTTTGCAGTGTGAAATTTGTGAGTTAGCCAAACATAAAAGAACGTATTTTCCATCTGTTAAATACACTCCTTCAAAACCATTCTCACTAATACATAGTGATATGTGGGGACCTTCCCGTATAAAAAATATTTCAGGAACCCGATGGTTTATTACGTTCATTGATGATCACACACGAAAACACTTGGATTTATTTGTTGAAAGAAAAATCAGAGGCAGCCGAGACTTTCGAAAAAATTTACACTATGATTAAAACACAATTTCAAACTCGGATTCAAATCCCAAGGACCGATAATGGCAGGGAATATTTCAATAAAATCTTAGGACCATTTTTAATCGAAAAAGGCATTATTCATCATAGTTCTTATGTTGATACACCTCAACAAAATGGTATTGCCGAAAGAAAAAATAGGCATCTACTTGAGGTTACCCGAGCTTTAATGTTTTCTATGAACGTTCCTAAACGTTTTTGGGGAGATGCTATACTTATGGCTATATATCTAATTAATAGAATGCCTAGCAAAGTATTAAGCTACAATTCTCCCATAAAAACACTTTAAAATTATTTTTCAGAAAATAAATGCTTTAGTAATTTATCTCCGAAATTATTTGGATGCACGGCATTTGTACATATTCATGATCATAAAAGAGGTAAATTATATCCTAGGGCAATTAAATGTATGTTTCTAGGTTTCTCTCCAACTAAAAAAAAGGTTTTAAATGTTTTGATCCTAGCTCGGGTAAACTTTTTATAAGTATGGATGTCACATTTTTTGAAACACCTTTTTTTTATAAAACTTATCTTCCGGGGGAGAATAATAATAATAATAATAATGAAGATCAGTTTTGGAAAAAACAAGTGTTACCTGTTTCGGAAAATACTGTTGAATCTGGAAATAAAGAGTCTGCTACTTCGGAAAATATAAACACTGATTATGTTTCGGAAAATACTCCATCTAAAGGTGTCCCTAAATTAAATGCTATTTCCTCATTTAATGAATCTGAAACTAGTCCTATGGAGGACCAATCTCCTGAATTCAGTGTTCACTCGAGGGAGCTTACGAGGACAAGTGATTCCCCCGCATTGCCAACATCCGAACCTAGTCAAGGTAACAATCATTTATCTCATGACTCATCACAAACCCAAGGAACAGCCCTTAGCGATCTAGATGAGCCTATTGCCACCCGAAAAGGTACTAGAACATGCACCAATTTCCCACTATATCCTCTATCAACTATGTGTCCTATCAAAATCTATCACCTAGTTTTAGAGCCTTCACCATGATAACTAATGATGAGGTTCCTAGCTCAATACACGAAGCTCTAAGTGTTCCGAAGTGGAAGGAGGCTGTCTTGGAGAAGATGATGGCCCTAAAGAAAAACGACACGTGGGAAATGACCGATCTGCCTAAGGGGAAACGAACAGTGGATTACAAGTGGATCTTTACTGTCAAATACAATGCCGAAGGAAAAGTGGAAAGACACGAAGCAAGGCTTGTCGCTCGAGGGTTCACCCAAACCTATGGCCTCGACTACGAGGAAAGCTTTGCCCCGGTTGCGAAGCTCAATACTGTTCGGGTTTTGATCTCTTTGGCTGTGAATCTAGATTGACCCTTGCTGCAATTTGACGTCAAGAATGCTTTCTTGAACGGAGAGCTAGAAGAAGTATTCATGCAAGCACCACCCGGCTTCGACAACTCACAAGGAAAGGTGTGTAGACTAAAGAAGGCTTTGTACGGCCTTAAACAATCCCCGAGGGCTTGGTTTGGACGATTCTCAAAAGCCATGATAGATCAAAAATACAAGCAAGCACACTCGGACCACACCATGTTCTACAAGCACACGAAGAGAGGTAAAATGGCCATAGTAATCGTTTACGTTGATGATATGGTCATGACAGGAGACGATGAAGAAGAGCTTGCGAGATTGAAGCACTTCTTGGCGCAACAGTTTGAGATAAAGGACATAGGAAGCCTCAAATATTTCTTGGGGATGGAAGTAGCAAGATCACCGAGGGGCATTGCTATTTCGCAACGGAAATACGTACTCGGTCTCTTGAACGAGACTGGTCTTCTCGGCTGCAAACCCGCATCAACTCCAATTGACCCCAATCACCGGCTGAGTAAGAAGGAGAAGCCCCGGCCAACAAGGCGAGGTACCAAAAGCTTGTCGGGAAATTGATTTACTTGGCTCACACACGCCCCGACATCGCGTTCGCAGTGAGTCTTGTAAGTCAATACATGCATTGCCCTTCCGAAAGTCATCTTGAGGCTGTGTATAGAATATTACACTACCTCAAGGGAAGTCCAGGTAAAGGCATTTTCTTCAAAAAGACTGAAAGCAAGCAGATTTAAGTCTTCACGGATGCGGACTGTGGAGGAAATCTAGATGACCGGAGATCCACATCAGCCTATTGTACGTTTGTTTGGGGAAACTTGGTCACTTGGAGAAGCAAAAAACAACCGGTGGTGGCTCGTAGTAGCGCTGAAGCAGAGTTTCGTGCGATGGCACATGGGATATGCGAAGTGATGTGGATCAAACGCATCTTAGAGGAGTTGCAGATTGAGTCTAGCTTGCCGATGAAGCTGTTCTGCGACAAGTCTGCGATCAGCATAGCTCACAACCCTGTCCAACACGACCGAACAAAACACGTGGAGATCGATCGCCATTTCATAAAAGAAAAGGTGGAAAAAGGAGAAGTCTGTATGCCATTTGTTCCAACAAACGAACAGCTAACTGACGTGTTCACAAAGGGTTTATACAGACAGAAGTTTGAAGATTTTCTAAGCAAGTTGGGCATGAGAGATATCTTTGCACCAACTTGAGGGGGCGTGTTAGATTACGTGTATTTATGTATATTAGACTTATTCAGCTGATTAGATTAGTTGAGATTAATTAGGAATAGTTATTTGTTTATTTATTTATTTTCAAGTCTTCAACAGTCAGTTAGATTGTTAGCTATTATTTAGATATCTTGTTAGCTTGTAATCTTATATAAACATGATTCGGTAATAAAGGAAAACATACGTTCAACTATTTTTGCTCTCGTTATCAACTACGATTTGAAAGCCTCAGAGAAATTTTCCATTCGAAGTGAGGGTGTCAAATTAGCTCTACGGAAAGAGGCCTGTATCAAGTGCATATATAAAAAAAATAAAAAATAAAATAAAAAACAAACTAGGACTAGCAAATACAAGCCTAAAATTTCCAACTCAACACCGCCGGCATATTATACTGAGTCATATTTTTAGTATACTCAGGAAGAACTTATCCATATTTCTAAAGAAAACAGAAGCAGGGAATGGAAAGAGATTCAGATAAGAAACTCACTAAGGGAAGACTGACTTGACTCTTTCAATATCCAAAACTTGTTGGAGAGGATGAGGGACTCCCAGCTTGATCTGCAGTTTCATCTCCTCAAATGTAACGCCCGGTATAGACCCTGCAATTTCAAGAGCCAGAAAAGCATTTACACAATGCTCAAAAATCCATACTCCAAGTCCCACAGCTTCATAAAGATAAAGCAACAATTCCTCCTAGAATATAGAATCGTATACAAGGTCTAAGTTCAGTTTACCATTGTGTCTGCAAAGTCAGTTTTCCAATTTGATCGTCTTTAACTTGGGTGGTTTTATTCAGTCATCTCAAATGGACACAATTATATGAAGGCTGTTATATCTCTCAATCCAAAACCACAATTCCCTTATTCTCTTTTGACCTCAATAAATTTATCACTCTTTAGTGTCCAGTCGAGAAAAACTAAACCAGGCCATAACTTTGTCCTCAACTTTGTCCGCCCAAGCCCAAACCCTAGATCGCTCATTAAAAACTTTAATTTTTCCTCTTTCCTAAAATCAGATTCTCAAATCTAACAATGCCAATGCCATTATTTAATATTGGTGTTTCCCAATTGCGAAATTGTATACATCAAATTGTTCATCTCACTTATCTAATTGACACTCAACCATTGATCAAGATGAAGAAACTAACAAAACATACAAAACGAACAGAAGTAAGAAAACCTCGTCGAAAGGCGGGGATGGAATTGGAGGAAATGGCATCTCGGCAAGCCCGCATCGCTGCCGCCGTGATGTCTTGGCTGCGTATCTCCGTCACCATCGCCAATTAGTTGAAAGATCTCAAAAATCATTTCTAAGTAATTAAAAATAAAAAGAAACAGAGCTGTACCCGTGTTGGTCGTAGCCAACGCCCATCTCGACGAACAAGAGCTTCATCGGCGGCGAAGGAGCGGTCGAGGCTTCCATGGCGGAGGAAGAGAGACGGAGAGAACAGCGTGGCAGTCGGATGAGAGACGGAATAAGAGATCCGCGACGGCGGTGATTTACTTGAGCGAGTGAACTTTGGACCAAACTCACACTCATCCTTATTTCTAAATATTCCCCATAGACCATAGTACATTAACAAGATAATTTATCCAAAAAAAAAACGCATTTTTACATGCATTATCCGTGCGATTACACCGGAATAATTAATATATTTTATACTATATAAAGAAATATTTAAGGACATATACAGGATTATTTAAATTTGAAAAAAAAAATCTAAATTTTTCTACAGACATGTCCTGGTCGAACATCTTTTTTTTTGTAGTAGCTAACTCAGTATAGTTGTAATTTCACACATACTTCATCTGAAATGTCCTTGGTTCAAGCCTCATAGGCTGCAAAAAATGCATGCCTTTAAGATTTATCATAAATCATGTAATCTTAGTCAATATTGTCACATGCATTTCCAGCGCTACTATATCATATAATATGGGCCAATAGTGCCACATCTCGTAATATCTTCTTTTTTTTCTTTCTGATAAAAAATAATATAAAAAATTGGGAAAAAATACTATGGAATATACAGTGAAATCCGTGATCTACTTTATATGTATAATAATGTATTTATATACTCTATAAATCAATATCTTTTCAGTTTTAAACTTTCAAAAATATAGTGTGTACTCTCAATTCGTCATATATATACTCTGCAAAAAAACATAATTAATGTTAGGGTTATATAGCTAAATAGCCTCCCAGTTTAGACGGTTTTGTATTTGGTCATCATTTGGTTAATTTCGGGTTAATAGTCACACCCATTTATTTACACAACATCAAAATATCAAAATAACCTCAACTGTTCCCGCCCATTAACATGCTGAAATAAAAACATTTAAAACAAAATATTCGGATAATAACTGCTCGCGGTTATCAAGGAGCATCATTAAGATCATTAATTAAGATCAAAATACTCCATAAATGTATATCTCTATTCTCTCTCTTTTATCTCTCCACAACCATAAAACAAATTCAAAACAAGAAAACTTATTCTCCGGCCATTTCCTCACCAGCTTTGCAGGGAACGGCTTCTTCTTCTTCCCCGCCGCCGATTCCTCGCCGGACTTCGACCAATTCTCCCCCGCGATCTTTGTCTGCCGGTCTCGCTGGATCTCCGACAACGTCATCGATATCGTCGGAGCCACCGCCGCCGCTGAGGACCGAACGTTGATTTCTCTGGTGCGGATCGAATGGACCATTGCTTCGTACGGATCTAGCCCACGAAAGAAGCAGCTTCTAATGAATCCGAATTCCGCTTCTAGATAATCGACGTTTTCTGGGTATTTTCCTATATAAAGAAAGGAAACATCCACATCAATGTCTTGGTATTACTGTATATCTGGGGGGGGTTTTTTTTTGAAAATGTTTACAGTATATCTGGGTTAATGGGTATATTCGTGTAAATAAACTGGTTCATTTACAATCTGCAGAAAGTCTGTTTTTGCTTCTAACAATCAAATTTGTGAGTAAAATACAAGCTATTTACTGGAATCCTGTTAATAGACAGTAAATACAAAATTTATTTACAGTTTATTTGTATTGTAAATAAGCTGACAAAATCAATTAACAACAGATAACGTGAAAAATTATGAGAACCGATATCCTTACCAGATTCAATGAGCGAAAATGAAGAATAATTTTTCAGAATTTTTGAATGCAAATACACGCTGAAAATCAAACTGTTTTGGCGGACAAAAAATTCAAAAAATCGAGGATGATTCGCTATTTGAATCACCTAATATTCAGTAAATAAAAGAATATATTTACTAATTTTATTCCACAATTAATAGCCACTAAAATAGAAACAAACTTAACTAAAGTCAACGCAAATCGCACGTCCATAAAATCCTGAAATACTCGTTAAATACTCTTTTCAAATCGGAAAGATTCAAATCTTTTAAAAAAAATCTTTAATTAGTCAGCTTAATTAATAAGGGTAAACATGTAAAAAAAATTCAATTAATAAGCTGTCACGTAAGCAAGGTGGCTATTTACAGAACATTAAAGAAATGTTGGCTAAAACCAAATTGCTAGCTTTAATGTTGGCTACATAGCTAATTTTTTGTTAATGTTATGAACAATTGTGGTTTGCTCTATTATTGTGTTATACCAATTAATTTCGTCGGCTAAAGAATTAGCCAAAATGACACCCCTAGTTTAAAATTATAGCTCAACTATTAACATATTTAGGAAAATAGCCAATTTATCATGACAACATTCCAATATTCCAATTATACCCTAAGGTTAATATTATTAACTATCATAGTAAATAATATCATCCATAACAAAAAAAATTAGTAAATCTAATTAACAATAACAAAAACTACAGTAAATCTTATTTGTCGTACAAGAATAACAGTAAATCTTATTTATCGTAACAAGAACAATAGTAAATCTTATTTACCGTAACAAGAAAACAATAAATATTATTTACCGTAATAAGAACAATAGTAAATCTTATTTATCGTAATAAGAACAAAAGTAAATTTTATTTACCGTAACATTTTGTAGTTAATCTAACAGTAAATACGATTTACTAATTATTTCATATTAACAGTAAATCGTATTAACCATTGAGTAAATCATTCGTTTCTATGGTAAATATAACAATAAATACGATTTAACAAAAAACTACGGTAAATCTAACAATAACAATAACAAAAACTACGGTAAATCTTATTTGTCATAACAATAATAACAGTAAATCTTATTTACCGTAACAAAAACAATAGTAAATATTATTTACCGTAATAAGAAAACAATAAATCATATTTACCGTAAAAAGAACAACAATAAATCTTACTTACTGTAGTAAAAACAAAAGTAAATCTTATTTACCGTAACATGAACAATAGTAAATCTTATTTACCGTAACAAGAACAATAGAAAATTTTATTTACCATAACAAGAACAGTAAATTTTATCTACCATAACAAACAGTAAATATTTTTACAAATCCGGTCGATCGTCTATGTTCATAGACTATTTTCATAGTTTCACTCAAGCAATAATTGAACTGCAGAGCAATTAAATCCAGAGAAACAATGCACGAATATGTACTCTATATTAACACAGCATATTCTTACTCCTATATATTGTCATCAAATCAGGTACATAAGTTAATTCCACGCTCATATACTTAATGCGAAGAACAAAAAAAAATTACATATCAGATCGACTACGCAAGAGACGATCAGATCGGTGGCGAGACTATCAGCGATGGCGAGAGACGATCAGATCGGAGACGGTGGCAAGACTATCAGCGGTGGCGTCGGCGATGGTGGATTCCGGCTACGAGGCGGAGTGCACGGTGGCGTACGGCTCCGCGAGGAGGAGAGCCTTCAGATCGGCGATGGAGAAAATCAGATACGAGGGCGGGCTCACCGCCGACGAGATTCAGAAGACGCCATGGTACTCTGTGGCGCGCTAGATCGAGGCCTGGATCTGCTCCGCAAAGGGCTTGCTCCGGCGAGATCTTCCCGGCGGAGAGGAGGCTCGGGAAGGCGATCCTCCCGGGGAAAAGCTCGGTCGAGGCCGTGGTGCGGTGGTCCACGGCGAGGCTGATCGAGACCTAGATCGTTGGCATCGAGGCTCCGATCCCCGTCGTCGTGGTCGTAATGGATTAACGCGATCCTCCCCTGTTCTGCTTCCACAACCCTCGCTCCGATCTTCAGCTCCTCCGTCACATTCCGAGCGTTCAGCGGCTGTTCCGCCGCGATCGGCCACGCCAGAATCGGCACCGTATTTCGCTTTGGCGGCAGTGGTAGTGAAGCTTGCGTAAAATCGTTACTTGTTTGGTGAGATTGATTGGACGAGAAATTCAATGGAGCGAATTCAAAGGAGGTTTGAGTTTGCTCTATGACTACAGGCTCCGTTGGATTGTTTGGTGAGAGGATTGGAATCGCAAAAGTGAAGATACAGAAATAAAATATTGAAGAACAATTCTGTTCAATTAGTTACGAAAGGGTAAAATAGGAACAAGCTACATTTATTGGCTATTTCCTTAATAGAATTAATAGTTTGGCCAAAATTTTAAGTCCCCTCTCATGAAATGGCTAATTCCTTACAATGTCCCAAATTTATCTATAAATACATGCTCATGGATAAAGTAAAATATCATCACGCTTTCTAATTTTACTCGCCATTCTCTCTCTCTCTCTCTCTCTCTCTCTCTCTCTCTCTCTCTCTCTCTCTCTCTCTCTCTCTTTCATCTTCAATTAATAGTGTTCAAAAATTTCTCGATTTTAATTGTTGCGTTTATTTTTATAACATGTTATCAGCACGATCACTCTTATTTCCTCAACTATCGGTAAGATCAACACAAATGTATAATATTCTAAATACTAAAATTCTTACAACTATTATTTGGTGTTGTATAACACTAAATTACTATGCACAAGAGGCTATGCACATTATGGTAATATAATGTTATTTATAATATTGTAACTTAATCTGTTTTCCTTTTACCATCCAAGTTAACTTGCTCACCAATAGGTAAAGGAATGAAATCCAAATGTGCTATTGGATTAAACCCATAAACAATTTCAAAAGGAGAGAACTTAGTTGCATAATGAACACTATGATTATATGCAAATTCTACATGTGACAAACAATCTTCTCAAGCTTTCAAGTTTTTTTGAATGATAGCACACAACAAAGTAGACAATACTCTATTTACCACTTCAGTTTTGCCCATTGGTTTGTGGATGACAAGTAGTAGAAAACAATAGTCTTGTTCCCAACTTTCCCCACAATGTTTTCCAAAAATAGACCAAGAATTTTGGGTCTCTATCTCAAACAATTGTGCGAGACATACCATGCAACCTAACAATCTCTTTGAAAAATAGGTTAGCAACGTTTGATGAGTTATCAATTTAAATGTGTCATTTTAGAAAATCGATCAACGACCATAGAAAGAGAATCTCTCCGATTCTTAGTCCTTGGTAATCTCAAAACAAAGTCCATTGAAATATCAACCCAATGTGAACTAGAAAATCGGAAGTGGTGTATACAAGCCATGTGATTGTTGTTTAGACTTAGCATGTTTACAAGTTATGCATCTTTCACAATTCTTTACAACATCTCATTTCAAAGGGGGCCAACAGAAATGTTCATGCAACACACCCAATGTCTTAGCTACCCCAAAATGACCCATCAAACCACCAGAATGTGCTTCTCTAACAAGTAGTCTACCCAAAGAAGAATGAGGAATGCATAATTTATTTTCACGAAATAGAAAGCCATCGTGAATATAAAATTTCCCATTCACCCTACTAGAACAACATTCAAAAACTTCCCCAAAATTAGAATCATGACCATACAATTCCTTAATGTACTCAAATCCAATCAACTTTGAATATACAGTAGATTAGAACATACATGCGAGATAATGCATCTCCCGCAATATTCTCCTTACCTTGCTTGTATTTGATCACATATTGAAATGTTTCAATGAACTCTACCCATTTGGTATGACATATATTCAGTTTGTGTTGGCCCTTCAAATGCTTCAAAGACTCATGATCTGTATGTATCACAAATTCTCTAGGCCAAAGATAGTGCTGCTAATTTTCCAAAGTCCTCACCAATGCATATAATTCGTTATCATAAGTATGATAGTTTAAGGATGCCTCACTCAACTTTTCACTAAAAATATGCAATTGGTCTTCCTTCTTTCATCGAAACTCCACCAATTTCTGAACTTGAAGCATCACACTCAATTTCACATGTTTTAGTGAAGTTAGGCAAGATAAACAAAGGATCATTAGTTAATTTTTCCATGATCAGTTTGAATGCCTTTTCTTACTCTTCTCCCCATTCGAATGAAATGTTCTTTTTCATTACTTCGGTTAGCGATGATGCAAGGGAGCTAAAGTCTCAAACAAACCGTCGATAAAAACTTGCCAACCCATGTAAATTTCTTACCAGACTTACCGTGGTAGGCATTGGCCAATCGTGAATTGGCTTCAACGACATCAACCTCAATCACTTTAGCACTTACAAAAAAACCAAGAAACACAATCTTATCCGTGCAAAATATAAATTTCTTAAGATTTTCAAATAAGCTTTCTTTCCTCAATACCTCTAAAACCAATTTCAGATGTGCAACATGATCCTCAAGGTTTTTTCTATAAATCAGAATATCATCAAAGTAGACAACAACAAATTTTTCAAGGAAAGAACGCAAAACATGATGCATAAGTCTCATGAATGTACTAAGGGCATTATTTAACCCAAAAGGCATAAATAACCATTCATCAATCCATATTTTGTCTTAAATGTTGTTTTCCACTCATATCTTTCTTTCATTCTAATCTGATGATATCCACTCTTAAGATCAACTTTTGAAAACAGACATGATCCATGCAATTCGTTTAGCATATCATCTAAACGATGAATAGGATGGCGATACTTTATTGTGATGTTGTTGATGGCTCGACAATCAACACACATTCTTCATGTCTTATCCTTCTTAGGCACTAGAATCACTGGAACAGCACACATGTCCCTTCTCTATTAGCTCGCTGATTTTCCGCTGAAATTCCTTAGTCCCCTCGGGATTATCTCTATAGGCTGGTCGATTTGGGATTATTGAGCCAGGAACAAAGTCGATTTGATGTTCAATCCCTCGAATTGGAGGTAGACCAGGAGGTACCTCTTCGTGAAACACATCTCCAAACTCCTGTAAAAGAGAAACAACATTGGTCGGCAAAGATTCGGCAAGATCCTCAGTACATGAAAGGCCTCCTTCTACATGAGTACTACAAGAGGCTGATGAGTGAATGATGCTCTCTTCATCTCACTTTTTTTTCCATGAAACTATTTTTTTTTCATTCAGGCTTCTCTTTTTATTATCATATTCTTTTTTTCCATCTTTTTCCTTCTCTTTCTCTTTCTTTTTCTTTTCTTTTTTTCTTTTTCTTTTTCTCTCTTTTTGCAATTTCAATTAATCAACAATCGGTACTTTTTTACTCTTAAACAACAACATATGACTCTTGTAGCACTACACGAACCAATTCGCGAGGAAACACGATGTCCAGTCAAAATATCGTTTTCTTCACAGATACGGAATCCAGCCTTCTTGAAAGAAAGGTTAATATTCACTAACCTAAGAGTTGATTCCAGAACCAATTGATTGCGCACTTTCATAGTAAGTACGAACAAAAGAATTTTTCATTGGGGAAGCAACGATGCTTAGGGCTTATATATATCAAGAAATGTATAACAGAATAATTGACATTTCTCGATACGAGTTGAACTTGGAGGATTGAGATTATGTACTAACTATACTAATGGACACTTATAAACATCGGGTAAAATATAATTCTAGTAACAAGAAGAGTGTAGTCTCGGCTCATCTTTTGGGGTGACGCTGAGATTGACGAATCAAATGAATAAGAGAAAACAAAGATTTTGTCTTTTTTGTTTGGATTCGTAGGAGCTTCAATTACTAAGTCCATAGTCCCCAAGGTGGCTTTGATAAGATGGATATTGATGCTCGTAACAATTAAATAATTGATTACACTTTCACTACTGCAACTTGGTTGCAATTTCTTTCGCATTCGTAATTAAGTATTTTACGAATAAGTTATTGATGGTTTAATTAACTTTGGAATATCACTTAGATTTAAATGGGGTCATAAAAGTGGAATTTAAATCATCCCACAAAGCCGAAAAATGCTTGTGATAGGCATGTACATAGAGGTACATGTGCTTTGGATTTGTTTGATCAAAGCCCAATAGGAATAGGGTTTTACTCAAATAGAAAATACATATTATATATTAAATATGATCCAATTCGGTGAGTATTTAATGTATTAATTATTTATGAGAGCATTATGGAGATATTCTATGCTTTTCCTTTTATGGAATAGCATATTCTATTGTGATAAATAAATAATATATTAATGATTTTATTTATTGAGAATATCATGGAGATATTCAATATTAATCAGATACCTGATGAATATATATTCTAAAGTGAAAAGTAAATAAATATCATATATGAATAGAATATTTTATTTACTAAAGTATGTTGAAGATATTTTATTTGTTCTATTCTTATAATAAATATCTCACATTAATTAGAATAAGATCAAAGGAAATAAGTGCATATTCTATTTTGGGTAAGTTAGAATGCTATAAATAAGGGACGTTTTTCCTCTCTCCCGGAGTTGGAAAAATCGTTCATACCATCTCCCAAAGAAAGAAAGAATTATTCCGACACCTTGTTGGAGTAATTAATGAGAAAAGAGTTGGCTTACACCTTAGTCTCTTTCCTTTCGGAGATAACATCTTGGAATACTATGTTATCGAGCAAACTGAGCTTGAAGACTCGAAGATCCAAGGACCAAAGGAGTCCCCAAAGAATCTGAAGGCTTGAAGATCTGAAGATCCAAGAAGCAATGAGCCGCCGAGGAGTCCGAGAGCTTGGAGATCCGAAGATCAAAGGAGCAAGGAGCAGCCAAGATCTGAAGATCCCTTAAGCCCTGACGCAAGAAGCAAGGAGATCCAAAAGCTCAGAGCGTGGAGGATCTGTAGCTGAGCCGAAAGGTATGTAAACATAAATAATCTTATGGTATTGTGTTGATAATGTTTGCCCAATATTAGATATGTTGTTATTGAATAATTTTGAGTATTTTGGTAATTATTATTTACGTTAAAGATTAGAGATTGTTCGTGTATTCTTCTATTTCGCACTAGTAAACATATTATTAGTGTTAAGAGATTGGTCACTCAATAAGAAATATTGAAACGATTGTTCATGTTCAATACATGGGAACCGTAATTAACCCTAATGAAGTAATTTACCCATCACATGGCATCGGAGCGATTGTTCGTGTCTGATACTAACAACCTTAGACTCCGAAACAATTGGTATTAGAGCACTCTGATACCACCTTATTTTCCAGCATTTATGTTATCCATTCACTTCAGGGCTCCGGAATAGGTGCGACGGATCACCAAAAAAAGGCTACATGCCCGGCTCGATCGAGGCCGACATCTTGGCCACCAGTACACGACCACTATATTGCATGGGGACAATCGGTCTGTTGTCAATGGTGCCCACAAGAAGAGTAGTAGTCTTTACTTATCTACATTTGATGTAATAAAGTCTCACGAAGACTCTTGCTTGTAACTGCTGAATCATTAATAAAAGTTGAAACATTCATTCATTCTTCCTTGTCTGTTTGAAGCTTTATGATAATCTATAGTCTTTAGTCCTTAAACAAACCTAACAACATATGAAGAGACAAATGTAGATTTGAATGAACAAACTCTTCATGGTTTACTTAAAAAAATATATTCGCAATCTAAGGATCAAAGGACTATTGATCTCAGTACGATTGTTAGGAGAATCTATGATGTCTGGTTATGATGCATTGAGAGTTGGAGACTCTATAGTTCATCTAGGTATCTTCTGAAGGTACTGAATCAATCAGTGCACTTCTAGAGACAGAATAAGAACAAACCATTTAACCTCTTATGTCTCGAAGTCATTACATATGAATTGCATCATGCTTACCTCAATCCTGAAATGAGACATGTCATTTCGTAGCTTACGTATTCTCATTTGAGAAAGTCAGAGTTCTAGATTCACTATGTGATATAGACAAGACCTTTTAATGAAGTACTAAGTTATAAAGATGCCATGAACAACTTTGTGAAGATCTCATAGATATGGAATTCATGTTCAAGATTGCTGAAATGCAACGTATATCACTTCATGCTTTGTTCCTTGGAATGTGAATAAATGAACTGGCCAGTGTCCAAATTGAGTCATGACTCTTTTGGATGAATCAATGTGACTTGTTAGCTTCTCGTCAATACATTGTTTCTAACTTATTCACAAGCGACAAAGGAGTTGAGGAAATAACAGCTAGAAGGGTAAAATGGTAATTTTGTAAATCCCGTCTAGTTGATACTATTCATGAAGGATAAACATAGATAATATTCAGTGGATCCACTCATCACAAATTAAGTTGAATTCTTGAGTAGAAAATAAATTCATTTGAACCGAGAGATTCTTAGTGTCAACTCGTTAGTGGAGTCAGTTGACATTAAGCTAAACTTGGAAAAGGTTTGTGAACTTTTGAGTCCAAGTATGTTAGCTCAAGCTTTGTTCATTTGGATCCATGAGGTCACTGTCACAAGTCATATCGAGTAGGAATAGTTAAACTAGAAGCTGAGTCAAAACAAAACTAGACAAGTTTTACGAAAATTGTCTAAAGGGTAATTTTTTCTTTTTGGACGTGTGATGAAATGAATGTCAATAAATAAGTTTTTTGACATTGTCATATGATGACAAGGAATTTAGTTCACTCGGCCATGATGAATAATTGGGCCTTGAGGATTAATTTCATTTCATGGAATTTTACTTGAAAATTCTTAATGGGCTTTTCTTATGTTGTCATGAACAAATGAAGAAACATCTAGAAGGTCCTTCTAGAAGCCTTGCTCGTCCAACCCAAGGAGAGAAATAGTTTATTTTGTGCATTGATGTATGAAGATACTTGCCAAAAGAAAAAGAGGAAACAAATTTCCTCTATGAGGAAAGTGACATGGGCGGCCAACCAAGGGAGAGCAAAAGAGGAAACAAATCCAAGGGCTTCTAGAAGCTTCCCTTGGACGTGTGAAATGAGGAAAGAGAGCAAATATTTGCTCATGAATATGTGATATTCTATAGAAAAGAGGAAACTACCTTTTGAATGTAATCTTTTTCCTATAAATAGAGCCCTCATTCTCATTGTTTCTCATCCCATATTTTGAGCTCTCTCTCTCTCTCTCTATAAAGCCGCCCATATTCCCCTCTCTTTCTCTAGTTGCTCGGTTTTGTTTTGGCACCTAGGTCCACATTTGATATAGCGTTTTATTTTAGCTCTTCGACTCTAAGACTTGTTCTTGAGTCATCATGTTTAAAAGTGCCCACGCACTAAATACTTCTTACCTCGAGTGATTCATGTGATAGAAACTTTCGTGATTACTCGAATTCCCGAAGAACGAAGAAAGGCGAGCTTCGTGGGGAGACGAGCGATTCAACCTCCACAAGCTTCTCAACGATCAAGCTACGTAAAAGTTAGTAAACGAGTAATTGCTCTTCAATAGTTTTAATTTAATGTGCTTGCTCTTTGTCTAGGTTAGTAAAAATCATTTTTACTTGTTTAAAGAAATTTTTAAAATTCCGCCGCTTGAAGAAGCGTTTTTCTTAATCCTAGATCTATTCCAACAATCTCCTCGAGCTTCTCGTCTTTTCCTCGTCTCGTCTCTGCCTCCTAGCGTTGTCTTCTACGATCAAACCTCCAGGATGTCTTTGAAACTCTCGGGGTCTCCTTCATTTCGCCTCGATGACACCTTAGTCTTCCGAAACGTAATCTCCGGACTAACAAGAATAAGGTGTGGACCACACTCTGAATCTCACTACGACTATGATTTATGATTTCAGATCGTACCGTGTTTATGGGAATGGAATCACGAAATGCTGAGGGGAGGGGGGGGGGGAGAGAGAGAGAGAGAGAGAGAGAGAGAGAGAGAGAGACTTTTATTCTTCATATTTTGTAGCTAAGCATGAGCCATTGGATCTTGACTACAAATCCTACATTTTCTCTCATCCATCAGATCATAATCTAGGATATTTATTTCCTTATTTTTCTCCTATATTTAAGGAATCTAGATATTTGAGAATAATGAGGACAATATCTGATTTACTTATTTAATGGATAGAATATCTCTACCATTATTATTCTCCTAGATATTAAGAAATTAATTATGAGAGAGAATAAAAGATAATATCATGTATCTACTCATCGTGACAAGTGATCACTGATCTAGTCAGTTCGTGATCAAGATCCTCCACGTTCAACCTGTATCGAGAAAGGTCAATCAAGATCCTCCAGGTTCAATCCGTATCGAGAAAATTCAATTATTCTGTTATACCTTTCTTGATACATATATACCCTAAGCATCGTTGCTTCCCCAGGGAAAGATTATTCCGAACATTACTTACTTCGAAAGTGCTAGCATTCTATCGGTTTTGAAATCAATCCTTAAGTGAGTGAACATTAACCTTCTTTTCGGAAGGCTAGATTCTATATCTTTCAATTTCTTCTCAGATCATATTACGAATTTCCAAGACATAAGTTTAATTAGCGTCTTAGTAGCCTTTAACAAAATTGTTGAAATCGAGCTCGTCAGCTCGCCCTTCCGCGTCGAACTCGTCAGCTCGCCCTTCCGCGTCGAGCTCGTCAGCTCGCCCTTCCGCGTCGAGCTTGCCTCGGAAGTCCTCTCCTTGGAACTCATTCCTCATGGGAAATTGTCGCATTTATTTCTCATGTTATTTCCGATGTCTTGCTCTCTGTGTATATTTATTATTCTCTTTTTCCTAGAAGTAGTTTTTACACATGTATTTATTACAATCTCTCTTGTACCCACCTTATGTATAAATAGGTGATACAAATTAATATTAAATACAAGAAATATTCAAAGTCTCGGAACACTCTTTCTCTTCTCTGATTCTCTCTTTCTTTATCTTCTCTCTCTAAACTTCAACATGGTATCAGAGCAGGGAAAATCAACCATCATGAACACCACTCAGACCACGCCCACTCAGTCGCAATCTGAATCCTTCTCCCAACATATCACGAGCCACAAACTCAATGGCCACAACTTCCTACAGTGGTCCCAATCTGTGCTCATGTTCATATCGGGACGAGGTAAAGATGACTACCTCACAGGCGTGGCCACATCTCATGTGATCGAAGATCCGACGTTCAAGAGTTGGAAGGCCGAAAACAGCATGGTGATGTCCTGACTCATAAACTCTATGCTCCCCGAAATCGGAGAAACATTCCTCCTTTACCGAACGGCAGCAGAAATCTGGCAAGCAGCTAGAGAAATCTTCTCCAACTCAGAAGATATGTCCGAGCTGTTTGAAACTGAGAACACTCTCCATGACCTACGTCAAGGAGAGATGTATGTTACTCAGTTCTTCAGCTCGCTCACACATCTATGGCAGAAGATCGACCTCTACGAACAGCACCAGTGGACCAGCTCCGAAGACTCAAAAATCTACCGCATGATAGTGGAGACCAAACGTGTGTTTAAACTACTATCCGGCCTCAACCAAGACCTTGATGAGGTCAGAGGTCGGATACTTAGTACAAAACCACTACCATCTCTCCGTGAAGCCTTCTCCGCGGTCAGACACGAGGAAAGTAGGAGGAAACTCATGCTGGGAGTTATCAAATCGAGCTCACTTCCGGGCTCATCCTCAGACTCGTCCGCCCTCACCACACATGGAGACGAAGTTCTTGCAGCCCGCGTCTCAACAGAGAAACCTCGCAAACCTCGCCCCTACTGCGATCATTGCAGACGACCTGGACACCTCCGAGAAACCTGCTGGAAACTGCATGGGAAACCACTGAGCTCGAAGTCTACCCAAGATACTAAGGATCCTAACTCAGTCGGAAACTTAGTATCCACCTCGTCCGCTGCCTCGACCTCGACCTCAGACTCCTCTCCCTTCAGCAACGACCAGCTCGCTATTCTCCAGAAGCTTCTTCAACAAGTCCAACTCAGTGGAGAACACTCGGGCATTGGCCCTCTAGGTAACTCTCCTAGAGCCCTCAATGTAAGCTCAGAGAATCCCACAGCATGGATTGTCGACTCCGGTGCCACTGATCACATGAATGGTAATCGAAATCTATTCACAACGTACTCCGCTTGCAATAAAAGCATATTAGTCACCATCGCCAACGGAGCCAAAACTCAAGTCACTGGTATTGGCACCGTTGTCTTGACGAAGTCCATGAGGCTAGAATCGGTGTTCTTTGTGCCTCAACTACAATGCAATCTCTTATCTGTGCATAAGATCAACCAAGACTCTAAGTGCCGAACTATTTTTGATGGAAGTTCATGTGTGTTTCAGGAACAGGTCACGGGGAGACAGATTGGTAATGCCGAGCTGAGTACCGGACTCTATGTCATCAAGCCAAATCAGCCCGCCATGTGTCAGCTCGCCCAACATTCACCCCAGTACAAAGAGATCATGCTCAATCACCTTAGACTAGGGCATCCAAATTTCATGTATCTCAAAAGAATGTTTCCTTCTTTGTTTATCAATAAAAATATCAATTCCATTCAGTGTGACATGTGTGAGTTCGCCAAACATTCTCGAAGCTCGTATCACCCCACCTCGTACAAACCATCTCGTCCTTTTGCCATAATTCACAGTGATATATGGGGGCCCTCAAAAGTTCCCAATATCACTGGAGTTCGATGGTTCCTTCTCTTTGTTGACGACCACACTAGACTCAGTTGGATATACATGATGAAACAAAAATCTGAAACATCCAATCTATTCAAAACCTTTCACAAAATGATCCAAACACAGTTCGACACATCCATTCAAATTATCCACACTGACAACGCTCGAGATTACTTTAATTCTGAGCTCGGCGATTTCTTCAAAACACATGGCATAATTCACTCCAGCTCGTGCGTTCATACCCCGCAACAAAATGGGGTAGCCGAGCGGAAAAATCGACACATTCTCGAGGTTGCCCGAGCCATCATGTTCTCCTCAAACGTCCCATCTCATTTTTGGGGAGAAGCTGTCCTCACAGCCACCTACCTCATAAACAGAATGTCATCTCGTGTCCTTGGCTATAAAATCTCATCTCAAGTCCTTCTAGAGACATACCCTCACTGTCGACTCATCTCAACCCTACCTGCGAAAGTGTTCGGCTGTTCAGTCTTCACCCATTCTTATGGCCAAGGTAAACTTGAACCAAAATCGCTCAAATGCATCTTCCTTGGCTATTCAGCAACCCAGAAAGGCTACAAATGCTATGAACCCCGATCACAAAAATTCATAGTCTCAATGGATGTATCTTTTCATGAGTTCAGTCCTTACTTCGCCAATTCAGCTCGTCAGGGGGAGAATGACGAAAATGACTTCCCAAATTGGCTCATCATAAACCCAGAATTCAGCTCGCCTCAAAATCCGACCTCACTTGTTCCAGAAATTCCCAGCTCGCCCAGCTCGCCTCAAAATCCGACCCCACATGTTCCAGAAATTCCTAGCTCGCCAACCTCACATGTTCAAGAAATTCCCAGCTCGCAAGCCTCTGAACCCTCTCCATGCGAACTGAATATCACCCAGAGTCCGGTACAAGCTCGCGACCAAGATGTCTCTCCGAACCTGAACCACGACACTATTGAACAAGGTAACATCGAATCTCCAGACTTACCCATTGCATTGAGAAAACCTCCCCGGTCGTGTGCTCAATACAGGATGCAGATTACGTGTACTATGAGAATTTATCTACGAGCTACCAAGCCTATGTGGAGAAGTTAGATGAAGGAAAAGTGTCGAACTCCATCGAGGAAGCCCTTCAAAGTTCCGAGTGGCGAGACGCAAGTCATGCTGAGATCCAAGCCCTCGAAAAGAATGATACGTGGGATATCGTCGAGCTACCACCAGGCAAGCGAACTGTTGGATGTAGATGGCTCTTCACCATCAAACACAATCCAGATGGGACAGTGGAGAGATACAAAGCCCGACTTGTCGCAAAAGGGTACACGCAGGCGTATGGCATTGACTATCAAGAAACATTCGCTCTAGTTGCAAAGTTCAATACCATCAGAATCCTCCTTTCACTAGCAGCCAACTTAGATTGGCCTCTCATCCAGCTCGATGTAAAGAATGCTTTTCTAAACGGCGAACTGGAAGAGGAAGTCTACATGCAACTCCCACCAGGATTTGACAAAGATCAAGGAGCCAATAAAGTTTGCAAACTCAAGAAGTCACTATATGGACTAAAACAGTCCCCTCGAGCATGGTTCGGAAAATTCACCAACGTGCTCAAACGTTGTGACTACGAGCAGAGTCAAGCTGATCCAACACTCTTCTAAAAAATCTCCACACAAGGCAAGCACACCATTCTTAGTGTGTATGTGGACGATATAGTCATCACCGGAGACGACCTGGAAGAGATCAGGAGGCTGAAGCAAACTTTGTCATCTGAGTTCGAAGTCAAGGACCTCGACAGCCTACGATACTTCCTCGGCATGGAGGTAGCTCAATCAGAAAAAAGGCATCTCTGTTTCCCAGCGCAAGTACACGTTGGATCTCCTCAAAGAAACTGACATGCTTGGCTGCAAACCAGTTGACACTCCGATGGATGCCAATGTGAAACTTCTAGCTCGTGCCAACGAGGCCGCCACCGACAAAGAAAGATTTCAGCAGCTCGTAGGAAAACTCATCTACCTAACTCACACGAGACCAAATATTGGATTCGCAGTGAGTATGGTAAGTCGATTCATGAGTAATCCCTCATAAACTCACATGGACGGAGTCATGAGGATTCTCCAATACCTCAAATCTGCCCCAGGGACTGGTCTCTCCTTCAAGAAAAGACGAAGTCGAGGTGTCGAAGTATTCACAGATGCAGACTAGGCCGGATATGTTCCAGATAGACGATCAACATCAGGCATGTGCACATACGTCTGGCAAAATCTTGTTACCTGGAGAAGCAAGAAGCAGTCCGTTGTCTCAAGAAGTAGTGCTGAAGCCGAGCTCAAGTCCTTAGCAAGTGGAGTATGTGAAGGCATCTGGCTGAAGAGAGTTCTCGACGACCTCAAGATCATCATTGAAGGTCCAATCAAGCTCTTTTGCGATAATCAAGATGCTCTCAGCATAGCCAAAAATCCAGTCCATCATGACAGAACAAAACATATCGAGATCGACCGATACTTCATCAGTGAAAAGATTGAAGAAAAAATAATCGATATGGAATACATTCCGTCAGGTCATCAGCTCGCCGACATTCTCACCAAAGCCCTTCCGCGAGCAACCTTTTCCGAGCTATGTAGCAAGCTTGACCTCCTCAACATATACAGTCAAGCTTGAGGGGGAGTGTTGAAATCGAGCTCGTCAGCTCGCCCTTCCGCGTCGAACTCGTCAGCTTGCCCTTCCGCGTCGAGCTCGTCAGCTCGCCCTTCCGCGTCGAGCTTGCCTCGGAAGTCCTCTCCTTGGAACTCATTCCTCATGGGAAATTGTCACATTTATTTCTCATGTTATTTCCGATGTCTTGCTCTCTGTGTATATTTATTATTCTATTTTTCCTAGAAGTAGTTTTTACACATGTATTTATTACACTCTCTCTCGTACCCACCTTATGTATAAATAGGTGATACAAATTAATATTAAATACAAGAAATATTCAAAGTCTCGGAACACTCTCTCTCTTCTCCGATTCTCTCTTTCTTTATCTTCTCTCTCTAAACTTCAACAAAAATGAGTCTAAGTACTCGGCGATATGAACTAGAAGTCCATGATCACTTCAAGATTTAGATCAAGTCTAACTGTGACCATCATAAGCGACCCCGGCTAGTGCATCGTAACGGTACTTAAACGACACATCTACAACCAAAGTCTGTATGGGTCGCACCCTTACCAAAAGTGCAGAATGCTCCCACAAAGTGATCACCCTTCACTTGTGTTCCACATATATGACTTTAGATACAACTTTCCAGGCGTGTGTCAGTCATCGACCATGTTTTAGCTCATCGCCCGAACTTAGGTGCCCAACACGTGATTCAGTTTAATACGAAGGCTGTGGAAGATAGTTGTTATTGATTCTGATTTCAAAAACTCAACTCACTAATCATATGATGCTAATAAAATAATATTCTTATCTAATTCAGTAATCATTCATGTTTATTATCTTCAAGTGGGAAATATTCCTAACAATCACGAGACCACTAGTCCAACAAGACCACTTGTCCAAACGAGGCCACTTGTCCATGAGACGGCCACTCGTCCAACTATATCACCCGGGAAGGTGGACCAGTTAGTCCAACTAAACTACCCTGCCAGCTTGACCACTCATACCTAAAAAATAACTATAAATACCATTTCTATTCATATTCAAGGTAAGTCTTTCTTTACTTGAAAAATCAATGTCTCTTTCTCACCTCATTATCTTTTGCTGGAGAAATATTATCTCTCTTGACACTTGAGACAAGACTTAGATCCATCATCTCTATTAATGTCGAGCGTCGGGGGTAAGTCTTATGCACCCCTCTTCTGAAAAAAAAAATGAAGAACACGAAGAACATGAGGAACACAAAGAACACGAAAAACCAAAAACCTCTTTCCAACAAGGAAAAGGGCAATGAGAATAGAAGACTCCACCACATCTCAACCTACATGTGGTCATAGCTCTAACCCTAAAATGAACCACGGACTCTAAGTGTTGATCTCAAAACGGCGTTAACCAAAAATATTTTAGAATTAGTTGTTTTGTAAATAAACATATAAGAACATATTATCCGTATGAAGTTGTTGTATTTGTTAGTAGTTTTATTCAAAATGTGCTGTTTTATTCATAGATAACAAGAATTTTTGTTTTCTATTTTTTAAGGACAAAACATAATAATTTTCATTTAACTACCACCGAACTAAATACATGAGATTTTATTGAATTTTTTGAAGGTTTGAGAATTGATTGTTAAATGTGTAAAGCTTCTTTATTATTAGCCAAAGAAAGTGTAAATGCGATTTCTCGTATAATATTTACAAGAACACGTAGTGAGATTGGAGCTTTCACATGTTACGCTTTTAAGGTCCCCGGGATTACTTTTCGTAGATTTCTAGAGGTTTGTGGTAGATTGGGTTGTAAACCCGAATAACCACTAGCTCTAGAAGAATCCTCAAATTGCAATTGATGAAGATGGATCTATTCTTTTCGATGGCGAGATAAATGTAAGAATTTGGGGTTTAAACCCAAAATGCCACATGATCTACGAATATCTAGAAAAGATTGAGGTGGCTAAGGTTGCTTCTTGTGCCTCCTTGCCGGAAGTGAGACCTTGGCCTTCTTTTCCTAGAAAACGAGAAAATATGAACTATCGGGGCGTGGGGGGTTTTCCCCCGACGCGCTCTTCGACGCTCACATTAGTCTTGGTCACAACGGGTGGAGAATGGTCTTTATTTTATTATTCTTTTTGTCTCAATTACTTATCAGTAGAATATTTTAGTTGAGTGGTGAGTTTTGACATGGTGTTATGCATTGGTTAAGAGAAACTTACCTTAAAGTGGTGTTTGAGGTCCTATTTATAGCGCCTTTGATGTTGCGGAAGTAAGGTACGAGATCATTCGGTCGGAATGGACATTTGGCCTTGTGTGAGAAGTGTCCAGGGCGAGAACCCTTCAGTAAAGGCGAGAATGGTGTTCACGTCATGCCCTTTGGTGGGAAGTTACCTTAATAACTAGTTAAAACTTGAGATAGGCTAGATATCATTTTAAAAAATAATTAACTACAGATACTCTTATAACTTTTTGAGGAAATGGCGGCAAAAAGACCCAATATTTTCGGGTTATTACACTTAAGTACCCAATGTTTAAAATTGGTGGGCAAAGTACCCAAAGTCAAGATTTTGTTACAGTCAAGTTCACCGTTAGAGTTTGAGCTGTTAAAATGGATGAGAGTACACGTGTCATCATCTGGTGAATTTTACAAACTAAAAAAACTCTCTCTCTCTCTCTCTCTCTCTCTCTCTCTCTCTCTCTCTCTCTCTCTCTCTCTCTCTCTCTCTCTGTGAAACATTAATTTTATCATTAAGAAACATTACAAAAACAGATAACTTGCTTTTCTTGCTTGGTCGACTCCGTCAATGGCCGCCGGAGAAACCCAAAATCGAAATCAAAGTCAATCGATGAATGAGCCCAAAACCTCTCGTCGGCGGTGAAGGAGAGCTCGAGGAGAACAGCCTCGACGCCGAGCCCTATCGAGGTCTCACTCCGAGACCATGGCCGCGAGTCCTCTAGGTCTCCGACAATGGATCCTCTCGCCGATTTCCCCGATCTCCGGTCGGTGACTAATTTCGGGTTCCAAGGCGAGGCTCTGAGCTCGCTCTCGGGGACTTGACGGTGGAGATGAGAACAAAAGATGAGCCAGCCGCCACTATGCTGAGTTACGACCGCTCTGGTGCGTTAATGGCGGAGAAGAAGATGACAAAGCAATTAGGCACCACTGTCGCAATGAAGAGTCTTTTCTCGAAATTTGCCGGTTCGGAGAAAAGAGTTCAGTCAGAACATCAAGGAGTATCGCAAGCTTATTACATAACTAAATGTGAGTTAACTGTTTTCAAAATCTTGTCATCGTGAATACCATATAGAGAGTTAAAATTCACAATGATAACACGTGTAATCAAAGAGAGATGACAGAAATCTTGAGAGAGAGATATTTTTTTTTTGTTAAATTCACCAGATGATGACACATGTACTTTCATCCATTTTATCAGCTTAAATTCTAACGGTGAACCTGACTGTAACAAAATCTTGACTTTGGGTACTTTGCCCACCAATTTTAAACATTGGGTACTTAAATGTAATAACCCGAAAACATTGGCTCTTTTTACCGTCATTTCCTCTAACTTTTTTTTAGTATAAATACATTTTGTTTCCACCGCATCGAAAGGTGTTATATTTTAGGACCTTTTTGTTTCCTCTTCAAATTACTGTGTAGGTAGTTTTGAAGCTCGTGATCCAAATTTAGCAGGAAGATAAAAGCAGGCCAAAATTACTACATGTCTATAGCAGTCCATATATATGTCCGTTTGATTTAATGTTAGGTCTCTGTTTCTCTCAAAGCTAAGCATCATAAATAACAATAATCGCACATCTTTACAACCAAAAAATAATCTCAATTGGAGCAACTTTGGATCTGAAGCAGAGTTTGCTACAGAGAGACGAGAGTCTGATCTAACAAGTGGACCTGCACACAAACTTGTTATGTTGCTGGTTTTGGCAATTTATGTGACACGATCTCGCTTTGTCCCTCAGCTCTTGAAACGCCCTCATCGTTTCCCCGTCAAATCCGCCTGCAAACTGTCCAAACAAAATCAAATTATATGTTAATTATTATCTATAACTTTTAAATTCATTTATGTGACTCGTTAAATTAATTACCTGATGAACTCGGAAGGCGAATCGGACGGCTTGGACTATGAGCTCTTCTTCTTCGGGGCCGCCACCAACCACCTCGAGCTCGCCTGATACTCTCTTCATGTACTTCCTCGCCAATTTCACTGATGCCAGTTTTATCTGTGCCAAAAACAAAACAACGCATTAATTTTTTATTTTTGTTTTGTCCGGACTTACTGGTAACGGCTAGAAAACTCCTCATTAATTGCCTTATTTAAATAAGTGATGATAAAGTAGGTGAGTGAATGAGTGAGCGAGTTCGGAATGTAGATTTAGATTTAATTTTGAAAGGAGGAAATTCTTTTATTATCTATTACTCTTCTTCTTCTATGTAACGTTAGAGTGATTTTTTTTTTGGAGGGGGGGTAAGGACACATGGGAAAGTACGTATAGTCAAATATAAGAGAATCTAATTCCGGTTGTACCCATAAATCCAAAAGGAAATATATAAAAGATTAGTGAAACAAACAACAGAGAAGAGACAATAAGATACGAATAAATAAATAAAAATCTTAAAGCGTGCGCGGAGAAATTAAGGCAAAAATCTAGACCTTCTCTGTTTTGTCACCATTCGATGACCACTAATAATGTTTAAGTGCCCTTTTTGTCTCTCCAAATATCTACTTGTAAAAAGGAGTGATTACACACTGATGAGATACTATTATCAGACTTGATTATATTGGGTCTACAACTTTCTATACCAGACAATATATATCCAGCCCACACAAACTATATTATTTTTATAGGTCTGGTTCCCAAAAATAAATAAATAAATTACCTGGCTCACTAATCCAGGACCAGGATCAAGCATCCAATCCGTTGGAATTTGGAAGTTCTTGAATTTCTTTGTCCCAGACTCTCTCATCCTCGAGAGATTGTACACACCATGTTCCAATCTGTTTAAATTTCCAAATTAATTATTATCGTGAATATCAGATTTAAAACAAAAACAAAAAAAAAGGTTACAATAAATATGTATTACTTTTCGAAAAGAGATTGCATCTTCTTGAGAGCCGGGGCACATTGGTGGCGCGGATCGTCCCGGAAGGAGCAAGCCTCGGATTCGAGCTTCTTGAGATCGCAGTATCCGAACGCAGCCTCACGGAGCGCGTCCGCTTTTTTCTCCGGCCACTCAAAGTGCTTTAAAACTGCCCTCTCATCAACCTGAAACAAATTCAACAATTTCACTTTACACTGTCCGGGTTTTAAATCAAGTCTAATCAACTAATAATTCATATTTAATTAATTACCAAGTATGAGAGCTCGTCGTCGAGCCACTTGACGAAAGGCACGACGTCGACAATGTCCGTGAACGCAGCGTTCTCCACTTCTTTAATCAAAAACCTTATGAAATCACCTTGTGTTTCCACGTCCGTTTTTATCTGTTCACAATGTTAAAGTTAAGCCCACACCAATTTATGTATCATTATTATGTTTAAGCTTCCTTTTAGTAAAAGCTCAAGATTTGCTACCCACCAATCTAGTTCAAAACAATAAAGGAATTTCAAGGCTAAAGTGACCTAAACCGTAATTATGTAGCTTCAACCACACAGATTGCCACCAAACCGGTTCAAAATTAATAAAGTAAACAATAACTAACGAGGATTCAAAGCAAAAGATAATGCACCAATTTAGACTAACAAAATTATAATTATTTGTAGCTTTTGACAAAGGTGAAAATTTTAGTAGATGAGATGAGATGAGAGTTGAAAGCAGGGACCATATAGAATCCAGACAGTGTCTTATCTATGAAGCAAGCAATAAAATCCAAACAAAAGAGAGCACAAAAACAATCAATAAAGACATCCATAGAGGTCACTCGCATTAAAAGCCAGACCGACTCATTGGTAAAGCAGTAAAAGCGATCACGGTTAAAAAATATATTGGATTTCAAATTCATAAAATCTGTAATGAAAATGGCCGGTAACCGGAAACTTACGGCGAGCAAATGCGTAGAGCGATTCTCAATCTCCCCGATCATGTCGCGGGAATTCCCGGACGCCGGTGATTCTGCCACGCTGGCATCCCGGCGGGAGTCTCTCCGCATGAGCGAGTGGTAAAACTCCACCACCTCCGGCACTCTCGTCACTTTCTCTGTCTCCGCCTTTCTCCCATTCGGCGGTGGCGGAGGCGGAGGCGGAGGCGGTAGACTCTTCATCGGAGGCGGCGGCGGTGCGGATTTTGTCGTCACGGTCTTCGTCGGAGGCGGCGGCGGAGGAGGCGGGGGAGCGGTTGCCGAATGCTCCGGCGTCGGAGACTGAGAAGACGACGGTAATGCCGACGATGGAACAGGAGGCGGCTTCGGAACCCTAGGCCCACGGGATCTGACGCAGGCCAGCTCAGACTCGGTCGCCGACGACGAAGACTCAGGGAGCTCCTCGGAGTTCGTCCTGGAGTGTCTCGGCTGCTCGGCGGCAGCGGAGACGGCGACGTCCTCTTGGAAGCGCTTCGACTCGGAAGAATGCTCACGGAAGCTTCTCTGCCGTAGGTTCTTGATTAGGTTAGACTTCCCGGAGAACTCCATGAGCGCGTGAAACCTCTGCGAGGAGGAAGGCAGTTCTTCAACGGCCAGGGAAGTAGATTTT
This sequence comes from Urtica dioica subsp. dioica, assembly GCF_054948205.1. Lineage (NCBI taxonomy): Eukaryota > Viridiplantae > Streptophyta > Magnoliopsida > Rosales > Urticaceae > Urtica > Urtica dioica. The sequence continues at coordinate 250,949 of NC_142764.1, read as the reverse complement.
CTGATCAGCTCGGCAAGGTCTGCCTCGGCCTTCTTGGCCCGCGCGTGGGCCCCACGCGCCTCCTCCTCGGCGGCGGCGTTCTCGGCTTGCAGGCGCGCGTTGTCGGACTCGAGGCCGTCGATCTTGGCCGCGGCGGCGCGAAGGTCGAGGTCGCGGCGGGAGATCTCGGCCTCGAGAAGAGGGACTATGGCGGCGGACTCGCGGAGGAGCTTGTGTTCGAGAAGCTCGGTCTTCAGGCGACTCTCTCGCTCGCGGAGGTCCTCGACGAGGCGGAGGAGGTCGGCCACGTCGGGAGGCTTGGGCTGAACCTGCGCGGAGGCGCGTGGGAAGTAGGCGCCGAAGGAGCGGGAAAAGCCGGTCTTCTGCGGCTGAGAAGGAGACGGAGAGGGAGACTCCGCCTTGGGATGGGCGGGGGACTTGTGGAAGCCCATGGCCATCTTGACTTTTCCGGCGACCATTGAAGAAGCACTCGCTCACTCACTCACTTACTGGCATACAAGAGAGGTGTCTCTGTCGAGTTGTGCTGTGCAATGCCAGTTTTGATAGATAGTAATAGACTGGTTGTGTGTTCCGTGTTTGAATAATAAATAGTAGCGTTATGGGTGGTTAAAAAATAAAAAAAAAATAAAGTGTAATAAAGCTCACACTACGAGGAACGGTCTTCTTTCTTTTGTTGATTGGATTCATTCACTTGATCTCTCGTGATTGATATTCACGCGCTCTCCGAAAACTCTTAACAATTCTCTCTCTATTCTCTATATCTAATCCAATGTAATCGTATAGTTAAATCTTAAACGACACCACCAAATACTTGTTTGAGTTTCAGATGGTCGTAAGTTTCAAATAATTACCCCTAGAATAAAAGGTTTATTTGGATAAATGGAAATGGACACGGCTGCCCCATTTTCTTAAAACGATCATTTATATTAATTTTTTTAAAACAATCATTTATATTCATTTTATGTTTATTTCCAGATTAATGCTCCTTAGTGTAAATTTATGTTAACGCCGTTTTTTGGTCAACACTTAGAACCGTCCGTGGTTCGGTCTAAGGCCGGACCCTATGACCGCACGTAGGTTGGGTGTGGTGAAATCTTCTCGTCTCGTAGTCTTTGCCTCGCCGGAAAGAGGTTTTCGGTTTTCCGTCACTCCGTGATAAGTTCACATTTGCGTTCTTCGGGTTCAAAGAGTCCTTCGAGTTCAAAGAGTCCTTCGAGTTCCTCGTGTTCTTCGCGATTTTTAGATTCGCCGAGTTCTTCACGTTCTTCGTGTTCGTCGAGTTCTTCGAGTCCATCGTGTTCTTCGCAATCTTCGGACTCTTCGTGTTCTTCGCCTGAAAAGACAAGAAACGTGAACCAGAGGGACGTGGATGGGTTTCCCCTGGCGCGCGCTCCGACGCTCAACATTAGTCGAGGTGGGAGGCTTATCTCGTCTCGAATGTCGAGAGAGGAAAATATAGTGGATCGAGAGTGAAGTAGAGGTTTTCTAAGTTTGAGAAAAATTCCCTTGAGAGTGGATGAAGAGGGGGTATTTATAGTTTTTCATATTGGAGTTTGAGTTGGTTTTGGAGGCAATTGAGCCTTAGAGGTCGCTTTTGGCCGTGGTGTTCCTTGGATGCCGATAGTTCCACGCCGATAGTTCTATGCCGATAGTCTCGGTCATGAAGCTCGCCGATAGTTTCATGCCGATAGTCTCGGCCATGAAGGTTGCCGATAGTTTTATGCCGAAAGTCTCGTTCATGAAGTTCGCCGATGGTCTAACGCCGATTGTTTTGTTTCGATAGTCTTTTCCGCCGATAGTTCAAAGATTCTTGTCTTTGCCAATAGTCTTACTTTGCCGAAGATTTTAGGACGCCGATAGTTTGGTCTTGAACTTCGCCGATAGTTTGGTCTTGAACTTCGCCGATAGTCTTGCTTTTTCAAAAGCTTTATATCGCCGATAGTTTGATCTTGAACTTTGCCGATGGTATGGCCACCGATAGTTCAAGGATTCTTCCCTTTGCCGATTCCTGTCGTTTTTGCTCTCGGAGTATCATTTTTATCTTGTGAAAATGACGGCATAACAATTTATATATAAATATGAGAGATCACTAGAGAAACATGAATGAAAAGACAATTATTATCGTTTTTATGTTTATATGCCGCATGATTATCTCCTAATAATACTTTACTTTTATATACAGTTTTATATAAAAGGAGATATTATTAGGAAATTGACAACAATAATCAAGGGCAGTGTAGCAAAATGAAACTATGAAATTTGTTTTTAGGCTACGTTTCACAACTTTTAGGGAAATAGTCAACAGGTTTATGTGGCGATAATTAACGTCTGATTTGTCCTTATTTATCAACAAATTCGTCATTTTCGCTCTCTTACTTTTTTTCTATACTTTTTTTACATAAAAACTTCAAAAAACCATATCTATCTCATATGAGCTCGAAATTGAGTGATTCCAAATCCTACGGATTCGTGACGCCGAGATCTTCAAAAATATATCCATTGTGTTTGATGAAAAATCATGTTTAATACCATAGATGTAGAAAAATCACGTTACTACCTTAAATATGGAAATAACTTAATTTTTTTGAAATTATCGACATAAATATAAATTTTCATCAAACACAATGGGTCTATTTTTGAAGATCTCGACGTCACGAATTTGTAGGATCTAAAATCACTCAATTTCGAGTTCGTATGAGAAAAATACAAATTTTTGAAGTTTTGATGCAAAAATAATTATTTGAAAAATATAGAGATTTATAACTAACTAGGCCACCTAAAACGTTTGATTTGGGATCTAGCCTATGTTTTGAGATTTTTAGGGAAATAGTCAAACGTATTTGGTGGCCTAATATTTTTTACTTTTTTGTCATTCAATAATTAATTTAGTTTTTTAAAATCAAGTTGTTTTTTTTTCTTTTTTTTTGTGCATGTTAAATTCTTATTTTGTAGAAGGTAGTTACCAGATTTTTGTATCCACGTTATCTCTCTCTCTCTCTCTCTCTCTCTCTCTCTCTCTCACTCTCTCTCTCTCTCTCTACAAAATAGGAATTTAAAAAAAATAGTCGGCCCTGGTCCTCTGCGGCGCAAATAATCGGCCCTGGTCCTGCGGGCTCGCTGAAGGCGGTCCTCGAGGCGGTCGCGCAAGCGGCGGGCGTCGAGGTCCCTCTGGGAGGAGACGGACTTGGCGACGCGGAGGACACGGGAGAAGCGGACGCGGCGGCAGTCGGCGTCGAGGAGGGCGAGGCGCTTCTTGTCGGCGGCAGCGCGCTTCTGGTGGATGGCGGCGCGCACGCGCACCTTGTACTTGGTCTCGCGGGCGGCCTTGTGCAGGAGCGTCTGGGACGACCGCTCCCCGAGGGAGGCGCGCCGCTGCTGGTGGGCCCGCAGTAGCGCCGTGCGGTTTTCCTCCGCCTACCGGATGTGCGACTCCACTCGCGACTCCAGCCGCTGCCTTTCTCTTTCTCTCTCCACAAAACCAGATCTGAGTTTTTTTTAACCTTCAACATGCCAGGATTTCTTCTTCATATTTTTTGAAAATTAACATAAATTAACGTTAATCAGTTGTTAATTATTGTTGATATGAAGACGTCTTCATCTTCTTCGACAAGCTTTGATGAGGACATGCCCCAAAAGGAGCCGCAAGCAAAATACCAAGTGCCAGAAGGACCCGTGACGAGGGCTCGAGCGAGGAGATTCAAGGAGGAGCTTAACAATCTGATCATCAAGCTCCAGGATGAAGAAGGGGACAAGCTCGCAAAGGAGAGAATTCAAGGAAGCCAAGAAACACCAATGAAGAATGTTATTTGGGCTGAATTGAATTAGTCGGACTATTCCTACTTTTCTATTTCAGTTTGTGTTATTTGGGCCAAGACATGTTATTTAAAACGCCCATATGTGTTTGTATTGGACTGGTCCTTTGTTTTATGTTTATTAGTACTTAAATAAGGCTAAATGGGCTTATTAGGTTATGGGGCCCATGGAGCTACGAATTTGACCTTTGTAAACTCTATAAATTAAGCCTTTAGGCTGGATGGAAGACAGAATTTGATTTCGAGTTAAACACTTTTCTGTGAGGATTTTCATTCTCTCTTTGGTTCGTTTAGAACTATTCGAGTCTCTTACAAAGCGGTGCGTGTAGGAGTTCGAGACCAACTCATCAGACGGCCATTCGCATCCGTCCGTGGCGTCATTCGATCCACATTCGTTCCTAAATTGTAGACGATCCGTCGCTGTGCTATTGGGGTATCGAGTCTCGGAGCTTAGTCGGCCGAGGTTCGTATCAAGTGGTATCAGAGCTAGTCTCTACTTTTAGGTCTGCTTATCCTTTGTTTCGTTTTTTTTTGTTTTTTTCCGTTTGTGTTGTGTTCATTCCGTACGTACGTAATTGTTGTGTTGAGTCTGTGCTGAATTACCCGTTGTTGTCTGTTGAGTCTGTCCGTACGTAAAATTTTGTGATTCAGGTCTGTGTTTGTATCTCCGTGTCTATCGTTCTTGAGCGTCAAAAAAAAAAAAGAAGGATCCGAACAAAAAAAAAAGAGAGAGAATCCGTGGAGATAAATTCTTATTCAGTGGAGATCAATTCTAATTATCGCACCCTATTTTTAGGAAATCAATTTTATTCAGTTTTCCGATTTTTCCATATAAATTGCCACGAAAATAAATACTAATTACCTAAAGTTAACGCTAAAAACTTCCAAAAACATAACAATAAATGGGCTATTAATTTTCAAAATCTGCAGGATATTTCAAATTTCAAATTTGAAAACTTACCTATTCGGTTTCTGCTCCCTGATTTCGGTTGTCAATTTAATCTCAAATTGCTTTTTATTTCCTTTATTTCCAGAATCCTTTCCTTATCTCTTACCGTTTTTATTTTATCTTCTTTTTGTCATTCACTTTTAATTCCGGTTAGTAATTATCTCTAGGATATCAAAAAAAAGAGAAAAAAAAGAGTATTTTTGACCTCAAGAAATTTTATTTTGCTGATAGATTCCTTGTGTGTTTTGGAGCGTTTTAAGGTACCCTACATCCTATTGAATTTTTTTTCGACCATTTGTCACATTTTGGGCTGATTGTCGCACTTTGAGAGAATTGTTTTTGGGACTCATTTAAGACCCCTAGTCATAACTTTTCGTGGTGTCGTTTTTTTTCTTGTTTGTGTCGTTTGGGTGTCGTTTGTGTCGTTTTGGTGTATCGGTTTCGAATTTCCTTTCATCACCTTTCTGGTCTCTGAGTAGTTCGGTACGAGCCTATAGAGAGTTTGAGTGAGTGGTAAAAGGCAGAGAGAATAACTATCGCCACTATCAAACACGAGCGCAGAGTGATAATTTTTTGAGTGTAAACACGTGAGGGAGAGTTTTGTGAGGTTTCTTTTGTTACTAACAATATCTTGCAGCAACCATGTCTAACAACGGCGACGAACATGAGGGAATTCCAGACCGGAGGCTGATGATGCAAGCAATGATAGGAGAGATGAGAAGGATGATGAGGGAAGAGTTGGAGCCACTACGAGAACGTGTCGAGAGAGTGGAGGAAGGCCAACAAGCTCCCAACAGAGGAAGACGAAGACAGCCCAGGGAGGAGACATAAGATAAGATGGATAATGATTTTGAAGAGGAGGATTATATGTGTATCTCGTATGTGGTGAAAATATGCAAACGACAAGGGAAGTTGATGTGTTCGGTGAGCACCCGATAAATGCTCCAGTTTTTCTAGTTTACCAACATAGTAAATTTGTTATGACGAACAAGTTGTAGAAGAACAAGGGACAACTGAGCAAATCCTTGTTTCCTCTTCTCCCCCATTGGACGTCCAACTTATGCCATCAAGGCACTTGGATTTGTTTTGCTCTCTCTTTGGCCGCCCAACATGTTTCCTCTTAGAGGAAATTTGTTTCCTCTTTTTCTTTTGGCAAGTATCTTCATACATCAATGCACAAAATAAACTCTCTTTCTCCCTTATGCTTGGACGGTTTTAAGGCTTCTAGAACATGCTTCTAGATGTTTCTTTATTTGTTCATGACAATAGAACGAAAGCCCATTTAGAATTTTCACATAAAATTCCATGAAATGAAATTCAATCCTCAAGGCTCAATTCTTTAATGTGGCCGTGTAACATGAATTCATTGACATCATATGACAATGTCAAAAAACTTATTTATTGACATTCATACCATCCTATGTCCAAAAAGACAAAATTACCCTTTAGACAATATTTGTAAAACTTGTCTAGTTCAACATTTTAACTTGTTTTGACTTAGCTATTGTCAATGGTGCCCACAAGAAGAGTAGTAGTCTTTACTTATGTACATTTGATGTAATAAAGTCTTACGAAGACTCTTGCTTGTAACTGCTGAATCATTAATAAAAGTTGAAACGTTCATTCATTCTTCTTTGTCTGTTTGAAGCTTTATGATAATCTATAGTCTTTAGTCCTTAAACAAACCTAACAACATATGAAGAGACAAATGTAGATTTGCATGAACAAACTCTTCATGGTTTGCTTAAAACTATATATTCGCAATCTAATGATCAAAGGGCTATTGATCTCAATACGATTGTTAGGAGAATCTATGATGTCTGGTTATGAGGCATAGAGAGTTGGTTGAATCGAGTTCACAACTGACTCCTCAAAAGTTATGTGGAGAGCTGCCAGTGGAGGCAAGATTCGCCATTTGTTGAGTGGTTGAATCGAGTTCGTTGTGATGTTTGGCTATATGTTGCTCTTGACTAAGCAACAAGGATTCCACTTCAGCAACATTGTACATTTCATTTCTCGTCTCCATTGATGTCACAAACGAATCGTAATCAAGTCTTAAACCTTCAAAGATAGCATTAACATGACCGTCTTCTTTGATTTCTTCACCAACTGAGGCAAGAAGATCAATCGTGGTTTTGATCTGAAGAATATAGTAATTCATAGACAAATCTTTTCTTTGTTGCAGCAAGATCTCCGTGAAGTTGCTTGATGCACGCCTTTGTTATTACAGTAAAGTATTGCTCCAATTTGGACCAAACTATATGTGATTCATTGCAGCCAATCATCCGTGTAAGAAGATTCTCTGACATTGATGAAAGAAGCCACGAGAGCATCAATTGATCTTGATGTTCATGATTTAGATACTCAGCGTTCACAACTCCATGTATCTTATCATAATCATACATGAATTGAAGAGGCTTCATTCGAAGAACTCTTGATGAAATGAAGGAGTTTGTGACCTTTAATGGCCGCAAGAACTTGATGACTCCATAGCCGAAAATTGTCTTGATTCAGCTTGAGTGATAGCGAGTGTGTGATCAGAGAGTAAGAATTTTCTCATTGAATGTAGATCTGGAGATTACAGAATGTATACCAGTTGCTCAGTTAAGTGTAACTAATTTCTAACAACCTGTGACACATGACATTGTATGATTGGTGATCTAAACTAGATAGGCTAGACCTTAGTGCACGTCGGTAGAGCTTATAAGCAGTGCCTTGCTATGCACGTATTCTGTCAGCACTACTACAAATGTTAGATTCTACAACGGATATTCCACAACGGAATGTTGTCCCGTTGTGGAATCATGATGTTTCCACAACGGGACAAGAGTCCTGTTGTAGAATCTTGATGTTTTCACAACAGGACAACTATCCCGTTATGGAATCTTGATGATTCCACAATGGGACTATTGACCCGTTGTGAAATTCAAACAAAATTTAAGGTTTAAACAACGGGATGGTGACCCGTTGTTGAATCTCGCCGCGGCCAAGGCATAAACTCGCCACGGCCAAACTCTCCCACAACGGTACAGTGTACCGTTGTGGGAGAACTGTAAAACCAAACATTTTTCCGCGGCGAGCTTAAGCCTTGGCCGCGGTGAAATGTTTCCACAACGGTACAATAACTCGTTGTGGAAATATTTCACCGCGGCCACGTATATATTGGCCGCGGTGAAATGTCGCAGACTGGAATTTAAAAACTTCTCTCTCGATTTTTTTTTCAAAAATTTCATTCTCTTCTTCTTCTTCTTCTTCTTTCTCTCTCCCTCTCTCTCTCTCTCTCTCTCTCTCTCTCTCCCCAACCTACGCCCACTCGCCGCCTCTCCTTCTTCCTCCGCCGTCGTCGCCGCTCTCACTCTCTCTTATCTCTTCTTCTTCTTTGCCCTTCTCTCTTCTTCCTCCGCCCTTCTCTTCTTCTCACCTTCTTTTCTTCCCCGCCCTTCTTCTTCCCTGCCACCATCTCCTTCTTCTCCACCCTTCTTCTTCTTCACCGCCCTCTTTTTTCTTCTCTGCCCTTTTCTTCTCCCCCGCCCTCCATTTCTTTCTCCACCCCCTTCTTCTTCCCCACCCTCCTTCTTCTTCTCCGCCTCTCCTTCTTCCAAACTCACCAAACCCACTCTTCACAAACCCACCAAACAATCCGACCCACCCCCACACAAACCCACAAACCTTGCCTCCGACCACAGCCCACATCTCCGACAACTTCATTGACTCACCACGCCCCATGCTCATCGTCTTCACTCCGGGTAAGTATTTTTTATTTAATTTGTATTTTTATGTTGAAATTAGGTTAGAATTGTTTATTTGTGTCTAATTTATATAGAAATTGAATATTGAATTTGATATTTATGTAGAAAATGAGTGTGGAATTGAATTTTGGTTTGAGTTTATGTTGGATTTGAGTTAGAATATTTTGATTACCTTGAGTTTGAGTTGGAATTGAGTTAGAATATTTGATTGAACTTCGGTTTGAGTTTGTGCTGGAATTGTTTTGAATTGAAATTGAATTTCGGTTTATGTTTGTGTCGGAATTAGTTTGAATTGAAATTGAATTTCGGTTTGAGTTTGTATTGGAATTGGTTTGAATTGAGATTATGTTTAATTTTGTTTTTTTTTCTTCATAGATTATGTCAACTACATCCACTAGTACCATTAGCGGTAAACGAAGATCCACCAATATCGATGGTCTCGGGAAAAGAAGAAATACTCGTATGCCCAAGATTAATAAGTGTAAAACTATTGGTAGGAAAATAAACGTAGTATTTGATGAAAAAAATCAACCAATGAATAAGGAGGGTGATGAGTTGTCGAGTTATTTTGGCGTGTTAGCTAGAGAACATGTTCCGATTACGATGCTCGATTGAAGACTAAAAGAGCATAAACAACTAAAAGAAAGGATTTGGAATGAAAGGATAATTTGGATTTTATACCGTACAATTTAAATGATCATTGGATGCTTGTTGTCTTCGCTCTTTGGAAAGATCAAGCGATGTTCTTCGACCCGTTGAAAAATAAAATCCCATTCGATTTAAGGAAGTGGATAAAAAGGTAAATTAATTACATGTTATTTGAAGTATTTCATTTAAACGAATATTTGTTTTCTAATGTTTTTTTGTTGTGTGTATAAGGATTTTTTCGGATTTCAAGCTTGACAACCATGGAGCCCGAAGTAACGTCAATCAAACTTTATGTACAATTGAAGAAGTTATATACACCGGATAACTTAGAAAACGTTCGAGAAGAGTGGGTATTTTACGTACAAACTTTTATAGAATTTGAATATTAGTTTGATTTTGGATGATATAGATATTTGTTTTTATGTAATGGATATGTTTTGGATATATAATTTCATTTCAGGTTTTTTAATTAGAAAACTGTAAAAATAACTCTCAGGAACAATTTCGCCGCGGCGAACTATACACGTTGTCGCGGCGAGGTGTTTAAATCTGTTAAATTTTTTCACAACGGGACTGTCCCGTTGTGAAATCATGAACATTTCCACAACGGGACGAGTATCATTGTGAAAATATTTCACAGCGGAGGATTTCCACAACGGTACAGAACCGTTGTGGAAGCTTTCCACGACGGTTTTGTACCGTTGTGGAATCCCCAATTTATAGTAGTGCAGGGCGATACTTCAATTGTTTCAAATCATATAAACCTCACTACAAATTTGATTATATGGCGTTTCTTGAAAGCATAAATTTTTTTTTTTATCAAAATTAATCCAAAATTTTTGTTACATAACTGTGCTATTTTTTTTATATATTTCGTTTAGTCGCCATTTTAAATCATTTGTCGTATCTCGTATAGTGTATAGTCGTATGTCTCTTGTAAAGTGTTAAAAACTGTAAGTTAAAAGTGTCACGGTCGTCCGGGAGCCGACCGGTCGGGAGGCCGCTGGGGGCCCGAGACGGGCGGGATACGTGTGCCAAGCATGGGCAAACGTCCCGCACGGATGGAAATCTCCTTAGGAAGTCTAAGGGGATCTCGGATGGGAGTCGGAGGCAATGACCCGGTCACTCACGGGAGTCATGACAAGTTGGACGGCAGGATGTTGACGGTCTCTATTCGGGGTACCTTGGTGTAAAGCTCTCCACCACCCGACAGTCTCAGTGACTGAAGTGAGCTTCCCGTGTGCCGAAGAAGTAGGCACGCGGGGCGGGCATACATAGTCGAAGTGGACTAGTGTGTCGTTCGAGTTGGGATAGGCTCGGACCAGTATTGCCATGGAGGCAGTACTGCGCGCCCTCTATCCCACACGGTGGTTATTCCATAGAGATTCCCAGGTTTTCAGTGTCGACCCCAGGGGAGTCGGATTAATCATCGAATGGACATTCCCGTGCCACAGACGGTAGGAATGTCCCTAACGCGAGGAGTCCGAGGTCCGACTCTATTCGCGGGACTTGCAGCCTGAAACGCATGGCAAGAGCGAGACATGTGGGTATCAAAAGGATAAGGGCTAGGCTGTGAGTCAAGTTGCTCCTTCGGACATCCACTCGCATGAGTTGTGAGACGGGATGTCGGAGTAAAGGACTTTGGGTGCGGGTGCCGCCCTAAGTCCCATGTACGCCTACTCGGGAGAGGCATACGATAGCCCATCGTGAAGGGAACGGATGATGACTTGATCTTGGCTAAGGCATCGCACACGCAACCGAGTGGAGAGTCACGCGGGAGAGCGCTGATGCGGGATTGGCCGAGGTGACGCGAGGGAACCTAGTAACGAGGCGAGTGTTAGCGAGGCATTGCTCGGGCAAGCCTCGGCACTAGGATGCAGTTCTAGTCGCTATGAGCGAGACTCTTCGGACGTAGTTCCCGTCAGGATATCCGTGTCCGTGAGCACAAAGTGCGCGAGGGTTTTCATGAAGAAGACCGAGGAAAGGTAGGCTGGCCTCGACTAGGGGAGTCTTGACGCCGCACGGGTGTAGTATTCCGCAGAAAAAAGTCGGCCCGTGACAAAAAGAAAGACAGTACTCTGTAGAAAGTTCCTCAATTGGTGTTATCGTCGTAAAAAATTAGGCCATCTTCTAAATTCACTTCCAATAATACTCTGCGTTATATATACGCACACACACAAAAAAAAAAAAATAATAAAAAGAGGGAAACGTGTATACATAGAATTGAGAAATAAAAAGCATTATACGATGATAAAAGAATGATTTGATATTTCATGGGAAGTTCCAAGTATATATACGAGTAGATTTGTAGGCAGAGGCACATAGTAGGTGAGAAAAGAAGAAGGTAAAAAATAGGTGAATCTGAATATAAATGAATGCATTTGAAGAAGTCCATATGCGTATATAAGAAAAGGAAGGGTTGTCTCAGAAACTGGTTTGGCGTTGAGAAAAACAAGGAGAGGGTTTGCACTGGTGGATCTGCGTCGGTACGTATGACGCCTTCAACACAGAGAAGGCCTCGAAGTTGGCGTGTTCTTCGGGCGGGCCACAGGGACTTCCACTTTCTTCTCGTCTCGGCTTCCCCCATCCTCGCAGGAGATCCCATGCTCCATCAAGGCTGCTACTCCATTTATACTTCCCAACATCCAAACTCGCGCTTTAACAAAACTAGTGCTAGAGCCCAGGTAATAATTACCAATATAAATTACAAATGATTTATTTATTTATTTTATGAATAACAAGAAAGTAGCATTTTTTTTATTCCTTATTTCATAACCTTTTAAATTGGGTTATCTGTGTGTGTATTATAGGAAACTTTGGTTAAGGCTTCAAATAAGTGAGTTAGGATAATAATTGACCCGTCGCTATTTTATTCCCTGCTTTAGTCAGGAAATAAAATGAGGTATTATTGTGGCCTTTGGGATGTCACACGGGATGCGGAATTGCGTCTTAGCGACTCTCTTGTTTATATTAAAAAAAAAATTCAGGTTCAAAAAAGAAAAAGAAAAATCTCTTAACTACTGCATGGTTGGGGGACTACTTGAATTAACTTGATATGTTCATCCAAAATTGTAAAGGACCTCACACTTTTGGTATTATGAAATTTGCGTATACATGGGGGACGGCTCATCAGCAACAAAACTACCGTTTTTGTATCTAAAGCTAAGAATAATAGCGACTGATCAGTTATCCTAAAATTAATACCAGAAAATACAAATTTTATTCACGAAACATTAATGATTTCTTATATAATTTCAATTAATTATTCTAGGTTTTGAGTGAGATATCAAGACTTGTGGAGCTATACAAGGACGAGGAGATCAGCATAACCACCACCTGCCACAGGTTGGGAGCCGCGCTAGCGACATTGAATGCGACGGACATCGTCTCTCAATGGCCTAAAAAAGCCTAAAGGCAACCCCAAAAAGGTATTCATAATTATTACATCCATCATTATTGCTACTAATTTTCAATCTTTATTGATAATTATGAGTTTCGTGAATGCAAATATTCAAGGCCTGCCTGGTTACGGCTTTCGCGTTTGCAAGTCCTAAGGTCGGGGACTCGGAGTTCAAGAGGCTATTCTCGTCTCACCAAGACCTCCGAGCCTTGCATGTGAGAAATGCCCTCGATTGTAACAAACTACCCCTTCATAGGGTACTCGGACGTCGGGGAAGAGCTTTCCATCGATACCCGAACGTCAAATTTCCTAAAGAGCCCAGGGAATGTGTCGACATGGCACAACTTGGAGGCATATCTCCATGGCATAGCGGGGGATCAAGGGCCTCGGCTTTGGTCAACAAGAGCATGGACGAGTTGAAGGACGAGTTCATGGTGCCCGTGTCGTGGTGGTGTGAGAAGAACAAGGGCATGGTTCAACAAGAGGATGGCTCTTGGAAGTTGATGGATCATCAGGACGACCGTTGATTACACTTTATCTAAATATAATTAACTCTATTTATTTACACATATCAATTGGCTCTACTTAAGAGAACTGCAAAGTCATTTACATTTGACTGCTTGAATCAGTTCGTACGAGCGAGCGTTAAAATCAATGTGTAATTGTTTCCGTGTCACCGTTATGAAGATGACTATCTCACTATATAAAATCAAGTTCCATTCATCGATTGATGTCCTAATAGATTTCTTACAGTGACTATCAATTACAATATACTGCAACTATAATGTATATTAGCAAATAGAAAAAGGTTTGATTACAACATCTATGCGCATATGCCTTCAGGAATTGAAATTCGTTAAGAGACTTTGGTCGTTCTTGACAACCCCCAACCCCCTTCCATTCTAAAAGCACTAGTAGAAAACCTAGATGCCACGACTTTTTTCATTGTAGAATCCGAAGTTGCAGTAAGATTTCATTGACGAAAAATCTTACATCGTAGTGGAAAATAGTTTCCACAACAGTTATTTATAGTTGCGGAAACTAATTTTTTTTATTCATTTTTTTTATATCTCATTGCGGTGACGTTTATCTCCCTCGTGGAAACTAAAAAAAATTAGGTAATTAACCAATTAAAACATTTGAGATTACTATATAAAGATAACATGTTATTCCTGATTTGTCTTTTCATTGAAATAAAATAATAAAGTATTTATATCAATTTACATGTATAACTATATAGACGTGACTATTTATCTAATATTTACGACACATTGACTATATTTGAGTGAGTATATTGTAACCGATGACCACCTCGATCCTCTTTGCCCTTGCCCCTATTAACCACTTGCAACCTGTGCACTCAAACGTGCCATTCCATTGTTTGGGCTTTGAGTTTACAAGCCCAATAATCACATGTTTATTGCATAGGTCGGTCCCAGATTTTGGTTTTTGGGATATATATGTCTGTCTTGATTAGTTTTGAGGATATACATTATTTTGTTTTCTTTAGTTTTATCTTCAATATAACCAGAACTACGACAATTTCAATAGTTTTTTTTTTTTTTTACCAAAATTAATTATTTATATTTTAACTCAACAATATAATTACCTATTTTATGTAATTACATATTTAACCATTTTCTTTTCTTCTCATCTTTTCTTATTTCATTTAAGTTCCTTGAAATAAAAAATTAATAACCCAATTTTTTCTATAAGACACATATTCTCTAAAGATCTATTTCCATCCATAAAGTTATTGACAAATCTTCAAGGAAACTTTTAGATTTCCTTGAAGATTTATTAACATCTTAAAATTAATTAACAAGCTGTCAATAAATCTTCAAAAAGATTTTTAGATGCTTTGAAAATTTGTTGACATGTTTGTCAATAAATCTTCAAATAAATTCCAGATTTTTTTGAAAATTTATTGATAATCATGTCAATAAATCTTCAAAGGAAAATTTCATATGCGAAAAAAAAATCTCAAAATCATACTTCTTAAGTTCACATACAACTTCATTTTGTATATAAAATGCATTTAATGAATATTTCTAACCCTTGAACTTTTAAGAAATAAAAATGAAGAGAGAGAGAGAGAGAGAGAGAGAGAGAAAGAGAGAGATAAACTTACGTAGATTATCATAACTACTATTGTCGCTCATTTTCGGACAACGATTTAGAAGCCTCAAGCGGTTAGACCCAAGGCCGAACCAAGTGGTCTCGCTTTGGCTTGAGCGTGTCGGACTCGATATCTCGAGTCTCCCCTTAGCTGTCAATGGTCCTTGAGTTCGTCGGCATACCTGAAAAAGATAAGAGAACCGTGAACTAGGAAGGGAAAACAGAGGGGGTGCCTCTGTTTACCTCTCCGACGCTCAACATTAGTGAGATTGAGGTGGAGTATAGAGGTTTTAGAGGGTGAGAGGCCAAAGATGAGTGAAACGAGTGACTCGAAGGTTCGACAGCGTTTCAAGGCTCAAAAATGGATTACCTTTGGGAGAGGACGGACCTCTGTATTTATATGCGACCAAGGGGTGTTTTGGGCAACCCCTTGGCCGAGTGAGTTTTTGGGTCGGCCATTGGCCGGCTGAAGGTCTGGGCCGGCCAATGGCCGGGTGAACTTGGGTCGGCCATTGGCCGATTGAAGGTTCGGGTCGGCCAATGGCCGGCTGAACTTGGGTCGGCCATTGGCCGGCTGAAGGTTTAGGCCGGCCAATGGCCGAGTCAAGGTTTTGCCGTCCGGTGGCTGTCTGAAGCCTTGCACGGGTCGTGTGGGTTGAAAAGACGCTTTTGTCCTCGTCGGTCCGAGACGGGCCAACAACATTAGCCCCCGAGTTTTCGATCGAGCGTGGGTCGAGTGGAAACTCAGTACTTGCTCTGACGTGTGGACCTGGGATGAACGCTCTCGAGTTTGTGAGCACACCGTAGAAAGACTTTTAATGCATCGCGAGGGATAGCCTTATTTTGTGTCACGAGAGACGACTTTTGTGCGTCGCGAGGGACAACTTTGGTTGTCTTTCGTTTTACGTATCTTATGTTCTCGATATACTATCGTAATCGATTCGCACGGTTTTGCTGATGCGCGTCTTATTTTCTCGATTTGCCGACGAAGGCGTAATCAATTTGCACGTCTTGTCGGTGCGTGGCTTATTTTCTTGACTTACCAATGAAGGCGTAATCGATTCGCACGGGTTGGCGGTGCGTGGATTATTTTCTCGACTTACCAATAAAGACGTAATCGATTTGCACGGCTTTGTTGGTGGTGCGCGGCTTATTTTCTCGACTTACCAATGAAGGCGTAATCGATTTGCACGGCTTTGTTGGTGGTGCGCGGCTTATTTTCTCGACTTACCAATGAAGGCGTAATCGATTTGCACGGCTTGGCCCTCGAGGGGCCTCGGTGCCACATAGCGTGACCGGGTTTTCCGTTGACGCTGGCTAGACCAGTTTCGTCCGGCGGGCGCAAGCCTTTGAAATCCATATGTGACTCGCTGCCTATTGGCGCACGAGTAGGGCGGCGAGCGTGACCACACCACCTTATGAGCGTGGCACCCTTGGGTGCACGTGTCATGTGATAGGCGGGGTTAGGTGTAGACTTGATCCACCGGCGAGTGTGGCACCTTAGTGCACTGGTCGCGTTTTCGGGTTGAGTCTCTTGGGTCGAGTCTTGTGCCCTTGTGAGCGTGACGCCACGGCGTGCGTGTCACGTTTGGGGACTCAATTGGCCCATTCTTTCTCTCACGAGAGCGTCGTAGAGCGAATTTTGGTGCGCCGTCAGGGGTGACTTAAGCACGTCGTTAGGGACGATTTTTCTGCTGCTTGCCGGAGAGCACGTAGATTTGTCATCGAGACTTGTGAGTCTATCGGTTATTTGTGAGTCAAGAAGTCGTGCATGTCTGATACGAGGACTTTCAAGTCGATTCGTGGGTTTGGGACATAACTCGAGGTATAGACTCGACTCGAGGAGTTTCGCGTAAGGTCGACTCGAGGGCTAGTTGTTGGGGAATCAAGTGGGTATCAGACACGAACAATCGCTCTGATACCACTTGTCGGTGGATCGGGCGCGCATCGGATGTTAGGAATATTGCCCACTTGAAGATAATGAATAAATGATTACTAAATTCGATAATAAGATTACTTTATTAGCATTATATGATTAGTGGGTTGAGTTCTAAACAATTAGAATCAATAACAACTATCTTCCATAGCCTCCGTATCTAACTGAGTCACGTGCTGGGCACCTGAGTTCGAGCGGTGTGCTAAAACATGGTCGATGACTGATATACGCCTGTAAAGCTATATCTAAAGTCATATATGTGGAACACATGGGTGAAGGCTGATCACTAAAGTGGGAGCATTCTACACTTGTGGTAAGTGTACGACCTGGACAAGTCTTGGTGTAGATGTGTCGTTTAAGGACCGTTACGACACACTAACCGAGGCCACTATGATGGTCACAGTGAGACTTGATCTAAATCCTGAAGTGATCATGGACACTGGGTTATGTTACTGGGATCTTTGACTCATTAGCTAAAAGGCTATTCATGCTAATCACAGCTTATGTCTTGGGAGTTTTCTCAGAGCATGATTCGAGTGGGAAGTGATTTACAGATACGGAATCCAGCCTTCCTGAAAGAAGGTTAATGTTCACTCACCTAAGGGTTGATTCCAGAACCGATAGATTGCTAGCACTTTCGAAGTAAGTAACGTTCGAAAGAATCTTTCGCTGGGGAAGCAACAATGCTTAGGGCTGATATGTATCAAGAGAAGTATAACGGAAAAATTGACTTCTCTTGATACGGGTTGAACCTGGAGGATCTTGATCACGAACTGACTATATCAGTGGACACTCGTCACGATGAGTAAATATAATTCTAGTATAAAGGAGAGTTCAGTCTTGGCTTACAAGGTGGAGTATTTGACCAAGATTAGACGAATCGATGGACAAAAGAGAAATGACTATTTCGTCTTTTTCATCGGATTTGTTAAGCTTCTATTACTAGGTCCATAGTCCCCGATTCGGCTCTGATAAAGGCGGATAAGAACTTTCGTATAATAATGTTTATCATTATTAAATCTCACTTGCTTTAATTGTGATTGACAGCATTAATTCTGGAAAACGGGTATTCGCAGAATTAAATAAATATTTATGGTAGAGTTGTTTATTTATTGTTTGATCAAGTAAATAAACAATTATTAATTATTTGTTTATTGTTGGACCAAGTAAATAAATGATTAATTGGTTTTTAAGCAATTGGGCCTTGCACACATGAAAAATTCGAATTAGGGTTTTTGGCACTAGGAATTTGCGCAAATCCCCTTGGCCGTGTGCCATCAAGTTCGAAATTTTCATAATTGGTATTTACCAATATTTCCTCTTTAGTTGTTTAAATAAAGGAGAGAGAATAATATAAGATATTTTCCTATATTTTCTCCTTATTTAAAGGAGAGTATTTAGGAGAATATTTAGGAGAAAATTTAGGAGAATAATATATTCTTCTTTATCATCTCACTAAATAAATTATTCTATATTTAAATAAAAGAATAATATCTCATAGATATTGATCTGATGGATGAGAGAAAAAGTAGGATTCACTTGTTGAGATCCAAGGGCCTAGATTAAATCCATTAGTGTGAACACAATAAAAGGAAATAAAATATTCTGGAAGATTCCATGAATATCTCCTTTTTACTACTATAAATAGGGGTTCATGAGAAGGCAAAAATTAAGGATTTTGACCTAGAAATTTCGTGGCCCTCCCTCTTGGCCATGCGAAATTTGCTGCTTCTCCCCCTCGGAAATTTGTTTCCATTCTTAGTAAAATAAGAGAAAGATCTCGAAACACCTAGTTTCGTGATCTAGTGAGATAAAGACTGTGCCCACTCATCTTTCTTATTCGCCTCAGAGATTACGTTTCAGAAGACTAAGGTGTCATCCTCGAGTCCTTCATCAAGACGTTCAAGACGAAGACGGATTGTGAAAGCTTTCAGTTCGTGAGCCAAAAACTGTAAGTATTCGTTTTTCGTCCAAATCGGTTGCTTGATAAATATGCTCTCGTGAATTAAATTAATTAAACATAACTAGATCTTGTTAATTATAACCATAATTTAATTAGCTTATGATCAGCGTAATTAATTATTTTTCCGCATTAATATGGTTATATGGTGGAATCATCTCAAAAGAGGCGCGTCGGAGCGATCGTTCGTGTCCGATGCGCGCTCGATCAACCAACAAGTGGTATCAGAGCTAGATGTTATGATTAATTAATCGATTCGTTCTTGTAATTAATTTAAATATGGTTTGAATGAAATTATATGTGGATGTGAATTTCATGCAATTCAATATATGATATGTGAATTGTGATTCGTGGTTTGATCGTAGAATATTTGATTCTCGCTTTTCTAGATTTTTTGTAAACCCGAAATTCAAAGGGTATAGGTTTTATGTAATTATTATTATTATTGTTGTAATCCGATGGTGCGACGTTCTTGATCACGACGATCGGCGAGAGACGGATACAAAACGAAGAAGCATGACGGACGAAGAAAGCCTCCACGACTACGCCACAAGAAAACTTGTCACAAAATTTTGTGACAAGTTTCGGCCGTCCTCTTCGTGCCGGGCCGCGCCCTCGTGGCGGCGGCGGTCCGGTGCAGCCTCAAGTCTAATCTTGACCTAGGTCAAGATTAGAGGATTCGTACGGGCCTCAGTCCGGAAACCCAAGTGGGCCCACGGGCCCACTCATTAAAAAAAAAAATTTACCGAAAAAAAAAAATTAAGTTTTTTAAATGTTTTATTTAAATAATTGTATGGGCTGAGCCCTAATGATTTTTTATTTAAAACATTACAAAATAAATGATTATGATATCGATTTATTTTAAATGGGACATTGGAATGTGCCCTTACTTAATTAATTTTTTCGATAAAAAATTAGAAAAATTAAATAATTTGATATTGATTTATTTTTCTAAGGGACATAAGAATGGGCCCAATTGAATCCATGGACCAATATGATTGGGCTCATCTTGATTTACTTTATAGAATCAAATAGGAAACGATCAATCCGAATCAAACCATTCTTGCATGCTCTTGCTTGTTTATTTAATTACTATGCCATGCTTGTATGCTATAACTTAGATCATGTATCGTATGTTAATGGTTTTCATGGGCTTTCATTCATTAAAATTGTCTAATTGGATTAGGATAGTTAATTAATGAATGAGTTGAACGGATCGGAGAGCTCTGTCACCAAGCCGATAAGAGGCTAAGCTGAGAGGTACTTAAGAAGACCTAGTGTCTCACCTTCTCTACTGGGAGCTTTTCCGTGATGGAATACTTTTAGGATAATCAAGACTAGATGTCACGAATTCCTAATCACTAAGCTATATCGAAACATCTGTTTTTAAGGGTAGCTTAGAAACACTCGAGTTTTTAATATGACTTAGTTAACTCGAGTGGATCACCTAGATTAAAGTTAATGCTAGGAAAATTAAAATACTGAAAGTATATTGAGTCGTAGGTCTCCAACATTGACACAACACCGTGAGGATGAAAGATCCCCTCGTGACCGGCGGTTTTCTAAACATGGTGGTCAGTTCCATTCGGAAGGGCTTTTCTGATTCCAATACCAAGGTTGTGTCTCTGACGATAGGTGGGAGGGTTGATCTCTGCGTGTACTAGTTACGCTAGTGCGTATGAGCTAGATTTCTTTCACTGAAATGTTGGGTTGACTCATGCATGAACCAACCGGTGGTTGCTCATGTGGCCAAAGATTCCTATAAAATTGGTAGTTAGTGAGCATAGTTATGAAGGTGCATGTACTATGATTGCTCACTAATCTGAGATGGTTCTCATTTTCACTAGGTGCACTCCGTTACGTCACCAGAGTGAAACGGACTGTGGCTATTAGTCGAATTACCTTGGAATATAAAAACTGGGTTCTTTTGTTTAGTATTTTATCCCGTGCATGTTTGCATTATAGTTTTTATTTCCTAAATTATATTGATAGTTGTTTCTTTTCATATTGCCAATAAATGTGCTTTTTATGTTTTTAGTAATCATGTCAAACCCTATTATGGCCCTGTTGTCGAAAGACGTCCTGACTGGAGATAACTTCCCTAAGTGGAAGTCGAATCTCAACATTGTGCTTGTGAGTGAAAGCATTCGCTTTATCCTCACTGAAGACAGACCTCCTCTTCCTGCTCATGGTGCCTCCAAGAACTTGAGGGAGGACTATGACAAGTGGACTACTGCCAATAACAAGGCGGTGGCCTACATGCTCGCAAGCATATCTGATGTGTTGCGAACTAAAGATGGAAGGGAAAGAGACTGATGTGGAGATCCTTGACTCGTTGCAACAAATGTTTGGGATGCAAAGCGAGCAAGCCCGCATTGAGCTCACCCGTAAGTACACTAGCACTAGGATGACTGCGGGAACTCCGGTGAGGGATCATGTCATGAAGATGACTAACTACTTCACCGAAGCTAAACTCCATGGGGCACAGATGGATGAGGTTACTCAGGTGGGAATAATCCTGAATTCCCTTTCGAGTGACTTTATACAGTTTACGTCCAACTACATCATGAACAAGTTGACGTATGGACTGTCTCAGCTGTTGAATGAACTACAGACTTTTGAGTCTATCACTCGACATGGGAAGAACAAAGGGTCAGCTCTCTATGCTGACAAGAGTTCTTCGCCTAAAACCAAGAAGAAGTTGACTTCTGGTGCTGAGTCATCTAAGGCACGTCCGAATACTTCAAAGGGGAAAGGTCCCGCTAAGAAGGAAAGGAAGAACTTCAAGAGAAGTGGAAAAGGAAAAGAAAAGAAGCGAGAAAGCATTGGTAAATGCAACCATTGCAACACTGAAGGCCATTGGAAGAGGCATTGTCCTTTGTACTTGGCCGAGCTTGAGAAAAATAAGAAGAATGCTGGTATTGTACCTTAAAATTCATGATTAAAGATAACCTAAAAATGTTTTGAGGATAATTATTCATGAGCATACTTCTTTGCTTGTTGCAGAGCAGATCTGATGGAGCACACATGTGTAGACGAGCTTGCTGAGCAATGTCGGATTCAAGCCCGAATTGTAGAGAAGCTCATGCTCCGTTTGAAGATCTAATTTCCCGCTAGTTTTATTACTTTCATCTTTGGATTTATTTTTGAACATGGGATGTGTCATTTAATAATCCGAGGTTTTCTGGACTGTAGCCTTTATGGTTATTCCAGAAAGGATGAATCTTTCTTTCTTTATGTTTTATTACATTATTTATGAACACATGGTTGTGTCTTTAAATATTTCCTTCTATAATTGAATGCCTTGATTGCTTTTATGATATTTGAATATGCATGAATGCTTATGTCCTTATGAAAAAGATATAGAATATGAAGGTCTCGTTTTTCCGTTCATATGCTATATAGAAGCACAATAAATAAATATAAATGTTTTCTAAGTTATTATCTCTATTAGAATTTAATTAGCTTTTATTGCTTCATTAAATTCTTATGTTGAATATGTTTTATTGTTTTAAGAACTATTTAGAGTTTTGAAAGCGTCTAAATAAATATTACCATTATTCGACAATGACTTGTGCGAATAATAAGTAATAAAGAAGACACAACTAAAAGTTAGTGTTGATGATGAATTAAATTAGTGGGAGCTTCCTTAATTGGAACCTAGTCACTAATATTCGTATTGATTGGGAGCATCCTTGAATGGAACCTAGTCACTCTAGATTCATTGATTGAGTGAGAGCATCCTTAATTGGAACCTAGCCAGTCTAAAATTCAATAATCGAGTAGGAGCATCCTTAGCTGGAACCTAGCTACTCTTATTCATTGACTTAGTGGGAGCATCCATAAATGGAACCTAGCCACTAAATAACCAATATTATTGAGTGGGAGCATCCTTAATTGGATTCTAGTCACTATTGTTCAATAAAAGAGTGGGAGCTTTCTTTAATGAAATCCAGCCACTTGTTGTTCAATAAATAGCAAACATCCTTCATAGGATTAAATCCATCATTGAAGATGGCATCCTTAACCGGAATGTATATGCTATTGTTCAATAATTAAAGTGGAAGAGTAATCAATGATTATCTTGCCACATAAATCAATGAATTAAAAGGAAGGATAATTTTGAATTATCTTGTCGTTAAAATCAATAACCTAGTGGGAGCATCCTAGAATGGATCCTTGTCACTCTCATCAACAATAAACTTTCCTTAAATGGAAAGACATGATCTTGAGATATCACTCTCGATAATACTAACTTGTCTGAAAGTTATTAGCCCATATTTAATAGATCTACCTGTTAAGCTATTAGCTTAAAGGAATAGAGAGGTCTATAAAAGGATTAATGAAATGGTTTAAGCTTTATAAGCTATAAGGTAAGGGATTGAGCCCTTAAGGAGAGACATTATCATAAATGATACTCTTCTTTCTGATACCACAAACCACTTCATTAGGGATCTTCAAAATTGAAGATGAACTGTCCTTTGAGGATGAAGTTCCAATAACATAAAGACATGGATCGAAGTAGTTATACTACTAAACCTTTTGAAATATGAAAGGTAGATCCTAAGTACTTAACAAACTAGTCATGATTGTACATGGATGTTTGTTATAATCGATATTTTGAGAATGATCGATAAGTATAGCTCCTAAACAAGTGTCATGAATAAAGTCATTACTATTTAAGTTCTAGACCTCATTATGACACAAGTAAATTGACTGAGCTAACTGTTTCTAAAATTAAATTTAGAAACGACATGCTCATTCCATTATGTCTCAAACATACTTATTGATATAAGGTATGAGCTCAATGTTAAGGCTATTGACATTGTCTTTAAAAGGACTAATAATTAGACCTTAGACAATGTCGTATTTCCGAGAATAACTACATGTGTTGTAAACACTGTAATTTCTGGAAATAGTGAGATACTTAGTTATTTAAATATAGTAGATCCTTAAAGTCCTGTGTATATATTGAATATGAACACGACAAACAAGGATGAACTATAAATAACCAAGTAATGGAAATAGGTCAATAAAGTTCTTATTTAAACACGTTCAATAAATCACACTATAGTAAGTGGTGATGAGATCAAACCATGCAATGGTGCAACCTGTTTTGGCACCAAAGGGATGTACACCTTGATAGAGAGACTTATAATCTTTAGATATAAAGTCTGGTGTATAATCTAAGAGGTATGTGAAGTGTTAATTTGTTCTAAAGCAAATTTATTTACTGTGAACAAATTGACTTGACCTTAAATGGTAAGTCAAAGATCACTTGCAAAAAAAAAAGGATGAACTAGAATGATATGAAAATGGGACATATGTCAGATCGACATAAATGATAGAGTATAGATAAAAGTGGGAATCCATATGATGGGAATCTCAATCCTGGGTCAAAGTCTAAACCGTCTATAATGATGGCAAAAGATTAAATTGGCTAAAGGAAACTTATCTTCTCTGGTCAAAGTGGGAGATTGTTAGGAATATTGCCCACTTGAAGATAATGAATAAATGATTACTAAATTCGATAATAAGATTACTTTATTAGCATTATATGATTAGTGGGTTGAGTTCTAAACAATTAGAATCAATAACAACTATCTTCCATAGCCTCCGTATCTAACTGAGTCACGTGCTGGGCACCTGAGTTCGGGCGGTGTGCTAAAACATGGTCGATGACTAATATACGCCTGGAAAGCTATATCTAAAGTCATATATGTGGAACACATGGGTGAAGGCTGATCACTATGTGGGAGCATTCTACACTTGTGGTAAGTGTACGACCTGGACAAGTCTTGGTGTAGATGTGTCATTTAAGGACCGTTACGACACACTAACCGAGGCCATTATGATGGTCACGGTGAGACTTGATCTAAATCCTGAAGTGATCATGGACACTGGGTTATGTTACTGGGCTCTTTGACTCATTCGCTAAAAGGCTATTCATGCTAATCACAGCTTATGTCTTGAGAGTTTTCTCAGAGCATGATTCGAGTGGGAAGTGATTTACAGATACGGAATCCAGCCTTCCTTAAAGAAGGTTAATGTTCACTCACCTAAGGGTTGATTCCAGGACCGATAGATTGCTAGCACTTTCGAAGTAAGTAACGTTCGAAAGAATCTTTCGCTGGGGAAGCAACAATGCTTAGGGCTGATATGTATCAAGAGAAGTATAACGGAAAAATTGACTTCTCTTGACACGGGTTGAACCTGGAGGATCTTGATCACGAACAGACTATATCAGTGGACACTCGTCACGATGAGTAAATATAATTCTAGTATAAAGGAGAGTTCAGTCTTGGCTTACAAGGTGGAGTATTTGACCAAGATTAGACGAATCGATGGACAAAAGAGAAAGGACTATTTCGTCTTTTTCATCGGATTTGTTAAGCTTCTATTACTAGGTCCATAGTCCCCGATTCGGCTCTGATAAAGGCGGATAAGAACTTTCGTATAATAATGTTTATCATTATTAAATCTCACTTGCTGTAATTGTGATTGACAACATTAATTCTGGAAAACGGGTATTCGCAGAATTAAATAAATATTTATGGTAGAGTTGTTTATTTATTGTTTGATCAAGTAAATAAACAATTATTAATTATTTGTTTATTGTTGGACCAAGTAAATAAATGATTAATTGGTTTTTAAGCAATTGGGCCTTGCACACATGAAAAATTCGAATCAGGGTTTTTGGCACTAGGAATTTGCGCAAATCCCCTTGGCCGTGTGCCATCAAGTTCGAAATTTTCATAATTGGTATTTACCAATATTTCCTCTTTAGTTGTTTAAATAAAGGAGAGAGAATAATATAAGATATTTTCCTATATTTTCTCTTTATTTAAAGGAGAGTATTTAGGAGAATATTTAGGAGAAAATTTAGGAGAATAATATATTCTTCTTTATCATCTCACTAAATAAATTATTCTATATTTAAATAAAAGAATAATATCTCATAGATATTGATCTGATGGATGAGAGAAAAAGTAGGATTCACTTGTTGAGATCCAAGGGCCTAGATTAAATCCATTAGTGTGAACACAATAAAAGGAAATAAAATATTCTGGAAGATTCCATGAATATCTCCTTTTTACTACTATAAATAGGGGTTCATGAGAAGGCAAAAATTAAGGATTTTGACCTAGAAATTTCGTGGCCCTCCCTCTTGGCCATGCGAAATTTGCTGCTTCTCCCCCTCGGAAATTTGTTTCCATTCTTAGTAAAATAAGAGAAAGATCTCGAAACACCTAGTTTCGTGATCTAGTGAGATAAAGACTGTGCCCACTCATCTTTCTTATTCGCCTCAGAGATTACGTTTCAGAAGACTAAGGTGTCATCCTCGAGTCCTTCATCAAGACGTTCAAGACGAAGACGGATTGTGAAAGCTTTCAGTTCGTGAGCCAAAAACTGTAAGTATTCGTTTTTCGTCCAAATCGGTTGCTTGATAAATATGCTCTCGTGAATTAAATTAATTAAACATAACTAGATCTTGTTAATTATAACCATAATTTAATTAGCTTATGATCAGCGTAATTAATTATTTTTCCGCATTAATATGGTTATATGGTGGAATCATCTCAAAAGAGGCGCGTCGGAGCGATCGTTCGTGTCCGATGAGCGCTCGATCCACCAACATCGGACACGAACGATCGCTCCGATGCGAATATTTTAATATGATTCCACCATATAACCATATTAATGAGGAAAAATAATTAATTACGCTGATCATAAGCTAATTAAATTATGGTTATAATTAACAGGATCTAGTTATGTTTAATTAATTTAATTCACGCGAGCATATTTATCAAGCAACCGATTTGAACGAAAAACGAATACTTACAGTTTTTGGCTCACGAACTGAAAGCTATCACAATCCGTCTTCGTCTTGAGTCGTCTTGATGAAGGACTCGAGGATGACATCTTAGTCTTCCGAAACGTAATCTCGGAGGCGAATAAGAAAGATGAGTGGGCACAGTCTTTATCTCACTGGATCACGAAACTAGGTGTTTCGAGATCTCTCTCTTATTTTACTAAGAATGGAAACGAATTTCCGAGGGAGAGAAAATTTCGCACGGCCAAGGGAGAGCCACAAAATTATTAGGTTAAAATCCTTAATTTTTATCTTCTCATGAACCCCTATTTATAGTAGTAAAAGGAGATATTCATGGAATCTTCCAGAATATTTTATTTCCTTTTATTGTGTTCACACTGGTGGATTAAATCTAGGCCCTTTGATCTCAACAAGTGAATCCTACTTTTTCTCTCATCCATCAGATCAATATCTATGAGATATTATTCTTTTATTTAAATAGAGAATAATTTATTTAGTGAGATAATAAAGGAGAATATATTATTCTCCTAAATATTCTCCTAAATACTTTCCTTTAAATAAGGAGAAAATATAGGACAATATCTTATATTTTTCTATCTCCTTTATTTAAACAACTAAAGAGAAAATATTGGTAAATACCAATATTATAAAATTCGAATTTTAGGCACACGGCCAAGGGGGAATTTGCGCAAACCCTAGTGCCAAAAATTCCCAAATCCGATTTTCATATTTTGTGCAAGGCCCAATTGCATAAAACCCAATTAATTATTTATTTACTTGGTCCAACAATAAACAAATAATTAATAATTGTTTATTTACTTGATCAAACAATAAATAAACAATTCTACCATAAATATTTATTTAATTCTGCGAATACCCGTTTTCTAGAATTAATGCTGTCAATCACAATTACAGCAAGTGAGATTAATAATGATGAACATTATTATACGAAAGTTCTTATCCGCCTTTATCAGAGCCGAATCGGGGACTATGGACCTAGTAATAGGAGCTTAACAAATCCGATGAAAAAGACGAAATAGTCCTTTCTCTTTTGTCCATCGATTCATCTAATCTTGGTCAAATACTCCACCATGTAAGCCAAGACTGAACTCTCCTTTATACTAGAATTATATTTACTCATCGTGACGAGTGTCCACTGATATAGTCAGTTCGTGATCAAGATCCTCCAGGTTCAACCCGTGTCAAGAGAAGTCAATTTTTCCGTTATACTTCTCTTGATACATATCAGCCCTAAGCATTGTTGCTTCCCCAGCGAAAGATTCTTTCGAACGTTACTTACTTCGAAAGTGCTAGCAATCTATCGGTTCTGGAATCAACCCTTAGGTGAGTGAACATTAACCTTCTTTCAGGAAGGCTGGATTCCGTATCTGTAAATCACTTCCCACTCGAATCATGCTCTGAGAAAACTCCCAAGACATAAGCTGTGATTAACATGAATATCCTTTTAGCGAATGAGTCAAAGAGCTCAGTGACATAACCCAGTGTCCATGATCACTTCAGGATTTAGATCAAGTCTCACTGTGACCATCATAGTGGCCTCGGTTAGTGTGTCGTAACGGTCCTTAAACGACACATCTACAACCAAGACCTATCCAAGTCGTACACTTACCACAAGTGTAGAATGCTCCCACATAGTGATCAACCTTCACCCATGTGTTCCACATATATGACTTTAGATATAGCTTTCCAGGCGTATATCAGTCATCGACCTCGTTTTAGCTCACCGCCCGAACTCAGGTGCCCAGCACGTGACTCAGTTTAATACGGAGGCTATGGAAGATAGTTGTTATTGATTCTAATTGTTTAGAACCCAACCCATTAATCATATAATGCTAATAAAGTAATCTTATTATCGAATTTAGTAATCATTCATTCATTATCTTCAAGTGGGCAATATTCCCAACACTAGTCATGTGTAGAGTCGGCACGAGGACTTATCAGTCGACTCGTAGACTCGGAACTCAACTCGTGGAGTGAACTCAACTCGAGGAGTCATGTGTAGAGTCAATCCTAAGGTCATCGCTGGGTGTTGCCCAAGCGCTAGATAGAGGCTCGTCAAGTTCATCATCTCAGACCGATCCATTGGTTGCCGAGATGCGAGCTCAGATGGATGTCCAACAAGCCGAGCTGCAGAAGATGCGGCAACAGGTCGCCTTCCTCACCCAGATGCAGAACCAGCCTCCCACGACTCCCCAACCTCCGCCTGCACCGCAACCAGGTGGCACTAATCAGCAGACGCCAGGTTCCATGCCGGGTTCTACGCCAAGTTCTATGGATTTCTTGAGAGACCGTCCTTACGGAAGCGACGGAATGAGCAGGAGCGCGTCAGGCAGCGGTGGACGAGGATGCAGAAGCGGTTCCCGAAGTTCTGAAAACTTATTCGGTAGAGGGAATTCTACTATCGATAAGTTGTATAGGAAAAAAAATTAGGAATTAATTTTTTCGTTTTTGTTAGAATGGATTTGTATTTTTAATTAAGAATTCTATTTTTAGAATATTATTTCTAATTTAGAATTTTGTTAATTAATTTTTATTTAATTATAGATGAATTTTAATTTAATTTTCTAATTTCTAATTTTGTAATTTTTTTTAATAAAATAACATATTCGGTGCGACATGTCGCACCGAATATAATGGCGGGAAGAGTATCAGGTGCCACAAAGTCGCACCCGATACGAAATCACCCGCCAATTTCAAGATTTTTTTTACAGCAAAACAGCTTGGGCATTAGGTGCGACATGTCGCACCTAATGCCTTTAGCGACGGCCTTTTAGGTGCGACTTTTGAGGTATTTGGTGCGACAATCGTCGCACTGGATGACTATATTTGTCCTAAGTGTGGTTTCTTTATGATTTTCCAACTTTTTCTTCAGCATATCCAGGATCGCCCTGATCCCCGGAGGGATTTCCTCTCCTGATTCATAATGAGTCGGAGTGGAAGAGATGATATTTCTTTTCTGGGAAAGTTGTTTCTTTCGATGTTAGTCTTTCTGAAGTTTTCCACGGACGGCGCCAAATTGTTGATGTCGATTTTGGGATCGTCAACAATCACAAATAAATATACCATATATTTGTTTTATTCAATAATAGGTCTTAGAAGACTTCGTATAAGAAACAGAACTGAAATCCCGATTTAATTTAAAAGAAATATTAATGCGAAATATAGAAGGAATAAGCTTTATTAATAGTTAACGTTTACGGAACAGGTGAAGTGTCGTGATCAAGAGGGCGAACTCAACAAAAACCAAGAGAACTTGAATTAAAGTGAAAGATCGAGTCAAAGCTTATGTGTGCGAAAATGAATACAACAGTCTTTATTTATAGGCGAAGAAAGGATCATCTCTTGGACACGTGTTGATCAGCTCGTCCTCGCCACGTCGCAGGCTGGTCAATTCTCAGATCCGGTCTTCTCGACGAGGTTTCAGCTTGACCACGTGTGAGACCCGAATTTTGTACACGTCAGCTTCTGTAAAAATTTCCTCTTATCAATAAATAGAGGAAATTTTCTTCTCTCTCCATGTTGAATGAATTATAAGAATTCACAATAAGGAAATGGTGAGTTTTGATAATCCGAATATAAGGAAAGAGATTTTTGAAAGCACTTGAATGTTGGAATAAAGTTAAGTGCTTGAGAACGAAGGAAATAATATTTGAGGGTGACGAAATTTTGGAATAAGGATATTCGAGTAAACCGGATATTATTTTCTGAATAAAATTACTCGGAATGTACTCGGAGATTAAAAATCCCAAGAGTGAAAATAAATTCTGAAATCCCTTAAATATATTCAAGGTAACGAGAATTAATGAGAATTTTCTCGGTTATTTTTCGAGATTATTTTCAATTAATCAAGGACGAAGTTGTGAAGTTTTATTTTAAAAGGGTTTATGTGCAACAAAATGAAGGACGAGATTGAAAGAAAAGAGTAAAGAGGGGTTATTTTAAGAGAGACGTGTCACAAATCGGGTGGGCCACCTGTACACGTGTGGCTTAGTGAGGAGTCGCCACGTGGTTTATGTATTCCACTAATCCTCTTTCTTACACAGCCACCTCACGTTCTCTCTCTCCCCTTCTTTCTTTCTTTTCTTCTTCTTCCTCTGCTTCTCCTGACCCGCGCGAGACCCAGCTGCAACACAGAGAAAAAAAAAACTCTCGGTCATCTCCTTCAAGCTCACCGAGCCCCACCATCACCGCCATCTCCTTTCTCCCTTCTTCTTCCTTTCTTCTCCCTCGCGCGCTGTCAGCCGTAACCCCCTCCATCGTGCGCGCTTTGGCCGAGGAAAAAGAAGACACCACGAGCGACGGGGACGCCGGACCAGGAGGGAACGCCGGGGAAGGTTTGAGAGCACACTAAGGAGGCTGAATTTCACGGGAATAAGGTGATAATCTCTTCCTCAACTTGAATTCGAAATCTAGGGTTCATGACTCCAAAATTGGGGGTTTTGGTTTCCGAGTGGAACTCTGAGAAATTGATTGGTTTAGTGTTTATTGAGCTTCATTATTGATGAATATAGCTTGAGATTGAGGATTCATTTCGAATTTCTTGTTTTGGATTCATTTGGCCGAAAATCTTGATGAACGAGGGTTTGAAGATCTTTTTTTTTTGGGCTTCTCGTTCCTGTGTATTGTTTAATGATTCTAAGACGTTTTTTAGCCAGTTTGGTGTCCAGGAATTGTTTGAGAATCGCTGTTGGAATTGAAATAATTTTTGGACGAATTTTGGTGATTATGTGAACATAGCCGTGTGGAATTGTTTTTGGCCGAAAGTCTTTTCTTGTCCAAGTGCTTGTTTTGGCTGTGTGTTTGTTGTGGCCGTGGGCTTGGTTTTGATTCTGTGTGTTCAGCCGAGGCTGGTTAAGTGTTTGTTTGGTTTAGTTCGGGTTTTGGGTCGAGATGTCGGGATTTGAATTTCAGGATTGATTATGAGTTTGAAATTGTGAAATTGACTCGTTATCGGATTCGACGACTTGCTCGCAGATTCAGAGGGACGAGCGGGAACCGGCAGAGTCGAAGGCAACGAAGCCGGAATTTGGAATTTTCAAGAAAAGAGTTATCGTAGTTAAAGCTCGATTAACTCGTGAGTTTTTTAAATCGCTTAGTGCGTTTAAATACTCTTGGACTTGATTATGTGATGTATTTCCTATATTTAAATAAATAATTTATGATTATTTATTTAACAACGTTTGAGAATTTGATTTGATTCGCTTTGGAATTCTCGGTTACTTTTTATTCGGATCAATTTATTTGAGACTCATAAGCATGTTATTGGATTTTATTTCGTATGATTCTCGATGCGAACATACGCGAGTCTTGAATAAGTTTGATTTCCGAAAAACCGGAGAATAATAAATTAAATTCTCGAATTCCGAACCGACTCGAATTCAATCCCGACAACGACCATTATCTTTTCAAGTAGTTCGATAACTAACGAAGTTTCAATTTCGGATTCTAGTTCTCTCGACGCTCCAGGACGTGCTAAAGGTCTCGGGAGGCGTGTAAAGCAAAGTGTCCTCCGGAATTCATCGAGTTCTCCGACGAACTATTCCGGGTAAGTGGGATTTAAGTTTGAGGCGCCAAATGGGGAATGGTGCCTAGTAGAATAATTGTTTATGTTTCTTCGTTTAATCCTAAAACAAAGAGAAACCATCAGTTAGACAAGATGACCGAATAAGGCTTCGGCCACTAACTAATAAGATAATAAAATGGTAGGGTTAAACGATTAGCAAGTTAAGAACCTTGAAGCCTTTAAAGCTATGTTAAGCTTCTGTTATAGGTTTTACCCCTTCGTCCTGATGAGAGGACAACAGGAGGAGGAAAGACGGTGTCCTTCGGATTCAATCCCGAGAGGAACTGTTCTAGGAGAAGGTCCAGCCTCACAGCTGTCGACAACTCCTTCTAAAATACTTAAAGAGTCATACAGTGAAATTAGTAATGTTAATGATGGGCTTTATCCCGATAAGATCTCCTCCTGTAATAAGATAGACAGGTAGGCTGTAGACAGCTCCTGTAAAACATAACGAACTCTTGTCGGCAATGTAGCGAGTGGCATTCCCGAAGGCCCTTTAATGGGAAGTCGATGGGTGGCTTCAGGTAAGTCGATGGGTGGCTTACCTGTCCTGAATGAAATATGAACCCTGGATCGACCAGGGATTGGTGAGGGTTTGATTCCCTCTACCAAACGCGCGCTAAGGCCCTCTTACATGTGCTAGTGGATCCCAGACGTTAAAACTTCGGCCTTCTGAGGGCTAGGCTCAAGTTCTCAGAATGGTTTACTCATCTCTCATGAACGGCTGTGGACTGAAGTGTTGATTGGCCAGTCCACTGATGTAAGGCGTCGGTATGAGCGAGATGGATGAGTTTCTAGGAAGACGGTTGTTAGCCGGATTCCTATATGATTATGTGTTTGATTGTTTTAGAACGGGGTTCTAAAACTGAATATGTCTATGTTGATTGAATGATATTTTTGTTATCCTGATTGTATGATGAAACTTCTTTATTCTTCTGAATCTATCACCTGCTGTCATCTGCATTTTATCATCTGCAACCATGCATCTCATGTAGTGCTAGGTTAGATATCCTGCTTACTGAGTCGGTGTGACTCACCCCTTAAATCCCTCTCCTTGTAGATAAAGGAAAAGCTCAGGCGAAGCAGGAGTGCTAGTCAAGGTAGATCTCATGACGACCTGTGGCATAGGAAATGTCTTTTTGGGAAATGGGTATCTGGTTTTTGAAAACCGAGCTTGTATGCTCGTGAAAGTTTTATATAGCTTTTGGAAGAACTTTTATTATATCATAATGTTTAGATAATCGGCCCGAACCTCTTTTTACGTTTTGAAACTCGGTTAGCACGATTATGGGCCTGTGTTTACGAATAGCAAGCTAGGGTAGTCCGCATTTTTGTAACCCTTTTAAAAGCGAAAATTTTTACCGGTTTTTAGCGGACTAGCTCTAGAAACCTTTGTTATTCCTTATATGTAAATTAAATTTATTTCCGCTGTTGTTCAATAAACGTTTTGTAAATGACGTTTGAAAATGTTTTATGTTCATTTCGTTTGAAAATATAAATGGTTATGAAAATGTTACGAGAAAGGTCGCGATCCGAGGGCGACGGGTGTCATGCGGGTCATGACACCACGACTTCGTTACTTGACTGGACCAACGCGGGCGATCTGTTCTCCTTAGTGAGCTGGGCTTGGGCTTCTTGCTTAGAGCCGGGCTGAATAACTTATTGGGCTTTGGCCGAACCAAAGGCCAATAAATAATAAATATTTTAAAAAAAATTTACACCCCCACAATACGAAATGTGAAAAGAATAATCTTTATTAATGTCAGATATTACAAAAAGACGAGGTGCCAAACTCAAGTAGACGAGCTTAACAACAGACTGAGAGAATTTGAACAACGTAGAATGTGAATACGAAAACTTGTGTGCGAAAAATGTATACAACAGTTATTATTTATAGGCAAAAAATGATCGTCTTCTAGGACACGTGTTGATCAGCTCGTCCTTGCCACGTCTCGGATTGGTCAAGTCTCAGATCCGGTCTTCTCGGCGACATTGCAGTTGACCATGATTTCGCTCATTTGCTGGGTCAAGATAGGTGAGCTGGATCACTTCTTTACAGACTGGGCTTGAGTTTCTGTCTCCTTGCCGAACTGAATCATTTATTGGGCCTTTGATCGACCAGGCCTAATAAATAATATAAAAATGATTTTTTTTATACCCCACAATATACAAATTTAAAATTGGAATTGATATATTACAATTTGTCATAGATTATTGAATAGTTTAGTTTGACAATCAAGAGTCGTTTCACTATTGCTGGAATAACTGAGCCTCTTGTTGTAGTGGATGCACGTAACAAATCAAGTCTCACCCTTTTCGGATTTGTTCCACTCCACAGAGGTTAGTTTATTCTATTTTCAAGCCGAATCCGTCGTAATTTCCATTTCGTTTGATCTGAAATCAATTGAAAAAGGGGAAGAAAAATAAAAGATGAGAAAAAAAAACAAAGTTTGGATGAAGGGAAGTTGAAAAGAAAACTTTGTTTGATTTCTGTCTCTTTTTATTCATTTCTCGTATATTTAGGCAGATTTTGATGAGTTTATCGTTCTTGAAATTCTTTAAACCGTTCTTTTGACGTTATGATAAATATGAACCTAAGTGATGAAGGAAGTATGGAAATCTATGTCCTTAATTACATCTTAAGATAGACAAGATGATTAACTTTGATTATGTATTTTGGACTACAGAAGTGATAATAAACCAATACTTAGTACAAGATGAGATTTAAGACGAATTCCGGCATAAAAACTCTCTGCGAGAAGAGCCTAAGGAAATCCGAAGTGGGAAAAGCTTAGAAATGCTATTTAAAGAAATTTTGTCTACCGGTTAGCGTATCAAAATGGCTTGCTCGTTGTTGTGAGAGGTGGGAAGGATCGAAGAAGAAGATTAAAAGACGAAGTACTATCTTGCAACGCACACTAGCTTCTACATTCTATATATACTAAAAGATGGTACATTATCACTGTAGAAACTTTAATAACCAATCAAAGTATATTATGGATAAAGTTTTTTTTAATCTGAATAAAAATGGATATGTTTAAAGTTAACCGTCTGTGTACGTCATTGCAGCAATGATTTTTATTATTTTTTAAAAATATTTTTGTTGCTAATTCTATATACTACTAAAAAGGAGTGAAAGTTGAAATACTATAACACCCCCAAAAAAATTTGTTACATACAACACTGCTGTCAAACAAATTGTATTGGATATTTCGGGTAAATTTTTTCTCCTTTAGTTGAATTGTATACACTATATATTCATCCACGTGGATTAATGCATGCATACACAGATACCAATATTTAAAAAACAACTCATATGAAATCATCATTTACAAATAAATCAAAAGCATAACCAATAATGTATATCAAATTACGTGATTTTAACATACGTGGCTTATATTTTCTATCCCAATCCCATTTAAAAAAAAAAAAAAAAACTCTGTCTCATCCTCTTTATATATTAACAATAAACGCACTCATATATATTATAAGACTAATTCATTCTTATCAAATTTTCAATTATCAATGACATAATATTTTAATTGGTAGTTAAAAGATTTGTATCCTTATAGCGATAATAATTTTTATTTTCCTCATATATAATGATCATATAACGGCATAGAAAGATATATGAAGTAGTTGAGAATTAAAAAATCAAGTTAAATAATAATAATAATAATAATAATAATAATAATAATAATAATAATAATAATAATAATAATAGGCGGTCGTAGAATTTGCGATGTGTGTAAGAAAATATACAGATACTAGATACACACAATTTCTTTTTAAGGTTTATGTGATATATATATATATATATATATATATATATATATATCTATATATAGATTGTTAAACCGCTACTCAATTTTTTTCATTTATGTAAAATTATAAATAACCTTCTAATTTGTTTTATTTCTATTAATAATGCTCAGTGATTTATATTATCTATTCATTTGATAAAATTAAAAATTAACTCGCCATAAGTATATTCTAACATGTTAAAAATTAATGTAAACTCAAGTTATTAATAAAATAAAATAAAAATAAAATATACAAATAAATAGTAAAAACATTACTAAAGTTATGCATTAATATTAGAAAAAATTAATTTCAAAAAATGTTGTGCATTTATGAAAACATTTGTAGTTGTGTTGATTTCTTTTCAAATTTCTTTATGATCAAATGATAAATAAATTTGTTACAATTAATGTATTTTATATATTAACTTTAAGCTTAAGATATTTTGTGTGTTAAAGTATTAGTATTATAATTGTACTGCAATTATGAAGATAATCAAAATGCATCACACCGACGGTTGTGATATATATTCGATATTAAAGAAAAAAAAGGATTACGAAAAGAAATATTTTATAGGAATGGGTTAAAATAATTGTCTATGTTATCGTCATAGCTTTATTTGTAATACGAGACACATACAATGATATATATATATATATATATATATATATATATTTACATATTACAAACATAATTAATGTATACGATTCATATAATATTTATCTATTATAATAAAACCACGATTATAATGTCTAAAATTTAAAAGTGATTTTTTGTTCATTTAACCCGCAACAACACGCGGGGCAAATTCACTAGTTAGGTACTACAAAACTCAAGTGATCGACGTGTCAATCACTGCGGGAGCGAATAAGGTTTTATTGTATTTTTTGCACTTTGTATTTTTCTTTTATGAATACGGAAACTGTGTGTAAGAGAGTGTATATTGGCGGTGAGATCCAGCTATACAATATTTTGTTTTATTTTTACAATTTTTTTGTTGTCACAAGTTTATTTGTATGTTAGCTTTTGTTGTCAATAAACTTGTGGTCAACTTCTAACTTTCAAGAATTTATGTGTATATTTTATTTGGTTAGCTTATAAGCAAAGGTCAAACTCCATGCCGTGGCTGGAAGTTTTTAAAAAACAAAGAACCTTAGGATACATGACATTTCTAATTGTGTCGGTGGACAGGATGTTTGCCGTGACGGACGAACACTTTTACAGATATTGCAAGACAAATTAAAACTGTCGTGCAAACACTTTGTACGAAGTACAAGCTTGCATGACACAAAATAACTGTCGTGCAAGCTGCAGCTTGCACGTCAGTTTTAAAATGTGCTTGCATTTGTACTAGTGATAAACAAACCCGAAAATATGATATATATAGAGCTTTAATGGCGTTTTTTTCACATAAATGCCATTAAAATAAAGTCATGAAAACTCATTTTTCTAATAGAAATATCTTTTTTTTTCATGTCTTTTTACTAGAACCTCATTTCCTTTCACCTATACAGTCTTTTAGTGAATGAAGCCTTCAAGGATAGGATGAGATACCCTTTTTCTGGTTAGTTATCGATGACAGAAAAAAGAAAAGAAAAGCAAAATGGAATGTTAATGCTTGTTTAGTCATGACCCAATAAAGTTTGGTGTTCGGATCAACTGCTCAACAACTCTAAACTTTGACAACGACATGCCCACTTATGTAGTTGATGTGTCCAAATTGCTTCATCCACTAAGATGGAGTGAGTATATGGGATAGGAAGAAATTATATACACTATATGGGTTACCTAATTTGTTGCCTAACGTCAAAGTACTCTTATTGTACTACAATTCCATGTCTACTAGTACTACACATCCCTTAAACTATAGCCTTTGAAAAATTCTTTTTTTAGACCATTAAATGGATAGAGCCATATTAATTCTTAATTTTATCGTGCACAAACAATTGTAACTGACAATCATTTGTTTTTTTAGATTTTCAAAAAGATAATTTAGGCTTCTAAGTTGTGACACCTGAGTCGTCGTTGATTGACCTTTTATAAATTAAAAATAGTGTATTTTGAAATTTGAGCGTGGGTTGATATGAATACCGTACTCTTTACGAGGTTTAATTTACCCATGTTGCCCATTTTGTATGTTGGCTTTTATTTTATTTGAACCTTCGTAAGAGTCTCAGTTTCAAGTTTTCTTTTTCAAAGTACGGTCCTGGGGCTTGTCCGGCGGCAGACAAATTATTTTAGGGCTCAGTCGAGTTCGTTAATGGTTTGTAGATAGGTAAACTATCGAGGACATAGTTGTCCAAGTTTTAATAAAAAATCGATATATTTAGAATTTTGAGAATTAGCGGGTATCTTTGTAAGCAATGTTTTTTTTCTTTCTTTTTGAAGTCATTAAGGAGAATGTTTACACATAAAAAATAAATTATGTCAGTGTTATTATTTGTTTATGAAATAAATAAACACAGACAAAAGAACACGCTTGAAATAACCATTTTTTTTTTCACTCGCTTTATGTTCATCCTTTTCCTTTATGGTAAACAAGAGTTGTCTGCCAACTACGGCCAACCTCTTTACCTAAAGCACTCGTAAATGTAGTGGCCTTTTCTTTTTATTATGAAGACAAGAAAAATAAACCAAGTGTCAAAAGTTGTTTTACGTGCAACAATTTATACGTAAACACGATGTCCTAAATATCTATGAATAACTTCAGCTTATACTTATAAGTATGAAATATGAATGCTCATACTCATAACAATATACTTTTCTGATTAAAAGATAAAGGAAAAAGGGATTGGCAGTGGCAATAATTAGTATCGTATATATGGGGAAAATTTAATAGCAAACCATTGAATCAAATCATAAACTAGAAATTTGAAGCAGCTGATTGATTTTAGGGTACATTATATATATATATATATATATATATATATATAATCATATTTACACAATAAAATTGCTATTTAGTAAACGTTTGATAAGTATTTGGTAAATAACCACATTCACGTTATTTACACGCTTAAAGTGACGTAAATACTTCATCATTTTATTTCAATGAAAATGCAAATTAGAAATACCATTTAACTATACATATATTAACTTAAATTTGTGCTCAAATCTCTGGATCCGTCACTGCTCATGGTCCAATATAATTTTTTTTAAATAACGTATTTTAAAGAAAACTAAATTAATTCTAAAATATCTAATAATGCTTTTCGGTTGAGTAAAAAATTAATCAATTTTTGTGTGTGTAGAGAGAGAAGGGATTTTATGAAATTTTTTAATATATCAAAATAATAACATAGATTAATTATTTATTTTTTAATTATAAAAATTACCAGATTTTGACATGTGGCATTGACATCCAAAGTTAACAGCTTGGTAGTGACGGAGATACAAAAAGTCAACATTAAGTATTTATCCCGCGATTTTTAGACAATAGGTATATAAGTGCAACAACCCGCAAACATCAGGTATTTATGCTGCCATTTTCTCTTCATATAATGGGCTTGTTCTTTAATGATAGCCGTAAGCTACCAAGGCGGATACCTTGATGGTTCAAATTTTAAGCAATTTCATTAATTTTTCTTAAAAATTAATTAAACAAATTGTATTATAAAAAAAATAATAAAACAAAAAGTAAAGAAAACATATATTTAGAAAAACAATATATTCTTATTCATCAGCATCTTACATCTTCTTGATCCATATTTTAAAAATTGAATCTAGGAAAGCCAAAAAATCCCAAAATCTATAAAAATGATTAACATCAGAGCAATAAGAAATGAAAAATCGATTAGAACGGCAATCACCATGCTTCGGTCCCGAGTTCTCATTCTCGACAAAAGCCTCAACCACTAGATGAGCATGATTTGCTTACTATGTTATTTCGTTGTCCAATTACAAACAAGATTCAGAAGTTAAAGCCTCATAGCATATCAGAACCATAAACCAGTAATGTAATCACTAAAATCCCAACATAAACATCTCTCGTGTCTCAAAGCTTATGCTCGGCTTGTTTCATTGGAGAGTCACCACCACTTGCTTTGCTTATGAAATTCTCTTGACAAAACTAAGACTTTCTGCAACTATTCGGACCCAAATACTACTCTACTCTCTACATTAAAACCCTTTGAGAGACAAAAAAAAAAAAAAAAAAATCACATAAGGGACAACTCGATGAATTTTCAGCCCCACATACCACTATTTTCTCTGGAGATTGTGGAAATTCACAGCCAACATCTTCAGGCTCGCCTTTATAGGGCTGACACCAATCAAGACCAGTTCTTGGAAGTTAGGGCAAGATTTGTTTATATAACAACAAACACTTTTGTTTGTAAATAAACAGACTAGCAACTACACTCTGATTTTGTGTTTTAAATGCTTAACAATTTAGTTTATAAACAAGGGATTATTCCTAAAGTATTACCTCTTCACTACTTTTGGACCAAAATCCAATATGTCAAAATTAATCCAAAATATGATTTCCTTATACTTGTTGGTACAAAAATACCCTCAATGAAATATCGTTTTTCTTTCATATTTCGTATGTCTAGTTTATTTACATAATTGTCAATAATCTACTTGATTTATTGACATTGGTGACATTACGATTTTTCTTTTGAAACCTGAAAAATCTGAAGAAAAAATATATTCAAGCAAACCAAATGAAAATCAACAACGACATATCCGAAATCAATCTCGTTTAGAGTCTCTCTCCATTTACATGCGATGGTTTAGATTTATTTGTCATGACTTTTAAAGTTGGGATTTGGTGTTTTTTTTGTCATTGTGGGTGGAGAAGAAGAAGAAGAAAATGAATTGACATGGAGGCGAAGAGAGAGAGAGAGAGAGAGAGAGAGAGAGAGAGAGAGAGAGAGAGAGAGAGAGAGAGAGAGAGAGAGAGAGAGAGATGTCCATATCAACGTGTTTCAGATGTACCTAATAATTTGGAAAATCTGAAAAAAAAAAAATGTTTTTAAGAACCTAGAAATTCGTTTGAAGATTTATTGACATTTTGTCTTTTTATTGACATCAATGTCAATAAATCTTCAAATAATTCTGGGAAATTCTTTGAAGATTTATTGACATCGATGTCGATAAATTTTCTGGATGTCAATAAATCTTCAAAGAATTTGGTCTGTTGAAGATTTATTGACATGCATAAAATTTATTGACATATCGATGTCAATAAATCTTCAAATAATTTTCCAGAGTCGTTTGAAGATTTATCGACATTCATGTCAATAAACAGACAAAATGTCAATAAATCTTCAAACAAATTTTCAAAATTTTAAACCAATTTTTTATTTATTTATTTATTTTTTTTTTTCAGATTTCCAAAATTTTCAATGTTTTTTTTAAATTCACTTACCAAACGAAAAATGATCTCTGAATTTGCTTTTGTGACCATTAAGTAATAACAAAATTAAATGCAAAAAAGAAAAATTCATTAAGGATATTTTTGTACCAACACATTATTGAGGAGGTCATAGTTTAGGAATAATCCCTATAAACAAACAAGTTGGTATTGCATGAAGATGGCTAGCTATTTGTAAAACAAACAAACCAAAACACAAATATTTTCATTTAGAAAAGCTTACGTTTACTGCCTTTTTTTATTTATAAATATATCTTTTTCAACAAATATTTTTGAAATAAAGCGGAATACATAAAGATGACTGATTGAAAGTAAACAAACAAGTAAATTGTGCTTTTTTAATTATAAATTAAATAAATAAACTTAATGAGCTATAAATAAGGAAATTCAACAATAAAAAAACTACCAAAATAATTAGCGTTTTATTTAGTAAAAACGAAAAAAAAACAAGTATTCAATAAAAAAAAAAATCTCAATTTCATTTCGACTTATGATTTATAAGTATATGGCTATTTTTTTTTCGTAAACTCAAAGAGCAGTTGTCTTCATTTCCGTGCTCTTTTTTTAAATGAACTAAAATGAAGTAGTGGCCTAATTTATATTGATGCTGAAAGATAAGGAAAATGCTGAAATTGGAACAGAAGAAATCATCAATGATGTGTATATGATAAAGTCGTCCATCTGGGTTTTTTTAATTAATCTTTCTTTACTGATAAATGAGTAGAGAATATTTTGAACTCATGCATGAAATACTTATTTAGCAATAATCGTGAACGTCGTTGTATTCATTTGGTTGTGTTTCTTTTATTTATCAAGAAATCGTTCGAATGGTATTACTTGTCGCTCGCTCTCTCTCTCAAGAAGCCGTTCGAAATGAATTACTGGTCTCTCTCTCTCTAACTAACTGATTGAGAAGAGAAGAGTACAAAAGCACGTGGTACAAGTTACACGAAAGAGGTGAAAAGTACAAGTACGCTTAATTGTCAAGAAAGAAGGTGAGAGAGGGCAAAAACGGAATTGAGAAAGTCCAACTAAGACCAGCAGAGAGCAGAAAGAAAAGCCATTCCCCGTTTCCATTTCCATTAATCTGATTCTTCGTTGTTCCACCTACTTTTTCATTTCTCTTTATAGACCTCTGCTCATCTCTCTCTCTCTCTCTCTCTCTCAATCATGGGTCCGACGACGCGAGACCTGGAGATGAATCGGTTCACGCTCGGCGGAGACGACGACGACCTCGAGGAAGTGAGACTCCTCGAGTCGTACGAGGACACGAAGGCGACGACGCAGAGGATTCAGCTCCGAGTCAACGGCATGACTTGCTCCGCCTGCTCCACCTCCGTCGAATCAGCCCTGGTGGCCCTCCCCGCCGTGCGCACCGCCGCCGTTGCTCTCCTCCAGAACCGAGCTGACGTCAGCTTCGATCCCCGCCTCGCCCAGGTACACGCTCATTCTCTCTCCTTGTGTGCGTGTGTGTGCGCGCGCGCTCAGTGGCTGATTTGACTGAATAGGAGGAGGACATCAGAAAAGCAATCGAGGATGCCGGCTTCGATGCCGAGATTCTGGGTGACAAACTGGTGGCGCCGACGGTGACCGGGCAGTTCTCGATCGGCGGGATGACTTGCGCGGCGTGCGTGAACTCCGTGGAAGGCATTCTGAGGGACGTTCCGGGCGTGAAGCGGGCGGTGGTTGCGTTGGCCACTTCCCTGGGGGAGGTGGAATTCGACCCCTGCACCGCCTCCAAAGAAGACATCGTGGCTGCCATTGAGGACGCCGGCTTCGATGCCTCCTTCCTCCATAGCTCCCAGCAGGACCGCGCTCTGCTCGCAGTCTCCGGTGTGTACGGCGACATGGACCTCCAGCTCCTGGCCGCCATCCTCGCCAACCTTAGGGGTATCCGCCACTTCACCTTCGACAGAATCTCGTCTCACCTCGACGTCCTCTTCGATCCCCTCCTCCTCCATTCCAGATCCCTTGTCGACGGAATCGAGGCCG
This sequence comes from Urtica dioica subsp. dioica, assembly GCF_054948205.1. Taxonomy (NCBI): domain Eukaryota; kingdom Viridiplantae; phylum Streptophyta; class Magnoliopsida; order Rosales; family Urticaceae; genus Urtica; species Urtica dioica. The sequence continues at coordinate 207,789 of NC_142764.1, read as the reverse complement.
CCAGCAACGCCCGCTTCAAGCTACGCCCCGTCAATCCATACTCCCGAATGAGCTCCAAGGATGCCCAAGAAGCCTCCAACATGTTCCGACTCTTCATCTCCAGCTTCTTTCTTAGCGTCGGTATCCTTGCTCGTCTCGTTCGCTCTACATTTCGTTTTTCTATTTTAACTTGCTTGGCTGGCTGGTTACTGAATGTCGATTTCAGATTCCGGTGTTTCTGATACGAGTAGTTTGTCCCCACATACCGCTGGTGTATTCGTTGCTGCTTTGGCGATGTGGTCCCTTTGAGATGGGGGACTGGTTGAAGTGGGGGTTAGTGAGCATCGTTCAGTTTGTGATCGGAAAGCGCTTCTATGTGGCGGCGGGGAGAGCTCTGCACAACGGCTCCACCAACATGGATGTCTTGGTCGCCTTGGGAACCTCCGCTTCCTATTTCTACTCCGTGGGTGCACTCTTATACGGCGCCTTCACCGGGTTTTGGTCCCCCACTTACTTTGAAACGAGTGCGATGCTCATAACATTCGTGCTTTTGGGTAAGTACTTGGAGTGCCTCGCCAAGGGAAAAACATCCGATGCCATCAAGAAGCTCGTGGAACTAGCCCCCGCCACTGCAATATTGCTTATGAAAGATAAAGGTGTGTGCTAACTTGTTTCCTCTTCTTCAATCATATCTCCAACCATCTTCCCGCTCACTCTTTACTGGCTGCTAGATGGGATATGTTTCGGGGAAAGGGAAATCGACGCCTTGCTAATTCAGCCGGGGGATGCATTGAAAGTCGTTCCTGGTGCAAAACTCCCTGCTGATGGTCTTGTTGTTTGGGGCTCAAGTTATGTGAATGAGAGTATGGTCACCGGTGAATCCGTGCCCGCTTTAAAGGAAGTCGGTGCATCAGTTATCGGGGGTACTATAAATATGCATGGTGTTCTGCATGTACAAGCTACCAAAGTAGGTTCCGATACGGTTTTGAGCCAGATCATTAGCTTAGTTGAAACGGCGCAGATGTCTAAAGCCCCGATCCAGAAATTTGCTGATTTTGTAAGTGCACCTGCTTTTGACACCTTGGCCTCTGTTATTGCTAAATTTATGCTTCAATTGCTTTATAACCCAAGGGGTTGGTCTAGTGGGACCATTGCTCTTTACTTTTACGCTTGGTTCCATATTCCATTTCAACGTCATGGACGGTACTGAATACAGTATATCTTTCTTGCTGGTTTAGCTGCAACGGCGCTACCAGAAACGCCTCTTATTATCGTCTTTGTGACCTGCAGATTGCTAGCATTTTTGTTCCCACAGTTATTACTTTGGCCGTGTTGACATTGTTGGGATGGTAAGTATTTCTTAGCAATAAAATCCATGTCTGGTTTTCATTTTTGAAAAAGAATTCAAAACTGCGGTGCTGTATTTGGTGACAGGTATGTAGGGGGATCTCTTGGAGCTTATCCGGACAGCTGGCTCCCGAATAACGGAAACCACTTTGTGTTTGCGCTGATGTTTGCGATAGCAGTGGTGGTGATTGCGTGCCCGTGTGCTCTCGGCTTGGCAACACCCACAGCTGTGATGGTTGCCACCGGAGTCGGGGCCAACAATGGCGTCCTCATAAAAGGAGGGGATGCTTTAGAAAGGGCTCAAAAGATTCAGTATGTCATCTTTGATAAAACGGGTACACTTACACAGGGTAAGGCTTCTGTTACGACTGCTAAAGTTTTTTCCGCAATGGATCGTGGAGAATTCCTTAAACTAGTGGCTTCTGCCGAGGTATGTGTCATGTTTATATTTTCTCGGTTTCATCAATCACAAGTAAAGTGAGATGTTAATCGGACTGGGATATTGTCAATGCAGGCTAGCAGTGAACATCCGCTGGGAAAGGCAATAGTCGCATACGCCCGCCATTTTAATTTCTTTGATGATTCTGCTACCAGCGATGCCCAAGACTCCACGTCTGCTTGGCTTTATGACGTTGCAGATTTTTCTGCTATTCCTGGACGTGGAATCCGGTGCTTCATTAATGGAAAACTGATTTTGGTAACATTGTTGTTTTACAGCGTACAATAATGAAAGTCTCTTAATTTTTGAAGAGCACGTGACCCGTATTTACTTATTACTTGTGTCGGTTATATCAACAGGTTGGTAACCGGAAGTTGATTACTGAAAGTGGAATCGAAATTAGTGATGATGTCGAAAAGTTTGTGGTGGATCTGGAGGAAAGTGCGAAAACAGGCATAGTTGTTGCTTATGATGGTAATTTAATCGGGATATTGGGTGTTGCGGACCCACTGAAAAGGGAGGCAGCTGTGGTGGTTGAGGGCCTGCTCAAAATGGGCGTGAGACCTGTCATGGTCACCGGCGACAACTGGCGAACCGCCAAGGCTGTTGCCAACGAGGTGTCTTTTTGTAACAGAACCAAAACAAACCAAAGCACGAGATTGATTGTGGTTGACAAGAGAGCGCTGACCTGTTTTGCAGGTGGGAATCCATGACGTGAGGGCGGAGGTGATGCCAGCTGGCAAAGCTGACGTGGTGCGGTCGTTCCAGAAGGACGGAAGCATCGTGGCGATGGTGGGCGACGGGATCAACGACTCGCCGGCTTTGGCCGCGGCGGATGTGGGGATGGCCATCGGGGCGGGGACGGACATAGCCATCGAGGCCGCCGATTACGTGCTCATGCGCAACAATTTGGAAGACGTCATCACAGCCATCGATCTCTCAAGGAAGACCTTTGCGAGGATCAGATTGAATTACGTCTTTGCCATGGCTTACAACGTCATTGCCATTCCTGTGGCCGCCGGAGTTTTCTTTCCCTCGCTGGGCCTTCAGCTCCCTCCCTGGGCTGCTGGGGCCTGCATGGCTCTTTCCTCTATCACCGTCGTCTGTTCTTCACTTTTGCTTCGCAGATACACAAAGCCAAGGCTTACCACTATACTCCAAATCACAGTAGACTAGTCCTTAATGAATATCTTGTTTAGGAAAAAAAAAAAATTTGAAATCACATAAAATGGCGGTCTTTATGCCACGGCCACATGTAAATCTTACTTCTTTCATGTATCTTCTTTAATTATCTTAATGAGAACTCTATTTGACGAAATTCTCAAGTGTTTCATTTTGCCACTGTTTAGAAACCTGGAAATTAGTTTCTTGACTGTCAATGACAACAAACTTAAAGTTGTCGGTTATGGCATCTAAAATAGTCGGTTTCACTAAAAACACATGATTGATATATATATATATATATATATATATATATATATATATATATATATATATATATTTTAATAAGAAGTTGTTTTTTGACATGAGCAAAGGGATTCATTGATGGTACTAGTTACAGAATACATCATTTCTCAGAACATTACCAGCTTTCATTTGTTTATTATAGAGATTTAGGAAGCAGTGGAAGTGCGGTGCACGGAAGATGGTTTGAAGAAGTATTTCAATAATAATAATAATAATAATAAAGTTGGGTTGGTTGGTAGAAGATAAAGTCATACCAAGAAAGGAAAAGGTGCGTTGAAAACATTATTCTAAACCACGATTCAACTTTGAACTCTTTGACAACACGCCATCGAAAGATATAATAAAATGCCGATGTATTGCTTATTGATTCAATGTCTTTACAGTCTTAATGCATGATTTTACATCAACATAATTTCTAAGTCTCACGTTGTCAGACTTGGAACCGGACTTTTTTGACCTCGGTAACAATAAGAATAGAGTTAAGGGACACCTAAGAGGGTTATCTGACCATGCAAAAAACGCAAAGGATCCCGGCCCAAATCTCCGAGGCTCTAGCCCATAAAATCATCATCGAGAGACTCGGCTACCGGCCGAGCCCAGGCCCAAGGTGTAGCCAAACTGCCACCAATTAGGCCAAGGCCATTGGCAAGCCCGCGGCGTAGCTCCTTGGCCACTAACTGGGCACGGGCCATTGACAGACCCGATGCGCAACCCCTCTACCACCGATTGTGCCCAGGCCCTCGTTCGGCCCGAGGCCTAGATCCTTGACAAGCTGAAGCATGACCTCTAGCAGCCTTCCTAAGTGAAAGCATTTGCTTCGTTCTCACTGAAGAGAGACAAGCCATTCCTAATACCAACTCTACATGTAACCTCAAGAATGAATACAACAAGTTGCTATGACTATGAGTTGCCTACATGGTCGCGAGTATTTATGATGCGTTGCAAACGAAGAGGAAAGGTATGAAGATTGTTGTACGCCTGTGTTTAGCTCATTTTAAAGTGCACAAGCACTAAGATGACTTTGGGAACTTCTGTGAGAGATCATATCACGAAAATGACTAATTTCTTTATAGAAGCTGAACTCCATGGGGCATAGATGGATGAAATGAGTCAGGTGGAAATTATCCTCAATTCCGTTTCGAGTGATTTTATACAATTCATAACTAACTATATCATGAATAAGTTGAGATATGGATTATCCCAACTCCTCAATTTGTTGCAGACTTTCGAGTCTATTCAGCGTCATGGTAAAAACAAGGGGTTAAAAAATTATGCTGATAACACTAACCCTTCAAAAAAGTCAAAGAAGAAGAATAAGTTTTATGTTGGGAAGTTACAAGTTGGTATCAAACACAAACAATCGCCCTGATACCAATTGATGGGAAATAAGTCAGTATCAGACACGAACAATCGGGGTTGTTAATGCCCTCAGAACGTACGGGTGGTTGACTACTCATCTTTTCTCAAGTTCGAGAAAGTCGAGTTTGCAAAAGAAAAGAAGAAGATGGACAGAAGAGATTTCGGGCTGAACAGGTCGGGAAGTCCCCTCTTTCTAGCGCCAAAATGTTGTCGCACGAAAATGAACAACGATTGAATACCTCGGGCGGTTCGATCCAAGGCCGGACCAATTGATCGCACCCGGGCCAAAATTGTGAACTCGAAAGTCTCGAGCTAGGCTTTCTCCGATCAACCCGCCTCTCAAAGGAAAGAAGGGGTGAGGAGGAGGAGTGACCGTGCCTTGTGTGTCGGCTGCCTACGTACCCGTGTGTGGGATCAGGTCAGAACGTAGTTCAGGCGTATGTAACGCAGTGAGAGGCGCGGAGCCTTGGTGGAGAAGCATACTCGACGAAGGAGACGGGGCGCGGAGGAGTCCTCGGCGGCGTCTCAGAACTTCGGAGATCGCGTACGCGTCTAGCGTATTAGACGCGTAGGGGGACTCTAGTCGAGAACCCTAGGAGCGTGCCTGAGCACTGGAGGGCGTTCGATCAGAGGGAGCGACGTCCGGGAAGTCCCCGAGGGTGCTTCAGAACCTCTGAAAACGAGAGAAACTTGTGGGAATGCTTCAGTCCAAAGATGGCATCAAAAGAAGCAGAGGAGAGCGAGAATTCGAGCGTATCGATAGGAGAAGATGGGATGGATTCCCCCTTAGTGAGAGGGGGTTTATATAGGTGTTCGAGGGCCTTAAGAAGGTCCTTCGTCGTCCATGTGGGACTAGGCGCGCGCACCTCTTCAAGTGGAGGCGCACAAGGGGCAGCGGCGCACCACGCGCGGCGCGCAACCTGCGGCGCGCGGTTTGCGCGCGGCGCGACCCTGCTCGGGCGCGGCGCGCGGTGCACGCTGGGCTACGCCGTCGTGGGTTTTTTCGCGACCGTCGCTCTACCGGGCCCGTAAAGCCATCTTGGGCTTTGCATCCCGGGTTTGTGACATGAATGTACCTATTCGACGGATAGAATCCGAGTCGAGGCTCGTCTCGAGGAGACCGACTCAAGGCTCGACTCGAGGAGCAAGGCTCGACTCGAGGAGACTGACTCAAGTCTCGACTCGAGGAGCAAGGCTCGACTGGAGGAGATGACTCAAGTCTCGACTCAAGGAGTTAGGCTCGACTCAAAGAGCTAAGAGTTTGGGCGAGGGCTTGACGGTCGTCTTGTGATGGGAAGCTCGCCGCTCTTCAGGTGCTCCGGCCTGACCATCGGCTCTTTGAACGACGTGTTTTCCCGGCGTCTCGGGTTTTCCGAAAACGACCGACAACAATGGGCACTTAACTAATTAGCAACTTGAACTCCTCTTCCATCGGAGAGGTAAGTCTTATGACTTATTAGTTAGGTTTATTGGGCTGCATAGGAGTGTCGGTCTCATACGACGGTGTTGTCCAGGGAATGTCGTCATTGTGTGCAACTTAGATGATGGTGGCTCGTCATCGATGTCGAATATGGCAAGGAATTTTGTCAAATGAGCAAAATAATTAAAAGAGGGTGCGATATATTTGGGTGATTAAATTCGGTTGATAAATCATTTTAGGATTGTGTGTGCATTTTTTTTTATTTGTTGAACTTGGTTTGATTTGTGGAACTCAGGCGAGGAGAATTGGGGATTTGATATCATCTTCTTTCTGATAGATTTGGGTTTGATAACATGTCTTGTATGTATGGCTAGTGACAATAAGCTACTATATATTTGAGTATACTGTATATAAAGTAGTACGGTTAATCTCAAGTTTTAAATGTCAAATATTATTTATTTAAAAAATAACATGAAGACTATCTAAACAAAGGCAAAGGCCATTAATTTTATAAGGTGAAACACTCACTAAAGATACAAGAATGAAAGAGTACGAGTAAAGAGGGAAGTTATGTCCTCAAAATACAATCTGAGGTGGCAAAGTCAGGAATGGAGAGATCATCTTGCATGAGGACAGGGGTGGAGATGTCATCATTGAATGTTGTAGCAGTACAGGAATAGTGTTGGTGGTGTGGGACCATGTTGTAGTACGGTTGTTGGGGCCTCTGTAGTACTGCAAGTGGGCTGCTTTGGAAAGGCCCGTCCGTGATCGGAGTCACGTTCTTGAGCCCAAAGTTCAAGTTGACGGGGCCTCTGCGCTCCACAAGCGAGGTTGGGCAGCCCGTGAAGTGCTGGACAAGCTCTCGGAAATTGTTTGCGTTAGCGCTGAGGAGGGTCGTCGGTGTTTTCCTTGAGGCCCTCGATCTTCTCCTGATCGGCTTTGGCACTGCCGATTCAGGCTCTCTTTGCAGCTCGTAGAACTGAAGCCACTCATCGTCTGCCATGGCTTCCTGAATATTCATGTGGTGATGGTAAAGTAAGACACTTTGATTGTTGTGAGGAAAGAAACAAGGAATGAATGAGAGTGTGTGGAGAATTTGTAGTGCCATGGGATGAGTCAAAGTCTAAAATGTTGACCAAAGTGATAATGTTTAAAATCAAGAACTTGGGGCTGAAGAATCCGCAAATTCCTAGAAACTACATCTGTTAGCGTATATGAGATCGTCACATCTCAAGCTTGTCTCACTCCTTTTTTTTATTGGTGACATCAGGTTGCTCCCCTTTCACACCCACCAAATCCATGACATGACTTGGTAAATTCCCATAACTTTTTAATTATTTCAACAAATACATAACAAGTATGGCTAATCTTTAATTTGCTGGGTTGAAAGCGTAAAATTGTAACAAAATTGAAAAGGTTAGGCATCAAGAATAGGAGATTAGTTTCCGTTTGGCAAATCGTAAAACGGCTACACGCTTCTTAACACAAAATGCAACATGTTGTCGCACGAAAATGAACAACGATTAGATACTTCGGGCGGTTCGATCCAAGGCCGGACCAAGTGACCGCGCCCGGGCCAAAAGTGGGAGCTCGTAGACCGAGCTGCACCCTCCAGACCCTGAGGTGTGTTTTGGGGGGTGTGACTGTGCCAAATGTTGGCTGCCTACGTACCCTTTAGTAGGGATCAAGTCAGAACGTAGTTCAATTTGTGTGGGGAGGCTATCTTGGGCTCGGAGGCTTTGTGAATCCAAGGCTTTAGAGGGGGACCGGACTCGTAGCTTCTAGTGAAGACTTTAGAGGGGTCGCTTGCCTCGTAGCACGGAGTTCTAGCTCAAGGGCCAAGAAGCAGGAGAGCAGTATGTACCGCAGAAGCTCGGGTCGTAGAAGAGGAGCGCGCTCCCTCTCGTGGAGGGGGGTTCCTTGTTTCTGAGCCGAGGGAGGAGGCTTGCGCGTTCTTGGAATGTCACAAGAGCACGAAAGAATTCTCAAAGGAAGAGAAATGTTCCAAGAAGGAATTGTGTAAGATTCGTGTTGTTGATCTTTTTTCTTTTTTCTCACGATTTTTCTCGATCTCTTTTCTTCCCCAAAAGGGGGGGGGGGGGTATTTATGGTGTTGGAGGGAAGCCTTGGGCCGACCCCTTGAGGCCCACCGGGTGGCCGGGAGCGGGGCACGCGAGGCTTCATGCCCAGGAGGGCGCGGGACATGGTTGGACGCGGCGTGCCCGGCAATAGGCGTGCCCTGCCGAGGTGGCAAGGATGCTCGGCCAAGGTGGCCGCGGTGGCGAAGAGGCTCGGGCGATATGGCCGAGGTGGCAAAGGTGTTCGGTCGAGACGGCCGAGGTGGCCAGGATGTTCGGCCGAGGCAGCCGAGGTGGCCAGGATGCTCGGTCGAGGTGCGTGCGGGCTTGGATGCCGGGGCGCATGGGAGTGCGCGCGCGGGCCGGGAGGCCGGGGCGCGGGAGCGCGCGCAGGCCGGGACGGCCAGGGCGCGGGGTGCGCGCGAGCTAGGGCGCGCTGGAGCGCAAGCTGGGGCGCGCTAGGGCCCTTGGGCCGGGGGCCGCTGGGCTTCTGGCCGGCGGAGCCCGGCCGGCCTTGAAACGTTTTTGAATTTTCGATGTCCCGAAAACGACCGACAAGATTAGCCCCCCAAGTTCATGGCTCGTGAGTCACGAGCCGTGAACTTTAATTTCTCAAGGGCGTTTGAGGTCTAGGCTTGCTCAAGTGAGGAACTCGGGACGGACTTCGTGAGGCTAAGGTGGAACTTCAAATCACACGGGATCAGGGTGATGGAGCCCGAATGTCTGTGGCCAAGATGGCGGGGGAGCTCACCGAAGAATGGCGAGCTTGCGAGGTGGCGACCCGATCAGCGAAATTTTTTCGCACTGAGGTTACCGACCTTCGGAGGCAACTGGATGCTCGATCCGATGCTTTGGAGACGTCGCACCGCGAGCTTACTTCGAGCGAAGCGGCGCGTGTTCGGGCGGAGCGCGAGCGCGACTCTCTGGCGGAGGAAAACGCTCGCCTCTCGTCCCAGGTTGCTGAAGCGGAGCGAAGAGCGTCCGACTTGTAGGATGACTACGACGTAGGGACTGAGGAGGCCCGTCGTGCCGGAGCGGTAGAGTGTCGGGATGCGACCGCGACCGAGAACGAGGTCCGGGGGGTCACCTTTGAATTCTTCGACACCCTGTTTCCCCTGCTAGATGAGGGTACTGTTTGAGCCGTGTGGCTTCTTTTTTAGCGCGTATGTTCAGCGCTTTGCTTTCTTTTCCTTTCCTAGGATTCCATTTATTTTTTCACGCACTTTTTATTCAGCACGTGTTCATTGGATTCGGAGCCGTGGCTCTCCTTATTTATGAGATATTTTTTGTTGCTTTCATGTTGAATGCTATCTCATTTTCCGAGCAATTTTTACTCGCATATGCCTTCTCTGTGGGCTATCGTGGCCCAGTGACTTCGCTTCGTGCCTTTCGGCGATCGAAGAGGTCGTACCGGGTAGTTCCCGGGGGCTTTGCATCCGTGCCATTGGCGACTGGACGTGTAAGTCGTGCCGGGCTGGGCCGGCGTCTCTTGAGTTCGCGCTCTGGAGCAAGCGAACTCTCGTGTGTTACGCCGGGCTGGGCCAGCGTCTTTGAGCTCGTGCTGTCAAGCGACCAAGCTTATGTGTTGTGCCGGGTTAGGACGACATCTTTGAGCCCGTGCTGTTGAGCGACCAAGCTTATGTGTTGTGCCGGGTTAGGACGGCATCTTTGAGCCCGCGCTGTTGAGCGACCGAGCTTGCCGGATTAGGCTGGCGTTTTCGAACTCGTGCTGTTGAGCGACCGAGCTCGAATGTGTTGCGCCGGGCTGGGCCGGTGTCTTTGAGCTCATGCTGTTGAGCGACCGAGCCTGTGTTGCGCCGAGCTGGGCCGGCGTCTTTGAGCTCGCTTGCCCTGGAGCAAGTGAACGCGGGTGCGTCGGGTTAGGCCGACGTCTTTTTGGGCCCGCTTGCCTTGAAGCAAGCGGACGCGGGTTGCGCCGGGTTATGCCGGCGTCTTGTGGGCTCGTTGCTCTGGAGCAAGCGAACGCGGGTGCATCGGGTTAGGCCGACGTCTTTTGGGCTCGCTTGCCCTGGAGCAAGTGAACGCGGTTGCGTTGGGTTAGGCCGACGTCTTTTACTCAAACCCTGTTGCGCCGGGTTAGGCGTCTTTGGTGTTCGTGCCATGAGGCTAGCGAATTCAGCTCAAATTTGGCCTTTTTTAGGGTTTGAGGCAGCGCCTTTACGCGACTTACATGCGTCTCGGGAGACGTCTTTCACCTGCGCCTTTACGCGTCTTACGGCACGCCGGGAAGGCCGATGTTTTACTCGAACCCGTATGCACAAAGGGCCGTTGGGGTTTGAGCTTCCTAAGTCTGTATCCCCGTGGGGGACTTAAGCCTGGGTTGAGCTCGTGGGTTGAGCGACCGAAGTGCTCGTGGGTTGAACGACCGAAGTGCTCGTGGGTTGAGCAACCGAACTTATGTGTTGCGCCGGGTTAGGCCGGCGTCTTCGACCTCGTGCTATTGAGCGACCGAGCAGGTGTGTTGCGCCGGGTTAGGCCGGCGTCTTTGAGCTCGTGCTGTTGAGCGACCGAGCTTATGTGTTGCGCCGGGTTAGGCCGGCGTCTTTTCTCGGACCCGTATGCTTGATAAGCCGTAGGGGTTCGAGCTTTTCAGGCCTCTGTATCCCATGAGTGGGGGGGGGGGGGGTTCAAGGTTTTTCTTCCCTTCTTTTTTTGAAGAGTCGGCACGAGGAGTATCAGTCGACTCGTAGACTCGGAGCTCGACTCAAAGAGCGAGCTCGACTCGAGGAGACGCGTAGATTCGGTGCGGGGAGTACCAGTCGGCTTTACGGACTCAGAGCTCGTCTCGAGGAGCGAACTCGACTTGAGGAGCGAACTGGACTTAAGGAGCGAGCTCGACTCGAGGAGCGAGCTCGACTCCCGGAGACGAACTGGACTCAAGGAGCGAGCTCGACTTGAGGAGTGACCTGGACTCAAGGAGCGAGCTCGACTTGAGGAGCGAGCTCGACTCGAGGAGTGAACTGGGCTCGAGGAGCGAGCTCGACTCCCGGAGATGCGTAGGTTTGGCGTAAGGAGTGCCAGTCGGCTTTGCGGACTCGGAGCTCGTCTCGAGGAGCGAGCTCGACTCGAGGAGCGAACTGGACTCAAGGAGCGAGCTCAACTTGAGGAGCGAGCTCGACTCGAGGAGCAAACTGGACTCAAGGAGCGAGCTCGACTTGAGGAGCGAACTCGACTCGAGGAGCGAGCTCGACTTGAGGAGCGAGCTCGACTCGAGGAGCGAACTGGGCTCGAGGAGTGAGCTCGACTCGAGGAGCGAACTGGACTCAAGGAGCGAGCTCAACTTGAGGAGCGAGCTCGACTCGAGGAGCGAACTGGACTCAAGGAGCGAGCTCGACTTGAGGAGTGAGCTCGACTCAAGGAGCGAGCTCGACTTGAGGAGCGAGCTCGACTCGAGGAGTGAACTGGGCTCGAGGAGCGAGCTTGAGCTCGACTCGATTCCGGCCTCGTTGAGCTTGCTCTGGTGAGCGACCGAGCTCGCCGAGTTAGGTCGACCTAAGCCTCATCCCAAAAGTGGGGAGCTTAAGGTTTTTACCTTTTTTTTTTTTTTTTTTTTTTTTTTTGGCCGTGAATTCTTGAGTGTATGTCGCAGGACCCATTAGCCCCCCAAGTTTTTAGTTTACAGGTCGTGTCGTGATGACTAAAAACTTTTTTTTTTAATAAAGTGGGTAAAAAAGACCGCAAACTTTATTTTTTATTGATTTTTGCTAACGGGGAATATCCTTGAACAGTGGCACATAGACCTTTTTTTAATAAGGGAAATCAGAGCAATAATGAGGGGACTTGATCACTGGTGGTACTGCCTCAAGTGTTCGGCGTTCCACGGGTGCCGGATTGGAGTTCCGTCCGTGTGTTCGATGTAGTAGGTCCCGTCGTGGATGACTTGTCGGACTCTATACGGTCCTTCCCAATTTGGGCCTAGGACTCCGGCGCCTTGCACTTGGGTGTTCTGGAACACGCGTCTGAGTACAAGGCTGCCGACGGCGAAGATCCGCCTTTTGACTTTGGCGTTGTAGTATCTCTCGACCTTTCACTTTTGTGCAGCGAGTCTGGCGAGAGCCTCGAATCTTTTCTCGTCGATTAGATCCAGTTCGAGGCGCATGGCTTCATCATTTTCTTTTTCGTCGAAAGTGTCAACCCGATAGGTGGGGACTTCCATTTACACGGGGACCACCGCCTCAACCCCAAAAGCTAGGGAGAAGGGGGTCTCTACGGTGGCGTTTCGAACGGTCGTTCGATAGGCCCATAGGATGAAAGGCAGTTCTTCAGCCCAGGCGCCTTTTTTGGCTTCGAGCTTTTTCTTGAGGTTGCTCTTAATCGTCTTGTTGACGGCTTCCACTTGGCCATTAGCTTGTGGATGTCGCAGGGATGAGAATGTCTTGCTTATCCCTAGTTGGGCGCAGATCTCTCTAACCCTCGCGTTGTCGAACTGCGCGCCGTTATCGGTCACGATTGACGCGGGGATGCCGTGGCGGCATATTATGGACTTCCAGATGAAGTTCGTAGTGTTGGCCTCGGTGATCCTGGCCAGAGGCTCGGCTTCGACCCACTTAGTGAAGTAGTCGATAGCAACGATGGCGTATTCGTATTGCCTCGGGGCTTTGGGAAGCTTGTCGATAATGTCCACGCCCCATTTTGCGAAGGGGCGTGGAACAACGATGCTACTTAGGGGAGACGGTGGCTATCGTGGAACGTTGGAGAAACGTTGACACTTGTCGCACTTTCTCGCCCAGTCGTAGGCGTCTTTTTTCATCGTTGGCCAGAAATAGCCTTGTCGAAGCGCTTTGAGCGCGAGGGACCTCCCGGCGGCGTGGTTCCCGCAGAGGCCTTCGTGGATCTCGCGGAGGACTTTAGTCGACTCGACGCTGTTGAGACATCGGAGCAGCGGGGTTGAATATCCGCGCTTGTATAAGGCTTCGCCTCTCAACACGTATTTGGATGCGAGGGCTTTTAGCCTTTCGGCTTCTTTGCGGTCTTCGGGAAGTACCCCTCTTCGCAAGAAGTCCGTAAGCGGGGTCATCCAAGTTGGATGAGCGGCGCTCTCAATCGTTCCCACCTCGTCACGTGAGACGGATGGTCGCGAGAGAGACTCGATTGGGATGGTTCCCAACCCGTCTTCGGTGATACCGGATCCGAGGCGAGCTAAGGCATCAGCCTCGGAGTTCTCTTCTCGTGGGATCTGGATGATCTCGAACCAGGAGAAGGCATCTAGCTTGGCATTTGTCTTTGCCAAGTAGGCGATCATGTTAGGTTCTTTGGCAACGTAGTCGCCTTTTACCTGATTTACGATTAACTGCGAGTCACAGTGTATTCGTAAATTCTGTACGTTGAGCTTTTGAGCGAGCTCTAGCCCTACGATGAGAGCTTCGTACTCGGCCTCATTGTTTGAGGCCTGGAATCCGTAGTGGAGGGCGTAGCGTAACTTTTCCCGGTCGGGATTTGTCAAAATCACGCCGGCGCCTGCTCCTTGGGCATTAGATGCTCCGTCTACGTGTAGTTCCCAGATGGGACCCGTAGGGTCGACCTTCCTCTTTCGAGCCGACAAGTCGTCGGTCGAGCCGTCTTCTGCTCTTCCCATGTCGGGAGTGTAGGAGAATTCTGCCACGAAATCAGCTAAGGCTTGAGCCTTTATTGCCAGCCTCGGATGAAACTCAATCCCGTACTCGCTCAATTCTTGGGACCAGACCGCCATGCGAGTCGATGTTCCCTTTTGAAGAGCCTTACCGATTGGGTGTACGGTTCGGACAACGATTGGGTGAGCCTGGAAGTAGGGGTGCAGTTTTTTGGCGGCGACGAGGAGAGCGAGAGAGAGCTTCTCTATCTCTGTATAATGCGTTTCGGCGTCAAGTAGGGCTTTGCTTATGTAGAAGATGGGCCATTGAGCCCTATCTTCTTCACGGATCGGCACAGCGCTCACAGCTCGTTCGGAGACGGCGAGGTAAACGTAGAGCGTCTCGCCTTCTTTTGGCTTGGAGAGGAACGGAGGTGTCCCAAAGTAGGCCTTCATTTCTTGGAAGGCCTTCTGGCACTCGTCCGTCCATTCAAAGCCGTCCGTCATCTTTATTGCTTTGAAGAACGGTTGACACTTGTCGGTTGCTTTGGCCACAAAACGCGATAGGGCGGCAATCCGACCGATCAGACTTTGGACCTCCTTGACACGTCGCAGGGACTTCATGTGGAGGAGTGCCTTGATTTTCTCGGGGTTCGCTTCGATACCTCGACGGCTAACTATGTAGCCTAGGAACTTCCCGGACTCGACCCCGAACACACATTTGTTGGGGTTGAGCTTCATTTTGTACCGGCGGAGGATTAAGAACATCTCCCTCAGGTTGTCTACGTGGTTGGTAGCCAGTAGGCTTTTAACGAGCATGTCGTCCACGTACACTTCCATGGTCTTGCCGATTAGGTCGGCAAAGATCCGGTTTACCAATCGTTGGTAAGTAGCTCCTGCATTCTTAAGGCCGAAAGGCATGACCTTGTAGCAGTAGAGGCCGCGATCAGTGACAAAGGTTGTCTTGATCTGATCGGGCTCATGCATTCATATCTGGTTATAGCCCGAGTAGGCGTCCATAAAACTTAGGAGTTCATGTCCTGCCGTGGCGTCGACCAGTTCTTCGATGTGTGGGAGTGGAAAGCAATATTTCGGGCAGGCTTTGTTCAGATCTTTGTAATCTATGCAAATGCGCCACTTCCCGTTGGGCTTTTTGACCATGACCACATTGGGCACCCACTTTGGGTACTTGGCTTCTCGGATGAAACCAGCGGAGAGAAGTTTTTCGACTTCCTCGTTTATCGCTAGGTATCGTTCGGGGTTGAACGCACGTCTAGCTTGTACCTTGTCGGGGATAGTTTTATCGTCATTCAATCGGTGCACAATCACATCGGGGTCTATGCCGGGCATGTCTACATGTGTCCATGCAAAGACATCCTTAAACTCCCGAAGGAAGGACGCGAGTTGAGTTTTGATGGCGAGAGGGAGTTGTGCACCGATCTTTACTACTTGGTCAGGTTTAGCTTCGTCGAGAACGATCGAAGTGAGATCATCGGGGGTGTCAACTTTCAACCTCTCGATATCGTCGCGGGGGTCTAATTCCCCGAGTTGCCGCGCGTCTTTCTGATCACACGGGTAGTCGTCCTCCAGTTGGTAGATCGTGTTAACCCTTTTTTCAGCGAGCTTGCCGTCCACGCCTTGGACGTAGCATATCCTCGCCTGGGTTTGATCACCGGCCATGACGCCAATGCCCTCTTCGGTGGGAAATTTCACTAGTAGGTGATAAGTGGACGTGATAGCCCTTAATCTGTTCAACGTGGGTCGCCCAATGATAACATTGTAGGGCGACTCCTGGTCGACCACAAGAAAGGGGACCATGTGAACGACTTCGATGCCTCTGGTAGTTCCGAAGGTGACTGGTAAATCAATGATTCCTTCAGTCATGACTTTTTCTCCCGTGAACCCAAACAGGGGTGTCTGAGTTGGGACAGGGCGGAGCCCCCCGAGCTTCATGCGCTCGAGGGTGGTCTTAAAGATTATATCGGCCGCGCTGCCGTTATCAATAAGAACTCTTTTTACCAAGTTGTTGGCCACCTGGGCCTTAAGGACTATATCGTCATTGTGCGGGTGCACAACTCGCTTGGCCTCTTCATTGGTGAATTGTATCGTCTCGTAAGGTACGGACAGAGGTTCCTCGTAGGTGAGGTTAACCTGCTCGGCAAGGCCTTCTTGAGAGGCAGCTCTGAGGAGCTTCTTCCTTTGCCGGGCCGAGTCCCCGTCTTGCAAGCCACCTAGTATGGTGGTGACGACGTGGAGTTGCGCATCAGCCGTAGCCGTGACCGCCGTGCGGTCGGTGTTTGAGTTGGTCCATCCACCTTTTTCAAACTATGGCCTGTTGTCGGTGGGGGCTGCCGCTCCTACCAAGCGAAGGACAAACTCTTTGAGCTCTCCCTTCTGGATTAACGTCTCAGTTTGTTTCCTAAGATGGAAGCACTGAGCGGTCGTGTGACCGTAATCCCGACTCGCAATAACGGGACCGGTCGCGAGATGCGAGGCTGCCCCTTATTGGAGTCGGAGCGACGAACTTGTCACGCGCCACAGCATAGATTTGCTCTACCGGGGCCTTCAGGGGAGTGTAACCCGAGTAGTCTCTAAAATTGCTCGCAAGGCGCGGCTTTCGAGACGTAGGGGGCCGGCTATCGGTAGCTTGACCGCCCTTGTTCACCCTTTTGCGGGGGTTACTCGGCTCGTGCCGGACTCATCTCGACGGCGGGAGCTTTGGTGGCCGCTCCTGCGGCCGTCGAGGTAATCTTCTACCCCCATAAAGGTTTTGGCTCGGTTCATTAACTCGACCATCGTAGAAGGGACTCTGCCGACGACGGACTTTAGGAAGTCTCCAGTGCGCAAGCCCTCGATGATGGCTGTAATTGCGTCACTGTCGTCAAAGCGGTCGACCTTGTTCGATTCTGCGGTGAATCGAGCGAGATACTGTCTCAAGGACTCGTTATTCTCTTGCCTGATTGACCATAAGTACATCTTGGTCTTCTTTTGGACCATGGATGTAGCAAATCGTGCCAGGAACATGTCTTTCAGGTCTTTGAACGATTGGACGCTCCCTGGTCTTAAATTCTTAAACCACTCGAAACCGGGTCCGGTGAGGGTAAGACTAAAAGCTTGGCATAGAGCCCCAGGTGAAACGCCCTGCATCGTCATCCAAGTCTCGTAATGTTGGATGTGATACGTGGGATCAGCTTTCCCATTGTAGAGAGGGAGATTCGGGAGCTTGAAGTTTCCCGTGCACACCTCAGCAAGGATTTGGGCGGTGAAGGGAGAGGAATGTTCTTCCACGACCCCGTATGTATCACCGGCCAAGCCGCCTTCACGCAGGTCACGCACCTCGTTACGAAGATTGTGAATCATGGTGACGACGTCGAGGTCAGTGTTGGGGGTCACTCCTTGTTCAGGAGGAGTCACCTGTCGCCTTTCGTTCGACCCTTGAGCCGTGCGAGGGTCCCCATTGATTGGGGCCGCAGGGTTGTGACCCTTGCGAGCGCTTAACCTCTCCCGGAGGTCTTCGCCACGGTCGCTCCGTCGAGCGGTAAGGCGATCTCTAAGGTCTGGACCGGCGGTATGGGGGCGCGAGCTTCGAGCCACACGCCTTACTCGCCGAGTTGTCGTGCCTTCCCTGATGTTGCCTCTTTGACCGAATCGGTCATGGGCTGAACGTCGGGACGTCTCTTCTTGAGAGGAGATCGGTATTGCTCTTGTTTTCGACGGACCGGCTTCGATCTCAACAGGGAGTTCCCCGTCTTTGGTGAGAGAAGTCTCGATGTCAGCCGAAATTTCCAAGCCTTCATAGTCGGGGTCATAGTCATGTCCCTCGTCCATGAGGTCCTCGGATTCCCCGCGAGGAGAGTCCTGCGCAGGTGCCTTGCCCGCCAGTTGGCGGTGGTACCTTGCGTTAGCTATTTTTAGCTGGCGGATTTTCGCCTCCATCTCAAGGATGCGATCGTCCCGACTGTCCTGAGGTGGAGGGGGAGAGGGAGTGTGACTCTCATTGTTGCGAGACTCCTCATCGCCTTGCGCTCGGGAGTGCATGAAGTATTTCTTCACCGCGGTTGCGTTTTCGGGGTTGTTCACGCCCTCAGAACGAACGGGTGGTTGACCACTCATGTCTTTCTCAAGTCGAGGAGAAAGGGGTCGAGCTGTAGAAGGGATTTCGGGCTGTGTAAGTCGGGAATTCCCCTCCTTCTAGCGCCAAAATGTTGTCGCACGAAAATGAACAACGATTAGATACCTCGGGCGGTTCGATCCAAGGCCGGACCAAGTGACCGCGCCTGGGCCAAAAGTGGGAGCTCGTAGACCGAGCTGCACCCTCCAGACCCTGAGGTGTGTTTTGGGGGGTGTGACCGTGCCAAAGGTTGGCTGCCTACGTACCCTTTAGTAGGGATCAGGTCAGAACGTAGTTCAATTTGTGTGGGGAGGCTATCTTGGGCTCGGAGGCTTTGTGAATCCTAGGCTTTAGAGGGGGACCGGACTCGTAGCTTCTAGTGAAGACTTTAGAGGGGTCGCTTGCCTCGTAGCTTGGAGTTCTAGCTCAAGGGCCAAGAAGCAGGAGAGCAGTATGTACCGCAGAAGCTCGGGTCGCAGAAGAGGAGCGCGCTCCCTCTCGTGGAGGGGGGTCCTTGTTTCTGAGCCGAGGGAGGAGGCTTGCGCGTTCTTGGAATGTCACAAGAGCACGAAAGAATTCTCAAAGGAAGAGAAATGTTCCAAGAAGGAATTGTGTAAGATTCGTGTTGTTGATCTTTTTCCTTTTTGCTCTCGATTTTTCTCGATCTCTTTTCTTCCCCAAAAGGGGGGGGGGTATTTATAGTGTTGGAGGGAAGCCTTGGGCCGACCCCTTGAAGCCCACCGGGTGGCCGGGAGCCGGGCGCGCGAGGCTTCATGCCCAGGAGGGCGCGGGGTGCGCGGGACATGTCGCCCGGACGGGCGCGGGGCGCGCCGGGCGCGGGACATGGTCGGATGCGGCGTGCCCGGCAGTAGGCGTGCCCTGCCGAGGTGGCAAGGATGCTTGGCCGAGGTGGCCGCGGTGGCGAAGAGGCTCGGCCGATATGGCCGAGGTGGCAAAGGTGTTCGGCCGAGACGGCCGAGGTGACCAGGATGTTCGGCCGAGGCGGCCGAGGTGGCTAGGATGCTCGGTCGAGGTGCGGGCGGGCTTGGATGCCTGGGCGCATTAGAGTGCGCGCGCGGGCCGGGAGGCCGGGGCGTGGGAGTGCACGCAGGCCGGGACGGCCAGGGCGCGGGGTGCGCGCGAGCTAGGGCGCGCTGGAGCGCAAGCTGGGGCGCGCTGGGGCCCATTGGGCCGGGGGCCGCTGGGCTTCTGGCCGGCGGAGCCCGGCCGGCCTTGAAACGTTTTTGAATTTCCGATGTCCCGAAAACGACCGACAACACAACACAAAATTAGCAGATATGAAATCTTTGAAGATCTTATCTATTCTTGACGCACGTACTACAATGTTATCACTATCATGATTCTGAAGAGGAAACACGCAACAAAACCAAGAAACATTGTTGACGGGATCTGTGTTTCGGTTGCCATAAAGTTAGAGTTATAATCTGGAATCTAGGTTTTGGTATACACTTATATAGTTAAAGAAAAATTATACACAATAATCGTTTAGAACTAAGTATTTATAAAACTGCCAAATTATCAAAATTTCAGTAAAATGATCAAAGTTATGTTGTAAAAAAATATCACACTCTAGTTAGTGGTGATGAGATTGAAACATGTTGTGGTACAATTAGTCTTGGTGCCAAAGGGATGTACACCTGTGATAGGGGACTTATTATCAAGAAGATATAAAGTCTGGTGTATGATCTAACCTAATGCGAAGTGTTAATGTGTTCTATAGTAAATTGATTTACTAATGGACAACTTGACCTGACCTTATAAAAGTAATTCAAGGATCACTTGCAAAGTAGCATGAACTAAAGAATGTCAAACGAGAAATACGTTGATGAGACAAAATCGATAGAGTAATGGATTAAGGTGAGACTCTATATGATGGGAATCTCAATCCTGGTCAGACTTCTAACTGTCTGCATGACATGGCTAAGAATAAAATGACTAAAAGGAGTTTGTTAGGAATTCTTGCCCACGAGAAATAGTGAATAAATCATAAATGATTACTAAATAGAATAACGGTTTACTTTATTAGCATCATATGATTAGTGAGTTGAGATCTGAATATCGGAATCAATATCAACTATCATCTGTAGCCTCCATATTAAACTGAGTCACGTGCTGGGCACCTGAGTTCGGGCACTGAGCTAAAACATGGTCGATGACTAATACACGCATGTATAGCTGTATCTAAAGTCATATATGTGGAACACTAGTGAATGTTGATCATGATGTGCAAACATTCTGCACTTGTGGTAAGTGCACGACCCGAACAGGCTTTGGTTGTAGATGTTTCGTTTAAGTACTGTTACGACACACTAATCGAGGCCCCTCTGATGGCCACATTAAGACTTGATCTAAATCCAGAAGTGATCATGGACACTGGATCATGTTACCGCGCTCTTTGACTCATTCGCTAAAAGGCTACTATCATGCTAATCACAACTTATGTTTTTGGCTTTGATGCCCACAAGAAGAGTAGTAGTTATTGTTGGAATAGATCTAGGTTTAAGAAAAGATTATCGCTTCTAGCAAGCGGCGGAATATAATTTTTTTTTTAAACTCGTAAAACGTTTTTACTACCTAGACAAAGTGCATGAGCGTAGAATTTAAAATTTTAAAACAACTTTGAGTTTTCACTTGGTACCAACCTTGAATGGAGCTTGAACGTTGAGAAGCTTTAGGAAGGTTGAATCGCTCGTCTCCCAACTTAGCTCGCCTCTCACTAGTCTTCTGGAATCTATGAGTAACCACGAACATTTCTACCACTAGAGTCTTTCGAGTATGGCTAGGATTTAGTGTGTGGGCACTTTTAAACACTATGACTGAAGAACTTGTCTTGGTGCCAAAGAGCTAAAATAAAACACTAATTTTAATGAGGACCTAGGTGCAAAAATAAAAGAACAAGAAGAGATTCTAGAGAGAGAGAAGGGGCGGCCAACAACTAGAGAGATAAGCTCTCAATCTCAAAATTGTGTGTTGTGAATGGTGAATGAGGTCGGGTATTTATAGGAAGAGTATTACCTTCAAAAGGTAGTTTCCTCTTTTCTATAGTGTTGTCAATGGTGCCCACAAGAAGAGTAGTAGTGTCTATTTATGTACATTTGATGTCATATAGTCATACGAATACTCTTGCTTGTAACTGCTGAATAATCAATAAAAGTTGAAGCGTTCATTCATTCTTCCTTGTCTGTTTGAAGCTTTATGATAATCTATAATCTTTAATCCTTAAACAAACCTAACAACACATGAAGAGACAAATGTAGATTTGCATGAACAAACTCTTCATGGTTTTCTTAAAACAATATATTCGCAATCTAAGGCTCAAATGACTGTTGATCTCAGTACGATTGTTTGGAGAATCTATGATGTCTGGTTATGGGGCATAGAGAGTTGGAGACTCTATAGTTCTTCTAGGTATCTTCTGAAGGTACTGAATTGACCACTGCACTTCTATAGACAGGATAAGAACAAACCATTTAACCTCTTATGTCTCAAAGTCACTACGTATGAATTGCATCATGCTTACCTTAATCCTGAAATGAGACATGTCATTTCATAGCTTACGTATTCTCATTTGAGAAAGTCAGAGTTCGGACTCACTATGTGATTCCGAACAGGACCTATTGGTGAAGTACTAAGTTATTAAGATGTCATGAGTAACTTTGTGAAGTTCTCATAGATATGGAATTCATGTACAAGATTGCTGAAATGCAATGTATATCAACTCATGCTTTGTTCCTTGGAATGTGAATAAATGAACTGGCCAGTGTCCAAATTGAGTCCTGACTCTTTTGGATGAAACAATGTGACTTGTTAGCTCCTCGTCAATACATTGTTTCTGACTTATTCACAAGCGACAAAGGAGTTGAGGAAATAACAGCTAGCTGATGATATTCATGAAGGGTAAACATAGATAATATTCAGTGGATCCACTCATCACAATCTAGTTGAATTCTTGAGTAGAAAATAAATTCATTTGAACCGAGAGATTCTCAGTGTCAACTCTTTAGTGGAGTTAGTTGACATTAAGCTAAACTTGGAAAAGGTTTGTGAACTTTTGAGTCCAAGTATTTTAGCTCAAGATTTGTTCATTTGGATCCATGATGTCACTATAACAAATCATATCGAGTAGGAATAGTTAAACTAGAAGCTAAGTCAAAACAAGAACGAGACAAGTTTTACGAAAATTGTCAAAATGGTGTTTTTGTCTTTTTGGACATAGGATGAAATGAATGTCAATAAATTTTTTGACATTGTCATATGATGACATATTATCACTCGGCCATAACATGTTTATTGGGCCTTTAGGATTAATTTGATTTCATAGAATGTTACTTGAAAATTCTTAATGGGCCTTTCTTATGTTGTCATGATCAAATGAAGAAACATCTAGAAGCTCCTTCTAGATGCTCTTGGCCGGCCAACATAGCTAGAAAAAGAGAGATTGTTTTGTGCATTGATGTATGAAGATACTTGCCAAAAGAAAAAGAGGAAACAAATTTCCTCTACAAGGAAGGAGGATTTCGGCCAAGCAAGGAGAGAACAAAATAGGAAACAAATCAAAGCCTTCTAGAAGGACTCTGTTGACCGTGTGAATGTGTTGGGGAATAAATCGCGTATCAGACATGAAAAATCGCTCTGATACGACTCGTTGGAGATGATTCTCCCATATAACCATATTAATGCGGAAAAATAATTAACTACGCTGATCATAAGCTAATTAAAATATGGTTATACTTAACAAGATCTAATTATGTTTAATTAATTTAATTCACGAGAGCATATTTATCAAGCAACCGATTTGAAGAAAAATGAATAGTTACATTGATTTTCGGTTCAGCTACAGAACGCTCCTAAACCAATCGCGTACTCCTTGCGTCGTCTTGATGAAGGACTCGAGGATGACACCATTAGTCTTCCGAGACGTAATCTCCGAGACGAATAATAAAGATGAGTGGGCACAGTCTTTATCTCACTAGAGCACGAAACTAGGTGTTTCGACATCTCGCTCTTATTTTACTAAGAATGGAAACGAATTTCCGAGGGGAGGGAGAGGCAGAAGTGCACGGCCAAGGGAGGCTAGAATGCACGAATTTGTCACAAATTAATTGCTTATTTTTGCCTTCTCATGAACCCCTATTTATAGTAGTAAAAGGAGATATTCATGGAATCTTCCAGAATATTTTATTTCCTTTTATTGTGTTCACACTAGTGGATTAAATCTAGGCCATTGGATCTCAACAAGTGAATCCTACTTTTTCTCTCATCCTTCAGATCAATATCTATGGGATATTATTCTCTATTTAAATAGAGAATATTTTATTTAGTGAGATAATAAAGGAGAATATATTATTTCCTTTAAATATATTCTCATATATTCTCCTAAATACTTTCCTTTAAATAAGGAGACAATATAGGACAATATCTTATATTATTCTCTCTCCTTTATTTAAACAACTAAAGAGAAAATATTGGTAAATACCAATTTGAAATTTTCGAACTTGATGGCACACGGCCAAGGTGATTTGCGCAATCCCTAGTGCCAAAAAACTTAATTCGACTTTTCCATGTCTGCAAGAAGAAGTTTCCCCGTGTTGAGTCAAATTAAGCCAACATAGTAACATTGACAGACTGAGAGCTCTTTCTTGATTCTATGGGTGGTGGTGCATGGCCGTTCTTAGTTGGTGGAGCGATTTGTCTGGTTAATTCCGTTAACGAACAAGACCTCAGCCTGCTAACTAGCTACGCGGAGGGTTCACTTTCGCGGCCAGCTTCTTAGAGGGACTTGTTGGAATTGATCTAGGGTTTAAGAAAAAGTTTAACGCTTCGTTAAGCGGCGGAATTTTAAAAATTTTCTTTTTCAAGTAAAACAGTTTTTACTAACCTAGACAAATAGCAAGCACATGTAAATAAAACTAATATGAGCATAATAAATTTACTAACCTCTTTAGAAGCTTGAACGTTGATGAGCCTTCGGAAGGTTGAAAACGTTTGTCTCCCTCGCAACACGTCTCTCTTTCTTTCCTCGGCAACTCGAGCAACCACGAAAGTTTCTATCACTAAATCACTCGAAATAAAAGGAATTAGTGTGTGGGCACTTTTAAACACTACGACTTAAGAACGAGTCTTGAAGTCGCAGAGCTAAACTCTAGGTCAAATGAGGACCTAGGTGCCAAAACAATAAAATAAAATTGACTAGAGAGAGAGAGGAGAGGGGCGGCCACAAGGTCTAGAGAGAGATCTCTAACTTATGTGGAATGAATGAAATGAGAGGAATGAGGCTCCTATTTATAGGAGAGGTCTCACCTTCAATAAGGTAGTTTCCTCTTCTATAGAATATCACATATTCATGAGCCAATTTTCCTTTTCCTTCATAGAGGTGCACGACCAAGACTTACCAAGTAAGTCCTTGGATTTGTTTCCTCTTTTGTTTGCTTCTCCCTTGACCCATGTGGCCGAAATTCCCTATGCATGTGTGGGAAATTTGATACATTTATGCACAAAATATTCTCTCTCTTTCTTTGGGTATTATGGGCGCCCAACATCATTCTAGAAGGAGCTTCTAGAAGCTTCTTCATTTGTTCATGACAACATGAAAAAGGCCCATTAAGAATTTTCAATAAAATTCTTATGAAATGAAATTAATCCACAAGGCCCAATGATCAAGTCATGGCCGAGTGTTATTGAGTCATCAAATGACCATGTCAAAATTTTTTTTGACATTCATTTCATGCTATGTCTCAAAAGACAAAAATACCCTTTTGACAATTTTCGTTCTTGTTTGGACTTAGCTTCCAGTTTAACTATTCCTAATCGATGTGATTCGTGACAGTGACCTCATGGATCCAAATGAAAAAAGCTTGAGCTAAAATACTTGGACTCAAAAGTTCACAAACCTTTTCCAAGTTTAGCTTAATGTCAACTGACTCCACTAAAGAGTTGACACTGAAAATCTCTCGGTTCAAATGAATTTATTTTCTACTCAAGAATTCAACCTAATTGTAATGAGTGGATCCACATAATATTATCAGTGTTTACCCTTCATGAATATCATCAGCTAGTCGGGATTTACAAAATTACCTTTTTACCCTTCTAGCTGTTATTTCCTCAACTCCTTTGTCGCTTGTGAATAAGTTAGAAACAATGTATTGACGAGGAGCTAACAAGTCACATTGTTTCATCCAAAAGAGTCAAGACTCAATTTGGACACTGGCCAATTCATTTATTCACACTCCAAGGAACAAAGCATGAGGTGATATATATTGCATTTCAGCAATCTTGTACATGAATTCCATATCTATGAGAACTTCACAAAGTTACTCATGACATTCTCACAACTTAGTACTTCACCAATAGGCCTTGTTCGGAATCACATAGTGAGTCCGAACTCTGACTTTCTCAAATGAGAATACTAAGGTGTGAAATGACATGTCTCATTTCAGGATTAAGGTAAGCACGATGCAATTCATACGTAGTGACTTTGAGACATAAGAGGTTAAATGGTT